>NC_080436.1:38374360-39574360 GCF_028018845.1 Melospiza georgiana | reverse complement strand
GGGAGGGGGCCAAGAAAAGCTGGGTTCTGTGAAGAGGGTAAAAAACCAACCAGGTCAGGCTGTGGGATGGGGGTGTGTGACCGGGAACGGGGACAGCCCCAGTGTCACTGTGTCCCTGCCGTGTCCCTGCCTGTTCCAGCACCCTCGGGGCTGCCTCAGGGCGCAGGGCTGGGCTCGGGGCAGGTTTATGGCCAGAGATGCTCCAGGCAGGTGCTGCTGTGTCCTGGCTGTGCTTCCAGAGGGCAGGAACAGCCCCGTGTGCCCACAGCAGGGTCGGCTTTCCTCTCATCTCCTTCGTGCCTCTCTCCCTCCAGACTGTGTCATCTTCCCCAGGAAACGCAGCCAGGCCGTGGCCAACGCTGGGGCTGCAGGGAAAGTCAGTTCAGAACGTATAAAATGATGAGTTCAGAATGTATAAAGTGATGAGTTCAGAACGTACAAAATGATGAGTTCAGAATGTACAAAATGATGAGTTCAGAATGTACAAAGTGATGCCTTCACATCAATCCCGAGCCTCGGGAGGGCTGGCAGCTCCCAGCTGGAGCACCCCTGGGGCTGCACTCACGCATGGGTATTAAAGTCATTTAGCCCAAACATTTCATAGAGCTGTTTATTAGAGTAAAGGAAACCCAGGATTCTATTAAGCAACTTTTTTTTTTCCCCCCTGAAATTTGATCAGAGCATTCCTTGAATTTTTTCCCCTTTGCCACTTTCAGACTCTGTTTTTCATGCAGCTGAAGGGAACTCATTCCATTCTCTTAATTCTTGTTGAAGTGGAGCAAATACAGATTTGGGCTGGGGAGCTCTGTACCATCGTATTAATGCATTTATAGATGATGTCAATTGCTAATTCTTTAAAACCTACCAGTATTTATGATTTTAAGTTGAAAACACTTGTAAAAATGTGCCTGTTTGCATTAAAATTTGTGTGTGGGAGTTGCAGTGAAAGTTTTCAAGCAAATACATGATTTCTGATTTGCTTTTTGGGGCTGTTTAGGTGTTTTTGGGGTGAAATGTGCTGTTCTGCCCAGCCTGTGATGGAGACGGTTTGTTTGGGGCAAGTTTGGTGATAAGTCTGTGCTGGTTGGTGTCAAGAATGGGAATTAAAATGAGTGTGAAATGTTGTTCTCCTGTCAGAAATGCTGAATCCCAGGCATGTGCCCCTCTTCCATACCCACATATCCCACACAGGTACCTGTGAGCACTGGGGGCTGCAAGAAACTTCTCAAAAAGCAAAAGAGATGGAGCCAAAGCTGAGTTGGGAGATCAAATTCCCAGATTTGTGTCTGTGGGCTGGATGTGGCACTCAGTGCTCGGGGCTGGGTGCCAGGGGCGGGTCGGGCACAGGTTGGACTTGGTGACCTTGGAGGGCTTTTCCAGCCTTGGTGACCCCTGGGTTTGTAAAGGGAGCTCCTGAACAGCTCTGCAACCCCACCAGCCCTGGGTGGGCATTTGGGGCTCCTTGGGCCCCTTCCAGCTGCAGCAGCTGCATCCATGGGTGACCCCATGGAATGAGCTCTTTGGATCCTTTCCAGCTGTATCTGTGGGGTGTTCCCATGGAATGATCTCCTTAGATCCTTTTCAGCTGCATCCATGGGATGATCCCATGGAATGATCCCATGGAATGATCCCATGGAATGACCTCCTTGGGTCCCTTCCAGCTGCATCCATGGAACGATCCCATGGAATGATCCCACAGGATGACCTCTTTAGATCCTTTCCAGCTGCATCCATGGGTGATCCCATGGAATGATCTCCTTAGATCCTTTCCAGCTGCATCCATGGGGTGATCCCATGGCATGACCTCCCTGTAAATAACGCACAGAGCTCTCGGAGTTCTGGGGAATGAGGAATTGCAGCAAACCCCCCCTGTTGGGATGGTGCAGGAGATGCCAAAATGCCTTTGCACATTCCTTATCCTGGGCTTGGAGCTGTTTCCTTTGGGACAGGCTGGGCTCTGCAGTCCCTCCCTGGAGCTGCTGCTCTGCCTGCCCAGCGGGGCTGGGGCTGCCCTGGATCCCTGCAGTGCCCCGGGCCAGGCTGGACACTGGGAGCACCTGGGGCAGCGGGAGCTGTCCTTGCCATGGCAGGGAGTTGGAATTAAATGATCTTTAGGGCCCCTTCCAACCCAAACCAGTCTGGGATTCCATGGTTCTCCTGGGACGTTTCTGTGGCACTGAAGGAATGCTGAGCTGCCTTAAAGCCAGGTCCTTTCCTGCCTGTCCCTCTTAACTCCATCGTTCCTTGACTTTGATAGAACTTCTGAAAACTGCTTTTACTTTTCTTGGAATCCAGTTGAATATTAGGTGATTGAAAGAGAAGCCACCGTTCTCACACTTTATTTTTGTCTGGTTTAGCCCAACTGTGCATTCCTTGGGCCTTTGTGCCTGATGTATGGAACTGTGAATAGGCTTTTGAACAGAAACTGTTACTTTCTGGCTCTTTTTTTTGAGTGTATAAAAAAGTTAAGACTGCTGACTTCTCCTTCATTGTTATTTTTTAATAATACTTTTTAATTAATTTAATAATTAATATTTTCTTGATGCTATTACCACTTTTTAAATTACAGGTTGTGTCGCTCCTCTCTTGTTGCACAGTCTGTATTGAGTTATTCTGAATGTTTTTATTATAATATGGGGATGAACTACATGTAAAGCTACAGAATAGTCAACAATACTGACAATAAATACAGTTTAATTCTTGTCATTAATTTTTCAGTTCTGATGGGTTTTACCTTCATTCTTCAGAACTGGAAGGGTTTTTTTCTGTTTCAAATATATGTGTGTATATATATGTAGGCAACTTGTGGGGTCATGCAAAAAGGTCATGCAAATTTCCTTGGGAAATGAAGGAAATTAAATGAAAATGGTCTAAATTTTTGTACAGAAATAAAGATTTAGTGTAAATGTTGAAGAGTTCTGAGGGAGGGCCTCGTGCTGTGGGATGCTCACGGATGTTGTGTCATTTTTGTGTGTTTGGCTTTGAAACCTGGGTTAATGGGGGAAATCAGAGCTGTGTGAGCAAAAAATAAACCAAAGTGTCTCTGTGGAGCTGGCCAGGGAATTTCCTGGGGATCCACCGTGCCTGGGATGCCCAAGGTGCTGCAAAGGTTTAGGGGATGAAAGGAGGAAATCCTGGATTTTCCTTGATGTGCAAATCTTCCTGAGAAATCCCAAAGTCTGCATTGTCCTGCAGGGATGGGCACAACCCTTTCAGGAGGAAGTTTTCCCTAATACCCAGTTTAACCCTTCCCTGGCTGTTTTGATGCTGTTCCCTCTCATTCCCTGGGAGCAGGTGCTGAGCCCCACCTGGCTGCACCCTCCTTTCAGGTAAGTTGTAGATAAAAATAAGGTTCCCCCCGAGCCTCCTTTTCTCCAGGATAAAATCCTGCAGTGCTGACAGAGCTCAGCAGCGTGGGCTGTTCCCTGGGGACAGGGACAGGGAGAGCAGCCCCTCTTTGCCATCCTGTGGGCAGGGGCAGCCTGAATCCAGGCACAACAATTTTCCCACCATGTGCTGAGACCATTCATTCCTGGTGTTTCCGAGAGAACGCTGGGATAATGCATGAATTGTGCATATTGGTAAGTGAGGTCTCTTTTAACTGAGATAAGGTGGGAAAATCCCATTTTTGCAGGGTTTTCCTGCTAGGAGCAGCAGCAGCACTGTTCCAGGCTGAGCCCGGTGAAGGAATGACAGGGTGGCTGGAGCAGGGACAGGGGGAAGGGTTTGGGGGATATCTGGGCTTCAGAGATTTAAAATGGAACCTTATTTCTGCTTCTCTGTAAACAAGAGAAGGATGACCCAGCTCTGAGGCTGGGTCACTTTGCCAGAAGGGCTCTCTGCCTGGCAGTGACAGGGAGCCTGAGGGGTGGCAGGGATTTAGGGAGGCAAAGGGAGTTAAACCATCCTTGTTGTGTTTCCTGGGGATGGGCACAGCTTTGCTGAGGGCACTGTGCTCCCTTGGCACGCCCTGGCAGATGGCAGGGTGGATATTCCCACAGTGGGACCCACCTGCACCCCAAACAAGCGATGGCAGGGCTGGAGCTGCTCCAGGGGGGTTCTAATGATCTCCACTTCCCTGCCACCCACCTGCACCCCAAGCTGGAGTTACTGTTTGTTTCTGAGCTCAGAGGGTGGCTGGGACACCCCAAGCTGGAGTTACTGTCTGTTCTGAGCTCAGAGGGTGGCTGGGAAACCCAAAGCTGAGTTACTGTTTGTTTCTGAGCTCAGAGAGTGGCTGGGGCACCCCAAAGCTGGAGTTACTGTCTGTTCTGAACTCAGAGGGTGGCTGGGACACCCCAAGCTGGAGTTCCTGTTTGTTTCTGAGCTCAGAGGGTGGCCGGGACACCCCAAGCTGGAGTTACTGTTTGTTCTGAGCTCAGACAGTGGCTGCGACGCCCCAAGCTGGAGTTACTGTTTGTTCTGAGCTCAGAGAGTGGCTGGGACACCCCAAGTTGGAGTTCCTGTTTGTTTCTGAGCTCAGAGGGTGGCTGGGACACCCCAAGCTGGAGTTACTGTTTGTTTCTGAGCCTAGAGAGTGGCTGGGACACCCCAAGCTGGAGTTACTGTCTGTTCTGAGCTCAGAGAGTGGCTGGGACACCCCAAGCTGGAGTTACTGTTTGTTTCTGAGCTCAGAGGGTGGCTGGGACACCCCAAGCTGGAGTTACTGTTTGTTTCTGAGCTCAGAGGGTGGCTGGGACACCCCAAGCTGGAGTTACTGTTTGTTTCTGAGCTCAGACAGTGGCTGGGACGCCCCAAGCTGGAGTTACTGTTTGTTTCTGAGCTCAGAGAGTGGCTGGGCACTCAGTGTTCCCATCCAGCACTCCCCAGAGACGCTGGGAAGGATTCCTGGGGCTGTCCTGTGCAGGGCAGGAGCTGGATTGGGTGATGCCTGTGAGTCCCTTCCAAAGCAGGATTTGCAGCTCTGTGAATCTGGGATTTCTTGCTCCAGCTGTTCCCTTCCAGGGAGGCCAGACGGGGGCAGGATCCTCCTTTATATAGCAAAACTTCAAAGGAAGAGTTTTGTTGTGCTTTATCCAAAGGAATGAAATTCTTTAGGCCAGTGCAGCCACCAAAAGAAATCCCCTGCCCCCCTCCTTCCCTGCAGTACCAAATCACTTGGGTGGGGCTTGGGGAATTAATTGTCACACAAGGGAAATGTGGAGCAAGGAATCACAGAATCACCGGGTTGGGAAAACCCTCCAAGATCATGGAGTCCAACCATCCCCAGGCCACTCTGCCCCATGTCCCCAGTGCCACATCCACAGGGCTGTGAAATCCCTCCAGGGATGGGGACTCCACCACTGCCTGGGCTGGACAGGAATTCCAATGAAGGAATTCTCCCCAGTCTCCAGCCTGACCCATCCTGCTGCTGCCCTGCTGTGGGGTTATCCCTGTCCAGCTCTCCCCTGGTGGTTTTGTGAGCATCATCCATCCTTCCTCTGCCCCATCAGCTGAACGTGCTGCTAAACCCCAACCACCTCTGAGCCCGGATTTAATGAGCTGTTTCACAGACCAGTAAACCCCTGAAGTTCGTTTTTATCTCTCAGGATGAGCTTCTATCACAGACAGTCACAGCAATTTGGTGCTGTTTCACTGGGCTCCTGCCGTGCCTGGGATAATCTAGCTTTAGTCTTGCCGTAGTCTATCCTGTTTCTGCTTTTTTAAAAAATCCTCCTTCTGTAAATTTGATATTTTTGTGTTTTCTGGTATTTCTGCACGGTGAAGGGATGGGTTGTTTTTTGTTTTTGCACATATTGTTTTGCTGGCTGTCAACAGCAGGAAAATTGTGTCATTGTAGGAACAACTCCATTCAAACCTGAAAATTATTTACTTGATTTGCAGTGTCACAGCCAAAAAATTTCAGTACACAAAAATATTTGTTCCATGTTTGTGGCTCAGAAATCTGTGGATTGACAACACTTCTGCAAGAGTTAGATTGTGTTTTAATCTTTATTGTGCTTTTCAGCAAAGCTATTCTTGCCAGGGAATCTCCAGCGCTGAAAAGGCTCAACATGGTGTAACCTGTGTTAGATGAACACTGAATTTTCAGGCTGTGAAGGGAAATATTGCATTAAACCTTCAGCAGCCCCGATGAGCAGACACAGGGGATGTGCTGGAGATGTGTCACAAGGCATTCCCACGTGGAAGGTGAGTGGGCTCCTGCCCTGGGGACCAGCCTGTCCATGAGCATCTCGCTCCTGGCACCCATGGGATGATGGATTTGCTGAGGCTGTGGTGCTTGGGCCACCCCTGCCCCAGCCAGGGAATTGTGCAGCTGCTTCTGTCCCTCCACTGCCATTATCTCACTTTATAAAAAGCCCCATGAAGTCATCAGGAATGGCTTTCAAAGAGCTGAAAGTCTGCCAGACCCTTGGAAATGAAAACTATTCCATGAATAAAGGCTTCTCCCCCTTGACCCCTCACTGCAGAGAAAAAGTGCATTAAGAAGCCTGGATCCCTTTGGACAGGTGAGGGAGACCAAGGTGAGCAGCTGTGTGTGGCACTGGGGAGGGACAGAGGTGTGGCATGGGCAGGGCGGGGGCACCTCCAACCTTTCTGCTGCCAGGGGGAGGGCAGCAGCACAATTCAATTCCACAGCTTTGCTTAGCAAGGGTCTGGGGCTCATCTCAGAACCATGGAAGCACAGAATGGTCCACAGGGACCTAAAGATTCCCAGCTCCAACATCCACAGGCAGAGACACCTCCCACTGTCCCAGGGTTCTCCAGCCTGGCCTTGGGCACTGCCAGGGATCCAGGGGCAGCCCCAGCTGCTCTGGGCACCTGTGCCAGGGCCTGCCCACCCTGCCAGGCAGGAATTCCCAGTTCCCAGTGTCCCACCCATCCCTGCCCTCTGGCAGTGGGAGCCATTCCCTGGCTCCTGTCCCTCCATCCCTTGTCCCCAGTCCCTCTCAGCTCTCCTGGAGCCCCTTCAGGCCCTGCCAGGGGCTCTGAGCTCTGCCTGGAGCCTTCCCCTGCTCCAGGGAACATTCCCAGCTCTCCCAGCCTGGCTGCAGCTGTCCTGTGTGAGTTTTCCAGGTGAGATCCCCGTTCATGTCACTGCTGGGGTGTCAGTGGGGTCAGCTCAGTTTGCAGAAGTCTCTGCTGGCTCAGGAGCTCCTGCAGGGTGCCCCACTGAGGAGATGTCCCCTAGGAGAGCATGGCCCAGTGCCAAGTGAGTGAGGGGAGCTAATTTGTGATGTTATCATTCCTTACTGACATTAAATGTCCCTTTATTGGTGCAGTAACAGAGTTGTATTTCCTGGGTTGTATTGTCTGGAGCTGCTGCAGGGCAGTGGGAGCCCAGCAGATTCCTGGTGGCTGCTCAGTGCTGTTAATAATAGTGCAGAGAAGAATTACTCCTGGTGGCTGTTGTGCTGGTGACCTCAGTGCTGTGTGAGTGACCTTTCACAGAGCATTCTGCCCCTGGGAGCTGCTGCTGCAGAGTATTCCTGGCCACGGCCAGCGAGCAGTCTTAATATTTTATGGACTGCTGCAGGTTGTATTTCAGGGTATGAGATACCACCCCAGAAATGTGAAGCACATTGCTTTTCCCCCTCGTTTTACAGTCAGAGGTGTTTGAACCTTTCACAGAAATATGTCCCTTTTAAATCAGCACAGTGAGAGAGAATATTTTAAAAATAAGTCTCAGACATGGGTTGCAGTTTGCTAAAGGCTGTGACATTGGACATGTGAGCTCTGCTTCAGCATCCTGCAGACTGAGGAGACTCAAGGTGCATGGGTTGTCTGTCAGTGGGAAGATTTGGTTATTCTGGGACTTCTTGAGTAGATTCATTGAGCTTTGATCTAAGTCTTGACCTTCTCTTGCAGCAGCTTCTGTGATGTGGGGACAATTCCTGTCACAGCCCATGAATGGCACGTTTGATTTTCCACAGCTGTGGGAGCTGCTCTGCAGTGTGGGGGAGTCAGAGGCTGTGAGGCCTTTTCACTGGGAACTCCACAAAGGAACCCTGCACTAGTTGGAAAACCCTTGGAATGGGCAAGGGGGATAGTAACACTTTTGTCCAAGGAGTCACAATTTTACCTCAGTCACACCTTTGTGTTCAGTCTGTTCCCTCTAGGAATGAAAGCATGTCCTGGGTGAAAAAAGGCATGGAGGCCTGGGGAGTAAATACTGGATTTCTTCCCTCTGTTCTCACACAGGGCATGAACATCTGCCAGCAGCATCAGGGCAATGTTGAACTGCAAAAGCAACAGAGGGGATTGCAGGATGAAGGTGATGCTCTGCTCATGGTTTCAAAGGGAGTGCTCAGCCCTGTCTTTCCACCCAGAGGATTTACAGCAGGAAATGCCTCTGTGTTAATCCACCCCTTTGTTGGTGATGTGGAAAGTTGGCAGGGCTGTAGAACCCCATGTGAAACCTTCCTGCTTTGGTAGAAATGTGAAGACTTATGAAGATTTATCTGGGATAGAAATGAACCTGGCGTGGGTTATGGTTCTCCATAAATTGTTTCAGCTTGGTTCTGTGAGAAACACCAACTCTGCTCTAAATTCAGTGCAGGGAGTTCAGTGAGGAGCCAGGGGAAGGAGGCAGGAGGTGGAAACCGGTGTGTTTGAAATCTGAGGCTGGCACTGAGTGAGAAAACTGGGATGTGCCCTCACGGCAGCAGCACTCGGGGCTGGGGTGGCACAGCCGTGTGCGGGCACCTGAGGGGAGCTCCCAGAAGGGATTTCTTCCAAGGAGGAATACTCCAGGAAGGAATTGTATTTCCTCAGCAATAACCCACCCTGGGGAGGGGAAAGCACCATCAGAGCAGCAAACCAGGCTGCTCCCAGCCCCATCCAACCTGGCCTTGACACCCCATGGATGGGACAGCTCTAAACACATCAATCTGCTTATACAGTAACAACTCTCACTGTGGTTCTGTAATGATTTGCAAAACGGTGCTAATAATGAAAAAGTTTTTCTTTAAAAGATAAAAGAGCTGTGTTATTTTATTGAAGGGTAGTGAGGCAGAGGCATGTCCAAAGGACAAGTGTGGGAGGCAGGGTAAGAGCTGAAACTCTGGCTGCCAATCAGGGCTTTTCACTGGCATTTACAGCTGATATTTGTACCTCTGTTCTAAAAATACAAAAGTTTATTTGCCTTAGAAACAGCAGGAAGAACAAAAGGCTCGAGAAGAACCTCACCTTCCTTTCCTAGTTTATAGGAACTGATATTAATGTTCCAAAACCTGAATATGTTGAGTTGGGTGCTGAATCCCAGTTTCTCTCACCAGGAAATCTGATCAATACAATCAGAGCTGGCTGTGAATTCCTCAGGACCTTTGCCTTTGCTGTATCTTCTTTCTGATGAGCACCCGTGTCTAAGGCCCTGTGGCTGTCTTGGGAACATTAGCAGGGGAGATAAATTGGGCTGTTTGACATCATCTTGTGGATAAATATTTTCTTTTCGGATTCTCAAAGGCCCCAAGTAAAGAACAGGGGAGGCTGTGACAGATGCTGTCATGTGAGGAGAACTCTCCTTGTGCCAATGGCCCCAGTGAATATCTTGTGTCGATACACAGGATCTTTTACACTCTGATTTTATATCCTCAGTGCTGGGGGTTTAAATATTAACCTAATTTTTATGTTTCTACAACCAGCTGGAGGAGCATTTGTTCATGTCATTTCTCTTTGCTTTATCAAATCTTACCATTGTAAAAGTAAACCAATATTTGGCACCTTGTTCTTCTTCTTTTAAGTTTGAGTTTATTTGTATTTTTTCCCCACTTTAAATTGTCTTTTGATTCAGTCTTTGAAACATTCTGGTGGGACACTTTCAACACTAAAAAGTTGGGCCTATACCCATACAATGGGATGGATGAGGCCACAGTTCCTTCTCTGTCCAGGAATGTTGGGAAGCATTAAATGAATTTTGGTTCCATATCAATCATATAAATATTCCTTTATTCCCCCTCTTCCAGCCAAGTCTTTCTGAGTCACAGCAGCCCATCAGCATCAAAAAATAAACCTGAAGACAAGACACTGAGGAGATACTCACAGCACCTTGATTCACTGCCCCCAAGAATATTATTTGGTATGATCTAATGCTTTCTATTAATACTCTGAGAAACAGGATGAGCAGCTCTGAAGTAAAGGTGGAATTCTTGTTAGAATATGTATTCTTTCCTAGAAACCATTTTGTTTGTAAGGCAAGAGCCAATATCTGACAAGGCCTGTGCTCCCAGCCTGGTTTCATCCAGAAGAAAAAGGATTGGCCAGCTGTAAAAATGGAGGGGTTGGAGAAATAGATGTGTATTTAATTTGGAGATAATCCTTTGCATTTGTCCAACCAAACCCTTAATTTGTTGGGTTTTTTTTTCTTTTTTTTGTAAAAGTGCTCTCCACAGTACTTCCATGCATTAAACCAAAAGGTGTTGGGGTAGAGGAGCCTTGCTGTGGGGAATGGTGAAAAGAATGAGAAGGAACTCACTGGTGGTAGGTTAAAAATAGACACAGTGGCATAAATATGTATTTAAATTTGTCCTTTTCCAATGATACAGTGCTTGTTAAGCCCAGGTATGTCAGGAGGTTAAATATAGCACCTGGGATGTCAGGACATTGATCCATCATGCCCTGAGTGGCTCCTGTTGGATAAGCAGGACTGACTGAACTCAATATTTAAATATGTTAAGTAAAGAAAATATTTTTGCTTTAAATCTTTGTGATTGAAATGCAAAACAACCTTTTTTCTGCCCAAGTAGTTTTGCAGTTTGCTCATTTATGCGCCGTGGGTAAATCTGGCCTGGGGTGTTAACCTGGGGCAGAGCTGCCAGGCCCCACCTAGGGCTCAGTGAATGCTTTTGAAATATGTGTCCCCCAGAAAGTCAAGTATTTCCATAACCAAGTCAAAAGCTGGACTTGATGATCTTGGAGGTCTTTTCCAGCATTAGTGATTCTATGGTTTTGTGACTATTCCAGCAGAAATCAGAGTCAGACATAAATTTTCACAACAAAACAATTCAAAAGAAAAGAGGAATATCAAAATATTAACCATTGGTATTCCCTTTACCTCATACATGTTAGGAACAGGGAGGTTTGCAGTGCCCATCCCTGGAGGTGTCCCAGGAATTCCTGGATGTGTCACTCAGAGCTCTGGGCTGGTGGCAAGGTGGGCATTGGGCACAGCTGGGACTCCGTGGGCTGGGAGGGCTTTTCCAGCCTCAGGGATCCTGGGATTCTCCTTGCCCACACAATGGCCACAGTGTTCTCACAGCTGTTCCTTGGGATTTGGAACTGAAGGAGCAAAGCCACAAAATGCAGGAACTGAAATATTTTCTCAAGCGACCCAAGAGCACCCTCCTCCCCTCTTCCTGCTCTGATGGCAGAACAAAAATCCTACATTCAGCCTAACTTTTCATTTCACCAATAATTCTTTTGTTCTCAGACTCCTTCTATAATTTCCATGGGTTCTTCCATGCTTTTCTCCAGCCCTGAGCTGTGCTGCTGAAGATGTGCCATGCTAAAGACAGCTGCATTTCAGTGGCAGAAAAAGTGGTGCTGCTGTCCTGCATGCAATTTCAGCCTTGTTTAGGGTCTTTCTGAGCAAGATGTCAAACAGCAGTGTAAAATCTGAAGGTGTGCTCCAGTAACACAGGGCTTGCACAGGACCACTGAGGGAGAAATTCTTTTCAGGAACTTCCAGGATTGAGCAGGAATGACAATAATGAATTACATGTTCGACAAGGAAAGCTGGCCCCTCACTCCATTAAGGTTTGTTATTGGTGATGAAGATGTTATGTTTGCCATCCAGTCTATTGAGAAGCAGCTCTTGGGAGGAGAAGGGGCCTGTGAGTTATTTCTGGAGTGCACACACGGAGGATCAGGAGCAGAGAGCAGCAGGTTACGCTGAGGGTGCTCTCCAGAGGCTCCAACAACACGCTGTGCTAATTTCTAGACAATTTCAAAAGAGGTTAAGAAAGTTAAATAAACAGAAATCAGATTAAAAGGGGAAGGGCTGCCTAGTAAAGCAAAATGCAGAGTAATTGAAAATGGCTTGGCCAAAGGAGACAGGGAGGGGTCTGCAGCTCTGGGCAGAGTCTAAAATACTTGGCAGAAGTGAATGAGATATGATATTTCATCTGGATATAAATATGAACTTCTGGAAAGAGTTAAAGAAAACGATGTCTCTCAAGGGCTCCTGAGAACCATTTACTGAATAATGTGATCTAGCACGTGGAAAGGGATCATTGTTGATGTTGGCTTTTGAATGCACCTCCTTGAAGAACCAAAGTCAACTGTATTTGTCAGCCGAGTCATCCCCTAAGAAGTCACGTCTGTTATCATCACCCTGCTTCTGCTCCATACATCACAGCATTCCTGACCTTCCAAAATACCAGGGCTGCTCCCCTGTCACTTCATCTGTTTATCAACTCTTCTTGGACTTCCTTCACTGGGGATGCTGGCTCTTTGTTGGGTTCCTTCCCTGCAAACTGTTGCTTTTCACTGTTCCTGGGTCTGTGTGATCAGCTAGAAAACATTTCATAAGTGATAAAAAACATTTGCATCAAGGTGAAAAAGCACTTCAGGCGTCCTTATGGGGTGAAATTAAAGATGTGTTTTGACTAAAGTTTGGTTTGCAGTGTGGACTCCTCAAGCTCAGAGATCCTTGAATTTGGATGATATTTATTCAGGCACATCACAGGAATGAAATTGCCTCCATCAACTGAAATTCAATGCTATTATCAACTCTGCTAATTACGTTTCATTCCATTGGAACAGTCCCTTGGGTTTGCCTGGGCTGCACCTCGCCGAGCTCCAGCCCAGCTCTGGTGTGTTCTGTGTTTCCTGAGGAGCACCGAGGTGCCCAGCTTGCTGTCCCTGATGCTGCAGCTGACAACAGGTGCCCTCCCTCGGGGTCACCGGGTATATTTAGGGCTGAAACTCGAGCGGGCTGGAGCCAGATTGGCTGCGTGGGCCACGCACGTCACCAGGAGCCACCAAAGCCCCTCGCTCTCACCCAGTGCTGCTCAGGAGGGAAGACTGGAGAGCCTTTGCTCCAAAGGATATTTACTGGATGTCGCTGGTAAGGACATTTTAAATGCATTTCACTTCTTTTCCTTACAAGAGGATCTTGAGCCGTTTCCCCATCCTGTAGTTTTTTGGGAATACTTGTTGTGTTTGGCCCGTGGAAGTCAGGTTTTCTGTCTGAGTAACTGGCTGTGGGTTGGAGGAGGAGGAAAAGACCTGGAATGGGGTTTGGAAGTGTGGCTGGAGGTTGTAACAGTGGCAGGTTGAAGAGGTTGTGTTTATATGCAAACCCCACTTCTTGAGTTTATTCATACTCCTCTGCCTACTGCTCCACATGACTTGTCCCTCGTTATTTGAGTTATTCTTAACTTATTTTAATGGAATGCAACATGGTTTTCCCAATTAATTTTTGGCCATTTTTCTCAGCCCGTTGGGACTAAAAAGGGCCAGTATTCTGTGTTCCTATATTTAACCTGCATGACTTGACTTCCCTTGCCTCAGAAGGAATTGCAGTTTAGCCAGCTCAACCCAAGTGCCCCGTCAGTTGGCAGGATTAGCTTACACGGCAAATATCCCTGGACTCAGGAGCAGCTGTTCCAAAGCCTCATCCCCTCCCAACATTAGAAACAGGGCTGCAGACTCTGCTGGAAAATTGTAGCTTTGCCTCACAGTGAAATCAGTGTGGTAATTAATTAGTTCAAAGGGTCTGCCACTAATCTGTGCTTTGTACTTCAGCCAACTCTATGGATTTTCATCTTTTCCAGGTCTGAAGAAACAGAGAGAAAAAACCCACAAGAGCTTAAAAAAAACCCAACCCCAGAGCATCTCTGTAGGCTGATGCTGGGAAGGCAGAAATTGCCTCATTAACCTAAGGTCACTGAAAAAAATATTTACAATATTTTTCTACATTATGCTCTTACTTATGAATGAAATTAGTAGAATGTAAATCTCCCACTCAAGCAGGAGCTTGAATGATATAATGAAATTGTGTAGAATAGTCACAGAGGGAAGAAAAATGCTTCAAATAATTCTGTTGTAATGAAAATATATAATCACGTTTCAAGAGATCTCTTCTTTGTCTCTTTTATTTTATTTATCGCTTTTATTTTATTTTAATTGGATCCAGAGTTGATGTTATAACTGGAATGAGGTATTTGTCCAGAATTGTAATTTATATCAGTATGTTTGAAACTTAATCCAATGTTTTTCCATAACAGTCCAAGTAATGCCAGATCCCAGCTTTATTTAGGGTCTGACTAGTTACTAACCATGACCCCAAGAGCTTTATGAGCTTGACTTGTACCTTCTCATGGTGCTTTCAGTCATGGGCTAACACTGTTTATTCACATTTTTACCTGCTGTGTGACCAGTGAGTGGGGGAGAGACAGAAGCAAACCCTCAGAATGGAGGAAGAAGAATATGAGGAAGTTGTGGAGGTAAGAAGAAAATGTGAGAGCAGAAATGTTTGTTTCCTGCCTTGTGACTGAATGCATTAATCATCTTACTGAGATGCTGCTCAGGAGCAGAGGTAGCTGTTTGCTCTCTGAAGATTAGAGATGATTAGATATCGATTAAATGGTTTCATCACTAAAACAACAACAACAGTTGCTCTCGGAGGAGCAAAGTCTCCTGATTCCTGTCATAGTTTCTCAGTTTAAATAAGGACTGGAACCATCCCACACTCACAGTGCAAGGTTTTCTGATTACTCCCTGTGTAATTATAGACGCACTGGGCAAGCTCTCTTCCCTGCTGGCTTGCCCTCTGTCACCCAATCCATGGGTGAAGTTGGCTTTGGAAGCCCCTTTCTAGCCCTGCCTCTGCAGAAATGCAGCACCTTTGTGCCACCACAAACCAATTTAGCCTGAGACACTGCAGAGATGGAGTCAGATTTAGGTGACAGGACAAGGGGGAGGATTTTAAACTGACAGAGGGTAGATTTAAATTAGGTATCAGGAAGAAATCCTTCCCATGTGAAGGTGGGCAGGCCTGGCACAGGGTGCCCAGAGAAGCTGTGGCTGCCTCTGAATCCCTGGAAATGTCCAAGGCCAGGCTGGAGCAATCTGGGATAGTGGAAGCTGTCCCTGACCGTGACAGAGGGTGGAATAGAGGATCTTTAAGGTCCCTTCCAGCCCAGGGCATTCTGTGATTCCATTATTCTATCTCCATTAATTTGCCAGTAGGTCATTAAAACTCAGGAAACTGAATAAAAAAATTCCCCAGGAACTGGGCAACCTACAGCTGGGACCACGGGAAGGACTCTGTTATTGAAACTGTACACGAAAGTAACAGAGTGCTTTTACTTGTTGCATTGCTACTACTCTGAAATTAACCTGTGTTATGAAATATACAAAGTCTTGTAAAAATCACTCAGTGTTTGAGGAAAAGAAGAAGGGTATAAATGTAAACATCCTACAACTCATTGCCACCACACTGTGTTTGGTGGACTGTTGATTTCAGGTGGTGTGAGGGCACTGCCAGCTTTATATATTTCAAATGGTGAATGAAGTGAAGCCAATTGATTTGCTCATCTGAGTAGTTAAATGCATTTTGCAAAATAGGTGTCAGCACTCATAAAGTCGATTTTAAAGTCATTTTACTACCTAGCTACAATGACACCAGCCCTTCATTAAATTCCTTATTCCCACGTTACTTGTAATCGCCTTTATGTTTCCTGTGCATTGTGTGCTCTCTGCAATGGATATTTATTTGCTCTCATTGTTTATTTATTCCAGCAGGAGGTATGGTATTTTGGGCTTTTTGTTCACACAGCCCCATTTCATCCTTTCTTTTTAATTTTCAATGACCACCTTGCTGTAACCACATCCCTTGGGCTGAGGAGACACTGCTTCAGTCACTTCCCTTGGGATACTCGTGGTGAGATGCTAAATAAAACAGGAACAACAGCATCTGGTACCATTTTAAGCCTTTCTAGAATTTTCTTAATTCCTGCATCAATCCAAGATTTTAAACCTATCAGAAATTCACCTTCTGAAAGAGAAGGACATGATCATTGAATATTGAGTGGCTGAGGTATCACCAAGGATTTTAAAATGCTATCTTTAAACTTTCTCTGGAATTACGAGCCATTACTTGATGTTGTAGCTGTCTTAGGATGTGCAAAAATCCACAGTGAGTGCTAAAAACATTTGCTGCTGAGTTACTTGAGGTTTTTTGGAAGGTTTTGTGGAATGTTCGTGGAAGATTTCGCAGGGGGCTTTGTGGAAAGCTTGTGGAAGGTTTTGCAGAGGATTTGGTGGAAGGTTTTGTAGAAAGTTTGTGGGAGGCTTTTTGTGGAAGATTTTGTAGGAAGTTTGTGGACAGTTTTGTAGAAAGTTTGAGGAATGTTTTGTGGAAGGTTTTGTGGGAGGTTTGTGGAAGGTGTTGTCGAGGTGGTCCAGCATGGAAATCACCTCAGAACAGCCCACACAAGTCACAGCTTGGCAAGTACGGCTTGGTCCCTTGAACTAACTGAGGAAAAGCACTCAGAAAGGGGCTTAAATTTCACCAACAATTTTTTTAGGTTCAAAGGATTTTCCGTTCCCGCAGCTGTGGCAAGCGACCCCAAGCAATTACTACTCGGAGATTTTCCAACATAAACCCCGCATTTTTCCATTTTATCTTAGTGCAGTTGAAGCACATCCCGCAGACAGCGGGTGTTGTTCGTGCAGCAATGTTTTTTAAAGCCTTTTTCCGTCATTTCTGACCGGGGCAGGTGCGGGAGGCGCAGGCCCCGGCGGTCCCCTCAGCGCGGCCGCCATTTTCGAGAGACGGCGCCACCGTGCGGCCGCGGCTGGGAAGTGGCGGACGGGAAATAAATTTTAAAAAAAGTTTTCAACAAAAACCTCCCCTGGCACAACCTGGCGCTGTTTCCCATTGTCCTGCCAATTATTCCCTGGCAGCAAAGCCCGATCTGGCTGCACCTCCTGTCAGGAGTTGTGCAGAGCCAGAGGGGCCCCCCTGAGCCTCCTTTTCTCCCTGCTGAGCCCATTCCCAGCTCCCTCAGACACTCCTGATCTTTCCCCAGCTCTGTTGTCTTGGCTGGAAAAGATGCTCCACTTGACATGGTGCTCACAAAAAAGCCAGAACTGGTGGAAAATGCAAAGATCAAGGGCTGCAGTGACCACGGGACAATGGAGCTGAAGATACAGGGAGCAGTGAGCAAAATAAATGGAATGATCCCAGAGTTTGGAAGAGCAGAACTGGGGCTGCTCGGGGAAAATCCCGTGGGAAACAGCAAAGGCAGCCGGGGTCGTTGGGTGATCCTCCAGCATGATTTCCCCTGAGCACACAGCTCAGCCCAAAGTGCAGAAATCAAACAGCAGAAGGGTGGAGTGGAGGAACACAGAGCTCCTGACTGAGGAAAATGACACAAAAAAATATATATATATACTGAAGGTGGAAGCAGGAGCATAAAACTTGGCAGAAACTTAAAGATGTAAAACCTTACAAACTCCATTCCTACATCCATGGGCAATGTTCAGCTGGATTTGCTCTTCAAGAAAGGCAAGAAGGAAGATCCAGCGAGCTACAGGCTGGTCAACCTCACTTTGTTCTTTGGGAAGGCTGTGGATCAAATCCCTTCAGAAGCTATTTTTAAACACATGAAGCTCATGTGTAGAAGTTATCAAGAGCAATCTATGGCTGATGAACCTCATTAATTTTTATAATGAGTCCACAGCTGCTGGACTAGGGGAGACCAGAGGAGGTTGTGTACCTGCTCTGCTTTAGGGACTCCTCCCGTTGTGGTTTTATCCCCAAATTTATGAAATTATAAATTATGAGGGGATAATGGGAAGTAAAATGGGTGGAAAATCAGCAGGCTCAGAGTTGTGATCAGCAACAAAGTTTAACTGGCAGCCAGAAATTAGTGGTGTCCTTGTAGGAACAGCCCTGAGGACAACAGTCATGAGTGTCACCAAATAAAAACCAGGAAAATCCTGGGGTTTAAATGCTGATTCTTTTAATGTGGTCATCAATGTCTTCCCTCTTGTGGGTAAAATTAGATAACAATCTTTCATTGATTATTTGGATGATTATTAGTTGGGGACTGTATGGAGTGAAAATCCAGTCATTAATGCAAAACTTGAACAGATACTCAGAGTTACCAAATGACTCCATAAGCAGCTGTGAACTAAAACCCTGTTTCTCCAGAAATGTGTTTTAAAACAGCTTCACAGAAGCTACAGTTTGCTGATCTGGCCTAACAATGATGTTTTTTTCTCTTTTTTTTTCAAAGTACTACATTGAGGAGACAGTTATTGAGGAGGGTGAGCCACACGAGGTAAAGGTCCCTGTCATGCTGCATATAGCACATAAATGCATGTAATTAACATGAAACACTAAATTAGCAGCCTTTTGTATCCTGAGGTTTAATTTTTCACATTAAACACACAAATATCAGTGAACAGATGCTGCTTAATGCTTTAGTTTTGCTTCAAGTCCCTGCTGTGTGATGATCTAAGATCAGTTTACATGTATCAGTTCTGTTCCCTTCACCTGGTGTAATTTCACTGAGAAATTACACTTTTGCAGATTTTTCATCATGTCACTGGTAACAAATATTTGGGTCACCAAGGAGTGATTGCCATAATTTGAAATTCTGCCTCTGAAACAGCTATAACCCAACTCTCTGCTGTGTTATCATGAATATTCTTTATGGCATGGGCCTCTGCAGAAACAGAAATTATTAATTCTTGGTACATTTTCAGCTCTGTCTCATCGATGCAAAGAACTCTCAGAACTCTGACCTTCATGAATTCCTTTATAAAGGCAATTCTTTATAAAGCTAATTGATACAAAATAAAACCTGACACTTATTTGGGTGGTTTTGAAGCACCTTTTTTGGTTGTGCTAATTATTTTTAGATGCTTTTCATTAGAATCTTAGTATTAAAATAACTGCTGGCAGCATGACTATGTTGGTAAGAAAGTGTATTAAACATTAAAGTGATTGGAAATTCATGCAGGTAGAGCAGAGGCAGCTGGAGCCCCACTCTCCCAGACCCTCTGGAGAATAATTCCATGAGTTTGATGCAGGAACCAGCCAGGGAGTTCATTCCTTGTGGGGTTTTTTTTAGGGTGGGTGATATATAGGGAGCACAATGGTAATCCCAGTAGGAAAAGTGTCCCTGATTTTCTGTCTCCTTGTGGATCTGGATGAGAGCAGAGCACCCTTTCACCATCTCAGGGGGGTGAAAAACACTCATCCTAGTGAACTTTTGCAGCTATAAAACAAGTGTTATTAAATTTTTTAAATTTCCAAGTTGTCACTGAGACCATCAGCACAGGTGATACTCAGGCCTTGAGACCACCACAACCACCACCTACACAGCTGAGCACACCCAGCTCAGGGCAGTGAAAAACACTTAAGATAACAAACTTTTACAGCTATAAAGCAAGTGATTATTGAATTTTCTTCATCTCCAGGTGGTCACAGAGATCACTGAGACCATCAGCACAGAGTACTCAGTCCCTGAGACCACCACAACCACCACGTACACAGCTGAGCACACCCAGCCCTCCGTGGAGGATGCAGCTCCTCCCATCAGGAAGAAAACAATCCGGACAAAAGTGGACCCATCCAAGTTTCTGACACCTTACCTGGAACACAGCAATAAAATGAAGGACTTATTCAGTGAGGTAGGTTGTCCCATGTCTCTTATTTCCTGAGAAACATCAGCTTTAAAAGTGTTTTACAGGGGTTGTTTGACAGTTATATTGCAAATATCTGGATTTATCAATACTAAGCTCATGGGGAGAATATAGTAAATTAGATGTGATCCAAGTTAGAGATGGATTTTTTCCTGTTGTGTCAGATGGAATAAACTTAGTTGGCTAAAATAAGCTGAAGTGCAAATGTAGTTGAATAACTTTGCTTTATGTTATTGAATAATCTGTCCCAAATTCCTGTCCTAACCAGATAAATATGGCAGTAATTGCTAATACAGTTCTGCCAGAGCTTAGGGATATGTCTTAATTATTTTTTATCATTATTTTCTTCCAGAACAAGTACAAGGAAAAATTCAGAAAAGAAAAAGGAAAGCCATATGCTTCCACAGTCGATACCCCAGAAATCCGGAGGATCAAGAAAGTGCAGGACCAGCTCAGTGAGGTGGGTGACAACTGCATTTCTAGTTTCATCCAGGTTCTGGGTGTTTATATGAAGACTGAAAATGTCATTATTCTGGATTTAAAAAAAAAATCAGTTGATTTTGCTGTGGAATCAGTGAGTTTTGTTGTGCTCCAGGTTAAATACCGCATGGCTGGGGGAGTTGCCAGAACCATTTGCCACGTGGATGAAAAGGCCATGGATATAGAACATGCAAAGAAAGTGTCACAGCAAGTGAGCAAGGTGAGTGACTGCTGACTTTCCTACACTGGTGAATCCTGAGGTTACTGCCAAGAACAAAGTTTTGAGCTCAGGGTGCCAAAGCAGCACTTATGCAACAGTTTAGGAGCACAGGAGGGATAGCAGAGAAGTTGGTAAGGCAAATATAAATATAGTGGTAAATATTTCCATTTGCTCTCTTCAGATGTTACTGATCTGAGACTTTGATTTCAAAAAAAACCCCCAAACTTTAAAGCAGGCAGTTTATCCAGTAATAAATATTCAGAAGTAAATATTTTTTTTTATGATAGAGTGACTAATTTGCTGATCTTTCCTTCCAGGTATTATATAAACAGAACTGGGAGGAGAATAAGGACAAGTACCTGCTTCCCCCTGATGCTCCAGAGCTTGTGAATGCAATAAAAAACACAGCAATGTTCAGCAAGGTGAGAAAAGCTAACCACGGATCTAAGCAGCTGAAGTAAAATGAGCTTTCAAAGCCAGAAATTAATTAATAATGAGCATTCTGGCATTTTTCTTGTAGAAACTCTATACTGAAGACTGGGATGCAGACAAAACGTTGTTTTATCCCTACAATGACAGTCCAGAGCTCAGAAGGGTGGCACAGGCTCAGAAGACTCTGAGTGATGTGAGTATCAAAGCAGGGATTTGCATGTGGGTACCAAAGGCTGTTGGGTTGTGGTGTATCCTGGGACATGCCATGGACTTTGATTAGATATAAAAGCTTCACAGTGGAGCAGAAAATAAAAGTGTGTTAAGTAAGCTCTGGTAGTAGTGGCATTTCATAGAAAAATGTGTACTTGGTACTAGAGTACAAAGTAGAGCATATTGGTGTATAAATCCATTGGTAATTTGATGCTGGTTTAGGAATGAATGAAATAATTAATTTGTTAAATCAGCAAGAAGACCTTGAGTAACTCCCCAAATGCAGGAACTCTCAGGGCTGTCTCTAAGTCCAGTTCACTCTTGTGGGTGTGCAAATGTGCCTCTAAAACAGTGATAAGAAAAGTCAGGGATTGGTTGGACTGGGATTTGCTGATATTTAGATACACAGAACTCAACAGGGGATTGCAGCTCTCACATGAAGATTTCAGAGAATTTTGCAGAGGTTCAGAAGTTCCCTGGTAACACACAGATTAAAGAATTCCTGCTGCAGGGGCCGTGGGCAGAACTTTTATTAATGTGGTGGTAGCACAGTTCAATGCTGTGATCCTCAAACAAATGTTTATTTCTTCCATCCTTTCAGATTGTCTACAAAAAGGGGCACGATGAAAGGAAAGCAAAATTCACCTCTCTGCCAGACCCCCCTGATGTGGAACAAGCCAAGAAGGTGTCACGGCAGCTGAGTGATGTGAGTAGAACCTCTGCCCAAACCCCACTCCTGCAGGGAGAGAGGCAAAAAGGGACCTAAGGAAAAGGAAAAACACAGAGAAAAACCAATTTTTTTCTGGAGAAATTGGGGCCAAGTTGCATAATCTTGTAATGCAGATGTCAGGTTTTAATTCCATTCAGAATTTAACTATTATTCTACTTTTAAAAAAATAATTTTATTATGTATTGAAAATTATCTACATTTTAAGATTAGAGAATTGCAGTATTCACTCATGGTGGAGAACATGTAAAAAAAAAGACCAGTACCGTAATTCTTTGAAATTAATAGAATAATAAGCTTTGTATGTATCTCCAGAACTATAAAATACAGATTTTTTAAAAAAGATTATTTATGGCATATATGTTCTTCAGCAATGTTAAAAAAGCATTGGAGGGGTTTTATTTTTTATGGAAAGTAATGCACTTGTGACTGAAAATGCTCCTGGAACACTGAGTAAAAACTCAGGCGGGTGTTTTGTTGTTAGAAAAACTCTTTAAACTTTTAATAATTGCTTTCTGTGAGCTTGGATAAATAATGGAAATCACAAATCCAGATAATTAAAAGGGTTTGCTTACAACCAGTTCCAGCAGCAATCTCAGTAAATTCTGACTTAATGGGCAATATCCTGATATTATGTGACCAGGGAGAAAACAGAGCTGAAGGAGTATGGTAGAGATGATTTATTTATCCTTTTTAGGTCAGGGAAGGTACTAAGGGAAATAACACTGGAATGATTTGGCCAAATCATATTTAAGGTGTTTTTTACCATACCTGCTAAAGTAGTTATAAGGCAGGCATCAAATATGAAGCAGCTTTAAAAAGACAGCTTTGGAAAATGAATCTGTCAGGTGAAAATGGAACTGTGTCTTGGAAATTCAATTTTATTGTTTTGTTTCCTTATAGGTTATTTACCATGAGGACTATAAAAACAAAATCAAAGGCAAGTGGAGTCAAACTCCGTGCTATGACGTGGCAGTTGCAAAAATGAATGCAGAAAATCTAAGTATGGTGAGTGAATCCTGCAGAAAATCTTCAACAGCTTTATCCCTGTTGATTTTCATTTGGAAAATACTGAGGCTCCATTTGTGGCATTTCTTATTTCCTAAATAATCCCTGTTGTAGGTGTCTAATTTACAATTAGATGTAATGAATGTGTTCTTTTCTGTCTGTCTCTGTTCCTAACAGAGGAAATACCAGGAAGACTTTGAAAACATGAAAGACCAAATCTACTTCATGCAGACTGAAACTCCAGAATACGAAGCCAACAAACGAGCTTCAGAAAACGTCAGCAAGGTGAGGGAGCTGAGTGCCACCTGCTCAGCCTGGGAACAGTCCTGAACTCACACAAGGTTGTGCTGACATACTTTTGGCAAGACCTTTCATGGTCCTTGGCCACCACAAGTGAAATAACTGGGGCATTTTTCATGGAAAGTTGAAGATTATATTGTAGAATAGATTCATATCACAGGATGGTTTGGGTGGGATGAGACCTTAAAGACCACCCTGGCGTGGCCAGGGCCACCTCCCACTGTCCCAGGGTGCTCCAAGTCCCATCCAACCTGGCCTGGGACAGTTCCAGGGATGGGGCAGCCACAGCTGCTCTGGGCTGTCACACAGGTTAGTGAGCATTTGGCTTTCAATACTGGTTTTTAAAACCTCTTTTTTTATTTTTATTCTTTCAAGTTCAAATACAGAGCAGACTATGAAAAGAAGAAAGCTGTTGCAGATTATAATGTGCTCCCTGCTACAGAGAACCCATTGCTGAAGCAATTAAAAACTGCAGCAAATATTCTGAGTGATGTGAGTATTATCTATGTGCAGCTACATCATTTTCAGTCGTGTACCAGAAACCACTCTCACCATTTCTCCACAAGGCTTCTCCTTTGTAGTATTTTTAGTTTTGTGGACCCATATTTGTAATGAGATAGTACCAGCCAGAATAATTCAGGTAAAGAAGGAATTCTCCACAGATGGGTGTAGCAACAGCAGTGGCACATGGGTGGCTAATTAGTGGATAGTTCATTTAGATCCTTGTGGATAATGAATCACAAGAGGACAGTTCTTTCCTTACTGTTTAAGGAATTTCAGCTAATAATGGTAATATAAGTGGTGCTTTTATATAATATTTTTATATTATATTTTGCTTATTCACTGTAATGGTCTTCTCAATTACTCTTTTATTTGTATGAGAAGAGATTGAATATTTCTCAGTGTCAGAAGTCCAAAAACCATTAGCCAGACCTTTCTGTCTTCCCTTACAAACCTAAAAAAAGTGATTTTTAAAAACCATTGGGAAAACAGTGCCATCTGTTTCCCAGTCCTGTGAGAAAGCTTTTCTTTGGAACCGTTTCTCTGTTTTACTCTTGTCATTTTTAACATGGTGGGGGTGACTTGCAATGAAATCTCCTGCATGACCTGGTAATATTTGATTTGCAGAAATTATACAAAGAAGCCTATGAACAGTCCAGAGGAAACAAGATGAATTACTGTGAGACACCCAAGTTCCAGACTGATGCTGCTCTGAAGAACTTTAGTGATGTAGGTATTCCACTTGGGGCTTATCCTTCAGTACTGGCTCTCTTGGTTCCTTTTGCCTCTCAACTCATGGTTATTTTCACAGGTTAAGTATAAAGATGCATATCAGAAGAATATTTTGGGGCACTACTTGGGCAGCTTTGAGGACCCTCACCAAATCCACTGCATGAAGGTTGAAGCTATGAAAAGTGATGTAAGTGTGGCAATCGTTCTGTTTTCCCCATCACTCTGGCAAAGTTCAGACAAAGCTCAGTTGTGGTTCCTTACTGAATGTTGCTCTTGTTCCTAGAAAAATTACAAAGCAGATTATGAGGAGGAAAAGACAAAGTGCTACTTCCCTCAGACCATAACTCAAGAGTATGAAGCAATCAAGAAGTTGGAGCAATGTAAAGATGTGAGTACAGGGCAGCAGTTGTTCACCACAGAAAAATTAACTGAGTGATCCCTGGTAGCATCAATGATTCTGAGTTTGGCCTCATTGCCATACGTGATTTAAAGAAAAAAAAAAAATCTTCATCTCTATTTTAGGGCCTTTTGTGACATCTAGTGATCAAAGCAGATATAGCACAATCCTTTTTATAACAAGTAAACCCCTAAAATGAAAGCAGCAGTACCAAAATGAAGAATGAACCTTAAGCATTCACCTGCTTAAATTAATATTTTTTTCAAATTAATACTTCAAAAGTACTTAAGTTAATTTATTAATAATTTTATTTGTTTTATCAATACTTGGAAAATATATGTGTTTTCTACAAACATTTTTTATCTTCTTTCAGTACACCTACAAAAAGCATCCTGATCAAACCAAATTCACTTCAGTGACTGACTCTCCAGTACAGAAACAAGCAGAGATCAACAGCAAACAGCTGAGTGATGTAAGTGAACTTTGGAAACACTCTGACATTCCCAATTTCTGCCCTGTGCCCACCTTCACTTCATCCTCCAGCTTTAAGAGCACTCCTGAAGTAATTGTGTAGGTGGCTGTGTGTATTCACATTTTTATTCCAGCAAAACATCACCTGGAAATCAGGTTTTTTTAAAATAGTTTTTTTAATTCAGAGTCTATAAATTGGGCTGCTAAATATCTTTCTTTATTTTTCTTTGCAGATTTTGTATAAATCTAAAGGGGAAGAAATTATTCACAAGTACCACCTCCCTCCTGATGTGCCTCAGTTCATCCAGGCTAGAGTCAATGCCTACAACATCAGTGATGTGAGTACATTTTGAATTGCAACACCATGAAGCTCTCCACTGATATTATCACTTTTATTGCCTTTGTGATGTTAATTTTTTTGGTGGCATTATCAGCTTTCCAGGAATGAGATAAAAATGGACATCTCCCTTAACAGCCTTAGAATTTTAATAGTCTGGCCAGACTGATAAAAAAATCCAGCCAGGCTCTTTTCTCCAATTCCTTTAGAGCACAAAGGCTGAGTTTGAAGCTAACAGGAAAAAATTTCTAAAGGTTCAGTCAAATGAAAAAGGGTTTTGCATAAGAAAGGCCAAAATGCCACTGATAGAGTTGTTCTAGATAAAAAGTGTAAAAATGCTTGTGACATTTATGATCATCTTTGTAGTAGATTTATTTATTTTAATAGAACTGTAGTTTGTGTACAGGTTAACATTTTCCCCTGAGATTACTGGATAATTTAATTCCTGTAATAAAATCTCCTGTAATAAGAACATGGACTTTAACTCTTTCTTAGAATTGCTATTCCTGACACTGCAAACTCTTCCCTTTTTCCCCTCCAAGGCTAACTACAAAGCAGACTGGAAGAAAACCCTTGCCAAAGGCTATGATCTGAAGCCAGATGCCATTCCAATTATTGCTGCTAAAGCTTCTCGGAATATTGCAAGTGATGTAAGTAGGATTTACATCCAGTGGAACACATCCCCCTCCTCATTTCATTATTTATTATTATTTACTTGTGCTGGAGACCTGTCCTCTTGCTTTAGCAAGTGACTCTTCATTCCTCTCTTGAACATCCCCAATTGAATATTGGGATATTGGATTATTTGGTGAGATTGTTCAGTAATTTATTATTAGCATAGTCTTAATTGAAAGCTGAATGTCCCTGGGAGTTGCAAGCCTACATCCATGACAGTGGTGACGGAGGGCTTGTAGCTGCAGTTGTGGGTTGAGATTTGTACCAGGTGTCAAGACAAGCTGAAATGCAATAATCCTCTTCGTTTTTGATCTAAAAAAATAATCCTGTGCTGTTGTAAAAACCATTTATGAGGTTCCAGAACAAACTGCAGCATTAGTACTTTGAAACTCTTGTTGTAAACCTACCCAGAGTGTGTTTTCCCTTTCCCAAGTGGGTAAAGCTGTTTTCCCTTTGTCTCTAGTACAAATACAAGGAGTCCTATGAGAAAGACAAAGGCAAACAGGTTGGGTACCGGAGCCTGCAGGATGATCCCAAACTTGTGCACTACATGAACGTGGCCAAAATCCAGTCGGATCGGGAATACAAGAAGGATTATGAAGTCACCAAGACCAAATATCACGCTCCTCTGGATATGTTCAGTGTGACAGCTGCCAAGAAAGCCCAGGAAGTGGTGACAAACGCTGGCTACAAGCAGCCAATTCACCATTACACCCTCCTGCCTGATGCTGTGAACCTGGAGCTCTCCAAAAATGTGATGCAGCTTCAGAGTGATGTATGTCATCAAGAATCAGCTCCATTTTTAATTCTTGTCATGACTTCATGACATCATTAATAATTAATGCTAACCAATTAATTTATATAATCCAATATATATTACATTGGATTAACAGTAGGTTAGGATGTGACTGGTCTGCAGCCATTTATTTTCCAAACATTATCAGAATTATGTGCAGGTGTTAAGTTCTAGGAAACTTACCTAGCAAGTAATGACTTTTTTTATATCTCTCCATATTTGGCATATTCCCAGAAAATGAGCCTGTTTTCCTAACTTATGTATTTTTGTAGTAAGATTTTAATTACTGTGATTTTATTTCTCTTAAACACTGACTCTATCATACTTAAATTATAATTAAATGTAAATTGCCCCTCAAAAATGAATGTCCAGGGTAAGTTTTAAGGCTTTACCTGTTTTATGTGTAGAGACACTAATTTTTCTTGCTTCACTGTGTTTTTCTTGTTTATTTTTGAAAAGAATCTGTACAAATCTGACTTCAATAACTGGCTGAGAGGAGTTGGCTGGGTCCCAATTCAGTCACTGGATGTAGAAAAGGCCAAGAAAGCCACGGAGATTCTCAGTGAGAAGAAGTACCGCCAGCATCCCGACCAGCTCAAGTTCTCCATCCCCATGGATGCCATGGAGCAAGTGCTGGCAAAGCAAAATGCCAAGACCATGAACAAGGTGGGAAGTGGTTGGATTGACCCAAAACTTGGGTCTTTGTCTTGCAAAGTTGTGTGGCAAGGTGCATTCCCACTGGAATTGCTAAAATTTCCAGTGAGTGTGGTAGTTCTTTAAGACTGGGCACTGAGAGTTTATGGTAAGCCTCTGACTCCTCATAATTAAGGGAGTTCCATTTTCTGTTTCTAAAGATTAAAGAATTCTTAAGATTTATAGTGCTTTGACAATCCTTTTTCTGTAGGACGTATTCACAATAAGTGAACTGCAGAAAACTGGAATTCTGTCAGTTTTGTACAAATGTCCTGGAAAGTGGAGTTCTTTACACTTGTCTCTAGTTATTCAGGACACCACTGATCCTTATTCTTTGTTTTCCATGGAAAGAATGTCTGTGAAAATAAATTCTGCTTTCCGTTAACGCAGGGAAGAACACAGATTGGAAACTTCCAGTTTCAATATTTGTTAGTTATCAAAACACACTTTGCAAATTTCTTGCAATACTAAAGAAAGGAGGAAGATAACGTTGCTCCTCAGCAGCTCTATGAAGGCTATTTCTGGTGCTAATAGTATTTCTGGGCAATATTTATTGCAAACGAGCAGAACAAAAGCAAACTCTTATTTTATGAGTTCAGTACCTTTTCAATGCTGACAATTCCTTTGTAATTGCAGAGGCTGTACACAGATAAGTGGAACAAAGAGAAGACCAGCATTCATGTGATGCCAGACACCCCAGAAATCCTGCAGTGCAAAGTGAACCAGATGACCATGAGTGATGTGAGTTGCTGTGCTCGCCGTGGGCCTCCAGTGCCTCGCTGCCATTTTAATGCCTTGTTTGAAAATGCTTAACTTCAGAGTTCTGCCTTCATGACACCTGTTCTCTTTCACATCTGAACTTAGAAACTTTACAAAGCTGGATGGGAGGAGGACAAGAAGAAGGGTTATGACTTGCAGCCAGATGCAATTCCAATAAAAGCAGCCAAGAGCTCCAGGGACATCGCCAGCGATGTGAGTCTGGTTGTGTGATATCATTCCATTACTTTATTTAAATTAAATTATTAAACCTGAGATCTTGTGATCTGTTTTTTCAGTGATAAAGCAGAACTTAATATTTCATTTTTAATTGAGTTTTTTACTGTTCTTTCTCTTTCCTCTCTCAGTATAAATACAAACTGGCCTACGAGAAGGCCAAAGGGAAGCACATCGGCTTCCGCAGCCTGGAGGATGACCCCAAGCTGGTGCACTTCATGCAGGTGGCAAAGATGCAATCTGACAGGGAGTACAAAAAGGGTTATGAGAAGGCCAAGACTAACTTCCACACTCCAGTTGACATGGTCAGTGTGGTGGCAGCCAAGAAAGCCCAGGAAGTGGCTACAAATGCAAACTACAAGAACTTAATCCACACCTACAACGTCCTGCCAGATGCTATGAGCATTGAACTGGCCAAAAACATGATGCAGTTACAAAGTGATGTAAGTAAGAGGTTCTTCAGCCTCTGCATTGTGAATACAAAGGTGCTTAGTTTATGAAAAAACACTGTAAGATAAATAGTATTATTTTATTAGTGGAATTAGGCCAGGTGTCTTCAAAAATGTAGTAAATTATACAAATTTTTCAACAATTACTGCAGTTTTATTTTTCCTAGACTCTGAAATATTTCATTAATAAATTTGAGCTTAGAAATAAACAATTTTATGAATATTTACTCCATCAGGCTCTTCAGGAGCAATAGTTATGTGCAGACCAAGACAGGAAAAGCTTCACTTTTCCATAATACATTTTATTTTCTACTTCCAAATTTATGAACTATTTTATGCTTCATATTGTTTTTTATCTACTTGCTGCCTGCAGAATCAATACAAAGCAGAGTATGATGAAACTATGAAGGGTGTTGGGTGGCTCCCACTGGGCTCCCTGGAAGCTGAGAAGAACAAAAAAGCCATGGAAATCGTGAGCGAGAAGAAATATCGCCAGCATCCAGACAAGTTGAAGTACTCTGTTCCTATGGATTCCATGAACATGGTCTTGGCTTTAAATAATGCCAAAATCATGGATGAGGTAAGAAAGTGCTCATCAGAATTCATTTCAGAAGTGGGCAACAATCTACATCTGATTTAATAGTCAACCTTATTGTATGCAGAACTTTAGAAAACATGATTTTATTTTGTAGCTAATTAATGTGTTTTAAGTGCTAAAATAAAAAGACAAATGTTGCTCTGGTGGCAGTAACACATCATTTTCAAGGCAGTTTGGATTTCAAGTGGAAAATAGTATTTTAAATTGTTTTATTTAATAATAACAACAGATGTTGAGGTCTCTAATTTATTTTTATCCTTCCAGCACAAGTACAAACAAGCCTGGGAAGAAGACAAAAAGAAAATTCATATCACCCCAGATATTCCACAGATTGTTTTAGCAAAAGCAAATGCATTCAATTTAAGTGAAGTGAGTATTGTTTGTAGGGCTGTGACCTTGCTCTTATTTTTTTATTAGGAATAAGTGAGATGAGAGCATGCAAAAGTCTCACCTTGTTAACCTGTAGTAATTTTACAAAACCTACTAATTTTCCTTTTCCCTGCTTCCTTTCCCAAAGTTAGATACCCATAATTGCCAAGAAAAAGAAATGTTTATAGTCAGGTTATGAGGTGTTCATGAAGACCATTAAAATTTAACAGTTGCTAACAAAATACAGTAGACTTTGAGTATTGTTCATGTTTGTAACTGTATTTATTATTTTATTATTGATTATTTTATTTCTTCATGCACAAAATTTTGTACTAGGTTCAAAATGTAGGTACCACCTGTATTTTTGGTAAAAGATGACATTATAGACAGGTTTTGGTAAACACTTGTTAAATTTGTATATGCTAAATAAAGTATTGCTTGTAATCATGCACATCTGCAATGTGGGCAGAAATAGACATTTTTATCTCTTTTTATTTTTTAAGATGGCATCCTCATAGGTGTTACTTTTCACCAATATTTGTGCATGTGGAAAACACATCAATTTTTGCTTTTTAAAAAGATGTTTCTTTTTCCTTTTGCAGAAAATGTACAGATCTTCATTTGAAGAAACCAGGAAGAAAGGATATGATCTCAGGGCTGATGCTATTCCTGTCAAAGCTGCCAAAGCTTCCAGGGATATTGCCAGTGATGTAAGTTCTTGGGAGAAAACATGGGCAGGGACAGCTTCCACTATCCCAGGGTGCTCCAACTGGCCTTGGTCACTTCCAGGGATCCAGGGGGCAGCCACAGCTTCTCTGGGCACCTGTGCCAGGGCCTCAGCACCCTCATAAGGAAGAATTTTTTCCTTAATTTCAAATCTAAATGGATCAAATTCTCTGTTTCTGTTCTCTTCCAGTATAAATACAAAATAGGGTATGAAAAAGACAAAGGGAAACTCGTCGGCTTCCGCAGCCTCCAGGATGATCCCAAACTTGTCCATTGCATGCAAGTGGCCAAGATGCAGTCAGACAGGGAGTACAAGAAGGCCTATGAGGCGAGCAAGACTCATTACCAGACACCTTCTGATGCCCTCAGCGTGGTGGCAGCCAAGGAGGCCCAGGACCGTGTCACCAACACCAACTACAAACGCCTGATCCACCAGTACATGCTCCTGCCAGATGCAATGAGTCTGGAGCTGTACAGAAACATGAATCAGATCCAAAGCGATGTAAGTTTTCTACTTGTGACTTTTGTTTTCACATCGTGGCTGCAGTTTGGAAAGGACAGGATTATGTTTTATGAGCTGTCTTCTTTTTGTGGCTTTTGTTTTTCCATCACGGCAGTGTTTTGGAAAGAGCTGGTTTATTCTGTATGAGCTGTTTGTACATTGTCAAGTTTGCTTTTGCGTCCTGTTTGGCAGAATGAGTACAAGCAGGATTACAAGGAGTGGTTCAGGGGCATTGGTTGGAGTCCCATTGGTTCTCTGGATGTGGAGAAATCAAAGAAAGCCACGGAGATTGCGAGCGATCGGAAGTACCGCCAGCACCCCAGCATGTTCCGCTTCACCAAACAGAACGATGCCATGGACCTGGTCCTTGCCAAGCAGAATGCAAATATCATGAACAAAGTGAGTATTTAGGGCAAAAGCCAGGCAGGCATTCACATCTCATCCATTCCAATAACCAGTCTGTAAATCTCTGTCGCACCTTTAAGTGGTGGTGTTCCCCTGGGAAAAACAACTGTCTCAGGCTCCTCTTTTTTCATCTTCTTTTTCTCAATGAAACAGCTTTGCTTAAAGAAAGAAATCTTTTCTCATTTTTCTCCAACCTCTATTCATCCCATTCTTACATAGAAATGACTGGTCCTGAAAATCGTGATAGTTTGGTTTCATTAGAAGAAAGACTGGACAAGAATTCAGCTGATTTTGAATTAGATCATTAATTCGTAAAATAAATCTGAGTCAGCACCTTCACCTTTTTACTCATCCATATCCAAATGGAAAGGTGAAAACCCTGCAAGAACCATATTTTGTCATTTATATTGACACATCTGATGTAACTTTCTGTCGATAGCATGCTTATACCGAAGCCTGGGAGAAGGATAAAACTCAGGTCCACGTGATGCCAGACACACCAGATATTCTACAAGCCAAACAGAACAAGACAAACTACAGCCAGGTAGAGTATTTTGATACATCTTATCAACATTTTAAATTAACATCTACTGGAGATTTAAGAACACAGGCGAGAATTTTATGTGGGTAATATTTTCAGGGTTAAATAAGTACCAGCTTCAGGCTAGCAAACTAACAAAATAAATTGCATTATAATGTATGGAAAATATAAGTCCTGCTTTTGAAGTCTGTACATAGAGTACATAGTCCATATTCTATGCTTTGCATAGAATTCAGTCATGTTAAAAATTCCTTACTGTAAAATTACAAGTTAATTGTGTATATTTTTAACCTAACCTATGGGAAGAAGTAGATGCAGTGATTCCAGCTTCTCTTCAGCTTTCAGACAGGAGAAAGTGACAGTTGTGCCAGTAGAAAACACTCAAGTTTTGCTTTGCATCATTGCTCAGAGGCAAATCTTTGACTTAAGAATGCCTGTACTTAAAATCAACTGTGCACAAATGGACTTGACTGTTAAATGACGTCATGAAAACCTTATTAAAATTTTGCCAAGGCAATCAAAAAGTGTTCAGTTATCTCAGATGTATGTGTTTCAAATTTCCAGATACGTTTTAAATCAAGATAAGCTATAGTAGGAACCTGCTGAATAGTGAAAAACTATTTAGTCCCTCTCCTAAGCTTTGGAAGACCAGCATTTCTTGTTTATCAGTTTCCCATTTCTCAATTTCTATTCTAGCAGCCCTTCTCTCATAACTGAAGCCTGTGAGGTGACCAGAGTTTGGATCATTAGTGTATCTAAATAGCAGGTGACATACATATTACTGGTTTTAATTAATATTGTTTTCAATTTTAGAAACTCTACAAGCTTGGCTGGGAGGAAATGATAAAGAAAGGCTATGACCTCACACCTGAAGCCATGTCAGTGAAAGCTGCCAAAGCTTCAAGGGACATTGCAAGTGATGTAAGCAGCATTTTAACTCAATGTGACATGCACTGACCTGGTGATTATAACCTACAGAGTCACAGTAAATTGAGATACACTTCTCTGCTAAGGTGTGGCTTGGAGTCAAAACCAACATTACTGACAAAACTCCTTCCTGAGCTGTTTTTGTCCAGTTTAGCAAGGGCTAATGGCATCTTAACAAGTCCAAAGTTTGGTCCATTCATGGTTGGTCATAAAAAGGGAGGAGTTTTCATGTCTTTGGGCTGCTTCGTTTTCAGAGCAGCAGCAAATTTGGTACAGTTAGCTGAGCCCAGTGCCTATCCAGAGAAATCCTCATTACAACTCTGAAACAGATGTGGTGACATACAGACTGCTGTTACCATAACTTGGTACAAATACAACTCCTACATTTGTTTTATTTTTATGGATAGAGAATTTATTAATTCTCTATATACTAAAGAAGAGATTTTATTAATCATTGGGAAATGTTTCCCATGCTTCAGTATCTTTGTATTTCATAATTTTTCATTGTTGATGATGTTACGCATCAGAATATTTCAGTGTGTCAGTATTAGGGGGTTCTGAATCAGATGGCACTGGAGACCGTTCCTATTGCCATGCTCTCTCCCTTTGCAAGGACTCTTTCTTTCCCAGGGAGAGCATTCACTGACACCAAGTCATGCACATTGGTCAAGGGGCTGCCAAAACTTTACATGAGAGCCCATAACAAGTTGCTTATTTATAGAATCATAGAATGACAAAATTGTTTGGGTTGAAAGGGTTGTTAAGGATTATTCATTTCCACCCTTTCTGTGGGCAGGGCTACACTCCACTATCTCAGGTTGCTCCAAGCCTCACCCAACCTGGCCTTGGACACTTCCAGGGGTAATTTCATGAGGAACATTAAGATGAGGGAATACATTGGTGTTTTGTCACTTAGATGTTTGTCCCTGTGGTTTGAGTGGTGCCACCTTTGCCGTTGCAGTTCAAGTACAAAGAAGGATACCGCAAGCAGCAGGGACATCACATCGGGTTCCGCAGCCTGCAGGATGACCCCAAGATGTTGTGGTCCATGCAAGTAGCTAAAATGCAGAGTGAGAGGGAGTACAAGAAAGACTTTGAAAAGTGGAAGACCAAGTTTAATATGCCTGTGGATATGCTGGGCTTCCTTCTGGCCAAGAAGTGTCAGGAGCTGGTCAGTGATGTGGACTACAAACACATACTGCACCGCTGGACTTGTCTGCCAGACCAGGTCGATGTCACCGAGGCAAGGAGGGTCAACGAGCTGCAGAGTGATGTAAGCTCCTTTGGCGTTTAATTCACTTATTTCCATGTAAAATAATTACTGCTGATTGGAAAGCATCTTTGATGACTCTCTTTGGATATCAGTATAGATCAGATTGGAGCTAAACTGCCAGTTTGACTTTTCATGGAGTTTAATCAATGAACAGTGAAATAATCTGCTATGGTTTTGATTTTCACCCTTAACAGAACCTGTATAAGTCAGATCTGCAGTGGCTCAGAGGCATTGGATGGAGTCCTTTGGGATCTCTGGAAGCTGAAAAGAACAAGAAAGCTTCTGAAATACTGAGTGACAAGAAGTACAGGCAGCACCCAGACACAATTAAGTTCACAAGTATCCCAGATGCCATGGATGTTGTTTTGGCAAAATCTAATGCCAAAAATAGGAGTGATGTAAGTTGCTTCTAGAGACAGAACGTGGGATTCAATAAATGAATATGTTCACATACATTTTACAAAGAATCCCTGGTTCAGAACATGCTCTTATATATCCAGATAGCAGGTGTTTATATTCAGGACTTCACTGCTCTTTGTGCCTTGTTCAGAAGATGAAGATCTTGAGCGCTGATAATTTACTCAGTATAACTGCAAATAAGACCTTTAATAGTCAGTGTGTAAATGTATTGTTTTAATGCTGTTTCCATGGCATTACATGGATGTAAAGAAGAAAAAAGGTTGTATTTCAGTAAGATGTCATTGTATTATTTGATTTTACTATCTTATTTCGTTTACATCCCTAATTCTTGCTTAGTATATCTTTTCTTTGCTAATTTAGAGAAAAGGTGAACTGAAATTACTGCTGTGCAGGTGAATCTTGGATCAGACTAGGTTTTTGCTTGTGTCTCTTTCAGATACTCTACAGGGAAGCTTGGAACAAGGACAAGACTAAGGTTCACATCATGCCTGATACTCCTGAAATTTTGTTGGCTAAATCAAACTTGATTAACACAAGTGATGTAAGTTTGCATTTCAAACTGAGTATAGAGAATTGCAGGGTTGTATTACTCACCTCTACAGAAAGTTCTGGGAATAATTCAGATTAGTGTATTTACTAGAAGAAAATTTTGATCTTTATTGAAACAATTTGAAAACATTTAAATTGTAGTTTTAAAATATTGTATATCCAAGGGCACAAAACACCTGTCATTAATAGAAAGGTATGGAGTTTAATTTAATTAAGTAAACTGTGTTTGGAAACCCATGCTTTCTCTTCAATAGTCAGAGGTGGAAAGTTGTAGCATTGAAAAACTCTAGAGAGTTTTATCTTCATTAATTCTTTTGAATCTTTCTCTAACAGAAACGTTACAAGGTAGGATATGAAGAGCTGAAGAAGAAAGGCTACGACCTCCCTCCTGATGCCATCCCCCTCCAGGCAGCCAAGGCATCCCGAGACATAGCCAGCGAGGTGGGTCTGCTGAAGGAAAATCAGAATGGGGCACAGAGGGGGCACTTAATCTTGGAGAAAAATAGTTTCTATTTAACAGGAGGAGATATGTGAAATTTTAACACTGTTGTGTTGCTGCCCGCCTAAAAGTTTGTATAATTCTTAATGATGTAAAGCTAATTAAATTAAATACAATAAAAAATAAATATAATAAAAATTAGATATAATTAAATGTGATAAAAATGAAATACAATATAAAGATGATAGTATATAACCATGAAGAATCCCATAATATCTCCTGGATGTTATAACAAATGCGAAGAACTTTGGGGAAAAACAGAAGCAAGTTAAAATACGTTAGATTCAAAATTATTAACTACTGTATTAACAAGAGAGAAACTGAAATGGCAGCTTGGAAAGAAGTGTTAATTGTTGTTTCTGTGTTCAATTAGTACAAATACAAAACTGCATACAGAAAACAGCTGGGCCACCACATTGGGGCCAGGAACATCGAGGATGATCCCAAGATGATGTGGTCGATGCACGTGGCCAAGATCCAGAGTGACAGAGAGTACAAGAAGGACTTTGAGAAGTCCAAGACAAGGTTCAGCAGCCCCGTGGACATGCTGGGAGTGGTGTTGGCCAAGAAGTGCCAGGAGCTGGTTAGTGATGCCGACTACCGGCACCCTCTGCACCGCTGGACGTGTCTGCCGGACCAGAACGATGTTGTCCATGCCAAGACAGTGTACGACCTGCAGAGTGATGTGAGTTGTTCTTTACTGGCTGAGTGACAGCCTTGGGTTGTCTGTCCTGGGTTCTGTTCTAGTTTTCAAGGAGGGGTCAGTGTGGGCGGGAAAGGGCAATGGAATGAAGTTTTTTCTTCTGGAGAACCAGCAGTCAGGAAAGACGAACGCTGAGGGCAGGGGAGACCATAGGAGATGGGTACAGCCACTGAATGGGTGGCTGGTGGGTTGACCCAGTGCAACATGTTCCATTCAGGAGAACATCCATTGGTAGCAGTTGGGATTTCTTGGAGTGAGGAAGTTGCTGAGGTGGATTTTTCCTCTCCTCTCCTTCCAGAACGTCTACAAGTCTGACCTGCAGTGGCTGAGGGGCATTGGCTGGTCCCCAATTGGATCACTGGATGTTGAGAAGAACAAGAGGGCGAGTGAGATTCTGAGTGACAAGAAGTATCGTCAGCACCCAGACACCATCAAATTCACCAGCCTTCCTGACTCAATGCCCATGGTGCTGGCAAAGCACAACTCCAAAATCATGGACCAGGTGAGATTTCCTTTTGTTTGCATCTTGAAGGCAATGAGCACCTTCCTTTCCCAGGATGTTGTTCTCTGTCCTTCCATGACCTGGGTGATTCAGGGGGAGATATTGCATCCACTTGTCTCAGGGATTTATGTTCCTTGTTTGAGATAAAGCACTCTTTTTTTGTGGTTGGAGCAGTAGTGGGGTACAGTGTGGAAAAGGGTGAAGCTTGAGAAAGGGCATGAGTTTCTTAGTCAGTGCAAAGTGACACTTTGGTTCATGGAGCTGATGTTCTTGTTGAGTTTGTTTCCTAACCCTGTGTGCTCTTGTTTCCTGTCGTTTGCAGCGCTCGTACATCTCAGCCTGGGAGAAGGACAAAACCAGCATTCACATCATGCCAGACACCCCTGGGATCCTGCTGGCCCAGCAGAACAAAGTGAACTTCAGCGAGGTGGGTGGTTGTTGGGGCTGCAGTGTGTGTGCCTGGGTGCTGCTGTGTGTGGGCAGCAGCGTTGTCTGAGGGCCTGGTGGTGTCTGTTGCAGAAACTGTACAAGCAGGCGATGGAGGAGGAGAAGAAGAAGGGCTACGACATGCGGGCAGATGCCATTCCCATCAAGTCTGCCAAAGCTTCCCGGGACATTGCCAGTGATGTGAGTGCACAGCAGCCCTTGTGGCACACACTTTCACACAGATGCCACGTGCTGGCACCTGAACTCAGGGTTTGCAACTGATCCAAATGGAGGCAACAAATCCATTAGCTGTCACTGCCCTTCAGTTATCCATCAAAGTTTTTGTTCATACTGTCCACCTGTACCTGCCCCTGCAAGTTATGAATGTGCACTGTTGCCAGGGAAGGCCTAGATGTTGTGGAAGGGTAGCTGTGGGAGTTGGGTGATTGCTGGAGCTCAAAGCAGGATCCCTCCTGGGGTTGTGAGTGCATCTCCTTGTGCAACAGCCTGGAGTTCTGAGGTGTTGGGCTGCCCTCAGCACTGCCCTTCTGCATGGCCCTGACTCTGCAGCTATACAGCTGAGCTGTGCGTGAGGAAAGAAAACCCAAACCCAGTTTTCATTTAAAGATGAAAGCTGCATAAGAAAGCCCAATTTTTTTATTCTTAGTTATTAATACAAAATTGCATTGCTGTATGTGTTTGCTGTCTTTATTTAATTTTCCCAGAAGTCTCTATGTAGTTATATTTTATTCCCTCAGTAGTTTCAGTAAGACTTGATTTGGCCATTGTGCTGAAGATTGGTAAATTATTTTTATGTAGGGGGTATTGAACTTCAGGTCTTTGGTATAGCTTTAATGATTTAGCGACTTTTCTTCATCTCAGTTACAGACCAGTAGTTCTAAATATATAGTCCAGGGAAAATCTTGGAAAATGTGGGTTTTATCAGAAGGATATTGTGTGGACCCTTTTCTAGCTGTGCACTGTAGGTCATCAGCTGAACACTTTCACACTCTAAATTCTCTGTGGTTTCAGCTGATGAATTGGCTGGAGGTGATGCCACAGGGGTTGCTAGGAATGTGGAAAAAATTAAAATAATAGTCAGTGCATACTGTTTTTTCCTGCAGTACAAGTACAAGGAAGGGTATCGCAAACAACTGGGCCACCACATTGGGGCCAGGAACATTGAGGATGATCCCAAGATGATGTGGTCGATGCATGTGGCCAAGATCCAGAGTGACAGGGAGTACAAGAAAGCCTTTGAGAAGTCCAAGACCAACTTCAGCAGCCCTGTGGACATGCTGGGAGTGGTGTTGGCCAAGAAGTGCCAGGAGCTGGTCAGTGATGCCGATTACCGGCACCCTCTGCACCGCTGGACGTGTCTGCCGGACCAGAACGACGTTGTCCATGCCAAGACAGTGTATGACCTGCAGAGTGATGTGAGTTGTTCTTTACTGGCTGAGTGACAGCCTTGGGTTGTCTGTCCTGGGTTCTGTTCTAGTTTTGAAGGAGGGGTCTGTGTGGCAGGGGATGGGCAACAGACTGAAACCCTTATCTTCTGGAGAATCAAGTGTTGGCAAGTCTTGGGTGCAGATGAAAATGGTATGAAGAGCCATGATGATGGGTAGGAGATGGGTACAGCCACTGAATGGGTGGCTGGTGGGTTGACCCAGTGGAATGTGCTCCATTAAGGAGGAGGTTCCCATGGTAGGAGATGAGGTTGCTTGGAGTGAGGAGGTTGCTAAGCTGGTTTTTTCCTCTCCTCTCCTTCCAGAACGTCTACAAGTCTGACCTGCAGTGGCTGAGGGGCATTGGCTGGTCCCCAATTGGATCACTGGACGTTGAGAAGAACAAGAGGGCGAGTGAGATCCTGAGTGACAAGAAGTATCGTCAGCACCCAGACACCATCAAATTCACCAGCCTTCCTGACTCAATGCCCATGGTGCTGGCAAAGCACAACTCCCAAATCATGGACCATGTGAGATTTCCTTGTGTTTACTTCCTGAAGGCAATGAGCACCTTCCTTTCTCAGGATGTTGTTATCTGTCTTTCCATGGCCTGGGTTATTCAGGGGGGGATATTGCATCCACTTGTCTCGGGGATTTATGCTTCTTGTTTGAGATAAAACACTCTTTTGGATATGTAATGAACTACAGTGTGGAAAAAAATGGTTGAACTATTAGAAAGGTTTGGGGATAGCAAAGGTCTTACTGGGTCAGTGCAAATTACAGGCTCCTTCCTTTGGTTTGTGGACCTGATTTTCTCATTGAGTTTCTTTCCCTAAACCTGACTGATCTTATCTCCCTCTGTGCTCATCGTTTCCAGCGCTCGTACATCTCAGCCTGGGAGAAGGACAAAACCAGCATTCACATCATGCCAGACACCCCTGGGATCCTGCTGGCCCAGCAGAACAAAGTGAACTTCAGTGAGGTGGGTGGTTGTTGGGGCTGCAGTGTGTGTGCCTGGGTGCTGCTGTGTGTGGGCAGCAGCGTTGTCTGAGGGCCTGGTGGTGTCTGTTGCAGAAACTGTACAAGCAGGCGATGGAGGAGGAGAAGAAGAAGGGCTACGACATGCGGGCAGATGCCATTCCCATCAAGTCTGCCAAAGCTTCCCGGGACATTGCCAGTGATGTGAGTGCACAGCAGCCCTTGTGGCACACACTGGGGCTGAGTATTTTCTCACTTTAAATTCTCTGTGGCTTCAGCTGCTCTGTTTTCTGGAGGTGGTACTGGTGGGGTCTTGTTCACATAAAAATCCCAAAACTAACACTCAGTAAACATTTCTTTGTCCATAGTACAAGTACAAGGAAGGGTATCGGAAGCAGCTGGGCCACCACATTGGGGCCAGGAACATCGAGGATGATCCCAAGATGATGTGGTCGATGCATGTGGCCAAGATCCAGAGTGACAGGGAGTACAAGAAAGCCTTTGAGAAGTCCAAGACCAACTTCAGCAGCCCCGTGGACATGCTGGGAGTGGTGTTGGCCAAGAAGTGCCAGGAGCTGGTCAGTGATGCCGACTACCGGCACCCTCTGCACCGCTGGACGTGCCTGCCGGACCAGAACGATGTTGTCCATGCCAAGACAGTGTACGACCTGCAGAGTGATGTGAGTTGTTCTTTGCTGGCTGTGTTGCAAACGCAACTCTCTCTTGTCTTCTTGTATTCTGTTCCTCTGCTGGAAGAGGTTCTTGTTGGAATAATAATTCTTGGCTGATTCTGAGGAGCTGATATTGTGTTGTGGCACTTCTTGAAGTGGGCATTCAGTGATGGTGTTTTGTAGGGTCATGCTTCATGACCACAGAAGAATCTTTTCTTGCCATGAACATTATATGGGGAGAGTTGTGGCTGAGACCTTTAGTACAGTAAGGCAGGGGAAGGGCAGCAGGGTAAAATATTTGCCTTTGCAGGACCAAGAGTGGCAGTGGCAAGCTCTGCGTGAAGGTACATGGTACAGAGGGTCCTGCGTGATGTAACGCACCCGTCATGCCTCTGCCACCTATAGAATGTCAAATAGAGAAGGTCTTTGCTGGGATACTGAGACGATAGAGAGCGTGGGTGGTGAATTCTTTGGTGGGTACTTGTGCTGTTGCAGGAGTGGGGAGCCAGGTGTGGGGCGCTGATCTTCATGGGAGTCCCAGTCTTGGTGTCTGGTGGGTTGACCCTGGGAAACATGTTCCATTTGGTAGAGCATACTGTGTTAGGAGATGAGGTTGGTTGGAGTGAAGAATTTGCTAAGTTGCTTGTGTCCTTTCCTGTCCTTCCAGAACGTCTACAAGTCTGACCTGCAGTGGCTGAGGGGCATTGGCTGGTCCCCAATTGGATCATTGGATGCTGAGAAGAACAAGAGGGCGAGTGAGATCCTGAGTGACAAGAAGTATCGTCAGCACCCAGATACCATCAAATTCACCAGCCTTCCTGACTCAATGCCCATGGTGCTGGCAAAGCACAACTCCCAAATCATGGACCAAGTAAGATTTCTTTCTGTTTGCATTCTGAAGGGAATGAGCAGGTTCCTTTCTCAGGATGTTGTTATCTGTCCTGCCAAGGCCCAGGTTATGCAAGGGGAAAATCCCTCTTGCCTTAGGGATTTATTCCTTGTTTGAGATAAAACTCTTTTTTTGTGTGATTGAAGCAGTAAAGAGGTACAGTGTGGAAAAGAAAAGGGTGAAGCATTAGAAAGGTTTGGGGAAAGGGCAGGGGTTCCTGAGTCAGTTCAAAGTAGAGGCCTCTTTATATGGTTCACAGAGCTGATTTTCTCATTGAGTTTACTTCCCTAAACCTGTGTGCTCTTGTTTCCTGTCGTTTGCAGCGCTCGTACATCTCAGCCTGGGAGAAGGACAAAACCAGCATTCACATCATGCCAGACACCCCTGGGATCCTGCTGGCCCAGCAGAACAAAGTGAACTTCAGCGAGGTGGGTGGTTGTTGGGACTGCAGTGTGTGTCCCTGGGTGCTGCTGTGTGTGGGCAGCAGCGTTGTCTGAGGGCCTGGTGGTGTCTGTTGCAGAAACTGTACAAGCAGGCGATGGAGGAGGAGAAGAAGAAGGGCTACGACATGCGGGCAGATGCCATTCCCATCAAGTCTGCCAAAGCTTCCCGGGACATTGCCAGTGATGTGAGTGCACAGCAGCCCTTGTGGCACACACTGGAGCTGAGTATTTTCTCACTTTAAATTCTCTGTGGTTTCACCTCTGTGTTTTCCGGAAGTGGTGCTTTAGGGGTCTTGGCCACATAAAAAACCCAAAACTAACACTCAGTGAACATTTTTTTGTCCACAGTACAAGTACAAGGAAGGGTATCGCAAACAGCTGGGCCACCACATTGGGGCCAGGAACATTGAGGATGACCCTAAGATGATGTGGTCGATGCACGTGGCCAAGATCCAGAGTGACAGGGAATACAAGAAAGCCTTTGAGAAGTCCAAAACCCACTTCAGCAGCCCCGTGGACATGCTGGGAGTGGTGTTGGCCAAGAAGTGCCAGGAGCTGGTGAGCGACGCCGACTACCGGCACCCTCTGCACCGCTGGACATGCCTGCCAGACCAGAACGACGTTGTCCATGCCAAGACAGTGTATGACCTGCAGAGTGATGTGAGTTGTTCCTTATTGTCTGTGTCACAGCCTTGCTTTGTCTATTCTTTTTGAGGAAGTCTGTGTGGTGTAGGAAGGTCAAAGGAATTAAAATCCTTTTTTTTCTGGAGAACCAAGAGTTTGCAGAGGTAAAAAATTATGCAGCTGAGAGTGGTGTGAAGTGCCTTAGGATATGATATAAAAAGGCTCCTCCAATGTCTCTACCCGATGCAGATTTAGAAAGGGTGTAGGACTTTACTGGCAATACCTAGAAGGTATAGGTAGAAGATTTGTGGATTGCTTGGTAGCCTCTTGTGATGTTGCAGGGGCAGAGAGACAGGGTTTTGGGACCTGAGCTTATCCAGAGTCACTTTTGTGGTGCAAGCTGGTGGGTTGACCTAGTGGAACATGTTCCATTAAGTGGAGCTTCCCATGGTAGGAGATGAGGTTGCTTGGAGTAAGGAATTTGCTAAGTTGCTTTGTGTCCTTTCCTGTCCTTCCAGAACGTCTACAAGTCTGACCTGCAGTGGCTGAGGGGCATTGGCTGGTCCCCAATTGGATCATTGGATGCTGAGAAGAACAAGAGGGCAAGCGAGATCCTGAGTGACAAGAAGTATCGTCAGCACCCAGACACCATCAAATTCACCAGCCTTCCTGACTCGATGCCCATGGTGCTGGCAAAGCACAACTCCCAAATCATGGACCAAGTGAGATTTCCTTGTGTTTACTTCCTGAAGGCAATGAGCACCTTACCTTGTCAGGGTGCTGTTTTATGTCCTTCCAACACTCAGGTTGTGCAAGGGGAGGCAATCCCTCTTGCCATGGATTTGTATTCCTTGTATGAGATTAAATTTTGTTTCCCTGGTTGGAGCTGTAATGGGGCACAGTGTGGAAAAGGGTGAAGCATTAGAAAGTTTTGGGTAATGGGCAGGGGTTCTGGGGTCAGTTCAAAGTAGAGGCCTTTTGCTTTGGTTCACAGGGCTGATGTTCTCATTGAGTTTGTTTCCCTAAACCTGAGTGACCTTATCTCCCTCTGTGCTCCTCGTTTCCAGCGCTCGTACATCTCAGCCTGGGAGAAGGACAAAACCAGCATTCACATCATGCCAGACACCCCTGGGATCCTGCTGGCCCAGCAGAACAAAGTGAACTTCAGCGAGGTGGGTGGTTGTTGGGACTGCAGTGTGTGTCCCTGGGTGCTGCTGTGTGTGGGCAGCAGCGTTGTCTGAGGGCCTGGTGGTGTCTGTTGCAGAAACTGTACAAGCAGGCGATGGAGGAGGAGAAGAAGAAGGGCTACGACATGCGGGCAGATGCCATTCCCATCAAGTCTGCCAAAGCTTCCCGGGACATCGCCAGTGATGTGAGTGCACAGCAGCCCTTGTGGCACACACTGGGGCTGAGTATTTTCTCACTTTAAATTCTCTGTGGCTTCAGCTGCTATGTTTTCTGGAGGTGGTCCCAGAGGCTTCCGGGGTCATATAAAAACCCAAAACTAACACTCAGTGAACATTTTTTTGTCCACAGTACAAGTACAAGGAAGGGTATCGCAAACAGCTGGGCCACCACATTGGGGCCAGGAACATTGAGGATGATCCCAAGATGATGTGGTCAATGCACGTGGCCAAGATCCAGAGTGACAGGGAGTACAAGAAGGACTTTGAGAAGTCCAAGACAAGGTTCAGCAGCCCCGTGGACATGCTGGGAGTGGTGTTGGCCAAGAAATGCCAGGAGCTGGTCAGTGATGCCGATTACCGGCACTACCTGCACCAGTGGACTTGTCTGCCAGACCAGAATGATGTCATCCATGCTAAGCAAGCCTATGAGCTCCAGAGTGATGTGAGTACTTGCTGATAAGCTCTGGTCTACTGAAATGTTTGTAATTTCCTTGGAATATAAACTAGAGTAGTTGCTCTCATACAGTATCTTTTCACTTTTGCGGAGTGAAGTAATCTGAATGTAAGGGCATTATGAAGGTTTATGTACAGCTAAACATCAGAATTAGCTCCATATCAACCTTCATAGTAGGGAATTTGAATATATTTAAATGCTGATTAACATATAAAGTGGGAAATTTTTAAGTGCTGCCTTTATATTTTGTAACAGAACTGCTACAAATCTGACCTTGAGTGGCTGCGGGGCATTGGCTGGGTCCCAATTGGTTCCTTGGAAGTTGAGAAGGCCAAGAAGGCAGGAGAGATCCTGAGTGACAAAATTTACCGCCAGCACCCGGACACCATCAAGTTCACCAGCATCCCAGATTCTCTCCCAATGGTGTTGGCCAAGCAGAATGCAGACACCATGAACAAGGTGAGTCTGGATTTAATGAGGTAACTCATCAACAATGTCTGCCTAAACCCCTGAGACAGGACTGGGGCCACAGACCTGTGTCTGTGCTGTGAGATTTCACCACTGTAAGGCTGTAAAAATATAAGTTCAATTTTTGGTAATCAATGGGAAACTTGTTTTCATCAAGAGCTGATTTAATAATATCTTCCTTGAGAATTACTAAGTTAATTTGTCACAATTATGAATTGTGAATGTCTCCAAATACTCTGCTGTGTTTCTCCTGCAGCGTTTGTACACTGAGGCCTGGGATAAAGACAAGACACAAATCCACATCATGCCTGACACGCCTGAAATCACACTGGCAAGAGAGAATAAGAAGAACTACAGTCTGGTGAGTGTGGGAGCTCTTCAAATGTAACTGCTGCAAATGGCTGGATCAGAAATGTTCTGGGAAACCTCCTAGAGGTGTCACTATCAGTTTCCTTAAGTAACTCTCATATTTATCAAAAAAATTGTCATTTAAAAAGATTGTTTGTGTATTTGTAGTAGTGCATACATAGAACAGTGAGCACTGGTGAGAAGAAATTCTATAAATCCCCCACAAGTTGTGTGTTTCCCCTGAATTTTTGGGGAGTCGTTTCTGCCAGTGTGCATAATGTTGGGAATGCAAAAATTAATACCAGAAAGGTAATTACTAGTGTAATTTTGAAAAGGTGTGATGCCGGTGTTCAACATTATTTTAGGCAAACGTGTTCACATCAGTAAGCCATGTCAGTGGTTTTAAAAAGTTTTACTCCATTTGTATGGAAGAAAAGTTTAGCTCGAAATTGCAGTCAGTGTTACATCATTTAAAACAGTAAAATAAAAATTAATTAACAAGTGTATTTAGCAAAGGTCTTCCTTTGACATGAATTTGTATCAGCTACTGATCTGAGATTTTGAGTTAAAGGTAGATAAAACTGGGTGTAATAAATCTAAATACAATTATTAGATCTACTTCCAAGCAATTTGTTTTGCATAGAATATAACATATGGAACTTACCTGAGTCCCATTGTTTGATTCTTCATCTAGAAACAATACAGGCAGGCCATGGAAGATTCAAAGAAGAAAGGCTATGATTTGAGAGCTGATGCCATCCCCATCCAAGCAGCCAAAGCATCCAGGCAAATTGCCAGTGATGTAAGAATCTAACTTTTTGTTTCTTTCTATGTTGACATCTCTCCTCTGAAACCTGAAAATTATCAGCTGGATCCTCGAAAAGGCACTGCAGTTAAGCTGTGGCCTTAAGTAATAGATTTTTGCAAGTAAATTATCATGTATGTTTAAAAAAATAAATGTTGATAATTATAAAAACAATATAATGCTGTTTTCATGATAGTTGTATAGCTAATAACCCTATATGTGTAGATAAGTATTTACAGTATGTATATCATTATACGTAGTAAGGATTAAGTGCATTTAATAAGACCAGGATTATTTCTTACTAATATTAGTAAAGCACATTTCTTCAAAAAGGAAAATGATAAAAAATTTCTGTTTAGGGTTCTAACTCAAATAGCAAAAACCTTTAGTCCTAGAATATTATTAGCATGAGAATTGATTTGAATGTTTGGGGGGGGGTTTAATGGTAGGTTATAGATAAATTTGGAAAGGTTATTGTTAGAAATATTTACTATGAGTAACTAATATTTATAGGTGATACAGAAATGTAATATTTTGGTTTATGTTTCAGTACAAGTACAAGGAAGGGTACCGCAAACAGCTGGGCCACCACATTGGGGCCAGGAACATTGAGGATGACCCCAAGATGATGTGGTCAATGCACGTGGCCAAGATCCAGAGTGACAGGGAGTACAAGAAGGACTTTGAGAAGTCCAAGACAAGGTTCAGCAGCCCTGTGGACATGCTGGGAGTGGTGTTGGCCAAGAAATGCCAGCAGCTGGTGAGCGACGCTGACTACCGGCACTACCTGCACCAGTGGATCTGTCTGCCCGACCAGAACGACGTGATCCACGCCAAGCAAGCCTACGAGCTCCAGAGTGATGTGAGTTCTCTGACATTTAAGTTTTGCTGAGGAATGTATTTGATATTTTGCATAATTGTATCAGGCCATCTTGTTCTGATGTGATAGAACCAACATTTTGACATTTCTTTTAAAATTTTTTTGGCTGATTGAAACTGAGCTATCCAACAGGATGTGTTAACTAATTGGTGCTTCAATGAAATCCTCTACCTCCAGAATTGCTATCTATCATTTACCATTCTGTGAAAATTGGATAATGGTTTCACCCTTAATGCAGTGGAAATGCTCTTGTTTTTTTTTATTTTTATATTTCATCTTGTGCTTTGAATTTATTTCAATTAATTGTTGATAGTGAGGTTACTTATTGGTGAACTATTCACTATAAGGTGCATTATTGTTATTGATAGAATAACCTGTGTGGGTGAATTTTTTCCTATTTTTTAAAAGAACTGCTACAAATCTGACCTGGAATGGCTACGGGGTGTTGGCTGGGTCCCAATTGGTTCTTTGGAAGTTGAGAAAGCCAAGAGAGCAGGGGAGATCCTGAGTGACAAAATTTACCGCCAGCATCCAGACACCATCAAGTTCACCAGTGTCACGGATTCCCTGGAGATGGTGTTGGCCAAGCAGAATGCAGACATCATGAACAAAGTGAGTCCTGATCCCTCTGGGTGACACATCAGAGGTGTCTGGCTCAGCCCTGGAGACAGGACTGGGAATGATCTGACCACAAGCAATGGTCATTGGTTTATTCCTTCTCCTTAATCAATGTGGTGTTGTTTAAGTGTTGTTACATTTCCACAAGTCAATCCTCCTTTTGTTAATACTATCTCTTCCTAATGGCCTAACTGATTATCCCTGTTACATTTCCTATATTTTTATCTGGTATGGTCTATGTTTTCCCTGATTATTGAAATATTAATCTGATTTTGAATGCCATATCTATCTGTTCCTGTTTTCTTTTCTAGCGTTTGTACACTGAAGCTTGGAACAAAGACAAGACCTCGATTCATGTCATGCCTGACACCCCAGAAATCCTGCTGGCCAAACAGAACCGAGTGAACTACAGTGAGGTGAGTGCAGCTGAAATCTGAGACAATTAACTTGTACTTCTGACAAGTATGCTGTTGTCATCCCTGACTTTTAGCTAATGGTAAAATATTGCCAGGTTTTTTCTTTTCACAAATGGTTTGAAATCAGAGTTGTTCCAGAAATTGAACTCCTGGATATCTAATTGGGCTATTGAAATATATTATCCCACATAAACTAGAAATAATTTCTACAGCAATGTATGAAAATAACTAGTTTTGCTTTGCCTTCCCTAAATGATTTCTATTTTCCAAGCATCTACAATAAAATTTCAAGGTCTTTGAAATATGCAGTTTTTTATTTTCCAGTGAATGTAGAGCTGGGCTGAAGATGTTTAAGATGCCTGAAAATCAACATTATTCTTTAGGGACTTGAATACTCCGATGTGCTCAACTGAAATGCAATTTTGTTTTTGAAACTAGATTGTGATTTTTTTTCTCACAGAAAATGTACAAACTGGCCTTGGAGGAGTCAAAGAAAAAGGGCTATGATTTGCGATTTGATGCCATTCCCATTCAGTCTGCCAAAGCCTCCAGGGAGATTGCCAGTGAGGTGAGAGGCCTTGTTCTCATTTCTCTATGGTTCTGGGAGTGGAAATAATCATAAGGCTTGCTACTGTCATACTTCATAGAATAGATAATATAGAAATATATTTTCATAATGATTCTTTGTAATGATTCTACTACATTGCCTTTAGTGTATGGAAGAAAGGGGGAGCCAGTATTTTTATCATGAGGAATATATCACAAAAATAAAGAAATATAAAATTGTGAAGATTATTAATATGCCCCCTGCAATACTTCTGTTGATGTCCATGGATATTCAAGCAGCATGATCAAAAAGGTGTATGAACCAATGATAGAGATTGTCAGGTTAATATCTGATTCAAACAATATTTCTGTTCAAGTGTCATAAGGAAATTCAAGATGTCTGAACATAAAAACTGGATTAAACTATATAATGACTATGATAGCTTGTGTTTCAGGTAAGGCAGCATCACTTGAGATGAAGGATAACAGATTTTTATGCTCCGTTTTCTCTCAAGTTTGATATTTCAACTCTTTGTATACAGAGAAAATCATATGGTCTTAGTCAAGGAGTTTTCAAAAAGATTTAAGTAATTTAATATTTACAATTTCATCTTAGTAGTAAAAGAATGTGAAGTACCAAACTTGTTAGAATGTGGCATTAAATATTTAGTGAATTGAAAGCGTTTTATATAAAAGGTCTCAGGTAATTATATCTAATCAAAAAGTTTCTTAAATGAAAATTAATCCCAGAGTAGAAAGGCTTGTATAATATTTTTATCTTCACAAACTAATGAGTATGTTAAACTGCTAGAACTATTTATTAATTTTTCAATATACCAAGTAACTTTAAATCTTTTCTGTTTCAGTACAAGTACAAGGAAGGGTATCGGAAGCAGCTGGGCCACCACATTGGGGCCAGGAACATCGAGGATGACCCCAAGATGATGTGGTCAATGCACGTGGCCAAGATCCAGAGTGACAGGGAGTACAAGAAGGACTTTGAGAAGTCCAAGACAAGGTTCAGCAGCCCCGTGGACATGCTTGGAATTGTGTTGGCCAAGAAATGCCAGCAGCTGGTGAGCGACGCTGACTACCGGCACTACCTGCACCAGTGGATCTGTCTGCCTGACCAGAACGACGTGATCCACGCCAAGCAAGCCTACGAGCTCCAGAGTGATGTGAGTTCTCTGACATTTGATTTTTGCTGAGAAATTAGTGTATTTTACATAATTGTATCAGGCCATCTTGTTCTGATGTGGTAGAACCAACATTTTGAGATTTCTTTTTAAGTTTCACAGTTAATTGATGCTCAGTTCTCCTAGAGGTTATACCAACTAACTGATATTTAAATGAAATCTTGCAAGGATTTGGACTTTTTATCATTTACCATTCTGTGAATGCTGGATAATGGTTTCACCCTTAATGTAGATGAAATGCTGTTATTTTTTCCACAATTTTCTTTACAGCTTTGAATTTGTTTGAATGAAGAGCTGATAGGAAGGTGTTTTCCCTTTGAAAAGATGAACTGTGTGACATACATTATGATGGTTATTTTATTAAATTGTGTAATTTTTTTTAATTGTAACAGAACTGCTACAAATCTGACCTGGAATGGCTACGGGGTGTTGGCTGGGTCCCAATTGGTTCTTTGGAAGTTGAGAAAGCCAAGAGAGCAGGGGAGATCCTGAGTGACAAAATTTACCGCCAGCATCCGGACACCATCAAGTTCACCAGTGTCACGGATTCCCTGGAGATGGTGTTGGCCAAGCAGAATGCAGACATCATGAACAAGGTGAGTCCTGATCCCTCTGGGTGACACATCAGAGGTGTCTGGCTCAGCCCTGGAGGCAGGACTGGGAATCATCTGACCACAAGCCATGCTGCAGTTCAAGCATGATGCATTTTAATCCTTGTGCTCTTGGTATTTCACTCAAAACTCTAAGATGAGCTCATGGAAGACTCAGATTTGTGTAATATTCTGCATTTTACATTTAAATATTTTCCTTGGGGTGTGTGTGCATTGGGCACTAATAGTTCTTTGGTTTATTCATTATTCTGAAGCAATGTGGCAGTTTCCTTAATGTTTTTGAACTCCCTCATATTAATTCTAATTTTTTTTATGTTACTTTTACCATATTAACACATAACTGTATATCCATGCTATATTTCATAGCGTCATAATAAGGTTTGGGTTAGAAGGTACATTAAAGATCATTTTGTTCTAACCTTCTGCCATGGGATGGGACAATTTCCCCTAGACCAGTTTCCTATCATTTTAGTTAATGTGTTTTCCATGTTTATTGAGGTATTAACCTAGTTTGGAATGTCATATAAATCTCTTCCTCTTTTATTTTTTAGCGTTTGTACACTGAAGCTTGGAACAAAGACAAGACCTCGATTCATGTCATGCCTGACACCCCAGAAATCCTGCTGGCCAAACAGAACCGAGTGAACTACAGTGAGGTGAGTGCAGCTGAAATCTGAGGCAGTTAAAGGGTTTCTCATAAGTACAATTTTCATCACCTTTGATTTTGTGTTAATGATAAAATATTGTCACGTTGTTTATTTTCATACATGGCCATTTCCAGAGCTGAAATCAGAGTTATTCTTCCACAAAAAAAAAATTTCTTTTAGAATATATTATCCCCCATAAATGAGAAATCATTTCTAAAGCAAGTTGTGGAAACAGGTAGTTTAGCTTTTTAAATGTTCCCATCTTTGCCTTCCCTAAATGATTTCCATTTTCCAAACATCTACAATAAAATTCCAAGGTCTTTGAAAATTTTTTTTCCTACAGAACAGTATTTAAATTGTCTGAAGATGAACAATATTGTTTAGAGACTCCATTTGTTCTACTGCCTAGTTGTGCTGAACTGAAATGCAATTTTGAATTTTGTTTTTTTTAAAATCACATGTGACTCTTTCTCACAGAAAATGTACAAGCTGGCCTTGGAGGAGTCAAAGAAGAAGGGCTATGATTTGCGATTTGATGCCATTCCCATTCAGTCGGCCAAAGCCTCCAGGGAGATTGCCAGTGAGGTGAGCAGGCTTTGTTCTCATTCTCTATGGATTTGGTAATGGAAGAGAATCAGAATCTTTGTTCACTTATTTGCTAATGTCACATTTCACAAAATAGATAACATAGAAATCTGTTTTCGTAGTGATTCTACCACATGCCTTAAGTGCACGAAAAATGGATACCCAGTAATTTTTGTATGAGTTATGTATCACATTAATGAACAAATATAATAATATGAAGATTATTTATATGCCCCCCATTGCTCTTCATGGATGTTAAAGTAGGATGAACAAAAAGATGTAGGAATTTATCCTAGAGTTTGTCAAGATAATTTCTGATTCAAAATAGGAAGTCCTTTAAAATCTGTCCCCAAAAGAGATATGTAAGTAAATAAATTCTAAAAGTTTAAATGCTTATCTTTTCTGGAGGAAAGAAATAATTCTGTTTCAGTGTCACATTGAAATGCAAAACACAAAAGCTGGAAAAAACTCTGCAATAACTGGGACAGGTTTTGTTTCAAGGATTAGGCAATATCACTAAGAGACAGAGGATAACAGATTTTAGTGCTCTTTGTTTTTCTACCAAGAAATCTATTTAAATGCTTTGTCTTACAAAAGGATAAAATATATAAATATATATATGGATTTTTTTTCCTGCAGTACAAGTACAAGGAAGGATACCGGAAGCAGCTGGGCCACCACATTGGGGCCAGGAACATTGAGGATGACCCCAAGATGATGTGGTCAATGCACGTGGCCAAGATCCAGAGTGACAGGGAGTACAAGAAGGACTTTGAGAAGTCCAAGACAAGGTTCAGCAGCCCCGTGGACATGCTTGGAATTGTGTTGGCCAAGAAATGCCAGCAGCTGGTGAGCGACGCCGACTACCGGCACTACCTGCACCAGTGGATCTGTCTGCCCGACCAGAATGATGTCATCCACGCCAAGCAAGCCTATGACCTGCAGAGTGATGTGAGCAAATCCTTAAATTTGTAACACAGCATTTCTGTAACACAGCATTTCTGTAACTCAGTAATTCTGTAATACAATAATTCTGTAATACAATAATTCTGTAATACGGAATTAAGTCTTGTACAATCTAATTTTTAGAATATGGATAATAAGCCTCTAGTCGCTTGCATCAGACTTGTTGAAATGTTTTCATTCTTTCATTCTTTCAATTCTTTCTTCAAATTCATGTTTTATCCTATTTTTTTCAGTCCTTAACCTGAGGTATAATTTGTGTGTTACTCTGATACTAGCATTGTGCTCCAATACCTCTTTTATTTCTCTTATTTAATAATTATTTTAGTAAATCTTCAAAAACAATTGTTTTCAGAACCATTTCCTCAGAAGCATACCAAGTTGTTCATATTGTATGTGCTTGTTTATATTAATTTTAATATTTGATCCCACTTGCCCATATATAACAAACTTTCAAATTTTTTCAGGCTGTTTACAAATCAGACCTGGAATGGCTGAGAGGCATTGGATGGGTTCCTATTGGCTCCTTGGAGGTTGAGAAAGCCAAGAAAGCTGGAGAAATCCTCAGTGACAGGAAGTATCGGCAGCCTGCAGACAAAATCAAATTCACCAGCGTGACCGATTCCTTGGCCATGGTCTTAGCCAAGCAAAATGCTGAGATCATGAACAAGGTGAGGCTGGTACTGCCAGTCAGTAGAACTTGTTCATGAGGTGAAAAATTAAAAAAATTGTGGATTTAAGAGAAAATTAATGTCCAAATTCAGCCATTGTACAGGAAAGCTGTTATCTCAGGGCTCAGTCTGAAGTGAGCAGTTGGCAAAAATCTCCTGACAAAAGTCCCTGAAATCACAGATTTTTCCAAGAATAATACTTCATGATGAACAAGTGATGAGGAAATACCTGAAGTTCTCTGGATGTGAAACTTGTGCAACATATCTCAGATCTGGAGGGTGAAAGTCACTAAGTACCTCCTCCTTTATAACAAACATAATCAAACAACTTATACAGAATAATTAATACACTTTTCCTCCTAGGGCTGTTTCTCCACAATCCAAAATCTATCATTTGCTGCACCAGCTTAACCTGAGAAATAATGAGGAAGGACAAAGTTTTCCTTGTTGAACTGTTCAGAGAGAAACTTTGCTGTGTCAGGGTATTAGAGCTTACTGGAACTACCCCCAGCAGTTAGTAAAATAATTGTAATTGTAAAATATTTTCATAAAGAACATTTTGTTAAGGACTGTTTTCCTCTCTCACAGCGCTTGTACACGGAAGCCTGGGATGCAGACAAGAAGTCCATCCATGTCATGCCTGACACACCAGACATTCTGTTAGCAAAGGCCAACGCAGCCAACGTTAGCAAAGTAAGGACATTCAAAAATTTACTGAACTAGTGGAAATTCAGAGTTAAGTCAGCATTTCTTTAATCATAAAGATGTTCTGAAACACACATTCATGAAAAATTCAAGAGACAATTATGAAATGTAGAAATCCCATCTTTCAGAATATTGATATGCCATTTTCTGTCTTATCTTGTGTAGAAACTTTATATACAAGCCTGGGAAGATGCCAAAAAGAAGGGTTATGACATGAGAGCTGATGCAATTCCAATCAAAACTGCAAAAGCATCAAGAGATATTGCGAGTGATGTATGTTCTTCCTTTACATTTATTTTCAGTTCCCTTAAAAACAAGGATATGCATTTTTGTGATCAGTAGCAATAGGAAATTATGGGACCTCCATCCCAGGTTCACTTCTTTTTGTGTTTGCAGTACAAGTACAAAGAAACCCACGAGAAGCAGAAAGGCCACTACATCGGGTGCCCCAGTGCCAAGGATGACCCCAAGCTGGCACAGGCCGCGCACGCCATGGCCCTGCAGAACGACCGTCTCTACAAGAAGGCCTACAATGATTCCAAGACCCAGATCCACATCCCTGTGGATGCCCTGTCAGTGCAGGCAGCCAAGGAGTGCCAGACCCTGGTCAGTGACATTGACTACAGGCAGTACCTGCACCAGTGGACCTGCCTTCCTGACCAGAACGACGTGATCCACGCACGGCAGGCCTACGACCTCCAGAGCGATGTGAGTGACAATCACTGTAGGAAAGCTTTAGGGCAGCTGTGTGAGGCTCTGTTTGTTAGTGACTGGAAGATACACTTTCAAATGCATGTTCATGGGCCTGCAGTCAGTCCTGGTATGTTTATTTTATCCTTTCCAATGGATTTCAGCCTGGGTGCCAGAAATATTTGGGGCAGTTCATAAGGAAGTCATGTTTTCTTGGTCTGCTCTAGAATGTTTGCTTTCAAACTCCTTGCAGGTCATGCCGCCAGTTTGAATGCAGTGTCTTAAAAGTATCTTTGTTTCTGTGCAAATCAGGAGTGCTGTGTCTAGAAGGGACCTGATACAACAGAGCATCACTGGCTGCTTGTTGTGTAAAGAGTAGAACAATTTTGGGAAAGGCTTATAAAAAATCTTGTACTTAGAGTTACAGCTGCAGAATCCCAAAATGGTGTGGGTTGGGAAAGACCATCTTATTCCAACCCTCTGCCATGGGCAAGGGACATCTTCCTGTAGGCCTGGTTATTCAGAGCCTCATCCAGACTGGTCTTGAACATCTCCAGGAACTGAGAGTGCACCAGCTCTCTGGGCTAAGAGTTACCTCTGCAGTGCCAGTAACCCTTGGTTTGTTTGTAGAACGTGTACAAGTCCGACCTGGAATGGCTGCGAGGCATTGGCTGGCTGACAGAAGGGTCTGTGGATGTGGTCAAAGCCAAGAAGGCCCAGGAGATCCTCAACGATCGCCTGTACCGCACGCGGCCGGAGCAGCTGAAGTTCACCAGCATCACCGACTCCCCAGACGTTGTCCTGGCAAAGATGAACGCCATGCAGCTCAGTGATGTAAGCTCCCCTTCACATTTCATTTCTTTCTGGTGGAGAGTAGAATTTCTATGGTGACAATGATGAAGTTTTGCAAGTTGGAATTACTGAAGAATTCCTCTTGGTGTTTTTCTCACCATGCTGAATTGCTGTTGTTCTTCCTTTCTCCTCAGCGTCTGTATCGTGAGGCCTGGGATAAAGACAAGACCCAGATTTCCCTCCCTTCAGACACTCCTGTCATGCTGCAGTCCAAAGTCAATGCTCTCAACATCAGCAATGTAAGAGAATAAAATGAAATATTTGGGAAGTGTTAGAAAGTGAAGGCTGGCAATTGTTCTTCCAGTTTTTGCTGTAAATGGTGGTGCACAAACTCACCTTCTAATGTGCTTGTAAACAGGAAATTGCATCCAGAGGCTTTTTATCACCTCTCTGCCTATAAACAGGTTGTGTGTTCATGAACAAACTCCTAAGCTCAGTGTGCAATTCCACACAACTTCTGCTCCCTTTGGCAAAACCTGCCAAATACATTCCATGGAGGAGTTGTTAAAGTCTGCAGACATAGTGGTCTGTCTTCAGGAATATTTCTGCTGCCTCTTTGAGTTTTAATCTTGCACCTACTTTAAGTAATGAGTTTTCTGTTGAGATGCTTGCCAGGATCATTATTGTCACTGTCAGTTACAGGAAGCAAACAGGGCTCCCAAGCTGGTAATTCCCAGCAAGCAGGTTTTTAGAGAAGGCATTTCACTATGTTTAACAAAGGTGATTAATTTTCTTTGCAGAAACATTATCAGAAGGCCTGGGATGAGGTCAAGGCAAAAGGCTATGACCTAAGAGCAGATGCCATTCCCATCAAACAAGCCAAGGCCTCCAGAGACATTGCCAGTGAGGTACAGCCTTCTCTTCATGCACTGCCTGTGTCTCAGCAGGGCTGAGTGCAGCTCAGGCTGGCAGCCTGAGTCTGGTGGCTGTGTCCAGGTGAGCAACACACCTTCTGTTCTCTCTGCATTTCCAGTACAAGTACAAAGAAACCCACGAGAAGCAGAAAGGCCACTACATCGGGTGCCCCAGTGCCAAGGATGACCCCAAGCTGGCGCAGGCTGCGCGCGCCATGGCCCTGCAGAACGACCGCCTCTACAAGAAGGCCTACAATGATTCCAAGACCCAGATCCACATCCCTGTGGATGCCCTGTCAGTGCAGGCAGCCAAGGAGTGCCAGAACTTGGTCAGTGATGTTGACTACAGGCAGTACCTGCACCAGTGGACCTGCCTTCCTGACCAGAACGACGTGATCCACGCACGGCAGGCCTACGACCTCCAGAGCGATGTGAGTACCCGCAGAGATGTGTAGTTTTATTATTCAATAGATTATGGCCTTATTCTGATTGTTCAATGCTATGCAGTCACAACAGATTTATGTTGAGACTGTTTTCTTCAATTGTTTGTTACTGCTATTATGTGTTCTTTTGCACCCTTAAAAAGCATTGGTTTTATCTCTGAATATTGTAAAACTTTAGTTGATAATGTGTTACATAATGCTTTTGGACAGATCTGATTTGGAGAGGCTGAAGGATTTGTCTTTCTTGCTTTGATGGGACTTAGGAGTAAGAGCTGTTGGCTGACTTGGAATCAGGTGGCTTTTGTTACTTCTGTTTGCTTGAGCAAGCTTGGAAATTTCTTTAATTGGAAGAAAACTCTATGAGGTAGCCAGTGAGAGGTTTTAGTAGCTGAATGCAAAGCAGGACCAGTGCAGCTGATTTCCTGACCTGGCTTTGCTGCTTGTCAGTTCCTCTTCCACTGTTTCAATTACAAACTTTGGATGTGAGGTTCCTGTTCCTTGCTGTTTGTCAGTTCTCCTGGTAGGCAGCTTGGGCTTTTGTTAGGCCTTGCAAATTGTTGAAATTACTAGAGGAAGAAGTGTTTTGGAGGAGACAGGAACAGTCTTCTAAGCTTTTAATATTCATCATCATTAACTGTAGGTCCTTTCAGTTGTTTCTCCTTACAAGGTTTAGAGTATGTTGTTTAATAACTGAACTACTTAAAAACTTGTGGCCAGATTTAATTTTACTTATGACACTGAACATCTCCTGTTTATAGAAAGGATTTATCTGACTCTAGCCAGGTTTATAAAACATAATCTGCTTTGCATAGCTTAAAATAATTAAGACAATAATTTTAAACAATGTTTTCCTTTTCTGACCATCTCACCCAGGCTGTGTACAAGTCAGACCTAGAGTGGCTCCGTGGAATTGGGTGGTTGCCCAACGACTCTCCAGAAATTAAGAGGGTGAAGAATGCCCAGGATCTCCTGAGTGACAACGTGTATCGGACACCCATTGACAGCGTGAAGTACACCAGTGTTGTGGATTCCCCAGATGTTGTTCTGGCCAAAACCAACGCTGAACAGATCAGCGCTGTACGTTCCAACCTCCTCAAAGCTGCTTCCACACTAGAAACTACAGCTAAAGAGAAATCTCAGTGCTAAAACATAAAACTGATCAGTGGTGTTTTAAGTTCAACGCTTTTCCAAGCATTTTACTCTTTAGAGATAATAGTTCAGGAGAGATTGATGGGATTTTATGTTATTGATAAGTGAAATTCCATAAGTCTGATAATATTATTAAATGACTGTTTTAACAGCAAAAATATAAAGAAGCCTGGGAAAAGGACAAGACTATGATCCACATCATGCCAGACACTCCTGAAATCAACCTTGCCAAGGCTAATGCTGTTAATTACAGCCAGGTATGTTTATCATTCTGTTTTCTCTAAAATAGTATGTGGATTATATCATTCTATGATATTGAATCTCTGTGAGCCTCATTGAAATCTATCCTCATACAGGGCTTGTGGCATTCCCTTCCTTCTACTGAATGTCCTTAAAGTATTCAGCCATTTAAAAATAAACATTTGTGTTCAGCTACTTAAAAATTATTAATATCATGCCCCACTGAGGGAATATTTTATTAAAATGGATGACAATCCAAGGCATATAAATATTTTCTACACTTCTACAAACACCCTTCTGTGCTATATATGTTGTATAACTGATGTTGCATGTTTCAGAGGCAGCTGCATTTATGGTTTGGAGCAGGAGTACTGCTCAAAAAATTTCATTATATTTTAGCAAATAAATGGCTGGAAACTCTGTTTCTGTAATGGCAAATGCCAGAGCATTCAGCATGTGTGTGATGTTTTATCTGTCTCTTCAGAAACAATATAAAGGAGCTTGGGACGAGCTGAAGATGAGCTACGATTTGAGAGCAGATGCCATTCCAATTAAGACAGCAAAGGCTTCTAGAGAGATTGCCAGTGATGTAAGTGCCAAAAGAGGCATCTCCCATGCTCCAAGAGCTCTTTCTAGCTGTTACTGATGGTGACCTCTGCTCTTCCCCCAGTACAAATACAAGCTGGAGCACGAGAAGCAGAAAGGACACTACGTGGGAGTGCCGAACGCAAAGGGAGATTCCAAAATCCAGTTTGCCCTGGACGTGGCCAAAGTTCAGAGCGAACGAGAGTACAAGAAGCACTTTGCCAAGCAGAAGACCCAGTGCCACCTGCCAGTGGATATGGTGTCCATCGTGTCAGCCAAGCACGGGCAGGCCCTGGTGAGCGACGCCGACTACCGGCACTACCTGCACCAGTGGATCTGCCTCCCCGACCAGAACGATGTGATCCATGCCAGGCAAGCCTACGACCTCCAGAGTGATGTAAGTCCGCCTGAAAACACCCCCTAACTTAGTCCTGTATTGCCTCCTCTCATCCTGCTTCAGCTCTAAGGGGTGGGAATCTGTTCCTGAATTCAGGGAGCTCACCTTGCTCTTTGTTAGAGTTGCTAAGTCTAGGCCACTTATAAATTGCCATGGTTGAAGGGTGATAAATTCAGATGTAGTGCTCATGTTGGAACTGCTGCTCCCTTTTTAACCACTGCGTTCAATTCTGTTATTTTTTGAATCATGCTGTATTGTCCAGGGAAGTGTTGCTAAGAGCATGGACCCTCTTTTGTTTTCCCAGGCTGTTTATAAAGCTGATTTGGAATGGCTGCGGGGAATCGGATGGTTGCCAAATGATTCCCTTGGAGTCAAGCATGTCAAATATGCTGGAGATCTCCTGAGTGAGGTAACCAAATGTTTTTCAATACTAAAATTTTCTGCAGGGGTATTTGTCACTCAAAGTACTTTAAATGGTTTAAACAATGAGGGTTTTTTTCAAATGAAAAATTTGAAAAAAATTTTTGAAATTTGAAAAAAATGCTGCAACTGCAGTATTTTCACAACATTCATTGTGTATGGAGAGGTTTTTCTCCATGAGAACTTCCTTGTCTTGTGTATCTTATTCACAATTGCTGTATTAGGCATCAAATATTCCAGGCTAATCTGTTCTTCTCTTTCTTGTACAGAGGAAGTACCGCACAAAAGCCGAAACTCTCCCGTTCACTCCCGTGGCTGACAGAGTTGATTATGTCACAGCAAAGAATAGCACTGAAATCCTCAGTGATGTAAGTTTCCTCTCAGTGTCTGGGCTACTTTTGACTTCTGTGATTCTGTATTTAATGTGCTTTGTCTACTAGCCTTGCCAATTCAGGGATTGGTTTGTTATTTTGGGTGTAGATTATGGTGTTTTCCCAGTTCTGTGGGGGTGCTACAAGGCAGTCATTTCTTTCTGTGTCCTAGATTAAATACCACAAAGAATGGAATGAGGCCAAGACAAATTATACTCTCACAGATACACCACAGCTGGACATGGCCCGAGAGGCAGCCAGAATTCTAAATCAGGTGCGTGGTCTCTCCTTGACAGCTTCTACTCACATTTTTTAGGTATTTAAAAAACCTGCCTTACTGATAACAACTTGAAGGAGGTATTTGTTATCCTTATGCCTCTAAATAAATTGCACACATACAGTAATTGTTATCACTGTCGTAGTGTTGATTTCCTCATCAATTTTATTTCCCACAGAATTTGTACAAGGAAAGCTGGGAGAAAGAAAAAGCCACTGGTTATCTCCTGCCTCCTGACACGGTGCAGATCTCTCATGCCAAGCACTCGAGTGATGTCCAAAGTGAGGTAATGATTCTTCTCATTAGGAAGATAAGTGCTTGGAAGCCTGAAATGTTAAAGGCCTTGAAAATTCCCAAACAGACTTAAAAAGCTTTCCATCTGGGGTAACATCCAGATTTTTCATGGCCTGTGAATTCTACTGTCCTCCAAATAATTCAGCTATCTTTGTGATTATGGAGTTTGGAGGTATTAGTGCTGAAGGTCAGATTCCTTCTACATTCCCTCTCTCCAGGAACAGTCCTTTCAAAATCAGCTGAGCTGGACTTCCATATATTTGTAAGTGTTAAATTAAAAAAAGTGTAAAATTTGAAGTGATACTATGATTATAACATATATGGCTCTAACTTCACTTTTTTGGCATATCAAAATCTCTAGGCCAGTACACACTTTTCATTTTTAACATTTACATAATTGATCTTGATATTATTACATGACTCTTATTTGAAATAAACATTTTGTCAAAACAGTGTGATGTAAATATCCTAAATAAGCATTCACTCTTCAGACAATCTCAAATAATTTGTTGCGAAAATGAGACTAAATACGCCTATTAGAAAACATTTTCTAGCAAGTCTTTCCTCTTCTGTTAACAATACCTTTTACTGAAAATGGGGAGTATATTAGACTAGAAAATGCTATATTTTGAACAGGAAGGCTTACACAAGGTAATATTATTGTTTGTGACCAGATTTTTATCTGGTGATGTACTGAAAACCTAAGACTGCATTTGACAACTCCCTGTCTCGTGTGTTCTTTGTGTTGACAAAGCTGAAGCTGTTCCCAGGTTAGAACCAGAGTGGGTACAGCCAGTGCTGATTTTCTCTGTGTTTCTCCCCTCTCCTACCAGCTGAAATACAAAGCTGAGTATGTCAAGCAGAGGGGGCACTACGTGGGAGTTCCCAAGATGAGGGATGACCCCAAGCTGGTGTGGTACGAGCACGCGGGCGAGATCCAGAACGACAGGCTGTACAAATCAGACTACAACAAAACCAAGTCCAAAATCCACATACCTTCAGATGCCATGGCAGTTGTGGCAGCAAAGGAGGGCCAGAACTTGGTCAGTGATGTTGACTACAGGCAGTACCTGCACCAGTGGACCTGCCTTCCTGACCAGAACGACGTGATCCACGCACGGCAGGCCTACGATCTGCAGAGTGATGTGAGTGATGGTGCAGCCCTATGTGATCCTTTCTACATGGTCTGGCCATGGATATTGCCCACAGCACATCATCTATCCTGAGCTCAGTAATTTTTGTTCTTTTGCATTTTCTTTCTGGTTTAGAATGTCTACAAAGCTGATTTGGAGTGGCTCCGTGGCATTGGTTGGATCCCTCTTGATTCAGTGGAGCATAAGAAGGTTAAGAATGCACAAGAACTGATAAACAAGGTAAGAGAAAATATTTCAGCAGTTCCACAATTGGCACTTCTTTCTCATGCAGTGTTTAAGACATTATTTCACCTTTTTGCAGAGAGCATACACCAAAGAAGCCCTGGATAACTTTTCCAAATACACCAGCGTGGTTGACACTCCTGAGATCACTTTGGCAAAGATGAACTCTGTCAATCAGAGTGATGTATGTACCATTTTTAAAAAATAAATTTCATCTAGAGGAATTAGGAGATGGTTAAATTGCTTTTGCTAATTATACTAGTTTTAGCCTTATATATTTGTGTGTGTACCTCATTAATAACAGGCTTGCCTGGGGTGAACAAGTTTAGTAAGAAGTGATATAAAAGAACAACGCAATACTGCTGTCCAAATAATTTAACATTTTGCTGTAGAAGAATATGGCATGTCCCTGATTTAGAGTTTGCATAGATTTTTCTAACAGAAAACTGACTCCTGTTCTTGATGAACAGTTCATGGAATCCCTGGTGTTGCTAAACTGTATTTGCTGAGCAGTATCTTGAATGTTTCAAGAATACCATGTGTATTTTGAGGTGACTCAGTAACATTTGCCTGTGTATTACAATGGTTGAAATGTCCTGCACAACATTATTGCATTGAGACACAAGAGAAAATTAATGTCTACTACTAATAGACGGACTGTTGGCAGTAATGTATTTCTCCAGTGGAATTAACACTGTGTTTGATTTCTTTTGTAGCTAAAATACAAAGAAACATTTAACCAGGAGAAAGGCCAGTACATTGGGTCTGATGATACTCCTGCTCTGCACCATGCCAAAGACATGGCCTTGCTCCACAGTGAGGTGAGATCCCATAAATATCAAACTTTGAAATGTGGGGTGGACCTGAGGAGCTGTTCTACTCTCACTAGTGTCACTAGGGAGATTATTTAAACCCTTTTTTTCTTCAGCTTTCCTGTTTGGATCAGTGCAATCAGGATGATTTCTTTTTTTATTGAAGTGATCTCAAAGGACAGCTGTTGGTGCTTAGAAGTCAAAATAGTGTGACAAAACCAAATATAATTCCGTCCAATAATATCTTTGGAGACTACTGATAAATTTTACATTTACTTTTTGTGTAAGAAAGGAAGACTGTAGATGATTTACATTATTAAGCAGTTACTTTTGAGTAGTCTCACTGATTTTAATGAGAAACCTCAATTTTTTAAAATTATAAGTGATTACTTATTCATATGAGTACACACTTTATAATTTAATCTGAAGGTGAATATATTTAATATCTAACAAAAAGTATAGGAAAGTGCCATTGACACTAATGTTTCTTTAATAAACACCAATATTTCTTGTAGATTTTTCACAATTTTGATAATCTATAAAATTATCAATCTTAATTCTATACTACACTTTTATACCAGAGCTCACATCTATATTTTGGATACTTTTATTACACTTCTGGTATAAATGTAATAAAGCAAGCAGAAATCAGCTCAAATTTGTGCTCAGGTAACTTCCTGAAGTGAACACTTGTCCTGTTTACCTTGTACTGAATGACTGTTCAAAATTTACATTCTCTTAAATTACATTTAATTTATTGGGAACCATTCTGTAAAAATATTATGTATTCCATGTTATATCCCATGTGTATATAAATGGGAAATATAATTGATTTTTTCATTAAACCTGTGTGTGCTTTTTCTTGTCTAGAAACATTACAAGAAGGCTTGGGAACTGAGCAAGCCCATTGGATACTCTCTGGATGAGAAATATGTTCCACTTGTGGGAGCCAAACATGCAAACCAAATCAACAGTGAGGTCAGGAGGGATTTCCCATTCTTTCCCTTCCCCCCCCCCAATATGTTGTTGGAATGAACATTAAAATTTCCACATGAATATTTTTTCAGCGTAAATACAAGGAAATATATGAGAAGCTGAAAGGCCATTACCTGGCTGGGAAGGATATTGGTGATTTCCCCAGTGTCATTCACTCCCGGGAATTCCAGAAAATGAGGAGCGCGGTAAGGAATGCACAAGTCTGGAATATTTTCCATTTCGTTTATTTCACCATTTGTTTCACAGATGAAATTCACTATTTTATTACTTAAACATAAGTAGTGCAAAGTTTAATGGAACTCTAGAATCACAGGATCATTAAGGTTGGAAAAGACTTCCAAGATCAAGTCCAACCTTAACATAAATCCACAATAATATCAGTAAAAATTAGTTCAACATGCTTATGTTACCTGAATGCTTATTTTTATATATGGGTTGAATAATTGAATTTGAAATTATTTAGGAGATTGAGAAGGGATTTGTTCAGCTGTTAGGAATACTACAGCAAGGAAAAAAAACCCTTTTTTCTGTTTCAGTCTAAGGATCCGAGTAGTAAAAAATACCATGTGGGATTAATTTCCTTTACAAATAAAAGTGTAGATTTTGAGTTGAAATAAGTATTTAAGAGCTGGAAAAGTTAAAAGCACATTTGGTGTGTTGCTGTTGTCAGCAGTGCACATACAACGTGTCATGCTGGGCCTAAAATCAGTGTAATCCCAAATATTCTATCTTTAATCAGATGAAAACCATGTGTGGAGCATGAGTTTTTTAATCCTGAAGACTTGTTAGTTTTCTCATCAGGTGTTAAAACTGCCAGTGAAGGTAATTGTTGCCCTTCCAGAAATTTGACAAAATAAAAGGTGACTAATATCCAAGTTAAGATTTCTATCCTGTTGAATCCCATGGCAGCTTAGTTACTTAATCCAGGTACCACATACCAGATAATGCTGTGACCTTTTAGTCCAGAATCCAAAGTTGTACAGAAAACCACTCTGATTTCCTCTCACCTTTTCCCCACTCTTTGCTTTTCAGCTGGCCTACAGAAAGAACTATGAAGACACCAAGAAGAATGTCCATATCCCCACTGACATGATGAACCACGTCCTGGCCAAGAAGTGCCAGCACATCCTCAGTGACCTGGAGTACCGCCACTACTTCCACCAGTGGAGCTGCTCCCCTGAGGAGAACGATGTCATTCACGCCAGGAGAGCCCAGGAGATCCTGAGTGATGTATGTCTGTCATTTATTCAGAGCCATGGATTAGGCTGGCTTGGAAGGGACCCATCAAGGTCATCCAGCACACCCCAAAAATCCCACCAGGAGCCTGAGGGCATTGCCCAAACCCTTCCAAATTTATGTGAGCTTGCTGAGGCCATTTGTTTGATATTATAGCAGCCTTTCCCATCATTCTTCCCAAGTATCTTCCATAATATTTAAATATTAAATTAAAATAAATTAATACTAAATTTAATATAAATTAAACATGAAAATTCATATTTACATATTAAACTATTATTAATTGATTCATTAATATTGATTCAATAATATTAATTATTAACCGTGGCCTTGGATTCCTAGTACCAATCACAGCAGTGATCCCTATCTATTGTAATTGGGAATGCTGGAATTAGCACAGGGGCCAGGACAGCATCCAGAATCCTTCTGGATCCAGTGGGTCTGGAAAAGAATTCCCCTTGTTTGTTGGGGTTGTATCAGCCCACAGGTGAGAGAATGGTGCTCATATTCTGCAGGCAGTATTGTCTCAGCTTGGGCTAACCAACCTTCCCAATAAAACCTAAGGGTGTGTGAATTGCCTGGCTTAGTAGGATGCAGAATTCCTTGGTTTAATTTGCAGAAGGCAAATTTCATCCTAACCTAATGTTCTGTTCACTTCCATGTAGTCTGTGTATAAAGATGACTTAAACTGGCTGAAGGGACTTGGATGTTACGTCTGGGATACTCCACAAATCCTACAGGCTAAGAAATCCTATGACCTGCAGAGCCAGGTAAGTCTTCCTTAAATAAATTAATAAATACTTCTGTAGTTTTTTTCCTTCCATTCATGATTCACTGGAGTTGACATGTCCTAGTCCAGAGCTGAATGAAGTAATTCCTGTTAAATCACAAAGATTTTGTTTAAACTGTGAAAATACAGTCTTGGAGTTGATTCTGTGGAGACATCACCTGTGTTATTGGAGGAGCAGAAAACTTAGGAGAATGTAAAGATAGCTGTGGTTTTAAATTTCATTATTCCTTAGTCCATACTGGCTGTATATTAAGTATTTCTATTTTATGACCTGTCACTTTCAGAGTTGATCTTAACTGAGCTGTAATCTTTGATTTCAACTGTCCAGATGTGATTTTAAAGGAAGCTGGCAGGGGATTCCCAGGTCTTTTCCAGCACTAACGAGTGTTTTGTTGGTTTTGTGTCCTTAGATAAAATACACCTCTGCAGGGAAGGAGAACTTCCAGAACTTCAGTGTGGTTACAGACACCCCTGTCTATGTGACTGCTCTGCAAAGTGCTGCCAACGCCAGCGAGGTGAATCCCCACCTTTTCTGCTCAGGATTGTCCTGCTGAGCATTGAAACAATTCACTAAACCCAGCTTTCATCCCCCAGGTGAAGTACAAGGAGGAATTCCACAAAACTAAGGACAAGTACACAACTGTGACTGAGACAGTGGATTCAGAAAGAGTTCAGAGTTTGAAACACCTCTATAGTAATGTAAGTGTTTATGCACAGTTTTCTTTCTCTTAAGGACCTTTAATGTGGATGTTTGTTCACTGTTTGAAGACAAACATCCAAACCAGGAGCTTCTCAAAGCCAGTGCTGTCCCTCTGCACTACTTGAGCTTGGGGGAGATGTTGTATTTCAGGCAAGGGCCATATTTTCCTATTGTAATGCCAGTCTTGGCAAAACACCTGGATTCATAAATAGATTTCCTGAATAAAATTACACCTGAACAAAATTAAAATCTCTGACAACAGAAAATAATAGTTAGAAAGGATTTTTATCACCCTTTACATGCACTTGATATTAAGTATCACTTAATATCTTTACAATGCTTTACCATATGGTGTCTAAATAAAAGGAGAAGGGCTTTTGGTTTCTATTGGTTGCTGGTAATTGTTTACAAGAACTATTTTTCTGCTCACACAAACTTTCTATTTCCCCACAGAATCTCTACAAGAAGGCCTGGGATAAAGTGAAGGCCACCAGCTATGCACTGCCCTCAGATTCTGTAGCCTTGGCACGTGCTAAAGAACTGAAGCACAATGCAAGCATTGTAAGTGAATTAAATTCTTCATTTTTTTAATCACTGCAGTGATTAAAAAAATCTAATAATTAAATCCTTCATGCCTTGCATCTACTGTCGATATAAATATTTTTTAAACTTTAATTTTCCTTCCCCTTTTGAGATATGATATGTATCTGTAGATAATGATTTTTCTCTGATAGTCATTTGGGTAACAGTCCTTTGTGGCTTCTTGTCATGGAAAAAAAAGTCAATTTTTATAGTAATCCAAACTGAAAATGTTAGGGTTTTTATGGTCTAAGTTTTTTTCTAGGTTTTTTTCTCTAGTCTAAGTTTCATGATCATCCAGGTGAGAAAAACACCAAAAATCTTTAAATTATGCTTACTAAGTATAGAAAACACCTTATGCTTTACTAAAGTTAGAATTATGAGAGAGCACTCCACAGATCACTTTAAATGAAACAGCTGGAACAATAAATAAGTGCCTTATTCTACATATATTTATTTTTAAATCCTCTAGTCAGCTGTTGTTTCACAATGTGATTGTTATGATGTGCTTTCTTCTCCATCTAAGACAAAACAGAAAACTAAAATCCTGCTTTAAAGCCTTTCTCTACTTGTTGGACTCAACTTTTTGCTTAATGCTGATGAATTTTGTTCCAAACCCACAAGTGACTCATGGGAGTCAGTTAATTGTTGCATTCCTTTGCTTGTGCTCAGGTCAAATACCGTGAGGAATATGACAAGTTCAAAGCCCTGTACACCCTCCCCAGAGGTGTTGAGGATGATCCCAACACAGAAAGGTGCCTCAGAGTTGGGAAGCTCAACATTGATGTAAGTCCTGGTTCTGGATGTGTGTTTTCCTGGTAAAGCCATGCTCGTCTCAGAAACAGGAACTCAAGGAATCCCCATGCCTTGATCCACACATCCCATTCCCATGTGCATTTGGCTGTGTGCCGTATTTGCTAAATTCTAGAATACAACCATAAATGTAAGTTTTAACTCAATTACTGCATTGTCTGCATGGCCAAACCTTTAGTGTAATATGGGTAAAATCATCATCTGCCTTCTTTTAAGTCCTCAGCACAATGAAAATTGAACAAATCACATTTTACCTCCCTTGTTGAGGTTCTGCAAATTATTTTTAGAGCAGGCCAGGTGTAAATTTTAGTCAGGGCAAAAGTGATCCCTCTCCCACTGACATCCCATGAAAGTAGCAATGATTTCCTCCAAATTTATCAACACAGCTTCATTGAGCATTGCTTTAACTCCACAGCGCCTGTACAAAGAAGCCTATGAGAAGACCAAAGCCAAGGTGCACATTGTGCCAGACATGATGGACATCATCTCAGCCAAGGATGCCCAGAAGAAGATCAGCGAGGTCGATTACCGCACGCGGCTCCACGACTGGCTGTGTCTGCCAGACCTGCAGGTCAACATCCATGTGAGACAAGTCACAGACCAAGTCAGCGATGTAAGTCCCCAGATCAGCTGTTCCTGGCTCACTTTTGAGAGCGTTCCTCCATTTGTGCTCTGTTGGAGGAAAATCTTTAGCAATAATTTTGCTGGAGCACTCTGAAGTTGCCACTTGGCTTCATTTTTGTGACACTTGGCAATAATTGGGTCACTGAGATGTGGCTTATTTGAATAGAATCAGAAAATCCTAGAATGATTTGGGTTGGAAAGGACCTTAAAGCTCATCCAGTTCCACTCTCTGCCATGGGATACCTTCCACTAGCCCAGGTTGCTCCAAGCCCTGTCCAACCTGGTCTTGGACACTTCCAGGGACGGGGAGTCCACAACTTCTGTGCAACAATTTCAATAATTTCAGTGTTAACGGTGCAGGCATTTGGGTCATAACTTTATAGTTCTACCCTGTCTGTAAATTGTCCTTTATTTGGTTGCATGAGGCGTGGGAACTTTGGGAAAATCCTGGTTGGGCAAAGCTTCTACACACTTGCCTTGAGCAGGTCAGCCCAGGAGTAGGATCTGGCAGTAAATCAGAGCCCAGTAGGATGAGCAGGTGTTTTGGGTTTTTTAAATAATTGGATTTTTAATTTATTGCCCAAATTTAGGCAAATTGAACAAAAAATTATTTGAATTCCTGAAGGAATTGTTTTGATTTTCCACAAACAAACAAATAAGCAAACAAACAAACAAACACACGAAAGTAGTAGAAACCTTCCTTGCCAGCACTTGACAGTTGTGTTTTGGAATGATTTTAGAAGTAAGGGATTAGATCCTGATGGAATTCTTACAGGTTCCTTTTCTGCTTCTTTAGGTGATCTACAAGGATGATCTGAACTGGCTGAAAGGCATTGGCTGCTTTGTCTGGGACACTCCTGAAATCCTCCATGCCAAGCAAGCCTATGACCTTCGCAGTGATGTGAGTGGATAATCCTGCATTTGCTTCTTAGTCTTCTTTTTAACTCCACTGTAGCTTTATTCCACTCCAGGTGTAGTCTGGAAAATGTTATTTATCCTTCTTGATTGAAGGATTCATTAAGTAACAAACCATAGTTCCAATATAATTTCTGTTTCAATGCTGGCTCTCTAATAAAATAGCTCAGTGATGAAATGAATAGCAAGTATAGTAAATATGATAGTACAATGAATTAAATTAACAATTACTAGCCCTAGTAATTAGAGCTCTTGCTTTCTCTCTGCAGATTAAGTACAAATCTAAGGCAGAAAAAATGAAGAAGGACTTCACTGTGGTCACAGACACTCCTGTCTATGTCCAGAATGTGATCAGTGCCTTGAATTTAAGTGAAGTAAGTGTTTCACCTTCCAGCCAATATTACAAATACTGTTACCTCACCAGCTTTGGAAATGGGACTTTAAATATGTTTCTAATAATTTAATTTCAATCGTTGTTGTTATCTCATTGTAGACACATTCACTAAAATCATTCATTGCCTGAAGCCAAAAAACTTTAATCCTGTTTTTTTAGGAACAATTCCCATTGTATGCAAACAAAACACACTGCGAGAGAATGTGACAATCATGACTTTTTCTCTTTCCCAGGCTGTCTATCGTGGTGATTACAAGAAGAATGTCCAAGGCAAGATGATCCCCACTGATAAAACAGTGGATCTGGAGCGGGCATACAATGCAAACAAAATACAGAGTGAGGTAAGTACAAAACTTGGGTCTTCCCAGAGTTTGTGATACTGAAAAACCAAATTGTCTGCTTTTGGCTTTTCAGGTGAAGCTGCATCTCACTGCTCTGAAATGAAAGTGGGAAAATATCTTCATTCAAGCTGTAAAAATGCATTTAAAGTGTTTTCCTCCCAGGCATGGGGGGAATATTTTGCCAGTTGTGATGGAGAGGTTTCTGGGATGGAGGGATTTTGCCCTCAAGTATTGCTGACAGTTGCACAAAGTCTTTCTCTCTGCTCTTGCAGAATTTGTATCGCTGGGCTGGTGTGAATGCTCTGCCCACGGGGTACAGCCTTCCCACGGACACTCCCAACTTCCAGCACGCCAAACACGTCAAGCACATCAGCAGCGATGTAAGTCAGGGTCTAAATCCCTCCAAGTCATCCTTCTACACCATGGCAGTGATCAGCAGCCCCAGATAAGGGACTCTCAGCTTGGGCCTTTACTATCAAAATAGAAATTTCCTCAGCATTAGGCAAATACCTTATTAGATGCAAGAAAAATTTATTATATTATTAATTTGCGGCCATATGATAAAGGGAGAAGTAATTATCATGTGTGGTGTATTTAACTGTGATACAGCTACATCTCACTTGTTTATCTCTAAAAATCTGTGTCTTTATACAGCATAAATTTCTGTCAGAGCTGCAGTGTAGCCAGAATCATAATCAAATTTAGTTTCTATGTGTTTTTGTACTTCTTATAGCTGAAATATAAAGAAGCCTATGAACACATGAAAGCCAAGGGCTACACTCTGGGACCTAAAGATGTTGGCTTTGAAAATGTGAGGAAAGTCAATCAAGCCATTAATGAGGTACAGTAAATACATGTGTTTGCTTTCAGTTGTATTTGCAGTGCCCAAAATATTCATAATGAGAGTACATTGACTGCTGAGTTGTAGGATCCCTCTTCTTTGAGGCTTTTTTAATTATTTAGAGAAGTATCCATCAAGAATGGTGAGGGATCATTGATCTAGGCTGAAACTGTTACCATAATATAAAACTGCAGCCTGATTTTATTAGCTGTGATTAAAGTTGAACAGAAGTTATTGTATCTGTATAAAATTGGGTCACAATAGTTTTAGGTTCTATATATATTTATTCACTTCTTTGATCATTGGTTTTAATAGTATGAAAATTAAGTATATGTATTTATATGCTTTTAGGATTACAGTCTGAGATTTCCAGGATTTATTGAAAACTGAAATGAGAAAATGGGAATTTTAATGGGAAATGGGAATTTTAATGGGAAAATTAATGGGAAATCTTTGCCTGGGGAGAAAACAGTAATTTGTGTAAGAAGTGCTTGCGCTGTGCTGAACTTCTTTGCCATTTCAAGGTTTTGAGCTGTGTTTAAATGCAGAATGTTGTCTCTTGTGACAGAGGCTGTACAGGGCAACCTACCACAAGAACAAGGACAAGATTCACACCACCCCTGACACACCTGAAATCCGCCAAGTCAGAGCCACCCAGGAGGCTGTCAGCGATGTAGGTGCCTTCCTAACAGAACAACTGAAGCAAATGACATTATCCCCTGACCAAACAGTTGAAATGGTGCTTTGTTCCTTGTTTTCCAGCTGATCTACAAGTCAGATTTCTTCAAGATGCAGGGCCACCTGATCTCCCTGCCCTACACCCCTCACGTGCTGCACTGTCGCTATGCTGGGGACATCACCAGTGATGTAAGCAGCACCTGCAGTGAGGTCCAAACCTCTCTGCTGGCAGTGGGGTTGGGTTTTTCTCACTTCCTTTCTGTTCCGTAACAAAAAAATGCTTTCTCACTGCCTTGAAGGACTGGAGGTTGAAATGTCCCCAAAAGTTGAGCGTTGGTTTTCATTTCTCTCCTAGATTAAATACAAAGAGGACCTGAGGTGGCTGCAGGGCCTGGGCTGCTTCCTCTATGACACTCCTGACATGGTCCGTGCCCGTGAGCTCCGCAAGCTCTGGGTAAGAGTTTTCCCCTGGAACTGAGCAGGACAGCAATGGATTTATTGCTGTGCATGCAGGAAGTCAAACAGATGAAAATGAGCAAAGAATGAGAGAATTTTTTGCTGTGTAGCCAATTTGTTGTTTCAGAACACTGTTGGGTTTCAGAGCACTTCTTTTCTAAATTTCCTTTATTAATACTGCTTTTCCTTTCCAGTCTAATTATATCTACACAAGTACTGCCAAGAAAATGTGGCCTAAAGTCCAGGTGGTGTTGGATACTCCTGGATACAGAGCAGTGCAGGAACTAAAAACCCATCTGAGTGAGGTAAATTCTGTTATTTCTGCACAATTGTGTAGCTGTAATTAACCCCTCCCAGTGATTTTTACTGTAATTGATGAGGTGTTATAAATGCAAAGCTGTGATTGTGCAGCTTCTAAACAATTGAAGAAGAAATAATTCCTGGTCCTGTCTTTTTCCAGCTGGTTTACAGAGCTGCAGGCAATGAGCTGAAGACAAAATACACTTCCATCCTTGATACACCTGATCTCATAAGAGCCAAGACAGGACAGAAAATACAGAGCCAGGTGAAAAAATTGTGCTGATATAAAAATCCATCGGGGGGTCCTTCTTAAAATATTGTTAAAGTAGAGCAAAAGCTTTCCAGGCCTTTTCCAAGCAATGTAGAATTCCTAGAAATTGGTGGTTGTATTTATATTGTGAATTTATAGCTGTTTTTCAGAAACATAAGGTAGAATTTAGTAGAAGTGTGGGTTTTTTGATTATTTTCTTCTTGCTGCAGTACTTGTACGTGGAACTTGCCACAAAGGAGAGACCCCACCATCATGCTGATGGTCAGACTCAAGCCTTTGCACATGCCAGGAGTGTCAAGGACATGATCAGTGAGGTAAAATCTTGTTTTCTAATTTGCTGCCACTCTGCTGAACTCTTTGGAAGTTTTATTTCTAATTTTAGTGGTAATTTCAAGGTTCAAATCTGTGCCTTTGTTTAGTTTTCGCTTTCTTATACCTAAATTCCACATTTCCTTTGTAAGTTCTGGCGAAATAAAACATTCTGAAAACGTGTTTTAGGATTTTATAAGACAAGTGTTTTTTTGCAGGTTGGCAAACACTCCTAAAATTGCAATGATGACTCTTTGCTCTTTCTGTCTCTCTTAGAAAAAGTACAAAATCCAGTATGAGAAGATGAAGGACAAATACACCCCTGTCCCCGACACGCCAGTGCTGATCAGAGCCAAGAGAGCCTACCTGAATGCCAGTGATGTGAGTGCTCCAGGAACACCCCCCTGCTGCTTTCCTTGCCTTCTCCATGGAAAGAACTGGAAAAGTCAGTGGGGAACAAACATCCAAAGCACAGAATAACTCAGTGTTCCCAATCTAGGAAGTCCCATTATTTGCATGTCCATTTCCATTTGAAATTAGGAACATTATTAAGTTTTAATTTGATTCTACTGCAATACCTTTTTCTCTCTTCCAGTTTGTAGAATTAATTTTCATTTCCCATTGCACTGAAGTATGGCTGTACAGCAAAGTAAAACCAGATTTAAAATAATTTGTTTACACATCAAGTCTCCAAATAGAGCAGGCTGGAGTGAAGTGATTGATGCTGGGGCCAGGATAAAATAACTTTTATCAGCTTTTTCATCTCAGTTTTGTGTTAGAAGTAAACTGCCCTGTCACTGGGAATGTGTTCATTTTTTAAATTCAGAAGTAGATTAGAGAGAAAAATTACCTGAGGTGCTGCACAGGAGGTTGTTAAGGTGAAACGGATTTTTTCAAGCGTGGAGTAGTTATTTGTGATTTAAGGCAATTTAAAAATGCTCATTTGTGAGAGCTTTTCCATATATTTCAGAACCAGCAGGATGTGAAAGGACATGTGCAGGGCTGGTGCTTTTTTCTAGGGTTTATTTAGTCTTACTGCTCTAAGAGTGATTTTTATATATTTTAAATACTGCCAAGGAGCATCCCAGCTCTTCTGCACATGGGAACTTCTCCTCTGAGAAAGTCTGGGATGATCTTCCTGCTTTCTTCTAGAGGAGGGCAGGGAAGACTTTTATGCCAGAAGTGGCACCTGGGCTATTCTAGAGAGCACTGCTGTGATGCAGGGATGCTTGTTCCTCAGTCTGGAAGGGAACTGGGTGAAATTCCCTGTAATTTTCACCACAAGTCTCAGTGAAATTACAACTTGTTGTGGGCAATTGAAGCCTCCTAAAATTCCTCAGGGCTTGCACTGGGATATCTGATGGCAACAAATCCCTGGAGTATCATTCCTGAGAAGTGAGGAATGTAACTGAAACAGTCCCTGGTACATTAATCCCTTCTTTTGTGGTTTTTTTTTCCTTCCCAGCTGCGCTACAAGGAAACCTTTGAGAACACCAAGGGCAAATACCACACTGTGAAGGATGCTCTGGACATTGTCTACCACAGGAAGGTCACTGATGACATCAGCAGCGTATGTACATCTTCATTCCTAATTAGTGTTTAACACTTAATAACCCAAAATAGGCCACTTAGCCTTTTGTTCCATTTCAATATGTCAAATAATTAGGAAAAAATCAGCATTATCAGTGTTGATTTCTCTCTTTCTATGGAATATTGATCACTTTGGTGTTACGGGTTAATCTCATTTCCACTCTTTTAGTTCTGCTGTTTCAGGGGGGAATAAAATGAAACTTTTGTGCTGTCTGGAGTGTTCTCTTCAATTGTTTTACTTCATCCTTCCACTTTCTTTGTAGGTGAAGTATAAGGAGAATTACATGAGCCAGCTGGGGATCTGGAGATCCATCCCAGACAGGCCCGAGCACTTCCACCACCGCCTGGTCACGGATGCCATCAGTGATGTGAGTTCCAGCAGCTCCTGCATGGCCCAGAATGAAAGTTCAAAGTGGTCTCCAAAATGAGCCCAAACCTTCTATCCCAACAAAGGGAAAGCAGCTGAAGGTTTTCAGTGATTTACAATTTGCCCTGGGAACTGACAGAATCTGATGGCCAAAACTGCAGCACAGCCCTTGTCAAATTAACAGACAGTCTTAATTAATTACATTTATATTTGCTTAGATTTGTTTAGCCTCATAAAACCCTGTACATACACAATTTCTGTACATACACAATAACCCCTTACCTTATTTTTAATTCACACAGAAACTGCACCAGCTAATGATGTGTGTGAATAAACTAAGTCCATCACAAAAATAGGAGAAACTAATTTATTTTATAATGGATGTAACTCTCTTTGCCACACCTTGTGCTGAGGTTCATTTCTGCTTAAAACTGAGGGTTGTTTACTTCTTTTCTAAAGGTTAAATACAAGGAAGACCTGGAATGGCTCAAAGGCACTGGCTGCTATGTGTGGGACACTCCAGCTTTTGTCCTGGCAGAGCAGAATAAAGTGCTCTACAGTGGGGTGAGTGACACACTCTGAATCGTTGGTGGTTTTGGACGTTTTCTGTCCATTTACAACTATTTGTTTTTGATAGAAAGGTTAACTCACAAATGCAGTAATTGCACCAATTTGTTTGCCACAGGTTCTCTCTAAAATCACATTTTCATTGCCTTACCCTTCTTTGGGTTAACATGGGCTGGGTTTTGTGTGTTTGATTTTCTTTGGCTGCAGTGTAAGTACAAGGAGAACTTTGAGAAGACCAAGTCCAAGTTCAAGTACGTGGCTGACTCTCCAAGCAATGAACATTTTAAATATGCAACTCAGCTGACAGATATGGTAAGTAAAGATTTCTGTAGGCTTGGCCTTAAGGAGTTGCCCTGTGTGTAAATACAGAGCTGAAGGTTGTCCTTCCTTATAATCAGGCTTAAAGATGCTTTACGATCAGACTAGAAACATCATGAAAGACAAGGTTGTTGTTTCTCTGAGTATTAGGACAGAACAGGTTTGCAGAGCCTAGAAAGTGAAATCCCCACCCCTGTTCATTATTTTTCATGGCAAAGGAACTTTTCCTTTGCTGACTTAAATAATGCTGCTGGTACAGTAATACTGAGTGTTGGTTTCCATCTCAAAAAGATGTGGACAGAATTCCAATTGCTTTCCTGAAACATTGATAAAATCTTTATTTGTGTTAGGATGACAGAATTATGTCTAAAGTTTACACAACTTACTTAATTTCAGTGATTTTGCCTGGAATTTTTCAACTCTACCAATCAACTTTTTCTTATTTTCCTCCTGTAGTGCTAAAGAAACAATTGTCACAACCTAATAATTAATGAACGCCCCTGGGTTTAAAATTCAATTCTCTCCTGGAGTTTGTGATTAGTTTTCTACACCCCAGGACAAATTCCATGGAAAACATCATGTTCAGAGTGATTCCAGTCAGTTTAAAGTTGGAATAGCCCATCAAAATCTGATGCTTTTTAGTAAAGAAGCAAATATTTAGGTTTATATCTTAGTATTTCATTCTTTTTCCAGCCATTGTGTTATATCATTACCTGTCAGTAAGTTTATTACTGCATTACCTGTTCTAGGTAAGAGAAGCAGTTTCACAACAAATATCAGAATTTTTATGAAGATTGTTCAGTCTTATAATTGTTCATCGTGTAAATAAGGAAAAATTACTATCAGAAACATAAACAGGAGAAATTTTATCAATAGGAGCTCCATATATTGAAATGCTTACCTATATATCTTCTGTTATATAAGTGATGTTTTTTTAATAACATCTCATTTTGTTCTCTTTGGACTCAACTCAGGAATCCACAACACAGAGTTGCTTCTGCCGTTACTTTTCATGGAGAAAATCAAATCAGTCATAAAATTGCTTAGTGAAGGGGTGGAATAGAGACATCCTTAAACTGTAGGCCTTCCAGAGGCAATGTAGAAATGCCATTACCATTTGGAAATATTCTCCCTCTTGTCTTTTTTTTTTTTGTTGTTGTTGGTTGGTTTTTTTTTTGTTGTTTTGGTTTGATATTTGTTTTGGTTTTGTTTGGGGGGTTTTTTGTTTCATTTTTTTGTTTGTTTGGGGTTTTTTTGTTTGTTGGGGGTTTTTGTTGGTTTTTCTGTTTGTTTATTTTTGGGAATTTTTTTTTTGTTTTGTTTTTGGGTTTTTGTGGTTTTTTCGTTTGGTTTTTTTTTTTTTTTTTGTTTGGTTTTTTTTTTTGAGTTTTTTTGAGGTTTTTTTGTTTTTTTAAAAATTGTTTTGTTTGGTTAGTTGTGGGGGGGGGTTTGCCTTTTTTTTTGTTTGGTTTGGTTTAGTTTTTTAAAATGTATTTTTCTCTTTTGAACATGACCTTCAATCCCAGCCTGTAAAGAGGTTATACCAGTGATCTCTCTGTATCTTAACCCTCTCTTGTTACACTGTATGTGCTATTCTGAGCAGAAATTATATAAAGCAGCCTATGAGAAGCTCAAAGATAGGTACAGCGTTATTGTGGATGATCCCAGGAACCTGCTGGCCAAGTGGGGCAGCACCCTGAGCAGTCAGGTACTGTGGGGGCACAGCACACCTCTGTGTGCCCCCCTCACTCCCAGCAGTGTCACAGCCCTGTGATTTTGTCATGTTTCTTCACTCTTAATTCCATCTCCATCCTGCCACCCAAAAAGGAGGCACTTTTTGTGTGAGCTGCTCCGTCCATCTGTCCTGTATGTACTTCCACCATTGTGCATCAATGGACATCAGGAATCCCATCCCTCCTGAAGCCACTGGAGAGGCCTTAAAAATGCAGGATCAAGCATTTATCGTTTTATTACCTCTCTTTTCTTCTTACTCATTTCTAGATAAAGCAACAGGGACATATTTGCCTTAATCTCTAATTTACTCTCATCTCCCCCCAAAAATTCATAACTTCCCTAAAGTGAGAGCAGGAAAACTTGTTAACATTTCCCCTTGGCAGTGTTAATTACCCAGATGTGAATTGTATGCACATGTGGCTGAATACATACAGCACCTTGCCTAAATCTCTCCACTCTCCAAGTGCCTGGGATCTAGAGCTGTGTCATTGTTCATGTTGTTCATGTGTCTCTCTTGTCCTTGGTTGCCATTTGCATGGACAGAAAAGCTATAAATCCCTTGCCAAGATGCTCCTGCAGCACGGATGCAATGAAATTCTGAGGCCAGATATGCTGACAGCACTCTACAACACATACCTGTGGAGCCAGGTAATCTGCAGAGCTGCTGCTCTAGGACACCTTAGATCCCACTGTAGCTGCTTGGACTTGGCAATTTTACTGCTCCCTCTATTTCCATGGACTTCAGACCCCAGAGCTTCCTCCATGTGCTTAATGCTGGCTGTGGTAAAAATAAAACAGAATATCTGAAACAATATTTGCTGTCACTTGGACGTGGCTCAGCTCAGGCTGAGCTTGTCCCCGTTTTCTCCTTTCATTATAAACAGTTGGTATGAATTTCATTTATTTGTATAAAAAAAGCATTTTTCCATTCATTTCAGATATTGGATGTTAGCTCTTCCTGGTATTTCCCTAACCCAGTTCTCATTCTGGCACCATTTCTTGGCCTGGCCACCTTTGATAACACCAGTTCCTTAAATCAGGAAGGATTTGCCAGGGAGATTCCAACATTTATCTCCCACTGTGCCCAGAGTGGTGTCAGACACAGAACAGTTATTTCTGCTCTGAAATCACAGCTGCTGGCAGTCAGCTCACCCTTTGCAGGGGAAAAATCATGATCGTGAATTGGAATGTTAATGATAGACTGGAAATGCAGCAGTGGAAAACAATTCTGTCAGAGGGAATTGTAATTCTTTGTTATTGCCTGTGCCAATAGTGACATTCTTCAGTAATAAATACTGAAGGCTTTTCAGACATTTGTGTTCCATTTTTCTGTGGATTTATATTCTTCCACTAAAAACTCCTTGCAGGTAACTTTGAGTATGTTTGAATTCAAAAAAGAAGTGTCTGACCTGCATGTGCCCCTGAGTTCACTCCATGTTATCATAGATTACTTGTTTATCATTTTTCATATTTTGTCTGTCGCAGTCCCATTTCAAATGCATGGGTTTATTTTTTGATGAAGGGTAGAGCATGAAAATTATTTTTTTAAAAAATGCACTCTAACCTTTTCCAGCTGCCTTGAGGCTGCCTACGATGAATTTCCATCCTTGGTGAACCTGTTCTCACTTGGTGAACTCTGTGAAGAAAGGTTTAGAAACCTGAGCAGGGCAAGCTGATCTTTAAGAAAATCATTACCAAGGCACAAATCCTGCTGCCAAAGCCTTGAAAATATCCTAGCATTGGGATATATTTGGTAATGTTTTTATCTCCTGCTGTGTGAGATGATTTAAATTTCTCTTCACTCTGATCACAGAATCATTAAGGTTGGAAAAGACCTCCAAAATCACCAAGTCCAAATTTCAACTGGATATGAATATTTAAAAATAAGATTTTTGTCCATTATGAAATTTGAACATCTCTGGTCTGCAAGGATTGATTTTTTTAGCTCAGTCCTGGAGATTGTAGCTTGAAATAACCATAAAGTGAATCAGACAAACAAACAGGCAGCCTCCTGGGCAAGGAAGAGATTTGCAGTTCAGCTCCTGGTGCATGCTCTGCTTTCTTTGTTTTGTGGGAGGGTTTTGCAATTTTACCCATGGATATAATCCCACCTCTGGAAGAGGATTTATCCTGCTCTGTATTAACTTAGAGCCTTTCCCCACCTCCAGATTCAGTACAAGAAGGACTATGAGAAGAAGAAAGACAAATACACCACAGTTCTGGATACTCCAGAGTATTTACGGACCACAAAGGTCAACAAGCAGATCAGTGACGTAAGTGTGGGTCCTTTGGGATGGGACAGGCACCCCCAGGGAATTCCCAGCTGACACCAAGGATCCCAAGAAATAACCCAAGCCCCAATTTGTCCCTTCAGATTATTTACAAGCTGGAGTACAACAAAGCCAAGCCCAAGGGCTACACCACCATCCAGGACACGCCGATGCTGCTGCACGTGCGCAAGGTCAAGGACAGGATCAGTGATGTGAGTGAATCCTCTGTGCCATCAAAAACACCAAAATTCACTTTTTAACTTGGCAGCCCATGTTTGTAACTCCTGTGTAACACTGTCAGTTAAAGCCATCACCTTCTTAGACCATATTAGCCTGGAAAGCTCTATCTGCATTCAGTGCTCTTTCAAAACCCAATTTTTTGGGAAGTCTTTCATAGAATTTTCTTTTGGAGCTCTTGGAACATTTTTGTGCCTCGTGGTGAGTTAAAACTGCCACATTTTCTCTATAAAGAGAAGTGCTGCTGGAGAACACCCTCCTTCAGGCAGGTGCTAGATATCAAGTTGTATCAACACAATTTATTTTTCATGGAATCTCAGAATTACTTAGGTTAGAAAAGCCTTCAAGACCATCAAATTAAAGTTGTGCCCAACTCCCCCCTCATCACCAGCCCAGAGCCCTGAGTGCCACCTCCAGTCATTTTCTCCTATTAAGATTTTATCCAGGAGCAGTTTTAATTAAATTTAATTAAATGTTTGGATGCTTTTCTTGTTGATGCTCATATAATCTTTGCAAACATTTTTACGTCTTTGTCTTTCTTCAGCTGAAATACAAAGAAATGTATGAGAGGAGCAAATCTCGCTGCAACGTCGTGGCAGATTCAGTTCACATCAAAACTCCCAGGCACGCCTACAAACTGAACAGCAACGTGAGTTCTGTCCTGATCATGGCTTAATTTTACTCTGGAGGGTGTTTGGAACTGTCAGTGGAAGCCACAAGGAATTATTTCCACAAGAAATTATTCCACAAGAAATTAAATTCCACTGAATTTTTTGGTGGAAAATATCCTTACGCTGCTGGAAGAAAATGTGTTTTAATTTATTTCATACTGAAGTGCTCACTCTGGTGAGTTGTCCTTGAGGTTCTTTTATGTCACACATCCCATTCTTCCAGTTGTCCCCTGTGTTCCTGACAGAGACACAAATGTCCTAGGAATTCCATGGGATGAAGCTCTTGGACACAAAACTTCATGGAAAATTTACCTGTGTTTGCTGTTATTGGTGCCCAACACCCATTTCAGTAGGAAGGATCTGGAAGCTCTCCCCCTCTCCAAAGTCAGGATATCATTTCAGTCCTTCTTATTCCTTTCTCCACCTTGTTATTCCTTTCTCCACCTTCATATCCCTTTCTCCACCTTTCTGTTCCCTTTCTCCACCCAGCAGTGGAAAAACTGCTGGGCTGGGCTGTGCCTGACCCAGAGAAAAGCCCTGATCTGGTGTAGATACATTTTCTTACCTCCTCTCACAGGCCAAAAGAGAATTGGCCTCTGTATGTTGTGTGCAAAGCCCCCAGTTTGCCATGAACTCTCCCTGTTTGTTTTTCCCTGGACACAGCTGGATTATAAGAAGAAATACGAAGCAGCCAAAGCCCACTGGCACCTGATTGCTGACAGGCCTGACTTCATCCAGGCAGCCAAGTCCTCTCTGCAGCAGAGTGATGTAAGAAAATCAAAATGCACTCAATATTCCATTTCCCCATCTCTCCTATTCAGAATATTTTTTTAAATTGGAGAAGATTAGAGACTCTCTTACTTTATCTTTTCCTTTTTCTTCCTGCAGTACGAATACAAACTGGACCGGGAATTCCTCAAGGGGTGCAAACTCTCTGTCACAGATGATAAAAACACAGTGCTGGCCCTCAATAATGCCATCCTGGCCAGTGATGTAAGCACTGAACTCACCTTTCCTCTCCAAGTTCACTACTACCACTTTACTCACTACCAAACTGTTCTATTGTAAATATAATTGGATTAGTAATGAAGCTTTGGACAGTTATTCTCAGTCTCACTTCATTATTTGATTTATTTAATTAACAAATTAACTGAATAAATTTGGTTCTGTGGAAACCATTGTTCATGGATTTAATTAATATTCAAAGTTAACATTGCATGAACACCCCTATAGACCTTAAACTCAGGTGCATCTCTGCATTCCTGATATTTAAATGGAAGTGTCTGGAGAAAATAGCACAAAATACCTTTAATAATAACACAAAATATCTTTAATAATTACTAACAGTATGTTAGTATTCAGTATATTAAAAAAATTCAAGTGAGAGCCATAGGAATGTATGGATTAGGCTGTAAAATATCAAAATATGGGATTTTCTGCAAAATTTTGCACTAACAAGCAAACATGACTGTACTAATTACTTTTTATTCTGACAGATGCACATTATTTAAATTGCTATCTTTCCTTCCTGCTAGATAAAATACAAAGAGAAGCACAACAAAGCCCGTGGGACCTACCACGTTGTTCCAGACACCCCTCAGATCCTGCTGGCTAAGAACGTCAGCTCCCTGGTGTCTGAGGTAAAGCATTCATTTTCTCCTGCATTTAATGGAATTGAGCTCCCCCCTGGAGCTGCTGGGTTTGACCTGCCTTTCCCCTGTGCTGGCAGAACAAGTACAAGGAGCAGAGCAAGAAGCAGCTGCCCCATGGCTCCTTCACCACCCTGCCCGAGACCAGGGACACTGTCCACGTCAAGGAGGTGACCAAGAACGTCAGCGAGGTGAGTTCACACTCAGCCCAGCATCTCCAAAGCTCAGCTTTTCTAATCCCAGCTCCAAAAGCTGCAGCCAACACATTTTGGGACTGGGGTGATTCCTCTTTATCCACCTATAGCACTTTCAAGGAGCTTTTTTTCCAAGTTTCTGTTGCATTTCTCTCTGTGTGACATTAAAAACTCACACATGGCCGTTGTTGTTCTTGACAGACAAACTACAAGAAGAAGTTTGTGAAGGAGAAGGGCAAATCCAATTATTCTGTCATGCTGGAGCCTCCTGAGGTGAAACATGCCATGGAAGTGGCTAAAAACCAGAGCACAGTAAGTTTGCCTCTTTTTCCATTAATTTAGTAGGCTATGTAGCAAATTCATCTGGAAAAACCCAAGTTTGTGGATTTCTGAATTTCCTCCCAGCTTCCATGTTCATGTGTAATTTTAAAAGATAAATGTACAAATGTAAAATTGCACTGAAAGGGATTTGTATTTACATCATATTGTAGGATTTCAAGTAATCTGGTGGAAAATCACATCTAATAATTTTTTCATCCTTTCAAATACAGACAGAATTTCCCATATTTATTTCCTCACTTGTAGACAACTTGCAAAACCAGATTTTCAGATGCATGCCTTGTGAATTGATTCCCAAAACAAACCCATGAGCTTTCTCAGCAACGTTGCTGTGCCCTTAATTGGTGTATTCCCAATGAATAAATTTAATTTTGTCATTAATTTTCTCTCCTCTGTCTTCTGCCATGGATTAGATTGAATACAAGAAAGATGCCAAGTCCAAACTCCACTACACACCTATAGCAGATCGACCAGATATTAAGAAAGCAACTCAGGCTGCCAAATTAATCAGCAATGTGAGTGGTTTTAGGCCTTCTGTATAATCCTTTAGCATTAATTTAATTAGAAAATCCAGCAGAATAATTAAAAGGGGTTTCCTGAGTCCTAAAGGATTTATTTCTTTGATTAGATTGAATATAAGAAGCGTGGAGCAGCAGGTGTGGGTGTGACCATGCTGGGACGTCCAGACATTGAGCTGGCCAAGGAGGTGTCCAAACTGACCAGCCAGGTAAGGGCAAAATGGAACCTTGGTGAAACTCAAAGCACTGAGAGAAATGAGACTTGAAATTAATTTACAGAGCCATGTCATGATTATAATTGAAATTATTTCCAAATGTGGGGAAAAGGGAAAGGAAGGGAATGTGGGGAAGTAAATACCAGTACAAAGTATTTCTTTGTTAAACTTTTCTACTGTTATTAATGGAGATATAAAACCTTCTTAAGGTGATGCTGTGACATAAATGCTGAAGTGTTTGCCCTGTTCTTTTTTAGCTCTTTTGGGTATTGGCTTTACCAGAACCAACCTTTACCCAACTCTTATTTTCCATCGTTTGAACGGACCCTTGGTTTCTTTCAGCCACTCTCTTTTTACTTTGAGTCCTTAAAAGAATCTTGTGCCAGGACCTCAGTCCCTCTTGGTTCTTTCTCACCTCTTTGTGTTTGAATTCTGGACTTTTTTGCCTGTCTGACCTTGCTTTCTTGCTGCTGGTTGTAGGCAGAGTACCTCAAACAACACATGAGAGGCCACGGAGCTGCTTCCTATGACACCCCCTGGATGAGAACCTTTAAGAAAGCAAATATGCTAAGTAGTCATGTAAGATAATTTTAATTAACTGCCATTTAATGCCATTGTTGTACATCTGTCTCTTGCTGGCATAACTATCTTGCAATTCTGCACACCTTGTGAAGCTTTACATGTTATTCTGCCCTTCATAATGGTTTTGGAGCTTCCAGGTTGTTTTATGGAAGGTTTCATAATGTGAAAACTTACCTTTTTCACCCAAAAATCTAAAGTTTGAGCTATTATTGTCCAAAAATGAAAAAGAAAAAACCACAGGGAAATACATGTGCAGAGATGTATGTATGACCAACCTGAACAACGGTGCTGGTAATTTTCAGTGAATAAACACCAGAACTTCATTTTAACTTTTCAAACTTCTATTAAAACTTAATTTAAACTTTAATGAAATTATTTTATTGGGTGGAATTTCCTAATGGAAGAGCAGTCTCAATGGCTGAATCAGTCCCACTGAGAAGTGCAGCCTGTACTGGTGTGAAGGCTCATTGTTTCTTAGACTTTTTCCAACATCAAAACCTTTGGAAAACAGAAAACCAGAGCCTGGATTGCCAGGTTTGTGCCATTTCAGTTTTACACATGTATTTCCAAGTGGAAAAAAGGGAAAAAGGGATTTTGTGTTTTCCATATCTGTCTGAGTCTGCTGCCATGTTTGGATGTTGGAATGTCCACTACAGTGTCTGCAGGAGAACCAAGGATCTCCTCAGGAGAACCGAGGATTCTACAATGATCTACAAGAAAAAGAAGTTCTGTTTGTTCCATTCAGTGATGAGATCCTGGTTTTCCATTCTTTTTCCACTCTTGGTCTTTAAAATACTCTTTGCTGAGATAATTTTGGTTCTGAGGGAAAGTGAGCTGCTGGAGGAGCAGTGAGGGAGCAAAAACTGGTTGGCATCATCTTTAGCAGTTGTTTTTTGTCTTGGACATCTCATAAACTTTGTAAAGCATCATGTCCACTTTGTGTGTCCAGTTGAGTTTTTTAGTGGGATTTTGTCTGTTTGGCTTGCTTGCTTTTGATTTTGCATTGATCTCCCAGCAACTCTCCTTTTGGGTTTAAAAAACTCTCATTCCTGTCTCATTCCTGTGCCTTTAGGATGGATCTGCTGGATTCTGATGGCTCACAGTGCTGTGTTTGACCTGGCTACAGCTGATGTGGTTTGGAAGTGTTACTAAAACTCCTGTAAATCTAATTAATTATTTATCATTAGTAATTAATTGTGTCACTGCTCTGTTTGTGATTCATGCCCTCCTTTGATCCCAGACAGAGCACACTGTGTGCATAACAATAGATAGAAAAATATTTGATATATTGACATCTTCAGTGCTCTAAATTCTTGAGGTTTTTAAGCTCTTATTTCTCCAAGAAGGGCATAAAATTTCTTCTTAACACTCTTTCATACACTCTTGCTTTATTATATTTTATATATTATATATAAATGCTATATAATATATAATTTTCTTGTATTTTACTCTTATTATATCTGTCTCTGTGAAACATCTTAAATCAATGGACTGTTCCCATCAAGTGAAGAACTCTTCACATCCAAGGGTTAGAATTTTGACAACACAGTTCTCTTGGCTCTTTTATTTCTACAATGAGGAAGTGTGACCATTACACTGGATGAAAAATTGCAAGTGGTCTCTTGTAAATGTCAGATAGATGTAGATTTTCTTTCCATGTCAAGTCATTTTTGAAATAATCTTTTTTCCAGTGGACACCTTCAAGTTCCTGCACTTTCCTTCCTCTGCCCGCCAGCCCCACCAAAACAGGGCCTCTCTGCAGAGTGAGTCCTGCAGAGCAGCTGTGACACCTGGTTGTTCTCTGTTTAGGTGAAATACAAGGAGAACTTTGCCAAAGAGTTGGGTAAAAAGCCAAAATACGACTTGAAGGAGGCCAAAATCTACAAGACCCTGAAGGATGCCCACAACATGGCCAGTGAGGTATGTTTGTGCTCACTTTGGCTTTTCCTGGGAGGAGATCCCATCCTGCTTTCCCAAATCCCTCCTTTGTGTGGTTGGAACCTCCCCGGGCCAGGCTGGAGCAGCAGGGCCCTCTCCTGATGGGTTTGCCCCTTGTTGCCTGCAGGTGAAGTACAAGGCAGACCTGAAGAAGCTGCACAAGCCCGTGACGGACATGAAGGAGTCGCTGCTGATGAACCACGTGCTGAGCACCAGCCAGCTCGCCAGTGCTGTAAGCTCGGGGTGATCCCACAGCTCCCAGGGTGCCAATCCCCTTGGGAATCCCCTGCTAACTCCTCTGTAACAGCTGCTCCCTGGGCACCTCCACGGGCATCACCTGGTAGTGATCTCTTCCTCTGCTTCCCAATGGTGCCTCCTTAACCGGCGGCTGCCCCGCGTGTGCCCTGGGAAGGGAAATCCTCATCTCTGTAGCACTGCTAATTCTGTAAACATGATCATCTTTACTGGATTGATTCTTGATCCCATTTTAACTGACTGCAGAACTGCTCATCTTTTAAATCCTCTGATCATTTTTACTGGATTGGTTCTTGATCCCATTTTTAACTGATTGCACCACACTAACAAATACCTTTTTTATTTTTTCCTTTTTTCCTTGCTGATTATTATATTTAATTTTTTTATTTTTATCTGGATTTGTTTTTTACTTTACTTTTTTTACTTTTACTGGATGTTTATTTAACACTCCCCTATTGTAAACCCACATAATAATGCCTAACAAAATAATTGATAATGAGAAAAGGCAAAACCTTTATTGCCTGGTACAGCCTTTTCTTACCCACTGTGTTTTCTCCTCTTTCTTTTTCTTCTTGTAATCCTGGTTTGGACAAAACCTTTGTTGCAATCCAAATGACCATAAAAAAAATAACTATTCCCTCACATTTTAACCCCCAATATCAAATCTAAACTTCTTGGTTTTTGTTTTACTTCTTGCATTTCTAATTTCTCTCTGATATTCCGTTGAAGTGTTGCTTTGATTGGACCTAAGAAGTAAATTTGCTGAGGTTTTTTTTTTTTGATTGAGATGATTTTTGACACCTTCCCTTCAGTACCAGTACAAGAAGCAGTATGAGAAGAGTAAGGGTCACTACCATGTGGTGCCAGATAATCTTGAACAGGTTCATCTCAGGGAGGCCTCAGAGCTCCAGAGCCACGTAAGTTGGACGTGTGTTTGTCCTTATCCCAACTCACTGAGCTCCAAATTCCATCAAAATCCTCCCAGTGAATCCTCCAGGCTGGGACACTCCCTGTGCCTCTCTGCCCCACCAGCCCTGCACCCCTGGGGAAGGATCCAGGGAGCAGAACCTGCCCATTTCCAAGGGCAGAACACACAAAATACACAGATAAAATCTCCCTGTGATTCCTTCATTCCAGAGCCAATGCTGCTGCTCACCTCTGCTGTGCATGGATCTTTTTACACAGGATAATACATTTATCAGGGGGATTTATCTCTGGAGAAAAAAGGACCTGGGAATCACAGAAACTGGGAACTGAAGGAATTAGGGTTGTTGCTGACAGTGGATTTCCAGCCGCTTCATCCATTCCATGATTCAAAGGAGAGCTCTGCTGTCCTCTCCTGCACCAAAATGCCTTTAACCAAAACTATCAACATGCTTGGAGTTTTCTCCTCTGGAATAAAACAGTGGATCACTCCAGACAAATTCACAGTCTGATTTGGTCTCTGATCTCTCTGTTCCCAGTATTTATTGGCTGTAAAGCAAGAGAGGAATTACTGCAGGAACACCAAGGGCCTCAGCTGATTGTTCTGGTGCTTGGCACAGAATTCCAGATGGGTGTGGGACATTTAGGATTATCACAGCCACCCCTGCCATGGACAGGGACACCTCCCACCATCCCAGGCTGCTCCAGCCTGGCCTTGGGCACTCCCAGGGGTGTTCAAGGCATGGAAAAGGTCCCACAGCCATGGACCATGAAGAAATGATTGTTAATCAGGCTGCTGTTAATGAGGCTGTAATTGATTTTTAAGTCAGACCTTGTTGTTCCAGTTTGGGATCAGGCTCTGACTCAGCCACAGCATTCCCTCACTGAGCACTCTGAAAATCTGGAGAACAAAACTTGAAGCAGGAATCATCTCCATGGACATTTTACCTCCTGGACACCAAATTTTACATTTGTTGGTCAATAACACAGATTTCAGGAAGGCAAACTGCATTAGACATTCAGGTTTTATCCCAGAACTGTTGAGTGCAGGCACATACTACTCAATTAATTAGGTCTTTGATTATTTAGGAAGGTGACTTTCTGTCTTTTCTTCTCAGGTGAAATACAGAGAAAAGTATGAGAAGGAAAAAGGAAAGCCCATGTTGGACTTTGAAACTCCCACATACCTGACTGCAAAGGAGTCTCAGCTCATGCAGAGCGAGGTAAAAATCAGTACTGATAGGCTGAAAAGCTTTAAAATTTCTTTTTTATATTAAACTTAGGGATTTAACAGGCAATTCTGCTTGCACCTTGTGCAGGCTGATAGACTGAAAATTATAGTAATTTCATATTTCTTTATGATGGTTGTTAAATGCTGCATTGAACATTCATGGCACTTTCCTGTCATGAAATGAGTTTATCTATAATTTTTATTGGTAAATGAAGCTTAAACAAGTCTTTGAATAAGAAATGTGGTACAAAATTAATTTCACTTTTACAACACAACATGGTGTTTGTTTGTTATCACAGGACACAGAAAGTGTTCTGTTTCTTTTTTTCACCTCAAAACTCCATTTTTGAGAAACTCTTTTATTCCTTGCCTGTCTCTGCTGTCACAGGTTCTCCCCTGACCTGTCATTTTTTTTCTTGAGCAGTTTTTTTGTGTTTATTTGATGTTTATTCCTCTTCTGGCCCAGACAGAGGCTGCAAAGCAGCTGTGTAAGGCCATTAGTCCTTGTGGTACCTTTGAATGCTTTCTCTGCATAGATAAATTAGTAGAAATATAAAAAATAAAGGCAGGATCAGATCCTGTTTCCATAGTAAGCAATGATCTGATTCACAAGTTTTAGTAGGAAGAGGATTTAGCATCAGCTGTACCCAGTGATTTTGACACCCCCCAGCTTTGCACATAATGAAAATACTGTAATAAATATTTGCTGTTTTGCCTTTTTTTTTCTCTTTTTTTTTTTTTTTTTCCTTCTTCTTCTTCTTGCTCTCATTAGAAAGAATATAAGAAGGACTTTGAAGAGTCCATGAAGGGCAGGAACCTCACTGGCCTGGAGGTCACACCATCCCTCTTGCATGTCAAATATGCCACCAAAATAGCGAGCGAGGTACCAGCTCCTCTGGGCTTCCTTCCCGTGCCTCCTGCAGCACTTCCAGCACTCCCACCCACACTGAGCATGTTCACATCCATTTTGTGCTGTCAGCTAATTTGCCATGGACATTTCTTCCTTGTCCCTTAACCCTATTCCCATGTGCTGCCCCTCTCTACTTCCCTCAGCCTAACTCGTCCATATGTGTGTGCCTTGGCAATTTATCTTCCACAATAATCCCTATCTTTTGTTGGACTACTTCTTCCATAACCCTCTACAATATTCTTTCTTGTTTTTCAAATTTCTTTTTTTTTTTCTTCTTTTCTTTTGGAGCTTTTGGAACTCTTTTTTTCTTTAATTTTCTTTAAGTTTTTTTGCAACAAAATTGGTAGAGCATAAAACTCCCTTTGGTCTGGCTTTGCAGTGTTTTTCCTTCTCCTCCTGCAGAAAGAGTACAGGAAGGATCTGGAGGAGGGAGTCAAAGGGAAAGGACTGACAGCCTTGGAGGAGACTCCAGACATGCTGAGAGCCAAGAATGCCACTCAAATCCTGAACGAGGTATGGGAGAGCTGCTTGGAAAATGCCTGAGTGCATGGAATGTCCAACTGCCCTGGGATCGACACCTTGTGCCATCCCAGGCTGTTCCAAGCCCTGTCCAGCCTGGCCTGGGGCACTTGCAGGGATCCAGGGGCAGCCACAGCTGCTCTGGGAATTCATCCCAGCCTGGAATTCTGCCCCAGTCTCCAATCCATCCCTGCCTTTCAACTGGTGTGAACTTCACCATTCCCTGGAAACTCTTGAGTAGAGGCCAGGAAAGAACAAGGATCAAAGTGGACTTTTAAGGGAGCTCTTTCCTGGGTGCACAGTCACTGTCAGGAATTCAGGTGGGAAACAGGAGCTGGGATCAACAGTCACTCATGGGACTCATTAGTTAATCAATCAAGGGACTAAATCAAGATTTAAGTAATGAAAGCACAAACTGTAACAGTCTGAAACTACATAATTTGTGTGCATAATTATGAGCTGATATTAGAGGTATTCCTGGTTTAGGATTGGCACTGTTCCTGGTTTGGGACTGGCACTATTCCTGGTTTGGGATTTGTGCTATTCCTCTTTGGGATTGGCTCTGTTCCTGGTCTGGGATGAACATTGCTCCTGGTTTGGGATTGGATCTGTTCCTGGTTTGGGATGAGCACTGCTCCTGGTTGGGATGGGCACTGTTCCTGGCTGGGCCTGGCCCTGTTCCTGGAGTGTGTCTGAGCCCTTTGCCATGCCCTGTTGGGATGCCTGCCATGTTCCTGATTGGGATGGGCTCTGTTCCTGGTTGGTACTGGCCCTGTTCCTGGTTTGGGATGAGCACTGTTCCTGGTTGTGACCAATACTGTTCCTGGCTGGGCCTGGCACTGTTCCTGGAGTGTGTCTGTGGATCTGAGCCCTTTGCCATGCCCTGTGGGGATGCCTGCCATGTTCCTGATTGGGATGGGCACTGTTCCTGGTTGGTACTGGCCCTGTTCCTGGAGTGTGTCTGGATCTGAGCCCTTTTCCCTCCCATCCCTGTGTCCCTGCAGAAGGAGTACAAGCGGGCCCTGGAGCAGGAGATCCGCGGGAAGGGCCTGACCGAGCTGGCGCTGGAGACGCCGGATTTCGTGCGCGCCCGGAACGCCACCGACATCGCCAGCCAGGTCTGTGCCACCCTGAGCTCCTCAGGAAGGAAAATTCAGATTTTCCTGGGTAAACCCAGTGTGAGCTGTTGTGCAGAGGCCCCTAAATGTGAGCTTTGCCCGACAGATCAAATACAAACAATTGGCAGAAATGGAGAAAGCCAACTACACCAGTGTTGTTGATACTCCAGAGATTATTCATGCCCAGCAGGTCAAGAACCTTTCCAGCCAGGTATCTTGAGTGCAGCCATTAATCCTGCTCATGTGGGAACTCCAGGAAATACTAATGAAACACCCAAATAACCACCTCCCACAACCTTCAGAACAAATCTTTCCAGAGCTCTGGAATTCTACGGCAATAATCAAATTAATTTTACTGCTGTGTCAAGTGACACAATAATTTCTCATGCTTTGCAAAGCTAATTCTTCTTTAAGCAGATTCTTCTTAATTTTCTACTCCTCAATAACCTGCTGTCTAAAATAAATCTTGCACAGAGGCATAATCTCAGTTTCTGCCAGACAGAGAAGAACTCACATCTCCACAAAGATGGGCACTACTCAACAATCAATAACTCCAGTTTGTTTCTTGCTGCTTCTGTGTTTCCTATTTTAATCCATTTGGGGTTTTCCATCAGAAAAAATACAAAGAAGATGCAGAGAAAAGCATGCCCTACTATGTGCCTGTGGCTGACACACCAGAAATGCAGAGGGTCCGAGAGAATCAGAAGAACTTTAGCAATGTAAGTCCAGAAATAAGTTTAAAAAAAACCAAACCCATATTTATCTCATTTTTGAAGAAAACTGTGAGGGAATTTGTACAGCATAGAGTTAACATTTCCCATTTTCCATTTTCACAGCTTCAGTACCAGTCAGACCTACAGAACAGCAAAGGAAAAGTCACAGTGGTTCAGGACACCCCAGAAATCCTGAGGGTGAAGGAAAACCAGAAGAATTTCAGCTCGGTATGGTCACCTCTGTCTTCACTCCTCAGCCCAAAAAATACAGTTTCATGTCTTTATTAAAATTATAACTTTTTTGTGCTTCTCCTATAGGTACAGTAGGTTTAGCTGGGCATGATAAAGTGTTTCCCCTGCTGTTTTTGTGAGGTGATTTGGCCTCTTTCACAGGCCCAGCTGTGATGGAGTTAAACAATCCCTCATGAAATGAATATAATTATTGTCCCTTTCCTTTGTGCTGTTCCCATGCCAGTCCCTCCTGTCCTGCTGCCCCTTGTGCTCTGTGTGCCTGAGTTGTTGCCCAGTTCCTGTTGCCATCAAGTCTCCTGTGGCATTTTGCCTCCAGCACCATTAACAAAGTGGAAAATATTTGTATAAATCAAATAAGAGCAAATAGTGATCTTCTATCCTAAAATTAGCCCACAGATGTTTTAATTATGGAATTATGGAATGGGTGGAAGAGACCTAAAGCTCATCTTCTTCCATACTGGCATGGGCAGGGACTCCTTCCACTAGCCCAGGAATATTCTACTGAAATATATTTGATATTTTGATTTATTGTACAAATTATCTCCTACTGAAAAAGCATTAAATATAAAAAATCAGTTCTTTTTTTCCCCAAATGGTGCTCACTTTGGACACCTCCAGAGAGGCAGTGACCAGAGTGGATCCTCTGGGCTTTCAGCTCTCTGTTGTGTCCAAATTCAGTGTCTGGGAGCAAGAATGTTGTGTTTTGGATGCTTAACCTTCTTGTCTTCATTCTAAATGTTAAGATTTTGTATAAAGAAGATATTGGAACTGGAACCACAATTGAAAAGACCCCAGAGATGCAGAGAGTTAAACGAACCCAGGATAATATCAGCTCGGTATACAAGGATTGGTTTTTAATACTCACTCTACTGCTGCTAATTCAACTTGAAATAATATTTTTTTCTATTTTTCTTTTCTTTACATCTTGCTAACAGTGGTTTGGCAATAACCCACCCAGTCAAGGGTGACTTTCTTGAAGTTTTTGCCCATTCTTGTTACTTTAACAGTAACCTCTCTAATGATTAACATTCTATTTCTTACTCACAACCCATTTCTAAACCACAAAAGCTCTTGCTGTCAATTTGATCTCATCCGAGATATAGTTTGAACAGAAAAAAAAAATATTTAGGTGGGAAGGGATGTGTTGAAATCATCTATTCCAACCCTGTGCCTCAGCTTTAGGATGAGTTGAGTTTTGAGTATCCCACAGGATGAAGATTCCACATCCTCTTCCAGGGTGGGACCATCTCCCAGGAAAATCTGTTTTGCTCTGCTCAGACTGAATTTTCTGGTGGTGAATTTTTTTGTTTGTTTAGTCCTGGCAAACTTAGATGTTACCTAAAAGGTCACAGCCCTCTATTTTACCTATTAATTTTATTTCAAAGCTAAACCTCCTTCATGTTTTTTTGACTGGTGGCGTCATTTAGTGTCATGCACTAACACTGCAGCCAGTTTGTTCATGCAGAATGTGTTAAAAATGTTAAAAATGTTCTTGTGAAAGGCTTCTTTTGTTGTTAGCAAAGCAGAAATGCAATGGCACCGTCACTGCTGAAACATTGTGTGATGATTCTCACCTTTGTTAAACTGGAGGGATTCTTACACATCGTGTCAGGTTCAAAGGAATTTATCTGGTTTTATAAAACCCTTTCAGTGCCATTCCCAGTGACTCAACAGCTGAATTGCCTTGGCACGGATCCCTTGGGAAGGTGGTGAAGTCCTTTAAACTTCCCCTCTGCACAGATCAGGATAAATCTCTTTATGAACCTTTGAAAGCTGTCCTGTAGATCCTCTTCCCTCCCCTAATTCCTGTTCCTTGGCAGGTGAAGTACAAGGAGAGCATTGGCAAAGGGACTCCCATTCCCGACCTGCCCGAGGTGAAGCGCGTCAAGGAGACCCAGAAGCACATCAGCTCGGTAATTAATGTCCCTGTCCCTGTTCCCTGGAATGTCCCTGTTCCCTGGAATGTCCCTGTTCCCTCACATCATCTGGGGAATGTCCCTGTTCCTGAAATGTCCCTGTTCCCTGCACATCAACCCAGGAATTCCCTGCTCCCTGCCTTCTCCAGGGCCTTTTCCCCTTGGGAAAGCTCCAGCTCTCCCAAATCCCCATGGCCAGCAGCAGGAAATTGCAATACCTGAGTTTTACAGGAATTATCCCCATCAGTCGCTGCCTGTGTTTCTTCTGTTGCCTTTTCTGAACACAGAGCTGGGAACAAAAATGACCCAGGTCGTGTGTTGAAGTTTGACTGGGAAAAAAGGGAGCAGGAACACAGAACTTTGAGGGAAAGACCCATTTGAAGCCTTTTTGTGTGATAAATATATAATATATATATATTCCCTTATAACTATAAGGGAAAACAAAATCTTCCCATATCCAGTCAAATGTAAATTTAACAGCTGACTATGGACAACTGAGTTGTTTTTCCAAATGATTCCTCATTCTTTCTAACCTTCATCACAACTTGTTTTCCCTTGCTATAATTGATTTATTAGTTTCAATGACACGAAGCAGTGAAAATATTTTTGTTGGTTTATTTGGCGCAAGTTTTGTTTTGGTTGCAAGGATTTTCCTACTTGCAAAAATAGCTGTGAGTCAAAATGTAGCAATACACTTGTCAGGTATTCCCACATGGTTGGGGTTATTCCACAAACATCTCCTTTCATGAAAAATATCCTTTTTAAAAATCAGATAACTACAGGTTAAATTAAACCTCATCACCTGAGCGCTGGCACTCAGTTGTTTTTGTTTCCTAGAGGTTTAACACAAGGTAAAATAGTGGTGCAAACAAACAGAAGTGAAAATGAATAAAGCCCACAATGAAGTCTTTGTACACTGAACGATTCCAGAAAAGGTTAAGCTGTTTCTTAATCCCATAAAAAATGCTGACTGCCTGAAAAGTAATTCTATCATATTTCCTGAACTAAGATGAGAAGTAAACTATCCCTCTCAGGGTGGGGTCAGCAGAATATTTGAATTTATGTCCTTTAAATGAAGAATTGAAGGGAAATTACTCTGAGCTGGTGCTGATAAGGATCCTGAGGGGTGTGAGTTGTGCTTTCACTTGTGTACAGTGCCAGTTTGCAATGGCAGTGGGCAGGTCAGGGCTGTCCCAGGGCTGCTCTGACCCTGCTTGTGTCCCACAGGTGTTGTACAAGGAGGAGCTGGGCACAGGCACCCCCACGCCCGTGACCCCAGAAATGGAGCGGGTCAAACGCAACCAGGAGCAGATTAGCTCGGTATTTCCACCCTGCAGGACTTATAACAACGGGCTGTTGTTATAATCCTGTGCTCCTAACACCCTAACCTTGTCCTTCCTCAGGGGTGTAGTCCTGGCTGGGTTTTAACTCATTGATCTTCCACTGTTTGTGCTTTCGGGGGATTTACACCTTCACGCGCTTTTCTTCTGAGAACAAACCTGCCTGAAAATAATCCTGGCATTTCCTGGGCTAAACTGGGCAGCAGAACATCCCTGTGGAGTTGTGGTGTTTCTCCCCACATTTGTTTTTCCTTGAGCTTTTATCTCCTCTCTGCAGTGACCCATTCACAGAATAATCCCCCACAGCCTCTTCCTTAATCCCTGCCTCTGGAACGAGCGTGCGGTGAACCCAAGTGATCCTAACTCTGAACACAATCCCATAACAGTGGGATCTGGTGGCTCTGGCCTGTGCTGAGTGGGGCTTTTGTGGCACTGCTGTTGTCCCTCACAGGTGTTGTACAAGGAGGGTTTAGGGGCTGGCACTGCCACGCCGGTGACGCCGGAGATGGAGCGGGTCCGACGGAACCAGGAGCACATCAGCTCGGTACTGAGGGATCTGCACCCCTGCTCCCCTTGCAAACCCACACCCAGCCCCTGCAACCCCATCCTCGGGTGTGCTGGGAGCAATCCTTCCTTACCAACCCCCCCGAAGCCCTGGCAGGATCCTCAAGTTTTCATTTTCCCCTCGAGTTAACCCATGCCGTTGCTCCAGATGGAAGATTTTAAGCTCAGGAATTAAAGCCCTGGAGCAGGACCTTCCTTTGCTTCCCAAGGAAATATTCCTTGTGGGAATGGTGTCACTGCTCCTCAGGAGCAGAGCCCACCCTTCCAGCGCCTCCTGCCAACGGGAAATGGACTCTCAGCCCTTCCTGAGCCACAGGACAGGGAATGGTTTGGGTTGGAAGCAGTGAGAGGTCTGTTCCTGTTCCTGTCGCTGTCCCTGTCGCTGTCCCTGTCCTGCTGGGGCTCTGCTGTATCCCCAGGGCTTTGTGAGGAGCTCAGGTGGCATTCCCAGCTCATGGCAGTGAAGGAACACCAGGAGCATCCAGTGGAGATGAAAAAAGTGCTGCAGGAGTGAATTCCCGTCTGGAATTCCCCCTCCCCACACATCCACTTCCAAGAGCACTGTGCCACCACTTTGTTCTGCAGTTCTGGTTGAATTTGTGACCTTTTGGGGTCCCTCTGCCCAAATCCCACCTGGAGTTCAGTCCTGGCAGAGATCCCTGGCACAGGGAGAGGCACCTCAGCCTGGCTGCAGTCCTGGCAGAACATCTGGAGCTGCAGTAGGGAAAAGCCTTTGCCAGGGAATTTCCAGGTGCCTTGGAACATTCCAGCAGCTGTCACCCCTGGCTGAGGTGACAGCATCATCACCTGGTTCTTTTCCTTGAGGGTTTTGTGCTGAGCTTTGACCAAAGCAAAACTCTGTTTTTCCTGCACTTTCACAATATTATTTCTCTTCTCTCTCTCTCTCTCTCTCTCTCTTCCCTGACCTTCCTGTCCTCTCCTTTCCTTCCATCCTTCCATTTTAAAAAAAATTATTTTATTTCATTTTATTTTATATTTTATTTTAATTTCCACACTCCTGCTGCCCACAGGTGTTGTACAAGGAGGGGCTGGGGGTTGGCACCCCAGTTCCTGTCACTCCTGAGATGGAGAGGGTCAAACGCAACCAGGAGAATTTTAGCTCGGTATCTTTTTATCATTACAGGAAAAATCTCCATTTTGTGTAACTAACACCTCCAAGCTTTAAATCCCCTCAAATTAACTAATAAAAATATCCCCTTTCTGTTCTATGTTTTTGGCACCATATTTTATGTACTTGTTTTTAAAAATAGTTTTCTTTTTAATTTAACACTGGATATTTCATGTGCATTAATTTTTATCCTGAAGTTTAAGCTATTTTGCATTTTTAAACCTATTTTTAAAAATAATTTGCTGAATTCCCTTCCTGTAATACTTTGTTTCTCTGCTGGAGCCTACCCAGGCAGTTGGATTTCTATTCCCAGCTGAATTTATCACAATTAATAACTGACTTATGCTCCATAATTTTTCCTGCTTTCTAGTACATTTAGTGGACATAAAATTCCAGTAATTCCCACCATGAAATGCAGATTTATTTTTTGTTTTTACCTCTTTTTGACTGCCCTGTTGCCCCACAGGTGTTGTACAAGGAGGAGCTGGGGAGAGGAACCCCCACCCCTGTCACCCCCGAGATTGAGAGGGTCAAACGCAATCAAGAACACATTAGCTCGGTAGCTTACAATTCCAAAAGCAAAAAACGATCCCTCTTAATCAATTTAAAAATAATCTTAACCCCAAAATAATTGATTGACACAAGAACATCCCATTCCTTTTGTTCTGCCTTTTTCCCTCGGCAATCCCTGACTCATTTTGATTGGATCCATCATTAATGAGTTCAGATCCCTTCTTCCCATCTTTTTCCTGCCATATTTTTTATGATCTGCTTTTCCTTTCATTAATCACTTCAATCCCTGATTACTTTTGATTTCCCCTGATTTCCCATGTAAAAAATCCGAACTATTCCTTGCCTTACTCAAACCTGTGATCCCTGAGGCTGCAGTGATGGGGTGGGATGGGAAATCAGCTGGGATTGGTGCCTGCATTGCTCCTGCCTTGGGACTGAGCCTTTTCCTTTGGGTTTGAGCCTTTTCCTTTGGATTTGAGCCTTTTCCTTTGGGTTTGAGCCTTTCCTTTGGGTTTGAGCATTTTTTATTGGGTTTGAGCCTTTTCCTTTGGGATTGAGCCTTTTCCTTTGGGTTTGGTGCCTTTTCCTTTGGGATTGAGCCTTTTCCTTTGGGATTGAACCTTTTCCTTTGGGATTGAACCTTTTCCTTTGGGTTTGAGCCTTTTCCTTTGGGATTGAGCCTTTTCCTTTGGGATTGGTGCTTTTCTTTGGGGTTTGGTGCCTTTTCCTTTGGGTTTGGTGCCTTTTCCTTTAGGAAATATGGCAGGGATGCACTAGAAGTGTTGGGGGGGGGGTTGGAATGTGTGGAAAGGTGAGGGAAGTGCCACTAAAACCAGGAGAGCACTAGAAATAATATGTAGTTAATACATAATATATTTTTGAATATAAAAATTATAGCAGTCTATATTGGTTGATTAATATGCATTTTATATATTGTATATAATTATTTATAATATTTTATATAGAATATTATTGATATATAAATATAGATTCTTTTTCCCCAATATCCCACTTAAATCCAGCCTCCTTCAGCCTCAGTCCTAGCAGAGTTTTAGATGAGTTGTTTATCCCAAGGATTTTTAATCCCAGGATGTGTCAGCAGCCCCTCTCTGGTGCTCTGGGTGGTTTTGGTGCTGCTTTGATTCTGTTTTTTGCCCCTCATCCCACAGGTGTTGTACAAGGAGGAGCTGGGGACAGGAACCCCCACCCCTGTCACGCCCGAGATTGAGAGGGTCAAACGCAATCAAGAACACATTAGCTCGGTAGCTTGGAAATCCAAAAGCAAAAAAAAAATCCCTCTTAATCAATTTAAAATAATCTTAACCAAATAACCAAATGAACCAAAATAATTGATTGACACAAGAACATCCCATTCCTTGAATTTTGCCATTTTTCCTTTGGCAATCCCTGACTTATTTTGATTGGACCCATCACTAATGAGTTTAGATCCCTTCTTCCCGTATTTTTCTGGCCGTATTTTATGATCTGCTGTTCCTTTCATTAATCACTTCAATCCTTGATTATTTTTGATTTCCCCTGGTTTTGCCGTGTATAAAACCCAAACTGTTTCTTGCCTTACTCAAATCTGTGGCTATGATGGTGTGGGATGGGAAATCGGCTGGGATTGGTGCCTGCGTTCCTCCTGCCTTGGGACTGAGCCTTTTCCTTTGGGTTTGAGCCTTTTCCTTTGGATTTGAGCCTTTTCTTTGGGTTTGAGCCTTTTCCTTTGGGTTTGAGACTTTTCCTTTGGGATTGAGCCTTTTCCTTTGGGTTTGAGCCTTTTCCTTTGGGATTGGTGCCTTTTCCTTTGGATTTGGGGCCTTTTCCTTTAGCAAATGTGGCAGGGATGCACTGGAAGGTTTCTGGGGGGTTGGAATGTGTGGAAAGGTGAGGGAAGTGCCACTAAAACCAGGAGAGCACTAGAAATAATATGTAGTTAATACATAATATATTTTTGATTATATAAATTATAGTATTCTATATTAATTGATTAATATTCATTTTATATATAATATATAATTATTTCTATTATATAGAATATTATTTTTATATAAATTTTTTTTTCCCCAATATCCCACTTAAATCCAGCCTCCTTCTGCCTCAGTCCTAGCAGAGTTTTAGATGAGTTGTTTATCCCAAGGATTTTTCCCCCCAGGATGTGTCAGAAGCCCCTCTCTGGTGCTCTGGGTGGTTTTGGTGCTGCTTTGATTCTGTTTTTTGCCCCTCATCCCACAGGTGTTGTACAAGGAGGAGCTGGGGAGAGGAACCCCCACCCCTGTCACGCCTGAGATTGAGAGGGTCAAACGCAATCAAGAACACATTAGCTCGGTAGCTTGGAAATCCAAATGTCAAAAACGATCCCTCCTAATCAATTTAAAATAATCTTAACCCCAGAATAATTGACTGACACAAGAGCATCCCATTCCTTGAGTTCTGCCATTTTTCCCTTTGTAATTCCTGATTTATTTTTATTAGACCCATCATTAATGAGTTCAGATCCCTTCTTCCCATCTTTTTCCTGCCATATTTTTTATGATCTGCTTTTCCTTTCATTAATTACTTCAATCCTTGATTACTTTTGATTTCCCCTGATTTCCCATGTAAAAAATCCGAACTATTCCTTGCCTTACTCAAACCTGTGATCCCTGAGGCTGCAGTGATGGGGTGGGATGGGAAATCAGCTGGGATTGGTGCCTGCATTGCTCCTGCCTTGGGACTGAGCCTTTTCCTTTGGGATTGAGCCTTTTCCTTTGGGATTGGTGCCATTTCCTTTGGGTTTGGTGCCTTTTCCTTTGGGATTGAGCCTTTTCCTTTGGGTTTGAGCCTTATCCTTTGGGATTGAGCCTTTTCCTTTGGGATTGAGCCTTTTCCTTTGGGTTTGAACCTTTTCCTTTGGGTTTGGTGCCTTTTCCTTTGGGTTTGAGCCTTTTCCTTTGGGATTGAGCCTTTTCCTTTGGAACTGAACCTTTTCCTTTGGGTTTGGTGCCTTTTCCTTTGGGATTGAGCCTTTTCCTTTGGGTTTGAGCCTTTTCCTTTGGGACTGAACCTTTTCCTTTGGGTTTGAGCCTTTTCCTTTGGGATTGAGCCTTTTCCTTTGGGTTTGAGCCTTTTCCTTTGGGATTGAGCCTTTTCCTTTGGGTTTGAGCCTTTTCCTTTGGGATTGGTGCCATTTCCTTTGGGTTTGAGCCTTTTCCTTTGGGATTGAGCCTTTTCCTTTGGGTTTGGTGCCATTTCCTTTGGGATTGGTGCTTTTCTTTTGGGTTTGGTGCCTTTTCCTTTGGATTTGGGGCCTTTTCCTTTAGGAAACGTGGCAGGGATGCACTGGAAGTGTTCTGGGGGGTTGGAATGTGTGGAAAGGTGAGAGAAGGGCCCCTAAAACCAGGAGAGCACTGGAAATAATATGTAGTTAATACATAATATATTTTTGAATATATAAATTATAGTATTCTATATTAATTGATTAATATTCATTTTATACATAATATATAATTATTTCTATTATATAGAATATTATTTTTATATAATTTTTTTCCCCCCAATATCCCACTTAAATCCAGCCTCCTTCAGCCTCAGTCCTAGCAGAGTTTTAGATGAGTTTTTTATCCCAAAGGATTTTTCCCCCCAGGATGTGTCAGCAGCCCCTCTCTGGTGCTCTGGGTGGTTTTGGTGCTGCTTTGATTCTGTTTTTTGCCCCTCATCCCACAGGTGTTGTACAAGGAGGAGCTGGGGACAGGAACCCCCACCCCTGTCACGCCTGAGATTGAGAGGGTCAAACGCAATCAAGAACAAATTAGCTCGGTAGCTTGCAATTCCAAAAGCCAAAAAATTCCCCTTTAATCAATTCTAAAAGACTTTTTAACCAATAAAACAATATTCTTTTTTCCTTATAATTGACTTACCCAAAAAAATAATATCCTGGTCCCTCTCAGAAATTTTTTTCCTTTATAATTATTACTAATGTTTTTTCTTATTCCCTTGATGTTTAATTACATCATTTTAGTCATTGAATCCCATCTTTTGGAGTGTGATTGCCTTTTTTTAACTATCAAAATCCCACCATTTTTTCCTTAATTAGTCTCAGAAATCCTTTTATTAACTCTTAAAAACCCACTCTATTTCCTTTTTTAGTCCCAAGAACACCTTTTTTAACCTCCTAAAACCCACTCTATTTTCTTTATTTAGCCCAAACAATCCTGTTGTTTTAACTAAAAATCCACCGTTTTCTCAATTTAGTCTCAAGAATATTTTTTTTAACTCTAAAACCCCATGTTTTCCTAATTTATTCTCCACAATTCCTTTTTTGACTCTTAAAACCCCGCTCCCTTTCCTTAGTTAGTCCCAACACTTTTTTTTTTTTTTTTTAACTCTTAAAAACCCACCCTGTTTTCGTTATGTAATCCCCATCCAGTTTTGTTCTGTGAATTTTCCCAATTTTCCTGATTTTACCCTGGAGAACTAAACCATGCCTGGGTGGGATGCGCTGGGCTGGGAGAGGATCCGGAGCCGCTTTATTCGGGGTTATTTGGTGCTTTCACAGCTTTTCCTGCCCGGGCGTGAGCAGCGCTGCTGTTTGCAGCAGGATTTGCCTTTCCTCCCTCCCATGCCGGGTCTGTGTCCCGTTTTCCCGCAGGTTCTGTACCGGGAGGAGCTGGGCACGGGCACCCCCATCCCGGTCACCCCCGAGCTGGAGCGGGTCCGGCGCAACCAGGAGCACCTCAGCTCGGTACCGTGGGCAGCAGGAGCTCTCCCTGTGGCTGTGCTCACTAACATCCCTGAAAATACACAGTTCCTCCCTCCTTCTGCTTCATCGACTCACAAACACATCCTCACAAATATCCCCACATACACCACAAACACATCCCCACAAACACATCCCCATAAACATCCACACAAACACCACAAACACATCCTCATAAATACATCCCCACCATCACATCCCTACAAACTCCACAAACACATCCCCACAAACACCATAAACAATCTGCACAAACACATTCCCATAAACATCCCCACAAACACATCCTCATAAACACCACAAACACATCCCAACAAACTCCACAAACACATCCTCATAAACACCACAAACAATCCTCACAAACACATCCCCACAAACACATCCTCACACATACATCCTCACAAACACCACAAACATATCCTCATAAACACATTCCCACAAACACCATAAACACATCCCCACAAACACATCCTCACAAACTCCACCAATACATCTCCACAAACACATCCTCATAAACACATTCCCACAAACACCACAAACACACCCTCACAAACACCACAAACATATCCTCATAAACACATTCCCACAAACACCACAAACACACCCTCACAAACACCACAAATACATCTCCACAAACATATCCCCCATAAACACATCCCTACAAACACCACAAACACATCTTCACAAACACCACAAACACATCCCCACAAACGCATCCTCATAATCAATCCTCACTTTCTCACTGTGTTACTGACCTCTGACTTCTTCACTGATGGAATTATTTACAAATATTTACATTTTTTGGAGTTATTTACAAATATTTATTTTATTCTTAACGTTTTTAACCGTTTTATTCCCTGTTCCATCTTCCCTTCATATGTTTTATATCTAAAATTCTTTGTGCATTGCTTTAACCATGGAAGAGGGAGGGAGTGATTTCTCAGGTGGCTGCAGTGGGAGGTTAGAAGCTCCCATTCCACAGGAAAATTTGGATTTGGTGAGTGCTGATGGCTTTGGATGGTTTCTTGTTGTGCAGGTGTTGTACAAAGAGAGCGTGGGGACAGGGACCCCCACTGCTGTCACCCCCGAGATGGAGAGGGTCAAACGCAACCAGGAGATTTGCAGCTCGGTACTTTGCCAAGAGCAAAACTTCCTTTAACTCTTTAAACCCAGAGTTGGAACCTTTTAACTCTTTCCAAGCCCTTTTTAACCGTTTGGAGAAGGATTTGTCCCAAAATAACGCAGCTCAGCGCAGGGCTCGCTCCTCACGCGTGGCTTTCTCCGGTTGAAATGTTAACTCGGGTCAGTTGATCTTGGTTTCAAGAGTGATTTTAATGTCCTCTTCTAATCCTAAACCCTCTCAAACTCCTCTCCTTTTCTCTGCAGTGCTGCCATTTATTTTAATTGGGTTTAATTGCTAATTTCTTTTAGCAGTTGATTGGGTTTTCTGCCGTGCTCAGCCGCTCCAGGGGGATTTTGTGCTCTTTGGTACTTACCCCATTTATCAGCAGCAGTTCAAGCCAGGCTGCCAAACTACTCCTGTACTAAACCGGTGCCCAGGACCTGCTCTAAAAGCACCTGTGGGCTGAATCCGAGGGACAGGGGACGCGTGGGGAGAGCAGGTGCTGACCGTGCCTCTCTGGGCTCTCTCATCCCGCAGGTGTTGTACAAGGAGAACATAGGGAAAGCCACCCCCACGCCCGTCACCCCCGAGATGGAGAGAGTCAAACGCAACCAGGAGATCATTAGCTCGGTACTTACGGCAGGAAAAGTCCCTAAAAACCGCAGCGGGGTGTTTAACCCGGCTGGAGCCTCAGCAGCCTGTGCTTACTAACCCCTGAAACACAAACCGCGCCGGCTTCTCTTTAATGGGAAAACTAAAAACTAAAGCCCAAGGCAGGCTTTTACTGGGGAAAAACAATCCCTTTCTGGGAGGGATGATGTTGTCTTGATTGAATTTTTAAACCCTTTCTTACTGCCCCCGTGCTTTGCCGCCGTTCTTGCATCCCAGATTCATTAATGGCAAAGCTCCAACTCCTCCCCATGGCCAGACCTAACTCGGTGGGACGGCTCCAAAGCTCTTTGTTCTGCTTTTTGGCTTTTTGTTTTTCTTTCTTTCTTTTTCCTTTCCTTTTCAGTGACATTTGGGTACTCCCTTGTAGGTTTTGTACAAGGAAAATGTGGGGAAGGTGACCCCGACCCCCATCACCCCCGAGATGGAGAGAGTCAAACGCAATCAAGAGATCATTAGCTCGGTACCTTCCCAGGAATTTCTGCTTTCCTTTGTGCTTCAACTTAATCAAGTAACAGCCTAACTCCCACTCAGAGCTGGTTTTAATTTAAAAAGAGATGTATTTCTTTTTTTTTCTGCATATTAATTGCTCCTTCTAAACCCAAATTACTTTGGTGTTAACAGTGTGATCCAGAGTTTTGGGCCTTTTTTACAACTTGGTTTGTAAATTTGTGGGTTCTATCCAGACCCTCTCAGGAGTTCAGATCCCTTGGTGGGGATCAGGGAATGTTTGGGTTGGAAGGGACACAGAGATCATTTCATTCCCTTACCTCTCACTAGCCCAGGTCTTCAGGCTTCTCTCTGTGTTCAGTGTTTCACCTTCCATTGGATTTTCAGGTGGATTTGACTTCAGGATCCCTGACATCATTACTGGGGCAGTGTGGCAAAAATACTTCCACCTCCCTCCTAAAAAGACCAGCAATTGCTTCAAATGTAGACTTTAAAAAGCACATAAAGCATTTCTTACACAGCTTTTACAGCCAGAGGCACTTGCTGAGCCTCTGGAGCCACCTGGATAGAGCCCTTAACCCCAAATCACAGTTCTCCCTTCCCTGCTCCTCACTAAACGTTTGAGGTTTTGAAATCTGGTAAGAAAGTAATAATTTGTGTTGAGAAATTGCTTCAAATATAGATTTAAAAAATATCAGGAATTGTATCAAATACAGATTAAAAAAGCACATAAAGCATTTCTTACACGGCTTCTTAGAGTCAGAGGCACTCCCCGAGCCTCCGGAGCCCCTGGATAGAGCCCTTAACCCCAAATCCCACATTGCCTCCTCATGTTCCTCACTAAACGTTGGAGATTTTGAGATGTGGTAACAAAGTGATAATTTGTGTTGAGAAATTGCTTCAAATATAGATTTTAAAAAAGCAGATAAATAATTTCTTACACAGCTTTTTAGAGCCAGAGGCACTTCCTGAGCCTCTGGAGCCACCTGGATAAAGCCCTTTTAACCCCAAATCCCAGTTCTCCCATTCCCGTTCCTCACTAAACGTTTGAGTTTTGAGATGTGGTAACAGAGTGGTAATTTGTGTTGAGCCCTGGTGTTTTGGGCTGTTTGAGAGCCCGGCTTGTGTTTGTCCCGCAGGTGTTGTACAAAGAGAACGTGGGGCAGGCGACCCCCACGCCCGTCACTCCCGAGATGGAGCGAGTCAGACGCAACCAGGAGCAGATTAGCTCGGTATTCCCGCAGGAGAACCCTGCCAGAGCTCCCGTGTTAACACCCGGGAGGGCGCAGAGCTCTTCTGAATAACCTCGCTCTGCCTGGTTTTATTTAACCCGCTAATTTTTCCTTTCAAAAGTCACCTCTTAAGTACTGGAATTCTAAAGGATTTTTTTGGTCATTTAACTTGTTAATACGATTTTTCCTGACTTTTCCCCCCCTTTCCTAATTTTAAAGGATATTTTTTGTCATTTAACTTGTTAATACGATTTTTCCTGACTTTTCCCCCCATTTCCTCATTTTAAAGGATTTTTTTTGTCATTTAACTTGTTAATACGATTTTTCCTGACTTTTCCCCCCTTTCCTAATTTTAAAGGATTTTTTTTGTCATTTAACTTGTTAATACGATTTTTCCTGACTTTTCCCCCCATTTCCTAATTTTAAAGGATTTTTTTTGTCATTTAACTTGTTAATATGATTTTTCCTGACTTTTTCCCCCCTTTCCTAATTTTAAAGGATTTTTTTTGTCATTTAACTTGTTAATACGATTTTTCCTGACTTTTTCCCCCCTTTCCTAATTTTAAAGGATTTTTTTGTTGTTGAAGTTGTTAATACGATTTTTCCTTAATTTATTTTGTTTGATCCTAACGGGTGGTGTTGAGTGCAAGCCCATAACAGCCCGGGTGTGGTGTGGAGTTCTGCCCTGTGACAGCTCCTCTGTGCTCTGTAGGTTGCATACAGGGAAGGTTTAGGCAAGGCCACTCCCAGCCCGGTCACTCCGGAGATGGAGAGAGTCAAGCGGAACCAAGAACAAATCAGCTCGGTACTGCAAGCTCAGCCAAGCACCTTGTGTCAAAATAACCATCCTCAGCCAAACTCCACCTAATCAGCCTTATTTTCCCAGTCTTCCTTATTTTTGCCTATTTTCCCTTTGATGTTTTAAATTATTTTTCTTACCTTTTGCCAGTAACGTTTCAGCTGCTTTGTTTCCCGAGATCTTTTCCACTCTGCGGGGCTGAGTTTGCTTGACCATTAACCCCATTCCCAGGAGCAGCTGGGATCCCTCCAGCCTGAGCTGTGTCTGTGCCCTGCAGGTGCTGTACAAGGAGCACATGGCCAAGGGCACCCCGACCCCGCTGACCCCGGAGATGGAGAGAGCCAAACGCAACCAGGAGAACATCAGCTCGGTGGGTGAAACACAGGAATCCCTGAAACCCTCTCTCAGGCAGGAGAGGCCTGGAAGGATATGGAATTCTTCAAAACTTCCTGGTGCAATCAAGTATTTCTGCACTCAATTGGGTCCTCTTGGGGAGTTTTTAAACGCTTAAATTTCAAATTACTGCCGTGATACTCTGTGACGTATAAAATCGTGGTTCTTCAGTAAGATCACTCATAAAAAATGGTATAAAAATCTGGGGCTGGCCCTTCTTTGGCAGCCTGGTGCTCCCGAGGTGACTCCTGTGCTCCTCCTCCCCTGGCAGGTTCTTTACTCGGACAGTTTCCGCAAGCAAGTCCAAGGAAAAGCCGCCTATGTCCTGGACACGCCGGAGATGCGGCGCGTGCGGGAGACCCAGAAACACATCTCCACTGTAAGAGCTCTGCCAGCACGGCCTTCCCCTGGGAGGTCAATATAAAAGGAGTTCAGTGTAAAATTTCAATATAAAGTTCAATATAAAAGGAGTTCAATATAAAAATAACCCTGCCTGGCAGCAAGGACGACGTGTCCAACCAGGTTTGGGTATCCAAGGCTTTAATGCTAAAGCAAGTCTGGGGTTAGGATTGGGAAGGGCAAAGTTCAGGAGCTGGAAACGCCCCCGAGGGAAGCAGGAATGACAATCCTTTGGAATTGCAGGTGAAGTACCACGAGGACTTTGAGAAGAGCAAGGGGAGCTTCACGCCCGTGGTGACCGACCCCATCACGGAGCGCGTGAAGAAGAACATGCAGGACTTCAGTGACATCAGCTACAGGGGCATCCAGAGGAGGGTGGTGGAGATGGAGCGGAAACGCGTGGACCAGGACCAGGAGAACATCACAGGTCAGGAGCCCTGGGCGCATCTGCTGCAGGAGGGGTTCAATTTAAGCTCAGCCACATCAATTCCAATTCAACATTATTTGGGGATGTTCTCATCCAAATCCTTTTTGGAAATATTCTGCCCCAACAGCTGCAAATCACCTGTGACCTGCTCTCCCCACCTTGATGATGTCACACTGCATTTATGGTTCTATTCTGAACTCCATCTCTATCTATTAGAGAAATACTGTGCTGTAGATTGATTGTAAAAAAGCCTAATCTCTGCTGCAGAATTGAGAAGCATTAATTTATAAAATAACGGTGATTTTTCAAAGAATTCCAGACTGGTTTGGGGTGCAGGGACATTAAAGCCCATCCAGTCCCACCCTGCCATGAGCCGGACAACTTCCACTATCCCAGGGTGCTCCCAGCCCCATCCAGCCCGGCCTTGGCCATTCCCAGTGCTGGGAGGACACAGCTCCTGTCCTGCTGTCCTGCCAGGCTGTGCTGCTCGGCCTCTCCTCAGGAACTGTCCTTTGTCCTGCAGGGCTCCGGGTGTGGAGAACCAACCCTGGCTCCGTCTTCGACTACGACCCCGCCGAGGACAACATCCAGTCCCGGAGCCTGCACATGATCTCAGGTGTGTCCCAGGGGCTGCAGGGGGAAATGGGATTGAACTCCTGCAAGGGGGGTCTGGGTGCCAACCAGAGCTGAGGCACCCCAAGGGACACAGGGGACAGGGGAGAAATTGGCTGTAGCTGCTCCTCACCAGTGTAACTAATGGCCAAAAACACATTATTAGTTTTCCTATTGTAAAAGGATCCAACAGAGGCAGGAGGAGGATTGTTTATATGATCCACAGCTGCCATGGTACAGCCTGTGGTTCCTCTTGGAATTACTGAACAGGCTGTTCTCAGTGACCTTTTTATTTAACTCCTGTCTGAGAGGAAAGATACCTGGATGGTAGAAAATCGTGGGGACAGCCCAGTGCTGTGTCAGGAAGAAAATCACAGGATAATTAGAATAAAGATTTTGTAAGCAATGAGGACTAAGGGGAAAGAGTCTGGAGAAAGGATAAAACACCGTGAATATTGAAGAGCTGGACTTCAGCACGGAATACTTAAAAAAGCACTGGGAAATCCCACTACGGTACACTGGGATCGTGGAAAAGTTGAGCTTAGCAGGGCTGGGGTTCTGTGAGGTCTCAGCTCTAGGGTTGGGAACTCTGAGAGCCCTGGGGCTGGTGGGTCCAAGTGCCCCAGGGGTAGTGGCTCTGAGCCCTGGGTTTGGTGGCTCCAAGAGCTCCAGGGTGGTGGCTTTGAGCCCCAGGGGTGGTGGCTCCGAGCCCTGGGTTTGATGGCTCTGAGCCCTGGGTTTGGTGGCTCCAAGAGCCCCAGGGTGGTGGCTCCAAGAGCCCCAGGGTGGTGGCTTTGAGCCCTAGGGTGGTGGCTCCAAGAGCCCCAGGGGTGGTGATTCTGAGAGCCCCAGGTTGGTGGCTCCGAGCCCCCCAGGTGGTGACAGTCCCCGTGTGCCCCCAGTCCAGGCGCAGCGCCGCAGCCGCGAGCACTCGCGCTCCGCCAGCGCCCTGAGCATCAGCGGCGCGGCCGACGAGAAATCCGAGCCCTCGGAGGGCACCGAGCAGCGCCTGTCCTACTACAGCAACGGGGGCTTCTTCACCACCACGGCCACAGGTACAGGTACAGCCACCCTGGGGACACACGGGATCCTCACTGCTCGTGGCAGAGTGTGCAGCAGCCCCCACAGCCAGGGAAAACGTCTCCAAAATGCCGAGTTGTGCACAAGCCACAGCTGTAAATGTGCATTTAAACTGACCTTAACCCACCCTGGGGCCCATCCCTGATCTTTATCCCAACCAGCCTTGCCAGAATCCCATAATAACCCCACACAATCTTAATCCCAACCACCTCCATTGTAATCCCATAACTCCACACACTGATCTTTATGTCAATCAGCTCCATCACAATCCCATAATAACCCCACACAATGATCTCTATCCAAACCAGCTCCATCACAATCCCGTAATCCCCATACAATGATCCTTCTCCAGACCACCTCCATCACAATCCTATGATAAAAACCCCACACAATGATCTTTGTCCATCCCATAATAACCCCACCCTCTCTCTGCAGTGGGCTACAAGCAGGTCAAGACCATTGAGCTGCCACAGCAACGCTCCTCCTCAGTGGCCACCCAGCAAACCACGGTGTCCTCGGTGCCTTCCCACCCCTCCACTGCTGGGGTGAGTAACCCTGGGGCACCTGGAGGGGTCACAGCCACTGATTAATTGTTAATTAGCACTAATTAATAGTGTTAATGCGAGACCAAGTTGGTGACATCCCAGTCTGTGGGGCTGAGGGTCTGTATGAAACCAGGTGTGACAGGGACTTAAGGGGGACAGAGCCTCCCCTGTGGCTGGAAAGTTGGAATGAGCATTTGGAAACCTGGAATGAGCATTTGGAACCCTGGCATGGGCATTTGGAACCCTGGCATGGGCATTTGGAAACCTGGCATGGGCATTTGAGACCCTGGCATGGGCATTTGGAACCCTGGCATGGGCTCTTCTTCCTACTCAGCCCTTGCAAACGGAGGGCTGTGAGGAAGTGCTTGGTCAGAAATTGCCTCTGGAGTAAAGGACAATGGGAATGGCATCGCCCCCAGGAACTGCTGGGAGGCAACAACTTGTGAGTGACACTTGGAGCTGCTGGTGCCCAAGGCCACCGTGGGGACACTGCTCAGGCTCAGTGCCACCAGCAGCCCCGGGGTTGTGGCACTCAGGTACCCCAGGGAGGGAGGAGAATCCACAGCCAGGTTTGAATGAGCAGCCACACCCTGCTGTGACACCAATCCCATCCCTATGTCCCTTCTGTCCTTGCAGAAGACATTCCAGGCTATGTCAGGGTTTGACCGTGTCCCTTTTGTCCCATGCCAAGGTGTGACCATGTCCCTTCTGTCCTTTTGTGTCCCTGAAGACATACTGTCCCCTGTAAGGCTCTGACCGTGTCCCTTGCGTCCCTTCTGAAGAGGGTCTGGGCCACGTCAGGGTGTGGTCACGTCCCTTGTGTCCCCTGTAAGGCTTTGGCTACGTCCCTTCTGTCCTGTGTCCCTGCAGAAGAGGTTCCAGGCCACATCAGGGTGTGACCATGTCCCTTCTGTCCCTTCAGAAGAGGTTCTGAGTCATGTCAGGGTGTGACCACATCCCTTCTGAGCTATGTCAGGGTGTCACCACGTCCCTGCAGACGTTCCAGGCCATGGCAGAGCGCGACCACGTCCCTTTGTGTCGCCTGTGTCCCTGCAGAAGACATTCCAGGCCATGTCAGGATGTGGCCACGTCCTTTGTGTCCCTTCAGAAGTTCTGAGCTATGGCAGGATGTTGCCATGTCCTTTGTGTTCCTGCAAAGTTCTGAGCTATGTAAGGCTCTGACCTTGTCCCCTGTGTCCCCCGTGTCCCTGCAGAAGACGTTCCGGGCCATGTACGATTACACGGCGGCGGACGCGGACGAGGTGTCCTTCAAGGACGGGGACACCATTGTCAACGTGCAGGCCATCGACGAGGGCTGGATGTACGGCACCGTGCAGAGAACCGGCAAAACCGGCATGCTGCCCGCCAACTACGTGGAGGCCGTGTGAGCCCGGCCGGGGAGGGTGCCCTGGGGTGGGACAGCTCACCCTGGGGTGGGACAGCTCATCCTGGGATGGGACAGCTCATCCTGGGGTGGGACAGCTCATCCTGGGATGGGACAGCTCATCCTGGGGTGGGACAGCTCATCCTGGGGTGGGACAGCTCACTCTGGGATGGGACAGCTCATCAAGGGATGGGACAGCTCATCAAGGGATGGGACAGCTCACCCTGGGATGGGACAGCTCATCCTGGGGTGGGACAGCTCATCCTGGGGTGGGACAGCTCATCCTGGGGTGGGACAGCTCACTCTGGGATGGGACAGCTCATCCCTGGGGATGGGACAGCTCACTCTGGGATGGGACAGCTCACTCTGGGATGGGACAGCTCACCCTGGGACACCTGCCCATGGGGATGGGACACCTCCCCCAGGAGTGGGACACCGTCCCCAAGCCCTCCTGGCCCCCTCAGCCCCAACAGGAATAACTGCAGAGCAAAACGCACCTGGAATATTTCACACCGTTTCCAAAAGTACCTCTAAGCACATCCTGCCTTTCTCCCAGTGCCAAACAGTCCCAATTTTTTCTGGCATTTCAAACATTTCATCTAATATATTAAATCAGATGTAGATATCTAATGTATCTACATACTAAGATACTACACAACATCTCCAAAATTCCATTGCTAAAGATTACCACACATTATGATTCATTATCCAACAAACAGAATTTTTATGGGCTGTTCTAAAATGTTTCAATCTCTTTAATTTCGTTTTCCATTTAAGCTTTGGATTTCAACCCGATTTATTTGGGGAGGGAAAAGCAAGCACCCCTCTCCTGCTTGCTGAGCTCTCATGAATGTTCTCCTGCAACTGTTCTGGGGGCAAAAGCTGTGATTTCTTGTAAATTAGTGATGAATAAAGCTGAGGTTTCTGCAGTATGGATGGATGGGTGCTGTGGTGCTGGGAAAGGGAATTCACCCAAGGACCCAGATCTGGGGTTATTCCACACTTGAACATCAGATTTTGCTTCATCTGCTGCAGTACCTGGCAGCAGCCCCTCCCAGGGAAGAAGGGAATAAAAACCCCTGGACACTGTGTCTCCCAGAGATCAAATCCCAGTTAACAGCAGGGGCTGTAGCATCACCCCTGAGGAGTTCAGAGTCCAAGGGAATTCCCAGCAGGGGCACAGGAAGGGAAATGTCCTTCCCCAGGGCAGGTCCAGGACTGCCAGCACTGGGAGCTGGGATCAAAACCTTTCCCATGGCTCAGGAACATCCTGACCTGGAAAGCACATCTGGAACCAGAACAAGAAAACCCACAGAGCTTCCCCTTGCAGCTCCAGCTGTTTGTCCCATCCCTTTTCTCCATGAGACACAAACAGGGTAAAAAAATCCTGAGAGTTTTGCAGCCCAGATCCCACCCTGTCCTGGAGGATCTGCTCCCACCTTCCCCCAGCACTGGTGACATTCCAAGGTCCCTCCCAGCCCTGGGAATCCAGACCTGAGGGGAAGCTGGAGAGGGACAAAGCCCAGAAGCCACCAAACCACGAGGCCACACCAAGTCTGGGAACTATCAGCTCTTTTATTTGCCCATGTAAAAGTTGGAAAAGCACCTGCAGCAGTTCCTCTCAATAAACACCCATCTGGATAGCTACAGTACAATATATACAGATCAGAATCCCACAGGGAACACCTGGGAGTTCTGGCTGAAGGTCTCCAAGCAGCAGCAATACAATCCATGCAATTAAAACTCCATAAATTATTACCCAACATCTGCTGTGAGTCTGTACACAATATACAAAGAGCTCTTGTCCAAATTCATCATTTCCTCATGGAAAAGTCTCCCCACCAGGAGAGCTGCAGCCAGCAAAGGCCAGGGGGCACAGCCTGGGGGGCTCTGCAGAGTCTCTCCTGTGCAAGCACATTTCCTCTGAGCTCGAGTCGTACAAAAATACATGGAAAAATAGATCCAGTACAAATCCCAGGCTCCTGCTGGAGGAATCAAGCCCAGCTCACCTCGCACGGGCTGCCAGAGCTCCGGGGGAGGCAGCTGGGCCAGGAGGGGGCAGAGCTGGCAGCTGCAGCCCTCAGCCCGCTCTCAGCAGGAGCTTGCAGCAGTAAGAACACTTTGGGTTTGAAAAAAATAATTTAATTACTCTGTTGGTTTGGTTTTTCACAGTCTCTGCTATTGCACAGCTTTGTCAGGTTTTCTTTCACGGCCCGAAAGAAAGATGCATAGCAATCCCACAGGAACAGCTCTGCCAGGGAGGGAACTGCCCACGGCTCTGGGAGCGGGGAGGAACCAGCAGAAAATAAAGGCAAAGAAATAAAGGGCAAAGAAAAAAAGGCAAAAAAAATAAAGGGCAAAGAAAAAAAGGCAAAGAAACAAAGGGCAAAGAAAAAAAGGCAAAAAAATAAAGGGCAAAAAAAAAGGAGGGGAAAAAGGAGGGGAAAAAGGAGGGGAAAAAGGAGGGGAAAAAGGAGGGGAAAAAGGAGGGGAAAAAGGAGGGGAAAAAGGAGGGGAAAAAGGAGGGGAAAAAGGAGGGGAAAAAATGAAAAAAAATAGGAAACAAAAGGAGAAAAAGGGAAAAAGAAAGGAAAAGAAAGGAAAAGAAAGGAAAAGAAAGAAAAAAAAGGAAAAAAAAGGAAAAAAAAGGAAAAAAAAGGAAAAAAAAGGAAAAAAAAAGGAAAAAAAAGGAAAAAAAAGGAAAAAAAAGGAAAAAAAGGAAAAAAAAAGGGAAAAAAGGGAAAAAAAAAGGAAAAAAAAAAAGAAAAAAAAAAGGAAAAAAAAAAAAAAAGGAAAAGGAAAAGAAATAAAAGAGGAAAAAAAAAAGGAAAAAACCCCATGAAGATGTTAAGAAGCTCCCCTGCAGCCCCAGAGCCAGCTGCAGGAGCAGGTGAGCAGGTGAGCAGTGAGGAGCCCCCGGTTGGCACCGAGCCCCCCCGGGCGGTTGCGGCTACTCGGGGGTGCCCGCGGGGGGCGGGCAGGGCCAGCGGCCCCGCAGGCTCCGGGCGATGCTCGCGGCCATCCCCAGCAGCTGCTCCTGCATCTCCAGCAGCTGCCGGCCCGAGTAGGCCCCGAGCCCCTCGGAGCTCAGCTGGGCTGCCAGAGCCTGCACCTGCCCCGGCAGATCCACGGCGGGCGGCTCGGCACTGCCACTGCTGCTGGTGCTGCTGGTGCTGCCTGCGTCCACCAGATCTGCAGGGAGGGAAAGGAGACAATGCAGGGAAATCCCAGCACAATTCCAGCTGGTTTGTACAAAATCACATCTCTGAGCAGCCTGCAATGCATTTATTCCAGGGGAAGCGTTCCCAGAAAGGCACTGCACCCTGCCCTTCCTCAGGGTTACAATAAACCTAAACCCAAAATAATTCTCTCCACCAGCACAGCAGAACCCTCCAAATCCAAAGCAAAAAGCCACCAGCAAGGTACCTGCTGCAAGTTTTTCCTCATCTCCACTCAGAGATTTCTCCTCCACATCATTCCCAGGCTTCTCAGTATCTTCAAGCACTGTGCTTTCCTCCAACACCCGAAACTTCACCTGGGCGTGTTTGGGGGAGAGAAAACATTTTTAGATTGGGAAAAAAAAAGGTGAGTAATAAATAAACTATAAATCATAATAAGTTATAAATATTATAATAAATCAAATCACTTTTCCTGTTAATGATAACAGTTTAACCAAGCCATCTGTATCTTGAATTCATGGTACTGAGGCAGGCAGGGATTAAATTTTAAAGTGCTGTTTTTAATGAAGGAAAAAGGCATCATTCCTGCTGCAGTAAACGGGATCGATTTTGGCTTCCAGGGTGCTGAAATCCCACTTTACCTGCTGCTCATGGTATCCCCTCAGAGCTCGTTTGACATTGGAGACCTTGGGGGAGCGGATGGGGAGGGTTTTGATCTCCAGGGCTGTCAGAGTGCTCAGGTCTCCCACGGTCTTGATGTTCTTGGCTCGGATGAGCTGCCCCAGGCCCCTGGCACTGCAGCAGGGGAGGCAAAATGGGTTATTGGTGCACAATCAGGGAATATCCCCAGCTGGAGGGAGCCACAGGATCATTACTCCAACTCCTGGCCCTGCACGAGCTCCCCAACCCTGGGGAGCTTTTCCGTCACCAAAAAAGTTGAAAAACGCCAAAATATTCAAGTTTCTTCCTCACCCAACCAACCCCATTCCCTTTAAAGAATTCTGGCTACAACTTAGGCTCAGTAAGAGCTCAGTCTTTACTGAAATCACCTCCAAAAGCAAGGAGCCACTGACCAGATGTTGGATGTGATCTGAGGTAAAATGACATCCACAGGGGCTTTGCAGCCGGCCAAGGCAGGGTACACAAACTCCGAGAGGCACGGCAGGGACTCCTTGGACATCTCTGTGATCTGGGACAACACAAGCAGAGCATTAAATTCACTGTCACCCACTGAAAACAGGGGAAAAAAATAGAAGGGAAACATGAACCAAAGCACTTCTTACTAAACACTTCTTTGAGCTCTTAAATTTAAGGGTACGAGATCCTGGGGACAGAAATCCTTTGGTTGGAGTGGTAATGTGCTGGATAGAAAAAGAGGAAAAAAACATCTCAGGGTGGTAGGAATTGAGTCAATGGTAGGAATTCAGTTAACAGCAGGAATTCAGTTAATGGTGAGATTTTAGCCCCTGAAACCTCAGAGTTCACAGTAACAGAATGAGTCAGGCTAAGGCAGTTTTGTTTCTTACACTTCTGCTCCTCAGCCCTTACAACTGTGTGTAAGTGACTACAAACATGCACCAAAGCCATGCTGTTTCTGATAAATACACAAATGCTTGGGACACACAGAGTATTGTACAGGCCCTACCCTGACCTGCATGTTGGAGAGGATTTTAAGGCTCCTGGAGGAGGGTGAGGAATGGGATCTGATGACAGGACTCCTCCTGTCGATGTCGTCTGCCAGGCCCTCCTGGAAAATGGGGTTTGCAAAAGAGACTCGGCGGATCTGAGGAGAGAGAGAGGGAGGTTTCAGAGTGGGAACTCAGCCCAGCACAGCCTGGGGAGGTCACTCTGAGGAGACAGAAAAATTCAGTTTGGCATCACTGAAGTTCTTGAACGAGCCAGGGAATGTTTCAGCCAAGGACAGGCTGAGGATTCCCTCAGGAATCTCCGTGTACAACCCTGAGCGTGCTGCTCCTGGATGTGCAGCGATCCAGGGTGCTCTGCCTCAAAATAAAACCCTCACAATGCAAATCTGGCACATTCCAAACCCAAACCTCACCATTCCTGTAAGATTATTCACAACAGTCACCAGTTATTTAACAGATGTGGAGTGATCTCAGTTACCCATGGAGCAGCACCCAGTTCCCAGGGTTACCTTGTTGGCAGGCGACAGGGAATCGTCCTCCTGGCTCCTCTTGACGCCTCTCTTGAGGATGCTGGTGGAGGGGGAGGCTGAGGGGGACCACGTGCAGCGGGCCTGGAGGCTGGTGGGGCTCTCAGCCACCTGCCCTGGGCCATCCCCTGCCCCCTTCAGGGGGGAATCCACGCTCGGCTCCGCCACGGCCACGCTCTCAGGCACTTTGATTTCATTCTCCTCCAATTCCTCCTTCATCTCCTGATCTGCACCAACACGAGTTTCCCCAGCACAGTTCTCAGCTTCTCCTTTATCCTCCTGATTTCCTTCCAGCTCCTTCACCTCTTTTTCCTCAGGTGTGCTGTCGACACTCAGCTCCTCAGGCACCTCCTCCAGCTCTCCATTTTCCTTGATTTCCTCCTTTTCTGCAGCTGCTGGTTCTTCCCCCTGCTCCCCTGAGTCCAGGCAGCTCTCCCTGGGCTCCTCAGGAACACTCTCAGGCAGAACCTGCTCTGTTTGCTCCTTCTGCTCAGCAGGTTCCTGTATTTCCTCCATGGACTCGGTGGTTTCAGCTGCTGAAGCCTCTGGATCCTCAGGACTCTGCTCCTCCACCCCCACGGTGCTTCCCTGCAGGTTCTCCACATCCATCTCCTGCCTGTCCAGGCTGAAGGTGCAGGGTTCCTCAGGAGGGTGCAGTGGAGTGCTCATTCCACAGGGAGCCAGGGCCAAGCTCTCCTCCAAGTCTGAGGGACCAGAAACATTCTGAACTGGGGTCTGGGCTGGGGTCTGGGTGCCCTCAGGCTCCTCCAGCTCAGCTTTCTCCATTTTAGACTCGGAGAGCTTTGATTCAGGCACCTGCAGCTTTGGCTTTTTGAAGCAGCAATCACAGCTCTTGATTTTTTTCACCCTTTTGCTTCTCTTGTTGTGGCACTCAGGGCTCTGCACAGAGGAGGGCTCAGCACCTGGAGTATGTGCAGCTGGGGCACAGTCCCCTGTGCTGCTGTGCCTCTCCTCTGCTGCCCTCCCATCCTGCTCAGGCTCACAGGGGCTGCCCAGAGACTCCATGGATGCCTCAGCCTTGTTGGGCTCCACGCTGGTGTCCTGCAGAGCTCCTGGACTCTCAGAGCTGCCAGAGCCCTCAGCCTCTGCAGCGATTTCCTGCTCTTCCAGGCCACCAGGCTCAGCTGGCACTGCAGCCCCTGTGCCAAGCTCAGGCTCACCTTTACTGGCCTCCAGGGCACTCTTGGTTTCACTGCCCTGGGCAGGTCCCTCAGGGCTCTGGCTGCCTGCCTGTCCCTCTTTCAATTTCCCTTCCAGAGAATTGCTTCTACTCCTCACTTTCATGGGTTTTTTCTTCCTTGTGCTCTCCTCCTTGCCCTCAGAGCTGTCAGCCTCAGAGTTTTCTATGCTGGCCAGCAGCCCTTGGGAGGATCTCCTGGTGTGGTAGCGCGGCCGCTCCACCTTTGGCCCTGCTGTGCCTTCCCCCTCTGCCCTGGGGGCCTCCTCTGCCCTCCTGCCAGCCCTGCCAGGCTCCTCCTCCAGCCCCCTGAGAGCAGGGCAGTCCTTGGAGCCCCACTCCTCTGCCGCTCTCTCGGGCTGGCTGCTCTCTTTTGTGCTCTCCGTGGTTTTCCCAGGAATTCCTTTCTGCTTCTGGGATCCATCCCCTTTGCCCTGGGACAGCTTCTTCTGGCCAGCTTTCTCCTCCTCTTTCCTCCTGTCTCTCTTTGGGGGCCCATCCTCCCTGTCCTGGCTGCCCGAGGAGCTCTCCAGGGGCTCCGAGCGTCTCCTGGAGGAGCGTCTGAGCTGCTTCTGCTGCGGGGACGCCTGAGGCGCCTGGCTGTCCTCCCCTGGGGGCTGCTCGGGGCAGCTGCTGCCCTCTGGGGGGGTGTTCTCCTTCGAGTCCGTGTCCTGCCCCCGGGCCTGCTCCATCTCGGCGATGGCGCCCTGGGCGCTCTGGATGTCAGCCTCGGTGGAGAGCAGCACCTGCGAGTGGCTGAGCAGGATGTGCTGCACGTCCTGCCCCGCAGAGCCCAGCTCAGCGCTGCTCTCCAGGCTCTCAGGGGGCTCCTCAGGCCTGCCCTGGAGTTTGGGTTTGCTGCCCTGCAGCTCCATCCTGCTCTGCCGGCGCGTCACCCTGCGGGCAGGCGCGGCGGCCTCGGCTTTCGGGGGGTTTCTGCCCTCCTCCCCAGACTTCTCTGCCTTAGCCCCAGCCCTGCTGTCACTGCTGCTCTGCCGTGTGCCTGCCTCAGGAGGGCTCCCAGGCAGCTCTGACACAGCGCCCAGAGGGGCTGGGCTGAAGGGCCTGCTCTCTGCAGCCCCGAACTTCTCCAGCGTGATGAACGACTGGCGCCGGCTCACGGGCTGGGGCGTGCCAGAGACCATGTCACTGGAGGCTGAGCTGCTGGTGACATCTGAGGTGTCCTCCTTCCCTGCTGAGCTGTTGGTGACATCTAAAGTGTCCTCCTTCCCCACTGAGCTGTTGGTGACATCTAAAGTGTCCTCCTTCCCTGCTGAGCTGCTGGTGACATCTGAGGTGTCCTCCTTCCCTACTGAGCTGTTGGTGACATCTAAAGTGTCCTCCTTCCCTGCTGAGCTGCTGGCATCCAGGTGCCCATCTGGGGTGTCCTCCTTCCCCACTAAACTGTTGGTGACACCTGAGGTGTCCTCCTTCCCTGCTGAGCTGCTGGTGACATCTGGGGTGTCCTCCTTCCCCACTGAGCTCTTGGTGACATCTGAGGTGTCCTCCTTCCCTGCTGAGGCCTCCTGAGGAGCTGCTTCCACAGAGCTTGTCTCCATATCTTCTCCAATGGAGGTTTCCTCTGGGATCCCCTCAGCTGTCTCATTTTTGGCCTCCTCCTCGCTGGTGCAGGCTGGGCTCTCCTCTGAGTGAGATCCTTCACTCCCCACGTTCTCCTCCTGTCCCAAAAACATCAACAGCAAAAGGTTTGTCCCAGGAATCAAATGGATCAGTTGTACTTGCCCAATGAATATCATACAACAGTCAACTGCAGTTCTGGTGCAATAGAAAACAACACACCCACAAGGTTTTTCTAACCACCAAATGATTTATTATCTCTGCTTTGATAGCTATAAAAGACGCTTTTTAAAACCATTTAACCCCAAAACAAATCATCACAAAAATGCTTGAAGTTTTGCTGTATTTCACCTGCTCTGACTGGCTGTTAGCACAGCAGCTGTTCAGGCAAGTCCTCCCCAAAAGGAATTCAGGAATTACAATGTTTATCCCAATAAAATCCTGGGGCAGCACAGGCACGTGGGTGATCAGAAACTGCTCACATAAATCCTCCCATCCTAACATCAAATAACCAGTGATTTGGCCTAAATGACATTCTAATTAATCCTAAAGGAATAAATGATATAAAGCAGAACACTGCAATGGTGTTAAATTTTCTCTCACTTGGTGTTGAGAATGGAGAACAAATCACAAAACCTCTCATGCTTGGTAAAAATTCTGATTTTAGTGACCATCAGCCAATGGGAAATTACCTGAGGTTGGTTTGCAGGGTCTTCTTTGGCAGTTTCTACTGCAGGTGGCATTTCCCTAGAAGAGAATGACTGAAATCAGTGCTGCTCCAAAGGAGAACCCTTAAATCACCACAACTGGGCACTGGTACTCACAGAGAATCCTCCTGGCTCTGGCTGTACTGGGAGAATGAGCTGGTGTCCTGGGAAGCATCCAGGTTGTTGTACATGGCAGGAATGTCAGCTCTGGAACAACACCAGGAATGGGAATTTATTATCTCCTTATTTCAAGGCCATTCTTATCAGCTGCATTAAATCTTTACTTTTGGGCAATAAAAGCTTTGATTGGGATTCCCTCTCTGCAAAGAATTCACCACAGCCCAGAGGAGTTCCTGCCTCAAGTCCTGCTTACACTGCTGCTGCTGCCTAAGCACAGAAACACACCAATATTAACTTCTCTCATTAAAAGAGATCATTCTAAAGCTTCTTCTGCAATCAAGATGAGTCTTGGGAATATCCTAATTCCTGACTAAAGAAATCCCATCCTCAGCTTGTTTTACCCAATCCTTTCTTTCCCACGATTTATGAACAATAACATCTTGTATTTCACACTCTGAGTCACAAAGTGAAAATCTGAACTCCAAACTCCAAACAGACTAGAGAGAGTGCAATTAATCAGAAGAGGAAATGCCACTGCAAGAATAATTTGGTTGCTTTAATACAGCAAAGCAAGGAACTCTCTTAGCTTTAAACTCCATAACTGGTATGGAAGAACAAGACTCAATGGTCTGGGGAGGTGTGAGAAACAGGAACTGAAGTCAAGCTCAGCTACTCAAGGAATGACATTTCACATGAAGTTAAAACAATAAATGACAGACCTCTTTGACCTAAGCACTTCCTTCTGATGTTCTGTCAATATTCTTGGTTTTGTTTCTGGAGGAATAAACACAAAATCAACAGATTTCTCCTCTTCCAGAAGCGTCTCACTTGTTGTCTTAGGAGATGGAAATTCTAGTTTTAACTGCAAAGAGATAAAAAACCACCAAATCCTGGGTTAGGAACAAGAGAAGAATTGAAAATCAGGAATTTCTGAAGGGCATGGCCTATCTCTGTGAGGGATCTGCCAAACACAGAGCCCACCAAAACCCAAATCTGTCACAACCTCCACAGAAAATTCTGACAGGAATATTAACTCTGACTCTGCTAGGCAGCCCAAGCAGGAAAGAAAAATATTTCAGCATCCCCAAAGTGCTGATTTTGCCCTGAAGAGCCTGGACTTGATTGCAGGACCCCTCTCTGGGATCACTTTACCTTTGCAGGTGTTGCTTGCACGTTGCTGGGCTTGTCCTTGCCATCACTTTTGGCTTCACTCGTCTGTGCCAAGATTGAATCTCGTTTCTGTCCCACCTTCACCTCCATCCCACTGATCTTTGCATCCAGCTGGGAGTTCTCCATCTGTCCACATAAAACCACTGAATGTGCTGTGGGAAGGAACTCCAAGCTCACAAACCCACCCTGTGGTAATTTCCAGAATAAAACCATCCCACACCCACGGATTTCTTTTGAATTATGTAGAGGGCAACTTAAAAAATTATTTATTTCAAAGAAAGTCCTAGAACTCAAATTCCTAGATATCAACTTAAAAAATTAATTATTTCAAAGAAATTCCTAGAACTCTAAATTTACAATGCAGGAAGTGGCAAAAACAAGCTGAGCCTTTTGATATTGCTAACCCAGCAGAGTTTATCATCCTTAATATGAAACCAGTGCAGGTCAATCAGATTAAAAATCCCAGCTGACCTTTCACTCCCTGCTGAACAATTCCCAAGAAAACATTTACCAGGTCAGAGAAGGGGCCACTGCACTCCTCAGACACCTCAATGCTCTCAAAACCAGGCAGCAGCAGAGGGATTTTCTTTTTGGCTTGGCTTAACACAGACCTGCTCAACAACAAAAACCAGAAAATTATTTTAGATGTATGGGAGGGGAAAGGTGCAGGAAAAGAGCAGCAGCTCACAATGCAAACATGCCCAGCTTGCCCAGGGCACCAGAATGGCACAGCACCATTTATGAGAGGATGGGAACAATACAAAGCTGTGTTGTAGTGTGTTCATTAAGTTCATTTAATTCCTCCCCCATTTTATGTATCTAGGGTGGTTCTGCCCTCCTCAGTTTTCCCGCCACAGCCCTGCCAGTTCTATTGTCAATCTGTTAGGTTATATAATTCCTCCTCCCCTTTTTCCCTTACATGTATGCTTTTTCTCCTCCCTGGGCCAAGTCAATCACCCCCCCACTCCACCTAGCATTCCAGAAGCTTCTCCCCTTTGGGGGTTGTGGTTGGCTGTGGTCCCAGGGCCCCTCCCATACCTGGTAACTATTGGGCTCTCCACTAAGTCATTTGTATTAAGTTCATCCCCTCTTCTCCCCCTACTGGTCTTTTGTAAACCCCTCCCGGGTCCACTCCTTCCCTTTATAACCCTGAAGCATCCTTTGTTCTGGGTCATTCGCTGGGACATCGTGGGCTTTCCAATAAACCAAGTTTTGCCCCCTCAGTGAGTGTCCAGCTGCTTCCTTCTCGTCGTTAGCAGCGATCCAGTCCACAGTCAGCACAGCCCGAGGCCTTGGGTGCTGGCAGACCATGCAGCTGGGTGTCAGCCTTAACCTCAGCTGGCCACACTCTGACCTTCCCTGCTCTAAAGGCCAAACACACCTCGCTGCAAAGCCCTTCCTTACTTGAGCTGCGGGGGGTAGGTGAGGGAGGAGGCCCTGGCGAAGGTGCAGTTCCAGAGCTGGGCGCTCTGCTGGCGGATCTGCCGGCTCCGGTGCTGGAAGGCCGCGCACAGCACCGGGCTCAGCTGCTGCAGCAGCTCCGAGTCGCACGAGCCCGGGCAGTGGCACTGCAGGCACTGCAGGATCTCTGCCAGCAGCTTCTCCAGCTCGGGGGGAACAAAGCACAGCGGGGTTATAGAAATTTCCAACAAAAATTCAAAATATTTGAGTTACGAGTTAATTTTCGACGTTAAATTACAGCCCGAAATGTCACATCGCAATAAAGTCCCAGGGGTGGGTGCTCCTCACTTCTAGAAATTCAATTGGAATTTTTTTTTAATTTAAAATAATTTAAATTTAAATTTAAAATAATTTTAAAATTAAATCTCTATCCTCATCACATTATCTTTTCTTAACACAGCACCGGGCTCAGCTGCTGCAGCAGCTCCGAGTCGCACAAGCCCGGGCAGTGGCACTGCAGGCACTGCAGGATCTCTGCCAGCAGCTTCTCCAGCTCAGGAGAACAAAACACAGCGGGGTTAATACGAATTTCCAACAAAAATTCAAAATATTTGAGTTACGAGTTAATTTTCAACAATAAATAACAGCCCGAAATGTCACATCGCATTAAAGTACCAGGGTTGAGTGCTCCTCACTTCTAGAATTTCAATTTTAATTTTTTTAAATTTAAAATAATTTAAATTTGAATGAATTTTAAAATTAAATCTCTATCCTCATCACATTATCTTTTCTTAACACAGCACCGGGCTCAGCTGCTGCAGCAGCTCCAAGTCACGCAAGCCCGGGCAGTGGCACTGCAGGCACTGCAGGATCTCTGCCAGGAGCTTCTCCAGCTCAGGAGAACAAAACACAGCGGGGTTAATAGAAATTTCCAACAAAAATTCAAAATATTTGAGTTACGAGTTAATTTTCAACATTATTTTTACAGTTCAAAATGTCACATCACATTAAAGTCCCAGGGCTGAGTGCTCCTCACTTCTAGAATTTCAATTTTAATTTTTTTAAATTTAAAATAATTTAAATTTGAATGAATTTTAAAATTAAATCTCCACCATCATCACATTTCTATTATCTTTTTTTAATACAGAAGAAATGGCAGAATTCGGCTGTTCCGCATCTCCCCCAAATCCTTACTTCTAGAATTTAGATTTTAAATTCAAAAGAATTTTAAAATTAAATCGCTACCCTCATCTCATTTTTTATTTTATTACAGAAGTAATCGCAGAACTCTGCTGTTCCTCATCTCCCCCAAATCCTTACTTCTAGAATTTAAATTTTTAATTTTTTAAATTTTAAAGTATTTTAAAATTAAATCGCTACCCTCACCACATTTTTATCTTTTATTTTAATACAGAAAAAATGACAGAATTCTGCTGTTCCCTATCTCCCCCAAATCCTTACTTCTAAAATTTAAATTCTATATTTTTTTAATTTAAAGGAATTTTAAAATTAAATCTCTATCCTCATCACATTTTTCATTACCTTTTTATAACACAGAAGAAATAGCAGAATTCTGCTGTTCCATGTGCCCCCCAAATCCTTACTTCTAAATTTTAATTTTTAATTTAAAAGTTTTTTTTTATTACAGGAGAAACAGCCCACAGTGATTTCTGCAGCAGATTTACCTTGTTGTTCAGGTTGCTGTACACTTTGGGCACCTCAGGGAGCCTGCCAAAACAAATTCAATTTATTTCTATTTTGCTGTCTCATTTATCCCAAGCATAAAAAATTAACTAATTCCAGCACTGCACACTGGTTTCAGAGTAACTTGATGGAATAATTTTGTGAAATGAGCCTCAGTTGGGGATTAAACAATTTCCTGATGGAGTTTCCCAGATCATCCTTTAAATTCCCAGATCATCCTTTAAATTTCAGAAGGAATTAATGGAAAAGTCAGTGGTAACAGTACAAATTTAAAATTAAAGCTTTTCTTATAAATGAACTTCTAATTGCACTCTAAATGCTCCCCTTAAACACATTTGCATTAAAAAGCTGAAGTACCACTAAGCAATTGCATAAACTAAACAATTCCATATAAATAAACAGATTTCACATAAATAAATATATTCCATGTAAATATATTCCATGCACAAAAAAATCTTTAGGTACAATTAGCCAGGAAAATGTGAGCAATCTCCATTTTTAAACTCATGTTCTAAGCCTGTGATCTCCAAGTTGAAGAGGTTCCCAAATTTTTATTTGCTTCCACATGTCTTTCTTCAAAAATATTTATCCAACTTTTCCTTTTTCAGGAATAAATCTTTTTTAAAAAAATGATACTCAGAAAAAAATCTTTTTAATTTTCATGAATAAATACAGGGAAAACAATGCTCAGGAAAAAAGCACCAAGCAAAGTTTTTCCCAGTATTTTCTTCTGCTTCAAAACTTGAAGGATTTTGGTGCACCTCAAGAAATTACCAATAATTTCCTAGAAAATTTAATGTAAAATTCTTATTTTTTCTTAAAAGTTTTTTTTTTTATTTCTATCAATAAATATCCTTACTGCAGGGTGTGGAAAGCAAGCCTCTGAGCCTTGCAGAGATGCCAACAGAGTCACTCTGAAGAGATCACAATTTGAAATACGGAGCTTTTTTGAAGCCCTGCAGACCCTGAGCTGCACTGTCAGGGAGATGTTTTATGAAAAATGCTTTTGGATTATTTCTCCTGAGAAGCTGGGAGGCCTCAGGAACAAAATGCAAGCAATGGTTTTCTGCTGCTGTGGGATGCAACAGGTGCATCTGGGATTGGGCTTAATTTATGGCAGTCCAGACTCCCTGGTCAGTCACAAGATTTTATTATCATTCCATTCCTATTCCTAACCAGCCTTCTGATGAAATCCTTTCTTCTATTCTTTTAGCATAGTTTTAATATAATATCTATCATAAAATAACAAATCAGCCTCCTGAAACACGGAGCCAGATCCTCGTCTCTTCCCGGGAACACCACACTCCATCCCACCCAACTCCAATTTTTTGTGTTTCCCCACCCCAAATTTTATTATCACTCCATTCCTATTCCTTACCAGCATTCTGATGAAATCCTTTCTTTTAGTATAGTTTTAATATAATATCTATCATAAAATAACAAATCAGCCTCCTGAAACACAGAGCCAGATCCTCGTCTCTTCCCAGGAACACCACACCACACTCCATCCCACCCAGCTCCAATTTTTCGTGTTTCCCCACCCCAAATCCCCAGGCCCCCCTCAACCCTGACCTGTTTTTCTCGTAGAACAGCGCCAGGGGTTGGGAGAAGGTGCCCAGGGTGGTGCCCAGCAGGGAGGGCAGGGAGATGTGGCTGATGATGCTGTGCAGGGCAGCCAGCAGGGCCAGCCCCGGGGCCAGCAGGGGCTCTGCCTGCTGCTCCCCGCGGCTCAGCTCGTGGAACCAGTTCAGCAGCAGCAGCAGCAGCTTCAGCAGAGAGCTCAGCTTGCCAAGGGGCTCCTTCTTCTTCTTGGCCCAGTCCGTGGGGGTCTGTGGAGCTGAGGTCCAAAAATTCATTAAAAATTGGATTTTTTTCCTTAACCGATATGAAAAGACAGCTGAACACTGAGTCTGCATGAGAGGAAGAACCACTTTGCTTCAATTCCCAAACCAGATCTACACATAAATAAATAGTTTAAAAATTGATTTAACAACTTAACCACAATTTTAATGTGTAATTTTATCTGATTTCTAGTCTTCTTATTTATATTGCTGGCTGTTCAGACTCTGCAGGTTTTAATGCCTACTTGAAATTTTTAAGGTTTTCATGAACTTGAAATTTTTTTACTTGAAATTTTTAAGGTTTGAATGCCTACTTGAAAATAAAAATCCATTCCTCAGATAGCAGCTGACACACAAATTGTGGAACAGTGAACAGGAGGGAAGGAGAAATACAATCCCTTATTACTTTATCTATTTGCAAGTCAAGTTTACATTATGTTCTTCCTCATCAAAATTTCCAATTACAGCATTTCATTCCCTCAGCAGCCCCACACTGCATTTTACCACTTTAACAAATTCCCATCAGACAGGTAAATTTTAACCCATTTTTTACTGAATTGTGCTTTTTTGGAAATTATTTCTTCAGCTTTAACACTTGAAGTGGGAAAAGGAAACAAAGCAAAGAATATTTTATACACAATGACCCTTTGTCTTCTGTTAAACTCTAATTTTTAACCAACTCCTGAAGTAACAAAACCCCCAAAATGAAAGTATTTCCTTACATCTGTTTTTGGGCTGGAATTTGGTGCCATAGGGGGCAAAGTTGATGCAGTCAACCATGACTGACACAAGGTGGGTGAGACCTTCCAGCATGGAGAACACCTGAGAGGAAACAGACACAAAAATCAATCAGCAGAAACAGAAATCAATCAGAAAAAACAAAAATCAATCAGCAGAAACAGAAATCAATCAGAAAAAAAACAAAAACCAATCAGCAGAAACAGAAATCAATCAGAAAAAACAAAAATCAAGCAGCAATATCAGAAACCAACCACCAAAACTAGAAGTCAACCCTCAAAAGAGCAACAATGACAGAAAAAACCACTCTTGGTGTTCAGGACAGCAAAGAAACAACTTTTAATTAAAGGTGGGTGAAGTTGCTTTGCATGATCAGTGAAACTGATAAAATTCCATTTTAAATGCACATTTCCAGTGAGGATGGGCTTATTAATTCTAATAATTAAGATAAACAGTGCCTAAAGCAGCCAGCAGTGGCAGGAAGCTGGGAGAAGGAATCACATGTAGGATAAATCACTTCAAAACCATTTATCAATTTTACCAAATTTTCTAATTTATCAATTTATCATTTATCAATTAAATCATTTATCCACATTTAGGATCCATCAATAAAATTAAGGTTCAAAGCTCACTGTGTACTCAAGGATAAAGCCTGGATGCCAGAAAAGTCATTACAGGCACAACAATTAAGTCAAACCACAAATCACAAATAATTTTTAGTGCATAAAAAGATGTGCAAAGTTGCTTTTTTTCCCCCCTCTCTTAATCCAAATTTTCCTAAGTAAGGCCAAACTTGCTTTAAAAGGAACACTGATATTGTGAGCTAAAAGAAGTCTCAATATAACTTCCCACTGAACTTTTAAATTGTTTGTCTTTTTATTAATTATTGATTTTTAAAAGTGGCATTTATTTATTTATTTATCAGGATACAGCAGCATCCAAGGTAGGTTGCAATGATGCAATCCTCTCAATTCCAGGTTTTTTAATTCCATTTTGTTGTGTTTTTCACAGTATTTTTTCCAAAGTGAACTTTATGCATGAGGGATTTTAGATCCCAAACTAAATGTGGTGTGAATTTGGGAATGGGCAATTTAGGCAACAAAAGCACTGATTCTTTCAAAATCTTTATTTTTTACACAGCTTTAGGAGTAAAATCCTTAAATTTTAGTCTACAAGGCTGATGGTTCCATTTTCTCCCTCCTAACTGTAGTGCCCGGGTTTGTGGTATTTATAATCACATTTCACCTGGACAAATTCCATTTACCACCACCACGACACTCATTAGCCATTATTATTAATTAGAAGACAAATCTAAAATCTGCTTAACTATTTGAATATTTAACCTTTATATTTATTTTCACTCCCTTTCTTCATTTCTCTACCAACTCCTGCCAGCAGAAAGAATTCCTAAAGCTTCAATCTCCGCCGAGCCACTCCACACTGCAGACATCACCACATCAGGATTTACACACACATTGAGGATTTACACACACATTTTTAGATTCAATGAAGAAGAGATCTGCTAAATGATCATTTTATACTCACTACTGGAGTTTCACCTTCTAGCCCAGCCAGGATTTTGGCACACAGCTCCTCACAGCACAGGTTTTCTTCTGCTGTTGCCACCAGGGCAGCACAGCGAGCGAAGGCGCGGTACAGCTCAGACCAGGAGCGCAGCAAGGACTTCAGGGTGGCCTTGCACAGAGAGAAATGTGGGAAATCTCAATTTCTGTGCACAGAAAATCTTGCTTTGGGTTTTATTCTGCTGTCAAAACCTGGGGTTTTAAGCTGGAGGTTTAGGGTTTTAAGTTGGAAGTTTAGGGTTTTAAATCCATGGTGTTATACTGAACCCAAACCCAGCTGACTGAACCCAAAGTCAGCTCAGAGTTCAGAGATTTGATAAACCCAACATTGTTTTGAATTAATTTGATTAATTAGATTGATTTGCTGTTACCTGTGGGAATCCCTGAGTGGGGAAAATGTGGGATACTGGCAGCAACAAAGCACTGTACACAGCACTGAAGTTGTGCTCCAGGGCATCCCCCTGGTTCACCTCATTGTTCTGCAACAAGAAAAGAGTTTTTGGTTTAATATTATTCATTTCCTCAGACTTGTGAATAGTTTTCTTGTTAAATAAACAGTTTTTTCCACTCTTCTCCAAGGAGACTATCTCCCAAACACCGTTATCTCCAGATTATCCTCTGGGGGAAGAGCTGCTACAATCTGCTTTTTTCAGAGACCCCTTTGGGAAGTCACCACTCAACTTTTATCTCAAACTGGGACATTTGAATATTCAACCTTTATACTCATTTCACTCTCTTTTTTCATTTCTCTACCAACTCCAGTCAGCAAAAAGAATTCTTAAAGCTTCAACTCTCATCCAAACCACTCCAGGCTACAAAAATCACCTCATCAGAACTTACAGCACGTGTTTGTATCTAATTAAAAAGAGATCTGCTGAATTATGCTTAGCAAAGCTAAAGCTGCAAAACTGGGCTGACAAATAAGGCTGTTCCTGATTCAATACAGGTTGAAATCAGATATTCTGCTCTTTCCAGAGCTCAGGAGGATCCTGCTAGCAAAGGGTACAAAAGACCAAATATATTCCAAGAAAACCAATCTGGGAAATGTCTGGTGTTCCTCACTTATTTCAGCTGCAGGGAGTGATAACCCCAGAGAATCCTGGCATGGGGTGGCCTGAAAGGGACTTTGAATCTCATCTCATTCCAACCCCACTGATCCCATCCCACCCTCCCAGGCTGCTCCAGCCTGGCCTTGGGCACTGCCAGGGATGCTCAAAAAGGTCCCATGGTCAAGGACCATGAGGAAATGGTTGTTAATCGGGCTGTTATTAATGAGGCTGTAATTGATTTTTAAGCCAGTTCTCGTTGCTGCAGTTTGGGATCAGGCTCTGACTCGGACCACAGCATTCCCTCACTGAGCACTGTGAAAATCTGGAGAACAAAACTTGAAGCAGGAATCATCCCCATGGACATTTTAATTCCTGGACACCAAATTTTACATTTGCTGATCAATAATACAGATTTCAGGAATGCAAATTCCATCCCAGCCCCTCCCCACCCTCCCAATTCCCAATGTCCCACCCATCCCTGCCCTGGCAGTGGGAGCCACTCCCTGTGCCCAGGCTGCTGGAAATGGTCACAGCATCTAAAACTTTCTTCATAAATTCCAGGATTTTTATATGTAATGGATAATGAGGGTTAATTAATTCACCAACTCCTACACTACAATCAGCTTATTTCCAGCAAATAAGGTGCTAAATCTCCCAACTATTATAATTTATAAGGCTTTTATTACTCTAAATATGTCTAACATGAGTAAAACTCTGCTCTAATTACACCCTGAACATCCCAATCTGGGATTTATTTGATTTTCACACCAAGCAATCCAACCCATGGTATTTAAAAGTTAACAGTTCCTGGGGGAAGCTTTCCATGGTTTTCACCGGCAGGATTATGCCAAGCTATGCAATTCCAGCATCACTTCAAGACATGGAATTCCTCAAAAAATTCAGATAAATGCTCAGCAAAATTCCTTTAGAAATCAGATAAATGCTCAGCAAAATTGCTTTAAAAATTCAGATAAATGCTCAGCAAAATTGCTTAAAAAAATCAGATACATGCTCAGCAAAATAAGCTTAAAAATTCAGATAAATGCTAAGCAAAATTGCTTAAAAAGTCAGATAAACGCTCAGCAAATTTCCTTAAAAAAAATCAGATAAATGCTCAGCAAAGCTCTCCCGTGGGGATGTGGGTGTGGGGAAGAGAACTGAATTCATTGCTAAATGATTTATTCATGCTGAATGAATTAATGAATATTAATTCATGGTACACATGAATACATGCTATTAAAGAGTTAACAGTTCATGGTATTAAAGAGTTAACAGTTCCTGGGGGAAGCTTTCCATGGTTTTCACCAGCAGGATTATGCCAAGCTATGCAGTTCCAGCATCACTTCAAGACATGGAATTCCTTAAAAAATTCACATAAATGCTCAGCAAAATTCCTTTAAAAAGTCACATAAATGCTCAGCAAAATTCCTTTAGAAATCAGATAAATGCTCAGCAAATTTTCTTTAAAAATTCAGACAAATGCTCAGCAAAATTCCTTTAAAAAGTCACATAAATGGTCATTAAAGCTCTCCTGTGGGGGTGTGGGTGTGGGGAAGAGAACCGAATTCACTGCAGAATGATTTATTCACGATGAATGAATCAATGAATGAATTCACTCTCTGCTGAATTAATGAATGAACTCACTCACTGCTGAGTTAATTAATTACCTGATTGATCCGCTCAGCGAGAGAATTCACCACAATGAATGAATTACCTGATTGATTCACCACAATGAATGAATCACCTGATTGATCCACTCAGAGAGAGGGTTCACCACAATGAATGGATTACCTGATTGATCCACTCAGTGAGAGGATTCACCACAATGAATGAATCACCTGATTGATCCACTCGGTGAGAGGATTCACCACAATGAATGAATTACCTGATTGATCCACCACAATGAATGAATTACCTGATTGATCGCTCAGTGAGAGGATTCACCACAATGAATGAATTACCTGATTGATCCACTCGGTGAGAGGATTCACCACAATGAATGAATGAATTACCTGATTGATCCACCACAATGAATGAATTACCTGATTGATCCACTCGGTGAGAGGGTTCACCACAATGCTCCACATCCTGCACAGGTGCTCCTTGCTGCCCACCTGCCCTGCACTCTGCTCAATGACCCCCAGCACGGACTCACTGAAAGCCAGGGCAGAGGTGGGCCCGGACAGGGCAAACCCCACCAGGGCCTGCAGGATCCCAAAGAACCTGGGGAGCAAAGGGCACAGTCAGAGTTTGGGTTCTTCCCAGCTGAAATGAAAGTGGTGAAATGAGGAGTTTCTAAGGGGGCTCAGAGCTGCAGTACCTCTCGTCTGTCACGCAGCTCTCCAGCAGGTTGTTATGGAAGGGCAGCTGGATCAGGAACAGAGCTGGGGTGCCCTTGGAACGGAGATGGGAGAGGTTAAACAGCACTGGGGAAATGGAAGGGCAGCCTCACCCTCACCAGGAGCTCTGTGCTGCATTCCACTCTGAGCCACAGTGCACAATTGGTGTTATTAGCCAGAAATTCACTATCGTTATTAGCCAGAAATTCCCAATTGTTGTCACTATTGTTAGCCAGAAATTCCCAATTATTGTTATTCCTATTACCCAGAAATTCCCAATTATTGTCACTATTGTTAGCCAGAAATTCCCAATTATTGTTATTCCTATTACCCAGAAATTCCCAATTATTGTCACTATTGTTAGCCAGAAATTCCCAATTATTGTTACTATTGTTAGCCAGAAATTCCCAATTATTGTTATTCCTATTACCCAGAAATTCCCAATTATTGTTACTATTGTTAGCCAGAAATTCCCAATTATTGCTACTACTGTTAGCCAGAAATTCCCAATTATTGTTATTCCTATTACCCAGAAACTCACTATTATCTTTGTTCTTATTTACCAGAAAATCACAATTATCATTACTACTGTTAGCCAGAAATTCCCAATTATTGTTACTATTATCAGCCCAAAAAAAAAATCACAATTATGGTTATTGTTATTAGCCAGAAAATCCCTATTATTGTTATTATTATTAGCCAGAAAAAATCGCAATTATTGTTACTATTATTAGCCAGAAAGTCACAATTACTGTTACTATTATTAGCCAGAAACTCCCAATTATTGTTACTATTGTTAGCCAGAAAAATCACAATTATTACTGTTATTCTTATTAGCCAGAAAATCCACAATTATTAGCCAGAAGTTCACAGTTATGGGTATTGTTATTAGCCAGAAATTCCCAGTTATTGTTACTATTATTAGCCAGAAATTCACAATTGTTATTATTAGCCAGAAATTCACAATTATTATTACTGTTAGCCAGAAAATCTACAATTATTATTACCCAGAATTTCCCTATTATTATCATTATTATTATTAGCCAGAAAAATCAAAATGATTGTTGTTATTATTAGCCAGAAATTCACTATTATTGTTATTATTATTACCCAGAATTTCACTATTATTATTACCCAGAATTTCACTATTATTATTATTATTATTATTATTATTATTATTATTAGTTGTCAATATCAGCCCTTTTTGTGCAGTAATTTCATTAATGACACAGTTCAATTAGTGAGGCCTGCAAACAAAGTTATGTGCAACATGAAATAATTTGATTTTCCAAAACTTTCCAGCATTAATGAAGTGCCAGAATTAATTAACTAACTAATTAATTAACTAATTAATTAACTTACATTTAAAAGATCCATATCAGCAACCTGGTAAGCTGGGGAGCCCAAAACTTTGGGGGGCAACTCCTTGACAGTGATGTCAATGAGAGACTGAGCAGGAGAAAATAAAAAAAAAAAATAGATTTAAATGTATTTTTGCTGAGGGTTCAAGTGTTTTTAGCAAAATATAGTAAATACAAATAAAATACAAAAAACACACCCCCCCCCCCAAAATTACAAAAAACACAAAAAATGTACAAAAAAATACAAAAAAACCCCCAAAATACAAAAAAATACAAAAAAATACAGATAAAATACAAAACCAACCATAACCTACATAAAAAACCCACCAAACCCCCAAAATACAAAAATTACAAACAAAAACCCAAAAACCAAACAAAACCCCCAAAATTTACTAAAAAATCCCAAAAGAAAAAGTCCCAAAATACCAAAAAATACAAAAAATTACAAAAAACCAAAAAAATTTACAAAAAAAACCCAAAAGAGACAAAAATACAAAAAATTACCAAAAATTACCAACCCCCAAAATAAAAAAAAATTACGAAAAATACCAAAAACTTACAGTAACACCTCAAAAATTTACAAAAAAACCCAAAACAAAAAAAATCTCAAAAATGATAGCAAAAATACAAAAAAATATAAAAACAAAAAAAAAATGACAAAAAAATTACAAAAAACCCCCAAAAATTAGCAAAAATACCAACCCCCCAAAAGACAAAAAAATTACAAAAAATACCAAAAAACGTACAAACCTCCCCAAAATTTACAAAAAAAACCCCCCAAAAATTTACAAAAATATACAAAAAATTTACAAAAAATACAAAAAAAATTACAAAAAAACCCCCCAACATTTTAATGTTATATAATGTAATATTATATAATGTTATATAATGTAATATTATATAATGTTATATAATGTAATATTATATGTTATATAATGTAATATTATATAATGTTATATAATGTAATATTATATTATATAAATTTTATATAATATCATAGATCTTATATCTCTTGTATGATAAAAGATGTATGATAAAAGATGTATGATAAATCTTTATCATCTATCTATCTATCTTTATCATCTATCTATCTATCTTTATCATCTATCTATCTATCTTTATCATCTATCTATCTATCTATCTATCTATCTACCTATCTTTATCATCTATCTTTATCATATACCAAAAAATCCACAAAAAATACAAAAAAAATTACAAAAAAAGAGAAAAATTTACAAAAACCCAGAAAAAAGCAAAATTGAAACAATTCCCTTCAGTTCAAAAGCAACAAGAATTCCCCCAGGAAGGCTCCCAGGGTGTTTTTTGGAGAGCTGGAGATGTTTTCAGCAGAACTCACCAGGACTTTGTGCACAGGCAGAGCTCTGGAGCTCACAATGTTCTTTAGGGCCTGCAGCAACATGGTGAGAATTTCTGAGCCTCCCTTCTCCTTCTTATTCCCTAAAATAAGGAACATTTCCAGTCAGAACAGAATGATCATTCTTGCATCAATCAAACTTTTAGTGCAAAAGCAAAAAATTATGTAAATTTGTAAAAATTCACCAGATCCTTCAGAGATTCAGGTATGTTCTGCTCATAACAGAAATGAAATTCCAAATTTTAAATAAAAATCCTTTTAAGGACTAAATAAAAAACAATAAAAATCCTTTAAAGTTGAATTAGGAAATGGAAACATCTTTGTTTCATAAAGGATTTGATTTTTGGTACACTAAAGTTGTGGAATTTTGTATTCATCCAAAGAATGGATGAATTGTTCGTGTTCTGATTGATTTTCAATTAAAAGTTTGCATTATTAAGTATGTTTATTTCTTGGATAATGTTCCTTATCCAAGGAAAGTCCAGAATATACTTAATAATACAAACTTTTTCTTATTTTTAAAATGAGAAACAACTTTTATACATCTGTAAACTCTACAGTTTACTATGGAACAGAATTTCAATGAAGAAAAAAGAGTCAAAAACTTCAATTTTTGTCTCCATTCCTCAATACTAAAGACTTGAGGGGAAGTTGTTTTTCTTTTGAAACGGCTTTAAAATAGAACAGAATTATTGAGTCAGCCTGAACCCAAGCAATGAACAATTTCCTAAAATAAAAACCATTTCCAGTCAGAACAGAATGATCACTCTGAGTATCAACCAAACTTCCAGTGGAAAAACAAAAAAATTCTGTGTCAATTTGTAAAAATTCACCAAATCCTTCAAAGATTCAGGTATGTTCTGCTCATAACAGAAATGAAATTCCAAATTTTAAATAAAAAACCTTCAAGTGTAGTTAGGAAATGGAAACATCTTTGTTTCATTAAGGATTTGATTTTTGGTACATTAAAGTTGTGGAATTTTGTATTCATCCAAAGAATGGATGAATTCTTCGTGTTCTGATTGATTTTCAATTAAAAGTTTGCATTATTAAGTATGTTTATTTCTTGGATAATGTTCCTTATCCAAGGAAAGTCCAGAATATACTTAATAATACAAACTTTTTCTTATTTTTAAAATGAGAAACAACTTTTATACATCTGTAAACTCTACAGTTTACTATGGAACAGAATTTCAATGAAGAAAAAAAGAGTCAAAAAGTTTAATTTTTGTCTCCATTCCTCAATACTAAAGACTCAAGGAGGGGCTGTTTTTTTCTTTTGAAATTGCTTTAAAATAGAACAGAATTATTGATTCAGACTGAACCCAAGCAATGAACAATTTCTGGTTTAAAAATAAACCAGCTGTGAGTGGCAGCAATGGCAAATTGAAGAAAATGACCTTTTTTACCTGCTTCAATTGCTGTTCTTACATATCCATTGATGTCCTTCCAGATAACATTCAGCAAACAGTCTGCAAGGGAACAATGGCTTTATTCAGTTTGCAATAAAAACATTGCACAAAACCACAGCTGAAGTACAAATTGTGTTAAAGGACAGGTTTGGATTGAAGCCAGAACTCAAATTTCAATGCAGTCAGTTCTACTTTTTACAACATCAGGACATCACACAAAGTGTTGATTTGTCATGTTTCCCTCACCCACTTGATTTCCCAGAAAATATTGAAATTTCCCCACTGAATTCTCACCAGGAACTTCTTTTCCAATTGCCACAAAGCCATCCTGAACAGCATTTATCAGAGTGCTGGCATGCTTGCAAAAGAAAGAAGGGCTACTGATCAGTGGGTGCTGCAGGGGCTCTACAAGAACAAAAAAACACATTCCATAAACATCTTACTCTGCAGTGTGCTGGGAAAAGAAACCTCAAAAATAACAAAGTCTTTGTGTATTTACAGCATTTTTAACATAAGGATATCTTAAAACTGCCAACAGTTATAAGTTTAAATCATTTCAGTCTAACAGACAAGATTTGAGATGACACGAATATATTTTTACAGTTAAATATATATATATATAAATATAAACTGTATAATTAGAAATATAAATATATAAAAATATAAAGTATATATTTATAAATGTAAAATTATTAAACTATATAAAAATATACATAATTATAAATCATATGTAAAAATATAAAAACATTATATATATAAAAATCACATTATATATAAAATTATATATATTATATATAAAATTATATTATAATGATATGATATATATGATGTATGATAAAGATATATGATATAAGATATATAAGATATATAAGATATATAAGATATATAAGATATATAAGATATATAAGATATATAAGATATATAAGATAAGATAGATATGTGATATAATATAAAATTTATATCATATTATATATTATATTATATCATATCATATTACATTACATTATATTACATTATATAACATTAATATTACATTATATTACACTGTAATATATTACATTCTATTACATTATATTATATTATATATAAAATTATATTATATTAAAATGATATGATATAGGATATATGATATGATATATAAGATATATGATGTAAGATATACAATATAAGATATATAAGATATATTATATTATATAAAATTTATATCATATTATATATTATATTATATCATATCATATTACATCATATATTATATCATATCATATTACATTATATTATATTATTAAAATTACTGGAATAATTACTGGAATAATTAATTACTAAATACTGAATATTTAGTAATTAATTAATATTTAGTAATTTAATAATATTAAAATTATTTAATAATTAAAGTAATTTAATACTATTATAATTATGAAAATATTCTTATATTGAAATATTACATTAGATATAAAATTTTATATTAGATATAAAATAGAAATACAAAACTCATACCTAAGCTGAGCCCGAGTTTGTTGTGCTTGGCGAACTCCACCACGTGCGGCCCCATGAGGAAGTGGAGCAGCATTTCCATGGCCAGGAGCTGGATGGAGGGGAAGAGCTGAGCTCCTGCTGGGCTGCTCAGGGCCATCCTGGGGGTACCTGGAGGGCACACAAATGGGGAACATCACAGAAATCCCAGGGAAAGCCCCAAATCCCCCAGGGAAAGGGCAAATCATGGAGTGCTGCAGGCTGAAAGGCACCTCTGACAGCCAGCCTTCTCAGGTAAGCAGGGTTTGCTATCACAGCTGTATTTTCCCCAGGATTTTAAATATCTGCCCCAAAATTGTCAGTTCTAGGACACCAAATTTTATTTTGGCCACACAAATCTCCATGGAAGCTGTGGCTGCACAGCCACTGAACACTTGTATAGATCTGCTGCTTCAAAAAAGTTTCCTTTGGAAATTGTCACCTGGAACACAAATTTAAGAGGTTTTGGCAAAATATTTTGGCCAACTCTGTCACATGGAACACAAATTTAAGAGGTTTTGGCAGAATACTTTGACCAACTCAGCTGTGATCTCCCAGGACCAAGATGAACTTTTTTAAGAAGGGGAAAACAGGAAACTCCCCAAATGCAGGATCCCTGAGGCTCCTGATTACAGCAGAACACAATGGCACAAGCCATGGGTGCCAGGCTTCCAGAAAGGGAAGGAAAACCAGGAGTTCCTCACTGGATATTTAGAGGTGCTATTTTGATTTTCAATAAAAAAGTTTGTATTATTAAGTATATTCTAGACTTTTCTAGGATAATGTCCTTTATCCAAGGAAAGTCCAGAATATACTTAATAATGCAAACTAGAGGTGGTTTTACATGTGGTTAAAGCATTAAAATTCCTGCTGGATCATCATCCCTGGGCAGGGTTTGGTGGGATTTTGGGGTTTGGGAAGGAATTCCTGGCTGGCAGGGTGGGATCTCCATCCCTGGAGTGCCCAAGGCCAGGCTGGCCAGGGCCTGGGAGAGTGGGAGGTGTCCCTGGATGAGCTTTAAGGTCCTTTCCAACCCAAACCATTCCAAGGTTCTTTACTACTCAGGCAGAAACTAAAAATGCTACAGAAATAAAAGGGCACATATAAATAGCACATATAGATGAAAAAATAAGATTTCAAAGCAGAGCTCCCTTGCAACAGAGAAAACAATTCAGGCATTAAATTCAGGCATTGGTCCTCAAACTGTGATTGGCACAACTTTTAAAACTTTGAATAGTGACTGCAACAAACTCACTTTCCCCATATAAATCATGCAGTGGCCATGCAGAAAACTCAAATGTGGTGAAGAAAAAGAATTAGAAATGGAAAAGTAGAACATGACAAAGAGAAGAGATGATTCTCTGCGTGTGAAATGGAGCTGGAAGTTTTCACAGGTTGATGTTTCAGTACCTGGTTTCTGCCCAGGAGTTGCTGAGCCCTCAACTGTGATGGGCACAACTTTTGAAACTTTAAATAATGACAGCAACAAGCTCACTTTCCCCAAATAAACCATGCAGTGACCATGCAGGAAACTGCTGGAGAATTATAAATGGAAAAGCAGAAAATGACAAACAGAAGAGATGATTCTCAGCACGTGAAATAGAACTGGAAATTGCCAGAGGTTGATGTTTCAGTACCTGGTTTCTGCCCAGGGGTTGCTGAGCCCAGGCTGGGGTTGTTTGGCCGTGAGGGCGTCCCTGGGAAGGCAGCAGCAGGATCCACACTCAGGGTGCTTTGGATTAGAGGGACACAAACCTGCAAAGGGACCCCAGCAACAGCTACAACACATGCAAGCCACAAAAAACTCATTTCAGTCAGCACAGACTGGGCTGCTGCTCACAAATCTGGGTAATCAGAATGAATTAGAGTGTCTAATCATACAAAAATTCCTGGTGGATGCAGTGTATTTTAATAATGCTAAGAAAATACTCTTCCCTCCCTTAATCTTGAAGACGAATTTAATGGAATCCAGGTGTTGAACAGAAACAGGTCCATTCCACTTACAGTGTGGCTAGAAATGCAACACCTGCATTATTTCTATCTTCCTAAATATTTATGGTCTTTCACCAGTTTTCCTGTGGCAGCCTTTCCTTGGTGAAAGGAGCAGAGAGCCTTTATTTAACACATTTATAATCCATGGCTGCACCCAGGGCAGGTTTTCAGAGATGCTCACAGGGCATTCCCACAGACTCTCCAATATTTTGAGGCTGTGAGTCCCAAATATCCCTTTTACACATCTGTAACCACACACAAGGACAAATCAGTTCCTTGAGGGATTTGATTTCAGTACCACAGCAGACAGGGATGAAGCAGGAATATTTTACATTCTGCTGCACAGAGTGGGCTGCTGCTCCCAAATCAAAGTTTCTGGGTATTCAGAATGAATTAGAGTGTCTAATCAAACAAAAATTCCTGGTGGATGCAGTATATTTTAACAAGCCTAATTTATTAGGATTAATTTAATGGAATCCAGGTGTTGGACAGAAACAGGTCCATTCCACTTAGAGTGTGACTAGAAATGCAACACCTGCATCACTTTTCTTTTTATCTTCCTAAATATTTATGGTCTTTCACCAGTTTTCCTGTGGCAGCCTTTTCCAAGCCACACTTCCTTGGTGAAAGGAGCAGAGAGCCTTTATTTAACACATTTATAATCCATGGCTGCACTCAGGGCAGGTTTTCAGAGATGCTCACAGGGCATTCCCACAGACTCTCCAATATTTTGGGGCTGTGAGTCCCAAATATCCCTTTTACACAATCTGTAACCACACACAAGGACAAATCAGTTCCCCGAGGGATTTGATTTCAGTACCACAGCAGACAGGGATGGAGCAGGAATATTTTACACTCTGCTGCACAGGGATTCCTGTCCCCTGAGTTACCTGCTCAAAGTTGGAGGGCAGGTGAGGCCCCAGCCTCATCAGCAAATACCACCAGACCTCCAGCTTGGTCAGGGCCAGAGCCTCTGTCCTCACATGGATGGAGCTCAGGGGCTGCATCAGCAGCTTCAGCCTCTTGGCACTGCACAGGATGTCTGGGGGATCCAAAAGGTGCATTTTAAACAACAAAATCTGATTAAACCATTGGTTTTTTCCCAATATCTTTTAGTTTCAAATTCAATTAACAGTTATCTGCAAAACTCAACCACACCAACCTTTCAAATTCTCTTACTGCTCTAATTATTGCTTAAAACAACTCCGCAAAAATCAAGAATTTCTTTTCAATACAAAGACTGAAATTCAATTTTCTGCACTCCAACCTGACCCCACTTGAGAAGGGAGGTTGGACCCAACCTGACCCATGTTGGGATTCTGGGATAAACAGAAGAAATTCCCTCTTGCCTGCTCTGTTAGGTTCCGTCTGCTCCAGGGACAGCAAAATCAAACACTGAGTTTTTCTTCAGAGCACAGAGAAGCACAATCAAGGTAAAAATATTGTATTTTAACAGAAGGTAGAATAAAAACTTGTCCAGATTCAGGTTATACCTTTTGAACAACTTTTTTTAAACTTTTTAAAATTTTTTTCTGGAATCCTGAAGTGTTGCCTTTCTCCAGTTATACCACACCATTCAAAATAGAATACACAGAATGTTTTAAACTCTATTTCCCTGCTCTTTGGATCATTTATAGCACTGCAAAACACAATTTACTAATTTTATTCTATTTCTAGCATTCCCAGCACAAAAACTAGGATAGAACAAATGACCAAACTATCACCCTGCCTCAAAAGGAAAAGAGAACAAGGAAAAAAACCAACAAAAGCTTGAATTTTAGCTATGCACAATGAATTTTTCTGCAAGATTATGTGGATATCCAGTGATATACAAATAATGCATTGACCACTAACAGTCGTATTTTCTTCCAGTTATGCATTAAAGTCATGCATATTTTCCCAGCTATGTATGACCTGTATGAAAACAAATCAGGCTAAATATTTCGTTTAGACCCACCTGGATTTAGAGCAAAGTTATCAATGAGGCTCTTCCACGCAATGAAGGCAATTTTCTTCACCACAGGGGAGCTGCTGCGGAAGCCCAGCTCCTCCAGCTGCAGCAGGGAGTTGATGAAGCTGCCACTGCGGTGCAGGGTCTGAGCAGGAGGGAATTCACAGTTAAAAGAGATTCCTGCTCCTCAAAACTCCTCTCCTAAAGATTTACTAATTTTCTGCTCACCTTTCCAAGCAATCTGACAAACAGGGGCCACAGCTTTAACACGAAGGTCTCGTTTTTGGAAGAGAACAATTTCTGAAGTTCGGAAATTAATTTCTGCAGGCAGAAAGAAACAGAATTTCTACAAGAAATGGATTTAAAATGTTCTAAAATCTACACACTCATACATACCAATGTCTGGGGACACAACCAACAGACAAGATTTGAGATTATGCAAATGTATATATATTATATATATTAATACATTATATATATATATAATTATACATACTATATTGTAGTATATAAAATATATAATATACAATCTAATGTTATATATTATATATAATACATATTGTATATATTATGTAATATATATCTTATATTGTAATATATATATGTTATATTATATATATCATTATATATTACAATATATAATTATATATTACTATATATAATTAATTATATCTATAATATGCATTTTTTACAATGAAAAATATATATAACTTATATACCTAAACTAAGCACAAGTTTGTTTTGCTCAGCACAATCCACAGCTTTTGGTGCCAAGAGGAAGTGGAGCAGCATTTCTGATATTTCCACATCAGGATTTCATTCTGTACCACACAGCATCTGCTACCACCTGATTCTCTTTTTAGTTGAAATTCACGGCTCTTATTGGCAATGGCAAATTCATTCAAACAAAGCAAAATTCATGTCTTCAAATATTTGCATTTCCTCCAACTCTGAAGTCAAAACATGCCCTCACACCAAACACCCCCTTGTTTGGTTGGGTTTTGGGTTTTTCAGCAGAAAATAAAGCAAAACAAATGAGCCAAGTGAGGCCAGTCCTGGAAGTGAAGGGGAACATGAGAAGCTCCATCAAGGACACCCAGGGGCTGCTGCTGCTGCACAGGGTAGGGACTCAAAGGACATGGAAAATGCTGAGCAGGCTCTGCTTTCCTGCCTCCCATCCCCTTTGATGCTGGGCCCTTTTTGGCAGTGAACATTTACATTTCTATTTTTTTCCATTAAAACCACTGGCATCAAGAAGTTGCTGTCAATGCACAGCAAATGGAATCAATGCTCCCCAAGCAGCGTCACTCACTGTGGTCATCAGGTGCTCGGTGACAGCTGCCACCTCCTGCTGCCTCTGCAGGAGCAGGGGCATCCCCATCTCCAGGGCAGTGGCTCCTCTTAACTGCACTTTGTGAGATGAGTGCACAACCAGGGGGATGATCAGCTTGGCCCACCTCACAGCCTCTTCTCCCATCTGCGCTGGAGCTTGCTCCATTAAGCTGGATCGAAAAAAAACCCAAAGAAATAGGGATTACATATCTCCAACAGCAGCTCAGGAACTCAGGTTATCTGTGTATCATCAGTAAATGCTCTAATTCAGTCCAGGATTTATAGGAAACCATCCCTAATTTTTTTAATCAATTTTTAATCCCAAAAAAATAGGGATTAAAAAAATACGGATTACAGATCTCCAACAGCAGCTCAGGCACTCAAGTTATCTGTGTATCATCAATAAATGCTCTAATTCAATCCAGGATTTATAAGAAACCATCCCAAAAATTTTAAATCAATTTTTAATCCAAAAAAATAGAGATTACAGATCTCCAACAGCAGGCACTCAAGTTATCTGTGTATCATCAATAAATGCTCTGCTTCAATCCAGGATTTATAAGAAACCATCCCAAAATTTTTAAATCAATTTTTAATCCCCCAAAAAATAGAGATTACAGATCTCTAACAGCAGCTCAAGCACTCAAGTTATCTTTGTATCAATCTTTGATACAAAGATAATAATCAATAAATACTGTAATTCAATCCAGGATTTTAGGAAACCATCCCAAATGTTTTTTATCAGTTGTATTTTGAGATTGTAGTAAAAGTGCAAAGTCCAAGTGTAATTTCAGACAAACCTCTCCAGGAGCACAGCAGCCTGACTGAGAGCTGTGCTTTCCATTTTACCCCAACCCTTTGGGGAGCTGAGAGCCTGCAGGAATGCACAATGGCCAGGGAAGGTCTGGCCATGAAGCATCCCTGGAGTTCCCAGGCAGCCCCCACAGAGCTGGGAACAGCTCCAGCAGATCCTGGGCAAATCCAAACCAGGTCTGGACACACTCCATCAGCACTGGCTGCTCAGAGCTCTGATTTTATCCTCAGATTCCCAAACTGTTACAGCACAGCATGACAAAATTCCACACATTTCCACCAGCCCACTCACACAAAAAAAAAGTGCAAAAACGGGAATATCTGGAATATATTCAAGTTAGCATGAATCTAGAAATCCTAGGATTTTTTTAAGTCCCCTTTTCCCCAGGAAAGTCAAATCCCCATCTCTACAGTTTAAGGAGAATTTGCTGCACTAAAGAAAAGCTCTGCCTTTAAGTCATTTTATTAAAGCCAGAAAACAAGAACTGTTTAAAAGAACTATTTAAAATGGATTTGCAGCTCAAACCAGATGCCAAAAGTTAAAGAGAAAACTTAAAAAGGAGTAAATATACAAGCTCAATGTATTTACTAATACAGAAATTAAATTAAACTAATTAAAGATTAAATTTGAATATTTCAGTCCTGCTGACCAGAACAACGGGCTCACAGTGATGGTCCTAAAAAGTCACTTTTGGAATCAGACAGGAATTTCAACAGTGTTATGGGAAACACTGCACTAAAATGTGTTGCCAAGGGGATATTTCTAAATAAGATATTTTTAAATAAACCCCCAAATACTGGCAGAGAATTTCTATTTCTCAAGCAGGCAGGTTCTGGAAACAAAAAGTAAGAACATGACTTGGAAAGCACAGGTGAGAGGTGGGAAGTAATTCCTAAAGAGTCACTAAAAATGAAAGCAATATTGTCCAATTTCTGCCTCAGCATGGTGATGTTATTATTAAGGCAATATTTTAATTATTATAATACACAAAACAAGTGGTGCACAGCCCAGCAGCTCCCCAGCTCACCCTGGGCACAATTCCATGGAATATCCCCTGGCCAGCTGGGATCAGCTGTGTCCCCTTGTCCTTGACTCAGAGCAAACTCTGCTCAGCACTAACTCCAACAGCCCTGGTGTTATCAGCACCATTCCCATCCCAAACCCACCCACAGCAGCCAGCAACCACCTCCAGCCCAGTGAAAACCAGGCAACCCTGGAGACAAGCAATCCTAAACACAACAAACCACTCAAGCAGCTTTGGAGTTTTTCCTGTAGAACATTTAGTGCCACCTGGGTTTTGTATAAAAAGTTTCCCCCCTAAAATGAACGGTGACAGTGGAATATTGCAGAGCACTCACCGGATAATGACATTAAGTGCTTCATACTCAACCACAACAGACTGAACTTCCCCTTTGGTCAGGATTGTTTCCAGGGTAGAGAGAATATTGGACACCTGAGGAAACAAGAGAACAGCACAGTGAGCACCTGGACACAAATCATTCCAGGAGGAGCTGGAATTGGGACATTTCATTTTCCAGGATTGTGTTTGGATTATGCCAGGTGTCATTTTAAACTGGAATATTCATAATTTTCTGCCCTGTGATAGTTCATTGCTTTCTGATAGTACTGCTCACATTGCAGCTTTCCCCTCAAGGAGAGCAGTCATTTGTGGCTCAGGTTTTCCAAGAATTGATACTTGGGTGTCAGATTTGATGGGAAATAACCTTTGGATTCAAAAGCAACTGAGTGGAGAGTGAGAAATAATTTGCCTCCTCTCGCCGGGAAAGGACAGAAAATGAGGAATGAAGAAACTTACGTTTTAAACAATTTCTGAAGGCTCCTCTCTGTGAGAAATGAGGCCACCAGAAGAACAGTGTAAAACTCACCTCCTTCCTAACAATTTCAGGAGGAAATGCCTGCTTGGAGATGACCCAAAGTGCCCGAGTGCGAGTGTTCTTGTCAGAGCATTTCAGAGCCACGCTGTTCACTGCTGCCAGCAGCTCCTGCACGTCAGTGCCTGGGACAGAGCACAGCACAAACCCTCACAGCCCTGTGCAACCTGTTCAGGTCATTCTGCTCACTTCAGTGTGCCCAGAACCCCTTCAGCTGCAAGTGCCAGGGATTCACTGCCTTAAACATCACTTTGGAGCAGTTCCCCCTCCTACTAAAGTAGCCAGAAAGCTGGAAATGTTATTAACATCAGTAATATAAAAATCAATATACAACTATCATTTATTAATATTAAAATATTATTTCAATATTAATATATAAACATTATAATAATACTCTATCATGTTATTAATTATAATAAAATTATTATAACTTCATTATTAATAATATATTATATTCTATCTATAATATGTATAATATATAATATATGCATGTATAACATATTATATATATATAACATAATATAACAATATAATATTATATAAACATTATATCACATTATATGTGATATATTATATATTATATATAACATACATTATATACAATATATTGTATATTATATACATATATAATATACATATACCATAATATACATATACCATAATATACATATACCATAATATACATATAATATACCATAATATACACATAATATACCATAATATACATATAATATACATATAATATACCATAATATACCTATAATAAACCTATAATAAACCTATAATAAACATATAATATACATATAATATACCATAATATATTAAATGTATATTCATATATATAATATCTATATTGATACAATATAGCCATATAGAATATAATAAAATAATATAGCTATAAAAATATATAAAAATATATTAAAAATGTATATGTAGATATATAAAAGTATTTCATATAAATAATATAAAAATAGAAAAAATAAAATAATAATAAATTGAATGTAATAATGCAGCGCATCTGTATTACCGTTATAAGAATCCATAAAATTAGAAGCCAGTTTTAGTTAAATACACCTGAGCTAAAGATGAATATTTAATTATTCAAAACTTCTCGGATTTTAAGTGAATTTAGCAGCACTTTGGTCATAACTTGACATAAATTTATTTTAGAGCCTACAAGAGCTTTTTGTTACTGAAGGTGGTAAATTGTAGCCCATTACATAAAAATTAATAAAGTTAATATAGGACTTAGATCCAACTAAGAACACAGATGGAGAAATGTGTTCCTTTAAAATTCAGGGGTAAAAAGTCAGATTTTTGGCAAACGTGCACTTTGGGTGACTGACCCCAGAGTCAGAGGAATGGAAGGACACTCTCACTCCTCTCCCCAATCAAAAGTACACTCAGAGGTACAGGAGCTGCTTGTCCTCCCTCCCTTCCCAACTGCCCATTGTTTCCAGGGCTTTGTGACTTCTGGAGCCTGACATTCTGGAATAAAATTGTTATTTATCAGCTGGCTAGAAAAATGAGAGCAAAGAAAGATACCACACAGACATTATTAGAAATGCCTTGTTCTCACAGGAAATCGGGGGGAATTCTGCACAATAGGAAAGCAGAAGGCACTGTAAAAAAATGGAGAAGAACCAAAAAACCCAATTTCAAACAGGAGAAATGCCCTCTCCCCTGGTACCAAAAACCTGTGGTTTTACCTTGTGGCAAAACCTCAAGTTCTCAAAAGCAAAACCTTTTGTGGAAGGGATTTAGCACTTTCTAGGAATGCAGATCCTAAGATTTTGGATTAATTTGAAATAGCTGGGGCTGGACTAGGTGACCTTTAAGGGTCTCTTCCAACTCAAACCATTCCATGATTTGATGGAACAAAGAAACCTCCAAGAAAAAAGCTGGAAAAGCTCTACTGTGCACTCCCAGATCCTACAAACAGGTTCTTCACTCTTTTCCCACAAGAATATCTTTTTTTGATCACTAATTCCACACAACTAATTACTGTACTAATTGCTACCAAAGCATTTAATGAAACTAGAAGTTTGTAAAACAGAATTGGTGTAACAGCATGAAAAATCATCACCACGCTTGTGTACAAGGTGTAATTAATGAACTGATCACACTGCTCACATTACAGACAAATCCTGGTCAAAATGAAAACAAATGCTAAGAAAAACATAAAGAAAGAGCTCTGATGATATATTTATAGTCACAGTTTGTTTGCTCACCAGATAATTCAGCTGTGTTGTTTGAATTAAAAGTGCAGAAGCCCAAGGCCTGCAATGCTGCATTACTGAGCTCCAAGTTTGGACTGGAAATGTGTGCCTGGAAAAAAACAATAAAAAAACCCAAATCCACAGAATGTCAGGTTAGAAAAGTAACTGAGAAATACTGAGTTTATTGTCTGAATACCAACACTGCTGGGAAGCTGGGAAAAGCAAACACTTGGTGAGAAACCCACCCAGGCAGGAAACCCTCCTGAATTCTGGACACACCAAATCAGTAAAGCAACTTGAGGTGCTGAAGGCATTTTTGCTTTCTGTAATAAAAACACCTTTAATGAAATAAATCCCAAACATCCCAAGTTTTTCACTTTGGCTGTGTATGTTCTGCTCTCTCACCTGACTCTCCAACTGTTTTTAGGCTTCTGAAACAGAAGGGGAAAATGGCTAAGAACAACCTTTACATTACTGCTTAAAAACCCTGACATTTTCTGCATATTCTGAAATGTTTCTAAGGCACTCAGGACACACTGTCTCTCCTGGCTGGAAGATTAGACTGTGGGATGCTGCCTGACCACATCCAAGACCCAGCATTTTGGTTTTTAATGCAGTAATTCCTCATCACAAGAATGATCCATTTTGCCAAAAAAACCCTTTCCTGCTCTGCATTCCTATTAAAGGTTGGACTCCATGACTCAGAGGTTTTTTCCAACCTTAATGATTGTGGCTCTATAAATGAACTGAAATTTGAGTCTTTCAATGCCCACTGACCTTGCTCACCAAAATAAATCTTTGTTCACTGAAGTGGAAGAGAACTGAGTGTAAAAAAACCATACCTTGAACACCTTGCAGAGTTGAGGGAAGTGTTTCCTGAAGTCTGCAGTGAATGCTTTGCCTCCTTCACCACTCAAGCGACTGCAAGGAGGAGGGAAAACAAACAATATTTCCAGGTTAAATACTTTGTAACTGACTCAACCTTTATCTTCTTACACACAGCAGCACATTTTCTTGAAGGGAATCAACAGAACACTGAAGGACCCTAAAGAGCAGAAATGCCAGCACGAGGTCTGATCGAGCAGCAAAATTCTGTGTTATAGCACAAAGTGAGTAATGCCTCCTTTTCTGCCTAAAAAACACGCATAAAAACATTAAGGGCTTTCATTTTTTGGTCAGCTCCTATAAAAACATTAAAATTTAGCACGCAAACTTTAAATGACTCGCTGCAAATTAGAAAAACCAGAAATACAGGAGCTGAAAAAGCACCTTCCTCACGAGCAGTCCCAGAATGCAGGAAAATCCTGGTCTGACCAGCAGCAAGGGTGACTTTGCTCATATGTGAGGAACATTCCTGCAGAAAAGCTGCAATTATCCCATACAACGTTAATCATCAGCTTCTCACTGCAAAACCCAAACAGTGCTGAGTTCAGTCATGCAGGGACAGCCTGAGAAACCTGTTGATGTTTAATATTTACATCAGGAGGGTTTTTTTGCTGTCAGTTATTTCTAGAAACCTGCAAAATCTGCTATGTGAGTAGCTGCAGTTTTAAATTCACCGCAGGACCGGAGGGAGACACTGAGAGAAATGGATTGTGCCTTTGCACATGGTAAAAGCGGCCAGATGCGGGTAAAGGCACAAACACATGGCAAGATGCAACTTCCAGAAAGAAATTAACGAAAACACGGCAACTGCCAACTAAAAACTTCATCCTCACAGTCATAAAGCTGCAAAGCTTTATCGTTACAATAAAGTTTTTATTTCCTAATGCGCCTCTGACGATCCCCCAGGGATCCAAGGGGCAGGGAGGCTCTGGGATTCGCAGATCCTGCGGAGATGCGCTCCATCCTCCTCCTCTTCCTCCCCTCACTCCTCCCTCTCTCCCTTCCCTCCTCCTGCTCCTCTCCCTCCCCCCAGCCCCGCATGTCTCCCCTCGGCCACGCTGCCCCAGCCACGCCGTCGGGTCCCGCTCCGATGGCGCTCCCGGCTCTCCCGCTCCGCACGCCCGCCCCGGTCCCTCAGGGCCGCCCGCTCCCCTCGGGCAGCGTGCGCGTGCCCCGCGCCCACCTGACGATGGTGAGGTGCGCGTCCGTCAGCTCTCCCGGCGGCGCGCCGGGGTCCTCCAGCGTGCGGAGCAGCGGGCCGAGGCTGGAGCCGGCGGCGGGCTGGGGAGCGGCGGGTTCGGGCTCGGGCTCGGGGCCGGGCGCGGCGGGCTCGGGATGGGGGCCGGGAGCGCTCATGGCGACACCGCCACCACCGCCACCACCGCCGCCTCCCCCCGGCGCGGCCGCCCCTCAGCGCCGCGCGCCTCCCGCGCTAAGATGGCGGCGCGCGCGGGCCCGGCGGCGCGCGGGCTGCGGCCAATGGGAGCGCGGCCCGGAGGTTCCCGCGCCCAGCGGCAGCCCCGCCTCTCGCCGCTGATTGGAGGAGGCGCGGCGGGAAGGGCGAGGCCGCGCGGGGGGCGGGCCCGGCCCGGCGCTGAGGGCGGAGCGGGCGGCGCGGCCCGCGGGTGCCGGGATCCGGGAATAGCGGCGGAAAAGGGCGATCATCCATGGCCGCCTCCCGGCCCTGCCCGATGATCCACCCTGAGAGCGCTGTCCAAACGCTCCCGGAGCTCTGGCGGCCTCGGGGCCGTGAGCGTTCCGCGGAGAGCCTGGTCAGGGCCAGCCCACGCTGTGCTGGGAGAGCCTTTCCCTAATTTCCCACCTAAACACGCCCCGGCCGTTCCCGGGCTCCCGTCCCCGGTCACGAGGCCGGAGGTGACCCGCGGGAGGAAGCACGTGAGGTCAAATCCCTAATTAATGACTGCAAATGAGCGCCAGCTCCGTGGCAGCACAAGCAGGAATTCCTCGAGTTCTCTGGGGTGAAATGGGAAATCCCGAACCCCAAATTGGAAAGCCCTGGAGCTCCGGGACAGAGCCGGGCCGTGGCTGGGGCTCTGTCACCTCCAGGGCTTCCCTGTGCCACCAGACATGCCCAGCGGGACTGGCTCTCCTGGGTTTCTTCCCCAAAAATTATCCCATGGGGATTCCAAATGTTCCCTGATTCTCATCCCTATCCATCCAAGACCTGTCTCTTCCCAGTTAAAGAGACAACAACAAAAACCCCACGCCGAGGTCATAAAATATTGACATTCTCCCCGTGCTTTTCCTTACTCTCTTACCTATGGACGAGCGCTGTGGCTGATCCTGGAAAATGGGAATGCTGTTGTACAACAGGCGCCGTGAACACAAGGTGGCAGGATTAAAAAGCACATTTTAAATAGTTACATCCCAGAAATGGGGTGATACCAAACTCGTTTCGTGGAGCGCGAATAAAGTATTTGAAATAACCAGGAGAGGAGCTGCAATGTTGTTCTTCAGTACAGCCAAATTATATCCCCAGTGAAATGACAATAGAAGCTCAGAAATTAAATAAATTAGAAGAAATAAAGCAAAAATGGTGCTGATTAGCCTAAGATCTTCCATGTGCAAAACTACGGGGATTGGTGAAGGAATTCCAAATGAGTTAGAGATGGGACCTCTGAGTTGCTTTAAATGTTGTGGTTTATTTTAATTCTGCATAGGCAGGCAGGGTGAGTTGGGCTCACATCTTCACTGCAGGGCTCAGAAGGTCACAAGACCCTCAGTTACAGGAATTTTTAAGGATCTATTGACCAATAAAGCGCTGCCAACAAGGATATTTATGGTTTTCACCCAATCCTTAAATATTTCATCTTATGGACTCGTGTGTGAGCTTTCTTACCCACTCATGTTATGGCACACAAACCCACAGTGCTGCATCCTAAACTCCTTGTTCACCTCTGGAACTGCTTTTATTTTTTCTATATCCTAAACTCTAAAACTCTAAACTTTCCTCTTCCTACCTTAACGTGTCTCTGCTTTAAACTACAAATCCACATTCTCATTTCTAGCACCTGAGTTTGGGAGCCTTTTCCAAGGTCTCAGATCAAATCCTGTGTTTAATTCTGAACTTTTGTCTTCCAGGCCCAAAGTTCTGAGAGTTCCCTGCATTTCACATTCCAACACAAAACCATTCCTGATGAATTCAGGTGATGAGGAATACAAATGCTGTTGGAAATGGAAATGGAATTCACAGGAAAATTCTTAGTGGGCATTAGATTTCAGCAGAGCTGGAGTCAAGAAAACACTCAGAAACAAAACTTATTTACTCCTTTAAATTAACACAATTAATTACATTTGCAAGAAACAAAAATAACTGACTGCAAGCTTGGTGGGATTAGACCAGAGGTAGCTTTAATGCTGCTTCAGGTAAAAACATTTGAGGAAGGATTTAAAATCAGCAATTTCAACAGTCTTAAAGGATTTTAAATTCAGCAATTTCAACTAGAACAGTCTGAAAGGATTTTAAATTCATAGAACAGTCTGAAAGGATTTTAAATCCAGTCATTTAAACTGGAACAGTCTGAAAGGATTTAAGTTCAACAGATTCAACTAGAAGAGTCTGAAAGGATTTTAAATTCAGTAATTTAAACTAGAACAGTCTGAAATTATTTTAAATTCAGTAATTTCAACTATAACACTCTGAAATTATTTTAAATCCAGTAATTTAAACTAGAACAGTCTCAAACCCATGTAAACAAGGTCCAGCACCTCGGTGGGGTCTTCTGAACGTGCTTGGTGAGAAGTTCCTCCTGCTGCTTCCTCTCAGCACTTTTATTCTCTTTACCAAGTCATTCCTTTAATTCTTTTGAAAGGACTTCATTCTCTGGATGAGGAAACCCTGACAGAACCCATGTATCTGACAGGAAAATGGAAATGTGGATGCAGCTGATCCTGTGCTCTCTGTGCTGCTTCCCAATCTTCACCTGGTGGCTGCCAGGCCATCCACAAGATTGATTTTTGTCTTAAAAATAACCTTACACTGAAGGCCCTTCCAGTTCAAGAAGACCAGTTAATTAAAAAAATATAATAATGTGTAGAGAACAGGAAAAAAAGCAACAGTCTAAAAAATAAATAGGTGGAAATCAAGGGAAATAAGGAGAGAAGAGCCTGGTAAGTTTTAAAATAATCAGGACAGACACACAAAAAGTTTGTTCAAGTGGTGCAAGAAATGAGGAGAAGGAGCAGTTTATATAGAAAAAAATAAATTTAAAGTCTTTGGTAGCAATGAATTCTTTGATTTTTACAGTACTTGTATTCTAAAAATAATTCTCTATTATCCATGTAAGTATATTTTATAATTTATTTCCTAGTGTAGTTTATTACAAAACATAGAAAAGGCAAGGAGAAAAATTCAGAAAGAGAAATGAAAACATCTCAGAAAGAGATGAAAAAAAAGTCAGAAAAAAATCTGATTTTTTTTTCAGTGTTCAGTCCAGAGCCCCTTTCTGTGGCTGGAGTTCTGCTCACATAATCCCAAATTTCCCAGCCTGGAAGGTGTTTTTGCCCTGGGCAGAGGCATTTTTGGCTGGGGCCGGTGTGTCCAGGGCGGAATAGCGGATCTGGAACCCCCCTGCAGTCACCGAGCCGTCCGTCAGGAACTTCAGCGTCATCACGTTCCCTGTGCAGAAAAATCAAATGTCATGGGCTTAGGGGCAGAAAAATGCGGGGTTTCACATGCATTTTGGGGGTTTTGAAATTGTTTTCACATCGATTTTGTTTTTTTCAGAAATATTTTTGGGCAGTTTTAATTTCCTTCATTTAATTAATTAATTTTAATTTTTTACCATTTAAAAAAATTTAATTGATTTCAGGGGTTTTTTTCCAGATATATTTTGGGTATTTAATTTTTGTCACATATGTTTTGGGTTTTAAGTTTTTTTCAGTTCCCACAAAGAGTGCAAATAATTTACCTGTGCTAATGATGTCATCTGGCAACTCATCTCCACAAAACCTGGAAAAATAGGAAATTCTGATGATTGAAGCATGTAACATACCACAGTATATATCGTATATAGTATGTCATATACTATAGTATATATAATTTATATAATATATAGTATGTAATATGCTATAGTATATAATGTACTATACTATGTATTATATATAGTATATATTATGTAATATACTATAGTCAATATAGTATACTATAGTATATATGCAATATAATATATAATATATATTAAATATAACATATAATATAAATTATATATTATATAGTATATAGTATATAGTGTATATTTTATATATTATATATTATATATTATGTATTATGTATTATATATAATGTATAGTATTCTATAATATATTGTATAATTACTAATAATATAGTAATAATAATATGCTATAGATATAGTATTAATAATTATTGTATATTGTAATATATAGTATATATTATATAAATACTATATATAGTATATTTATTATACTATATAATATAGATTATAATATATAGTATATTATAATATATAATTGTTTTATTATTATTAATAATAATATAGTAATAATATAATAATAATTATTTGATACTACTAATATAGTATTAATAATTGTATATTGGAATGTATAGTATATATAGTATATACTATATATAATATAGTATATATAATAATATACTATATATTATAATATACTATATATATGCTATATACTTCATACTGTATATATAATAGACAATATATAATACATTCTATATTCTATATTCTATATTCTATATTTTACATTTATCACATAAATGTTAAAATTTATCTTTAATAAACAGCATTCTTCTGAAGGGGGGACAAATCTACCATAAATTTGCACATTAAATAGGCTTTACCTGCCCACAAATCCATTGACATCATCGTAGCTGTCGTAGACCTCCAGGAAGTCACTCTGGCAGGCAATGTCATCCTCCACATCAAACTCCAGGAACTGCAGGTGGATCCTCTGCCCGTACCTGACCCGGATGTGCCAGTAGCACACCTGGTTGTTCTCGTACTCGTTCGGGTAGCCTGGCGACTTGAAAACGTGTTTGGCATCTGTGAAGACTCCTCCACACTCTTTTCCTAAGGGGGAGGTAAAAGCAGAGATATTTGGAGTTTTAATTCTGGCCGTGGTTTGAATCTTTGGGCACTTGGAGCTGGAGATCTGCAGGGACATCACACAGGGACATCCAGAGTGACAAAGATTCTTGTGGATGGGCTCAGCTGCTGCTCTGCAGGCCAAACAACTGAATTAGCAGAAGAAGAAATTGATAAAATATTAATTTATCTACAGCAAGGAAGAAAGCAAGGCTGTTAGCATGGAAACTGATAAAACAGACACATAAGGGATATTTGCAGCCTTCGTGAGCAGCATTCTTGCCTTAAAAATTTGTTACAAATTCCTGCCAATTAATTATTGACATTAATTTTGTACCAATAAAACACCATAAGCTATTGCTTTGTCCATTGAATATAATGAGCTATTTAATATAACTAATGACTTGGTTTATCCTATCACCATCTGTCAGAGGTGGGGCAGTTCTCTTCTGTTCATGGGACAGTTTTTCTTTATCTGTTCCACAGCCAATCCTCCCTCCAGGAGATTTCTTCTGTTCATGGGCCATTAATTATTAATTATCTTCTGTCCATGGCCAGTGAGTGTCCCTGCATGGCTGATCCAATTCCAGCATCCCATTGGGAGATGCTGTGCCCAGGGGAGGAGCCAAGCATTCCTACCTGGGTACAATCTGAGGTTTGGGACAGCACAGCAGCCTCTGCCCCCTGCATTGCCAGAGGAGCAGCTTTGTGCTGCCCTGCACTCCCAGAGGAGCAGCTTTGTGCTGCCCTGCACTCCCAGAGGAGCAGCTTTGTGCTCCCTGCATTCCCAGAGGAGCAGCTTTGTGCTGCCCTGCACTCCCAGAGGAGCAGCTTTGTGCTGCCCTGCACTCCCAGAGGAGCAGCTTTGTGCTCCCTGCATTGCCAGAGGAGCAGCTTTGTGCTGCCCTGCACTCCCAGAGGAACAGCTTTGTACCCCCTGCATTCCCAGAGGAGCAGCTTTGTGCTGCCCTGCATTGCCAGAGGAGCAGCTTTGTGCTCCCTGCATTCCCAGAGGAGCAGCTTTGTGCTGCCCTGCATTCCCAGAGGAGCAGCTTTGTGCTCCCTGCACTCCCAGAGGAGCAGCTTTGTGCTCCCTGCATTGCCAGAGGAGCAGCTTTGTGCTCCCTGCATTCCCAGAGGAGCAGCTTTGTGCTCCCTGCATTCCCAGAGGAGCAGCTTTGTGCTGCCCTGCATTGCCAGAGGAGCAGCTTTGTGCTCCCTGCACTCCCAGAGGAGCAGCTTTGTGCTCCCTGCATTGCCAGAGGAGCAGCTTTGTGCTCCCTGCATTCCCAGAGGAGCAGCTTTGTGCTGCCCTGCATTGCCAGAGGAGCAGCTTTGTGCTCCCTGCATTCCCAGAGGAGCAGCTTTGTGCTGCCCTGCATTGCCAGAGGAGCAGCTTTGTGCTCCCTGCACTCCCAGAGGAGCAGCTTTGTGCCCCCTGCATTCCCAGAGGAGCAGCTTTGTGCTCCCTGCACTCCCAAAGGAGCAGCTTTGTGCTCCCTGCATTCCCACAGGAGCAGCTTTGTGCTCCCTGCATTGCCAGAGGAGCAGCTTTGTGCTGTCCTGCATTGCCAGAGGAGCAGCTTTGTGCTGTCCTGCATTCCCAGAGGAGCAGCTTTGTGCTCCCTGCATTCCCAGAGGAGCAGCTTTGTGCTCCCTGCATTCCCAGAGGAGCAGCTTTGTGCTCCCTGCATTGCCAGAGGAGCAGCTTTGTGCTGCCCTGCACTCCCAGAGGAGCAGCTTTGTGCCCCCTGCACTCCCAGAGGAGCAGCTTTGTGCTCCCTGCACTCCCAGAGGAGCCCAGGCCCATCTCCAGCAGCCCTGGAGCTGCAGAGGAAAACTCCCCCCTTGTGCAGGATCCCTGCTGCAGCAGAGCCACAGCTGGCACTGCAGGAGGGCTGAGCCCCCATGGGGTGGGGCTGGGACACCACCCTGACACACAGGGGCCAGGGCATGCTCTGACTCTGACAATGTTTTGTTTTCTTTATTTGTACTATTATATTTGTATTTTTAATTTTCCTAGTAAAGAGCTGTTATTCCTATTCCCATATCATTGACTGAGAGCCCCCCTTAATTTCAAAATTACAATAATTCAGAGAGAGGGGGTTTACATTTCCCATTTCAGGGGAGGCTCCTGCCTTCCTTAGCTGACACCTGGCTTTTCAAACCTAGACACCCAGATTTTGGAAGGAGATATTTTGGAAGCAAGAGGCGTGATCCAAACCTCACTGAACTCACAGGAAAAGCTTTCATTGCCTTCAGTGGGTTTGGGGCCAGAGCTGTGTTTTATGTGAGAGGCATTTGGGATTTCTGTCTCTCTCCAGCTTTACAGCTGTACTTGCACGTCACACTGACACTCACGTTCATCCTTTCTTCTTCAAAAACCCCTTGCAAGAGTGTTTCAAACAAAAACCAGCTCGTGATCACAGCCCTGCTGTTGTACTGCTGCTGTTCCTGCTGCTCCACATTCCCTTTGGGATAACTTTGATCCAGTGGCCATTTGGAATTGCCAGATCCCCGGCAGTGGGGCTGACCAAACTGGGAATTCCTGCCTGAATTTAGGATTTATCCCAGTTTAGAGCTGGGGAGAGGGCGGTGCTGTGTCAGGGCATTCAGGGCACAGGAATTAGGAGCAATAAAATGGATTATTCCCATTAACCCCCTGAGTTTGTACATTGTCCATGAACTTCTCAGCTCAGCTCTTGGAGAGCTCAGGGGCTGCAACACAAGAAAGACTTGAAACTGCTGGAGAGTCCAGAGGAGCCAGGAGCTGTTCCAGGGCTGGAGCCCCTCTGGAGCCAGGCTGGGAGAGCTGGGAATGTTCCCTGGAGAAGGGAAGGCTCCAGGCAGAGCTCAGAGCCCCTGGCAGGGCCTGAAGGGGCTCCAGGAGAGCTGAGAGGGACTGGGGACAAGGGATGGAGGGACAGGAGCCAGGGAATGGCTCCCAGTGCCAGAGGGCAGGCATGGATGGGACACTGGGAACTGGGAATTCCTGCCTGGGCTGGGATTGCCAGAGCAGCTGGGGCTGCCCCTGGATCCCTGGCAGTGCCCAAGGCCAGGCTGGAGCAGCCTGGGACAGTGGGAATGTCCCTGTGTCCCTGGCATGGCAGGGGTGGCACTGGATGGGCTTTAATGTCCTTCCAACCCAGCCCATTCCATGATTCCACGATCACTGCTGGGTGAGATGAACACTTCCAACACCCCAACACTTCCCCAAGTTCCTCCTGCCCTCTTGGGCCTCCTGGAGCAGAGCACAGGCTCAGTTCTGTCAGGGATTTGTCCCTGTCCCCTCAGCTGCTCGTGTCCTGCCTGCTGACAGCCCAGCCAGCTCCACAGCCCCTGCACACCGAGCCCTGCAGGGCTGCAGGCTCGTGGCTCTGCACTTTTGGCAGCTCTGCTTTCCTTTGGAGCTCTGACCAAACTGGACAGCAATTCCCCGTGGCCCAGAGCGGACAAAGGAAGGGTCCCATGCCAAAATTCCGAGGGCAGGAGCGTCCCTGCAGCTCTGTGTGGAACATCTGGCAGGGCCCCCACCCCACGGAGCTATTTGACGAACACAAACAAGCCCCAGCCCTGGGAGCACAAACAAAGTGTGCACAGCTGTGCAGACATCATGGCCCGGCCTGAGAGCCTGCCATGGGGAGCAGCAGGGCCAGGCTGAGCTTTGCTGCCCTGCCTGTGCCCCCTCTGCCTGTCCCCCATGGCTGGAGGGACACCAGGAGTGCTCTGCTGGGCTCTTGTCAGTCCTCCTGGAACTCTGATCTGGTGGGAGTTTCTCTCAGAGAATCACAGAGTTACAGGATGGTGTGGATGGAAAGGGACATTAAAACTCATCCCATCCCTGCCATGGCAGGGACATCTCCCGCTGTGCCAGGCTGCTCCAAGCCCCAGTGTCCAACCTGGCCTGGGCACTGCCAGGGATCCAGGGGCACCCTGTGCCAGGCCCTCCTTTCCACCCTCCCAGGGAACAATTCCTCCTTAGCAATTCCTCCCAGTTCCTCCCTAGGATAATCCTCCTAAGAATGCCAGTCCCAGACAGGGCATTCATGTTCAGAGCTGTTCCATCTCAGACATAATAAAGAAGGTTTAACCCTAAATTTACCCCGTTGCAGGCAGAACACCTCAGATTACGGGCAGAAAGCCCTCAGATTATACAGATAAATTTTGGGCTAGATGCAAAAGAGGACGAAGGAGGAGAAAAGAGGGCAGAAGAGGACAGAAGGACAGCCCCATGGTTGCTCAGTCCTCCTAAAAATGCCAGTCCCAGGCAGGGCATTCACTTTCAGAGCTGTTGCATCTCAGACCAAAAAAAAGTAGGTTTTACCCTAAATTTACCTTGTTTTGGGCAGAATCCTCAGATTACGGGCAGAAAGCCCTCAGATTATTCAGATAAATTTTGGACTAAATGCAAAAGAGGACAGAAGAGGACAGAAGGACAGTCCTGTGGTTCTCCTCACCGTTGGGGTTGTAGCAGTAGGCGTCCCACCTCTCGCTCCTGTTGAGGCGAATCCCATAATCAACAATCCCAGTCTTGCCAAAGCCACAGTTGGCTCCAGCTTTCACTATGGGATAACCAACTCTGCCCTTGGCCATCCAGCCTGCAGCACACACGTGGAAACCTGCAGCAAAGGAGGCAGAAAATGGTCAGAACTGGGCTGCTCTTATTGCACCAAGTCTCACTCAATGGCCTGGCTGTGATGGGCCTGATGGAAATTGAGCTAAAGGGGAGAACAGGACGTTGAGAGGATAATTTTAAATGCAGAGGGTAAAACTGAATTGTGTTCTCCACAATGTGATTACTGGTTCCTCATCTGAAGCCCCAAATCAAATGCAGATGGACTGCACAGTCAGGTTTAAGTGCTCCACCAGCACTTGTAATCAAATTAGCCATTGGATGAGTTTTCCAAGGGTGTTTTCTGTTTCCCTTTTGAAGTCAGACAAATTTACTCAATCCCATCTCAAGGGTTCTCAGCATGAAGTTCTAAAAATAAATAAAATACTACAGACGGCTAAAATCCCCAAGCGTTTGCTTAAAACACTTTCAATTTAAATTTAAATACCTGAAATGCCTCGGGGATTTCTTGCCAAACAAAAAGATCCCCTTAATGCATTTTGTGGCTGAGAACTCAGCACCAATAGCCAAAGAATGCAATGTTGTAGACACCCATCCAATGTTTTCATGGAGAGGAGCTGGAACATATTTGTGGCATCTCAGGGCTCAGAGCTCCTCAGAAGAAACAAAAGTGCCCTTTTCACATGTGCTGCTGCTGGGAGCCAGCTCCTGACTCAACAGCAGAGTGAAAAAATGTCTGGAGTGGAGGATATTTTCCATTGTTTTCCCAGTGCTCTGAATGAATGAAGAACTTCTTAGGAATCAGCTGGAAATGCAGGGGAGCTCTCACTTTTCACTTCAAGCACAGAACTCATTCCCTTGCAGACAAAATATCCTGATGGAAATAAAAGTGGTTGGAGCAAGCCCAGAGGAGGTCAGGGAGGTGCTCCCAGGGCTGGAGCCAGGCTGGGAGAGCTGGGAATGTTCCCCTGGAGAAGGGAAGGCTCCAGGCAGAGCTCAGAGCCCCTGGCAGGGCCTGAAGGGGCTCCAGGAGAGCTGAGAGGGACTGGGGACAAGGGATGGAGGGACAGGAGCCAGGGAATGGCTCCCAGTGCCCGAGGGCAGGGATGGATGGGACATTGGGAATTGGGAATTCCTGCCTGGGAGGGTGGGGACACCCTGGCACTCCTCCTGCTCCTTACCAAAAACTCACAGAGTTTCCAAAGAGCCCCAGAGCTCGGGACAGAAATGACAACACCCACCCAGCCCCCTCAGAAGGAGCCCTGTGAGGAGCCCTGTGTTTTCCAGACCTATTTTCCGGGCTGCCTCCAGCTGCTGCAGCGTGGCCAGGTGTCCTCCCTCGTACTCGCACACGGCCTTGGCCTCGGCGAACGTCAGCCGGTACTTGCCGGAGCGCGCCTCGCGGTGGTACACGCCGGCCGCCCGCTCTGCGGGGACAGGGACGGGGACACCGCGTCAGCTCTCACCTCTGCCACCATCGTGGTCCCTGAAAAATCCTCTGTCCTGGATGGTCAAGCAAATTGTGTTCTATTGCCATCTGTATGGCAGCTGTCTTCTGTCAAGTGGGCATTTTCCTTATCTCTTCCAAAACCAATCCTCCCTCTGGGGAGACATCTGCTGATAATAGCCATTGAATGTCACTGCAGGGCTGATAAAACATCTGCTGATAACAGCCATTGAATGTCACTGCAGGGCTGATAAAACATCTGCTGATAACAGCCATTGAATGTCCCTGCAAGGCTGATAAAACATCTGCTGATAACAGCCATTGAATGTCACTGCAGGGCTGATAACAACTGCAGCATCCCATTGGGAGATGTGAGCCCAGGGGGAGGAGCCAAGCATTCCTGCCTGGATATAATCTGGAGATTCTGGAACACCAGCACGGCTTCTGCACTGGATTGCCCAGAGGAACAGCAGCTGCCTCTTCCCCTGGATCTTCAGAGGGAGCATATATATATTATATATACTATAGTATATATAATATATATCATATATAATATGTAATATGGTATAGTATATAGTATATAATGTACTATACTACATATTACATATAGTATATATTATGTACTATACTATAGTGTATATAGCATACTATAGTATATATGCAATATAATATATAATATGTAATATGTAATATGTAATATGTAATATATAATATATAATATATAATATATAATATATAATATATAATATATAATATATAATATATAATATATAATATATAATATATTATATATTATATATTATATAGTATATAGTATATAGTATATATTATATAATATATTATATATTATATATTATATATTATATATTATATATTATATATTATATATTATATATTATATATTATATATTATATAATATATAATATATAATATATAATATATAATATATAATATATAATATATAATATATAATATATAATATGTAGTATATATAATGTATATACACTACACCCTTTCTCCAGGATCCCTGCTCCAGCAGAACCACCCCTGACCCTGCAGGAGCTCTGCAGCCACAATTCCAATAGGATTCTCCAGGATCCCTGCTCCAGCAGAACCACCCCTGACACTGCAGGAGCTCTGCAGCCACAGTTCCCGTGGGGCTGCTGCCAACACCCTGACCCACAGGGTGTCAGGTTGGGTTCTGACTCTGTCAGTGTTTCAGTTCACTGCATTGTTCATTTTATCTTTTTATTTTCTTCCCTATTAAAGAACTGTTATTCCCTGCTCCCGTATTTTTTGCCTGAGAGCCCCTTAATTTAAAATTTATAGCAAGTTGGAAAAGGGGACGGGGGGTGTTTACATTCTCCATTTCAGGGGAGGCTCCTGCCTTCCTTAGCAGACACCTGGCTTTTGAAACCAAGACATCCTCTTTGCCCAGGATTTTCTCCTGGGAAGCTGAGAAGCCTCAGAGAGGAATGAAAACAATAATTCTCTGATTGCTGCTCCTGTGTTTTGCTGCTTTGTAATGTGTCTTGGACACTGTTTACCAACAGGTGAATGTTTGATTTGTTCCATGTGAATTGTTTTAACTTAATGGCCAATCATGGCCAGCTGTGAGTGACTCTCTGAGGAGTCACGGGTTTTTTTATTATTTATTCTTTTCTAACCTTCTGATGCATCCTTTCTCTTTAGTGTAGTTTTAGTCTAGTAATAATATAATATAATATAATATAATATAATATAATATAATATAATATAATATAATATAATATAATATAATATAATATAATATAATATAATATAATATAATATGATATGATATGATATGATATGATATGATATGATATGATATGATATGATATGATATGATATGATATGATATAATATAATATGATATGATATGATATGATATAATATAATATAATATAATATAATATAATATAATATAATATAATATAATATAATATAATATAATATAATATAATATAATATAATATAATATATCAGCCTTCTGAGAATTTTACTACCATGTCTAAGCTTAATCAACAACAGAAATAAAAACTAAATCTTTAGAACAAAGTTACTTTACCATTATACATACACAATCCATTTTAATATTTGCAAAAAGCCGATATTTTAATATTTTAAAGCCAATATTTTAATTTCTCCTGTATCTATAACACAGGTGAAGAGGAAATGTTCAGCTGTGTCATGCAGGGAGCATCAGGAAAGCTCAGTCCTGGTGACCCCACAGGGATGTGTGTGACATCCCAAGGGATGTGTGTGTGACCCACAGAGGGATGTGTGACACCCAAAGTCAGGATTTGGGGTGGAAGAAGTTTATGCCAGAGTCAGTGAGTGCTTGGAGGGTTTGTGAAGAACAGAAAATCAACAAGAGCTCCCCTGGGATGCTGCAGGGGCAGAGGTTTGGGGACAGCACCCCCAGCCCTGTGTGCCCTGCCTGGCTCAGGGGAATCCTCCTGGATCCCTCTCACAGCATCCTCCTGGCTGCAGCTCCCAGAGCCTCTGCAAGATGAATCAGAGCTTTGTTTGGAATCTCCAGAGAAGTGAAATCACAGCTACTTGGAGAGAGGAGAGGCAGGAATGAAAGGGGGGAAAATGTCAAATAAAAATATCTGAGCGTGTGTCACAGAGGGCAGGACCAGAACAATTGCTGGCTGACATTTCTGCCGCACGGAAAATTAAAGCAATTTCTTCATTATTTTTTACTTTGCCACGGCAATTCCGAGACAAAACAGCTTTCCAAGGAAACCTAGAAACTGCCAGGGCTGCTGCAAGTTTTACAATCTTTGCATGTTGAGCTTGTCTGGTGCCATATGTATGGAAATCTGTCTCAGCAGCAATCTGCATGTCTCATCTGAGGGTTTTTTTGTTTAGGTCTCACTTCTATTTAGCAGAATCTGAGAGGAATGGCTGTTTGCAACGTGGCTGAGGAAATAAGGAAAGCAGGATTTTTACAGCAGTTATTTGCAGCATAAAAATAAAGAATGTATTTTCTAGGGACACGCTTGGGGTCGGTGATTTTGGCTGGGTTAGGGGAGGGTTTTAAAAAAGCCTCTGAATTGTGGTTGGGAATGGTGAGAGCCCTTAATAGACACAGAATGGTGTTTGCCAGGGTGGGTTTTGTGCCCAAAAAAATAAATTATGTTGCTGATAGCAGTCTGAGGAGAGGGAGAGCCTCCCTCTGCAGCATCCCTGGGAATATCACTGCCATGGGATAACTGCTCCTCCATGGAAAAACCTTCCTGAAGGAGCCTAACAACCCACAGCTGGGGGATTGTGGCATGTTCTGGTATTAAACTCCTTCTTAATTAAGAATTTATTCATAGGAATTCATTCATGAGGCCTGATTTTTAAATATACTGTGACAGGGAGTAGCATCCTTAACTAAAGATGGATCTTTGCCTGGATAATTCAATTTTACACAACAGGTCATGGACATGGAGCCAAGGATCTCCAGTGCTTGAGGCTCAGAAGATGCCTTGGGAAGGTGAGGAAGCCACTGTTCCCATGCCTCCACCACAATCCAAAGATGATTTGGGATGAGCCCATAAATGTGCCTGCTACAGCTTTAAATTATCTTTTGGGATTGGCCAAACACCCACTGGCACTCCATTTAAACAGGTGGGAAATGGTTTTTTGGGGGCTGTGTTGGACAAACATTTGGTATCTAAACCTGAAGCATTAGCCAAAGTCACCCAAACATTTGGTTTAGGTTGGTAAATTGGGAAATCTGCATGGCTAAAAGCAAGCAAAGCAGAAAAGCAGAAGCATAACTTTTGATTTATTCACAGGAAGCATTAGTTTTCAGTCACTCAGCAGTCTGTCATGGCTGAGCCCATGAGAAATCAAGATAAATCAGCTCAGTGTGTGTGTGCAGGGCTGGGAATGTGGGCTTGGGAATCCCTGAGTCCCCCAGGAGCCAGCTCAGAGCTGGGCCTGCCTGCAGGCTCCGCAAATATTTTAATTTTTATTTTTATTGTAAATTTGTATTTACAGGTGCAGATGATAAAAAGCTGATCGTTTGCTCAATGTATAAATTATGTTTTTATTCTTTTTTGTTGGATTATGCCCTTTTCTGACTCAGAGGCATTTTAAAAACTTTTATTCTGTTTTTAGTCTCATGAGAAGGGTGAGACAACACAGATGTTATAACTCACGTTATTATAATTACAAGCTAGCAAATTTTTAATTACAATACACTATAGGCATAATTAAATTTTCTATAAATCCATTTCCCACATTTCTCAGATGACAATTTAAAGAGTTGGGATGATTTTTTTCCCATGTTTTCTGTGTTTATCAGATTGAGGAAGGATCTGCAGAAGGCAGCAAGAAATGGACCTGGAAATGTCTGAGGCACAGAAAATTGTGTTGATTTTCTTAGAGAATTCAACACATTGAAGATTTTAAAGCACAGTGTGAGGGACAAGGACTGGGGACAAAAGTTCTGAAGAATTTCTGAAAGTTTTTAATTTCTTTTTTAAACTTCTTAAAGTTTTAAATTCCACAAGAGTTTGTTCTTAGTTCTGGGCATGAAAACATCAATCGGTGGCCTGGAAGCCTGAAATGCCCATTATTGATCCTTGCAGAGCCCAGGGAAGGGGATTGGAAACCATAGATTGTATTCCCTGAGCTCTCAGAGCTGCCACTGAGATTTCCAGAGTCACGGCAATTCAAGATTTTATATGATTTTATATATATATATAAAAAACATAAATAAAAAAGCATTATATATAAAAAAATATTTTAAATATCTTTGTATATTTATAATGTCTATTATATACATCATGTTATATATATTATATATTAGATATATAAATATACATAATCATATATTAATATATACTCATGTATAGATAATATATCATATATAATTATGTGTATATATAAAATATATAAAATAATATATATATTATGTATATATTTATTATATATTTTATTATATGTGTATATATATATATATATATATATATATTTGAATGCTACGGGTTTATGGAGGAAAAAGGTAAAATGGAAATTTTCCTGAATTTTGGGTTTGGTTCTTTATCAGAAGAGGAGAAAAGCAAAGCTCAGATGTCACTGTGCATCCACAGCTTTTATTCCACTGATGCTCGAGCACAGTGAGGCTGAGATTGGGGTGACTCCTTTTACTATTCAAGTTATTTTATTTTAAATGCAAAGAAGCATGAACTGGATGGCTGTGAATTTGCCAATTTTATCTTCATTTATATACAGAGTCACTGAATTCCATTGGTGATTGAATTAACTGCACTCTGAGGTTCATTTCAGTAACGTTATTGCTGCACTTACACAAGATGGTGCATTTCTATTTTGGTTTGTTTACTTAGCAAAAGCCATCAGGTTTTTTACCCCCTGGTTTATTTTTATTTACTCTCCTGCTAAATGCTTGGGGGTGTAGCCAAACAGAATTTTATGATGCATTCCAATTAGCACACAGTTACTCCATTTTAAAGCATTTTAAAAGATTTGCCTTCAGTTCATGAAACTGCTCAAATGATGGCTGTTATCCCAAATTTCTGACCAGCAGAGGTGGAGCCTGGAGCTGCCAAGCTGCTCTTTCCTGGAGCCTCAGGAATTGTGAGGCACAACAGGCAGGGCCCGAGCTTTGGGGGAAAGAGGAGCCACTAAAAGAGCAATTTTCTTATCTCCTCCATAATCACTCCTCCCTCTGGGGAGGCATCTGCTGATAACAGCCATTGAATGTCACTGCAAGGCTGATAAGAACTGCAGCATCCCATTGGGAGATGTGAGCCCAGAGGGAGGAGCCAAGCATTCCTGCCTGGATATAATCTGGGGATTCTGGAACACCAGCACGGCTTCTGCACTGGATTGCCCAGAGGAACAGCAGCTGCCTCTGCCCCTGGATCTTCAGAGGGACACTGCACCCTTCTACAGGATCCCTGCTCCAGCAGAACCACCCCTGACACTGCAGGAGGGCTGAGCCACAATTCCAGTGGGATTCTCCAGGATTCCTGCTCCAGCAGAACCACCCCTGACCCTGCAGGAGCTCTGCAGCCACAATTCCAGTGGGGCTGCTGCCAGCACCCTGACCCACAGGGTGTCAGGTTTTGTTCTGACTCTGTCAGTGTTGGTTTGGGTTACTAAATGCAATGAACCTCAGAGTGCAGTTAATTCAATCACCAATGGAATTCAGCGGCTCTGTATATAAATGAAGATAAAATTGGCAAATTCACAGCCATCCAGTTCATGCTTCTTTGCATTTAAAATAAAATAACTTGAATAGTAAAGGAAGTCACCCCAACCTCAGCCTCACTGTGCTCGAGCATCAGTGGAATAAAAGCTGGGGATGCACAGTGACATCTGAGCTTTGCTTTTCTTCTCTTCTGATAAAGAACCAAACCCAAAATTCAGGAAAATTTACGTTTTATCTTTTTCCTCCACAAACCCTTAGCATATATGCATATATACATATACATATATACATATATACATATATATATATACACACACACACACATATATATAATTTTTATATATATAATTTATATATGTATATTTGTTTCTTTTACCTTTTATTTTCTTCCCTATTAAAGAGCTTATTTGTTATTCCTTAATAACTTATATTAGTTCTATATAACATATATATGATATATGACTTATATAACCATATATGTTTTTTATATACACACACACACACACACACACACACACATAAAACTTATATAACTTATTGTTATTTCCTGCTCCCATATTTTTTGCCTGAGAGCCCCTAAATTTAAAATTTATAGCAATTCAGAGGGAGGGGGTTTACATTCTCCATTTCAGGGCAGGCTCCTGCCTTCCTTAGCAGGTACCTGTCTTTCCAAACCAAAAGAGCAGCCAAATGGAAAAAGATCCTTTCTGTGCCTCGTTTGTGCTCCTGGTGCTTTGCAGGCTCCTCTGAGAGGGGCTGGAGCCACGTGGTGGTGGCTCATGAGACACCAGAGCACTGTGAGCTCCAGGGATTCCTGGAAATCCTCAGGGAAATCCACAGCACTCAGTGGGGATGGGGGATTTGGAAGCATTTGTGTGGAAAACAGAGCACTCGGTGCGTGCCTTGATTGTGGCATGCCCTGGCAGGCTCTGGGCTGAGTTAGCTCTCTGCTGCAATGGATAATTACAGTCAGCTATAAAAGAGCCCTCAGAGCTCTGGAGACCCTCTGGAGGCACCAGAAACCTTCCCACAGCATTTTTGTCTTGCCCTTTTGAAACCTTCCCCAAACGGCGTGAACAGCCCAAGCATCCCCGTTTCTGTGCTCTTCCAGAGAGCCAGGAAATGTTATCACTGTTATTTCCACATCATTCAGCTTCACACGCAGGACCCGGGCATGGGAAGTATGTTCATGCAGAAAGCAATTCATTCCTTTGGCAAATGTTTCTTTTCAGGCTCCTTTTCCCTCAAAACAAAGCCACTGTTATTTAATGAATGCAGTTTTCACTTTACCTCCCACTGCAGGAAAATGCATTCAGATGAAACGTTCTATAATTACCTTTTAAAATAAATAGATAACTTTTCCTGCAGGAAAGTACACTCAGATTATATATTTTATAATTACTTTTTAAAATAAATAAATAACTTTTGCTGCAGGAACATACATTCAGATGAAATGCTCTATAATTACCTTTTAAAATAAATAAATAACTTTTCCTGCAGGAATTTACATTCAGATGAAATGATCTATAATTGCCCTTTAAAATAAATAAATAACTTTTCCTATAGGAACTTACATTCAGATGAAATGCTCTATAATTACCTTTTTAAAGAAATAAATAACTTTTCCTGCAGAAACATACATTCAGATGAAACGTTTTAGAATTACCTTTTAGAATAAATAAATAAATAAATAAATAAATAAATAAATAAATAAATAATTTTTCCTTCAGGAAAATGCATTCAGATTATATATTTTATAATTACTTTTTAAAGTAAATAAATAACTTTTCCTGCAGGAACATACATTCAGATGAAATGTTCTATAATTACCTTTTTAAATAAATAAATAAATAAATAAATAACTTTTCCTTCAGGAAAATGCATTCAGATTATATATTTAATAATTATTTTTTAAAAATAAATAAATAGCTTTTCCTGCAGGAACATACATTCAGATGAAATGTTCTATAATTACCTTTTAAAAGAAATAAATAACTTTTCTTGCAAGAACATGCATTCAGGTTATGTGTTCTATAATTACCTTTCTAAATAAAGATATAAATAAATAAATAAATAAATAAATAAATAAATAAATAACTTTTCCTGCGGGAAAATACATTCAGATGAAATAAATAAATAAATACTTTTCCTGCAGTACAGTGAAAATGTACGCACAGTAAGCTTGTAAAAGGTGACAGCTGCTATTCAGATAAAGCGATTTCAATGAATGTCAGTGCGGATAAACACTGGTGTCAATGCCCAGCTGAGGTTTGTGCTGCTGGGTGCTCATCCCTGCCCTGCTGGGCAGGCACAGCGATGCTGCAGCCCAGGATGGGCGATGAAGGGGAGGTTTCTTACCCAGCCAGATGGAGTTGTGCAGCACGCCATCCTTCCCGAGGCCCCAGGCTGCAGCCCGGTGCCAGAGCAGGGCAGAGAGCAGCAGCAGTGCGAGCATCCCGGGGCTGGCGGTGTGCTCTGTGCCTCTGCCGGCTGCTACGCGCTGCCCCAGCCTCCCGCAACATCTGCGAGCCAGATCTTAAATACACGGCTCTGCTCTGAGGTCACGGGGCCGCTCCAATTGTGCTGCTGCGCTTCTTACCCAACCTCTGCGGTGGCTGCGGTGACTCACGGCTGGCTCCGCTCCTTCCCGGCCTGGCCAAGAATCCTTCCCGTCCCGTCCCATGCCGTCCCTCAGTGCTGCGGCACACACAGACACTGCCCAGCCAAGCTCTGCTCCTTCCTCAGCGCTCGCTGCCTTCGAATCCCGCACAATGAAACCAGGAGCCAGCCTGTTCTGCTGGGAGTGCTCCACTCCCACACTTACAGCAGCCACGGGATCCCACACACTCCCCCTCGTCCTTGTTTCAACATTCCCTCCTTCAGGAGATCCCACACATCCCTCTAATCCCCACTGAAACATTCCCTCCTTCAGGAGATCCCACGCATCCCTCTAATCCCCACTGAAACATTCCCTCCTTCAGGAGATCCCACACACTCCCTCTAATCCCCACTGAAACATTCCCTCCTTCAAGGGATCCCACACATCCCTCTGATCCCCACTGAAACATTCCCTCCTTCAGGGGATCCCACACATCCCTCTAATCCCCACTGAAACATTCCCTCCTTCAGGGGATCACACACATCCCTCTAATCCCCACTGAAACATTCCCTCCTTCAAGGGATCCCACACATCCCTCTGATCCCCACTGAAACATTCCCTCCTTCAGGGGATCCCACACATCCCTCTAATCCCCACTGAAACATTCCCTCCTTCAGGGGATCACACACATTCACCCACTCCCCCTCATCCTCATTTCAACATTCTGTCCTTCAAGGGATCCCACACACTCCCCCTCATCCTCATTTAATCCCATACCTTCCTGAAACACCCTTGGAACCCCAAGAATTAGAGCTCCTGGGTTCTGTGAAAATGCATTTTTGTGTTAATTTTAAATAAATCAGTCTAAAGTTTGGGATGTTTCTCCCCCTATCACCCCGTGTAAAAGAACCAAACCTTTTGGTACAATTCTACTCCTGGCAGCCTTTCTAAATCCAGCAATGCCCCCCCTGCAGCTGCCATCAGGAAGGGTTTTGGCTCTCCTTTTACAGAAAATTACGGTTTATTTTCCTAGAGGACTCATTTTCTCTGTGGGTCTATTTTCACAGCGACCTGATCAGTGACAGGAGGCAGGAGAGAATATTTTCCACGGATTGTTTGAGTTCAGTTTCCCTACACAGGATCTGTAATTGCAGATCCCACTCCCTCACCACAGTGAAGCTGCCAGTGTCAGAGGCAGCTGCTCTTTGTTCTGCAGTGGGAGCCCAGAGCTCCCCTCCAGAGCAGGGAGCAGGGGCTGATTCACAGGCTGACAGCTGCCTGCCTTCCTCCTGGCTGCCCCTGCCTCCTGCAGCTGCTCCTGCAGCCTGGGAGGGGGACAGGGCTGGAAAATGCCCCAGGCTCCACGCTCACGAGCAGCCCTTGGAAAGCTCTGCCCCTGGAAAGCTCTGCCCTGCAGTTGTGCTAACACAGCTCCTGAGTCAGGGGCTGTGCACAGAGCTGTGCTCATCACCAGGCAAACACTCAGCAGCATGGCATGGATGGAAAGGGAAGGGAAGGGAAGGGTGGAGGTGTCTGTGCCCACTCAGATGAGTTGTGCCACTGAGCAAGGTTCCTCACCACTCCAGCCCTCACGTGGTGGATGCTGAACTTCCAGGCCTGGTGCTTTATCTGTGCTTGTTTTCTGCTCTACACAATCCCAGGATCTCTGAAGCTGGAAAAACCCTCCAAGGTCAGAGTCCCAGCTGTGCCCATGCCCACCTTGTCCTGAGTGCCACCTCCAGAATTCCTGGGACACCTCCAGGGATGGGCACTGCAAACCTCCCTGGGCAGCTCTGCCAAGGCCTGAGCACCCTTGCCAGGAAGAATTTTCCCCCAAGATGCAAAAATGGGACTTTAAGGGCTTCCAGGACTCCTTTTCTGTTGTTGGCCTGGGCACCCTTGCCAGGAAGAATTTTTCCCCCAAAATGCAAAAGTGGGGCTCATTTTCAGGCTCCTTTTTGTTGAAGGGTTTGGAGCTGTGGGGGAACACAAAATGTTCCCTGCCAGAAGGGGCTGGGGCAGGGACACCTCTGCTGCTGGGGGTTGGATCAATGGATATTCCCTCTGGGAAAAGCCTTGGTGTTTAGGATCCCAGAAATGAGGTGGGAAAACAGCTCCAAGGTCACAGAGTCCCAGCTGTGCCCATCCCCACCTTGATCCCAGCCCAGAGCACTGAGTTCCTCCAGAATTCCTGGGACACCTCCAGGGATGGGCACTGCAAACCTCCCTGACCACCCTTGCCTGGAAGAATTTTCCCCCAGGATGCAAAAATGGGACTTTAAGGACTTCCAGGGCTCCTTTTCTGTTGTTGGTGTGAGGGTTTTGGGGCTGTGGGGGAACACAAAATACTCCCTGCCAGAAGGGGCTGGGGCAGGGACACCTCTGCTGCTGGGGTTGGATTGATGGATATTCCCTTCTGGGAAAAGCCTTGGGGATTCTCTTTTCCACCAAATCCCCTTGTTTAATGGACTAAATAAATAATCTCTCCACACATTGAAAGGTATCATGATTAAGGCAATGATTATCAAAATTGCCACATACATCCCTAACCTAAAAAGAATCTTTTAGTTAAAAAACCTTACCCACTACAGGCTCAGGCTTGATCTTTATAAACTAAAACCATTCCTGATGGCAGCTGCAGGGGGAAAATTGCTGGATTTAGAAAATCTGCCAGGAGTAGAATTGTACCAAAAGGTTTGATTTTTATACACAGAGTTATAGGGAGAAACATCCCAAACTTTAGACTGATTTATTTAAAATTAACACAAAAATGCATTTTCACAGAACCCAGGAGCTCTAATTCTTGAGGTCCCAAGGGTGTTTCAGGAAGGTATGGGATCAAATTTGTTTTGATTTGCTTTCCAAAAATTTTTGTGTAAATATTGGTGTAAAGTTCTGGAGGAGCTCTGCACCTCCAGGGAGCTGCGAAGGAAATTTTCTACCTGCAAACCCCAGCAGAGCCTCTCACCACCAGGAGGACATTCCACAGCTGGACACAGCGTCCAGCTGACATTCTTCAGCTCTCTTCCAAGTTTCCCACATTTAAATATATCCCAGACAAATCTTACAGAAACTGCAGTGGGATTTGTTAACTCTTTCCTTAACTTTTTCCTTAACTCTTTCCTCAACTTTTTCCTTAACTCTTTCCTCATTAAGAAATAGTTGGGAAGTTTTTCTCTGGGTTTCACCAGCACTCAAAGTAAACCCTAAATCATATTTGGGAATCACCTAAACCATTCCTAAACCACCTTTGGGAATAACCTAAACCAGCCTAAACCACCTAAACCACCCTAAACCAGCCTAAACCACCCTAAACCACCTTTGGGAATCACCTTGATGATTCCCAAACTGGTGTGACACTCACAGTGATAAAAGAGAGAAAAAAACCACACAGGAGTTTAATGAATGAAGTTTAATTCCTTCATCCACCGAGGAAGAAAGAATTTTTAAAAAATAAATGTATGTGGGTCATGAATCTCTTTGCATTAATTTAAATATCGAGCACCTAAACTTTTCTTTCTTCTTCTATTTATATACACAGGGAGAATATTTATAGACAAAGTTTGGCTTTTAGGTTTTGTATTCATATCTTATTGCTGGTGGTATAGAATATATTGCAATTACATTGTTTATGGCCTTGAGAATGATCCCAAGAACAATCTCAAAAATGATGGATTTAAATGGAAGGAATGCAGTGAAAAGCATTTCATGGGGAATTATTTATTTCTTTTTTTAAACGGTAATCTCATTCAGAAAAAATTACTTGGAGGGAAGTGTAGGGAAAGAGGGAGTGGGAGAAAGCTAAAAAAAAAATAGCTGCTGTGAATAGAATTTACTATTTGAATTTATCTGGGGGGAAACCTGGGAATGGAGGAAGAACTATTGAACCAAAAAAGAGAAAAAAGCCTGACAACACAAACATCCCCATCCCATCCCATCCCATCCCATCCCATCCCATCCCATCCCATCCCATCCCATCCCATCCCATCCCATCCCATCCCAGTTAAATTTAGGCTGAAAAGCTGAAGATAATTTCAAACCAGAAGTTGGGATAAATTTTAGAACAGCCAAACAAGAAGAACACCTGGTTTACTCTGGATATTTGAGGAGGAACTTGGACTTGCTGTTCTTTAAACATCGAGGCCACATCCACCTCTCTCTATCCCATTTTAAACCAATTTGATTTTATTTTAAACTTTTTTCCATAAACTGAGGTTCAAGTCCAAGGGCTGTTCCAGGACCTCCATGGAGAACTTCAGAACCCTCAGATCCCAATCAAGTGGCAGAAATAATCAGCATTATTGATAGGGCTGATGATGATTATTAATCATCATCATTATTAATAATGATTCATAATTCATTCATAATGATATTATCATTATTAATAATGATCATTATTGGTGATCATGATATATATCAATGGCAGAAAAAATCATGAATTACTGCTGCTGGATACTGAAACCTTCCTTCCCCACAACATCTGGTATTAACTCAATCTGTCCTGCTGCAACCTCAGCTTATTTCTTCTTTTTTCCTTGTGCAATTTAACACATTTTTTCGTGCCTCTTCATGGCAGGAAAATTATGTTGCAACTTTAATTGTCTCTTGTTTTAGATCTCCTTAAAAACCACCAGGCTGCCCTTTCCATCCTTCCTGCAGCTCATATTTTCCAGACTCTGGGGTCATTCTCATTCCTGTCCCTGCTCCTTTCCCAGGTGTCCTGCCTCCTTCTGGGTGGGGATTTTAAAAGAAATTTTGAATAAGTTAGAGACAGCACTTTTGACTTTTTAGATGATGCGATTTATTTTTTTAATCTTTTATACAGCTAGGAACAGTAAGTTCAGCTCACATTTTTATCATGTAGCTCAGAAAGTCACAAGACCCTTAGTTACAAGACTTTTTGAAAATTCATTGACCAGTAAACCACTGCTAAGAAAGATATTTCTGGTTTTGACTTATTGTTTAAATATTTCATCTTAAAGACTCATACTACAGTGTAAGTTTTCTTAGTTAATCACGTTATAACACACAAACATACAGTACTGCATTCTAAACTTCTTTTTTACATTTACAACTACTTTTATTTTTTCTATATCTTAAACTCTAAACTTTCTCCTTCTTAACTTAACGTGGTTTTGTTTTAAACCATAAATCCACATTCTCACTTCTAACACCTAAGTTTAGAAGCCCTTTTCTAAAGTTTCAGATCAAATTTTGTGTTTAATTCTGAACTTTAGTTTACAGACCCCAAAGTTCTGAGAATTCCCTGCATTTCAGATTCCAACACTTCTGGAAGGGAACATGAACCTCCAACCAAGGCTGAGCCCTGTTGATAGATATTTATGGATATCTTGTTGTTTAGACACAAGATTTCCAAATTTTTCACACATTTGTTGTACTTAAGGAAAGACAGGAGAATTTTTAATGATATTTCCCAACTTTTTCTGTCCCTTATAGGCTCCAGATGATGCAATTTCAGAAGAATTTGATAACGTGAGAACTTCTTGGCCAATGATGTTGCTATTTACTGGCCCAGGGTTAAGTTAATCTTTCAGGGAGGTTTTTCTCTTAGAACTAAATATTTTTAAACCTTCTCTCCTTTGTCTTTTAGCCAAATTCTCCTTGAAACCGGCTCCCATTTTTATCAGCAACATCAATGAGAGACAAGAATGGAGCATTGTGTGTAGTGGTGCTTTGGTTTGGAAAAAGCAAACAAAAACCTTCGTGTGAAAGCTGAACAAACCCCAAACATTTGGGATTATTAAGAGCAGATGTGAGCAGAGAAGAATGGATTCACTCATAAAAAACCTGAAATTTTGCCAAGTGCAAATATTTGAAGTCCTATAGTGACAGTTGCTCTCAAGAAAAGAGATGAACCTATCAGCATTTAAAATGTATATACTGGATTGATATAAAATTGATATAAGTTTAACAAATGGCTCAGAGATGCCCTACTATGATTCCATTTTAAAAGTGCAGAAATCCAGTCAAAAAGGACAAAATGCTGTAAACAGAGCCTGTGGTACTGAGGAATAGGTAATAGGGTAGGGGGGTGCCAAGACAAACAGGCTCCAAGGATTGCCAAGAAACTCTGAAAATTAAAAACAACTCACAGCTCCAGCCAGGGCAAAGCCAACTGCAACAGCTTGGGGGGTTTGTGAAAATATGAATGTTCAAGTGCAAAATTAATGTATGCAGAGGGTCAGATGTACAGAATTTAGGCCTTTGGCAGCACAGGTAGGAGATGAGAGATTTGTCCCTTGGGTATTAAATAGACACCAAAGAATCAGAGGTTTAAAAATTATGGCCTTTCACAGAATGTATTATATGTTATTTCTTTCTTTATATATCATCTATCTATAAATATCTAATATTATAAATATTTATTTGCTGCTGGAGAAATGTCCTTTAGGAATGAATCAGGTTTTGAAAGCACCTCTTTCACTTAAAATGACTTTGAGAAGGAGATGCCTTAAGCAGGAAAATGCATCCAAAATGAAAGCACCCAATGGGATCTGGCAGGCCTAATGTAATTTATATTTATATAACATATATTATGTTTTTATATATAAATAAAAATATTACTGCCAGGCAGACGTACATGACACATCTGGGATTTCCATTGCAGGAATTTTTAAAGCATTTTATATTAATTATTTTCACAGTGCTGAAAGGAAGGTTGGAGTTGAAGCACTGGTGAGCATTCAAGCTTGTGGTGACAATTTTTGGGAAAAATACTCTCTATTCAAGGAGTTTGGGGGAATCAATATTCCTGAAAGCCCCCAAGCTTTAAAAATAAGGAATTCTAAGAAATCCTCCCACGTGTGAAATAGTAGAGATAATTATTTGTGCCAACAAAGGCACAAATAAACTGCAAGGAATAATTACTTCTGAGAAAGGAATATTAATAATTACTTTCATCCTCTAAGCTGTGCATAGGCAGGTCGGGAGTTTTCAGAAGCAAAATATTGCCATGAGTTTGGGAATGAGGAATTGAGAAAATGATATTTTTGGGAATGATAATTGAGAAAATTTAGACAGGTCTATCAACACTTTGGAAAAACTGGTCTTTTTAACCATCATCCAAATGTCCCCTGCTCTGTATTCTTGATGTTCCTGATCAATATTCCTGGTAAATGGATTAAAAAAGGAATTTATTAGCCCCAGGATGGAAGTTTGTGTGGAATACCACTTTGTGTGGTATTCCAAAGTTTGTGGCTGAATCCTGGGATCCTCCACAGGGATATTCCAGATATTACCTTATCAGATATCACCTGGACACTGCCATGGTGGTAGTGGAATCTGTCCTTGTACAAGGGCAGAACCTCCAGCGCCACAAAAACCAAGTCCACCCAGTGATGCGTTTGCAGTTCAAATTGCCCCTGAATCCCAGCGAGATGGATCTGGGGATGCCACGCTGGGATTGCTCTCAGCAGCACTGCCTGGGACGTCCCTTCATGTCTGCACACTCCTTTCCCACCCCCTGCCCGTGGCTTTTCTCTCCTCCCCCCAGCTGTGCGCGCCAGCTGCAGAGGAAATGAACTTTCTGTCTGATGACTCAAGGCTTTATCAGCTTTTTTGGGGTACTCTGAATTCATTTCTTTTAGTGGGGTGTGTGAGATCTCAGACAGCATTGCCCAACGTCTGTGAAGGGTTGGGCTGTGGGTTTCCTACAGCTGTGGGTTTGGGAGGAGCCAGCTGCTGTCTCTGCACGGCCTCACACACAGAATTCCACGATTGCAGCACCCAGCGGTGCCAGCTCATGCTCCTGACGTTGCTTCCCAGTCCTGGAAATTGCTGCTTGCACAGCTTAGCTGGAAATGGGGTTGTGATGTCTGGATTATTCAATTTTCTTCTGAAACAATGCTTGGAGTTTCTCCTCCAGGTGGTCCCACAGCATCTTCCCTAGGGAATGGCCTGCTGGAGGTCTGGGCTTCCAAAGGGGGCGATCCCATCTTTCCAGCCTGATGATTTACTGGGTAACTCACACTCTCCTCTCCTCATCCTCCTGTGCTTCAGATATTTCTCTGTTTCCTGTGCCTGTGAGCCACTGTCTCCTTCCCAGATTATCCTGGCTGCGTGGGTTTTTTTTGGAGTTGGAATTCCCCTTCTTTACTTCTTTTTTAAAGTCCATTTTCTCTCCTGTCTTTCTGAGTATGAAATAAAACGGAATAGCCTATCCCATGGTAACATCACTCCATTAAAGTAATTTTTACATGACTGTGGCCTCAAGCTCCTCTTTACACATTTATTAAAATCCCCCTTTGCTTTGTTCACACACTTGGCAGGCTGTGACTGATCACATTTTATTTTTATAACATTAATTTGTCTTCAATTTTCATGCTCTGCCTGTGCTTCTCTCCATCTGCCAGCTTGAGAGCCATTAGAACACTTCACTCCTAAATAACAATTCCAAAGGCAAACCAATCCCCTTCAGTGAGATTAATTCCATTGTACAAACACATCCATGAACTTTTAAATCAACACCACATCCAAAGTGTCCAAAATGGATCAAAATAACCCAGCTAATTGCTCTTAAACATTCCCAGTCATTCTGAGGCTTCATTTGTGAATGGAAAAAAAAATCCCTATTATTTACAATAGAATTGGTTAATATTCCTCTGATATTTATCTGGCCCAGGAGTAAATATTATTAAACACCATTCCAGGCACTGGAAAAAAAAATATCAGTGAGGTAATAAATGGAAAATTATATTTGTTGCCACTTGAAGATGAAAAGGTAAAACAAGAATTCTTGCAGCTCTCACAAAATAAGCGAAAAGGATTTCTTTTCTCAGTGTGAGGAGTTTTTAAGCAGCACCAAAGTGCCCCAGTGGGATATGAATTACTGCATTTAGAGATGGATATTCATGAGTTTACAATTTTAGGAGAATTTTGCACTGTCACAAACCCAGTGTGGCTGGCTCAAGTGACAAACTGGGGTTTGCATCCAGGCCAAAAGCAGGATGGAAATTCAGCCAGAATTCAGGATCTTGGAACCAGAGGATCTTTAAGGTCCCTTCCAACCTAAATCTTTCCATGATCCCATGACCTCAAAATATTCAAATTCAGCCACAGAAAAACTGACCATCAAAGCTTTCCTTGATATCATTGCCACAATGGACTACCCGAATAAAAATCAGATTAATTTTTGCTTCCTTCTGTTTTATTCCAGTTTTCCTAATTTTTTTCATGTCCATGCTTCCCTCCTGGTAGAACACGTGTGGAGTTTGATATCCAGGGGTTTGCTGACCAGATCCAGGTTGTTTCCAGGAATCCCAGCCCAACTGGAGCAGATTTCCCCAGCTGGCAGTGTCACCCCAGAAACTCCATTCTCTCTCTTCGCTGGATAGCAGCAGCTGCATCCCATTAAATAAATCAATATCCCAAATTTAGAGCAGGGTGATGAGAGCACAGTGAATCATCTTTCCCCAAAAGCTGGTGATATAAATTTACCAAAATTTCCTGCCTGTGGAATATCCGAGGCTTTGATGCAGGATTCCTCCTGCCAGCACACTCATCCTGGGAAAGGTAATTCCTGAGGAATTCAATATATTTCAATATATTTTCTTTCTTTCCATAACTCCTTTTAACCCAACTTTTTAAAATGTTTTCTCCTCCCTAAAACTTAATCAGTTTCCTGTGGTGAAATAATAAAAACACAAATTCATTCAGAGAATTTAAAGGCTGTGAATAACATCAGAGTAGATACTTAATGTTGAATTAAGGTGAAACTTGTCAGATCTAAACCAGAAAATTAAGGATTAGGAGCCACTTTAAGAGCTGGACACGGGAAAGTATCTTCAGCCAGAATCGGTGCCATAAAAAACCAGAGTTTAAACAAGTCCTGTAAAAATGAAACAGTTTTTAGGAGTTGTTAACACTTGGAAATGAACTGGGCTGAGAGCTGTTGGTGCTTTATGTACATGAGTGAAGGGGAGAAAGTGAAATATGAGTGCATCCAAAGCAGTTCAGCTCTGGGTTATTTTGGGAAAAAATGGAAAAAATTAAAAGGGAAAAGAGAAAAGGGAAAGAAGAAAAGGAAAAGAGGAAAAGGGGAAGGTGCAAGGAGGAGCTGCCTGCCCTGAACTCGGGAGCCTCTCGCTGCCAGTGCTCCCGGTGAGGGTTGGTGAGGGGGGAGATGAGTCTGGAATGTCAGGCTGAGACCCCAGGGTTGTCAGGACTGGGCAGTGGGCTGAACTAAAGCTGAACTGATCCCAGGGTTTGTCAGGACTGGGGAGTGGGCTGAACTAAAGCTGAACTGATCCCAGGGTTTGTCAGGACTGGGGAGCGGGCTGAACTAAAGCTGAACTGATCCCAGGGTTGTCAGGACTGGGCAGTGGGCTGAACTAAAGCTGAACTAATCCAGGGTTTGTCAGGACTGGGGATTGGGTTGAACTAAAGCTGAACTGATCCCAGGGTTTGTCAGGACTGAGCAGTGGGCTGAACTAAAGCAGGGGTGTCAATGAACCCACCCCAGCACACCCAGCTCTCAGCAGCTTCTCAGAAATGACCTTTCCTCACCACTCACAGAGTTTTTCCAGGAACGTGTCAAGGACAAAGCTCTGGATCACTGGGATTACTCTCCTTCCTAGAAATATGTACATGAGCAATTCCCATGTTTTAACTTGCACATATTCACTTTTTAATTCATCTGTACCGTGGCTTTCTATTTAGGACTTTCCCTTTGCTTGACACTCTGAATGTTTCTTTCAAGAAGAATGGATTGTGTAAAATAATTTTTGGGGGAATAAAAAGGGGATGGAAATGTCACAACTGCTTTCAAAAATCATTTCTAGAGACTGAGGCACTTATTTAAATATTACCAAAAAATATTATCTTGGTAGTTTTCATTCGGAGTTATAATCTTTCAGAGATCCTGCTGACTATAAAGTTCGGCAACAAACAGAAAAGGTGTGGGTTTTTTTAATAGGATCATGGAATTCCAGAGGGATTTGAGTTGGAAGGGATATTGAAGACCAGGGGCAAAGACACCTTCAACTATCCCAGACTGCTCCAAGCCCTGTCCAGCCTGGCCTTGGGCACTGCCAGGGATCCAGGGGCAGCCACAGCAAATCTGGGAATTCCATCCCAGGGAAGAATTCCTTCCCAATGTCCCACCCATCCCTGCCCTCTGCCAGTGGGAAGCCATTCCCTGTGTCCCACACAATGATAATTTTGTCAGGCACATCTCCACACCTGCTCTCCTGCTTTCTCTGCCCTCTCATTTCCATGTTCTCAGCACAAAGCAGGCTGCACTTGGAATTTATTCTGCCTCAATAAACCACTAATCCTCCCTGCAGCACCAGCAGTGCCATTTGCAGCGAGTTTAATTCGTTATTTCATTAACATGCAGTGATTTTCCAAAGAACGGGAATGGGATTCAGGCCTGCCAACGTGCATCTCAGAGGATTCCTCCTGCATTGTTTGCTTTCAGCAGCTGAGCTGTGATTCACTTTGCCTCACAGCGCTGCTTCCCTGGAAGCACACAGCCCAGGGAAGCTGGAACTCCCCAAACTCCTGCTGGAACCCTTCCTGGGAACCACAGAGATTGGTAAAATTGTTCATTTCATCCTCCTGCTCGTGTGGGGAAGGCAATTGCAATTTATGAGGCAGAATAAATTCATCTAAACTCAGGGTGTTCCTTGTCAGGTCTATTTTTCTCCTTTGCCTTACTAGGAAAAAAAGGGTTGAGAAAAGGTCTGGGTTTGTGCTGCCTACAATGTTGGCCCCATAAAACACAATCTGGAAGCTGTCCCTCCTCAGAGGAGACTGAAGCCCTGTCACCCTGAACTAAGTGATCCTTCACCCTCACTGAGCTGACCCTGCTGCACACCACCAGGTGATGAGCAGGAGTGAAGAAAGGAATCAGCTAAACCCAGCTTGATTCTGGGTTAACTTTGAGGCTGGTTCATTTCCCAGCCTGGACTGGCTGCTTGAGCACTCAGGACAAACAGGGAGGTGAAGGATTGGGAACTTCTTGAGGGATCCACGTGGCTTTGGAGTCTCGTTGACATCAAGGTGTGATAACAACTCCAGATTTTGCTTCCTCAGCAAACTCATACCCTGGTGGATTTTCATGCTGCTTTCTGAAGCCTAAATTATCACCTACAGAACACAAGAAATGGAGGACCCCAATCTGCTCCTCAACACTGGCACAGCACCAAGGACAGAAAGATTTCTTTGCTTCCCTGAGGTCTGTGGGGTTTTTCTCAGTAATTTAGTTGGGATTCCTGAGGATGGGAGGTGGTACAGCAGTCACCACTGTTGACCTGCCTGTGTGACAACGTGCAGCTACTTAAAGAAGAACCTGGAAATTTATTTCTTTTTTCCCAAGTCTAATAAAATACAAAAGCACCCCAAACTACAAAAGGCCCATTTTCCAGACTCTGAAAATCCTGGAGATGTCAGGGAAGACACCACTAATCCCCAGGCATCTAATTTCCTCTTTGAATCTGTTGTAACTTTAGAAGAACCCAAATTTTCTCCCTCTGAAGGTAACTCCATGAGATTCTTAACTGAGCTACGGTGAAATAGTTTTGGTACCAACAAAAGGCACCGTATGGCTGTGAAACTTCCTCCAGGTTAATCAGAGTATTTCTTGCTGCAGATGAGTCCTGATCATGATTTTCTTTTCAAGTTTCCAGTTCAGCTTCCTTGGCTCATCCAGAGTTTTTCAGGCTCCTGAAGAGCAAGTTTGGAATCAATGCAGGCAGCTCAGAGAGTTGTAAAGCTTCTTATACTCCATGCTGTATTTTACTGCCCGATTTTCCCCTTTGGCAAAACTCCTCAGAGTTATGAAATCCACACTTTTCCCTCTACTCTGCTTCACATGTAGTTGACACCATAAATCCACAACACCCAGAAGTGCACGGAGATCTCAACTCCAAGGCAACCCCATTTCAGTTCAGGAACTTGGCCCAGGTCAGCATCTCCAATAAATTTCCTTTACCAAACAAGCACAAACACATTGTTCAGCTCAAATCCCAAAGCTGGCCATGTAACCAGGCTGACGTTGCTCGTTCCCTGGAGTTCAGGGGAATAAAGCTCCTTCAGATCCCAACATGAGCACGGTCACTGGAGAGCAGCCCACCACTGTGACATTTGAATCTGAAAATCTGCGGGGCTTAGGTCATAAGAGAACCACCTCCTCCTCCCTGGCTACTCCAGCAAACCTCTCCCTTTTACTCATTGGTAACCAGCTTTGTGTTTATAAAGCAATAGTAAACATTGTTAGCCATTGTCAAGGCAGAAAATAATAACAAAAACAATAATAATAAATCTTAAAAGCAGGGTCAGAGTTTCATCCACTTATCTGGAAAAACAGATAAGGACTTCTGAAGGTGCCATAATCATGCTGCGGGTAAAACTCCCAGTGAATCTGGTGGCATGAGGTGATCACTATCCAAGCAGGGGGCAATCCAAGATCCCCTTTGTGGAGCCAGTGAAAACAAAAATTCAGAAGCCCTTAATCTGGCTGCTCCAGCCAGACCTCCTCGAGTGTGCTCACAGAGCCCAACCAGTTCCACCACAAAGCTCCGTTGTTATCCAGCTCCGTCTGCTTTTCCTCCGAAAGCAGAGTCCACATCTGCAAAGTGACAAAGTCAGCGTTTACACTTGCCCCAACTATTTGGCATATTTTGAATTTTTGAGGATTAATTTCGTGAACAGTCAGCGCTGTTTGGCTGCAACGCAGACAAAATCCTTCGGCCTATGAGTACAAGTCTGTTTGCAATTTTGAGGGGAACACACTAAAAGATCCGTCAGCTTAGTTTGAAAGGAAACCTGAAAGTAATACACTTCATTTTTCTTCTCAGTCTAGGATATGGACTCTTTCTTTTAGTTATCTGTGTGGAATCATGGAATGGGTTGGATTAGAAGGGACTTAAAGATCCCACTCCATCCCTGCCATGGGCAGGGACACCTCCCACTGTCCCAGGCTGCTCCAAGCCCCATCCAGCCTGGCTTTGGGCACTGCCAGGGATCCAGAGGCAGCCAAAATTCTGGGAATTCCAGCCCAGCCAGGAATTCCCAATTCCCAATGTCCCATCCATCCCTGCCCTCTGGGATTCCCTGGCTCCTGTCCCTCCACCCCTTGTCCCCAGTCCCTCTGCAGCCTTTTACCCTCCCTTGGATGAGAACTCAGGGCTTTCTCTTCCTCAACACGACTAACACCACTTCCTCAACGCCACTGAAATCCAAGTTTTTTCCCAGAAACCTCTTTAGAGGTCACATTTCGGTGACAAGCCGACACTCGGTTATCCAGAATTCTTCTACACGGTAATTTCTTGGAATGCAGCATCTCCATTCGCAAGGGCTCTTTCTGTCCCGGATGCTTTTTGCCACCGAAATAAACCATATTCTTTATAATACACCACGTAATCCCAGAGAATTACGAGTAAATAAATAAATAAACACACAGACAAACACAGCAGAGTCCGCTAAGTTTGTGTTATTTGATTTCGCAGCCGGGACGGGCGAGCAGCGCCTCCGCCGTGAGGCGATGGCCGCCCTCACGCCCGCCCTCAGGGCGCTGCCCCAGCGCCCTTTCCCCGCCTCTTCCCGGGGAAAAAACAGGGATTTCCCCGTTTTCTCCACATTTGTGCCTGTTAGCCTCACTAGGGCTCGGCTGAGGGGCGGCTCCTCCCTCAGCCCACTCGGACAGAGCCAGACACACCCCGGTACCCCGGCGGCTCCCCGGTGTGTGAGGGGGCCGGCCGGGCTCCAGCCCCTCCCTCCCCCGGGCCGGGAAGCGAAAGCGAAAGGCGGCCCCGAGCCGGCTCCGGAGGTGTCTGAGGAGCCGCCGGCAGCTGCAGCAGCCCCGGCCGTGCCCCCAGCCCGTCCCGGCCGTGCCCCCAGCCCGTCCCGGCCGTGCCCCATAGCCCGTCCCGGCCGTGCCCGCCGGGAGCCGAGCGGTGAGGGAGGCCTCACGTCCCTTGGAGGAGTCGCAGATAAACCAAAGAACAACTATTGTTCATTTCTGCTTTCACTTTCCTTTTTTTCCTCCACAGAAAACTGTACAGCAGTCTCTGAATTTTCGCTGCCCGGTCCAAACCAGAAAGGGATTCCGGGCTCCAAAACCCCAGTTTCAAGCCAGGGCGGTGCGGCTCAGAAGGCGAGGATTCCCAGGTGAGAGGGTCAGAACTGCCTGGATGAATCGGGAATTTGGGCTGCTCCCGCTGGGATTTCAAGGTCAGGCCGTGGAGTATCCAACTGTGAAAAACGCCAATCGCTTGTTTTTAGAATTTCAGAAGTTTAATAGTAGTAAAATGGTTATAAAAATAGCAATACAGTTAGAGTAATACTAATTTGGACAATTTGAATTAGGACAATATGAGACAATAGAAACAAAGAGTTATGGATGGCTGGGTACCTTTTCTGGGCAGCATAAGCCTGAAAAAGGACGCCCATTAACAAAGGATTAACGCATAAAAACAATAACCTGTTGCATGTTCATATGCCTCATCCATGATGCATAAATTCCATTCAAACACAGGATTCTGTCTGGTCAGTGTCAACTTCTTCCTCATAATCCTAAAGGCATCATCCTGCCCGAGCGAAGCAGGAAGTTTTTCTCCTGATAATGGAGCAATAAATTCTCTTTCTCTGAAAGATTCAGGTGTCCTGCGGCTGCTATCTCACTACAAATCCTTTCTTTATAAAAAAGTATCCTACAGTGCATAGTTTCTATTTTAACATTTTGTTATACCCTAAAACTATATTTAACACACTACTTACATGAATTAATCCAGCATTACTTTCTAACACAACGCATGTAATATTCATTTTGATATCTGTGAAAATTATTGTGAAAATATTTGTGAAAAAGGAGGCTTCAGATATGCAGTATCTGTCATTTTTGCATATGGAATTATACATTTATGTTTAAAAATTTTTTCAGCTTAGCACAGCTTCTGGTATTCCTGATATCAGTTGCATAAAAAATATGCACAATGTTTTAATTTTTTTTCCTGGTCCCTCAGGTTTCCATGGATTTTACCAGCCCTCCATTATCTCTCCAAGACAATGGTTTTGTAAGTATTTCCTGATGTGCTGCCTGGGAGTGAAATCTGTATTTGACTTTCGTATCTCTGACTGACTGAAGGTTTGTGCTCCCACTGCTACTGCTTGTCTCACCTTCTTCCACCCTTTAACACTTGGGGCATTCCCCATTTCCACCTCCTGTTTCCATGGGGAGAATCCCATTCCCAAGGTTCTGCATCACAGATTTTCCCAGAACTTTCTGTCCTGCCTCTCTTGCTCATCTGCCTTTGTGGAGGATTCTAGGGGAATTTCCCTTTTCCTGGGATTCAGCTCCAGCAGTGCACAAATGGTTTGGATGGGACTTTCCCTGGCCTTTCTTGTGTTTTCTTGATTATTTTTTCCTTCTTTCAGGATGTGTGAAACCATTCTTTTAGTAAAAAATCATTTTTCTTATTATCTTCCAGCTGTTGGCATGTGCATCCTTTTTATTCTCTGCACTCAATCCCTGGAGTGAAGGAATATTTTTCCCATTGTAACTAAGACACAGATGGATATTTCCCTCTTGCTTAATTTGAAACTGGAAGAAATACTTTCTGTTTTATTATTTTTAGGAAATACCCAGCATTATCAAGAGAACTGACAAGATCATCTAATTCAGATCTTTTCCATGGATTATCTAATTTAGACCTTTTGCTATTTCTAAATTTCATGGTTCCCATTCAAGCTTTATGTAATCTTGAGTAAAAAGGGAGAGAATATTTCAGCAGATCTTTTTGGATTTTTTTTTTTCCTGCAGAACGTTGCAGCCACAGAAATAAATCAGAACAGAGATTTTCCCTCTCTTTGGGCTTTGTAGTTTCTCTGCCCCTGTGAACTTGTGCCCTGAATTTCAATTCTGAAATGGTTCTTTTATCACCTTCCTTGATGCTACCTTTTATTATCTAATCTCCCTGAGCTTGGAAGATCAAAATCCCATTTTCACTTTTATTTTTTTTTATTGACACCTCCTCCTGGAGGAACTGCTGAGAAAGCACAGAGCTAAACATTTATGGGTTTGAGGGGCTTAGATCTGTGTGGAAGAACATGGAGACAACTTGATTTATTATTTAGCTAAATAATAAATTCACCTGTGCATTTTAACAGTTGGATAATTAGCAAATAATAATGGCTTGCCAGTAATTCACAATTTCACAGATTTTTTTCCTGGCCAGCCATTAAAATAATTCAACAATTTGACCTAAGTGAATGATGTTTTAAATTTTTTTTTTGTTAAACTTTTTAATTTTTTGAAGATTGTTTTAGAGTTGTTTGGGGTGTCTCAGCTGTTGGCCAACAGAGGAGAAAACCAACGTGTTCCTCTTCTCTCTGCAGAGTATGGTACCCGCTGATCCACTTGGGACACCCCTGGAAGAGATTGAAAAACTCAAGGAAGAGCTGAGGATATGGAAGGCAAGTTCTGTAAAGCACACGGAGTCATGGAAATTTGCCAAAATACAAAAATTGGTGCATCCTTCTGAAATCAGATCAAACCCCCCACATTTATAACACCTTTAATTTGTTCTGCTCTTCCATGCTTTGTGCTTGTGTTGATGGCACTCTTGTGAGTTGAATATTTACCCAAAGTGTTAAAAATTAATAAGTGCAAAGGGCTTACTCAAGGTTTTGTTTGTTCCTCTAGAAATAAACCTTTAAAAAACTTAAAAATCTTCTTCCTTTTGCTCTCCAGATAAGACTTGAAAATGCTGGGAAGGTAAAAGCTGACCTGTTTTACTCCAAACTAGCAGCAGAGGCAGAGTGTGGCAGAGCAGAGAAGCAGCTGGCGGAGCTGAAGGAGCAGGAGAAGCAGAGGAAGGACAGAATCACCAGCTGTGAGGTGTGCAGGGGGCTGGGAGGGAGCTGGGGCTGGCAAAATGGGAGAACATTCCCAGTTTCACTGGCTTTGCCAGCGTGCAGCTGTGCTGGTCGGATGTTCCACGTGTTTTTTGCTGCACTTCAGTTTTTCACTAGCAGGCAAAGAGACTGCAATAAACTGAATCTGTTTTGGGGTGAAACCTGCCAAAAGCAGCCTTGCTCTTCCAAGGTTCTCCCCTGTGGATGAGTTTCAGGTCTGGGTGAAGGGGATGGAACCCAGTGGGGTGATTGCACTGCTTTGCCAGCTCCCTGCTCTGCACCCAAAGGATCAGCATTTCTTAGGTGCCACTGAGCTGGGCAAGAGCCAGGGCCTGTCTGAAGAGAGATTTTTCTTCTAGAACTGCTGGTTCCAGAACCCCATGGTTCATTCCCTCGATATTCCATGGGCAGGAACAGCAGAAGGTCCCACAGGCTGCCAAGGAGGTGCTTCCAGTGAGCTTTGGTGGATCACTGATGAGAAATTACAGCTTTAAGCCATTACAATATAATTCATAGCTTAAACACACTCAGGTTGTGGGGAGATTTTCGGAAAGCTGATTTTTGGTTCTTTAATCACAAAAGTTTGGATTTGTACCCAGGAAAGGTCATGATCACCATGTGGCTTTGGCCTTCAGCTGATGGGAAGTGCTCCAAGTGTCTGCAGTGGTTGGTGACTTCCCAGGAGCCACCTTGTGATGGTGGAAGAAGGTGACAACATCTGACAACATCTGCTCTGCTTCCTTCTCATCCTCTCACATTCCCTGTCCAGGAAATCCTGGATTTGCTCCCAGAGCTTTGTGTCCAAGCAGGATTCCTTGTTCTGGAGGAATTATGGAGCAGACAGGAGGAAGGAGGAGGACATGAGGAAGGAAGAGCAGCAGCATGGCAGAAACTGCCCAGATGTTGCTGAAATATATTTCTGTCTTTATTTAAGTGTTTAACTCTGCATTTCATCTTTTTGGCCTGTAGCAGGAACTCTTGATGCTAAAGCAAGAAAACACTGAGCTGAAAAAGGAGATGGAAAAGCTCAAAGAAGACCTGGAAGAACACAGTTCCCAGGATAATCCGGTAAAGGAGGGGAATATTTGCAAATTGGTCTTTTAGGAGGGCAGATTTTTATTTTCAGAGAATGGTTTGGGTTGGAAGGGACCTTAAATCCCATCCCATTCCAACCTCAGGGACACCTTCCCCTATCCCCAAGCCCCATCTAACCTGGCCTGGGACACTTGCAGGGATCCAGGGGCAGCTGCTGTGGGAAACCTGAGCCTCCCCACTGAATCTGTCCCTCTGAAAGGCTGCTGGGGCCACTTGTTCAGCATTTGAACCTCTACTAATTTCAATATGAAATAAACCTGAAAGTTTCTTATTTTTCCTGGCAAGCCAGTTTGAAGCAGGGAGAGGATATGGAAATAAATCCAAGAGGTACTGGAAGTGTGAGAGGAATGGAAGCAAGCAGACATTGATTCAGTGGAAGGCAGTGGAATCAAAAAATATTCATAGCATTGGTAATATTCAAGTTTTCTTTTTTTGTGTCAATTCTAAAGTTGGAGGTTAAAAAGAAGGTGGCAGAAATGCAATTGAAGTTCACTCACCTGGAAGAGATGAAGGATGATGGGGCAGATGAGGATATGGACACCCACTGTGTGTTTGGGGTGGCCACAAAAACCCCCTTCAGACTCAACCAGAACCAGGCACTGCTGACTTTTGAAGATGAGGAAGGTAGGATGTGTATTTTAATTATAAAATTAATGTCTCTGAAGTATTTCACCTGGTAGTGGTGGGGTTTTCCCCCAAGGATGTTTTGAATGGAACAGGAAAAAAATCTTAGAATATTTTATACAATAAGAGCATCTTTCATCAGCTTAAGTTCTACTAGTCCCACTCAAAATCTATTTTATATGTATAATTAATAATATATTTGCTATATTTATTGTATATTATTTTAGTAACATTGTTTGTTATTAATAAAGTCGTATAATATTTTGTTATTATATTATTTGGACTACATAAAACCGCAGAGATTTTATGGAAGTAGGCATGGATGCTTGGGATCTGGTTGCCTAATTATTATTTATTTCTGCTTTACTGGTGCAAAAGGAGATTTTTTAAGAGACTGGGGAATAATTTGGGGTTTATAATGATTAAATAAAGCTTTCCATATCTGATTTCCCTCAGTTGCCCAGAAGCTGACAAAGATGAGCAAGCACTGTGTGAACTTGGACAACAGAACAGCAAATGTGACAGTGAAGCCTTTTGAACTCGACATGGGATTCCAGTTTGAGGTAAACAGCTGAAATATGCAACTCTCAAAATCTGAGCTCTTTAAAAGCTTTAGGGTCTTTTTTTTTTTCAGTGTTTTCAGTCACAAAGTGCACAAAAATTTGATGTTTTTAGCTCCACGTCACTGTCTCTGGAAAGAAGATCAACGTTTCAGACATACCTGAGCTTCCCATTCCTGAAGAATGGATGAGAGACAAACTTGAGCTGCATTTCTACAAAACTGAGCAGGCAGAAGGAGGAGGAGAAATAGAAGAAGTGACCTACAACAGGGGGTCTGGGACAGGTGTCATCACATTCCTCAAGCCTGGAGGTAGAGTCTGGAATATTTTCTAATCCAAATCCAATATTTTCTTGTACAAATCCATCCTGGGTTCCATTCTGGGGTCACCACTGAGTGTTGCAAACTCTTCCCACAGGGAGCTTGATGGATCCCCCAGAGATGTGGGGAAATAAAGCAGTTTTTCATCACATCCTTTTGGAGCAAACACAACCTGCTCACAGTTCATGAGCTTTCTTTCACAACTTTTCCCAAAAAAAACCCTGATTTTTTCCCTCTGCCTTGCCAGGCACTCATTCTGCAAACAGCAAATCAGGAAGATGAGTTTGATTTTAGCTCTGCTGCAGGACAGTGCAGTTGGACAGGCATTCCTGTTGCCCAGCTGGATGGAATTCCATGATCAATTCCACATCCACTTGGAGCAGCTGCTTCAGATTTATTTCAGAGCTTTGTGGGCATTTCATGATTTTGCTTTTTGTTTTGGAAGTGCCAAATAAACTTTTTGCAGAATGCACATAAAGAATCTACAGGTGTGCCATCCTACATTAGTTGGATGAGCTTGGTCATTGAAATGTTTATAAAATAGTGGTTAAATTATATTAAATAATTAACTGTTTTTTTTTTTTTTTTTTAATTCTCTTACAGCAAGCTACAACTTTGTGGGATGTACTAAATACCCTTTCTGTGCAGAGGAAAGGTGGTTCATCATTTCTGTCTCACCACATTTTGATTTCCACTTGATGAAGTTTCAGGTAAAGGAATCTACTCCAGGCTGATAGAACAGAGAGGTGGGAAATAGGAGGAGGGGCAGAATTTTCACTCCTTTTGTGTGAACTTCACAACTTCACAGTGGGTGTGAAATGGGCTGTTGAGTTCATGTGAAGCTGCAATTTATTTTTAAAGGGTGTGCTTGTGTTTCCTTGATGGAATTACCTCAGCACTCCCCCATGGCTGTGCTGGGCTGTTCGGGAAGGAGCTAAAGCACAAAGCTCTGCCAGGATCCCAGAGTCCCAGCAAATGCAACATTTGCTCATCCATTCCTTGATTTTACTCCTCATTCAGCCCAGATTGTGAGAGCTGCCTCATGACACTCTGCTTCAGGAGGAGATGGTGATCAGGGCAGAATTGTGTCTCTAATTAGGGCTTTGTCATTAAGGCATGGCTGCAGGACACACAGCTGGTGTGGAGCATGTCCTGGCAGGGATTTTGTGGGGTGGTGCTGGCAGGAGCCATCGGGGCTCCCCAAACCCAGAGTGTGGCTGCATTAGGGAGTGCAGGACACACCAGTTAAAGTGTGGGCTTGGAATCATGGAACCACAGAATCTCCTGAGCTGGAAGGGACCCACAGCATCATGGATCCAGCTCCTGGTCCTGCACAGACACCCCAAAATCCCACCCTGGGCACCCCTGGGAGCGGTGTCCAAACCCTCCTGGAGCTGTTGGGAATGTGCCCATTCCCTGGGGAGCCTGGGCAGTGCCAGCACCCTCTGGGGAAGAGCCTTTCCCAAAATCCATCCTAAATCTGCCCTGGCCCAGCTCCAGCTGTTGTTCCTCTGCTCCCAGAGGGCAGAGATGGGAGCTGTCCCTCAGGAGCTCCAGACTGGGATGAGTTTCCCCTCCCTCTTCTCCAACAAACCAAGTGCCCTGAGCTGCTCCTCCAAGACCCTTCATGGCAGTGTGAATCCAGAGTTCCAGACCCTTCATGGCAGTGTGAGTCCAGAGTTCCAGACCCTTCATTGTAGTGTGAGTCCAGAGTTCCAGACCCTTCACTGTAGTGTGAGTCCAGAGTTCCAGACCCTTCATTGTAGTATAAATCCAGAGTTCCAGACCCTTCATTGTAGTATAAATCCAGAGTTCCAGACCCTTCACTGTAGTGTGAATCCAGAATTCCAGACCCTTCATGGCAGTGTGAGTCCAGAATTCCAGACCCTTCACTGTAGTGTGAGTCCAGAGTTCCAGACCCTTCATTGTAGTGTGAATCCAGACCCTTCACTGTAGTGTGAATCCAGAATTCCAGACCCTTCATGGCAGTGTGAGTCCAGAGTTCCAGACCCTTCATGGCAGTGTGAATCCAGGGTTCCAGACCCTTCATGGCAGTGTGAATCCAGGGTTCCAGACCCTTCACTATAGTGTGAGTCCAGAGTTCCAGGCCCTTCATGGCAGTGTGAGTCCAGAATTCTGCTCTTTCCAGAGAAATTCCCACTACCTAAAGTTTTCCCCTCATCAGAGATCCCAGCCACACCTGAGAGAAGAGTTCAATTCCCATCTCTCCCAGTTCCCTTGAGTGCACAGCTGCTGTATAATCCAGGTTTGTTTTTCCTCCCCAGCCACACTGCAGGGTTTCCAAGAAAACCATTCTGCTGAAAGGAGTCCCAGAGGTGGAAGAGGATGAAGAAAGTGTGCAGGACATGATTGAAATTCACTTCCAAAAGCCAAGCAATGGTGGGGGGGAGATAGAGAAAATCAAATACATCTCCAAAGGAGCAGCCTATGTTTGCTTTGAGGAGGATACTGAGAATGCCAGCTCAGGAACCACAGAGAACTGATGAAGTTTCAGGGATTTCTGTAGATATTGTGCTTTAATGCTCTGAGATTGATATTGTAGCAAAGGAATCCCTGCCTTCCTGCCTTGTCTCATGGCTCTGGCTTTGCACAGGGAGTCAGCAAAAGTCCCTGCCTGTGTTACACATGAAAGGCACAGACCAAGCCTTCAGCTGCCCCTGTGACAGCTCACATTTTCTGCAACTTTCCGTATTTTATACCTTGCAGATTTAAAAATACTCCAGAGTGGGATGAGTGGATTATTTCTTACGCTCTGGATGCAAAAGCCATATTTAATTTAATCCCAATCCAAGCCTCCTCCCAGTCCTGCTTTAAGTGCCAGAGTTTCAGAAGGTGGCTCTGACACAGCTCCTGTCCTGCTGAGGTTGCTGAGTGCCACCAGAACTCAAACACCTGAAAGAATCCTGTAATTTCATAAAAGCCACCTTATCAAATTAGTGATAGAATTAAAATAGAAAATGGGAAGAATAGAATTAAAATAGAAATTAAAATAGAGAGAATTAAATAGAAAAAAACCAAGAAATTTCACTTTAAAATGGCCTGGCATTTGCTGCCTTTAGCTGTTCGTAGTCTGCTTTATTGTTTGATTTTAATATTTATTTCTGCAATTCAATTTTCTTCATTTTTGTTCATGATTTTGGTAATTAAAAACGATTTCAGCCAAGGATTGAGCTGGTGCTGGACTTGGTTTTGTAACAGTGCTGCTGAACAGCCCTGAGGAATCTGGTGATCCCAGGCTGGAGAGAGTGATTTTCCAAAGAGGAATATTTCTCCTTTTCTGCTCTCATCCTTGGAAAACAAATCCTCCTCAGACTTTGCACTTTTGTCATCCTTGGGTGCTGAAATGGTTTGGCCCTAATAGTCTTGTCTCCAAACTAACATGAGCCTGACATTGGAAATAATTTATTTTTGGGGTATTTGACATCTTGATGTGCAGGGAAAGGGGAGGGAATACCTCAGGGATTATTATTGCAGACAGACTCTTAACTGGCAATGGATAAAAGTTGAATATGGAAAGTTAAAAGGCTGCAAACACCAGAGTTTATTTTGAATTTGCTGTTGAGTGAGATCCATGTGACTGTAGCACCTCTCACTGTTTAGGGCATGCAAAGGCAGGGATTGATTACCTGACCACTGGGAAATAATAATAATTACTTCAAACAAAGTAGTGCTGAGGAATTCACAGAAGTTGTGCACTTTTGCACTCTCAAAAACGTGGTAAGACCAGACACCTTAAAAAGAGAGAGGGAAAAACCTGAAAAAGGCAAAAAATGTCATGAATTTCAACTGTATCTCACTGATAAATATTGACAAGTAAATCATTAAAAAGGAAAAAGCTTAAAATTCTCATAAGGTGTGACTCATGAGGAGTAGTGAGAAGCTGCAGGTTTTAAAGCCCAGAAAACAAATCAGATTTTTACACTTTAAAGACAATGTCTGTAAATGTCTTGCCTTTGTCTCTGATGAATTATGGCTTGTGATGATTGCCCTGTTAAATTTTAAGGTGCTTTAAAGGCTGGAGATTGGTTTTAATGATGAACAATAAGAATAAAGTGTCAGTGATGTGTCTATAAATGTCAGTATCCCTTTTTCCTCCCTGCTGGGGTGCCTTTCTCTTGGGCTGGGTGGTTTTTATTCCCAGATGACACACAGGGACATTCCCAGCTGCAGTGTTCACCCCAGCATTGCTGTCCAGCCAAACACGAGGCTCTTGGGGCCAGGGGAGCTGTGCAAGCACAGCCTTTGGGGTGCCAGGGGGGTGTCCCTGGCCATGTGGGATAGGGGGAAGGAATTCCTGCCTGGGAGGGTGGGCAGGGCCTGGCACAGGGTGCCCCGAGCAGCTGCGGCTGCCCTGCATCCCTGCAACTGTTCGCTTTCCGTGCATGTCCCTGTCCATGCGTGTCCCTCTCCACTCCTGTCCTTCTCCACGTGTGTCCCTGTGTGTCCGTCCCTGTCCACACCTGTCCTTCTCCCTTGTGTCCCTCTCCATGTGTGTCCTTCTCCATGCATGTCCCTCTCCATGTGTGTCCCAGTCCACACGTGTCCCTCTCCACTCCTGTCCTTCTCCATTTGTGTCCCCGTGTGTCCTTCTCCCTTGTGTCCCTCTCCATGGGCATCCTTGTCCATGTATATGTCCCTGTGTGTCCCTCTCCATGTCTGTCCTTCTCCATGTATGTCCCTGTACCTCTCCATGCGTGTCCCTCTCCCTGTGTGTCCCTGTCCCTCTCCATGCATGCCCTTCTCCCTTGTTCCTCTCCATGTGTGTTCTTGTCCATGTATATGATTATAGAGTCCCTGTCCCTGCCTGTCCCTCTCCTTGTGTGTCCCCATATATGCCCCTATGTGTGTCCCTCTGTCCCTGTGTGTCCCTGTCCCTCTCTATGCATGCCCTTCTCCCTTGTTCCTTTCCACGTGTTCTTGTCCATGTATATTTTCAAGTCTCCGCATGTCCCTGTCCCTCCCCCTGTGTGTCCCTGCCCAAATCTCGGTTCCCGTTCCAGCCGGGCAGGGCGGGCCGGGCCGCGCTGTCCCCGCCGGGCTGGGGGCGGCCTCAGGGGCGGCCCCGCCGCTTCCCCGCCGCTTTCGCTTTCGTTTCCCCGCCGGGCCCGCTCGTTCCGCGCCCTTCCCTCCGGGATCCCTCGTCCCGGTGGGATCCTCGTCCCGTTGGGATCCCGTCCCGGTGGGATCCTCGTCCCGTCGGGATCCCGTCCCGTTGGAGCGGCCATGGCAAGTGCCGGGGGGAGCGGGGGCCGCACACCGTGAGGGGCAGGGCCGGGAGGGGCTGGGGGGAAAGCGCTGGAAAAGGAGCTGGGGACGGACTGGGAACAAAGCATGGAGGGACAGGAGCCAGGGAATGGCTCCCAGTGCCAGAGGGCAGGGATGGGTGGGACATTGGGAACTGGGAATTCCTGGCTGGGCTGGCATTCCCAGAGCAGCTGGGGCTGCCCCCGGATCCCTGGCAGTGCCCAAGGCCAGGCTGGACATGGGGGCTTAGAGCAACCTGGGACAGTGGAAGGTGTCTTTGCCCATGGCAGGGCTGGATTGGGATGAGCTTTAATGTCCCTCCCAACCCAAATCAGGCTGGGATTTGCCATGAAGCGCCAGCAGGACCCGTTGTCAGCAGAGCTGCTGCTCCATCCGTCCCCCCCCCCCCCCCCCATTCCTCCCTCCCTCCCTTCCTCCGCATTCCCGGCCCATTCCCGGCCCATTCCTTCCCCATTCGCGGCCCATTCCCGGCCCCTCCCGCATCGCCCATCCCTGCCTGGGAGCAGCTGCTCGGCACAGACGCGTCTGGGGAGTGATTCAGCACAATCCGTTTGTTCTTGGGTTGCTTTTTTTTCCCCTAACCCCACTAGCAGGCCCGAGTGTTGCTCCCAAACACCAGCTGGGAAGGTGTGAGGGCTGTCTGGCAGCCGAGCCGAGCTCCGGCTGTGCCAGGCGTGAGAAAATCCCCGTCTGCATTCCCTCCGTGCCGCCTCTCGCACGGGCCTCACCGCCTGCTTAATTGGCTGCTGTCATTAATTAAAAGCTCCTGGCGCTCGGAATTCCATGGAGCCTCTCGCTGGGCTTGCCCCCAGAGCCTCAGGACTGTGGGCAGGCATCGCTCCCTCAGCAGCACCTGCTGGAGCTTCGATCCTGTCCTAGGCAGCCCAGGCCAGGAAAAAAAACACCTTAAGAGAAGTTTAAAACTTAAGAGAAGTTTAAAACTTAAGAGAAGTTTAAATCTTAAGAGGAATTTAAAGAATTCAGATGCAGTGACTGGCCTCAAGTGCAGTTACTGACAGCTCGTTCCCACTAACCAAATTTATCTCCCTTTTTCCGAAAAGTCAGTGAAGTGTTAAATGTAGTCAGTGCTCCGCAATGTGCAGTGATATCGAATATCAGAATCACAGGAAACTACAGGAAAGGTGAGAAACTGAAATTTAGGGCTCATTTTTCCTGCTTTGAGAAGATGCTGAGAGGGTTTAAAAGGCTGAGATCCCGAATTTAACAAGGAATCTGCCCCTTCCACTCTGCCGGGAATCCTGCTGAGCATCACATGCAGTTACAATTTTTCTTTCTCTTCTGATGTTAAATATCAGAATCAGAGGAAACCACGTTACCAGTGGGACCTTCCAGCTGAGAAACTTAAATTTAATGCTCATTTTTCCTGTTTTGAGAAGAGGGTTTAAATGGCATTTAAAACCATTTTTAATGCAGGTGCCTGAGGCAGCCTGGCAGGCACTGAGATCTGATTGGGCAGGATTAATTAACCCCTAAATGCACATTGCAAAGGCTCCTAAAACAACTAAGAAACTGAAAAAAAATCAAAAAACAAAGAAAAAAAAGAGAGGCTGTAATTCATACCATTCACACCTAAAGCCTGAATTTTAGCTGTTTTGAAAATGAACTTGTTTTGCTACATGGAAGCAATAATATTTATTTATATAATATATTTTATGATATATATTATATATATTATATATATTATATATATTATATATATTATAATATAGAAATATATAAATATATAATATAATATAATATAATATAATATAATATAATATAATTTATAATATTATAATTATTAGTGTATATTATTATTATTAGTGTATATTATTATATATAACATGTAATATATATAAAATAATATAATTATAATAATAAAGTATAATATAATAAGATATATAAAATATATATATCATATATGATATAATATATATTATATAATATATGTGATATATTATAATATATATAAAATTCATATATGTAAATTATTATATATAATATATTTTATATATTAAGGATATTATTATATAGTGATATATACTAATGATAATTATATATATAATATATATTATTGTATATTATATCTCCTATATATTATATATAAAGCAAGAAATTATATTTAGAAATTATCTATTATATATTATTTTATATATATATTATATATTATATATTATATATTATATATATAATATTATATATTATATATTATATACGGTGTATTATATTTTATATATTATACACGGTATATTATATACAGTATATTATATATTATACACAATATATTATCTATTATATAATGTATTATTTAGCTATATTATTATATATGATATATATAATTTTTTCAGAGATTATGCATTCTTCATGGATACTTTCATGTATCGCTGCTTGAAAATACATCTTTCCAGACTTGAAATATGGGTGTGAACAGTGTGTATCAATTCAAAAAAACCCCAAAAAATAGCTGGGGGAGCGGGAGCCTCTCCAGGGTGGGAATCTGGGGGTCCCTCCTGACTTTGCCATCCCTGCCCAGGCTGCCAGAGGCACGAGGACAGTTGTCATCGCTGGTGTCCCAGCCGGCCTCCTGGAGGATGAGCTCCTGGCTGACATCCTCACCATCCACTTCCAGAGGTCCCGGAACAACGGCGGGGACGTGGAGCAGGTCACGTATCCCACACGGAAAGCTGGAGTTGCCTACGTGACCTTCGAGGATGCAGGAGGTATTAAATGGTGTATTTAATATTGAAGTACTGGTGTGCCCTGGAGAGTGGGCCCCAGAACGGTTTCAAATTGGGATTTCGTAGAACCTGGGGGCTGTTAGAATTTGAAATGCAGAGAAGTCTTAGAGCTCGGATCTGGGTTTGTTTTCAGTTGTGGAGCGTGTTCTGAAGAAGGATCAGCATCTCCTGCAGGACAAGAGGCTGCCCGGGCCCTTCCCCCTGACAGTGACCCGCTACTGCCACCAGGTGAGCTCCTCCCTGTCACTGTCACTGCTTTCATTGCAGGGATGCGACCCCAGTCGGGCTCAAAACAATTTATGGCTCAGGTAAACATCAGTCTCAGAGGCTGTGGGATTTATGGCCAATTATCGGCCATAAAAAATGGTCACAAGTTCTTTGTTACAGGGCAGTATAGAACTTCATAACCCAATGGACAGTTTCAAAAGTTTATTTTGCTTTTCTAACCTATCACCTTTACTTACTCCTGCTGCAATGAATATACTTTTATCCAGTGGGTTATTATTACATGTACACAATAGATGCTTCTATTACAACTTCTCAACTCTCAGCTTACTCTATACAAGTTCATTTCTACAATTTCTACATTATAAAGTCTTCACCATCTTATCAATAGTTTCTTACTTACCTAAGTTACTTAAGAAGTTTGCTACTTCTTACTTACAGCTATAGAAACATAAGTTTATGATGTTTCTGCTTAATGTCCGTGTGCTTTATTTTTACATTCTTCCAAGGCTGCAGATCAGACCCTCCTGTGTCTGTTGAAATTTCTGTCTTTCCATTTCCCGCACCTAATTAATCTAATTATGCTTCATGCTCATTAGCCACTCCTTAACTTCTCCCATTGACAATTCCAGGCCTTCCTCCGGGTCACCTCCACCCTCAGCATGGTTGTTTTCAGAGATCACTTGGTGTTAGAAGATTTGGTGGAAGAGATGAAGCAGCAGAGCCCAGCTTTGAGTTTTGGGCCTTTGCAGCGTGACGGGCACATTGCAGTGCAGGGGCCCTTCCCAGCACTCCGGGTGCTGAGGGATTTCCTCCTGCTGAAGGCAAAATCCCTCCCAGAGGAGGACAGAAGAGAGAGAAAACCCCACCAGAGGCCGAGGAGGAAGCTGCAGGAGCACAGAGGTGCTGCAGAGATGAGGAATTCCACCCGGAACGCGCAGAGGGAAAAACAAGTGCTGGTTCTGGACACGGATATCTATCACTACATGAAGCACTTCCATGCCAAGGCTCTGCAGAGAAATGATGCTGTCATTTCTGGTGTCACTGATGGTGACATCACCACGGTGACCATTGAGAGTGCTGCTGATGCACAGGGATTAAAAGCCAAGAAAATGATAGAAAATTACTCGGTGGAGCTGCAGAAGATTTTACGGAAGGAGAGGATCTGCTTCAAGGAGCCCACCAGGGCTGGGAGGCAGAGACTCAGACAGCTCTGTGAGAGGCTGAAACCACACTACCCCAGAGTGCTGATCATCCCTTATGACACCCACCTGGATGTTGTGGGCACCTCTGCAGACGTTCTTGGGTTCACAGAGGAGGTGAAGAGGCTCTCCAGGTAGGGGTCAGGGCTCCTGGGGTTTGGGTTCCTCACCCAGACTCTGCCCGTGGCCCTGTGGCACTGGGGTGTCACTCTGTCCCACTCACAGGCTGGAGAGTGACCAAGCCTGGCCCCTGCCAAACACCAAATTAAGGTCAGAACAATAAATCAGTGATTTTTGCATCTTTCATCAACTTGGGGACCACATTTCCTTTTGGTACCTCAGAGCATTCTCATCAAGGAGTACATCATGAAGAAAGAGATTTTTATTTTTTTTTTTAAGCTGGGTGTGCCATGCATGTAGGAAACACTGCAGGAGAGTTGTGTGTGAGGTTCTGTGAGGAGGTGAGCACAGCAGCCAGGAGTGGGGACCTTCTCTGGCCCTTGAGCTGCAGAGGGACCCCTGGCAGAGCAAAATGCACAAGGAATGGGCAGGTTGAGAAAGCCTTGCTGATTCTTCCCTGCAGGAAACAGGCCAGTTTGTTTTCATAGGAGCAATAATGAGGTTTTTCCCAGCTGTAAAGGCTTCTGCAGCATCTCTTGACAGCTCATTACTTAGACATGAAAGTGTGTCCAGAGATTTGATGGGGAAATGTGGGGGCATTCAGACTTTGGAATCAGATTCCAAAGATTTATGCAAACCTGTTTCTGTATCCATTACAAGGGCACAAATGGGGGGGTTTTATAAACCAATTTAGAAAATAGCTTTTATTTTGTGATATCTGTGTGCTTAGAATAATTTCTCAAAACATCCAGAGCAGCTTTTCTGTCTGGTGTGCAGGCAAAGTTTTAGGGGTTTATGCCATTAAAGAAAAGTGTTATCCAAAACATTGTGTCTGTGTTATTTTAACCAAATCCCAGATTTTTGGTTGGAAGCTCAAGCCTGAAGCCCAAGAACTGCTTGAGTCATTTTCTTGTCATGGCTGATTCTCCAGTGCAGTGGAGCCAGTGAGAGGTGTTAAAGCACCTTTGTGTACTAAAAATGTATTAAAAGTGTATTGAAATTGTGTTAAAAATGAGTGTCAAAGCAGCAAGCTGATGAGCTTAAGTGCTTTGCTGAATTGGGAGAGGGGAGCAATATTTAAAGATATTTAATAATAACAATAACAACATTAACAAATCAACAACAACAACAATAGTAATAATAGTAAAAATACTAGTAATAATAGTAATAGTAATAATAATAATGATAATAATGGTGATGATGATGATAATATTAGTAATAACAACAACAACAACAACAATAATTCATCTTTTCCAAGTTCCCCCAGTCCAGAAAACAATGGATATTCAGCTAAAACCCCTCCAGTTGGTCACTGCCATGAATATTCCAGCAAATCCAACCAAACAAACCCTGTGTTGGGGCTGCTCAGGGGTTTGCCAGCTCTCTTTCTCACAGTTATTTTTATGGCAAGCGAGGCTCTGCTGTCTCTATGAAATTCCACTTGAAAAATATTTGTGTGTGTTGGATAATAACCTGGGAAACAGCTGTTATTCCTGGAGCTCTTGGTCGACTCAGGACTCTCAGGTTTGCACATTAATTTGAATAAAAATCTTGCTCAGGAGACCTCAACAAAATATTTGTGCCCTTCCCCCCGAAGGGGAGAAATAAGAGTTGTAAAAATGCAAAGCCTAATTTTGATTTGAGGCGCAACTCCCACTGGAAAATAAATTTAAAAATTACTTTAAAAGCAGCAGAATGTGAGCTCAGTTCCTGGCAGCACCTGGCTACAGTCAGTGGGGAAAACACCTTAAAAACACCCTAAAAACACCTTAAAACGCATTTAAACAACAAGGATTTGAGGGATATCCCTCAGCAGGAAAACCTTGGCCAATTTGGAGGCCAAATCACTCTCGTGGCTGTGCTGGGGGAGGCGATGCAGCAGGAATGACTGACTGGAATCCCTCAGCATCCCTGACACAAAGCGCTGCTCCTGCAGGGAGGGAGCACAAAGCCTCCCTCTTCCCAGGGCACCTGTGCATCCCATTATGCTGCAGCAAGGGTGGATGGATGGATGGAGCCATTCCTGCAGGGAGGAGGGATTTCCATGAGGAATAAAAAGCTCTTTCTGCAGGTTTCTTGTCCCCAAAGCTGCCCCTGCCACCTTTGTGTGTTTGCTCCAGCTGCAAAAGATCTGTCACATCTCCTGAAAAACTGCAGCCCTAGAAGGATGTTCTGAAGGAATATTCTGCTTTTGAGAACCATGTGCTTTATTTAAAAATAACCCCTAGAACAACATGTAAGAAAAATCAATAGAGTTAATAACAATTATCTCATTATCTGAGGCAACTTTCACACCCACACCTTCCTCAGGCCACGCTGGACACTGGGAAGCCTCCAGCCCAGATGGAAATGGGAATATTCACCAGCTGAGGGTGGCTGGTGAGTCCCTGCAGCCATCCAGGGCTGGGCAGAGGAGATGGATTCAGCAGGGATCTCCCCTGGCTCCAGGAACAAACCCTGGTTCCTGTTCTGGTGCACGTCTTGTGTGGGAGAAAAGCAGCTGAGACCCTGCCCAGGGGGGCTGGAAATGCTGGGGAAGGCTGGGAAAGGCTTGGAAAAGCTTGGAAAAGCTGGGGAAAGCTGGGAAAAGCTGGGAAAAGCTTTCTTAATGCTCAACCCTTCCAAGGTGGCTTCCCCCTCACATCCAGGGTGGTCGGTGTCCCAGGATCCATGGCTCCCATCCAGTTTCATTCCAAATAACTCCTTTGGGCTCCTTCCCTTCACTTGCTGCATTAGCAGTGAAAAGTCCTTTTCCACCCCTCTCTTTTAAATTAGAGAAATCCCCTGTGTGCACTTTACCACCTTCACCTAAATTGGAGGATGGGAGTCTTCCCTGATTTCTGAAGATAACCAGGCACCCCGGCCAAGGGGGTGAGAAACAAGCATTCATTTTAATTATGATTTAAAGCAAACCAGAAAAATCGAGTAAGGCTGCACAATTCAGGGCTGACAGCACCTGGTCTGCTTGTACTTAATTTTCCCCTGAGTTGTAAGAGTTGTAGAACATCTGCTGGAAAACAAATCCCTTTTTCTACTTCCCTAGCCCAGCTTTCCTTTGTCTCCTGACACCCATTAGTGACCTTTGAGGAAATCTCCAGAAAGGAACTCAGCTAAGGGAAAACACCACATCTGCAGCAGCAGCACCAGTGCTGGGGGTTGCATTAAATGCAGTTTCCAGGTGCATTTTCCCTGTCCTTTCTGCTCCTGCCTTTGTCATGGGAGCAGTGGGGATCAGCACCTGGGGGAAATGAATTTCTAGAGAATTCTCTCACGGTGTGGCAAAAGCGGATAGGCCAAGAAACATTTATAATGTGCTGTAATTAGGAAATACTTGGCTTCTGATTGTGGTGGTGTGAATTATGACATCTGTATTGTCTCACCCTTCTCATGAGACTGAAAATGGAATAAAAGCTTTTAAAACACTTCTCAGTTACCCCATCTCTGGGTCAGGAAAGGGCTTAATCCAACAAGCACCTGCCACCCACAATACCAAAGGGGAAAAAAAACCAGGATAACATATTGGGAAAACAAAGTTCTGTTGTGTTCGCACAGCTGGAATAGTTTCATTCTCCTAAACCCCTGGAGAAGGAATGCTGGGGTGGCATGTACAAATGGCATCCCGGTGGGATGGTGCAGGAGAGGTGGGATTTCTCCAGGCTGGGATTTCCTCAGCTCAGCGCTGATGGAGCAGGCTGTGTGCGCTGGAGCTGCTCACCCCATCCCCGAGCTGTTCCTTTCGGGGTCACTCCGGGCTCTCAGCCGCTGCTGCTGCATCAGACGGGACAGGAGCAGGTGCCACCAGCCGGGGCTTGTCCCATCCGCCTGTTCCTGCCAGCTCGGCGACACAAGAGGGAGCCAGATGCTTTGGAGCGGGAATTCTTTGGAGCAGGATGCTTTGGGGCCGGAATTCTTTCGAGCCAGATGCTTTGGAGCCGGAATCCTTTGGAGCAGGATGCTTTGGAGCGGGAATTCTTTCGAGCCAGATGCTTTGGAGCCGCAATTCCAAGGTCTGCGCCGTGTCCTGCCCTGCTGCGGGAGGAGAAGGGCCGGGAGCGGGTCCTGCTCCAGCCTGGGGCATCCTAAGGGGAGCCCGGCTCAGATCACCTTGCCCTGGAGGAGATGCCGGGATTGGGTCCTGCTCCATTCTGATCTCACCTCACCTTTCCCTGGAGGAGATTTTGGGATCAGGTCCTTCCTGCTCCATCCCGATCTCAGCCCACTTTTCCCTGGAGATGTTGGGATCAGGTCCTGCTCCATCCCAGAGTTTTGGGAAGCTGATCTCAGCTCACCTTTCCCTGGAGGAGATTTTGGGATCGGGTCCTGCTCCATCCCCATCTCAGCCCACTTTTCCCTGGAGATGATTTTGGGATCAGGTCCTGGCTCAGCTCACCCTTCTCTGCAGGAGATGTCTTCTCTGCAGGTCCTGCTCCATCCCGATCTCACTCACCTTTCCCTGGAGCTGATTTTGGGATCAGCTCCTGCTCCATCCCGATCTCAGCCCACCTTTCCCTGCAGGAGATGTTTGGATCAGGTCCTGCTCCATCCCGATCTCAGCCCACCTTTCCCTGGAGCTGATTTTGGGATCAGCTCCTGCTCCATCCCGATCTCACTCACCTTTCCCTGGAGCTGATTTTGGGATCGGGTCCTGCTCCATCCCCATCTCACTCACCTTTCCCTGGAGCTGATTTTGGGATCGGGTCCTGCTCCATCCCGATCTCACTCACCTTTCCCTGGAGCTGTTTGCAGCGGCTCCTTCCCCCCTTTCCCTGCCCAGGCTCCTCTCCCAGCCCCTCTTTTCGAGGCCCTACAAACCCGAATTTCACCGGAGACCGCGGGTGTGTGAGAGGAGCAGGAGCTGTGATTAACCCCTCATTAAACACAGAGTAATTAAACCGTGCTGTAACCAACCCCGTGCCAAATAAACCCCATTATCCATCCCTGGAGCCAGGGGAGCTGGGAGCAAGGACTGAGGGGGGTTTTAGGGTCCTTTCCACCCCAAACCCCTCCTCTCTCTGTGTGGGATGTCCCTTTATCTCCCAGTGCTTTGATCCCGGCTTACCTGGGCTCCCGATCTCTCCTAATCCCCTCCCATCTCTCCAAAAATGGATTTTGGAGGGGAGACACCTCCAGCTCCACCGCACCGAGCAATTTACCCCTTCCCTTCTTCCCTTCTCCTCCAGGCTGCACTCAGGGGCACCAAAACTGTTGCTTTAGACACCCTGAAACAAAAAATTAAAAAAAAAAAATTAAAATCTTCACTTCCACTTTGATGTAGATTGTCACACAATTTTCCCTGGTGTTACAACAAAAGCTGCTGCTCTCCTTCATGTTGCAGATAACTGTGCTTGCACTGGGAGCTTGTGTGCATAAAATTTCATCTCCACCATCACCTGGGTGCTTTCATTTTGCTCTTGAGTGGATGCCAGCAGTGCTGAACAAGTGGAAATTTTAATTCCCACAGTAAACCCTCCCTGAGAGGCTTTTCCCTTCTTCATCTGTTGGATGAACATCTCCAACATCTCCATTCTCTCAGGATCCCCCAAACTTTTTGAATAACACACTCAGAGACTCCAGCACCTGCTGTGCCAGCCCAAAAGAGAGCAGGAAGGATTTTCCAGGATTTTCCAGGTTAATTCCTGGTATTGTTAGGCCTGGAATGGGATTTCCACAGGGGAAAAACAGTCTGGAGGGAATGCTGGGGTGTACAGAAATTCCTGCAGGGGACGAGCTCATCTGGATGAAAAAAAGCAGAATTTTACTCAGATTTGGTTTAACCTGAGCTCCCAAAACCACCCAAAAACCAGGGCTGGCAATGCTGGTTTGTGCCTGCTGCAGGATTTCCCCCACACGTGGAGATCAAACCAGGCCAAATCAGCTGCAGGGGAGAGGAAGCTGAAGATGGAAAGATGAGGAAAACCCACAAAATAATCTCATTTTAACCCTCCTGAAGTCACAGCAGAGCAGCTGCATTTATTCAGCTGCTGTCCCCAAATGTTCCCCACATTTCTCCACCCCCATGCCCACCCTGCTCTGCACCCCTGGGTGCAATGTCAGCAGCCCCAGAGCTATTTCAAGTCTTGCCAATTTGGGGCTTGTGAAATCTCAAGCTGTTTTTTTTTTTTTTAATTATTATTTGTTAATTTTTTAATTTTTTTTTTTTTTGGTGCCAAGTTCTCGGATTTTTAATGTGAGTAACCTTGAAGAGCTCCCAGACTTGCGGTGCTGCCGTGGGAATCACAGATTGAATACCTAATCAAATGAGGGATTCTCAGGGATTAAATTTGAATTAAAATCAGAAATGTGGGCGGGGAGGGACCTTAAAGCTCATTTTATTCCAACTCCTGCCATCTCCCACCATCCCAGGGTGCCCCAAGCCCTGTCCAGCCTGGCCCTGCCTTACTTTGCAGAATTTCTTAAGTCATTTTCCTGAAATAATTCTGGTTTTGGTGAGGATAGGCAGCTCTCCTGAGGGGTAACTGATCCCCCTTTGGAAGAGGTGAGTTTTTAATTTAATTCTGAATTTTGGGGGTGCTGAGGGGGGCTGGCAGTGCCTTCCCTGCCCGTGTCACCAGACAGGGACAGGGTGCCAAGGTGCCCCACATTCCATGCACTGCATTGCCTGGCAGCAGGGACGGAAAAAATGCTTTAAATTATTATTACTATTACTATTACTATTACTATTACTATTACTATTACTATTACTATTACTATTACTATTACTATTACCATTACCATTACCATTACCATTACCACTATTATTACTATTACTATTACTATTACTATTACTATTACCATTACCATTACCATTACCATTACCATTACTACTACTATTATTACTATTACTATTACTATTACTATTACCATTACCATTACCATTACCACTACTATTATTACTATTACTATTACTATTACTATTACTATTACTATTACTATTACTATTAATAATACCATTACCATCACCATTACCATTACCATTACCATTACTATTACTATTATTACTATTATTACTAGTATTACTATTATTACTATTATTACTATTACTATTCTATTATTACTATTACTAATATTTATTATTATAATAACAAATAATGATAATTATTTGTACTAATTATTATATAAGAAATATAATAGTTATATCCGAAAACTATAATAATTACTACGCAATTGTTAACAATAAAAATGATTATAAATAATATAATATTTATTAACATTTATATAAATGATGGATTTATATACATTATTTATATAAATATTTATAGGAATCCTGTTCTTTCAGGAGCTCATATTCCATGTTACTATGGGAAGTAGCTCCGGAGGAATAGGATAAAATTTGGGTGGAGAATAGTAATATTATCTATAAATATATAAATATGAAAATATTTTTTATATAAATAAATAAATATAAAATTTATATATAAATATAAAAATCATATCTAAATAATATAATGATCATTAATATTTATATCATTATATAAGATTATCATTCATATTTCCATTTTTTTGTGGATTTTAACAGCCTGGGCTGAGCTCTGTGTCCCAGTTGCAGTTCTGAGGCTCTCCTGGACATCTCTCACTAAAATTCTTGGGAAAGAGCTTGGCTTAACACACCTGGCACCTTTCTGACCTTTGGGACGGGCTTAACAAAGCTCAGACTGGCAGAGGAGCTGAGGCTGGGGTTCTCTGGGAGCCCTCCCCTCCCATCACTCAAATAATTATTGTTATTAAAGGAAATACTGTTATTAAAGTGAGAGGAATTGTGGATTTGCCTTTCCAAAAGACTGGTGGGTAAAAGCAGCACTGGGAGATAAAGGAAACAATGGGAAGGATTGCACTGATTGATGAAGGGAAAAAAGGTTATTTGCTTTCACAAATAAACTGTAGGTTGGCTGATAAATGAAATTAGACATTGGAAGATGACAGAAACAATGGGGGAAAACCCTAAGAACTAAAAATGCAAAGGGAGGGCTGTACATTAGAGGGAACTCTTTGTTATGAGGTGTTCTGGGAAGTCTGAACCTCTCAAGGACCTCAGGAATGGGGAAAGAGAGAGGGAAATTGGGATAAAAAGGACGCTCTGTCCTCCAAATATTTGCCTTTACAAATAAACCTTAGGTTTGCTGATAAACGAAATTAGACATTGAGAGATGAAAGAAACAATGGGGAAGGAAACCCCCTAAATTCCATAAGAACTAAAAATGAAAAGGGAGGGTTGTACATTAGAGAGGAATATTTGGTATCAGGTATTCTGGGAAGTCTGAACCTCTCAGGTACCCCAGAAATGGGGAAAGAGAGAGGGAAATTGGGATAAAATTGAGGCTGCATCCTCCAAAAATTGGAGAGATCTCAGTGGAAATGGCCCGTGGCCTCTCCCTTTACTGGAACACAGTTCCAGGACTGCTCTGTCTCCTTTTTGGACACAAATCTCTGCAGTCTGTGGATTCCTTTCCCCGCAAAAGGAGGAGCAGGAGGCTCAGTGAGCAGGGAGCTGCTTCCTGACTCCCCTTTTTTGGTGAATTCCCCCCAGGATCCGCAATCCCAGGGTGATGCTCCATCTCTCCCAGCTCCCAGCACATTTATCCTCCTGATCTCGGCACTGCTGGCAAGGCTGGCTGGATGTCAGGCATAAAAGCTCAATAAGTGACATACTTTACATTTTTTCGGTGCAATCGAGTCTAAAAGCTTCCACTCAGTTCAAATTACCAGAGGTAATTTCAACACAGCTGTCAAGGCTTGGTGTTTTTTTTTTTTTTTTCCTTGGTTTTGTTTTTTTTTGGTTTTTTTTTTTTTCCTCCTAGAAATGGGATTTTTTTTCCTAATGTGCTTTTACATTTCAGGGTAATTTCTTTGTGTGCAGGTAGGGCAGGGAGAGGTGAAGCTTCAATTTCGGCTGGGAGGGTTTTTTTGTGGTGTTTCTGTCACATCCCTGCTGCTGGAAATGATGCCCTGAGTTCATCATAGGGTGGATTGAATTCTGATCTCCAGGGCTGAATTTGTGGGGTTGGAGTGAGGAAATCCATTAAATTCGAAAAAATCTTTAATTTTTTCCTGAAATCCCTGGGATGGTCCTGGATGGGTGCATGGAGCACTCCCAAATCTGTATTTTGAAGGAAAATGTATTTTGAGGGGAAATTCCCTTTTAAATTGTCTGGAATTCCCAAATTAAAAGACCTGGAATTCCTAAATTAAAAGACCTGGAATTCCCAAATTAAATTGCTTGGAATTCCCGAATTAAAATGCCTGGAATTCCCAAATTAAAATGCCTGGAATTCCCAAATTGAAATGCCTGGAGTTCCTGAATTGAAAGACCTGGAATCCCTCACACCTGCTCAGGTGGAGGAAAACCCCAAATTTCAGTGCCTGCAGCTCCTGCTTCTCCTTCAGGCATTGAAAACCCCTTGGGGTGGGTTTGGGGTGACAGAAAATCGACATTTCCATGTGAACGGGCGGGGCTGAGCCATTCAGCCCTGACAAAACCAGAGCTTAACCCCGAGTTTAAGCTTAAACACTTTGCTAGACCCGGCCCAATGAGCGCTGACTTTTGAATATTCCATTTTCTTCAGCACCCAGGTGGTTTTTTGGGATGCTGATGTTCCTGGAAAACCCCCCCGCTGTTGCACTTGAACCCCAAATTCCATTTCTGACGTGATCAAAGACGCTTCATCACCCCAAAATATTTGTCTCACCCTTTCAAGGAGCCATGGGGAATTTTATTTCTATTTTTTTTTTTTTGTGGTTTTAGCTCTGGGGAAGTGTTTGGATTGTCAAGGAGCAATGGGGAATTTTATTTTTATTTTTTGGGTGGTTTTAGCTCTGGGGAAGTGTTTGGATTGCCTTGGGGCAAACTGGGGGTGCTGGAGCGTTTCTGGGGACAGGGACAGCTCTGGACCCCAATTTTCCCAAATTTCCCAGGAATTCAGCAATCTCAGCAGCTCCTCACCAGCCCCCTCTGCAGGATCCCATTAAAAAAAATAAAAAGCATCAAATAATCCTCATTAAAATGATGATAGAAACAACTTTTGGGGGTTTTAAAAGGATTTTTCTCCTATTTAGATGAACCTGATCCTCCAAGCTGGGGACAGCCAGCACCAGCGAAGAACTTCACCCCCTTTTTCTATGACGTTGGTGCTTGATTTTGTTCATTTTGAATTTTTTAAAAATTTTTGTTTATGTTGTTTTGCACTCAAGGGCACCCCCCTGGGTGCTCAAATTCCCCTCTGGGATTGTTCCAGCTCCTAAAAGATGGGAAATCGGGACCCCAAACTTGAGTGGTCTTTGCAGCACCATCCTGAGACCTGAGAGCCCACCCAGGTTTCCATCCCACTCCCCAGGGGATGGAAAGGGGTTTGTAAGGAAAGGTGGAATGGCAGGGATGTGGAAATAAGGGATTTTCTCCCCAAATCCTGGCTTTGGTGCCTGTCCTGCCCACGGGAAGTTCATTCCTGGTGTTCCAAGTTCTCCTGGGAGGTGGGAAAAGGAAAATTGCTGCCTTCCATGGGGTGAAACCTGCACAAATCCCAAACAATCTCCAGGAGGAATTTCATTCCCTCACAAATCCCTCATGGAAGAAGACTGGAAAGACACAGATATGTTTAAAATGTTCAGATATATTTAAAATATTGATAAAAATAAGCATTGAAACAAGAAAAATAGGGAAGGGAAAGCATGGGAAAGGGAATTATTCCCCATATTTAGCTGAGTGTAGTGGAAGAGTTTGAGAAATGGAGACATTTTAAAGTTTGGTAGAAGGTTTATATCTTATGTGTTTGTATGTAAAGTCTGAGATAAGAAATGTTGATTCAGAGCTATTATAGCCAGAGGATGGAAAGGGGTTTGTAAGGAAAGGTGGAATGGCAGGGATGTGAAAATAAGGGATTTTCTCCCCAAATCCTGGCTTTGGTGCCAGTCCTGCCCATGGGAAGTTCATTCCTGGTGTTCCAAGTTCTCCTGGGAGGTGGGAAAAGGAAAATTGCTGCTCTCAACGGGGTAAACCCTGCACAAATCCCAAACAATCTCCAGGAGGAATTTCATTCCCTCACAAATCTCTCATGGAAGAAGACTGGAAAGACACAGATATATTTAAAATGTTCAGATATATTTAAAATATTGATAAAAATAAGCATTGAAACAGGAAAAATAGGGAAGGGAAAGCATGGGAAAGGGAATTATTCCCCATATTTAGCTGAGTGTAGTGGGAGAGTTTGAGAAATGGAGTATTTTTAAAGTTTGGTAGAAGGTTTATATTGCATGTGTTTGTATGTAAAGTCTGAGATAAGAAATGTTGATTCAGAGCTATTACAGCCTTGATTTTCTCTTGGAAGGAAAATGGGAATTCTGGTTGTTTTTCCTGGTTTTTCCCCCAGCAGACAGAGTTCAGGAGCGTGTCCCATGCACACACCTGCCTCGGTGGTGACAAACTGATCATTAAGATTATTTCTCATTCTAAAAATAGAACCCCAGGCACGCATCCTGTCAGCTGGATAATGCTGGGATTTGCACGGCTTGACACAAAAATGACAGAGCTGAGGATTCTAAACTTGCCAGGTTTGTTCTGCTCGCTGCTTTAAATGATGTTTTTTCCTCTTCACCTTTTAAAAATCTCTTTTTCCTGCAGTGGAGAAAATCCCACAGTTGGTTGATCACCAGTGGTGAAACCAAAAAAGTCTCCAAAGCTCAATTCTGCTCCTATTTTTAAAAATTTTGGGGATAAGCAATTATTTTTTGTTAAGGAGAAGTTCCCAGACAACTAAAAGTTAAAAATCAAAAAGCGTGAATAGAAACTTCCAATAAGAATATTTATATATTTTATACATTTTATATATTTATACATTTTATATGTAAAACATATTTTATATATTTTATACATTAAATATGCTTTATATACTTTATACATTTTATAAAGTATATAAAGTATATAAAGTATATATAATATATAATATATTTTATATATAATATATAAATATATATATAATTTTATACTATATAAAATATATTTTATATAGTTATATATAAAATATAGTTATATATTCTACACAGTTATATATTTTATATATTCTATATATTTTATATATTTCATATATTTTATATTTCTATATTTACATATATTTATAAAATATATATTTATATCTATCATCTTTATATTTTAAATTTTTAATATTTTTAATTTTTATATTTAAAATATTTTTTATATTTTAATATTTATGTTCATTATCAAAGAGTAGCCAAAACATTATATGAGTGGAATGTATGGAGAGAAAAGGTCTTGAAGAAGTGGAAAATTTCTGTATCCAGGCTTTGTTGGGTTGGAGATTAAAATAAAAGTTATTCAAAGCATCCAGAAAGAGGCAGCTTTTGGAAGTTTAGCAGAAATTTAGGATATGTAGGAAGTGAACTTGAAAATTAAAAATAGCTTTTTCTGTAAACTTTTGTTGGCCCTGAAATGAGAAATTCAGAAATTTGGAGGATATGAGGCGCAGCTTTGTGTAAAAATAAAAATGTTGAGAATTCCAGATTTAGAAAGGGAAAACGGAACAGAAATGTGCTTGGAGAAATCCTGGGAGATGGAAAGGGAGGGATGGGAGAAGTGGAATGAGATCCATGGAGGGGCAGATGGAGGCTGGGATCGCCGTAATGGGATTAACAGCGATTAAAGAATCGAGCAGAAATCTCATTTATTGGGCCCTGACCCCTGAGCCAGCTGGGGGAGGCGAAAGCAGCAGAAAATTCCCTTGGAGGATTTTTGGGAGCAGCCCTGGACGGGGGGAAGGAATTCCTGCTCTTCCAGAGGGGCAGCAGAGCAGGGACGGGTCCCAGGTTCTTTAAACAAAATCAAATTCAGCCCAAATTTCAAGCCCAGCTGTTCATTGTGGGCCTGTCGGGGTGGGGAGAGGGCAAATGAATAAGGAATCAATAAATTAATAAACAGGGAATAAAAATCTTGGAAGCTGGGGCTCCAGGACTTGCTGGGGTTTGCTGGCCTGGGAATTGCTGGGGAGGGGAATGGAATTGTGGAGGGCAGGGAGAGCTGGGCTCAGGCTGGGAATAATTCCTGAGGGGGTTTTCCATCAGGACAGGATGCAGAACCTTCTCATTTCCTCAGCAAGTGTTTTTCCCCCTTTCCCCCCCCTTTTTTCTCCTTTTTTCCCTTTCCCACTCCTTCTTTTCCCATCTTCTTTCCCTTTATTCCTCCCTTTATCCTTCATTTTATTCCCCCCTTTTCCCACCTCTCACCCCTTTTCCCTCCCTTTTCTCCTTTTTTCCCTCCCATTTCTCCCCCTTTTTCCTCCTTTATTTCTCCATTTTTCCTCCCTTTTGTCCCCTTTTTTCCCCTTTCCCCCCATTCCTTCTGTGCCATTTTCCCCCATTTCTCCCCTTTTCCCTCCCTTTTCTCCCCTTTTTTCCCCTTTTCCCCTTTTCCCTTCCTTTCTCCCTTTCCCCTCCCTTTTTTCCCCCTTTTTCTCTCCTTTCCCATCTTCCCCCTTTTCCCCTCCTTTTCCCCACACTTTTCCCCCTTTTTCCTCTTTATTCCTCTTTTTTCCCTCCCCTCTCTTTTTCCTCTTTTCTTCCCCTTTCCACCCCTTTTTTGTCATCTTTTTTCCCATTTCTCCCCATTTTTCCTGTTTCTTCCCCTTTTCCTATCCTCTTTCCCCTGTCTCCTTTATTTCCCCCCTTTTTTCCCCTTTTCTCCCTTTTTCACTTTTCCTCCCCTTTTTCTCTAGCATATTGTCCTGCACCAGTATCTACTGCCAAGTACCCTGGAAAGAGGCTCCTGAAAATAAATTCATCTTAAAGATTCCCTAATTGGAGAAAAAAAAAAGGATATTCAAGTACTAGAAATTATCTATGCAAGGAAAATTAAGATACTCCCATCAAAATTAGTATATAAAGAATAATAACCAGAAAATGTGCTGGGAAATGGGTGTTAAATATAAATTAAATATATAAATATGTGTATGTAGGTGTGTATTTGCATACATTATCATGTCTGTATGAGGAATTTCTGGGATTTTAAATATCAGGTCCACTGGGGAAGTTCAGCATATTCCCATAAAATATGGGATGAGACTGGTGGACACCAATTGGGTTGGAGAGCACAAATTCCTGGGAAATCCAAATCTCCAGGAGACACAAGGAATATTTTTGCCCTATTCCAAATGTGCTTTGAAATACAACCTCCAAAAAAAAAAATAGGGATTTTTGAGGAAAACCCACACGGTTTTGGGAGCACGTCCATGATTTTCTTTTTGCACGTCCACCAGCAACAGTGGCTGTGCTGGATTTCTGTGGAAAATCAAGGAGTGCGAGCCAGGAAACGGCCAGGATTGGGTTGGAAAGCTGAAAAAAATGGGAAAATCCAGGTGCAGGGGGGAAAAGTGGGAAAATCCAGGGGTGTTCCCAGAGCTGGAAGCAGCAGGAGGTTGGATTGGGACCGGCAGCAGGAGGGAATTCCCAGCTCAGCCCCGGCTTCAAAGGGAACCTGCTGGGACGGGATGCAAATCCCCTGTTTAATAATTGAGCAGAACAATCTGTAAGCTGCAAAGCGCTGCCCTGATCAACCTAATTGCCACTTGGAGAGAGGGAAAATGCAGGGAGGAGGAGGAGGAGGAGGAGGTGTGGATTCCAGGAGGAAGGCTGGAAAGGGGAAGGAGAACTAACAACGGCTGGGTAGGCTCTCAAAGTTTTTGGTTTATCCAGCATGAGGGAATGGCCTCAAACTGAAGGAACATTGATCAAATGGGATTTTGGGGAGGAATTCCTGGCTGGGAGGGTGGGCAGGGGCTGGAATGGGATTCCCAGAGAATTCCTGGATCCCTGGAAATGCCCAAGGCCAGGTTGGACATTGGGGCTTGGAGCAGCCTGGGACAGTGGAAGGTGCCAGAGGTGAAACTGGATGGGCTTTGAGGTCCTTCCAGCCCAAATTTCAGGAGTTAAACTGGATGGGGTTTATGGTCCTTCCAGCCCAAATTTCAGGAGTGAAACTGGATGGGGTTTAAGGTCCTTCCAGCCCAAATTTCAGGAGTGAAACTGGATGGGCTTTGAGGTCCTTCCAGCCCAAATTTCAGGAGTGAAACTGGATGGGCTTTGAGGTCCTTCCAGCCCAAATTTCAGGAGTGAAACTGGATGGGCTTTGAGGTCCTTCCAGCCCAGATTCTGGGTTCCAGTGAATCTGTGAAAATAAGGCTGAATTCCTGAATTCCTGAAGGGAATCCATGGCACGGGACAATCCATGGCTGCCTCAGGAGGGTTTGGCAGGGCCCTGCCATGGATTGTCCCGTGCCATGGATTCTCTTCCTTCCCACAGGTAACTGGAGCAGTGAAAAATGACATTTTCCACCCAAAATGACACTTTCCCACCCAAAATTCCAGCTGATTTTTATGAACCCAGCCAAACTGGATTTCCCAGCCATTGCCAGCCCTACCATTTCCATATCCTTCTCCAGATCCTGTTCCTTGTCCAGCAGGAGTTGCAGCCACCACCCCAAGCTCTGATCAGCACTGAAGCAGTTGCTGAGCAACCAGAGAACCTCCCTGCAGCAGGCTGGGAACAAAACCTGGGATTCGTGGGAAATGGGGACAGCTTTGGGAAGGCAAAATGTCCTCTGGCCGCCTGCCTTGCACCTCTGGAGTGAGTGGATGGCTGGGAGTCCAACCCAGGGTTGGCCAAGCTCTTCCCAGTTCTTTATGGGATGATATCCCTTTAATATGGGTTAAATCCTAATTAGGTTTTTGGGAATCCAACCCAAGATAGACCAGACTCCTCCCAGTTCTTTATGGGATGATGCACCTGGAATGGGGGTTAGGTCCTCATTGGGTTCCTGGGAATTCAACCCAGAGCTGATCATGTTCTTCCCAGTTCCTTTTGGAATGATATCCATTTATTACTATTTAAATCCTGATTAGGTCTCTGGGAATCCAACCCAGAGTTGCTCACATTCTTCCCAGTTCCTTTTGGAATGATATCCCTTTAACAGGGACTAAACCCTCATTATGTTCCTGGGAGTCCAATCCAGGCCTTTACTGTGCTCTTCCCAGTTCCTTCTGGGATGAAACCCCTTGAATGTGGATTAAATTCTATTTAGGCCTCTGGATGTCCAATTTAGGACTTGGCTGTGCTCTCCCAGCTCTTGGAATGACTCCCTTTAACAGGGATTAAATCCTAACCAGGTCTCTGGCAGTCCAGCTCAGGGCTGGACCAGGTTTTCCCCCATTTCCTCTGGGATGAAACCCCTTGGATGTGGATGAGCTCCCAATTCCCATTCTCCAACAGCCACAATGCCATCCAGTGCCATCCACAATGCCCTCATTCCAGCTGAGCTGTGAATCCCTGAGAGGGTCAAACTCCGTGGGAAGGGATGTGCCAACCACAAAACAGCTTTTGGGGCCAGAAACAGGAGTGAATCCCAAGGTTTTGCTGCTGGGAGCATGAATTGCCCTTAGGTTGTTCCTCCTGTGAACAAGACAAGGAGCTGAGCAGTTCTCCTTGGTGACAAATTGTGTGATGTGACAAAAAATAAAATGAAACAACCCACTGCACAAAAATTACTAATCCTGTCGTGCCGTAGGAATATGAATTTTTGGGATTGCTGCGTTTGGGGCTAAAGATTTAGGGATGTGCATGAGGTGCTGCAGGGTTTTATTTTAGGTGAAGCTCCTCCTGGGACAGCAGGCACAGATTGACTGGACCTTCTGGCAATAATTTGGGGCTTTTTAGCATTCCTTGGTTAATTTATGAGAATTAGAGCTCCAGGGACAAGAATTGCCCAGGGAGTGCGGGGAAGGGAAAAGCCCTGGAGTTGTAGGATTGAATTCAGGAATGTTTGTTTTTCCAGCAGAGCCTGCAGCCATCAGATATTTGCCATCTTGGGAAAAAAGCAGCCTGGATTCCCATGTAGTTTTCAGTGGCTAAAACCTGAGATTTTTAGGAATTGATAGTTACAATTTTGGAGCTGCCTTTGGAAACCTCCTGGGAATTCCGTCTCCTCCTGAGCTTTCCCCTGCCAGCTGAAGTGGTCCAGGACTCCACATTAATAAAACCTCAGAGTTTAATTAATGAAACCTGCGAGTTTAATTAATAAAACCTCATAGTTTAATTAATAAAACCTCATAGTTTAATTAATAAAGCCATCTCCAGAGGAGGAGCTCAGTGCTGTGCCAGGGGAGGGGGGCAGAGCCGGGCCTTTGTGCACATCCAACCTGCTCAGGGAATTTGGGAAGATGAAACCAGCAAGGAGTTCTTCCAAAGCTCTGTGCTGAGAGGGTCCCAGCCCCATGGAAAAGGTTCAGATGTGAGCTGGGATGGGGCTGGGAGTGCAGGTGTTTCCCTGCTCTCTTTTCCCAGCTCTCCCTGGTGAGGTGCTTGGCTCTCCCCGCGTTTTCCTGCCCAATATTCCGTGTGCAGGGTTCAGCTGTGCACAGGCAGCTGGGGGGAGATGTGCCTGCAAATCCAGTGAAATTCCAAAGGCAGGGAAGAGCAAGAGCTGGCCCCAAAGCCCCATTTGGCTCTGGATCCCCCTGCAGGGGCTGGGCATCCAGGATGCTCCTGGGACCACAGGGAGAAGGGACGGTTGTGGTTGCATCTTACCAGAGCTGAACCTCTATATAAATTAATTATAATTATTTTAACTGGCTGGATAGAGAGATTTCACACTGATAATTGTGTTGTTCTGCTGTTTCTGGCCACACGGGGCTAATCCCAGGAGTTTTAGGGGCTGGGATAGAGCAGCAGGAGTGGCAGGGAATGTGCTGCCCACTGAGGGCACGAGGGTGAGAGAGATGTTTCCACCCTTTCCAGAAAGCAGAGAATCCTTTCCAATTCCCCTGCATGGATCCTACACCCACAATAAAATGATAGAAGGATTTTTTAGGATTAATCCCTCTTGGGAATGTGGGGTGGGAGCACGTGCTGTTCTCAGTAATACTGAATGAAAACAAGAATTAATCTGACAGTGATGTTTGGATTTCAGGCCGGCGTTTCTGCCAGGAAAGGGATGTGCCAGGAATGGCTGGCAGCCCCTCAGCCCAGAACAACCTGGGAGCTTTTGTCCCACCTGTCCCAGATCCATGGATTTTGGCTTGGCATTCCACATTATCTCCATCCCAGACCCAACCCCACAATTTTTGTGGAGGCAGGATGGTGCTCAGAGCCTTGGAGCAAAGACCCTTGGAGCAAAACACTTCCCTTGGAGCAAAAGACTTCCCTTAAGTTAAAAAAATATCATTAAAGCTTTTAAAAATCCTTCTGTTTTGACAACATTGATTTTTTTTTTCTGTTTTTTTTTTTCCCCTGAAATTTTGATTATCTGCAAGGCACTTTCTGCAGGAATTGTGCTGGGGTTGAGAAAGCTGCAGATACTCAAGCTCCAGGCTTGATATTTGAGCAGGATCAAGTCCCACACGGAGCCTAGGCGATGGATTCCAGATGTTTGCAGCTGTCACGTGGTAGCAGTTGATTTCATCAGTAAGAGAGCTCCCTGAGTATCTGATTTTGGCAGAGAGCTGCACTTCTGACTACAGAGGAGCTGCAGGAAGTCAGAGAGCACAGGACGAAGGGGTATTTTTAGCTAAGTCAGCTGAGAAACTGCAGAGGGAGGCAGGGAGGGTTGGAGGAGCAGGATGGGGATGTGCTGAGGGCACTGCTCAGGTTCGTGCTGCTCAGGGCACAAAATCAACATTCCTTCCCCTCAGGGCCTCTGCCAGCGCTGAGGCTGCCCCAGGACTGTTCCTGCTCCATTTCTTGGGTTAATTGCTCTCCATAAGTTGCCTGACCCTTTTCCTGGCCCTGCCTGTGGGGACACCGAGATCTGAGGGCCCTGCCCTCATTCCCAGCTCCCAACAGCGTCCTGAAAACCCACTTGGGAATTTCCCTGTCTCTGGAGGGACATCTGACCACAGGGATTGTTTAGTGCAGGTCCTGAGATCCCAGAATGGTTTGGGGTGGAAGGGACCTTAAATCCCACCCCGTTCCAACCCCGACACCTCCCACTGCCCCAGGCTGCTCCAAACCCCATCCAACCAGGCCTTGGGCACTGCCAGAGATGCAGGAGCAGCCACAGCTTCTCTGGGAATCCCATCCCAGCCTCTGCCCACCTTCCCAGCCAGGAATTTCTTCCCAATATCCCATCTAAATTTCCCCTCTTTCACTCTGAACCCATTACTCCTCAAACAGAATTCCTCCAAAGCCAGAGCAGCTCCTCAGCCACGTTCTTGTCTGCTGACAAACCACCAGAGCTCTCTGAGGGGCACATTCCAGTGGGGAGCACAGCCTGGAGCATCCCACCATCCATCCCACCTGCTGCACCGACCGCGTGAGGGACGCAAACCACAACCACAGGGCAGGAAATTGCCCTGGATTTGTGTTCCACGTGTGCATTTCTAAAATGGCCCCGTGGGACCCGTGTGGAGGGGGGAAACAGCAGCCCAGAAGGGTTGGTCTGGATCTGGGAAGGGGGGTCTGGAATCAGTCAGTGGATGGTGAGAAAATGTTACAGTAATAATAATAGTAATAGTAATAGTAATAGTAATAGTAATAGTAATAGTAACAGTAACAGTAGTAGTAGTAATAATAATAATATCTATATCTATATCTATATCTATATCTATATCTATATCTATATCTATATCTATATCTATTTCCATTATTAAATTAACAATATTTTCTATATTGAAATTATATCTATTAAAATATATTAAAATATATATCAAATAATATATTAAAATATATCAAATATATATCAAATATATATATAAAATAATATATATTAAAATATATATCAAATTATATTCTATATGTCAAAAATATTTTCTGTATTTTCCATTATAAATTAACAATAACTTTCCATTATTGTTTTTTATCTCAACATGCAAATTTGGCTTTGATCCTCCTCCCCACTCCACCAGAATGAGGGAGAAGAACAAGCAGCTCCGAGGATTTTCATCTCCAGCCGGGCTTAAAACCCACACATGGTGGTGGCACCTGCCATGGTGGAGGCACCTTGTGTGCTGGTGGCATCTCCTCACAGGGGCTCCTTGCATGGCAGCAGCACCTTCTGTCACAGTGACAGCTTGTGGGGCGGTGGCACCTTCCCTTATGGTGGCACCTCGAGTGGTGGTGGCACTTCCCATCATGGTGGCACCTTCCATCATGAGAGTGTTGGTGGCACCTCCAAAGAGGTGGAACGTTGTGTGGTGGTGGCATCTTCTGTCGTGGTGACACCTCACATGGTGGTGGCACCTTGTGTGGTGGTGGCATCTTCTCACAGTAGCATCTTCCATCATGGTGACACTTGGCGTGGTGGTGGCACCTTCCACTGAGGTGGTGTCTTCTCCTTTGGTACCACCTTCTCCATCCTCCTGGTGTTTCTCCAGCTCCTGTCCTGGCTCCAGCTGAGCCTGTCCCCAAGCTGCCCCCATGGCCACCAACCCTCACTGTCCCAGCATTTCCTTCCAATATCCAGGAGGAAAAACCCCTCGGGGATCTGCTGAACACACTCAGCTGTCACCCACAGGTGGCTCCTGCCACGTCCAGGGTGTTTTATGGACACAGCCCTGGACTCCTCATTGCTGGCCACCTCTGGTGACACCACGCTGGAGACATTCTCTGTGTTTGCTGACAAAATTATTGCTCGATGAGCAGAGCACAGGAGGAGGGCAGCGGGGTGATGGCACATTAATACTTGATAAGGTTGGCAAAAAGCCATCGTGATTATCTGGCCTGAGCTCCCGTGTAAAACATGCCTGGGGATTTTTCTATTTGAATTAAAGCTTTAGGTTTGGAAAGGGGGGGAAAGAAAAAAAAACCTCTTCAAATCAGGAGATCTCTCGATGGTTGTTTCAGTGCTTAATAACCTGCACTGCTGAAAAGGTGCTTTTAATTCAAGGCTGAATTTTAATCTCGCAGGCACGGGGTTGGGTGTACTTTCATCTGCCTGGCCAGGGAGCCCTCCATTATCACATTTAAATTCCAGAAGTAATTAGAGGCTGCCAGCGGATCCTCTCTTAACCTTCTGTTCGTTAAGGAAAACAAATTGAGTTCCCGGTGTCTTTCATTATCGGCCGAGCTCCTCCGCCATCCCCGCGGCTCTGCTCCGAAACCGCTCCAATTTAATGATTTCCAGCGCTGCTGGGGGATGGCCCCTTCCACCTGTGGGGTCCCGGGGGTCCTGCCGTGGAAAATCAGCTCGGTTGTTCCCGTGGAAAACAAAGAAACACCATGGAATGGTTGGGATTGGAAGGTCTTGGGGCTTTGGCTGCTCACAGTGACCCTGAGATGTGTGAGAAATTCTCTTTTCCCAGCCTGGCTCAAAGAAGGAGTCAGAGCTCTTCAGTTCTCGCTCTCAAGGTTGTTCATTGTTCCTTATCTATAAAATTATTTCTCCTGTCCAGCCCAGCTCTGCTCAGCAGCACAGACAGAGGCACTCTGCCTGCCCCAGGGTGGTGTTATCTTTTTATACTAAAAACTACCTGTGCAATATTTACAATTACTGCCCAATGCCCATCACCTGTGTGAGACAGTGAGCTTCTACTCTGAACCAATCCCAAAGTGCCACCAGCACAGCAGGAGATGGAGGCCAAGAAGAAGAAAAAGGAGAAAGGCTGGACATGCCCAGATTCCTCCATCTTGCTCCCTGAACCCCCACTCTAAAAACACCAAAAATCTATTTTTTAGTGATAAATTCACTATCATTCTACTTAAACTGTCGTGGCTTGCAATTCTTCATATAAGGTTGGTAATTGTGTTTTCCAAGGGCTGAATCAATGGCACAGTGGGCCACCATGGCTGTGACCTGAGCAGGACCACCCCAGGGTTGTGTGACAACGTTCTTCACTCGAGCTCACCAAATGCTGAATTTGCGGGTAACTTTGACATGGGAAGAGATGAGAATCTTGACTCTGTGTTTCAGAAGGCTGATTTATTATTTTATGATATATGAAAAGAAAATTATATATTAAACTGTGCTAAAAGAGTAGAAGAAAGGTTTCATCAGAAAGCTTGAAAAGAATATAAAAGAATAAAATGATAATAAAATCTTGTGACTGAGCAGAGAGTCTGAGATGGTTAGACTTTGATTGGCCATTAATTAAAAACAACTACACGAGACCAATCAAAGATGGACTCGTTGCATTCTACACCAACAGATTATTGTTATTAATTATTGTTTACATTTTGTTCCTGAGGCCTCTCAGCTTCTCAGAAGAAAAATCCTAAGGAAAGGATTTTTCATAAAATATGTCCGTGACAGGGTTGGATATGCCCAGCTGAGGTCACGGTGGGGACAGCTGGGCCACCGTGGCTGTCCCTGAACAGCACAGAGACAGTTCCTGTGCAGAGCTCCGGGGATGAGGTCACTATTCCTGGGAAAAGAAGAAGTTTTCCTCGCAGTTCCCACCTGCTGGTCACTCGGCAGAGATGGATGGATGGATGGATGGATGGATGGATGGATGGATGGATGGATGGATGATGGATGGATGGATGATGGATGGATGGATGGATGGATGGATGGATGGATGGATGGATGGATGGATGGATGAAGTAGTGGAGGGGGAATTTTCCTGTCTGATGCGAAACTCTGGATCCTGCACGGGGGAACCGCAGTGCCAGCCAGCCTGGGCTTGTCACCGTTGTCATAGAGACCCTGGAATTGCAGCTCTCTCCAGGATTTACATGGATCATTGAATCCCACGATGGCTTGGGATGGAAGGGAACTTAAAGCTCACCCAGTTCTATGGGCACGGACATCTCCCACCATCCCAGGCTGCTCCAAGGCCTTTCCACCCTGACCTGGGACACTTTTAGGGGCACCACAGCTTCTCTGGGATGCAGGTCTGCACACACGGATCACCATGGCATGACAGGAATCACCCAGGAAGCGAGCTGGAAGCGGGGAATTCGCTTGCTCTTTAAATGCAGACGATGTTATTAAAGCCAAAATGACTAAAACCGGCTAAAAGCACCGGCAGAGAGGCATTAAAATGGAAACGAGCCCGGGGCTGCTTTGATATGCTGATAAAAGCGGATTTTGATCGCGGCTCTCCCAGCGGTGCCCGCCACCAGCACGGGAACCTCGGGGGCCGGGAGCCTTTGGAAGAGCTGCTGGCACACTGGGAGTGTGAGGATGCAGGCCAGGGAGAGGCTGGGCTTTGTGTTTATTCAGGAAATTCATGAGGCTCTTGGAGAGGTAAATTTGCCGTCCCACGGAGCTGCTCCGGGAGAATTCCAGGTTTTCTCATGGAATTGGGGGTCATGGGCTGAGTGGGGGCTGTGGGAAGGTTTATCCCTGATGCAGTCAGGATTTGATGTGCTGGGTATCAGACACCCCGTTCTTATATCCAGACCCCACCTGGGAATCATTGCATATTTTTGGGGAATTTTTTGGGAATTTTTCTATGATTATCATTGTGATTATTATGACTCCCTTTTAGGATGGTGAGGCCCTGGTTGCCCAGAGAAGCTGTGGCTGCCCCTGGATCCCTGGAAGTGTCCATGGCCAGGCTGGATATAAAAATACAGAAAAAAAATATCAAAAAACAGTCGAAGCACCAAGAAACGAGAAAGAAAGAATTCAGCACCGAAGATGAGAAAGCAGAAAAAGCTTGAAGAAAAAGGTTTCCTCTTTCCAGTAATACAAACCATACATTTATTCACACTTATTCACATTTATTCACATCAGATCTTTACCAGGGGATTTATTGAAGGATTTATTGAAGGCTTTAGTATTTATTGATGCTCCTGAGCTGTGGTTCTGGTGATTCTTCTCCTCCTCACAAGGAGATGCCCATATCCTGCAGGGCTCTGGGGAGGACCCCAAAACCAGAGCCACAGCAAAATCCCCCTCACTCAGCCACAAGTTTGTGTTGGGAAGCCACAGCAAAGCCAGACCCACAGTGCTGGGTCCAAAAATACAGAGAAAAAACAAAAACAGTCAAAGCACCAAGGAATGAGAAGAAAAAATTCAGCACTGAAGACGAGAAAGCAGAAAAAGCTTGAAGAAAAAGGTTTCCTCTTTCCAGTAATACAAACTCCACGTTTATTCCCCTTGCTGTGTAAATAATCCAGATCTTTACCAGGTGATTTATTGAAGGACCTGTCTCCCAGCAAATAAAGGAGCTGCAATGGGGAGCTCTGATTGCTTGAAGCTGCAATAAATGCAACGCTGCCAGCCCCATGCCAGCAAACGTCTCAGGAGCTGCTTAAATTCCTCATAACCTGAACCACATCCCATAATTTATACAGTACATATTGGTACAGCGTGTTACAGCAGAGTTTATAATAATTTATTAGGGGAGAAAAAGCTATCCCCATTAATAATTGATTCATTATAAATAATGGATTAAGAAATGCTCCTTTGATTTAAAGCCCGTGCTGGTAATGTATGCTAAACTCTGGTGCTGTTTGATGGCAATAAATCCAGGGAAATCTTCAAGTTCTGCATCCAGTTTGCCCATTTCTGCTGGGGAACAGAGGAGGGCAGCTGGGAACGTGGTGGGAAAGAGGTTTTTTATGGAATTGCCATGGGAAATGTGGGTTATGAGGCGGAAAACTGCAAAGAGAAAGGGAAAATGCGTTTTGATACAGGTCGGTTTTGGTGGTGGGACAAAGGGAATGGAAAAGGAGGGAAGATTTAGGTGGGATATGAGGGTGGAATTCCCAGAGCAGCTGTGGCTGCCCCTGGATCCCTGGAAGTGCCCCAGGCCAGGCTGGAACACCCTGGGACAGTGAAAAGTGTCACTGCATGGGATGGATGGGATTTAAGGTCCCTTCCAACCCAAACCCTTTTGGGATTCTGTGATCCCACAGCAGAAAGATTCACTGGAATCAGCCCCTCACAGAGTGCCCTGCTCTGTTTGCACTCACAGAAGGGTTTTTCACACCTGAGCCTCAAGCACCTGCTACTTTTCACTTTTACTCTCACACAAATTCCACATTTTTACGAAATCTGGGATAAAGCAGAGCTGCAGGAGAGAAAGTGAGAGAGTGCATTCCACAGAAAGCAGTTTTCTGATAAAAACTCTGCTTTGAACACCCGAGATCTCGGGGTTTGTCAGGAAACATTGGCAGGAATTTGTCAGCAGAGCTCAGGAGTGGGCTCTGGCCTCCCAAAGCCACCTTTTATTCATTCATCCATTACAAGCAATAATCTGGAGAGCAGGGGCTCTGCACGAGCTGCAGGAGCAGATGGAGGAGTTTCATCCCTTTAAACTGTTGGGATGGTGACAGGTAGGACACAGTGTGGGAGCCCTAAACCTCCATCTGCTGCTCACACACCTGCACACCAGGCCCTGCTGAGGCCTCCCCTCCCTCCCAGCCTGGAATTTCCTCATATCCCACCTAAATCTTCCTCCTTTTCCATCCTCCCTTCTCCCACCACCAAAACCAACCTGTATCAAAACACATTTTCCCGTTCTCTTTGCAGTCTTCTGCCTCCTAACCCACATTTCCCATGGCAATTCCATAAAAAACCTCTTTCCCACCACGTTCCCACCTGCCTTCCTCTGTTCCCCAGCAGAAATGGTCAGACTGGATGCAGAACTTGAAGATTTCCCTGGATTTGTTGCCATGAAATTTGGGATTGCAACACATTTTGGGGACTGGCATTATGGAAAAAGCAAAGCCTGCAGGTCGTGGCCCACAGGCATCAAAAGAAAACTACATCACATGGCAGGGCTGGGTTGTTATTTATTAATAATATTCCTAATAAAAGGTTTTTGGTTTTTTTTTGTGGCTGAGCTGTCTTCTGTGCCACAGAATGACAAAAACTTGGGTGTTGAAAGGGAGTAGAAATCTCATTGCTGGTTTTCCCTCATTTTGCCCAAATCCTGGCTGGGATTTAATCCGTCCCTGCTGCTGTCTGTGATGCATTAGCCTAAGAAAGCTGAATTTTTATGAGCCATCACGTTGGCCCCGTGTTTGTACGAGCTTGTCAGTACCTAAAACTGTGTTTTTAAACCATTTGACTGAGCCCCCTTCCCTTCCAGCCTTCAGTCTCCTGTGGTATTATAATCTGAGTTTCCTTCCCTGTCTCCCAGGGCTGACAAGACTTTAATTTCTAATTTAAAAACTGAGATAACATTTATTCTTGGAAAGGAGCCTTGGCTGTAAGTTTGCTTTGTGCAAAAGGAGAAAGAGAAAGGGGTGAAAATGGCTGTTTTCATTCCTGAGACATTTTCCTATAAAACACGGGAACATTTCCTCCTACATTGGCTCAGCTGACGGATGAATTCATCATCCCTGCACTTCCAGAACTTGCAAATCACGGAATTCCAGACTGGTTTGGAATGGACATTAAAATCCACCTAATTCCACCTCCTGCCATGGCCAGGGAAACCTTCCAAGCCCTGTCCAAGCTGGTCCTGGATTCTTCCAGGGAAGGAATTCCTTCCCAGTCTCCCATCCATCCCTGCCCTCTGGCAATGGGAAGCCATTCCCTGTGTCCTGTCACTCCAGGCCTTGTCAAAAATCCCTCTCCAGCTCTCCTGGAGCCCCGTTAGGTGCAGCACAGGGATGATTTTCATTTAACTCCCATTTCCTTTATTAATTTATAACGGGTAATTTGGGTTGCACAAGCACTTACTGTCAAAACCCAGCACCAGGCACTTCCCTGGCAGGCAGGAAAACCCAGCTCCTGGGATAATTAAGGCAGTGGGAGCATTTATCCAGCTCTTACTAAATTTACAGCCCCTCCCTGAGGTGTCTCCTCCTGCCTGCTTCAATCCTTTGAACCTTGGAGTGATTCCCTGGGCCAGCATTCCTGGGGATGGATGCTGTGGTGAGGGGACAGAGGGGACAGGGACATCCCAGCTGCTGATTCTTTCTTCTTTTTTTCTGCCAAGGTCAGGATTAAATGTGTGAGATGTTATTTCTTGTTGGGACTGAGGTGTTTATCAGTTCTTATCTCTGTCACAGTCTCACAAACCCTGAGTTCTGCAGCACTGAAAATGCTATACACTAAATTCTGCACACTAAAATTCTACACACTAAAAATGAAGTCCCGACTCTCTCTACAAGGCCTTTTAAGGATAAACTGTTCAATTAAGAAATGACACCTCAATTATTTTCAATTTAACCCAATAACCAATCACTCATGGCCTTCAATGTGGACTTTTTTTATCAATTACACAAAATCACCCAAACCCCTGGAGAAGAAGGAAAAGAAGGAGAAGGAGAAGGAGAAGGAGAAGGAGAAGGAGAAGGAGAAGGAGAAGGAGAAGGAGAAGGAGAAGGAGAAGGAGAAGGAGAAGGAGAAGGAGAAGGAGAAGGAGAAGGAGAAGGAGAAGGAGAAGGAGAAGGAGAAGGAGAAGGAGAAGGAGAAGGAGAAGGAGAAGGAGAAGGAGAAGGAGAAGGAGAAGGAGAAGGAGAAGGAGAAGGAGAAGGAGAAGGAGAAGGAGAAGAAGGACCAGCCCCCACCCCAAACCCTCCACCTTGCTCTATATCTATTCCTGTATTCTAAACCCTTAAACTCTGAGTTTCCCACCCTGTGCTATCACACACTTCTATCCAAACCCCACACCCACAATCCCAGTTCCATCATTCCATTCTGGAAGCTTCTCCACAGCCTCAGGTCAGTGCAGTGTTCTCCTGGGGGTCAGTGCCTGCCAGCACAGAAAATCTGAAATTCCCAGCACAGAAAATCTGAAATTCTCAGCACCCAGGGTTTCCACACCCAACCTAGGATTTCTGCAGAAATTCCCGTTTTTCTCCCTGGAAACCTCAAGGAAAGTTTCCCCCCTCTCTCCTGTGCTCTCCACAGCGCTCAGCATCCCGAAATTCCAGAGCTGGCAATTCCAAACCACAGCCAGCTCCACTCGAGCTCTTCCCACGGGTTTAAAGAGCTCCGAGGAGCAAAGAGGGGAAATGCGGTGTAAAACCCAGGGCCGGAGAGCGAAATTTCCATTGGAAATCAGCTCCTGGGGGCGCCTCCCCGGGAGCATCCCCAGAGACACCCGGGGCTGTTTGTTCCTGGGATGTTCCTGCCATGGATTTAATGGGAACAGGAGTAGCTTCATTATCTGTGCCTTTGTTTGGTCTCTCTAATGGCCGGGGCTGTTGTGACCGTGCACTTTAATGACTTTCAGATGCCAAAGGTCTCATTTGAAGCCCCAGACCACCGGCAGAAAACAAACTTGTTGCTGCTTTGAGGTTGCAAAAAGCAGAGAAAATGATGTTTTCTCCCCAGCCCGAGCCCCTGGTGTATTTTTGTGAGTTGGTTTTATATCAAAGGAGCGTTTTCTTGATGTAATTATGAGAACTGATCTCGTCCCTGCACAGGTACCTCTATAAATAATTAGATGTATAATATTTCCACAGCTGTGCTCTGCCAGATGGTTCTGGCTTTTTTTTTTTTCTTCTTTTTTTAGAGCTTAAAGCAACTTCCTTCCTTTGCAGTGGGAAAAGCCAACTCTGTCAGGTCCTATAAACTCATTCTTTGAGGAGCAGACAGGTCCTGGAGACCTGGCTTTGAACCTGGAGGAGAAGAAACATCCCAGGGATGGAGCAGGCAGGGACTGACTGAGCCCTGGGAGGGGTGGGGAAGGTGCCCGGTCCAGCCCTGTCAGCTCCAGATGTTTGCAGGTGATGCTCACTGCAGGAACCAGAGCCACCAGGACACCAGGGCCTAGAGAATCCCTAGGGCTGGGTCATAAACTCAGAATTATGAATTGGGGATTATTAATTGGGCAATGGGGCTGGGGAAGGGGTCGGAGAATCCCTGAGGAGCAGGAAAGGGGAAAAGGAGGTTCAGGGGGGACCCTGTGGCTTTGCACAACTCCCTGATAAGAAGGGACAGCCAGGGGGGGGTTTGGTTTCTTCCTTTCTTCTTCATGGAATTCCTGTTTCACAGAATCCCAGCCTGGTTTGGGCTGGAAGGGAATTCAAAGCCCACCCAGTGCCACCCCTGCCATGGCAGGGACATTTCCACTGTCCCAGGGTGCTCCAGCCCTGTCCAGCCTGGCCTTGGGCACTGCCAGGGGTCCAGGAGCAGCCACAGCTGCTTTGGGCTCTCCCAGGGCTGACGAGACTGGGCCAGGGTCCCCCCACCCTCCCAGGGAAGATATTTAGTTCCAAACTTGAGTCAAAATCTCCTCTCTTGCAGTTCAAAACCGTTTTCCCTGTCCTGTCACTGCCTGAGTAAAAATTCCTTCTCCAGCTGCTCCTGTTGCAAAAGCCGGGCAGGAAAATGTCAGGGTTGAAAGGGAGTTACCTCTGCCATGGACAGGGATGTGTGGGCAGAGCAGAACTGCAGAATTACAGAATCACAGAACTACAGAAATGCAGAATCACAGAATGACAGAATCACCTAATTAGAGAATCACAGAACTACAGAACCACAGAATGACAGAATTACAGAATGACAGAATCAGAGATGTTCAGAATTACAGAATCACAGAACTACAAAATTACAGAATCACAGAACTACAAAAATTACAGAATCACAGAACTACAGAATCACAGAATCACAGAACTACAAAAATTATAGAATCACAGAATTAAAGAATCACAGAATCAGAGATGTACAGAATTACAGAATGGGAGAAGTACGGAATTACATAATCACAGAATTAAAGAATGACAGAATCAGAGATTTGCAGAATCACAGAACTACGGAATTACAGAATCATAGAACTACAAAATTACAGAATCACAGAACTACAAAAATTACAGAATCACAGAACTACAGAATCACAGAATCACAGAACTACAAAAATTATAGAATCACAGAATTAAAGAATCACAGAATCAGAGATGTACAGAATTACAGAATGGGAGAAGTACGGAATTGCACAATCACAGAATTAAAGAATGACAGAATCAGAGATTTGCAGAATCACAGAACTGCGGAATTACAGAATCATAGAACTACAAAATTACAGAATCACAGAATCACAGAATTACAGAATCACAGAGTTGCTGTCACTTGGCTTTTCCATGCCCAGCTCTGCAATAACTCTGAGCTCCCCAGCACAAGCTCCCTTTCCTTTGGTGCACCTTTGGGTGCTCCCCATCCTGTGTTCCATCCCTGGGGCTGTGTGGGAGGCTGGATTTTCCAGCCATTCCCTCCCTCCTGTGCCTGGGACTGCCTGATCCAGGCAGAGGTGTCACAGCTGACAGCAGCAGACGAGGGGGAGCCCAGGCTGGGGCAGATCTTTGCTGGGTTCTTTCCTGCAGGATTTCATGTCCATGTTGTTCCTCCTGCTGCTGGAGCTTTCACAGCCCCCAGGAGATGCAGTGGGGGCTCCTCTGGGAGGGCTGGGGCACCCCTGGCTGCTGGGGTTGTTGTCTCAGCCTCCAGATTTTAGGGATGTGAAATCTCTTCCAGGTCCCTGAGCATTTAGGTTGGGAGGGCTTTGAAGGGAACAACAAAAATCCCTGCAGAGGGTGCTGGGCAGCCACCCACAGCTCTGCTCTGCCAGCACCAGCACTGCAGGTTTTCCCTGCTCCAGACCTGCAGGAATCCTGGATTCAGGATGTTTAATCCTTGCAGGCAATTTTGGCAGAGAAATCCCCCTGCCATGGGTGCCATGAGTGTCCCAGCCATGAGAATTTGGGAACATAAAGGTGGACCTGGCAGTGTTGGGTTCATCCTCACTCAATGATCCCACAGGGCTTTTCCAACCGTTAGGATTAAAATTTTCACAGCTCTACCCATTAATTTGCTTTAGTCCTTCAGATGCTGTTTGTGGTGTTCCAGTAAAGCCAAAGCCCCGTGGATTTTATGGTGGCCCAGCATTCCTGGGGCTGCTTTCATTCCTGGAACTTTGGGGAGGGGAATTTTCTGCACCTTCCAGCTCCCACTGACCACCTCCAACCTGAGGATGCTGCTGGGTGTTCCCACCATCCTGGTGTGGGCAGCGGGCTGCAACGGGAGCAGGGAGCTGGAAACGAGCTCTTTGTTATTCCTGGGAATTCAGAGGTCAGCGAGGAAGGGGCTGGAGCTGCTTCCCTGGCAGTGGCTCCACATCCTGTCCCTCATTAGATTCTCTGCTCGGGTCGTTAGGCAGCAGGGACAGAAAGGGCAAAGCCGGGCTCAGCTGGAGCGCTGCTGATGACAGACACGGCTCTGGGGACAGACATGGCTTAGGGGACAAATCCCACTTCAATGTCACCTGGGCCACGCTGCCTGCTGCCCCGAGACATCCCCAGCACCCAGCAGGGCACCAGCTCTCATCCAGCAAAAACCAGGGACACCAGGAACGCCAGCTCTGGACGCGTGACGAGATTTCTCACCTTCATTACCAGCAATAAACAACCCCGTGGATTATTTCATTATTGCCACCCCTGCTCGAGCCTCCTGCGGATGATGGGAGCGGGCTGTGGATAAATCAGACCTGGGCACTGCTGGGGCCCCGTGAAATGAATCCCAAACCCTGACATTTGTTTTGACACATCATCTCCTCGTGTGCCGCAGCCGCGGGTTTCGCTCTCCCCACCGCACCTGGGGCTGCAGGGCTGAGGTCAGCACGCAAAAATGTGAACTGCCTGTTTGCAAATTAATAGCACATGGCCTCAATCCCTGGGCTCTCAGGCCTAAGTTCAAAAAAATAGAGATATAAAACTTGGGTGATTTACTGGAGCTTTCCTGGACTGGAATGATTAATGGGCTGATTTACTGATCCCATTTTTTTTTTTTTATGCTGAAACCGATATATAAAAATTAAAGGCAGTGCAGAGGAAATGGTGGTCACAAATGCCTTTCTCGTGTTGCTAAGGAGAGGAAAATGATCTTGTGATGGATAGATTTTTAAATATTAATTTTCTGATTTGTTTCTGCGGGAGCGGTGTCTGACGCGGACACGCACGGCGTTAAATGTTTGAGGGATGCGATTCCTCGATGTGAGCCAGTCAGCTCGAGTTAAAATTCCCTCTCTAACCAGCCAGAAACGGTTCCAGGCCATGATAGAAAAACACCTCCAAGCCCAGAGTGGAGTGGCAGCAGCTGGCACGGCGTCTGTGAGCGGCGAGTCAGGAAAGCCATCCTGAGGGTGCCATGAGGGTGGAGGATGGAGGGCACAGGATTTGCCTTTGGGGTGTTTATTCGGGTGGCAAAGCAGCAGAAATGTTCCAGCACGGGAATGTTGGGCCTTGCAGGCATTATGAGGGCAGCTGGGTGCTGCTTGGTGGCACCAGCCCTGCCCTGATCCAGGTGTGACATCCCTGTCACAAGAAGTCATTGCACCCTCTGTGCACCACCAGCTTCTCCTCTGGAGCTCCCAAACCTCTCCATCTCTGTTCAGCATTAGGATTAGATCTCATCATATTTGTTTTCCAACTAATCCCAGTGAGGAATTCTTCTCCTGGCAGCAATTCCTTGGCAGCAGCTCCTTGTATTCCTTGCACGTGGAATCACAGAGTTGTGAAGGTTGGAAAATCCCTCCCAGAGCATCCAACCATTCCCCAGCACTGCCAATCCCATCTCTAACCATGCCCCCCAGTGCCACATCCACGTGGCTTTTAAATCCCTCCAGGAATGGGGACTGTGCCAGGCTGGACAAGCCTTTCCATGGAGAAGTTTTCCCTGTATGCAATTCAACCTCCTTCTCTTTGCTCAGGACAGGACATGGGGAGCAGCAGCTGGATCTGCCCCTCAGAGCTGGGCTGGGCTGCTCCAACCTTCAGAGCAGGGGCATTCCTGTCACATTAAATGGATGTACTGCAAGAGGCAGGATAGTAAAATAATAATAAACACTAAATGCTTACACAGCCAGGATCAGATTCTCCTTAAATCAGGCTCAGATTCTCCTTAAACCAGCAGAAAAACCCACACACTGATTTCCCAGGCAAAGGGGAGAAACCTCAAGTTACTAAAAATGACTTTAGGTGAGTGTGGGGGTTTTGTCTTTCCTTTTTTGCAATGCTGGTGGCTGATCCTGGCAGGGATTTCTCCACTTGAAACGCAGGGAAGAGTTAATTTTCTCAGTTTGGAACATCTATCTGTCATGTGTGGCTGCTCTGTAATTATGACTTTTTCTGCTTCTTAGAAAAAGGTTATTACAAGAGCCTTTTAATCTAAAAGGCCAATTATATTAAAACATTGGCTTCCATACTTAGATCCCCCTTTACACACACGCTATTGTGTTTGGGATAAATTTAGCAAATTATAGGGAAGCTTTGCTTAGTGGGAGCTTCAAAATACGATCCCTGCTTGTATCAGTGTGAGGAGCCCTGAGAAAATCAGCTCTGATATTTATTGAGTGCAGCCAGGAGCCCCAGCCACGCTCAGATTTAGGGATCTCATCCAGGACCAGGGGCTCAGGATGTCTCTGCTGCTCTGTTTGTTGGAAAGGCTGCTGGCTCTGGGTTTGGGAGATGCTGGGAAGCAGGAGAAGAGGAATTTGTGGCTGGTGGGTTCAGGCGAGGTCTGCAAGCCGCAGGGAAAGCGCCCAAAATGTTCATCCATGCGCTGCCTCCCGCGGATCTTCTCAGCCAGGCATGAAACCCAGAGCAATTCCCAGCCCTGCAACTGCTCCCTGCTGAAATCCCACCCAGGGGGAGCCTGTGGAAAACTTCCCCACGTTTTAAATCCTGTTTGCATCATCTGCAAGGCGAAGCGCTTCCTTTCCAATAAAATATGGGTGTTTTCCCTGAGCTCGGATCTTCTGGGAGGGATCATTGGCTTGAAGGGGGTGGAGTTCCAGAGCATCTCCTGGATGGTGGGAATTGATTCCAAGCACAGCTCCTTGAGGAGTGGTTGGTGCAGATGCCGCAGAGAGAGAACAGGAATTTTACAGGAAATTCAGGAAAACATCCTCCTGTGGTCCTGCGAGCTCTGTCAGCTTCTCATGAAGTTTCTCAAACTGTGATGGGTCATTTGGTAGAATCCCAGAATTCCAGACTGGCTTGGGTGGGAGAAGACCTTGATTATACCATTTCACCCCTTGCCATGGGCAGGGACATCTTCCAGACTGCTCCAAGCCCCATCCAGCCAGGCCTTGGACCCTTCCAGGGATCCAGGGGCAGCCACAGCTGCTCTGGGCCTCAGCTTGAGGCTGTTTTGTCCCTTTTACCTGGGAGAAGAGCCCAATCCCTGCCTGGCTCTAACCAGGGACCTGGAGCAGGGTCCAGGTTATCCCATGGCAATCCACCCTGCTTCCCTCAGGAATCATCTGGACCACGCCAGATTCTCTGGGGACACAGAGAATGGAACCCCTCTGGTTGTCTGGGAAGCTTTAGGAGATCACACAGCAAAGCTCAGGCAGCTTTATTAACACTGTGCTCATTATTATTGTCAGAAAGGAAATTGCAATGTGTGCATTCAAAGGCTTTGGGTGAGCTGACAGATGATTTTAATTTAGAATCACAGCTTTAGAGTCTGGAGCCCCCGAATTTCCTCCCTGTGCCTTCACCAAGTCACTGGTGCTGGGTAAATGTTCACTGCCTACATCTTTTAGTTATGCATTTATTTAATCTCACCCCAGCCAGGGAGGTGTTTTAAGATTAAAATATTCCTTATCCTCCAAAGTTGTGATAAATATTGATGCAGCATTTCAAACAGGCCGTGCTGTGCTCAGGCAGGTCTGGGTGAGGACTGGAAGGCAGCCAGGACTGCTTTGGAACACTTCAATAAAAAGCAGCTCCAGAGGGTGAAGGTAAATGGTGAGCACAGGCTGAGTATCCAGTGAGTATCCAGTGAGCATTCCCAGCAGGCAGGAAAGGCTCCATGCAAATTCTTTTTGACTTTACACCAGTCCCCTGAATTGGTTTTACAAGATCAAATGGAAATATTGGAAAATGGGAGATCCCATAATCTCAGTAGCAAGCCCAAGGCTTTTGTTTCTGATAAATGGACAAGCTCCTTTAAGCCTGGTAATTAATCTGATGGATCTTTTCAATTTGATCAGCCCCTTCTGTGACATTATTCTTTAATCTGCACGGCTCCAGCTTTCATCAAAAAACAAACCCAGTGACAATGAGGTAAAACTGCTCAAAATGCAGCCCCCAAAGTCTGCTGCTCGAGCAGGTCCCTGGAATTGCTTTTCTGTGGAAAGCAGCATCCCTGGGGATGTCAGAGCTCCTGGAGACCTTAATCAGGGGCTTTTCAGCTTCCTACAAATCTTGTGTCAGGAGAGAAGGGCTTGGTGATGGTCAGGATTTTTGGGAAGCGTCTGTTTTTCTTGCAGCTCTTGTTGCTAAATGAAATTATGGCCTCGGCGACAGGGGGGTGATGCGTTTACTGCTTTCTAGAAAGGACAATTGTGGCCCAGAGAAGCTGTGCCTGCCCCAGGGAATCATCCCCTGGGGCATGATGGAGCCTGGAGCAGCCTGGGATGGTGGAAGGGGTAGAACAAGATAAGGTTTAAGGTGTCTTCCATCCCAAACCATTCTGGGATTCCAGGATTCCATACAGGCACTCAAGCTGGAAACACTGGAGCTGAAATTCAGGGCTCCCTATTCCAGGCTGGAGATGATGCCATGAGAATTTACAGGCAACCATCAAAGCAGAAGAGGAAAGACAGGAATCCACGCTTTGAAATTGCTTCCAGGGCAGGATTTATTGGCATTTTTTATGAGGGAAGCTGTAAAGTTTTTAAGAAGCAGTGGTTCAGTTATTCATGGAGCCTTTCATGGTCCAAAATGGGGTTTGTGGTTCTTCCTCTCATCTGCCAGGCTCAGGTGATGAATCCTGTCACTCCTGATCTCCTTTTTGGGATGAATTCTGTCATTCCTATCTCATTTTTGGGATGAATTCTGCCACTCCTCTCTCCTTTTCGGGATAAATTCTGTCATTCCCATCTCATTTTTGGGATGAATTCTGTCATTCCTGCTCCCCTTTTTGGGATGGGATGGCAGTGGTGATACAGGGAGGAGCAGAGTGGCTGTCCCCAAATGTCCTGACAGTGGTGGCAGCCACTGAGGTCACTTGGGGCTGTTCCCAAATGTCCTGACAGTGGTGGCAGTCACTGAGGCCACCTGGGGCTGTCCCTGCAAGCCGCACCAGGAGCTGATTGAAGCAATTGAAGCTCCTGCGTAAATTGAATTAAGGCCACCTTAATTCTGAAAAAGGCTGCTACACCAAGCTTTAATGAAGTTTGACTAATCCACTTTAGAAATTAACTCAGGAGAAGTTCTCTGTGTCCCCAGGTGCCAGGCAAGGAGGGAGGAAGGACAAGGACGTTCCATGATGGACTCCTTGAGGCGAGAGGCCTTGGTGCTGGAGGTGAAGCCAGGGCTGCCTGCAGGCCTCAGAAAAGCCAAAACCCCCTCAGAACAGCGCAGCAGCTTTCCCTGGGACTCCTTCTCGCTGACCAACTGCATTTAGAGGGGAAAAGGAGCAAATTTTTCCACAGACCAAGTCCCTGTGTCACCAGGGATGTGACACTCGCGCCGGGGACAGCCCTGCACTCTGAGGCCGAACGCACCTTTCTTCTCCTTTTTGCTTTTTGCTTTTTCCCTTTTTTTTTTTTTTTCCCACTAAATGCCAGACAGGAAATGTCTTGATGTAATATTTAACATGGGGGCCTGGGGGACTGGGCATGATTGAAGACAGGATCTTCATTTTGACAGCTTAATGCATTTTACATGACGAGGCCGCCGCATCCTCCGATTTATGCCGAGCGATCCCAGGCTGCGTCTCCTTCCCCGAGTCCTTGCTTGACATCCAAACCTTGTCCCTTTGCCCTCCTGACCCTTCTCCTTTATGAGCTTCTGCTTGCCTCAAATCTCTCAGGGATTCTCTCAAATTTCACTGGGTGTAATCTGGTGATAAGGAGGAGCAGCGCCCAAGCAAAGCCGGGTTTCCCTGATAATTCCTTGTGTGACATCTGGTTATGGGATTATTGTGGGGAAAAGCCTCGGGATGTAGTGGATTAACCTTATCCACGCTTTGATACGGGCACTGAGGCATTGACTGAGGGTAGGTTTGGGCTTCTGGTCAGATTCTTTTGAGATAATAATGGTAATAATTGGAAAGTTCTCTCACTAAGAGGAATTTAGGGCTGCAAAGACCGCAGAGCTTGCAAAGTGTTTGCTCAATAGTTAGAGGAGAGAAGGAAATAATTAAATCTCTAGGTGTATAATGAGAATTTAATGAATTTAGGCTAATTTAGCTCATTATTAGGGTCTGCTGGGTGTATACATTACACACCTCCATGTCCTTACCCATACGTGTATCTCAGCCTTTGTGTAAGGGCTGCTCACGCTCTGTGTGACAAAACAAGCCCTCAAAAGCCCAAATTCAGCTTATAACAAAATCCTAAAATTACATTTTAAGCCATCTTTGGCCTAAATGATACTCTGAGCTATTTAAACCTGTCTGTTTGCCTGCTGTAGGAATATTTTGGTGTAGGAAGTGATGGCCAGAGTGGGAAAACTGCCAAAAATTGCTATTTTGTCATGCTGGGTTTTTGGTTTTTTTTCTGTGAAGACAATCTGGATTGGGGATTTTGGAGCTGCTGGAGGCAGAAAAGCCACACACATCTGGCTGCCTGTGATGTGCCTGCAATCAATACTCTGTGAGCAGGATCTGAGCCCCCCAGCCCTGTCCCCTGCACAAAGGCACCAGTGATAAGCAGCTGCTGCTGCAGAAGGACCTGGAGCAGGGAAAAAATGTCCCCGCAATCCTCGATGAATAAATCCAATATATTCCATATAAATCTCTTGTTATAGCCTGTTTTATTGAACCAACTGGAATGTTTCTCCTCTGGAGAGACCGTGGAGAGCTTTATTTATTAGCGCTGCAACACGAGAGCCTCCCCGTGCCTTTGTCTGCTTTATCTTGCTTGTCACCACACGGCTCCAGGCCCTGGGCCGTGGTTTTGGGGCCTTCATCATTCAGGAATGAAACCTTTGTTCCTGAAAAATGGGAGAGATCAGCTGTGCTGATGGGAAGAGAGTGTATTTAGGGGATTGAAGGGGGTGATGCTGGCAGCAGGGGGACCACGGTGTCACCTGTGGGGTGAAGCATCTCTGCAGGTGGAGGGATTGTACCCAAAATCACCTGGAGCTTGGGAAGGAGAGCTCAGCACCACTGCTCATAAAACCTCAGATCTCACAAGGAATCTTGGGCTGTTTGAGCACTTGAAAGGGTGGTCAGGCTGGGGAATCACCATCCCTGGGAATGTTCAGCAAATGTGTGAATGTAGTGGCCAGGGACGTGGGGGTGACCTTGGAATGGTTGGACTCGATGGCTTTTCCAGCCTTAATGATTCCATGATTCCCTCTGGAGCAGCTCAGCACCCAGGGAATGGAGCTCTTGTCTCCTCCTGGATGTTCAAAACTGAGTTTTTCCTGCACAGCCTCCAAAGGGAGGACAATGTGTGACCTGGGAACAGAAATCCTCTGCCCCCTGGCAAGGTGAATCTTCCCAGGAAGATCTGTGAGTCCAAAATTATCCAACAAATATCCCTCTGCCAGACAGACCCAGCTTCCCAGAGGATCTTCCCCTCCAGGCTCTGGCTGCCACCACCATGGACACACAGGAGGAGGGTGACTGGTTCCAGTTAAACCCTCCAGCACCTCCAGCCTTGGAGCTGGCAAAGAATTCAGATATTGGATTGCTGAGGGAAATGGGAAAGAGACACCCCCCAAAGTCCAGGTTTTCCCACCCATCCGTGGCCTCGCTGAGCTCTGCTGACCCCGACCTTGCTGGAATTCCACAGCACCTTTGCAGGGAGCTCTGGAGATGCTGTGGGAGTCAGCATTCCCATCAGAGTGGTTTTTATCTCCCTCATCTGCTCGTCCTTCAGGAGGCACAGCAAGGAATGTCAAGGACTGAGAAACACAGAATTGCCTCTGGCTGCGCTGCTGAACATGATGAACACAGCAAAACCACCCTGGCAGTGAAAAGCTTTCACCTGATGACGCAAAGGTGCAAAGTCCTGGTGTAATAAAGAAAATAATGAGGCAAAAATTAATCTTAAAGCCATTAATAAGGCAAAAAAATAATATCACAGTGCTCTGGTTTTTCAACATTTTTCCAGGAGTCCATGCTGGATGTTGCTCTGAGAGCACAGCTTGGGAATATGACTGGAGAGAGACACTTGCTCCAGGTTTATATTAAGTTTCCAGCAAATGGAGGGAATATCAGCCTGTCTGACCCAATATTATGTTGATTCCCAAGTAATTACATTTGTTATTTGCAGGATCTGTAGTAAATCGAGTTGTGGCAGTTATGGGGATGCTTCACAGAAGCAATTTCAGAGATCATTAAATATATCTTCCATTGGTTACACATCACATTAACCCCTCCAGCGCCTCCAGACATACGACATCCCTTCAGCAAAGAGGCAATTTGATGGGATTAGATGCCAAAGGCAATCCAATGCAGATAAATCCAGGAAATTCATGCAATTACTGCTGGCAGAGGTCTGTTGTTCACTAGAAACACATGAGGATTAAAAAGTTTGGGCCAGGCTCAAACTCCAGGCAAGCTAATGCTGCTGTGGGGTGAACTCTGCAAGGATGAGGAGCCTGGGGAGGTTTTTACCTCATATCCCATCCCAGGATTCACCTCCCTGCCTCAAAAAGAGCAGCAAATTGGGATTTGAAATTTAGGGAATTTTGAAAACTTTGGGTTTGTAAGTTAAAGCTTAGAATTAAAGATAAGTTTTGATTTGAGACTTCAGAAAAGGCTTCTAAATTTAGGTGCTAGAAGTAAGAATGTAGATTTATAGTTTAAAGTAGAGACATGTTAAGTTAAATAAAAGAAAGTGTAGAGTTTAAGATATAAAAAAATTAAAAGAAGTTACAAAAGTAAACAAAAAAATTAAAATACAGTACTATAAGTTTGTGTGTTATAACATAATTAGCTTAAAAAGTTTGTACTGTAGCATAAGCCTAGAAGATAAAATATTTAAAGATTGGGTTAAAAACATAAATATTTTGTTAGTAGTATTTCATTAGTTAATAAACCCTTAAAAAGTCTTGTAACTTAGGGTCTTGTGACCTTCTGAACTATGTTATAAAGATGTGATGTGTGTGTCACCCTTCATACTTATATAAAAGATAAGAAAAACAAACCACATCATCAAAAGCAATTCAGAAATCCCATCTCAAATTCCTTCAAAATTCCTCACAAGCAAGAGGGGTGAAAAATAACATTTTTCACCTCACCCTGCTCTTCAGCAGCTCCCTCCCCAACTCAAGACATTTCTGCTGCTTGCTCAGATTTGAGGATAATTTAAAAATACCCCGGGTGCGTTCAGAGGGTGGAGGGGGAACATGAACTGGTGTTTCCTGCAGGATGGGGAAGTTCTGACCACAAACCCCACTGCAGGAGCCTGCCCTGCCCCACAAGAGCTGCTGCTTCCTCCTGCCACTCCTGGGGGGTTTTTCCAACCTAAACCATTCCATTATTCCACAATATCCTTGTCACAAATATCCTAAATCTCACCCGTGCATGAGTGTAAAGGATTGGGGTCTAAACCATCATCAGTGCTGGAAAAGGTGGAGGAGAAATTCTCCAAAGACCAGGTTTGTTTAGTCTGATCTAATTCAGCTCTGGTTTAAGGCAAGGTTTAATGTGGTAACACAATTTTGGCCCGTCCCTGAGATGTGCTGGGCCTTGCTGGGCTCTGGCTGCCTCAGGAGTTGTTTTTATTGTTGGGTGCCACTTTAATCCCCGTTCTCATCAATTGCTGCAGTAAAAATGGGATCAGCAGCTCTTTCCTCAGGCCTAATAAATGTGTCCTGGGATTCCCACTGGAGTGGGAACGGTGGCTCATGAATTTCCAGGAGATGGACACTGCTCTGCCAAGCTGAAATTATTGCAGCCAGGCCTTGGGGTGCCCATGAACTCAACTCCAGTGGCTCAGTTATTCCACCCTCACTTATTTGTCCATCACTCCCACATCTCCTCGTGCTGTAAATCCCCAACAGCCACAGCAGGCAGGGTTTCCCACCTCAGAATGAACCCACACCACGTCTGCTGCCTGCCAGAATGAAATCACTGTCACTGGGCACATTCCTGGGGATTTCTCACAGCTCTAATGAGGTTTTTTGGTGCTGTTGGTGACCCCCAGTCTGTGCCAGGGCCGTGTGTGGCAGCAGCTCCTTCCCTGCTCCAGGCTGGGCCAGGCATGCCCAGCTCCCTGGGGCACTTCCATCCATCCTAGCAGCACAAACAGAGGCTAAAACCACCCAGAAATATCTTCCTTGCACATTGCAGAGCCTCAGCCTGCAGCAGGAAGGGGAACCCCTGCCCTGGAGACCTGAAATGCCACACAAAATGCAAAAAAAAAAAAACTAGAAAAAAGGGGAACCGGCATTACATTTTCCTCAATTTGCCCAACTCGTTTTTAGGCAAAACCTCAGGTGTCTCACACCTCCAGCTCTGAGGAATTTGCCAGAATTTGGGCTGCAAAAATATTCCCCTAACCTGCCAAGTTTTGCCCAGCCCCAGCTCTGGGTGCTGGGGTTGGACACAGCTGGGTGCTGAACAGGCAGAAATTACTTGGATGTTCCCTTTCACCTTCTTGGAGCCACATCTGGGCTGGGTTTGTGCAGCTGAGGAGAAGCTCCCTCTTTGCTGGATTAGTCACAGAGCAAGATTTAAAGGAAAAAAAACCCTCATGGCCATAATTAACTGTATCTGAAAACAGGAGTTTTGGAGACTGGGACATGAAGCAGATTTTAGAGATGCTCTGCACGATAAAGCCCAGCTTTAAACACTTGCTGGGAGAGTAAGGCCTGAAAGGAAATATTAAATTGGAGAGGAAGCAAGTACAAAGAACAGCTGTTAAATCCCTATTTCTGAGACTCTTTTCCTGGAGCTGCCCTGTTCCATGGATGAGGTCTGAGTGTCCAGGGAGTGCCAGTGGAGCTTTAGGGGTGCCAAACTTTGGTGTTTTCATCTTTCTTCCCCTCAGATCCAGGTTTTGATGGGCTTCTCACAGACTGCTGGTCCAGAGGAAAAAATCCAGGAAGAAAACCAGGTATAATCACGAGCTTCCAGCTCTGGGGTGTCCAGAAGGGCCTGGAGCTGCTGCAGGGCTGGAGCCCCTCTGGAGCCAGGCTGGGAGAGCTGGGAATGTTCCCCTGGAGCAGGGAAGGCTCCAGGCAGAGCTCAGAGCCCCTGGCAGGGCCTGAAGGGGCTCCAGGAGAGCTGCAGAGGGACTGGGGACAAGGGATGGAGGGACAGGAGCCAGGGAATGGCTCCCAGTGCCAGAGGGCAGGCATGGATGGGACATTGGGATAAATCCTTCCCTGTGAGGGTGGTGAGTCCAGGCAGGATGGACTGAGCTGAATCCAGCCCTGCCTTGGGTCTCCTTCCTCATGGTTTCAGTGCTTTCTTTTTGCCTTTTCCCCCCCCTTAACTCTCCTCATGAGGAACATATTTGCAATAATGCCCTTGGAAGGAGCCCTCGGTGATGGAGTGGTGTGGCTGTAATTTGCCTGCTGCTGAGTGTAGTGTTTCAGTCCTCGCTGAATTTGTGCCTATGATTTATGAGTTAATGTTTCCCCTTGTAAATTATGTTGAAGAGAAAAAAATGAGTCTTATTTTCCCCTGTTTTTAGCAAACTTAATGTTTATGCTTTATGTGCCATCAGGAGGAATAAAGCACTCTGAGGTTTCCAGAGCGTGTTTTCAGCAGGTAAAATGCAATTATTCAGAGCAGGGAGCTCTATTTGATCCATGAATAGGGGAAAATGAAAAGGCATTCAAAGGCTGAGCCAAAGCCTCTTTAAATCTTCGGGAGCCTTTTTTTTTTCCCCTCGGGATTATAGAGCCACACAAAGGGGAACGGGATCCACGTCGCTCCTCTCTCCGCAGGGCTCTGCCACGGCTCAGGCTTGGATTTCACCCTTGGAAAAGGCAGATCTCGGAGTCCCCGGTTTGCCCAGCATTTTCCCTGCGTGTGCAGTGCACTTTTCCCATCACATTAATTCCTCTGGGAGCTGTTGTGACATTGTGCTGGGGCTGGTGGAAACACGAGCGCTGTTCCAACACCTTCCTGGGAGTGTGCCGGCGTCTCCCATTCTGTCTCACCTGGCACGACCCTCCCCAGTGCCACAGCTGTCACCTCCCATCCTGTCACCTGCCCAGGTGGGACCCATGGGCTCTGTGGGCCCAGGGGTGGCACAGCCGTGTCCTGGCACTCATGCCTTAAGTTTTAGCATTTATATTGTTCAGGCTCTGTGCTGCTTTAGTGTGCAGCTCTGAGCTTCACATCCAGCGTTGCTGAGCTCTGTGCACAGAGCAGGGAGACAAAACAATTCCTGCTCCAGCTGGGCACCAAGGACAAATGACCAAATCTCAGCCCAGGAGCACAAACAGCTGTGGAAGAGGTTTTACAGCAGCTTCTGTGAGCCACAGAGAAGTTTGACAAGAGGACCCATTTTTAGCCCTGAAAGAATTTTCTGCCAAGGTCTTTGACATAGAAACCAAGAAAGGAAGAAGGATCAATAAGAGAAACCTGCAGCTGCCCATTCCAATGAGCACTTTGTTTGTTTCTTGTGACCAATGAGTAAAGTGTAAACTTGGGAGTTTTGTAAGAATGTATAAAAAGCATATTTGGAGCCTTCTGAAAATGGAGTGTGTTGCTTTGTACCATCTCTGTCTCAACGACAACAAACCCCGTGGGCTGGAGAGAGAAAAACAAGCAGGGTGGGACTGCAGGGGCTAAAGCTGGAATGGGACAATGAACTGCAAGGGGCAAATGGAGCAGAACTGATCCCAGGGACAGACCCCGGCAGCGCTCGTGCATTTTGGGGCCATTTTGGTTCATCCTGGGTGCAGCCCTGGCTGGGCTCTGGTGCTGCCCAAGGTGGATCCATGGAGGAGATGCTGTGAATGAATCCCTGCTTTATTCTGGGACTCTGCCCAGCCTCTGCTCCAGGGCAGCCTGCACAAGGCATCAGCAGCACCTGGAGCTTTTCCTGCTGGGATCAGGCTCCTCCCCAAAGTGCTCCATGCACGTGGAGCTGCTGCATCTCTGTGGATACAGGAGGTTTCCCAGTCCAGGAGATGCCCCATTTTCCCACTGAGCACTTCCACACACATTCCCAAGGGAAGGGAACATGAGGATCATGGATCCCAAGGGAAGGGAACATGAGGATCATGGATACAACTCCTGGCCCAGCCCAGGACAAACCCAAGAATCCCCCCCTGGGCATCCTTGGGAGCATTGTCCCAGTGCTCCTGGAGCTCTGGCAGCCTTGGGAATGTGACTGTTCCCTGAGGGAATTCCATGCCCAGCACGATATGGGGGAAGCACCTTTTCCTCACATCCACAGAATTTTAGCAGGAATGTATCAGTGCACACTCTAAACTCTTTGTGCTTCATTTCCTTCTTCCAGGTGATGAAGGATCACCCTCAGGGTGGGTGATTCCAACATTTTGGATTGACCGTGGGTGCATCCAACTCTCCTCAACGCCTGGAGGCGTCTCCAGTCCTGTCTGCCACCATGAGCTGCTGAAACCAAATATTCCATGGAAAATGGATTTGTTATGGGATGGAAAATTGGGAGCAGGGGACACAAAGGTCAAGGATGAGCATCTCCTGCTGGAAAGCAGAGCACAGCACGGGCTGACCTGTGGGGTGCCACCGCTGCAAACAACTGCTCCTGTCATACCTCACCTTTCATATTTAGCACTTCCCATTTATTTCCTATTAATTTCATATTTAATAGTAATTTACTGAGGGCAAAGAAAATGGCTTGTTCTTTTTCAAACTATCAGGAAAGATAAAAAAACCCCAAAACAAAACCTCACCTTGGTGTGGGTCTGGAATCTGTTTCAGCTTAGGTCAGTCTTAATCTTCTTAACCTTTCCTGATTTTATGCTGGAAAACAAGATAAAAATACAGCACAAGCAACATCCAGGCTTTAAACTGGAATTAAATATTTTTTTCCTTTTGCAAAGAAATGTTTCCTTGTCGGAACTCTTCACTGGATCCACCAGGAATGCTTAATGGCCTCCACGCAGATTTGACACACTTTCAAGGGAATTCACTGCAAGGCTGGTTTGAAAAATTCCATTGAAATTGGGATATTTTTACATTTCAGTTTGCCTTCCCTGCAACTATTTGTTTCTGGAGTTGCTTTATTTTTTTTTTCCCCTGCAAACTCCAGGCTGGTTTTTCTGAGTGTGAGCACCAATCCAGATTCCACAAAAAGGGAGAAAAGGGACATTTTATCAGATCTTCTCATCCCTCACCAAGCTCCTTACAGGAATTTTGATCAAGCAGATATAAACTCCGAGTGATCCCATCTTCATGCTGAATACAAGTACTTGCAGAGCCTTAACTTTAAATATTTCCTATTTGTTTCTGTCACATAATTTGAAGATGGTTATAGCCTGGAGAAGCCCCTGACCTAATTCAGTCAGAGTGGAGCGGAGCTGCGCAGGAATCGGCCCCGCTGTGGCCTCAGCACAAAATCCCACAAGCAGGAAAGTTTGGGGGAAAAAATCCTTGTTTTAAAGAGTGTTTGTCATGAGCTCTTGAGTGGGTTTAAACAGAAAAAACAGCAGAGAGAAGGAAGTAGGGAAAATCCCAGAGGAAGGAGGTGTTGGAGGGAAAGGGGAGATTAATTGGGAAGAGTTTTTCACATCATCGCATCCCTGGAAGTGTCCAAGGCCAGCTTGGATGGGGCTTGGAGCAGCCTGGGAAAGCGGCATGGCAAGGGTTGGAAGTCTGAGCTTTAAGGTCTCTTCCATCCCAAACCATTCCATGATTCTGTGATTAAACCACTGGGCTCTCCCACAACTGATGTGTGAATGAAATTTCATTTTTATTCCTCCCCACATCCTCTCCCTTTCACTTCCAAACGAATTTCCAGGCTGCTGGGTTGTGTTTTAGGGGACAAGACTTTGTCCCTGTGACATGTGTGGGGGCTCAGGGAGGAAATCTGAATTTATCCATTTCTAATTCCTGCTCCCAAACTCTTTATCCAAGGAAACAAAGCTCCCTTTGCCCAGCTCCCATCCTCACACAGCCCAGCGGTAGCAGACGAGACACTTGTGCTAATTAATATTTTATGGGCTGATGGACTTTTTTTTTTTTTACCGCCTCGGCAGCTGGTCTTAAATAAAGACCAATTTGCAGAAGTGTTAATTAACTCTAATTACAAAGCACATTGTAGCTGCTCCGAGGATTTCCGTCTGGAGGATGCCATGGAACTGCTCAGCCCCTGGTGCACAGGGAAACGTCACGGCGGCTTTTCCTAGGGATTCCGTGCACACTCAAAACTCCAAAAAAAAATAGAGAAAAGAGTGAAAAATAGGGAAAATATTGAAAGCTGGAGAGGGGTTTTGGATAAGGGATGGAGTGATAGGATAAGAGGGAATGGCTTATCGCTGAGGGAGGGCAGGATTAGATGGGATATTGGGAAGGGATTCCTGGCGGTGAGAGTGGGAGGCCCTGGCACAGGTTTCCTGGGTTACCTGACATTTCCTTGCCAGGCTTCGGCAGCAGGAGGAGCTGGAGAAGGAATTTTTACACAGGCAAGGGCTTGAAACTGAGAGGAGATTTCAGTTTGATACTGGGAAGGAGTTCTTGGCTGTGACGATGGATGGCCATGGAATGGATTTCCCAGAGAAGCTGTGGCTGCCCCTGGATCCCTGGAAATGCCCAAGGCCAAGTTGGTACAACCTGGGACAGTGGGAGGTGTCCCTGCCATGGCAGGGGTGCAATGGGATGATCTTTAATGTCCCTTTCACCCCAAACCTTCCGTGACTCAAGGGGTGTCCCCTGATCCAACCCAACACCTTCTGCTCTGACACCACATTAACACCAGCTCCCTAATTAACCTTTCCTCTCCCATTTCCCCGTCTTTCCATGCCCAGCTTTCCCTCACCCATCTCCCCATGTTCCAGATCCGCCGTGCTTCACCCCGGATCCATCCCCGCAGCGGCATCGCGGCGTTAATGAGGAGGAAATCAATTAGGAACCGCGCCACGCGGGCAATTAGCGCTGTCGCTGCGATGACACGACGGCGGTGTCACTTCCAGCCCTCCCCTGGCTCACAGCTGCTGCCACTCTGGATGAGGATGACAATTCCAGCTTTCCTGCCGCTGGAAAGCAGCCGAGGGTGGGATCTCCTCCGTGCTGGCTTTAATTGGCCTGAGTGGGGCTGCAGGGCTTCGCTTCCAAGTGGGGTTTTCTTAGTGCTTAAAGATCGTGGAGAGGATGGAAAAAGGCATCCGAAGGGATGGTTTTGTGTGGTCCTAATCAACCTTTAGATGTCCCTTTAAAATCTACAAATTTATAATTTATATTGAATAATTTATAATAAAAATATTTTATATTAGTGTGGGAAATGACAATGATGATGATGATGATGGGTCACGGAGCAACATGGGATAGTTGAAGGTTTCCCTGCCCATGGCAAGGGGTTTGAACTGGGTGATCTTTAAGGTCCCTTTCCAGCTAAACCATTCCATTATTATTTTTAATTATTTATTATTATTATCATCATCATTGTCAGCATCATCATTATCATTATCATTATCATTATCATTATCATTATCGTAGTCATTCTCATGATCATTATCATTATTATTATTATTTGCATCAGCTTGTAGACAAAGGAGCTGGGAGAAAAGTCCCACTGCAGCTCCACTTGAGGCTGTATAGCCACTATAAATTCAGACTTTGAGCTCCTTTCTTTTTGAGCTAATTTTGGTCTGCCAGCCCAAATTCTTCTCTCAGCTCCACAGGGCAGTGCTGTCCTGCAAAGAAATAAAAGGACGTGCAACAATCTAGGCAAAAAACCCAGTTTGAAAGAGGATGGAGGAGAGGTTTTGGTGTGCTGAAGCATGTTTTTCCCTAAATTCATTTCCCAATAAATAGATATATTCAGTGCTGTTAAACAGTCGCTGTAACCACCTCCACAAAACCCCCTTAGAAACAGGAAAAAAGGCCTTTTGCAGCATTAACTCCTGCGCACAAAACATCAGCACATTAATAAGCACCAGGCGTGGGGGTTCCCTATTGAGCATTATCCCGGCGCCGCTCATCCCAAATCCGGGATGGGGCAGGTGGGAAGGGCTCCCATTCAGGGACTGGGTGGCACAGCTCTTAATTAGCTGCTCTGCCAAAAGCAGCCTCCTTTTGTCCATATGCACACGCTGCTCTGCAACTTCCAAAGGGCAATTCAGGAACTGGGAAAGGCCTGGCAAATTAATAATAATGAGCTAATTTCCACGCCATCTGCTAATCGCGCTCCTCAGCAGCGCTTGGCTCCCAAAACAGGAGTTTTTCCCACTCTCCTTCTGTCTACCAACAGGAAATAATGGCATCCAACTCGACTCTTTTGGAAGGGATTCGCTTGGTATTTCGTGCTGCTGCATCAGCACAGAGTCATTGCACAACCTCTCCTTCAGTTCCCAGAGGGAAAATTCTCCCCCGGGAAAGGAGGGGTGGGTTGGGAAGTGTGGGGTTGATCCCTGTTCTGCCCTTCTTCCCTAAAGTGAAGTTCTTTTGTTGTCGTTGGGGTGGATTTTCGTGCTGTGTGATCGGGGTGAGCAGAGCAGGAGCAGGGTGGTGGGCTGGGATGACAAGCAAGGCGCTGCATTTATGGGATGGGGAGACTGCAGCCATAAATGCCAGCTGCTGATCCCAAGAGGAGCTGACTTGGCTTCTCTGGAAAGGTCAGGGCCATGGGGATGCAGCGTGTGGAGGATGCAGGATGGGAGAGGAATTATCCTGAGCACCCAAGAGCCCTTCCCGACCCTCTGTGGCACTGCTGTGATAGTTAGAGAATTATGGAATCATGGAATTCCAGACTGGTTTGGGTTGGAAGGGACCTTAGAACTCTTCTGGTTCCATCCCCAACACCTTCCACTATTCCAGTTTTCTCCAGCCTGGCCTTGGACTCTTCCAGGGATATGCCAGCCTCACAGGGAACAAATCATTCCCAATTTCTAATCTAGATCTCTCATTCAGTTTAAAACTGTTCCCCCTTGTCCAGTCTCTACCTGCCCATAGAAAAATTCCCTCTTCATATTTTTTAAAGCTCCCTTTATCTATTGCAAGTGCAATGAAATGATGCCTGAACACCCCAATGCATGGAGCATCATTCCCATTCCCTGTGGCTCCAAAATCACCTTTTCCACACAGAGCATCAACTCTGAGATCAGAAGTTGGGTGTGAAACTGGTTTTAGGGCTTGAGAACGACAAAATTCCTCTTGTTGCCTGAATTTCTGGGGTTTTTCCTGCCCTCCATCCTTCCCCTCACAGCTGCTCACTAATGGGAAGCAGCAATTGGATTTTTCCCTCCTCCCTGACTTATTGCCTGCGTGTGTTTGTAGGCTCAGGATATTACACCAGGGATCTATGGATTGGTTTATTCAGTTTATATGGAATTTGGGAGAGCAGGAAACACATTTAACTCCAATCACCCTGGGAATAGGTCACACAGCCCGTGGAGTCATGAACCTTTCATAACAAATATATGTGACCAGGTGTGAGGGAAAATGGATTCCATATGTGCCACACGGGCCAGGCCAGGAGAAATTTCCTCAGAGCCGTAAATGGGATGTGTGTGGATTTCTCCACATCCATGTGAAACGAGGGGAAAGCCAGAACAGATCCTTTCCTACCAATTTGGTTTGATAGGGTGAGTTTTGGATTCTCTTTTCCAAGCAGCTCCCAGGCCTTTGGGCTCTCCTGGAGACAAACCCATGGATTGAAGGATTCCCAGCGGGAGCGGTGCTGCCTTTCCCAAGGGTTTGGGCTGTGCTCTTTATTGTCTGCTGGCTGTCACCATGCCAGTGGTCACAAGTGGAAGGGAAGGAGGATTTGAGGCTCTTGCAGGTTGTTCCGGAAAGTAGGAGAAGGTCTGGGAGCAAAACAGGGAGCAGCAGGATACTGCTGGCAGAGCTGTGCAGCTCTATCCATGGAAAAGGGGGGAATTCCAACAGTTCTTGTGCTTCCAAGCTCAGTTTTTCCTACCAAATATCACCTGTGGCACCAGAATGAGAGCAGGGCACATTCTGCATCCATGTAGGATGAGCTCCTGCCTGGCAGGTTTGGGATGTGGGCAGTGGGGAACACCAATCCCTGTGTCCAGCTCCAGGCAAAGCCTGGATCTATGGAAACTGCATCACTGAGGGCTGCTCTGGGCACCCTGAGCCAGGGCCTCCCCTCCCTCACAGCCAGGAATTCCCTCCTAATCACAAATCTAACCCTGCCCTGTCAGTGTGAATCCATCTCCCTTGTCCTACCACTCCATGCTCATGTAAAAACCTTGTTTTACCATGGTTTTTTTTCCTGGATTAGCTCTCACAAGGGGCTTTTTGGTGCTTTTCTTTTCCTCTGCCCCACGAGGGGTCTGGATGCAGATGTTAAAGTGCTCCAGATGTGCTGTGCTCACCTGCAGCCAGTGCTGGGACCCCATGGAGTGATAACATCATTCCCAGTGACCTCCTGACGAGCAATAAGGGCTCGGACATTTCCCCTGGGAAAGACGGAACAATGCCAGAGGAAAAAAATAAAGGTTGAGTATAAAGTGGTTTCGGGAAAAGGTTATTGACTCACAATTGTCCTGAGGGCTCAGAGCAGGAGGGAGGAAGTTTGGGCTCCCCAGGGGCTCTGCTTGTCCAGCCCAGCCCATCCCACTGGAACCCGATGCTGGGAAAAACTGGGATTGGGAGGGACCCCACTTTCAGTATCAGCTGTGTGTACAAACCTCACACTATTTATTTTTGATATTATTGCATTAATCACTGTGGAATTTCCCTGTTCTGGGCATGATCCGCCCTCCAACAGTGAATTAATTCCAAGAGCTGGCTGTGGAACACTAGCAGCATCCAGCAATTCCAGCAATGCTTCGTTCACCCTGGGAGCTGCCCAGAGAAGGAATTTAGAATTGAGGAATTGTTTAGGTTGGAAAAGAGCTCCAAGAGTTTCAAGTCCAGCTTCTTCCCCAGCCCCGCCAAGGCCACCACTAAGCTGTGTCACCAAGTGCCACATCCACATGGATTTTAAATTGTCTGGAATTTATGGATAAAAGTGACACCAGGTGCACTCCAGGGACTGAATTCCTGCTGCTTGGCACTAAATAAATTACAGAAAAAGAGGGGAATAACCTCATGGGATTTATCTTTAAGGAACCAGCAATGGGCACAGGGCCTGAAGCAGTCACATGCAGAGACTGCGATGCTGGATCAGAGAATCCCGAACTGGTTTGGGTGGGGTGGGATGCTAAAGCTGATCCAGTTCACACCATACCATAGGCAGGGACACTTTCCACTGTCCTTGGACACCAGCCTGGCCTTGGACACTTCCATGGATCCAGGGGAAGCCATAGCTTCTCTGAGCACCCTGTGCGAGGGACTCACCCCCTCCCATCCAGGAATTCCTTCCCCATATCCCACCCAAACCCACCCTCCTGCAGCCCTGCTTTTCTCATTTTATTTATTATTTCATTTAAAAGGGAAAAAAGTCTCTCTGCTTGTCAGAGCAGCCCATATGATATGAAAATATTCACAATACTCCTGCAAAATGTGCTGCTCACCTCGGGCTGCATCTGCAGCTCAGATTCCGACAGCGCCTTTGTCAGCTAGGGTTTTGTTTGGAGTTTTGCAAGGAATTTTCCAAATTTTACCTGCTGAAACCTGTGGAGTAGGGATGTCTTGGACAATTTGTTTTCATGGGCAGGACCTCCATGCAGATAAGAAAATGTCTCTGAGGGGAAAGCACCAGGACTGAGCCCAGGCAAAGCCACTATGGGGTCTTTCCTGGCGCCATCAGCTCTTCCCTGATCTCTCCAATTCCAGTCATCCCAGCCAGTTGCAAGAGGGAAATAAACAGATGGGAGAGTTTTTCCACAAAAATGCAAATAGGTTGTAAAAATGTCTGCAAAAATCTAAATACTCGGGGAGAACGTGCCAGTCGGGATGAATATTTTGACAAGGAAAAGGGAAAGAAAGAGGGAGAAGTTAAATGATGTCAGAAGGGATTGTTTGGGTTTCCCTCATAAAATCCTGCAGCAAGAGCTGAAGTTTATTTAATTAAGGCTTTGCATCCTATTTAATAATATAAATGTCTATACAGAACTAAATTCGCAAGTCAAATTGAAATGGGCTTCAATGCTGCTAAATTAATTTATTTCTTTAAGATAAACTGGGGTTTTTTTAATATAAACTGGGGGTTTTTACTATAAACTGGTTTTTTTTAGGGAGGAGAGGATTGATTTTTCCAGAAAACATGACCACGAAGCTCTGGAGTGTTGTTCCCCAAAAAAGGAGAACCTCCAGATATTTAGATGCTGTTGCAGCTCTGTGAGGCTGATCCAGAAATTCTTACTGGATTTTGCTGGGGATTAAACCAAACCCTTTAACTTTGCTGTAATTTTTCCAAGTAATTCTATTTTTTCCTGTTTTTTTTTTTTTCTTTCCCAAACGCAAATCTTCAAGGTGTTTTCCATTCTAAAGGATTCAGTGATTGTTTAAGGGAGGGATCTCCTTGCAGGCCTGGGGAAAGATCTTGTCCTTCTGGGAAAGCTTGGCCAAACTGGGGTGTGATCCCAGATTTGCTGATTTTTAGGAAAAAAAAGTGTGGGAAGTTTGTGGAGGGCTTTGCTGCAGAGCTTTTCCCTTCTGGATCCTCCTTTTCTCCAGGCTAAGCCCTTTCCCAGCTCCCTCAGGGATTCTCCAGCCCTTTCCCAGCCCTGTTCTCTTCAGGGTCTCTCCTGCCATGAGGGGAAAATCAAAAAGTGGGAAAAAATATGAGGGGAAAGAAAAGTGCAGGAAGTCTGAGGAAGGCTCTGCTGTGGAGCTTTTCCCTTCTGGATCCTCCTTTTCCCCAGGCTGAGCCCCTTCCCAGCTCCCTCAGCTGATCCTGGGGCTCCAGCCCCTTCCCCAGCTCTGCTGTTCCTCTCTGGACATGGATCCTGCTGTGGACATTGATGATAAAATTTCTTTACTCAGTGGTGAAGACATCAGAGTCGTGGTCCTGAGGAAGGTGATGGTGTCTGGGCAGCAGGGTTTGGTTACAAGGAGTTGGAATTGGTGTGAAATCTTCCCTGGAGAACCATCCCAAGGAGCTGCAGGGATGTCAATCCCAACTCCCAAACTCCAGCTGGCACAACTATTTTTTCTCTGTGAAAAAATAACAATTCCCTAATAAAATCAATTTAAGTTCAAGACATTCCACTGGAAAAAAAAAAAAAAGAAAAAAAAAAGAAAAAAAAAAGAAGAAGAAAAAAAATAAAACCAAACCAAACCCACTCATTCTGGGGGAACAGTCAAAACAATTATTAGCACAAATTTCCAAGTCATTATCTCGCAGGGTGACATGGCATGTCAGGCACAGCCATGTCACAACGTGCCATTCCCTGCTGCAGCTAATGGGAGGTGGCAGCCCCTGAGCCGGGCTGGGGACAGGGCTCTGCCCACCCTGGGGACAAACAGGCAGCTCGGGGGGGTCATCCCATGGAAATTTCACACTGCAGCTTTTCCTGGTGGCACTTGGAGCTGCAGCTGCACTTTGAGATGTCTGCGTGTGTGTGTGTAAATCTCAATTTTTAAAAAATGTGAGGGAAAGAAATAAACAAAAAGTGGAATTAGGAAGTGCAGCCAATTGCATTTGAACGCCCAATTTCTCCCTTTTTGGTGGTGCAGGCAGCTGCTGCAGCACCCCAGGGCTGGCGGCGTGATCCACATCCCAAAATCCCACCCTGAGGCACGGCGGGACTTTAGCAAAGGGGAAATCATCTGAAAGAAAGTTTAAGAATTGAACTGGGAAAGCTTTTCCAGTGGCAGAATATTGGGAGGACTCAAATCCCTGCTCTGTGCGTGGAGCTCCAGCAAAAACGGTGCCAAGAGATCCCAATCCGACGGCAGCTCTTGGCACCAGGGCTTTCATTCAGAGCAGGAACAATGAATTTGCATCCTAGGAAACAAATGCACTCCACATGCCCTGAAACAAATAAATGGAGATATTCCTTTCTTCCACAGCCAGGAATCTTAATCTTGCTGATAAACAAAGCAGAGGGGAAAAAAATGAAGTCTCTGAATGTTTTCTGTGTTTTCTTTAGACAGAGACCTGAATGCTGGGGAGAAAATAAAGTGAGCTTTGTGCAAGGAGAGCTGGTGACAAAGGCAGGGCCTTTGCTTTGGGGGCTGAGAGGTTTTTTTTCCTTCCAGCTTCTGGTTTTCCTGCTGGAAAAGCAGCTGGTGGGATAGGGTGGGATGTCCCCGGGGATGAGGGGAGCTTGGGAGTGTCTGCACACCCAAAATCCACTCAAAAGAGCCTGCCCTGACCCCACCACCCAGCACAGCACCCAAACCAGCCAGCAGACAATGTTAGGACATCATATCTGTTGTCCTTTTCCTCTCATTCCCACATTTTCCTTGAAGTCAGAAAAAATGTCTTTGCTTTTGCACAGGGAGTCTGCACCCCTAAAAGTGCCAAAGAAACATGTTTATGTGGCACTGCCTGCAACACCCCAGCAAAAATCCCCTCAGCTATCACCAAGATCTTGTTTCACTTCTAGTGGCAGGTGGTTTTCACTTTTCCTTATGATTCTATCTCCCCTAATAAAATTCTTCCTTTTTTTTTTTTTTTGTAATTCCTCAAGACTGAGCTATTTCACACCATGTTCTGTGGCTTTTAGCCCTTTTGATTCTTATTTCTGTCATGTCATTTTGGGCAGGATGCCACCCACCTTCTGCCAAGCTCTGATTTGTAATTACAGGGTCAGAAGTTCATCTTCCTCCAATTGCTCTTCCCTTTGAAATTCCAGCTGAATTATCCAATTTCTTGACCCGGCAAAAGGAAGGTGCCCACCTAACTATATCCTATTTCACTTCCCCGAGATCCTTTGGCCCTCATTACAAGGAACAACAATTTCTGAAATTCCTTTCTCAAGTCTAAAGTCCTTTCTCAAGTCCAAAGTCCTTTCTCAAGTCTGAAGTCCTTTAGCAGCTTTTCCCTTCAGGAGAGAACGTTAAAACCAAGTGAGATCTGAGCTGTCCCAGCTCAGGGACAACCCAGCGGTTTTTCTTTCCCACCACTGTAAAAAGGGAAGACTAAACCCCTTTCTAATGGAATAAACTTGAATTCTCTCCAAGAAAAGCCTCCATCAAGGGGAACAGATTGCTCCCAAGCTCCTGCGCAAAGCCTGGCTGGATTGCGGCAGAGACAGAAATTCCTGGACTGCGGCTCAAGCTTTAATCAGGCACAATTCCCACTGAACTCGCTGGGAATTTGAAGTCTCAGCTTTGGCCCAGCCCTTGCTGGTGGCTGCAGATCCCTCCTGCGCTGGGTTGTGCTGCTGGAAGCTTTCCCTGCTGCTCTCCATGGCAGGGCGCGATGCTGCAGTGTGCAATCAGCCGCATTGAGCTGCTCCACGCCAAATTATTGCCTTATTAATTAAAACACAAACTGTTCTGCTGCTGCTCCTCATGCAGCTGAAGCAGAGCTTGGACTTTTTCCCCCTGCCCATCCCAGCTCAGCCTCCTGCTCCAAGGACCTGTGTGGGATCTCAGCACCTCAGGACTGATGTGCAGAGTGACCCAGACCACCCTTGGGGGGCTCGGGAGTCCTGGGATGTTGCCAGCAGTGTCTGGGGGCTGGACTTTGATCCTGCACGGGAGACAACACCTGTATGAGGATGGGAGGATTTCACTGGGTGAATGGTGAAGGGATAAGTTAATTAGAGTGTGAGACACAGGGTTTGGGATTTCTGTACAGGGGGGTCTAGAGAAGTAAGATGGAGGAATTGGGGCGTGTCCTGTCCTTCTTCTTCTTCTTCTTGGCCTCCATCTTCTGTGGTGATGTTGGCACTTTGGGATTGGTTATTACTAAAAGTGCACTGGTCAATAAGGGTAAAAGGTATTGGGGAAAATTGATAAATATTGTACACGTAATTTCGAGTATAAAGATAGGTGACCGCCCCGGGGGCTCTCAGTGTGCCCATGGCTGGCTGCTGTGCAGACTCTGTCGGGCCGAGAGAAAATCTTTTAGATAAACAATTAATAAACACCGAGACCGAGAAAGAACCTGAAGCCTCTTCTCGTCCTTTGAAACGCAGGCTGTCCAAGGCCACCCCGGGCCTTTCCAAGTCATTAAAACAGCCCAGAAACCGACAGACCTGGATTTTCTGCCTTGTTTCATCTTTGGATTACAAGTGATGCTTGGTGTTCCCTCACCCCCAGAGGGGACAGACCCACCAGGCTGGGCCAAGGTCACCTGATTGTGGCACTGGAACTCAAGAAAATGGGAATATTTTCTGTTTGGACAGGTGCAATGAATTAATCTCACATCTGGCCGAGCTCAGGCCCGGGCTCCGTCAGGCCGGGCCATCCATCAGCACTGGAAGTGCAGCATTCCAGGGTCAGGAGAGGCAGGAGCTGCCCCAGCCCCCTGCCAGCCCTCCTCCAACAGCTCATTTCCAGCTCCACGGAGCCAGAATTCCACCCCCAGCAAGATGCTGGAGGGAAAACCTCGGCTGACCTCGGGCATGGTGGGATGAGGACAGGTGGGATCCTGCTCCGGGCAGGGAATGCCCCAGGATGGTCAGGCAGGGAATGCCCCTGGGATAATTGGTGGCTGGAGTTTTCCTCCACACCATCCTTCCAGCTGGAGGCTCCAGTCTCTGCAATCCCAGCCCGTGCCAAGCCAAGGCCAGAGATGCTTTTCAGAAACAGCTAAGAAACACATGGAATCCCCCAGAGCCCTGAAGAAGCCAACACTACCAGGAGAGAGGCAGTTTGGGGGAGTTTTTGTAAAAAACCCAAAAGCACAACCCCTGATGGACAGGTCGCACCACCACCCTCCCTCTGTCTCAATGGAATTTGGCTCCAAAGGCTTTTTCCTCCCTAAAATCAGGAGAAAAGAGAGGGTTAAAAACACTCTGGCTGGATTTTCACAGCCACTCTCCGGACTGTGAACTGCTTTGGAAACGTGGATTTGAACATGTGCTTATCATCAGCTGCGACCTCGTGCAAGCCCAGAATAAAAAGCCCCAGTAAAAGTGCCCTGACCTTTAATTCTCCACCAGAGCCTGCAGTGCTGAGTAATTGCTCTCCAAGCCCGAGGTCTTCAGGGAGGCAGGAGCCAGATTCCTTCCTCTCTGCAATCATGGCAAGGAAGAAGGAACAAACAAACAAACAGGAAAGCTGCTCCCAGCTGGAGCGCAGGTCCGGAGGGGGGAATCCAGGAGTTATTTAAATCTTGGAGAGGTTCCTCCTTCCAGCCACGCTTGCTGCAGGGGAAGCAAGGCCACTTATTATTAGCTGGAGTGGATTGAGCTGGGAGATTGCAGGATATTGCCAGGATATTCCCACGGGAGTGGCTGTTCCTCCACTTCCAAGGGTGTGAGGAGGCTGACGGGGGGCTTTGGCTTCTGGTGGCTCAAATCAGGTTGTGAAGAGGCTGCTGAAGCTTGAGGAATGTCACCAATTAAATGAACATCGCACTGAGGATCTGGCTGCCCAGCAGAGGTTTTGATCCCTAAAAGAAGCCAAATTATTTCTATGATAGGGTTAATTTGAGCTTCTCTTTCTTAATTCTGCTGATCACACACCATAAACTGAAGGGATGGATCCCCAAAGTGCTGAAAAACCAGTGCAGAGAAAGAATTGGTCCAAGGATCTCCCTTTCTTCCCATGGTGTCTCCCAAATCCTGATGCTGGACCAGAGCAGCACATGGAATTGTGGATGATGTCTGGAGAAGGGAAGGCTCCAGAAAGAGCTCAGAGCCCCTGGCAGGGCCTGAAGGGCTCCAGGAGAGCTGAGAGGGACTGGGGACAAGGGATGGAGGGACAGGAGCCAGGGAATGGCTCCCAGTGCCAGAGGGCAGGCATGGATGGGATACTGGGAACTGGGAATTCCTGCCTGGGCTGGGATTGCCAGAGCAGCTGGGGCTGCCCCTGGATCCCTGGCAGTGCCCAAGGCCAGGCTGGAGCAGCCTGGGACAGTGGAAGGTGTCCCTGCCCTTGCAAAAGAGCTGGAGTGAGATGAACTTTAAGATCTCTTCCAACCCAAACCATTCTGGGCTCCCATGAAGTGCCTGGAGCTGAATCCAAGTCCCCAACCAGCTCCATTCCCTCCATGGGGATGGCAGGGCCCATTTGGCTTTGGAGGAGTGATAATTCCTGTTAGAATCCAGCAGGGATGGAGGAGGAGGAGGATTCTGTCAGACACCCCCTGGAGCTCCCCATGTCACACTTCCCTGCTGCCCTGTGGGATCCTGTGTCAGGTCTGTGCAAACATTCCCAGAAAGGTGTCAGGGGCTCCTGGCTGTGCCCAGGAGGAGATGCCAGTCCCAGCCTGCTGTGGGATGCAGGACATGGATTTGCCAGAGCATGGGAAGCTGCCCATGGATGGGATTCTGCAGTGCTCCCCATGGTGAGAGAGTCAATGACTGGATCAGGGAACAACTTTCTCTGGAGGAGACAAGATAATTTTCACAGAGTTTGGTTTTTTTTCCTTTAAAAAAAAAAAAGCCATCAATATTTCACAGGCCTGCAGGAAAAAGCAAGATGCCTGAATAGCTCCTACCCAGGGAACACGGCGTGAAATCTCAACACCACGAGAGCTATTTTTACATCTTTTTTTCCTTTTCATATTGCATAAATGGTGACTGATTTTATGCTCCATGATTAATTTAGACACGGAATAATGGAAATCCAGGAGCGCTCATCCGGTTCAAAGGGCCAGAGCAGATAAATAATGGATGTTTACATAACTGCAATATCAATCTCAGTAACAAATGATTTGTAGGAAGTCAGCAGAGAATGGGGAGAGCTCGGAAATGCTCCTTGGAGGCAGCAGCACTGCACCAGGAGGGGCTTCAAGCAAAGCACTCCCATGTGCTGCTGCTTATCCTTGGGTAAATCTCAGCATCATGGAATGGGTTGGGTTGGAAGGGGCCTTAAAGCTCACCCCAATCCACCCCAGCCATGGGTAGGGACACCTCCTACTGTCCCAGGCTGCTCCAAGCCCAATTCAGCCTGGCCATGGACACACCCTGTGCCAGGGCCTCCCCACCCTCCCAACCAGGAATTCCTTCCTAAGATTCAAATCAAACCTTCAAGCCCTCATTTTACAAAAGGAAGACTTTACAAATTCTTTTATAGGAACTGGGTTTCTGGGTTCTTGCCAAACATCACCAAATTCCTGTTTCAGCTTTCCTGCATCTCAGAGATGTTCCCAGAGAACGTCCTGCACTCTCTTAGCTGGAGCAGAAGAACTGGGGCTGGAAGAAGAAGGTAAAAAAGCAGCTGCATTGTCCTACAGAGATGGAATGGAATCTGCTCTTCAGTCACCACCTGCTCCAAAGTCTTCCTCATGGATCCACAAATTCAGATTTGGTTTTTTTTACCTGTGCACACCCAGAGAGATCACCCCATTCCATCTCTTTCCATGGACAGGGACACAAGGTGCTCCAAGCCCCATCCAGCCTGGCCTGGGACACTTCCAGGGATCCAGGGGCAGCCCCAGCTGCTCTGGGCAATCTTTAGATCCTAACAAGAAACACCTTTTACCAAAGGTCTTCCAACCCAAACCACTCCATGATTCCGTGACTGAGTTATCCAGGCACTGGCTGTCCCTGACCTGAGAAGAACACATTGTACCTGATTTATTTTAACCAGAGTGGAAACCACTCTGACTTCCCTCTTGCCTCCAAAGTTGGGAGTTCTGCAATTCTTTTTCAGGAAACCAAAATCTGCTAAAACCCTGTGGTGTTTGCATATTTTAATACAGCTGAGCGAGGCGGTTCTGGACACTTGCTGATGTGAAATGTCAGGGTAGGTGGTTATATAAATGTTATTTTTAGATGTGATTAAAAAAACACATTCCTTTAATGCTAACACATTTTTCCTCCCGCCAGCTCGCTGGAATTAAAAGGCTGTTTAGATATTCCAAGATGGGATTTTATTTTTGCTTGTGGCATAACAATTGAGGCAGCCTAATTGTGCATATGTTAATGGTTTGTTTTAAGAGGGAGCCTCACAGGGCTCTGAGGCTGCTCAGCAATAATTTGGCATTGCCCTGCACAGACCTTTCCTTGTAAAACTCCTTTATTACCTGCACAGCAATCAAGGGCTAATGGGTTTTGTCCTGCTCTGCTGTGGGGACCGAGTCACATCGCCACTTCTGCTGCTGGCAGAGAAAATATTTAATTTGGAATGTTTTATTCAGCTTTAAACCCATTTCTGGGCGATAAAAGAGAATAATAAATAGAAATTTGGTGGGTGGAGAGAGCTGGTTGTAATCTCATGGAGGGGAGTGGAGGTGCTGCTCCTGAAATCCAGGGGGATGTGGAGAGGTGGATCCAAGGGAAGCTCCTGAGGTTCAACGAGGCACAGGGATCAGGGAATGCCAGCACAAATCCAGCTGGCATTTGGCATTTTGGCATTTTCCTCACCCAGCTGGGTGGGAAGGGATGGAGAGCAGCCCTGAAGAGAAGGACCTGGGGATGTCAATTGAGGAAAGTCTGGACATGGCCCAACCATGTGGGACCCAGAGTCCCCCATGGCCTGGGCTGATCCCACAGCTCAGGCAGCAGGAAAGGGATTGGGATTGTGCCCCTCTGGAGCCAGCCTGGGAGGGCTGGGAATGTTCCCTGGAGCAGGGAAGGCTCCAGGCAGAGCTCAGAGCCCCTGGCAGGGCCTGAAGGGGCTCCAGGAGAGCTGAGAGGGACTGGGGACAAGGGATGGAGGGACAGGAGCCAGGGAATGGCTCCCAGTGCCAGAGGGCAGGGATGGATGGGACACTGGGAACTGGGAATTGTTCCCTGGGAGGGTGGGCAGGCCCTGGCACAGGGAAGCTCTGGAGTGAGTCCTGAGGAGGCCACAGGGATGCTCCAAGGACTGAAGATTCTCCCTCTGGAGACAAAATCTGAGGCAGCCAGACCAGGCCACAGCAGACATTCTGTGCCCACTAGGACTGGGATAATTGCATATTTATTCCCTGTGGGATTCACAGACAGATTTGCAATTTGCTCTGTGTTGCAACCCTCTGTTATCCCACATTTCACATTTCCTTGCTGTGTCCTTTGCTGTAGGGAGGCTGATAAATGCCTGTTTTTATTTTTCTCTTTCTCTGCTTAATTTTAAGAATTTCTGTGGTCGCTGGACATGGCAATAAATTGGGATGTTGCTAAATAACCTAATGAGGTGTCAGGAGCCCAGAAATATCCCCATGGCAGTCAGGCCTTTCAGCAATGGAACACTGATTCCCCCCACCAGACATTTTCTCCTATTTAACAGTTATTTAGGGGGAAGGGGTGATTGGTTTCTGAGTCCATAATCCATCCTCAGCAGCTTAAGTTAATATTTAAAAATCTTTATGAGATTAAGATATTAATTCCTCCACACGGCTGCTTGTGGGTTTGTGATGCTCTGTGTGTACTGGGGCGTGATCCACATCCACAGGGTCATTTTAAGTGGGGAAAAAAAGAGGAGATAAAGGGATTGAGTGCTCATTAAGAATAAGGAGGGTGTTAATTGGGATGTTAATTAGTGGAGGTATTGTAGGATGCGCCTGATTGGCTGAACACAGGGTGGTCACTGATCACTGAGGGAATCCAAACCTTCTCCCAACAGGTGAATTCTCTCTTCCAGGACATGGAATCATCACTGTCACCCAAACCAGGTCCTGTGGCAAGCAGGGAGCACAAATTTAAGCCGAGGAATTTTTGAGGCAGCTGCCTGAGCTGGGACCACTGCACACAGGGACAAAGCAGGAGGGAATTTGGCCTCTGGGTCGCTCTATCTTTCCCCAGGAAGACACTGGGAAATATTTACCAGAGGCTTTGGAATTGTTCCTGGTCTCATCCAAAGGCAGGATTTAAAAATTAAATGAAATTCCTCTCAAGGCTGGGTGAAACAGAGCAAGTCTGATATGGCTGGTTTGTGCTTTCAGGTGAATGAGGCTTTAAAGGAATTAATTCCTGGAGTGAGAGTTCTGTGTTTATGCTTTTATGTGCTGGGATATTATCCCAGGGAAACACAAAGGGTTTGCTTTTCCCAAGTGTTTCAAGCTCCTGGGGCTGCGTTGGCACAAAGTTTATCCCTGCTGGTGCCATCCCTTGGGGCTGGGGCTGAATAATGATAATGATCACGAAGCTGTTAATGAAAATAAGAGCAATTAAGGCAGATTCATGGAAAAAGTGTGAGGACAACTGGAACAAACAACACCTTCAGGTCATAACCAAACTGTGAGGACTCTGCAAGCTCCAAATCCAACTGTGCAACTGAAATACAGCAGCTCCTTGGATTATCTGGGAGGTGATTTCTGCTCCTCCTGCCCTAGAAGCATCCCTGGCCCAGCAGGTTGGGCCTGGGGGAAGGGAGGCTTGGACAGCCCCTGCTCCAGCTGACACATCCCGGTTCTATTTGAGAATGTTTGGGAAGTGTCCCTAGATCCCAGCTGGAGGGATGAATATATTTAGAGTTGACACACAATATGCTCTGTGTTTGCCTTGGCTGAGCCAGCTGGGATGGGAGGACGATGCTCTCCAAGGCAGGGCTTCACTTTGGGGCTTTTCCTGCTGTTAATTCCAACCATGTGCTCATCCAGGAGCAAAATTTGTCTCTGTCTAATTAGGGAGAAGACAAGGTACCAGCCATGCTTGGGAAAATTAATCTGCCGTGCTGATAAGAGAAAGGATTAGGTCGTTATTGTGGAAAAATAATTTAAACTCAGAGCTTAAAGCCCAGCAAGGAAGGCAGGAATTCTGATGGGATTTTTCAGTGGGGTGGGAAAGCTTCAGGTGACAGGAAAGGGATGCACAGAGGAACTGTGAGAAAAGGGACACGGGAAGGATTCCAAAAATTGAGATATTCAATTGCAAAACTTGGGAAGTGCCTTGGCAAAAGGGTTTGGAACGTGGGGTGGCACAAATCAGCTGGGAGGAGCACGGAGCAAATTATGGAGAAAGGAAGGAAAAATAAAGGGGGTGGCAACCCCCAAAGGAGATTTTAAATTGAAATAGGAAGAGAACACGCAGCTGCTCCAGAAGGAAACCCCAGTCTCTCATTTTCCCAGTTTTCTCCCCATCAAAGGCACAATGCCCATCATGGGTGTCACTGGCGTTCACCAGGAGATGCCATGAGCTGCTCTGCAGGAAAAATGCTCCAACCCTTCAGAAACACATGGGAAAGGAGGCAGGAGTCATCAAAGATGAGATTTCCCTCTCCTGATGCCCCAGGAGACATTTTGCTCCCTCTCTGGTGTTGAAGATAAGGCCCAGGCAGTGATTTTCTGACAGCTCTGAAACATCTCTGCCTGCCTGTACAGCACCAGCCAGCTCTTCCCACCTTTCCCATTATTCCCCTTTTCCCTGCCAGTTTTTCTCTTCTCCTGGAAAACAAGGCAGCCTCGTGCTCCTTCAAATTAAGCATTATTGGCGCCCCTGCAAATAGAAACCCTCTGGCTGTGGCTGGGCTCTTGCAAAACCAGTGGGAGGCTGGGAACCTCCCCGCTCTGGAGCGCTTGTAAAATGTTTGAAAAGGAGAATTATAGGGGAAAAAAAAGCCCTGGATGTACTGAAATAGCCACCCACAGGCTCCCTGAGCACAATAACTGGATGCACTAAGTCATTCCCAAGACAGTTTTGGGCGAGTTTCTGCTGGGATAACTCGGAGATAAGGGGAAATGATTCAATCACCTGTTTTTTTTTTTTTTTGCCTCATCCCGGCCAAAACAAAGAATAGGGAGTAATGGTTTGTCCAAATGATGCAAAAAGGATCAAGGGAAATGCTCAGGGTGACCTGAAATCCATCATTTCCTCCAGGGTGAATCACAGCCTGCACACAGCAAGGCTGGCATGCTTGGGAGAGCTTCTGCCAGCCAAAGAGGCAAATCCCAGTCATAAATTCCTCATATTTGGATACTTCCAGCTATTTTCCAACCTTCATTACACAAATAATTACAATTCCTGCAGCTCTCTGTTGTCTCACACTGGGCTGGATCATCATTAAAGCATCTTTTGTTTTTTGCCTGCCAATGCCACAGGACTGGGCTGGGATTTGCCAAGCTCTAAGCAGGACAGATAAGAGCAGCTGAAATAATTGGGATTTAATTCCCAAAAGCAGTGAAGTACCTTGTGAAGAGCAGTGCTTCACAGGATTTTCCCATATGGAAACAGGACAAGACTACAGAGACATTGAGGGGCTGGAGCCTGTCCAGGGAAGGGAACAGAGCTGGGGAAGGGGCTGGAGAATTTGTGCTAATCTTTGTTTTGACTGTTCCCCTGGAATGAGTGGGTTTGTTTGTGGGTTTTTTGTTTGTTTTGGAGTTTTTGGGATTTTTGAGGGTTTTTTTTGTTTGTTTGTTTGTTTTTTGGGGGATTTTGTTTTGTTTTCCAGCAGAATGTCTTGCACTTAAAAATATTTTATTAGGGAATTGTTGTTATTTTTTTCACACACACACAAAAATATATAGCTGTGCCAGCTGGAGTTTGGGAGTTGGGATTGACATCCCTGCAGCCCCTCGGGATGGTTCTCCAGGGAAGATTTCACACCAATTCCAACTCCTTGTAACCAAACCCTGCTGCCCAGACACCGTCACCTTCCTCAGGACCACGACTCTGATGCCTTCACCACTGAGTAAAGGAATTTTATCATCAATGTCCATGGCAGGATCCATGTCCAGAGAGGAACAGCAGAGCTGGGGAAGGGCTGGAGCCCCAGGATCAGCTGAGGGAGCTGGGAAGGCTCAGCCTGGAGAAAAAGAGGATCCAGAAGGGAAAAGCTCCACAGCAGAGCCTTCCTCAGACTTCCTGCACTTTTCTTTCCCCTCATATTTTCTCCCACTTTTTGATTTTCCCCTCATGGCAGGAGAGACCTTGAAGAGAACAGAGCTGGGAAAGGGCTGGGAAATTCCTGAGGGAGCTGGGAAGGGCTCCGCCCGGAGAGAGGGAGGATCCAGGAGGGAAAAGCTCTGCAGCAGAGCCTTCCCCGAACTTCCCACACTTTTTTTTCCTTCACGTTTTCTCCCACTTTTTGATTTTCCCCTCACGGCAAGGAAGACCCTGAGGGGCTGGAGCTGGGCAGGGGCTGCAGAATCCCTGAGGGAGCCGGGCAGGGCTGCAGAATCCCTGAGGGAGCCGGGCCGGGGCTGCAGAATCCCTGAGGGAGCCGGGCAGGGGCTGCAGAATCCCTGAGGGAGCCGGGCCGGGGCTCACCTGGAGCACAGGAGGATCCCCAGGGATCTTTTCCCTCTCTGGAATTCCCTGCCAGGAGGGCACAGCCGGGGGGGTCGGGCTCTGCTCGCAGGGAACAGGGACAGGAGCAGAGGGAACGGCCTCAGGCTGGCCCAGGGCAGCTCAGGGGGGATTTTGGGGCAATTCCTCCATGGAAAGCCATTTCCAACCCTGGCACAGCAGCCAGGCCAGTGGGGCAGTCGCAGATATTTTGAGCTATAAATGCCAGGTTTGCAGTGAGAATATTTGGCTGCATTTCTGCAGCGCCCTGGGCCTGGGCTGAGCATTTGGGGCTCAGAGCCCTCCTTGTCCTCCTGCACTTCTGCTCCTGGGGCATTCCCAGGATTTTCCAGCCATCCAAACCCCCTCATGTGGGCAGCCCACATCCTAAAAATCAGCAAATCTGGGATCACACCCCAGTTTGGCCAGGCTTTCCCAGCAGGACAGGACTCTCTGGAATTCCCAAACAGGAGGGGGGATTTAGGATTTGATCCCCGGGAATAGGGATAGGAGGAGAGAAAACGGGCCCAGACGTGCCCAGGGGAGCTCAGGGTGGCTTTGCTGAGGTTTGGTGCCATTTTCCCCATGAAATTCCTCGGGTGGATTTCAGGAATGATGTGAGGATGGATATTCCATCATTCCTGCCCGTGGATCCAGGCTCTGCTCCTCTCCCAGCCCAGCCTGAAGGAATGTAGGTCTCTGCAGCAGCTGTGAGACCACTCATTTCTAACAGCTCTGTAAATATAGAGCTTTTTGCTCTCCTTTCATCCTGGATGAAAAGATCTGTGCAGAGCCAACATGGGAATGACGTGTGAGCAGGGCCAGGAGGAGCCCTTGGAATTAACTGGAGCTTCTCCCGGGGGCCAGCCCCAAATCCCAGCCTGGCCTTGAAAAAACTCCTGTCCCAAATACAGATCTGGGCTCTGCCTATTCAGGTCAGCTCTGGGGCCTAAATCATTCTCTGTTTAAAATGACAGGCGTTGCCTCTGAGTTACTTCTGGCCGGGTTTTGTCTGAACACAAGGGGAAAATGGGGATTTTTGCAGCATCTTAAACACCAGAAAGGATTTTTTGGCTGAGCTGCCTCTGAGTGTTGGGATACAGGACATGGATGATCCCATGTTTCCCAAGGAAAGGCTGCCCCATGTTCTGTCTTTAGAGAAATTTTGTAATGTTCTGTAAATGTTCTGTCCTTAGAGAAATTGTGGGTAGTTGAATTATTACTAATGCTTGAATATTTACTTGTATCTTTACTTCCAGAAGGTGGGATAATCACTCACTTTCTGAGTGCAAAGTCTTCAGAGCAGAATAATATTTTTATTATTATTAAATTTTTAAAATTATTATTATTAAAATTAATCTCACCCCTCAGGGTGTGTAGTCTGTATTTTGCTGTTCTCTTTGAATCACAGAGTCCTGGAATATCCTGAATTGGAATTGGATCCCACAAGGATCAAGTCCAACTCTTCCACCTGCATGGGACAGCACCAAGAATCCTTCCATGTTTAATTCCTATTTTCCCACCCAAATCCTGTCCTTCCATATCCTGCATGCCCTGCCTCCCATGAGGCAGCTTTTCCCAACATCCCATCCCAGGAAAAGCTGCACCCTTAACCTATTTAATTTCATTTTCTGCTGGATTTCTCTCTAGCTGAGCTGGGACATGAGGTGATGTAACTCAGTTATTTATATAACCACCCAGAAAATTAAGTCCCAGTTGGAATTTGGGGTTTTTTGGGGTCACTCCATAGGATCAGACATGGGGCATTTCAGGGGATGATTTTGGGTGGCAGTGAGGGAAAGAATCCCTGGATATCCCATGGGACATGGAATGAAACTTCTGGCTGTGGGAGGAAGAGCCTCTTCCTCTTCCTCTTCCTCTTCCTCTTCCTCTTCCTCTTCCTCTTCCTCTTCCTCTTCCTCTTCCTCTTCCTCTCTGCAAAACATCTGGCCACAGCTGTAGGATGAAAACAAATAATTTTTTAATAATTTTTTAATTGAGCAGATCAATAAAACAGCAATGGATTCATGTCTTGAACTCCCCTTTGAATGCCCTCACCACAAGATTCCCAAAGATCCAGAATGTGGACAAATTACTTCTCTCCTTTCATGTCAACCCCAAAATAATGATCACTTCAGTGTAAAAAATAATCTTGTTTTATCTCCCCTCTGCACCTGGGATCACTGATCTTTCCTCCAAAGAGAGCAGCTCATATTTAGAGAGAAGCTGGTTTTAAATAAAGGTGTGCAAAGATATTTTCAAAGTCATTTGGACAAAATCTGGGGTTGCTTTACCCCTGGTCAAACCTCATGAACCTATTTCTGTGAATCAGCGCTCCTGACTTGGAAAAATCAGAAAAAAGGAAAAAAAAATTTAGGAAAATTAGAGAAATGAGAAGAATTTTCACCTCTGATGAGGTGTGGGCAGAAAATGAGCTGGAAAATAAGGTCATGGTGTCCAAGATCGTGCTCTGTGCCCATGCCAGGATCCCTCCTCTGCCTGTGACCCTGCTGCTGGGGAAACATCTGGGTTAAACCCACCCTGCCTGTGTTTTCCTCCCTTTCCTAAGGGTAACTCCTGCTTCTGCCGGGGACCGAGGAGCAGCCAGCAGCAAAGAGCAGCTATAAATAAAAGCCAGGCAAAGCAGATCGCTCTTACATGTGGCCCTGGGACAAACCTCCCAGGCTGGGGCTGCAGGAGCAAAGGAAGAGCTGTGCTATATTTAAACTGGGCTTAATTAGACTGAAGTGCATCAGGAACAACAGCAGAGGCTGGGAAGGGTGGATGGGTGCTTGGGGGGGATCCTGAACCCCCGTGGTGGGGTTTCCTACTGGTGCTCATCCAAACCAGTTTGGGATGGCTTTTCCCTTAAGGAGGAGTTTGCCAGCTGTGCCAGGGGAGGTTTAGGCTGGAGTTTAGAGTTTAAAATTCTTCCCCCAGAGGGTGCTGGGCACTGCCCAGGCTCCCCAGGGAACGGGCACATTCCCAACAGCTCCAGGAGGGTTTGGACAGCGCTGCCAGGGATGCCCAGGGTGGGATTTTGGGGTGTCTGTGCAGGGACAGGGACTGGATCAATGATCCTGTGGGTCCCTTCCCACTCAGGATGTTCTGTGATTGTTTGTGATGCTCAGCCAGCCCAGAATGGAGCAGGGAATCCCTCATGGATCCCTCAGGATGTGCCAAACCAGCCCTGGCCCTCTGAAGCAGGCCCCGCACAGCACACGGGGACTGAGGCTCCAGCAGGCTCAGCAGCAGCTCCAGGGGCCTTCCCCTGCTCCGAGCCCAGGATTTAAAAATAAATGAGAGCAGCAAGCAGCACAGTCAGATGGACTCAAGATCATCATCAAACTGGGTTGGTTTTTTTTTCTTTTTCTCTTCTTAACTTTAACCCCTGGGTTCTGCAAACAGCCTTGACAAAATGGATGGCTCCTCTAAGCTGCTCTCTTTTATTTTTAGGGTAAAAATAGTGGTTAAATGTCCTTTTGAACCAGAGAAACATCTGGCTCATCTCTGTGACGCCTTGAGCCAGGGTTTTTTTGGATGGGGCAAGTGCCTGCCTGGATTTTATTCCTCATCTACGTGGGAAGCTCTGTGGAGTGACACTGCAGCTCCAGCTCGTGTCCATCTCCTCACCCCTCTGGAGCTCTGCCTTTCTCTGGAGCAGCCTGGCCAGGCTGAGCTCCAGCCACGTGATTCATCCTCCCTGGTGCTTGCTTTGACAGACCTAATCTTTGAGAAATGTTTGAGCAATCAAACAGTCTGGGGCTCTTGTGCCTCTCAGGCTCCAAACCTCCTCGGTTTCCAGCTGCTGCCAGGGGTCTCCGGGCCAACTGGAGAGAACTTAAAGGAAAACAAGGGGAAAAAAAAGTAAAAAAAAAAAAATCCCTTCTTTGTGTCTGGGTCATTTACAGTTATAATATTTCTTAACAAATGTTTTTCTTTGCTCCAGGCTGCACTCCCCAGTGCTGCTGCGCCTTCCCCCCTCCTCCCGAGCTCTGTCATTCCAGGCAGGGCTGTCCTGGCTCTGCCAGCTCCAGGTGGGGCAATTCCTGCTCAGTCCCTCCATCAACCCCAGGACATGTCCCAGCTGTGTCTTCTGGCACCCAGAATCCCCCAAATCCTGGCTGATCCCAGTGTGGGCAGCAGGAAATGGGGATTCTGCCCCTCTGCCCCCCTCAGGTGAGACTCCACCTGCAGAGCTGCCCCAGTACAGAGATCCCAGCGCAGGAGGGACCTGGAGCTGCTGGGGAGAGCCCAGAGGGATCCATGGAGCTGCTGCAGGGCTGGAGCCCCTCTGGAGCCAGGCTGGCAGAGCTGGGAATGTTCCCCTGGAGAAGGGAAGGCTCCAGGCAGAGCTCAGAGCCCCTGGCAGGGCCTGAAGGGGCTCCAGGAGAGCTGAGAGGGACTGGGGACAAGGGCTGGAGGGACAGGAGCCAGGGAATGGCTGTGGGGTATTGGGCAGGAATTCCTGGCTGGGAGGGCGGTGAGCCCTGGCACAGGCTGCCCAGAGCAGCATCTCCACACGTCTAGAAAAAATGAATCCCAGTTTTCTGTGTTCTTCATTCACACACATTCACCACACCTGCTTTGGGTTCCAAAACAAATTGGGGGAAACCCCTCCCTGGAGTGCACAGCCTCTAAGAACCCCCATGGAAAAGGGATTATTTGGGACAATCACCAGCATCCTCTAAACACAACTCTGAGCCTTCACACCCACCCACCCCTTTTCTTTTTTATTACCTTTTTTTTTTTCAGCGTGGTTTTTCTCCCCTTCTCTGTTTGTTATTGTTTTCCATTCCGAGCCTTTAATGTTTCCTCACGCCCTCACTCTCCAGCCCAGCTGTGGAAGAGGGATCTGACACCTTCCCCCAGCTTTGCTGAAGTGTGAACACCTCATTATCCCAGACTCCAGCCCACGCAGGCAGGAATGGCAGGAGTTCCTATCCCTCAATCCTCCCGACTCTCTGGCTGGGTCTCTGGGTAAGGAGAGCACTGGAAATTGTTGATTTTAGTGCTCTCTTGAAAAATGTAAATTTTAGGTCTTCTCTTGGCTGCTTGGCAAGGGGGGAAGTGATGTGAGGTCTGGGGAGGGAGGCTGGAGGGAAATAAAAGGAGTTTTGTGCCACGGAGCTCTTGGACAACCTGGAAAAAAATATTCCTGGGAGATTCAGTCCCTCCCATCCCCATCCCAGGGGCACACGAGACACAGGATGGTCCCAAATCCTCACAGACTGACAGCTGTGCATGGAGAACAGCCTGGAAAAACATCCAGAGTCATTCCCAGCACTCCTGGGCTCCTGCCAGGCTGAGCAGATCCAGGGAACAGCTCCACCATGACCCTGCAGGAGGATCTTCATCTCCTCTTGGCCTTCCCATCTTCAGGCTGTGGTCCCTGTGTTCATCGTGTCCACCAGCTCTAAAGATCCCGAAATTATTAATGAATCCTCACATTTTACAAATTAAATCAGCTAAAAAAGCCACAATAAAAATTAAGGAGTGTGGTCAGAAGGTGTAAGAGAGGCGAATGCATCCTGGGGAGTTTGTCCATGGAGGTGCTTAGAGACTTTCTCCACCAGAAATTCATCTCTAGGGGTCAAATCTGACTTCTGGGGGTAAAATGGGCAGAGTAATAAATGGCATTTGTACATAAAAATAACAAAATAATAACAAGAAGAAGAAGAGGAAGAAGAAGAAGAAGAAGAACAACAACAACAACAACAATAAAAAGAAGAAGCAAAACTTCAAATAGAACATTTTCCCTATAGAATAATGGATAAGACAATGGAGATAGGAGCACCCCTGCTCTCCTGAGAATAAACATGGAAAACCTACAGAGCTCAGCTTAACTAGGCTTGGCTCAAAGGCAGGACCTCCAGCAGTTTACTGGAGCTGATTTAAGGATCTCTGCACTCTCAGTTGCCTGATCACAGGATTATTTCACCCAAAGTCAGTATTTTGCATTGTCCATTTTATCCTTACACCTGGAATGTTGTTAATGACGATGATCCAAATGAATTAAATCATTTCCAGCCTTTGGCTTTCTGCAGTTCCTGATAGCCAAGGACTTCTGTTGACACCAAGTTCTGAGGTGCCACCATGGCTGGGGGAATGTCCAAGCCCTGAAGCCGCGTTTCTGTGGGACTCCCATGTGTGCATGGAGAATTCCAGGATCCCTGAGGCTGGAAAAGCCCTCCAAGGTCATTGAGTCCCAGCTGTGCCCATCTCCACCTTGTCACCAGTGCCACATCCAGCCATTCCTTGGGCACATCCAGAGATGGGCATTCCAAACCTCCCTGGGCAGTGCCAGTCCCTGACCACCCTTTCCATAGGGAAATTCTTCTTGAGGAGAGAGAGAGAAAGATCTGGATCTTCTCCTTCACCTTTCCTGCTTTTTATCAGCACACAGAGCAAACCCCAAATGGTTAAAAGTTCATTTGGAGTGGAAAACAAGCCCCTCTTCCCAAAGGCTGGGGAAGCAGCTCCACAGCCACCCCAGGGACTCCTGGCCCTGCTCAGAATCCCAACAGCTCCCAGGCAACATCTGCAATCCATAATTCTGTCAGGGCAGCCTCCAGCTGCGCGATGTTTCCCTGACCTGCCAGTTGGACCATTCCGACGACTTCCTATTAAAAAAAAAAATAAATTAAAGAGTGAGTTAAGGTCAATGCTGAGTGAACTCCGTTTATTTGCTAGAGAAAAGGGGCTGGCTGGGCAGGGAATGCAGCCCACAGGGCTGGCTGGGTGCCCACTTCCCCCAGCCTAGGGTGGGGATCCCGTTGCGACATCGGAAGATTCTGTTGTGTAACATCTCCCTTCATTTTCCTAAACTTCAGAAATGTTATTTCTGAAATGTTATTTCACCCCAGCGTTCACGATCTGGGGCTCCTCTGTTTGGGAGAGGGTGAAAAAATATTTGAATATTGAATTTAATCTTTTCATACACTCGTATTTTTAATATTTTTCTAATTAAATAGAATCAAATCCTTTCCTGACTTGCTGACTGTCAGCTCTTTCAGCCCTGCCAAAACACCCAGCTCATGGATTCGAGCAGCAGTTGGATGCATCTTCTGCTTTTTTTTGGGATTTTATTTAAAGCTCCTTTCCCAGGCAACTCTCCACACTGGGAAGCATCTCCAGATTCTATAGAATAGTTTGGATTTGGCCATAAGTTTTGCTTCAATTCTCTTCCAAACACAGATGTAAATAGGAGGAAAAATGTGGTGACACATGGAAGAGGCAGAGAAAAGCTCCCATTATGGATGAGGTTTAAAATTAGATGGGGAATTAGCAAGGAGGAGGTAGAGAAAAAGCTGCTTTAAATATCAGGAAGAGCTTTGGATGTGGATCACAGGGAGAAATGTGGATGTTGGGAGGGATGAGTGACAAGGGGAAGGAATTAGAGTGGGATGAGGGGTTGGTGCCATCTGCAGCAGCTCTGGGCCTCCCCCCACCTTCCTAAGGTGCAGGAAAATCCTTGGAGTGGTTGGACAATTCCCTCAGCACATGGTGGGACTTTGGAGTTGTCCTGTGCAGGACTCGATGATCCTTTGGGTCACTTCCAACTCAATTCCGTGATTCCATGACGATGATTGGCCCAATCCACCCTGGGAGGACAAGTCCTACAGAAAGCAAAGGTTAAATTTCAATGTTTTCACAACAAAAACCCCTCAAAAATCCTTCCCTGACTTTGGGCTCCAAGCTGACCTTGGAAATCCAGAAGGAAATCCGAGGGTGGGAGACTCGTGAAGGTTCTGTGGGAGGGAGGGGCAGCTGCACCCCATAAATACCCCCGTGCTCTCCTGCTGGAAACCCAACCCCACCTCGCTCCAAAACATTCCTGCAACCAAGACAAACCCTGGGAGACCAGCTCTAATTCCACCCCGAGGGCGCGCGGGCCGGACCCACAAAATCCTTGTGGAAATTCATCTATGGAGCAGGAATTGCAGGAATTCTTCCTGATCATCCGACCTCTGCTCTGTGCAGCGTTTTCCTGCCGCATTCCCAGCCTTCCAGGGAATTCATTAATTGGAAAATTGCCTTGTAGCTGGGTTTTGAACACGTGTTTGGCACAGCACGTGAAGCACATCCGCCTGGAATGTTTTGTCTCCCGCGGTTTAGCGCTGGAAAATGGATGGATGCCATCGGCAAGGTCGTTCAGGAGTGGAGGGGGATATAAATCATTCCTGACCCATTCCCACGTGGAATTCAGGCTGGCATCTCACACCACACACCCAGCCTCTGCTTCCTGGGATATCCTTCTGTGGAATGTGTGAAACAGCCTGTGGTGCTCAGGGATGAGTGGGGAAATATCCACGGATGGGACTGGATGCTAATTAGCAACAGGAGTGATTAGAGGCAGAGCCAAAAGCAAACTAATAGAGGGGTGAATCTGGAAAAATGGGAGAAATTAAGGAATTCTGTGGAGGATGGAGGTGAAATGTGGTGCAGAGAAATGCAGCATGCCAGAAAATATCCCAGTGGCCTCTGTGAACCTTGGAAATGGCTTTGGGGTTGGGCTTGTGGAAGAATTTGGGGGCAAATTCATAATCACAAGGCTCGGGATTGAGTCAGTGCTGGGTGATGCTCTGGAGCTGCAGGAATCCTGCTGGATTTGGCTCGGGGAAGTTGGGCTGGACACCCAAACATATCCCCGAGAGTCACCTGGGGATGGAGAGGGAGCTGGATCCAAAATCCACGCAGGGATCAGATCCCACATCTGCAGCCTTGGGATTGCCCAGCTTTCATCCATGCTCTGCTCTTCCAGGAGCATCCAGCTGCCCATCTCTGGTGTTGGATGGACAGGATGGGCACACAAAAGTCAAATCTCTCTGGTGGCAGCACCAATTCTTGGAATTCCCACCTGGGATCACTTCCTACCAACCATTCCTGGCTTTTCACTGAGCCCAAAATTCCCTCACCAGGCTCCCACTGCCCTCCACCACCACAAAATGTCCAACAGACACCAAATTTCACCTAGCTTTTCCCCAAAAAATTAATTCCTTTTAATTAGATGGATTTGGTGCCTTGGCATGGATACAAAAACTCCCCAGGGTATCCCAAATTTGGATCTCTCACAGATCCCAGAGTCCTTGGTGACTCAAAGTGCTTCCCAAACACTCTAATGGTCTTTTCCAGGCAAAATATTTCAGGATCTGGCAGAAACCTGTGGATTACCACCCTACAGCATAGCTGGAATGGGATATTAACCCTCAAACTGGGAAAACCTCAACGCCCCCATTCTGACACTTTTATCCCAAAAGACCTCAAACAGGTACAGAACTCCTAAAAATATCCTGGATTAAATAATTTGTCCTGTTCATCCCTCAATCCGGGAGGGGACAGAAGCTGAGGAAAGAACCTGGGATTTAGGATTTGTTGTGGGTAATTAAAGGGTAACTGGAATTAATGTGCTTATTTCCCCTTCTCCCCTCAGCACCACTAAGCTCAGTTTTATCAACAGCCTTAGGCGGCCTTTGGGGTTTGTTTTATAGGAATTTTAGGGTTTATCAATGCACCAGCACTTCCGAAGTTTTATCCCAAGGTTAAAGGATTCATTCATTAAAGGACTCATCCCCTCAGCTGGATTTTACCATATTAATGAAGCAGCTCTCCCTGGAAGAGTTCCGATTGTTTTTCCATGGGATTTTTTGCGTAATCAGGACTGAGGAGGTCACTGTCCAGGAGGCTGAACTTTGGGATGGGATGGAGGAGCTCGTTTGCCTCTCCCTGGGTGGGATCCAGGGGAAGGGACAGCTTGGAGCCGGATTTTAGCAGCTCCTTCTGACCCAAGAGGGTTCTGGGCATGAATTGGCATCAGAGCAGGGCAGAGATGCCCTGGGACAGCCCTGGGCTGTCCCCACCTTCCAGCCCTCCTCAAGCTGCTCCCAAAAGCTTGGAAAACTCCAGGAGATCTGAGTGAGTTCTTGGGTTTGAGCAGGGACACTCCAGCCTGAGCGTGGCCACAGAGTTGAGTTTTAATCCCCAATTTCCTCCTTTTTCCCAAAGAAACAGCTGCAAGAGCTCACCAGCACCTCCTGGAACGCTCTGCTGCCCTGCTTCACCTCATCTCCGTGGGTTTGCTCTCCAAGGATGTTCCCTGTGCTCTGAAGAGCTGGGAAAGGCACATTTCCCCCCTCAGATCTGCCCAGGATGTAAATCCAGCACACTCAATGGAAAATTCAGCTTTTGGACAACACTCTCTGCAGATCTCTCTGTATTTCTCTGTATTTTGCTTTTCCCTCAGCTCCTTTTATTATTTTTTTATTTATTTCCATTATTTTCTTTTCCTCATTTTCTTGATTTCCTTTTCCTGCCTTCTTCCTCTTGTCCTCCTCACTCCATCCAGCCTGAAAGAGCAGAACATGGGACACTGTCCCTCCATCCCATGGGACGTTCTTCATTCCCATTCCCATTCCTATCCCCATCCCCATCCCCATTCCATTCCCATCCCCATCCCCATTCCATCCCCATTCCATCCCCATTCCCATCCCCATCCCCATCCCCATTCCATTCCCATCCCCATTCCCATTCCATTCCCATTCCCATCCCCATTCCATTCCCATCCCCATTCCATTCCCATCCCCATTCCATTCCCATCCCCATCCCCATTCCCATTCCATTCCCATTCCCATTCCCATTCCCATTCCCATTCCCATTCCCATTCCCATTCCCATTCCCATCCCCATTCCATTCCCATCCCCATCCCCATTCCCATCCCATTCCCATTCCCATTCCCATTCTCATTCCCATTCCCATCCCCATTCCCATCCCCATTCCCATCCCCATTCCCATCCCCATTCCCATCCCCATTCCCATTCCCATTCCATTCCCATTCCCATTCCCATTCCCATTCCCATTCCATTCCCATTCCCATTCCCATCCCCATTCCCATTCCATTCCATTCCATCCCCATCCCCATTCCCATTCCATTCCCATTCCCATTCCCATTCCCATTCCCATTCCCATTCCCATTCCATTCCCATCCCCATCCCCATCCCCATCCCTCCATCTCCAGGCACCACTCTGAATTTTTCAGAGCTTTAACCACTGAAATACAAACATTTGAAGACTGGGATTTGATAAATTCCCAGTTATTTTATAATATTATTTGGTATTATCTTTGTAGATAAAGCTCTGAACACCTTGTCAGTCTATCAGGGAAATTGAGGGAAAACCTCCAGATTCTGCTGTTTTTTCTTCTGGAAATTCCCATAAAATACTGGTTTGGACAAAAACATTATTGAAGAATTTAATATTTAGTCTTTATTTATATTATCAATATTAGGGATCAGGGATCTAATATTTACTCTTTATTTATATTATCATATATTAGAGGCCATCATCGTTTTCTCACAGAATGCACTTGGACATTTTTACTTTTTTAACCTTTAATAAATAATAAAAAAAAAAGAGTATTTTTAATGGAAAATTTGCAGTGGAAGCTTTGCCATTTACCCAAACCCAACTCCTTCCAGCACTTCCCAAATCCATTTATCCCTGCTTTTCCTACAAGGAATATTTCCCTTGGGAGCCAGGGGTGGCTCTGATGGTGTTGGTGTTTCCTTCTGCTCAGAAATATTGGTTTGGGTTTTTTTTATTTGTCACTTCAGAACTTGATCAAAATCCCATTAAATTCAGTCCAAGCTTTCCTATTGATTTCAGTTGGATTCCTGCTGGAGGATCAGAGGGAAGGGTCTGCTTTAAAAGGACGCTGAGCTTTGGGGGGTGATCAATGCCAGAAATTCTGATCAATAAAAAATTAATATAATATAATATAATATAATATAATATAATATAATATAATATAATATAATATAATATAATATAATATAATATAATATAAAATAATATAATATAACATAACATAACATAACATAACATAACATAACATAACATAACATAACATAACATAACATAACATAATATAATATAACATAAAATAATATAATAGATAAAATAAAGAAAATGCATAAATTACATAAATTAAATATTCATATATATTCTAGATTACTATATATTTATGTATGTATATAATATCTATTTATACAATATATATTTATATTATGTAATTTATATATTTATATATTGTTATATTATTTATATAAAAATACAAATAACATAATATAATATATATAAAATAAATAAAATGTGTAAATAACATATACAGTATATATATATATTCTAGATTATTGTATATTTATGTATGTATATAATATATGTTTATACAATATATATTTATATTATGTGATTTATATATTTATATACTGTTATGTTATTGATATAGTTATATAAATAATAAATATACATATTATATCTAAAATAAAGAAAATGCATAAATAACATATAAATTGTATATTTATATATATTCTATACTATTATATGTTTATATATTAACTTAATATATTTATACAATATATATTTTTCTTATATAATTTATATATTTGTATATTGTATATTATATTACATTATAGTATATTATATTATGTTATATTATATTATATTATATTATATTATATTATATTATATTAATTATATTAATTATATAAAATAAATAAAGAATAAATAAATAAAGCCACCCCATGTACCCTTCAATAGGATCTGGGGTTTCCCTGCCTGCTGCACAAACACCCCCAGATCTGAGATCATAAAGGGAAATTAATTTAGGATGTTTTCATTTGACTTTATTAGCACAGAATCCCAAAAGAAGCTTCTAAATCTCTCCCCTCGCACCACCCAAGTGGGATTTGGCTGCACCCCCAGGAATTTATGAATTTATGGCTCTTTTTTTCCCATTTCTGACCCAAATTCCATCAGCAGGGCAGGGATCCTCAGCAGCAAAACCCCAGAGCCAAAGCTTTAAGCGCCCACATCCCTCTCTTCCCCCACACCTGAACCTGTGCTGGGAAAATTGCATTAATTCCCAAAAAATAACCCCAGCTCTCTGGCTGAGACTGTTTTACCACCAAAATATGGTGTCACACTCCTTTTATTCAATTTCTCCCAGGTTTTATCACCAAAATGTGTTTTTACACTCCTTTTATTCCCATTTCTCCCAGGTTTTACACCAAAATGTGTTTTTACACTCCTTTTATTCCCATTTCTCCCAGGTTTTACACCAAAATATGGTTTCAGACTCTTTTTATTCCCATTTCTCCTTGGTTTTATCACCAAAATATGGTTTTATACTCCTCTTATCCCATTTCTCCCAAGTTTTACACCAAAATATGGTTTTACAATCCTTTTATCTAATTTCTCCCAGTTTTACCACCAAAATATGGTTTTATACTCCTTTTTTTCCCATTTCTCCCAATTTTTTTAGCAAAATATGGTTTTACAATCCTTTTATCCCATTTCTCCCAGGTTTTATCACCAAAATATGATTTTGAACTCCTTTTATTCCATTTCTCCCACATTTTACCACCAAAATATGGTTTTACACTCCTTTTATTCCATTTCTCCACACTTTTAGACCAAAATATGGTTTTACACTCCTTTTATTCAATTTCTTCCAGGTTTTATCACCAAAATATGGTTTTACATGCCTATTATCCCACTTCTCCCAGATTTTACACCAAAATGTGGGTTTATACTCCTTTTTTCTCAATTTTTCCCAGGTTTTACACCAAAATATGGTTTTACACTCCTCTTATCCCATTTCTCCTTGGGTTTATCACCCAAATATGGTTTTGCACTCCTTTTGTTCAGTTTCTCCCAGGTTTTACACCAAAATGTGGTTTTACACTCCTTTTACTCCAATTTTCCCCATGTTTTACAGCAAAATATGGTTTTACATTCCCCTTATTCCAATTTCTCCAAGGTTTAACACCAAAATATGGTTTTACACTCCTTTTATTCAATTTCTCCCAGGTTTTACACCAAAATATGCCTTTACATTCCTCTTATTCCAATTTCTCCAAGGTTTAACACCACAATATGGTTTTACACTCCTTTTATTGCCATTTCTCCCGAGTTTTTCTCCAAAATGTGATTTTTCACTCCCTTTATTCCCATTTCTCACAGGTTTTACACCAAAATATGTTTTTTCACTCCTTTTATTCCCATTTCTCTTGGTGAAATATTTACCACTGTGGCCAAGGGGCAGCGCTGCCTCCGTCCCTGTGTTTTTACAAGTGTATTTATGTTTCTGTGTTTATATTTGCGTTGCCTCCACCTCTCTATTTATACATAAAATAAAAACTGCCCCAGCTGAACAAGCTGCTGATATTTGAGATAATGAAACCAGACGTGGGAGCTGATGACATCACCCCCAATTTTTCCCGATTTTTTTCCTCCTTTATTTTCTCTCCCCCCTCAGAGAACTCATTAAAATCCCAAGGAAAAGCAGCTCAAAGCCAGGGCAGGGATGGGGACAGCTTGGAAAATTCTCTTTGCAGGGATTTAGAGGCGAGCTCAGGGATTTCTGCCGGCCCAGGGATGGGGGGATTGTTCTCTGATAAAATGGGGAAGGGGAGCCCCCCGGGATCGGGGGTCACTGGCAATGGGGTAATTCCTCTTCCTGAAGGCAGCTTTTGGATTCCTGCCCAGAAAAAAAAATGGATATTAATGGGGTCGGGCGCGATTTTTGTGATATTATCAGGATAATAGGCTGAGTTTGGAAAGGTTTTTCCCGTTTTTTCCTGAGGGAGGCAAGTGCAGCTGCAGGTCAGGGAGATGGAGGAGGCAGGAGAGGGATTTGCTGCGGGTTTGGGATGCCGGGACACACCAGGGACATTTTCCTCGTTTTTTTTTCTGTCCACAATTAAACCAGAACCCAAAAAACTCTTAGAGAAGAGCTGAGCACTCTGGGATCACGGTTTGGGGTGGAAAAGCTCCTTTTCCGCAGCCTTTCCCCTCACCTTTTGCAGCGCCCCGGGTTTAACAGCAGAATCGATCAAAGGTGGAATTCCACCAAAACACGGGAATTTTCCCTCCTGGGATCGCTCTCCTGCCGTTTCAGGTGGATAAAGGAGTTTTCTGAGATGAGCAATGATGCTTTTGGAATTCTCTGCTGGATAACAGAGAGGGGCAGCTCACCCAGGGGCTGAGTTAATCACAGGGCTTTGTGATTAGTAAATAACAGGTGATTATTCCCTCATCCTTAATTTGTAGCCGAGCAGATGCTCTCTAAGTTGTGCCAAACACCCTTAAAATCAAAAGGGAAAAAAGCAAAACTTTTCCTTCTTTGATTCCCCAGACCTGAATATTTACTTTTACATTTTTTAGCCACTTTTTGGGGCTAACCTTGACGTTTATTACCATTTTCTCTATTTTCAAAGCCAGCCAAGCCCATGCCCTGAAGGTTTCTCCCTGATGTTCCAAATGAGCTCAGCCCTGGGCACGCAGGGGCTCCAATCCCCACAAATTCCTGCTTTTCATGGGAATGATATAAATTATAAAAGAGACATTTTAATTGCCATGAATCCCTACCCCAGCCCATGTTTGACCCGCAGGAGGGATTTGGGCAGGGATTTGGGATGGGGAGGAGGTCAGGCTGTGCTGCACAGGGATGATTGATGCCAGGAGCAGCTTCAGGAATGCATTTCCAAAGGGCAGCGATCCCGCAGGGCTGTCCTTGCTCCGGGGAAGGGAAATTTGGAGCATCATTAGGGCTTGAGATCCTGCTGGGAGAACCTGGAGCCTCAGGAATTAACTGGGCAGGGCCTTGGGAGGAGTGGATAAAGATTTTCCCTGACTTGCTGAATCCTCAAATATTCCCCCATCTCCACAAGTTGTTTTATCTGCAGGAAAGGATCTCCAAGGGGATTGATGCCTTGAGAAGGCTGAACCAGAGCCCCAGAATAAAGCAGGGATTCATTCACAGCATCTCCTCCATGGATCCACCTTGGGCAGCACCAGAGCCCAGCCAGGGCTGCACCCAAGATGAACCAAAATGGCCCCAAAATGCACGAGCGCTGCCGGGGTCTGTCCCTGGGATCAGTTCTGCTCCATTTGCCCCTTGCAGTTCATTGTCCCATTCCAGCTTTAGCCCCTGCAGTCCCACCCTGCTTGTTTTTCTCTCTCCAGCCCACGGGGTTTGTGCTCCTGGGCTGAGGTTTGGGTCATTTGTCCTTGGTGCCCAGCTGGAGCAGGAATTGTTTTGTCTCCCTGCTCTGTGCACAGAGCCCAGCATCCCTTAAACATTATCCCTTTCACACTAAAGCAGCTCAGAGCCTGAAACATAGGAAAGCTGAACCTGAAAAATACAAAAGCCAAACCTGAGGCATCAATGGGACATCCCAACGTTCCTGGCTCAGCTCTCCTTCCCTCTGGAGATGGGTGGGATGAGGGCTCTGAGCAAAGGATCCCCTTTGGGTGGAAATAAAAACTCCCCATCCAAATCCTCAAATCCCATTCCCTATACTGATTTAATCCTTTTTATTTTCCACCGTGAGCATTCCTGAGTGTGCTTTTTCACAGAGATCTTTGGGAACCGGGAGGAATTTGGTCAGACCAGGACGAGCCATTCCTGCCTCCTCTCCTGCCAGAGGGATTCAGGGATTCCCCTCCATATCCATGCACAGAATTTCAGGTTTGGGATGATTTTTATCCCTTTCTGGCTCATGAATAATGGAGTGATGAGGGTGTGACAAGAGGTGACAAACGAGGGTGGCAGGGCCAGGCAGGATCCCATCAAATTCCACCCCTCTGACAGCTTCAGGCTCTTCATCTGCCAAGGACAGGGAAATATAAACTGGGAGAAGCAGCCTTGAATATAAAATATAAAAAATAAAAATTAAAATATATAAATATAAAATGTAGAATATATAAAATATCTTGGATAGGAGCAAAGGCATCCTAAACACGGGATTTTTTTCCATGGAAAGGACAATTAAACAATCCTTAGGGAATAATAAACATTCCCATTTTCATTCCTTCCCAATAAATGTGTCTTTAGGGCCCACTAAAGGCCAAAATTCCTGATTTTCACTGATTTTTCACTGTGTTAAAACAATTTCTTCACACAGAACTCCAGTGGCCCATCTAGATTCACCAAAAGGGATTTTTTTCCCCACACCTGGAGATTTGGAAAATGGCCATTTTTGGGATCAGAATCAAATCCAGGCTTGGGGAATTTACATCCATAAAATAATCGCGGATTTGAGCCGGTGAAAATGGGATTTCCTCTAATAAGAAAGATAATTCCAAATATCCCAGAAAGAATCACTGCAGTGCCAGCAGGTGAATTCCTGGCTGCACCATGCACCTTGAGAAGGAATTTTCCACCATCCCAGAGCTGCAAAATCCATGGATTCATCAGGCAGCTCCTGCCTGGAGCTCCATCCATCCCTGTGGATATTTTGGGAAAAGATCCAATCCTTGTTGAGCTGTTTGTTCTCCTGCTCCCTGCCTGATGTCATCCCCACAGCACAAAATGAGATTTGGGGATGCAGGCTATCGGATTATGGGATGGGATATCCAATTATTCTTGGAATATTAGGGCATTCCTGGCGTGGGAGATGAAAGGTGGAGCTCAGGCTTCAAGCAAACACAGACTGATCCCAAAGCCAGGCAGCTCCAGGAATTAAACCCATTAGGATGTGGAGCAGTTGGAAATGGATTGACGTGGATCCCAAAAATCAGATCTGGTGGGAACAGCCTTGGAGGAGGTTATATCCATATCCAAATCCATGGAAAGCCATGGAAAACTATAGGATTTAATAATCTGTTTTCATTATTTAGGATCTGTCCTTTTGAGTGGCAAGGCCTTTGTGTGACTCCTCTTTTTTTTTTTTTTTTTTCTTGGAGAAAAATTATTGGGAACAGCCTTGGAGCTGTTGTCCCACTGGGCAGATTGGATCCATATCCAGCCCCATGAGAATCCATAGGAATCATCTGTTTTAATGATTTAGGATCTATTCTTTTGAACCTTTTTGTGGTTCCTGATGGTTTCTCCTTGGAGAAAACCTGTTGGGAACAGCCTTGGAGCTGTTGTCCCACTGGGCAGGTTGGATCCATATCTAACTCCATGGGAATCCATGGGAATCCATAGGAATCCATAGGAATCATCTGTTTTAATGATTTAGGAGCTGTTCTTTTGAACCTTTTTGTGGTTCCTGATGGTTTCTCCTTGGAGAAAACCTGTTGGGAACAGCCTTGGAGCTTTTATCCCACTGGGCAGGTTGGATCTATAACCAGCCCCATGGCAATCCATGGAAATCTATGGAAATCCATAGGAATTATCTATTTTAATGATTTAGGATCTGTTCTTTTGAACCTTTGTGTGGTTCCTGATGGTTTTTCCTTGGAGAAAACCTCTCCCACCACCTGCTTGCCTGCCCAGGGATTCCTGGGATGCAGAGGACCCCTATGGAATCTGCTCCCTGGTAATTCCTGGCTGCTGCATCCACAGCTCCTCAAACTGCTGGATTTGGACTCAAAATGAGCCAGAAAATCCTGACATTCCCAGGGGTGGGCTCCACTGGGAATGCTCCACGGGCAGCACACCCAGGGAAGCGATCCCAGCTCATGGATGGGTGGGTGGATGTTCCCATCCAGAGACAACAATTTGGCCAAACCAAACCATTCCACAGGGCAGATCTAAGCAGGGAAGAGCCTGGAGGTTTTCCCCACTCTCCCTGGGGATGATTTTTCAGAATTTCCCCATGCCAGGGAAATCCTCCTTCCAGGATCTTGTATTTTTGCTCATCCCAAGAAGAAACATCCTCGGGATGCCGCCCCAGTGCCAGCCCTGGATGAGAGCTGAGTTTCCCAACATCACATTAAAGCTTCCCAAGTGAGAAAATTCCCCCCTCCCATCCATTCTGCCGAGCAGATTTGGGAGAGCCTGCTGAGGAGCCGAGTCAAAATATTGGGAATTCTGCATTCTGTGGCCTCCTCCTGCTGCCAGACTCGTGAGAGGGAGGTGTCAAACACGGCGTCTGCCTGGGGAGATTCATCCCAGAATCCATTAGGATCCCTTAATACAAGGAAAACCCTTTTTGGAAAGGAGGATGGGGAAGGGTGAAGTGCAGCACGGGTTTTTCTGCACATTTCAACCACAGAATGTTCGTTTTATCCACATTTCTATGAATTCCTCAAATATTCCCCTGGCCAGGGCCCACAAAGCAAACAATAATACTGGGATTTCTTGCTGTTTTCTACTAAAACTCACCCATTTTTTAGATAACCAGATGTTGTTCCCTGTGCTATTGCTCACAGAACAGAGTGCACAGTGAGAGCCCAGGCTTTGCAAAGTAATGGGAAATGGGAAGAATTTAAGGAAAATTCTGATGCCTCAGGTTTGGATTTTCTATGTTTCAGGCTCTGTGCTGCTTTAGTGAGCAGCTCTGAGCTTCACATCCAGCGTTGCTGAGCTCTGTGCACAGAGCAGGGAGACAAAACAATTCCTGCCCCAGCTGGGCACCAAGGACAAATGACCCAAATCTCAGCCCAGGAGCACAAACACCGTGGGCTGGAGAGAGAAAAACAAGCAGGGTGGGACTGCAGGGGCTAAAGCTGCAATGGGACAATGAACTGCAAGGTGCAAATGGAGCAGAACTGATCCCAGGGACAGACCCCGGCAGCGCTCGTGCATTTTGGGGCCATTTTGGTTCATCTTGGGTGCAGCCCTGGCTGGGCTCTGGTGCTGCCCAAGGTGGATCCATGGGGGAGATGCTGTGAATGAATCCCTGCTTTATTCTGGGGCTCTGCCCAGCCCCTGCTCCAGGGCAGATTCTCAAGGCATCACCACCCTCGGAGCTGCTGCCTGACCCCTGAGTCCTTCAATCTCCTCCATCCCCACAGGCATTTCAATTTATGGGATTCCTCCTCTCCCAGTGCTTTCCCCACTGTTGTTTTGGGTGGAATCAAAGGATTTTCATAGCTGGGACTGTCGTGGTTTGAAAGCCACAGGGTTCAAAATTGGAATCTCCAACTCAGCTGTCGGGACATAAATCTGCAGGAATTCCTAAACTCAGCCGAGCTCTGTGGGATCTGCATTCCCTGCTCTGTGTTTGAGACCACTCACAGCTGGTTTTTAGGGCTGCTTTTAAACCTCCCCATTTGTTAATGTGTGTTTTGTAAAGGGAATTTTGATTGGCTCCCCTTAATTAGCCCTGCTAATAAAGCTGAGAGGAGCAGAGGGTTCCACTGGGCTTTGCATTCCAGTGCTGCCACCGGGGTTGGTTTTCCAGCCCAGCCCTGTGGGGAGACAGAGGGATGTGGGAAAACGCCCCCTCAGCCACGGAGAACTTTGATGTCTGGGGCAGAGAAAACACAGAGAGGCTTTCTGGGACCCACTGAGGAGGCTTTGGTGCCAAATTCAGGGAATCTTGGAATGGTTTGGGGTGGAAGAGACCTTAAAGCCCATCCAGTTCCATGGGCAGGGACACTCCCACTGTCCCAGGCCTTGGGCACTGCCAGGGATCCAGGGGCAGTCCCAGCTGCTCTGGCAATCCCAGCCCAGCCAGGAATTCCCAGTTCCCAGTGTCCCACCCATCCCTGCCCTCTGGCACTGGGAGCCATTCCCTGGCTCCTGTCCCTCCATCCCTTGTCCCCAGTCCCTCTCAGCTCTCCTGGAGCCCCTTCAGGCCCTGGAATGTGCTGGAAGCTCTGCCTGGAGCCTTCCCTTCTCCAGGGAACATTCCCAGCTCTCCCAGCCTGGCTCCTGAGCACTGCAATATCTCCATCCTGGAGTTTTTATTTCCACCCAAAGGGATCCTTTGCTCAGAGCCCTCATCCCACCCCTCTCCAGAGGGAAGGAGAGCTGAGCCAGGAATATCAGCATTTCCCAGCCCAGGAGCTGCTGCCCCAAGTGTTTATTGTATCTGGGGTTTCTGGGATGGCTTTTCCTCCTCTCCATCCTCCCTCTTATCCTGGTTTAGGAATACCAGGAACAGAAGGCTCCAAATCCCAACCAGATTTCACATTCCCAATGTTTTTGGGAGGATGTGGAGCACGAGCATCCCATGGAGCAGATTCCAGCCCTTGGTGTCACTGCTGTGTCTCCCAAACCTGCTGGGGGTTTGGATTTCAGGGTTTGGATCAGGAGTGTTTTATTCCCTCCTCTGGACTCGCTCCAGCAGCTCCACGTCCTTATTTAGAGTTTTCCAGAGCTCTGCAGGTGGGCTCTTAGGACAAGGTGAGAATCCTCCCTCCTTTCCTCTGAACCCATCTGCTGCCGTGGAAAAATACACGGGAAAAACAAATAATTTATCACCAACACATCCCTCAGTTTTTTTCCCAGTCCCAAAAATCACCAGGTCACTGAGATCCACAGCACCCAGACCTCAACCCCTGGGCTGCTGCTGCAGGACAAGGAGGGAATTGTCTCAGAGCCGATTCTCACTCCAGGTTTTTGGTGCTGACGTGATCAGCTGCCAGCCAGCCGTGGGAACACAGAATTCCTGGCCACCTTCCCGGCCTCCTGTCCCTCTGCTATCACCCAGGATCACATCAGCTGCACGTCAGGGTGGGTGGCAGCGCCTCAGGTTTTTCTGGTCCGACCGGGAGGATCCCAGGTGGATCAGGGCTCCTCTCCTGCAGGCACCACATCAAACCCTCTCCTGCCGCACTGGGATGGAGCCACCCTGGGCAGAGCTGGCTCCTTGGGAGCCCAGCTGGCCACCAGAACAGGGCTGTGGCCTCTGGAGCCTCTGGGGTGGTTTGGATGCAGGTCTTGGAGGGTTCCTCCTCCAGCTCCCGCCGTGAGAAATTCACCTCTGCCTCCTATCAGCCCCTAAATATCTGCAGAGGTTTTCTCAGGTGTTGCTTTGCTGAGATTTTGGGGGATTAATGCACCAAGTTCCTGGAGTCTGCCCTGCATTTTTTCTGCATCAGAGCTGTATCCAACCTCAGGTTGGTGAGATCCTGGTGCATCTCCTGGAATCTCTCCCTCTCCATCACTTTGCATGGATTCACTCTTCCCACACAGCTCAGATCCTCACTGTGGGATCCCGAGTGCTTTATTTCAATCCTTAATTCTCCAAACTGTCCATGTTTTCCCTTCAGCTGGTGCCATCAGCAGATTTGGTCAGGAAATTTTACCAGCAAAACCCCTCCACATGCTTTTTTCTCTTTTTATGGTCATTTAGAAAAACATCAAACATTGTTTTCCATGTGGATCTGGAAGGAATTGGCCCCTCTGGTTGTCACCTGCCCTTGCTCAGTTTCTTACCTGCATTTGCCATTCCCTCCCTGTCCCTGTCTCCTCCTCTCCCTGCTGTCCAGACAGATCCAATCTCCTGCATTCCCTCTTTCTAAGAATCCCATTCTCTTCCAAAGCCAGGCCCATTTATCCTTTCTTTCACCTTTGCTCCACTTTTCCATCATTTCCCATTTACCAGCTCCTTCCCTCATCCATTTTCCCTAAATAAAATTGGATTAATCAGCCTTTAATTGCCCAATCACCATTTGTAAGTGCCAGGATTAATTTTAATGCTATTCCCCACTAAAATGCAGAGCAGAACTTGGAGCAAGGATCAAATTCCCTGCAATTCCCCCCTCCCAAATCACCAAGATAAACCACCCAGAGCCACTCACTTCTGCCCTTCCACATAATACATCTGTGCTTTCTTAAAGCTTTATGGCCATTAAAAAGTCATCAATTAGTGGGAATAACTCTGGGAGCTTCATTAATTTCCTCCCTGGGTGCAGATGAAAAAGGTGACCTGGATAAAGCCATCCTTTTCCTGGGTGTACCCAGCAATCCTTGGAGGTTGGGTGTCTTTTCTCCTCCTCACAGAGCTGCATTTCCCCCTTTCCTTGGGGGGAAACCCTCCAAAAACCCCAGCAGGGCCCTAAAACCATCAGGAATGAGGGGGTTCACCTCTGGCATGGGAGTCAAAGGGGAGGAAAAATAGGATGTAAGCATTGATGGGATGGAAACATTGTCCTGATCCTGGTGGGATGCAGACATTGTCCTGATGTCCACAGCTCTGGATTTCTGATGGATCACGAGCAGCACCGGATTCCTGTGGCATTGAGAGGTGTCCAGGGAGGTGGCACCAACAGATTGTCCTGAAAACCCTCAGGAATGAGGGGGTTCACCTCTGGAATGGGGGTCAAATGGAAGGAAAAATGGGATGGAAACATTGTCCTGATCCTGATGGGTTTTAAACATTGTCCTGATCTGGATGGGATGCAAACATTGTCGTGATCCTGGTGGGATGTGAGCATTGTCCTGATCCTGGTGGGATGCAAACGTTGTCCTGATGTCCACAGCTCTGGTTGGAGCACGGGAAAGGAGCTCTGGATTTCTGCTGGATCATGAGCAGCACTGGATTCCTGCAGCCTTGGGAGGTGACACCGGCCTGGCACTGAAACCTTGGCTTGGGGGCCGTTGTCCCCCTTTCCAGAGCTGTCCCCATGTGGAATTCCCAGTTCTGGGTGATGACTGCTGGCTGGGAGGCAGAAATCCCAGGAATTGCACAGCAGGCCATTCCCAAGGGATGGACAAGCAGAGTTTGCATTCCTGCGTGCTTTGGACAAGTCCTGAATCCCCCGTGGTGTCCCCAAACTGAACCCAGCACTGGATTTCCTGCCAGCTCCAACTCCCACGTTGATCCTCAGGGAAAGGGAATCGTTCCCTCACCTTCCCAGCCTGGCCCTGGCCGTGTCCTGCCCCACAGGTCCCTCTGCCCGAGCTGCAGGATGGCGTTTTGGGAAGGGAGCTGCATAAAGTGGGTCAGGTGTGTATTTTAGGACACTGCTCCTGCAGAACGGAGTTATTTTAAACAGTGGAATTCCGGGTCAGGGAAGTGGAGATGTACAGAAGATGGAAAGGAGCTGGATATTTCATCCTTGCCCCAAAAAATACCTCAGTGAAGTGAACAGTGCTGGCAATTCACCCTCATCAGTGCCACCCCACCCTGGGCTCCACATCTGCTGGAGATTGGGTGGGAAGGAATTTGGTGTGATGGTGTTCACAGGGTCCCAGGGTGAGGGAACAGATGAGGATCTGGCTCCATGTTTCAGAAGGCTGATTGATTATTTTATGATATATATTATATTAAAACTATACTAAAAGAATAGAAGAAAGGATTTCATCAGAAGGCTGGCTAAGAATAGAAAAAGAAAGAATTAATAACAAAGGTTTGTGTCTTGGACAGAGAGTCTGAGCCAGCTGACTGTGATTGGCCATTAATTAAAAACAACCAACATTGACCAATCCCAGATGCACCTGTTGCATCCCACAGCAGCAGATAACCATTGTTTGCATTTTGTTCCTGAGGCCTCTCAGGAGGAAAAATCCTAAGGAAAGGATTTTTCAGAAAATATCATGGCTACAATTTGGGATAACCTGGGACAAGCCAAATGGGATAGCAGAGGAGCAGGACCCAAACCAGCAGCTCTGCAGTGGCAGCACTGAGAGACCCCAATGCCATCCTGGGGGTCATCTGGGGCTCATGGAGCTGCAAAACCAGGGAATTTGGAAGGGAAACCCAGGATGGAGCAGCTGGGATTTGGAGCAATCCCAAACTCACCTTTGGTCAGGGGGGCTGCTCTGGAGGCAGGACTGGGAATGCTGCTCCATAGCTCCAGAACGTGCATCCAGGTGTCCCTGGCACCAGAAACCCTTCAGCAGAGGCTGCCAGAGCCACAGGCATCCCCAGATTCCTGAGGAAACACATTTGGGATGAATGACCCAAGGTGACTGCAGCCACGGCGGGCGGCCGGCCTCAGGGAGGCTCAGCAGCCACGGAAATGACTCAGAAACATCAAACAGAACGAAAAGCTGCATTCCCTCAGCTGCAGGGGCGCAGGGTGATGCCTCTCCTCCCTTCAGGAGCATCCTGTTCCCAGCAGGAATCTGCTGGGCCAGCAGAGGAAGCAGGTTTGCTGGGCAGCGTGCCCAGAGCCAGGGCAGCTCCCCGGCTCCGTGGCACTCTGCTCCAGCCTGGAAAACATTTGGAAGTGGTTTGGAGCACATTGCTGAAATGTTTCTGCACTGCTGTCACTGGCAGAGGCCTTTGCTGGGAAGAGGAGGCTCCAAGTGCAGGTTTTCCATGTTTGCATCCCTGTTTGCTGCAGCTGAATGAGCCCTGAGTGGGTTTCCCTCACCAAAACTCCCTCCCGATCCCAAAGGAGCTGGAGCCCCCCCAGGAGTGCCCAGCCCTCTGTGCCCCACCTTTCCTGGCAATCCTGGGGATGTTTCTCATCCCACAGCAGACGTATGGACAGAAATGTGCATTTTGTGCAGCACTTAGCTCATCTTTCACCAAGTTTCCAAGGCAGAGAGGCTCTGTCAGCACTTCCTCCCTCCCCACCCTGCTGAAGTCACCCATCCTCGTCTTCTGCCCATTTTTTCCTCCCAGATGTTTTCCTTCCCCTCATGTGGGGCTGTCCTGGCTAAGGGATCCCTGGCAACTCCTGTCCCTGACAGAGATGTCACCTGAATGTCCTGTAATTACATTTTAATGGCTATTAAGAACTATTTACACTACAAATGAGTTATTTAGTACATTAATAAAAACACAAACCCATCGATTATTGATCCAGGGGTGATGCTGCAGTGCAGGGACCCCATCTCTGTCCCCATTCCCTACACATCCCTTTCCTGGGGGGAAATCCACATGAAGTGCTTGCTCAATACCCAGAAACCATAAAAAAAAAAGCACCAAATATTTATGTTTTATGAGTTCATCCTGAAGCTGAGGTGGTGAAGATACCAAAGGCATGAATAATCCAGGGTGCTGCAAAAACCACCCCAGGCTGCAGGGAAAGGGAAGGGCAGAGGCTCTCAAAGGCATTTTCCTTCTCCACCTCTGGTTATTTAAAGAGGGGACTCAGGGCAGAGCGCTCAGATCATGTTCTGTGCTCAGGAAATTCAGTTTAAAATGAATTTCAGCTCAAAGATTGACTGAAATCAGCTGGTGGCTCATGGAGCAGCACAGGGCAGACTCTCACTGTCCTGCAAGGTAGAAAATAAATCAGTGAAATCATTTTCTACCCCCAAAAATGGGATAGGAGGAGGAAGCAGCACATCCCTGCTGCCTGGGCAATGATGGAGAGGGGTGCTGGAAATGTGGATTTGGGAATTCAGGACCCAAATCACCCCAGCTGTGTCCCCCAACAGGCAGGAAAAGGGATTGTGACCCTTGCCAGGTGTCCCCGGGCAGGCAGTGCTCAGGCTCCTCTGCTCAGAGATAAGAGGAGGGTGATAGGAGGGGAATGCTCCAGGTTGGAAGCACCCACAGAAATAGGGATGTGCAGCATTCCTCACAGCTGCTTGATCCCTAAAAACCCTGTCCTGGGTGACAGCAGGGACAGTCACCCACCCACAGCTGTCCCCAGCCAAAATGGCTCTGTGTCTATCTCAACAAGGTCTTTCAAGGAAAAATTATCTAATTAAGAAATGACACTTAAATTATTTTTACTTTTAATTTAATAGCTAATTACTAATGCTTTGTAATGTGGAGTTTTTGGTCTAACTACAAAACACTACTTAAACTCCTGAAGAAGAAGGTGAAGAAGAAGGACTAGCTACTGCCTCAAAACTTCTATTTTAGTTTTATTTAATTATGATATTCCAAAACTTTAGACTCCAAATTTTCTACTCTGTGATATTACACACTCCTATTCAAACTGCACATTCACAATCTTGGTATTATCCATCAATTTTAGAAGTTTACTCTACGGCTTCAGGTTAAATGCAGGGCTCTCTTGAGGGGCTATATCTTTCAACACAGAAGATTCTTAGTTGCTAAAATTCTTAATCATAAATAATACTTAAATAACACTAAAATTCTCAGTATCCAGGGTTCCAGCACCCTCCCACCTTCCCCGCTCCCTCCACCCAGTCTCAGCTCTGCTTTCAAGGATTTTCACGCCAGACTGGAATATTTTAATGCTTGGATAATTCTGTTTATAACCCATTGCATGGGCTGGTAGCGCTGAGCTGCCCGTGCTGTACATCTCACCCAAACTGACTGAGTCCCCGGGCGGGGATGAAACCAAAAATTCCTCCGAGACGTGGCTCTGAGACAAACACGGGGCTAAAAATATCCCAGCGCAGCTTTCCTCCTCCTCCTCCTCCTCAGCCGCACACAGCTACAGCTCCTCGGGGCAGCCCGACACATTGCTGAAATATCAGCACGCAGGGAGTGGTTCCTGACCGGGAAAAAACCCAATAAATATTGGTTTAGCACCGCTGAATTTGAATAGAAAGGTGCGGGGAACAAAAAGAGCAGCTTTTGGGAGCTGTGGGTGGGTGGGGATGCCGTGGGTTCTCCTCTTCCCGTGGATTTTGGCAGCTCTTCCCTCACGCCCTGGGCACGGGCAGCCCCAGGTTTTCCTCCTCCCACGTTCTCCCCCGTGGGTTTACACCAGAGCATGAGTGGGATCTGACTCTGACACATAAAAGGGATTTTTTTTTTTCACTTTATTCCCTGAAATGTGCTGAGATTCTGGCTGGATTTTCCCTTTTTCCCCCTCTTGTTAGCACCCAGACACGCTCCTGGGGAAAGATGAGATGTGTGGGAGCCCGGAGCTGTGGCTGGCGTGGCCGGGGCTGAACAAATCCAACATTTTGTGATTCCAGAGCCTTCAGAGCAGCGATTTCCACCCAGCCAACAATCCCACGTGCTGGATATTCCTCTAAAAATGTTATTTTGGGACGAGCTGTGGCCGTGTGGTTTCTGCAGAGCGCTTCAGCTGCGCGCAGAGCAGAGCAAAGGCGATGTTTGCACACTCGGAGCGCTCCAAGTTTGTCATTTTTCGCTGGAATTTTGTGGTTTCTCCATGCAAACCCTCCCGTCCCCCGTTGCTCCGGGAGCATTACGAAACCTGGCGCGGAGCCTGCAGATTTCCGCTGCGGTGTTAATGAGCTGTTCCAAGGAAAAAAAAAAGCGGCTGCGAAAGAGTTTCCTGACAAACTCCGGGAAAATTTCACACCGAGGAAAACTTCCCCGTGGAAACTCCGAGGAAAATTTCCCAGCCGGGAACATTTCCCGTCCCGGGACATCCCGGTGTCCCCAAACCCTCGGGTGCCACCCAGGAGGAGCAGAGCAGGAATTTTTCCCAGCCAGGAGAGAAATAAATGTTCAGGATGTCCCAAAAGGCCTGAAGGCTGAGGGATGCTGGGCTGGGTGGCTCCAGGGGCATTCCCAGCTCGCTGGGGTTTTTTTGGGAATGTCCCTGATTTTGGTGATGCATTGAAAGCACCTTCACAACAATTCACATCGGTAAAACACAAGTGTAGTCCTTTACACTACACTTTATCGTTCCTGATAAAGTGAGTTTTATTAGGAATTTCACATATTTTATAGGTAGGATTGTTCATTGAGAACCTGATTAGCTCTTAACAACACCCATCTCACTACTGGTTAATTAGGAACAGCAGTTTATTTCCATAAATTATTATAATCATTATAAAATTTTATGTAAATTGTATATAATACCATATATATAAAAATATATAAATTATATATGTTATATGTTATATGTTATATGTTATATATTATATGTTATATCTTATATCTTATATCTTATATATTATATATTATATATTATATATTATATATTATATATTATATATTATTATAAAGTATATAGTATATAGTATTATATTATATATACATATATAATATATATGTATATATAATATATATAATATATATAATATTATATAATATTATATATGTGTATATATAACCTATAACCTATAACATTAACATATAACATATAACATATAACATATAACATATAACATATAATATAATATATAATATATAATATATAATATATAATATATAATATATAATATATAATATATAATATATAATATATAATATATAATAATATTATATATACACTTATATATAAATATATAATATATAATTGATAATATAGTATACACCATATTATATAATATTAATACTATATTGTATTATATAATAATTATAATAAAATATTATAATGATTCTAATTATTGATTATTGGTTATATTATCAAGCAGGATTATTCCCCCATCTCTGCAGGACAGACAGGTTGGGAATTGTGCTGAGGAACATCTCAGCCCCTGGATGGATGCTGTGCCAGCACCAGCAGCAGGATGTCAGTGACCCACCCAAGGATTCCTGATCGCCCCAGAGCATCCCTGTCCCTGTCCCCATCCATGGGTGACCCCTGAGAGGATGAGGCCAAACTTTGCACGCAGGAGGAAGCAGCAATATTTACCAGCTGGTAGGCGAGGATGGGATTCTTTCCAGGGATAAAGAAAACAAACAAGCAGGAGGAAGGTGAGGCACGTGTTTGGGTCAGGTTCTCAGTCACGAGCATTTCCTGCCTGGTGACATTCCTGCCACGGCTCCGGGAGCTGCCCCTGGGAACTGGCTGAGCTTGAAAAAGAAGGAAAAAAAATAACACTTGAGTATCCCTCACCTTTCCTTTTCTCTTCCTGGCTCGTGTAACCATAGCAAAGGATCCTCGCTGGGAGATGGAGAATTCCTGCCATGTTCCCATTGAACCGCTCCAGATTTGGAGCTTTTGGCTCAGGAAACATCAGGGTTTGCTCCTGGGCAGAGAAGGGGCCACGCTTTGCTCTGGCTGGGTCTCGGAACCCCGGATGCTGAGAATTCCAGATTTTCTGTGCTGGCAGACACTGACCCCCAGGAGAACGCTGCATTGACCTGAGGCCCTGGAAAAGGCTTCCAAAATTGATGGATAACACTGAGACTATGGGTGTGTGGTTTGAATAGAACTGTGTGACTTTACAGGGTGGAAAACTGAGAGTTTAAGGGTTTAGAATATGGTGATATATATAAAGCAAGATGGAGGCTGGTCCTTCCTCTTCACCTTCTTCTCCATGGGTTTGGGTAGCATTATATAATTAGATTAAAAAGTCCGCATTTAGGAGCACCGGTAGTTAGTTATTAAGTTAACAATAATAATAATTTAGGTGTCATTTCTTAATTAAACGGTTTATCCTTAAAAAGCCTTATAGTAAAAGAAATACAGCTCCATTTTTACCTTGGTAGTGAAGCACTGTAGAACTCACAGCTTGTAAGACCATAACATAGATAAAAACGAATAAACATCTGAGTCTGAACAAAAAAATACACAATTTAATCCCAACCTTGACCAAGGAAAAACAAAAGAATCGACATCAGTGAATGATTCCTGCTCCTGGGTGCAGCTCATTGATGGGAGAGTGGGAATTGCAGGCAGAGCCCACGCAGGCAGCTGGCAGAACTGGAGCTTACTACGAGAGCAGCATATGCTGAGCTCAGTTCCGAGACCTTCCAATCACTACGAGTGCTTAAAATATTCCAGGCTTTAATTACAAGCCTGTCTGTGCTTTAAATGCATGAATGTGAAATGCAGGCTTGGGCTGTGACAAGGGAAAAGCCTTCTTCGTGCGCAGGCAAAAGGCTGGAAGGGAAAATCCTGACAGGACAGAGGAATTGGGATGTGGGGAGAGGCTGGAAGGGAAAATCCTGACAGGACAGAGGAATTGGGATGTGGGGAGCAGCCAGGATGTCACCAGGGCTGGTGACAGTGGCTCTGCCCCGTGCCAGGGGCTGCTGAGACAAACAGGGAATGGGGTGGGTGTGAAAATCATGGAATCCCAGAGTGGTTTGGGTTGGGATCTCAGAGCCCATCCTGTTTTACCAAACAGGGAATGGGGTGGGTGTGAAAATCATGGAATCCCAGAGTGGTTTGGGTTGGGATCTCAGAGCCCATCCTGTTTTACCAAACAGGGAATGGGGTGGGTGTGAATCATGGAATCCCAGAGTGGTTTGGGTTGGGATCTCAGAGCCCATCCTGTTTTACCAAACAGGGAATGGGGTGGGTGTGAATCATGGAATCCCAGAGTGGTTTGGGTTGGGATCTCAGAGCCCATCCTGTTTTAGCCCCTGCCATGGCAGGGACATTCCCACTGTCCCAGGGTGCTCCAAGCCCTGTCCAGCCTGGCCTGGGGCACTGCCAGGGATCCAGGGACAGCCACAGCCCATTCCAAGCCTCACCATCCTCACAGGGAACAATTTTTTCCTAATCATAATCCACTCTCTTCCAGCCCTAAGGCATTCCCCCTTGTCCTGTCACCTCATACTCTTGTAAATCTAAATTATCAAAGAATTTGCGCTGAATCCCCTTCAAAAATGCATTTATTCCTGAAAAGCTCCCACATACTGAGCAAGTCACCTCTTTTCTCTGTCTCCTGTGATGTCTGTCCCATAAGGCACAAGGGTTCATCCCTGACTAAAACAAATTTAAATCTTCCCCCAAGTTGAAAGCCTGGGGTGTTGTGCCTCCAAAAATGAAGATGCACTTAAAACAATGGGGTTATTAACTTAATGACAGGAAATTTAGGGATGGGAATTAAAGCCCTGGAAGGATCTGCATGTCCTGGGGAAGGAAGGGCACTCATTCCCCAAGCTTTGCTGGCAGGCATCCCACTGGGAATCAGCATTGCAGCTAATTGGGATATGAGATGGGGAACTTGCAGGGATATCACTGCTTTATAGGAGATTATTATTCCTTTAATTAACACAGAGACATCAAACACATTCTGTGCATTTTCCAAGCAAAGAAACAACAGTTTGGTAAAAGGCTTTGATCCACAAGCAGGGATGCAGGACTGCACTGGAAAATTGACCACCAGGAGCCAGAGCATCCTGTGGCAAAACATGAATGAGAATGAAGGTGGGAGAAGATCTCCAAGATCAAATCCAGCATCCATGGAGAGGCCAGGGTGAGCCTGAGCAGCTGTCTGAGGGTTTTTAGGGTGTAGAGTAAATCCAGATCCTCCATCCCCACCTTTGACAGAGGGATATTTGCTGCTGTGCTGGGACTTCCTATCACTCAGCATTCCCAGCACAGACAGCTCCAGGCTGGAAATCATTTATCTCCAAGTCATGAGCAGGTGACAACCAGCCCAGAAACCAGGTGAGTGGTGTCACCAGCCCAGAAACAAGGGGAGCAGTGTCACCAGCCCAGAAATGAGGTGAATGGTGTCACCACAGGGACAGATCCCAAAGCTGTGCCAGGTAACCCCACAGTGACTCACTGGAGCTGCTCAGGATCTTCCTGCAGGGAAAGTTTTCCATGGAAAGCAGCAGCCACCGCTGGGTTTGGGTTGTTTTAAGGTTGGAGAGAAGTCAGGGCTACCCTGAGACAGCTCCTCAGGGGTTTTAGGCACACAAAGCTCTCGGGAGACTCTGTGGTGTCAGGAAATTTGGGGAGAGTTGAAGGGAAATTGCAGGAGTGGGGCTGTGTCCCCTGGTGTCACCTGAATGTGGAAGCTCTGGTGTCCCAAATGAAACTTGGTGGCACCATGTGGGTGAGAAAACCTTCAGGGCAATCAGGCCCTTGCTGCAGACACGGGGCTGGAACAAGGATTTGGGGCTGAAAGGGGTATTTGGGGATTAAATGGGGATTTGGGGCTGAAACAGGAATTTGGGGGTGTATTGGGGGTTTGGGGCTGAAATAGGCATTTGGAGCTCAAACAGGGATTTGGGGATGAAACAGGGATTTGGGATTGAAAGGGGTATTTGGGGATGAAACAAAATTCTGGGCTGTAACAGGCATTGGGAATAAAACAGGGATTTGGGGCTGCAACAGGAATTGGGGTTGAAATAGGGATTTGGGGATGAACCAGGAATTTGGAGATGAAACAGGAATTTGGGGTTGAAAGGAGTATTTGGGGATGAAACAAAAAATTGAGGCTGTAACAGGCATTGGGAATGAAACAGGGATTTGGGGATGAAACAGGAATTTGGGGTTGACACAGGGATTTGGGGCTGTAACAGGAATTTGGAGTTGACACAGGGATTTGGGGCTGTACCCCCATGCCCTGCCCATGGTCATGATTCCATGATCCTGGCCAGAGGCTGGGCTCTGCTGAAGGATGTCAGCAGTGCTTCCAAAACACCAGGCCCTTCCTCAGGAGGAGGACTCAGCCTGACTAACAACTGCTTTAATTAAATCCAGCAATATCATTAACCCGCTGGAGTTCATCAAATTAGTGTTGCAAATGAAAACTGCATTGGCCTCATTTTCAGGAGGCTGTTCCAAGAGGGAAAACAGCATTTTGCTCCCGAACAGGGTGTTTGGTTTGCTGATAAAACAAAACCTTTTCTTACCCCCCTGGAGCTTTAGCTCCATTTAATTCTCAACAAAATATTTGGTTTGGCCTTCCATTTGTTATTTTTTTGGGGTGCCCGGAGTGAAGGTATTGACACCACAGGGAGAATGTGGAGACAGGGAGAAGTGGAGGACTTTAAAAAAGGACTTTGAGAGGAGGAGGAGGAGGTGTTGGGATCCTTCCTTGAGCACATAAATCATTTGTGGAGTTCAAAATAAGCCAGCATCTGTGCAGGCTGGAGGGCTGCCAGTCATTTCCTTATCTCTGCCTTGCCCAGGGTGACTCAGTACAAAGCTCCCGAGGTGCCCACGGGAGCCAGGGGAGTGTGCCCATGCCAAGGGAAGGTGCCCGTGCCAAGGGCCCCAGGGCTGGGAGGGGGATTCCCACCTGCTGGAGAGGAAGAGGAGGAGGGATTGGGATCCTCCCCAGCCCCCTGGCTCTCAGCCCAGCCCACTTTCCTGGCTGTAAAGTGGGGGAGAGGCCCTTTCATAAATAATTTTGTACACAGGGTCTGGTGTCCTGCTGGCACAGGGACAGGGGATGTCCCTCTGTCCAGGCTGGTCACAGCTGACTGAAAGTTGGGCTTTTCCTGGGCAAAAATCTCCTTTTATCCACAGCTCATCCCCCAGCCTTTGGTTTTATTGCCCTTGTGAGCAGCATGGATTGAAATCATCCCCCAAGCTGAAAGCCTGGGGTACTGTGCCCCCAGAAATGAAGCTGCAGGGATGTGGTGTATCCTGAGGATTTCTGAGCATGAAATGCCTGGATTGTGTTATACCCACCAGGCTGAGAGGATGGGAACTGTTCAGCTTTGGTTCCACATCCCTGCTAATCACCCCCCTCATCCCCGGTGCAAAATTCACAGTTGGTTTTACAAGGCTGAGTAAAATGGAGGAGTAGAAATCCCTTCATGTGGAAAGGTCTCCAGAGGAGATGCTCCTCCATTTTTGGGCAGGATCTGAGCTTCTCCAATGAATTGATCCAGGAGCCAACACTAACTTGGCTCCACCAGCAGCTCCTGGAGGGAATTCTGTGCCTTGGGAAGGGATGGATCCAAGGGATGGATCCCATGGATGCAGCCCGCCCCACATCGCTGGAACACAGAGGCCTTCACCCCAGAGATGGAGCAGCCTGGTGCCTTTATGGACACTTGGAACAATTTCCAAGCTGGTTTCTCCCCCTCTGGCCCTGCCAAGCTCGAGTGGCCTCAGCTGCACGGTGGGGACAGCTCCACCATCTCCTGAGGGCCTTTAGCAGCTCATGCAGCCCCCTCACGTCTGCTGCAGCCACAGGCAGGGTTTAACTCCAGCAAAATCCTCCTGGTTTCCCAATTATTGAAGTGATTTTGTCCGTCAGGAGCTGGTGCTGTGCTGCTCAAAGGCTCTGGATGTGGCACTGCCACCCCTGGGGGACATCTGGGCGTCAGTCAGGGAGCTGCCACCCCAGTAAGATGCAGCTCCTCGCTCTCCATGGTGACCCCCCTCATCCCCAGCTATTAAATCCCCAAAATCCCCACAGCTGGTAAATCCTCCATTGAGGAAATGGGGAATTCTCCAGGCTGGACCCAGGGCAGCTTTGGGGAAGTCAGGGATGTGAGCTGGCCTGTCTGGGGCAACCACGAGCTCCAGGTGTGGCTAAGCTGGCACTGGGGGAGGGATGGCAGCGTGTGAATGGCATCACCCGAGCCCAGGGGCTGCCTGTGCTCATCCCTCCCACCCTCCTGCAGGATCTCAGCCTTTCCCAGCTGGAAAAGCTCTGGAGAATGCCCCAGGTGCTCCTGGAGCTCTGTAGGTTGGCAGCACAACCCTCTGGCCCTGGATTTGCTTCCTGGATGCTCCATCTGGTGCTGGGATCAGCCCACTTGGGTTTGGAGTCTCCTGGTGCTGGGAACACCCATGGAATGTACCAGGCAGCAGGGATGGCATGGGACAGCACCATCTCCTGCCAGCAGCACCCAAGGATCCATCAGCAGGGGCGTTTTCCAGCTGAATCCCAGGCTCCCAGGAGGAACCTGAGATCCTTGGGAGGTGGTGGTGACGAATTCACCCTCCCGGTGCCCTTTTGAGCCTGGGAGTTACTGAGAACCTCAGATAAGAAAAGGCACAGAGACATGAGCTGGCTTGTCCCACATCCCACTGGAAAACTGGCAGGAGAACCAGGAACAGAGCAAGGCTCTCTTCTTCTTGCACCAGAAAATTCCAGAAAGCTGAAAATGTAACTATTTTAGTGCTCAAAATTAGCTTTTTTTATTGTCAGCCCTCTCTGTCATCCTCATTTCCACAGGGGAAAACTGTGGCAGGAGCGCCCTTGTCACTCCCCAAGTGACATAATTCCAAAGCTGAATTCCCAATTCCTTGTATTGGAAAAGATTTCTCGTCCATGCCCTGCTGATTTTCACAAGGATGGAAATGTGGAGCAGTGCTGTGACCTGAGCACCGTGCAGGGATGGTGGCCTACGCTGGCATCCCATTCCCAGCAGGAACAACCCCTCCAACCTCCTCAGGAGCACATTTGGCTGCTGGATAATCCTCTCTTCCCATCATTATTTATAGGCAGGAGGTCAGAAGAGATTCCTGTGCCAGATATCCCCCCAGAACTGTGAAAACTCTGGACTACTCCAATTAATTTAGAAAATTCAGCGGGATAAAAGCCATGTAAGCACGGAGAGAGGCAGACCTGGCTTCTGCAGGTATCTCTCTTGATGAGAGGTAATTATATCCTTCTAATTAATTGTTGGCTCATGGCAGTCAAGGTCTGACTTGCAGGGACAAGTCAGAAGGAGGGAAGAAGCCCTGGGATGGGAAGCAGCGACGTGGGAGGACGCAGCATTCTTTTCCCACGTGGAGGAGCAGCAGGATGTGTTAATTCAGCTCTGGAATTTCGCTCCCAACCTTTTATGGTGAAAAAATGAGGCTCTCCTTGGACTCTGCAAATACATGTTCCAGCTGAAATCCAAGTTGTGCGCGAGCTCCCGGCCGGCAGCCGCTCGCTGGGATGTGCTGAGCACGGGATATGCAAAAACTTGGGAAGCTCAGCTCCGGGCTCCTGGAGGCTCCCAGACAGCCCTGTGTGAGCTGAGGTCATGGTTTGATCTGAGGACAACTTCTCATGGCTCTGTCTTGTCTTCCCAATGAAATACCTGAGCAAAGGAATTGATTTTTAATGCAGCCAACCAGAGTTTTGGCGGGGTTTATTCTCACTCCTGCTGCCAGGCTGTTCCTGAGGGCCCAGAAATCCTAGATCTGGCTGCTTTGTGTGGTTTGGAGGTGAAGGGATGGAGCAGCAGCTTCCTGCAGGTTCTCTTCAACCCTTCTTTGACAACGCACATCCCACCAAGCTGGGAATAAAGTGTAGACCTCGTTTTCTGCAGCCTTCCAATAATTCCTTAATTCAGATGTAAGAAGAAGATATTTCCAGCCTTGAATCATTCCTGTGGAAACACCTGACAACAAAAGCAGAGCTAGAATGTGTTAGAAGACCAGTTGGGCTCTTCTGAGTCATTTAATTAGAGCGAGGAACTTTCCCTGCCTGTGGAAATCCCAGGGTGGAAAGGGCGTGAAACCTGCTGCAGCCAACACTCTCCTCATTAGCCTTGTTCAGCAGGGACTCCAAGGCTGTGTGTGACCCAGGGATGGTCACACTTTTCCAGGGAAATCTGCTCTGGGAACTGCTGAAGTGGGAGATGCTCTCACCATGGTGTGGAAGCCCCAGATTGCCACCACCATCCATCCATCCATCCATCCATCCATCCATCCATCCATCCATCCATCATCCATCCATCATCCATCCATCCATCCATCCATCCATCCATCCATCCATCCATCATCCATCCATCCATCATCCATCCATCATCCATCCATCCATCCATCCATCATCCATCCATCCATCCATCATCCATCCATCCATCCATCCATCCATCCATCCATCCATCCATCATCCATCCATCCATCATCCATCCATCCATCCATCCATCCATCCATCCATCATCCATCCATCCATCATCCATCCATCCATCATCCATCCATCCTCCATCCATCCATCCTCCATCCATCCATCCATCCATCCATCCATCCATCCATCCATCATCCATCCATCCATCATCCATCCATCCATCCATCCATCATCCATCCATCCATCCATCCATCATCCATCCATCCATCCATCCATCCATCATCCATCCATCATCCATCCATCCATCCATCATCCATCCATCCATCCATCCATCCATCCATCCATCCATCATCCATCCATCATCCATCCATCCATCCACCCATCCATCCATCCATCCATCCATCCATCCATCCATCCATCATCCATCCATCCATCCATCCATCCATCCATCCATCCATCCATCCATCATCCATCCATCCATCATCCATCCATCATCCATCCATCCATCCATCCATCCATCCATCCATCCATCATCCATCCATCCATCCATCCATCCATCCATCCATCCATCCATCCATCATCCATCCATCCATCCATCATCCATCCATCCATCCATCCATCCATCCATCCATCCATCATCCATCCATCCATCATCCATCCATCCATCATCCATCCATCATCCATCCATCCATCCTCCATCCATCCATCCATCCATCCATCCATCCATCCATCCATCATCCATCCATCCATCATCCATCCATCCATCCATCCATCATCCATCCATCCATCCATCCATCCATCCATCCATCCATCCATCCATCATCCATCCATCCCTCCATCATCCATCCATCCATCCATCCATCCATCCATCCATCCATCCATCCATCATCCATCCATCCCTCCATCATCCATCCATCCATCCATCCATCCATCCATCCATCCATCCATCCATCCATCATCCATCCGTCATCCATCATCCACCATCCATCCATCATCCATCCATCCATCCTGGTGCTGTGTGAGCTCCAGCCCCTGGAAATGTCTCATTTTTCCACACTCCACAGCAGCAGCTCCAAGGCAGCAGAGAAAGGGAGCAAAGCTCTGCGTTTCATCTCACTGGCTGCAGGCAGAGCTGCTGAAAATCCAGGCCAGGGCCCCGGTGACCCAGAAATGTCCTGTTTGACCCCGGGCTTGGTTGAAATCTCATTTTTGTGCTGCCTCCCTCGGAGAGCTCTGGAGAGCAGCTCCTCCCAAAGACCATCCCTCGCCAGGGCCGTGCAGGAGCTGCCTCCACAATTGGAGTTAATTAGAAATCTGGGAATCTGGGAGCGAGGACTTGCTGGAGCAGCTTTTGCTGCTGCAGAGATCGGGAGTTTCCTGAAGTGGAACATTTGCTGTTCTTGTTTTTTAGCTGTCCCACTCCCATGGATCTTGCATCTCCCAAATCCCAGAAAAATTATTCTCCCAGAGGATTTCTCCTCTCTGTATTTGCTTTACAGGAGCTCCTGGCTCTGTCCAATCCTCACTTCTCTGGTCTCTGCTTGGTGCTTTCCCCTCATGGATGCCCATGGCCGTCCTGCTTTTCCCCCCTGAAATTCCTGAGGTTTTTCTGCAGCTCAGAGGCTGATTAATCCCAGCCTGGCACCCTCCAAGCTACAGCTCTCAGCCCAACAGATTTTGAAATGCAGCTCTGAACTCGTCCCCACAACTTTATGGTGGGAAATGTTGTGCCTGAGGGACAGAAAACAATAAAAATCAACGCCCGAGCGCGTGAAGAGTTTCAAATGGCTCCCAAAAAATTCCTGCAATGTTTCCAAGGCTCTGTGCTGCTGTTACTCATTCACACGGGCAGGAATTACAAATATGTGTGTGCAGCCAGGAAAGCTTTGGATCACAGAATGTTTGAGGCTTGGGGTGGAATGAAGGGGGTTGGGGGAGGAGAAACACTCCGAACTTCTTCGGGATAACAAATCTGCCTGGGTGGTGCCACAGCCAAAAAATGACATTTCCCCTTCGCTGAGTTTTGCGCTCTTCAGCAATAATTCTGAGCTGCTTTGCCTTCAGGGAAGGGGAGGAATTCGGAGGGATGGGTAAGGACATGCAGTACTGACCTAATCCAGTGCACTTTTCCCTGGAAGCTGCTCCCAGAGCCTGCCTTTGGCCCCCAGCACCCACTGGGATTGGCCAGAGCTGGGTCAGGAGTGGGGATTACGCAATTCCACTCGTTTTTTCCAGCCCCAAACGGGATGCAAGCAAAAAGATTTCAAAATTCCTTGTGAAATGAGCTCCATCCTTTGACTAAAAATGTTCCAAGTTTACTCATTTCCTATCCATTGCAGAAACTACATCATAAAGAAATCTTGGGATTTAATATATAAAAAGACGTTAAACCTGAAAGTTGCAACCTTAGCAGAGATCTTCCTAATACCAAATTCCACTGAAATCCAAGAAGTTCAGCAAAACAAGCTGCCTTCAGCATATCAATATTTCTGATGGAAAACCATCCTGTCAAATTTTTTATGCAGCTCCAGGCTAGAATTCCCTAACAAACACTTTTCCTGTCTCCCCAGCAACTGGCACTGCTGATCCTGTGTAAGGAATTTCCATAATTAACCTGCAGGAATGGAGAAGGAAATCTTTTTGTCTGCAGGATATTCTTCAACAACATCTAGGAACCATTTCACCCTGAGCCAAAGCACAAGAAATTCAGTGGGATTTCTCCATAAATTTCTATGGATCTTCAGGCCTAGTTTAGATCAGAGTTCAGAGCCAGATCAATGTAATGCAACTCTGGTGTTCCTTTAAATGCCAACAGGGCTTTGGAAAAAAAAAAAAACAAACAACCTCAAAACAATTCTTCTTTGTTGTTGAAATCCAATCTTGTGTTATCATTCAGATTAGGACCAGCAGGCTTTGATCCCTGTCCTTCCCAAGATGTTTGTGCTGATTTTTTACAGCCAGGAATGCACAAGAGCAGCAGGAATTCAGACAGAATCCTGGAGTTCCAGGTGCAGGCTGGAAATGTGGAGTTTTGGCGTTCCTGCTCCCCGGGGGCTGCTCCTGCCCCACCATCCCAAGGCAGGGAATGTCCTTGAGCTCCGTGTGATTTCATGGATGGCAGAGCACCCCCGACGTGCAATTTGTTCTTCCTGCCAGCGCTAACAAATCATAAATATGGAACAGCAGAGCCGGATCTGCTCGGGATCACTGCGCTGTGCTCCTGCTCTGGGTGCATTTCTCCGAAAGGAATCATCCTGCTGCAGGGGAGGTTTGGTCTGAGGTGATGCCCCAGCCCGTGGGATAAGGTCAGACAGCCGTGAGGAACAGCGTGTCTGACCTTGATCCCTCACTAGAATCCCCTTGGAATGTCCAAAGCCAGGTTGGATGGAGCTTGGAGCAGCCTGGGACGGTGGAAGATGTCCCTGCCCATGGCAGGGGTGGAATGGGATGAGGTGTAAGGCTCCTTCCAACCCAAACCATTCTGGAATTCTCTAAGTTGCCCCAGAGCATTTCTCTGGCCCCTAAAAGATGTTTTCTATTCCCAAAACATGAAGCTTTTCCAGAGGCAGAATTCAGATATATCTGAATAGTCCACACAATTTTGGTGGTTTTTACAGAGCCTCCTTGGCTGAGTGGTATGATGGGAAGGGAGTGATCACCTCCCACATGTCCTCACTTCACTGGTGCTGCCATGGACTCCCGGAAGAATTATTTCTCCACAGTATTATCCCTCTGTAAAAGGGAGAGAACCTCACATTTGCCATCCCCTGTGGGGATAAATGCCTTGGGCAACCTCTGGACACAGCCAGGGAGCTGCAGGCCCTGCAGGACAGATCCCAGGGCTGGCAGCAGAGATGGGATTCCATCCTGCCTGTGATGTGAATAATGACACCACAGCCAGGTTGGATTTTAAACCACCCCAGCCTCTGTCTTAATGTCCTGCCTTCATTAAGGGCTTTTAAAAAACATTTTGGCTTTGGTAAAGCTTTGCCCTCAGCTCCTGAAACTTGGAACAGCTGAGCTTTCATTCTCATCCAAGGCTTAGCACCCAAGGACCTGTCAGTCAGGTGAGGGAGACTCACGGGTGTCTCGAGCTGATTTTATGGATTTATGCAGTTCTCTCCCAGTGCTGGAGTCACAGCCGGATTTCTAAATGCCAAAATAGAGATTATAAGAGTGTCAAGCTTCATTTTGTTTTCACTTCACAGCTAATTAGCATTGATTTTCATGCCGTTGCTCCTGCATAGTATTCCACCGACATCACGAAACGGGAGAGGCTCACTCTCACCCTGCCACCATCAATTTTAAGCCCTCCTTGGAACAGAGGGACTTTGGGGTCGGGGTTTGGCAGCCAGAGCTCTGTCCCTTGGCAGGGTCTGAGCCACGCGTGGCGGTCGAGCTCCTTGATGCTGATTTTTCCCAAAGTGAGAATTCCCTGGGCAGCCAGTGTGGTTTGCCATTTGGAGTCCTAACGGGAAAGTAGCAGGAGCTCCTTTTCCAACATCTGCAGCACATTAAAGGGTAGGAATGATCCCTTAGCGGGAATTAGGGGGTGCTTGCAACCTCTCAAACAGGCCGGCTCAGCTGTGGCATCATCTCCCAAGGCAGCAGAGAGAAATAATCTCTTTTCATCCGTTGAGAAGTCGAACAGGACATTGATAAGGCCACCAAAGAGATAACAAATGGGTCTGGTTCAGGAGAACAGCGGCCCTAAATGAGGTGGGGATTCCACGAGGTGCAGATGACCCTCAGTGGCTGCTCATTGAGGGGACAAAATCATTGCTGGGTTCTGGAACAAACAAAAAAAAAACCCCACCAAAAACCAAAAACAAACAAACAAAAAAATCAGATGTGATCACGGACTTCATGCCCATCCTCACTCATTCCCGAGGGAGCCCACGCTTCCCCCACGCAGGAAACACGCATTTCCTAATCCGCAAATGTCCGACCTTAAACCTCGATAATGTTCTTTTAACGCGCGTTTAGCTGCACACCAGCAGCGCCGAGAAGGGGTGGGATGTGCAAAATCCATGTTTTATGTATTTTATTCAGTATTTTCCATGGATGCTTTAGTGGTTGGAATTGCGGGGAGAGAGATCTGGAGAGCAATTTTAGATTTAAATCATCGAGCAGTTATTCTGGAAGTAAAAGCACTTGTTCTCGGCTGGTTTATTGCAGTCATAGAAAGTGCTCAGGCAGATTATTTGTGAGGGGAGAAAAATGTATTTTGATATTCCCATGAAATCTTAGATGGGATCAGGAGTCATTACCACACCAGTCCCAAAATGTGTGTGTGTTATTAATATACACATCATGATTTCTGGGATGGAAAGAGGAGAAACTGTGAAAGGCTCCGATCAGATCTGGGGGAAAATGGGGAATTTGAATGAAGCAAAGCACGAAACTGGGCCCTACAAATCAAAAATCCAGACTGCGTGTGAAAAATCCTGGTGGAAACCTCAGCCCCCACTGCCTTATCCCTGTAGTTATCAGGATATGGGAAAAGGCATTAAACTTAAGGGTCTGACATGAATAATGGGTTTATGGGGATTAACGGATCTGGAGCAGCTTCCCCAAGGAATTCCAACAAGCTGGTGGCTTGCAGGGATTGTCCCCAGTGCCCAAAGCACCCGAAATCCCTGGGGACGGGCTGGGCCATGCTGGCAGCAAACCAACCATGAGAAGATATCACCAGGAGCTGCTGATGGAAGCTCCCTGCTCAGGGTGAGTAAGGGTTCCTGTGCGTTAAAGTTTCCACATTCCAGGCATAGCTGGATGCAGGCAGATTTTCCACAGGAGCTGTGTGAGGGAGATGTTCCCTTCAGGACCCCAGAGGAGACCGATTCCTCCTCGGAGGAAGCCAAAGCCCCAAGGAAAGGGCGGCATCGGCACCAGCTTTGGTCCATCTTGTGTCCATGTGTGTGGAGGTGCCCGGTGGATTGATCAGGAGCAGATGTGCACACCCAGCGCACTCAGGATGAACAAAGAGCTCCTTCAACCCCATCTTCCTCTCTCCTTAGATCCAGGATATTCCTTGGTTGGTGTGTTGGACTCCCAAAGAACTGGAGATGAAACTTCCTCTGCCCCGTGAGGCTGTCCTGTGTTCCAGAGTGGAGCAGAGGGAAAGGCAGAAAAATCAGGATTTTCTGCCCTTTGGAGAACAACTGAGAGCATTGACACAACTTTATTTTTCCAGATTTATCCCCTGTTCCAATATTGAACAAAACTCAGCTTCCTGAGAGCAGTAATTTTCTTTGCTGCTTATTCCTCCCATTCCACCATTTCTCTAAAGAGCTGGTGGGCAGCAGGAATAGATGGAGACTGCAAAGGAGCAGCTTTTAATTTAAAAACATAAAAAAGAGATGGAAATCTGTCTGCTCCAGGGCCCTACAAAAAAAGGCATACAGAGCAAATTTCAGTGTTTTACACATTGTTTCCAAACAGAAAGCAATTCTTTGGAAATGAATAATTTGACCTATGAAAGATATGGCACGTCACAAACCCCAAAAATATCAGTACAGAATTTTGAAATGTCATGTTTGGGATTCTCCCATGTGACTCAGGGCAGCATCTCCCCGTGGCCAAACAGGCACGAGCCAACATCCTTTTATCAGGATGTTGTTTTAGAACTTGATGAATTGCTCACGTTTCAGCCCAGAACTGACACGGGCCGGGTTCGTGACCTGGATGACTCAAGAGAAAAGGCCAAGGCTGTACCTTCAGCTGAGCCAGGCAAAGCCAGAAAGGAGGCAGGAGGGGAGGCAGGCTGTGCTCCAGCCCTTTTTCCAGGGATCCCACTGCCACACGGAGCCATATGGGGAAAAGAGAGGAGCTCTTGAGGGAGATGAGTGCTATGAGCTGCTCACAAACCGTCCCTTGTTCAGGGCTCTCCTTTCAGACACGATGCTCAATCCTCTGCTGAACCCCGGCCAGCTTTGCTTGGGGTTGTGTCCAGGAAGAGAGAAAATAGGAGGATGTTGATGGTTGGGAGGCACTGATCTTTGCTCTCGGTGACAGGGACAGCGCTGAGGGAATGGCTGGAGATGTGTCTGGGCATGTTTAGGGTGGGTGTCAGGGAAAGGCTCTTCCCCCAGAGCACTGCCCAGGCTCCCCAGGGAACGGGCACATTCCCAAGAGCTCCAGGAGCATTTGGACAGCGCTGCCAGGGATGCTCAGGATGGGATTTTGGGGTGTCTGTGCAGGGACAGGGGTTGGATCCATGATCCTGTGGGTCCCTTCCCACTCAGAGTATCCCATGATTCTGTGTTTGTGTGATATCCTGACACACTCCTTGTGACCATGTTTTGAGGGGAAAGCCCCTTCGCCCACCATCACAAGCACCATCCCTTTCAGCTTTCCTCATCCCTTCTCAGCTCTCCTCATCCTTCCTCAGTTCTCCTCATCCTTTTTCAGCCCTTCCTTCTCACTGTCTCATCTCTCCTCATTCCCCTCATCCCCCTCAGCCCCCTGCTCTCCTCAGCTCTCCCCACCATCCCTCATCCCAGCCCGAGGCACTGGGCACCCCCTGAGGGACCCCGGACCACCTCCGGAGGCCGCACAGCCCCAAATGCCGCCGTTCCCTTTCCCACCGCCGACATTCACAGATAAAATCCCTCAATAACCACCACAGCCCCCTCCTTTAGGGCCCCGATCGCTCTGAGGGCGCCGGGCCTCCCTCAGTGTCCCCCGGCTCCCCTAGGGGGCGCACTGCCCCACGGCGCTCGGTGGGGGCGTGGCCCTGGCGGCGGCGGGTGGTGATTGGCGGCCGCGAGGCTATAAATAGGGGAGGGCGGCGGGGGGACAAAGCAGTGATCGCGGGACCGGCGGGCGGGCGGCGGCGCGTCCGCGGCTCTGCCTCCTCCACCGCATCGGCTTTATTGTGCTTTTTACATTATTTTTGCTTTTTTTTTTTTTTTTTTTTTTTTTTTTTCCTCGAGGAGCCCGGGTGTGGTTTGGTTTTTTTGGCTGGTTTTGGTGTTTTGGTTTTTTTTTTTCCCCTCTCTTCTGTTGTGGCCGGCCGGAGGGACTAAGGGGAGATCAATGAAGGAAAGAAGAGCGAGCCAGAAGTTATCGAGCAAGGCGGTGATGGATCCCAACCAGAACGTGAAGTGCAAGATCGTGGTGGTGGGGGACAGCCAGTGCGGGAAGACGGCGCTGCTCCACGTCTTTGCCAAGGACTGCTTCCCCGAGGTGCGCGGGACGGGAGCGGGGCTGGGGCCGGGCTCGGGGCCGGGGCGGCGGCGATGGGCGCGGGCTGACCGTGCGCTGTCTCCCGGCAGAGCTACGTCCCCACCGTGTTCGAGAACTACACGGCCAGCTTCGAGATCGACACGCAGCGCATCGAGCTCAGCCTCTGGGACACCTCGGGTGAGCGCTCCCGTTCGCATCCCGGCGATTCGGGGGGGATCGGGGCTGCCGGGCTCCGCATGCGGCGGCTTCTGACGGCTTTTTACAAAAATCTCAGCTATCCTTGAGGGATGTGCTTGGCTGAGGGTGTGGGCAAGGCTCCGGGAAGCGGTTTGTCAGCATTGCAGGGGAATGTGTTCTCACCTGCCTGGCTGGAAGGAGCTTTCTGGGGAGCTCCGGGGCTGCCTGGGCTGCTCTGCTGCCTGCACACTTGGCCTCACAGGAGAGGGAAAAGGTGTTTATGTGCTAATGGGGAATTATTTCAGCTCGCTTTGGAGCTCCTGCTGGCCTCCTTAATGCCTCCTTGGTTTTTTACAAAACACAGCACTTTTCAGTGTCCTAGAGAGTGTCTGAGGCCGGGAACGGCTTTTAGGGAAAACCTTTAGAGTTAATCTCTGATTCTCTGGGATGCGGAGGGAACCATCCTTTCCCTCACATCCTTTCCCCATCAGGCTCTTCATTCTTCCAGTTTTACCTGGAAGAAACCGGCTCAGACGGCTCCGAGGTTGAGGGCTTTGGTGTTTGGCTGGCTCTGCTCGCGTGTTGAGACAGGAGCTCCTCTAGATCCGCCTGTCGATGATAATTTGGATAATTGGGCTGCGCACACAGCCAGGGGGGCGAGGGAGCACCCCAAAATCGCTGCCTCGGTGCTGGAGAGGAGCGTGGGGAGCCGGTCCAGGATGTCCGGGGGGGAACGACACCAGGATCCATTATCACCAGAGGTGTGCATCAACATCATCTGCAGAGCTGATTGGCAAAAAAACCTGCGGGAACTTGGCAGAACACGCAGTGCCTCTCGTTCTCTGTGTAGATGGCTCGTTAATGCTGGATTTGGACCCGGCAGTTCCTCCTCAGCTCAGTGCGACAGCAGCTCTTTTACCAGGAATGAAAATGTTAATCCCTGTTTAAAAGAGGAGTTTAGGCGGCGGGTTGGCTTCCCTCTTGCTGTTGAGGAAACGATTCCAAATTCTTGCAACACGATTACTGGGAAAAGGCAGCCTCTGCCCACAACCAGTATCAGCTTTGCTCTGAGCTGATTTTTTTTTTTTTCTTCATCTTATGCCAAGTGAGACTTGCAGATTTCTGGAGTATGTCTGGTTGGAGCTTTCATGCTGATTACTAAGCTGCCTGGAACTATGGAGCAAGGGCTTATTAAAAATTATTAGTTATTTTGGAAAATGTTATCTTTATTAAACATACAGCGCACACGCGGGCTGGACGTGGGAAGGTTTGGAATCTGTTTGTCAGAGGCTGGAGACACCCATGGAATGAAATATTCCCTAGCACTTCAAAAGACAAAAGCAGTGGAAGAAAAAACACCTGCCAGCCTTTGTCCTGTGTCCTGGAACTCAGCAAAGGAGGCTGAGTCAGAAGCTTGGGACCAAGTGGGTGATTTGTGTGACACCCCCAAGTGAAGAGGAGATGCTTGAAAAGCCCCGGTGCTTGGTTTTGCTGAGTGGATCCTCTGGCTGTGGGACTCTGCGTGAGGAATTCTGGCTCCGTGACCAACATCCCTTCCCAGCCAGGGCAAAAACCCGGCTCTGCCCGAGCCCATTAACCCGGAGCAAAATCTCATCAGCAGATAACAGGCGGCAGAAGATAAGGGAGTGTTTTAGCCTTATCTGAAAGTCTTGGTAATTTAATTTTTACAAGTCTTTGTCCTGCTCCTCTACTGAGTTGGAAGAGATGTCTGAATGGCGTTTTTAAAGCAGGACTAAATCCAATTAACTTCAAAAGATGGCTGATCATTGCAACACGGGGGTGGCTGCAGGTTCCCCCCTCTCTTGGGAGGGGGAAAAGATGCTGTTCAATTGAGGTTTTTTTGGAATATGCTGCAGATACTTCCAGGATGACTCAATCAGTATTTTGTATTCATCTTTAACTCTTTTTTTTTTTTTTTAACTGGGAGCTTTTAACAGCCTTGAATCAAAGTTGATAATTAGGTTTTGCAGTGAATCCTTTGGATGTACTGCCACCTCCAACTCCTTTTTTGCTCCCTAGGAAAATCAGAAAAGCTGTGGCCATTGGTTAAAATAGTTGTGTGAGGGTGAGAACAGGCCCTGCTGTGCCACAGTTTTGGTCTGTAATTCTTTATATACCAACGACAATAATGTGTTTTTACCAGAGAACTTGTAGGTGTCATGCAACTGATAGAAAATTGAAAATTCAATGGGGAGTTGTTGTTGCACCTTGGATTTGCCCATAGGAATATGGGACAAGTAAGAGTGGAATGGAACGGGGAGGTTCATTATTCAAATGTTTGCTGGTGCTGTCTAGTTCTGCAAGTCATTAGAAGGATTTAAATTAGCCACAGCATTAAGGGAAGCACTTGCCAAGTAGAATTTCAGTGGGGTTTGGGACTACCAGCCCTCTCTCAAAGCAGGAATGTCTGGTTGCAATCTCACTACACCATAAATTACTCTGCTCTGTGGTAACGTGTGGCGGTCTTGAGCTGTTTGGGAGCTCTGCTTCTTGTGTGAGGTGGAATATTAAAAGTTTCTCCAGGTTAAAGCTTCGTCTGGTACTTTCAGGGCCACTGTGAAGGAGAAAAATCTGCGTTAGCTGCCTTTATCTACCATCTAATCTGCATTTATCAAGTTTTTTTGGCTCCTTTGATATTTATATTTCTTGCTAGGACAGCAGCAGCCGTGGCTTAGAAATGCCATTAATTAGGTGTACATACCTGTGTCTCCCTAAAATGTGTTTTAGGGGGTTTCTTTATTGCTTGAACCAATAAAATAATTCTCAACAGGGCCAGAAATACTTACAACTGCTGGGAATTAGCGAGTAATTAAATCCAGAAGGGCCTTGGGGCTGAGAGTCAAGTTGGTTTTGCTGTGATTTTTGCTGTGTACAATGTGCTCAGTGTCCATATACCAACAGAAATTAATTGGAAAGTTTCGTGCTGAAACCCTTCAGGAGAAAGCTGAAACTTGGAGGAATTAAAGTTGCTAATTCCCCAAATTCCCTGGCAGTAAGGATTGCAAAGGAAAAGTCCAATTGCTGTCTTTGCCTCCAAGTTCTCTTGTTGAATTCTGGTTTTAATTGCCCATCTTAGCAGGGTTTTCTTATTACATTTACAAGTGAATTAATAAGAATTGATACCTGGGAATGCCAAGTGCTCTCCCAAAGTTTTCCCCTGGAGGCGTGATCCTACAAAAAACTGTGAATATTGTGATATCTCTGTGCTTGGAGATAAACTGGGATGGTTGAGGTGGATTTTCAGTGCAGGTTTTTTGGGTGTTCTTTTTTTTTTTTTTGAAGGAGGGAAACCATCAGCCCTGAATCATCTCCTTGGAGCAGGCAGTGTTTGCTGTGATTTCTGGGATAATTAGTGAGCCCAAGGGTTTGGGAGTGAGAATGCTGCTGTTCATCTGTTGTTCTTTCACTTGACTGGGCTCCAAAAGGCTCCAAAGCCTAATTCCTGGTGGCTGCTTGCTGGTGTGGAAATAGGAAAATCCTGCCTGTTACTGAGCCCTCCTGCCTCAGGATGTGCAGCTGAACCCTCCTGGTGCCTCTGCATCTTCCAGCCAAACACCTCTCCCCGATCCAGCACCGCCTTCAAGTGGTGCTAAACCACCCCAAAATTAAATATTCTTCAGCTTTTAATGATGTAATTCTGTTCTTTATTAAGATAGCAATATTTAAAGCTGAGCTTGGCATCCCCTCTAGGCCAAACCCAACCATATTGCTGGGGAGGGGTTTTATTTCAGACTAAAAGCTGAATTTTTGTTGGACTCGGCATGAAACATAAGGTTTCAAAAGCAGACCGTCCTTAATGTTGCAAGTATTTTTGGCTGAAATGACTGAAGCTGCCAAACAAATTAAAAAATAGGAGGATTGCAGCTGGAATAAGTGTCCAGCACAAAGGAAAATGAACTACAGCCTTATCAGCAGCTCCTTGATAAGACTGAAAAACCACCCGTGTTGTCCTTGCCAAAAATGTTTTATTTTTCAGGAACAGAATCCCAAACACAAATAGGCTTTTTTTTTTTTTAATTTTTTTTTTTTCTCTCTCCCCACAAATACCATGGCTCCAGTTCCACATTCTCCTTCTGTTTTCGAGGGTTGGCACGGCTTCAGATCTGCAGAGGAACATGAAAAAGAGGGAGCAGCCTGGCTGGGCTGTGCTGGGCTTGTCTGTTCAGACTTGAGCGAGCCTCATTCCTCACATTCCTGCCCTCTGAGGGTTTCTCTGGGCAAAGGCATGGAAATGCCAGCTTGAATAGGCCTGCACAGCGAGGGCTGCAGCCCCTCTTTATTTGCACAGGAATAAAGCTTTGCTTCTAAATGAGAGCAGGAAATTTCCTTTGTGGGTCCTGCAGCTCCAGGAGTTGAAATGGGCTCTGTTTGTTCTGCCGCACACCAGCCTGGAGAAAAGCTGGGGAATGTCCCTCCTAAGCTTGCTGAAAGTGCTTTTATTCCAGCTCAGCATCTGAAATAGGAGAAATTCAAAGGGAGGGGAGGAAAAAAGAAAAACCTCCCAAGCAAAGCAGGGGTGGGAAGGAGTCTCAGGGCTGGAGGTGGGGACTCCGAGCACAAATCCATGTCCTGGACATAAATGGGATCCCTGGAGCTGCTGAGTGAGCCCGGAGGTATTTGTGTGAGGAATGAGTTTCTGGGTGAGGCTTTGCTGAGACTCCTTTGTAGCCGGCACCCATTAAGGGCTCCCTCAGTGCTGCCCTTGCCTGCTGGAGCTCAGCAGCGCTTTAATGCCACCCAGGTGGCTCCGAGTGCCCCTCGGTGCTGCAGCTCCTCCTGTCCGGGACAAATAAGCCAGCCCGGGGCTCCGGGGTGAATAACCCGGCCCTGGGGCTGCAGGACAGGGCTGCAATAGCGATGCTGGGCTGTAATTAGCGCTGGGAAATGCTCATTGATAGCTGCAGAGAGGAGTTAACTCCGGGTCACCTCGCTGAGATTTGTTCCCGACGTGTCATTTGTGCTGAATTCAGCTGAAGTGGGGTGTGAAGAGCCTTTTCTGACAGCTCTGTCAGATTGACATCATTTACAGAGATGAGCATTCGAATTAAATCCTTCTCGTTCACCAAATTACCTTCTGCTACCTACTTTGGTAATGCTTCGCTCCCCATGTGTTATTCCTCATTTCAAAAACAACATTCCTGGGATTCTTGCCTCCTTTCCCGTGCAGGAGCAGCCTTCCAAGTGAAGTCATCTGCGAGCCCTTCACACCATTCCTTGTGCGACAGCCTGAGCTGTCTGTCAGGGCAAAACCCGAGCCATTCCTCTAATCCAGTTAATAATCACGGACCCTGCAGCCAATTAGTTCTGGAGAGCTGGGAAATCCCTGGGATAATGAGCTGATAACCCCCAAACTCCTGCAAGCTGGGTTTTTGTGGGGGGTGTTCCATTCTGTGTTTTAGGGGCTGCTCTATTTTAGGATTTACAGAGATAAGGATGTACAGTGGCTGAGAAAATGAGTTTTAAGCTGCCCATTCTCTTGCCCTGTTGCACCACTGAACTGGTTTAAGTTTTCTTTTAAATGCATTAAGAAATGTATTTTCTTCAGGAAGTGAAGCTCAGCACATTTAAGGCCAAACTAATGGTGGTTGAGCAACTTCTTAGAAATATCAAAGATTTTTTTCTTTTCTTTCTCCCCAAACCTGTTGCCAGATTCACCAGATCATTAAATTACAACTTTTAACTCTGGACAGATTTTAACTTTTCACATCATGATTGTTGTTAAAGAAAACAGAGAATCCCTCCACAGGCCTGCAAGTAAAACAAGCACAAAGAGCAGCACTGTACCTACATCTGTTCCCCCAGATTACTAAATTAGCTTTGATCTTGTTGATAAAAATCTGGTTTATGGGCCAAACATAAACATTTATTGCAAGCTTTATTGGTTTACAGATTAATGAGGCTTTTTGTGACAAATAACTTGAGTGCCTGCCTACAGGATTGGGATTTTTCCCTGCTGGAAATCTGTTTCCTGCAACAAGTTCTTTAATTTGAAGCAAGAGCTTCTTCTAAACATTGCCAGTGTGACAGCTAAAGACGCTTTTTGCACTTGGAGCTATTTGTTTTAAATTAACAGTGAGACAAATCCAAGCTGAGGAATTTCAAGTCTGCTTTGGAAAAAGCCTTTTTTGGGGTTGGAGGGTTTGTTCTCCTGTGGGTTAATGCGGGGCCTTGAAGTTGAGCGGAGTGTTTGGCTCTCCTTGGGAGCACCCCAAACCTTCGGTGGGTGATGGATCACTGGGGGGCTGTCTCTGGAAGCCTGTCCGGGCTGTGTGGGTGAGGAAAGCAGCAATTAAAGGAGATGTTGTTTATTTATTTATTTATTTATTTATTTATTTATTGTTGTTTTCCCTGCAGGCTCTCCCTACTATGACAACGTGCGCCCGCTCTCCTACCCCGACTCCGACGCTGTCCTGATCTGCTTTGACATCAGTCGGCCAGAAACCCTGGACAGCGTCCTAAAAAAGGCAAGTGTTGGAGCAAGCCCTGAGCACAGAGCTCTGCTGGACAAGCTCAGCTTGAAATCCCCCTGCGGTGGTGCTGTTCCTGCTCTGGAAACTTCCACTTTGTTCCTTTAAATGGAGCGATGACAGGAGGCTGCTTTAATTTGAGGTCATTTGTTTGAAAGGGGTGGATGTTAATTGAAAACAAAAACTCGCTAATGGACACTTGGAGCTGAAGGAAATTCTCATTCCTCAGCCCTGAGACAGCAAGGAATTGTTGAGGGTGCTGTGAGGTGCTGTGAGAAATTGTATCTCACATGTTCCTGTAACAGCACTGGGGAACTTTGCTGGGTAAAAATTATCTGCCAGATTTTGGACTTCTGCCACGGCCTTACATAATCTGTGAGGCTGACGTGTGAAGGAGCAGTGACAAATGCCTCTGGAAGGCACCAGCAGGGCTTGCAGTGGCACAGAAATGCAGCCCTGCCCCAAGCCCTTCATGAGATCACTGGTCCCAGCTTGTGGCACACTTCCCACCAGCTCAAACACAGAATTTCATAATCAGCTCTGTGTTTGCAGGGAGGTCCTGGTCCTCTCCTTGGCTGCTAAGCATGACTCAGCTCCACTGTGGTGGGTTTGGGGCTCAATGACCTGAAGTTCCTTTTTTTCTGAGGCTGGGGCCAGTGGTTCTTGTCCCACTGGGATAAAGTGCCTTACAATGCTCTGAACAGCCCACAAAAAATACTTCAAAACTTTTCTCTTTATCAAAAAGCATCCAGGCATCCAGAGCTGTGGTTTTTCTGTCCCTGCTGATGCTGGTTACTTAATTCTGCAAGAGATTTTTACTTACAATGCTTTTAAACCCAAATTACAGCCTTAAATTTTAGGGAGTATCATCTGTTTGGATTATGATGTGAAGTTTTGGCTTTGAGTTCTCAACATAACCTTGCAAAAGGATGAAACCCAATGAATTTATCCCAAGTTCTGTCTGAGGGGCTCCTTGTTGTTTACCTGGGACAGATTTGTGTAATTTTGGAGGTGACAATGCAGCAATAAACCCACATTGTGTAGTTTTAGGGGTGAGGATGCAGCAATAAACCCACATGTGTGTAGTTTTAGGGGTGAGGATGTAACAAACCTACATTTGTGTAGTTTTGGGGGTGAGGATGTAACAATAAACCCACATTTGTGTAGTTTTAAGGGTGAGGATGCAGCAATAAACTCACATTTGTGTAGTTTTAGGGGTAAGAATGCAGCAGTAAACCCACATTTGTGTAATTTTTGGGGGTGAGGATGCAGCAATAAACCCACATTTGTGTAGTTTTGGGGGTGACAATGCAGCAATAAACCCACATTTGTGTAGTTTTAGGGGTGAGGATGTAACAATAAACCCACATTTGTGTAGTTTTGGGGGTGACAATGCAGCAATAAACCCACATTTGTGTAGTTTTAGGGGTGAGGATGTAACAATAAACCCACATTTGTGTAGTTTTGGGGGTGACAATGCAGCAATAAACCCACATTTAGCCCTGCAGGTGCTGTGGTTGTGCAGCTGAAGGTGGGGACAGCATTTCTGCTGGGGCTGGGTGTGAGAAACAGCAGCTCTGCAAACCTTTGCTCATGTGGGTGCATTAATTATCTCAGCTCATTCCCTCCTGATTAGTAAGCCAGTGGAATTCATGAGTGTGTGAGATAGGAGGATTTCATCCTTGACCAAGTTCTGCTGGAGCTGATGCCTTCAACAAATTACCTTGAAGGCAAATTTTTATTACATAAAAATACTTCAGCCTGGGACGTCAGGACTGATTAAAGTTGTTACCCATTGCTTCATTGGATTTAAACATTAACTGTTGAGTTTTATCTTTTTATTTTGTTGGGGTCAGGATGAAATGTGTGAGATTGTAGTTTTTGTTTGGACTTGGATGTTTATTAGTTTTTATTTGTATCAAAGTTGTGCAAACTGTGAATTCTACAGTATTTTAGTTTAGCAAACTAAAAGTGGAGTTCTGTTTCTTGTTTTACAAGGTTTTTTAAGGATAAACTAGCTAAATAAGAAATTAAATAATTATTACATTTTATTTTAATATTATATTTAAATAAAGCATATTATATATTGTATGCTATATATTGTATACTATGTATGGTATACTATGTATGGTATACTATGTATGGTATACTATATATTGTATACTATGTATGGTATACTATATATTGTATACTATATATTGTATACTATATATTGTATACTATATATTGTATACTATATATTATATATATTATATATTATATATATTATATATTATATATTATATATTATATATTATATATTATATATTATATATTATATATTATATATTATATATTATATATTATATATTATTTCTGTAAATATAATATATAATATTTAAATATTAACTATTTTATAAATATAAAATGTAATAGTGTTTAAATATAATACTTAAATAATTATTAAATTTAATTTAAAATATTAAAAATAAATAGTTTAAATAGACACCTAAATTCTTTTTATTTGTAACTTAATAACTAACTATTCGTGGCTCGTAATGTGGATTTTTTATCTAATTACACAATACCACCCAAACCCATGAAGAAGGACTAGCTTTTGTCTTAAAACTTTTATCTTGTTTTATATATATATTACTATATTGTAAAACTTTAAATTCTTACGTTTTCTACTGTGTGATATTACACACTTTTAATCAAACCACACACCTATATTTTTAGAATTCAAATTTTCAATTTTGGAAGCTTTCTCCACGGCCTCAGGTCACATGTAGTGTTCTCTTGGGGTTTAGTGCCTGACAACGCAGAAAGTCTGAAATTCTCAGCATTGCAGCAATTAACCAAACTTGGAATTTTGCAGTGGAAAGGGGAGATCCAGGAGTTCTGCCCCAACACCAAGATGCTGCTGGTGGGCTGCAAGTCGGACCTGCGCACCGACGTCAGCACGCTGGTGGAGCTCTCCAACCACAGGCAGACCCCCGTGTCCTACGACCAGGTAGGGGCCACCTCCTTTGCTGCCCTCCAGGAGGGAACAAAAACACAAAAACCCCTTTTCTGCCACTGGAGCCCTCACTGTGGCAGCTTCTCCCTCATGATGACACCAGTGCGGCCTAAAAGGCGGATTTGCCTTGGTTTGAAAACTGTTTGGCACCAAAGGAAATCCTGCAGCCCCACGAGACATCACGAAGTCATCCCTTTAAACATCATAAATTGTTGGCTTTTTGGTTGCAAATTGCTTTTTGGGTGAGTTGTTAAAAACTTCCTGCTGCTCTGTGCTTGCACACACCAAAAATGTAGCTAAAAGGTGACACGTCCTGTTTATTCACTGACAAATTGGGAAAATTGCTGTCTGCAGACTTGAGATTTGAATGTTGTTTGACTTTAGAATCATGACATTATAGACAGGAGTATAGTCTGTCCCCAGTTCCTTAAAAAACCTCTTGTCTGTCCTTCTGAAGGTGCATTTTAATTCTTGATGAGTCTTTGCTCTTGGGGAAGGCAGGAGTTTGGAGGCAGGCATTAGAGGAGAGAAAAGGGAAAGGAATCAGGTCATGGGGAGAGCAGGGTGTGAGGAGCAGGGAAGCTGCTCTGAGGTGAGCTTCCCTTTGTTACTCACATGTGTGTGATCATTCATGGCAGCTGAATCACCCTGTGGGAGGCACAGTGGCACCTGCACCAGTCACCTCAGTGGCTTTAGCAACCAGTTTGGGGTGGTTTCTCCCTCATGTTTTCCAAAGCAGCAGCAGCTCCTGGTGTGGGGTTACTAAGGATGCAGCATGTTTACACTGGAAAATGGCAGGACTTCAGTAACATCAGCTCTTTCCATGGGAGTGATCAAAACTCTGCTGGCAGGTGGATTTTTCCCCTGGGTTCTCAGCTCAGCCTGTACCCCTGAGGAGCAGGAGTCAGCTGAACACAGAGGACACAGCTTTTTCTAAATCCCCTTGCCTGGAATGGAGTCAGGGCTTTCCCATTCCTTGTGGGGTGTGTTTACAGGGGTTCTTGGATGAGGGAAAAGATGAGGATCTGACTCTGTGTTTCAGAAGGCTGATTGATTATTTTACTATATATATTATATTAAAACTATACTGAAAGAATAGAAGAAAGGATTTAATCAGCAGGCTAGCTAAGAATAGAAAAAGAAGGAATGAATAACAAAGGTTTGTGACTGACCAGAGAGTCCGAGCCAGCTGACTGTGATTGGCCATTAATTAGAAACCACCACATGAGGCCAATCCCAGATGCACCTGTTGCATCCCACAGCAGCAGATAACCATTGTTTGCATTTTGTTCCTGAGGCCTCTCAGGAGGAAAAATCCTAAGGAAAGAATTTTCCACGAAATATCATGGCTACAAATCCTCTGAACTCCAGCAGGAAGCCCTGGGAGGGTAAGGACAGGCTGGTGACACCCTGCTCCAGCCTCCCACTGCGGGCAGCTCCACCTGAGCAAACATTTCTGAGGCTCAGCTGAGCTGTTTGACTGTGGGGAGGGCTGCTCCCACCAGCTCCTGCTGCCTTATCAAGCCTCTCCCCTCTGCCACTGATAAGGGGCTGCATCACTGCAGGGCAAACAGGAGGCCGGGTGCCCAGGGATTGGTGTCATCAGGCTGGCACTGAGCAGCCACGGGGGTGGCACCTCAAGGACTTGGTTGGATTTTGTAACTCAGTAAAGATTCATCCCTCAGAAATCAAATTTCCCTTGCAACAACTCCCTTGTTTTTTGCTTAATGCTGTATTGTGTTCCAGTAGCAAAATCAAGGCTGTGGTTGGTTTTTGTAACTTAGTAAAGATTCACCCCTCAGAAATCAAATTCCTGTGGAACAACTCCTGGTTTTTCACATAATGCTGTATTGTGTTCCAGTAGCAAAATCCACCATGGGATACTGGGCTGTTGTCATCTGTCACGTGTTGGGTTGTTTGCCTTGTGCTGCTGGAACAAAAATCCCTGCTCTGACTTCTTAAAATCACTAAAGAAGGGCTCCTATAACCCCACATGTTCTTTTTCCCTTTCTTTCCTGTGTTCCATGTCTGGAAGTTGATAGAACTCTCCCAGAACACTTTTCCCTAAGAACTTTGCCCTCTTCCTGGAGCTGGAATGGGAGCTCTGCTCCAGCTCAGGGCAGCTGCTTATTCCTTAGGGCACAGAATTTCTCTTGGAGATTTCAGCTGCCAGATTTTCCAGGAATTTCCCAGATTCAGGTTAAGGCCAAACTGCTGAAAAGGCTGCAGTCACTGAGCTCCTTTTCTCACCCAATTTCTGTTTATCAGTACAGCAGATAATGCTTGGACACTTGTTTAACTCCTCCTGGAAGCAAATCTCTGTTTATTTTCCCAAGTCAGCTTTGGCTTTTCCAGGGAAGCAGCACAGAGCTGGAATTGTGAGGATTTTGCCCAACTTGGTATTGATCAGATGTTCCTTTTTCCCCTCAGGGTGCAAATATGGCCAAATAAAAATTAAAAATGGGCTCCTATAACCCCTCATATTCTTTTTCCCCTGTTCCCTGTCAGGGAGTTGATAGAACTCTCCCAGAACACTTTTCCCTAAGAACTTTGCCCTTTTCCTGGAACTGGAACAGGGGCTCTGCTCCAGCTCAGGGCAGCTGCTCATTCCTTAGGGCACAGAATTTCTCTTGGGAGATTTCAGCTGCCAGATTTTCCAGGAATTTCCCAGATTCAGGTTAAGGCCAAACTGCTGAAAAGGCTGCAGTCACTGAGCTCCTTTTCTCACCCAATTTCTGTTTATCAGTACAGCAGTTAATGCTTGGACACTTGTTTAACTCCTCCTGGAAGCAAATCTCTGTTTATTTTCCCAAGTCAGCTTTGGCTTTTCCAGGGAAGCAGCACAGAGCTGGAATTGTGAGGATTTTGCACAACTTGGTATTGATCACATGTTCCTTTTTCCCCTCAGGGTGCAAATATGGCCAAACAGATTGGAGCAGCCACATACATCGAATGCTCAGCCTTACAGTCAGAAAACAGTGTCAGAGACATTTTTCACGTCGCCACCCTGGCGTGTGTGAACAAAACAAACAAAAATGTGAAACGAAACAAATCTCAGAGGGCCACGAAGCGAATTTCACACATGCCTGGCAGGCCAGAACTGTCCACAGTGGCCACGGACTTGAGAAAGGACAAAGCCAAGAGTTGCACGGTGATGTGAAGGAGCTGGGATTTCCTGGAGGAGGAGGAGGAGGAGGAAGATCCAGGAGGGGTTGGAGCTCAATGAAGTCACAGCCACAGGGTGTTTAATGAGGGCTTTGCCAGTGCTTTCGTGGAGACTTCTCCTGCTGTGTGAGACTGTACTTAAGGACTGAGCAGCAGGAAGAAAAGGCTCTGAGAGAGGTGGCATCAGGAATTTCTGTTGAAGACAATGCCAAAAAAATAATAATAAAAGGGAAAACGTTTGAATGTGCTGAGAGAAGAGAGAGAATGATTGGGAAAATAACCCTGCAAAGGAGAGATGTGATAGACAGTGCTTGTTTCTTTTAGTAGCGCTCTGCTCCTGGATGCTACCACTTTGATTTCATTCAAATAATACTTTATTGGGATAATTTTTTTTTTAATGAAGACGTTATTAATACGCCCTTCTCGTTAAGGAACTATCCCCGTGACCTTAGAGTTGGTTTTCCAAAGGATTTGATCTCATTTTTTTTAGTAGCTGATTGTGAAAATGGAGAGGATACCGAGGCCGTGTGTGTCACCTGGAGGAAAATTGTGGAGTTTTGCCTTGCTGATCCACGGTGGGGATGAAGACAAGTGTTTGAGGATTCCCAGCGTTCCCGTGGAAATGAGATGGATGCAGTTTGGGGGGAGGGGAGTGGGGGCAAAGCAGCCCTGCAGGGCTCTGACTCGGCTGTTCCTCGTTGTGGTTGTGATGTGGAGTGCAGTTGGTGCCAGTGCTGGTGTTCTGTGTGGCCTCATTGCTGTAGGTTCAAGTGGGAGGTGCTGAGAGCTGTGATGGCAAATGATTGGTGGTTTTCCAGCCCTGATCGTTCCTAAAGCCTTACTGCCCACCTGGGGAAGCCCCAAAAACCCCCCTGGGCTTCTCCCAGGAGCTGGAGAGCCCGTGGATCCCGCAGAAAGCTGCAGAGAAATGCTCTTCTGGCGTGTGGTTCACTGCAAAAAACAAAAACCACAAAAATACCCCTCAAAAACCTGCAAATGAGCCAGCAGAGCCTTTTGTGGTGCTCCTCATTTTGGGGAGGAAAAGGGGTCTGAAGAACTGTGAGGCCTTAAGGGGTCCCCAGTGGGAACTGGATACTGCCCTTAGTTTTAGGATTAACACAAAAGTATCCAGCCCCCCAAATCCTGAAATGGGGTGAACTGGTTCAGTCCAATCCCTTTTTGCTGTTGTTACACTGAATTAAATCAGCCTTTTCCAATGGTTTGCAACTCTTCCTGACTCACCAAACTTCTCCCAAAGGAAGGAGACAAAGCTCTGAGCAGGCTGGTTTTTGCTTGTGGAGGACAAGCATTTCATTCCCAATGGTGATGCTTCATTTTTGAAGTGTTTAAAAGCTCTGTTCACTCACACAAAGGTAAAGATGAACTAACTCATAATTAAATCTCAGTTCTGTGTGTTCCCAGCACTTTGTTTCATCTGAGAAAAGAAGACAAATCTCACTCCCATTCTGGTTATTTCCCACAAAAAACAAAAAAAAAAAAAGACATTTTTGACCACCATAATAAGCTTTTAACTGATGCAACAGTGCTCTTAGGGCAGTATTACAAAATAGCTGGTAAGTGCTTCTTTCTGTATTTAAATATTGTGGAAAAATAAGTTATAACTGTTATAAAGCAGGACATTCATTACTTTTTTTTTTTAATTGTTGAAGTCACTTTGTATGTTTGGTTAATGTTTCTGCAGTATTTATTAAAATACCATTTTTTTCTTTGAATTAAAAAACAAAAAAAGGAATTTTCTTGTAGTGGAAATGGCCTTTGTGTGGTAGTTCATTAATGTTTGTGTGTTTTGGGGCATAATTGTGCTGGGGGTTGAATAGGAATCTTTCTCTTGCAACAGCCTTTTGGGCATTAAATTTTCCACTTTGCTGTGAGTTCGTTCCCGGAGTTGTTTCCCAGAAATGCCAGAGGCAGAGGAGCAAAGCAAACACGTGGGGGTTGCTTTGCTTTGCCTCTCAGGCTGAATTTTCACATTTTCACATTCAGCTCGCAGGTTGTTCTTTGCCAGAAAAACTCATTCCCAGCCGAGGGTTGTTCCTGATGCTGGCACTGCTGGGAGATCCTTGGAATTCTGACTTGTCCTGGAATTCCTGTGTCCTTTTGGGACACACAACCTGCATTTTATCCTCCCCTCCTGAGGGCTTCTCCTGGTGTTAATCCAGGCAGGAAAGCTTGGAATTGTCTCTCTCTGGTGTTCTTCATCTCAGAATTCTCAGCAGTTCATCCATCTCCTGTTCCCTGGGACTGCCCTGGTGTTCCTGATGACCCAGCAGCTCTGTAGGTGCTGTAATTAATGAGTGAGGAGTTAATTGTCCAAGCTCTCCCTGTCCTTGCCATCTGAAGGTATCTCTGATGTTTCCATCTGTTCCTTTTGCTGGTGCTTCTGAGAGATGCTTGGAATTCTGAGTTGTCCTGGGATTCCTGTGTCCTGTTGGGACACAGAACCTGCAGCTCATCCTCCCTTCCTGAGGGCTTCAGCTGGTGTCAGTCCAGGCAGGAAAGGTTGGAATTGTCTCCCTGTGGTGCTCTCACCTCAGAATTCCATCTGTGAATTCCCAGCAGTTCATCTCCCTCTTCCTTGGGACTGTGCTGATGTTCCCAATGACCCAACAGCTCTGGAGGTGCTGTAATAAATGAGTAATTAATGAGTGAGGGGTTAATTAATTACCCAAACTCTCCCTGTCCTTGCCATCTGAAGGTGTCTTTGGTGTTTCCATCTGTGCCAGGTCGAGGAGCCCTTGAGTGCTGGATTTGAACACAGCTCGTGGGTCACTGACCCAAAATTGAGCCAGCAGGAAAAGCTCCAATCCTCCTTCCTTGCAGCCTCTTTCCATAAAGGATTTTTCCCAATTAATGGCTCCTCTTGGAGGGTTTGTGGTGTTTTTATCAAAGCTGCAAACCTGGAGGAGCAGTTGGGTCACTCTTTTTGGCTTCATCCCAACCCTTGTGGTCCCACACCAGGCTCCTGCTGCTTTTCCTGGGATTTCACCAGAGCTTGCAAGGAATTCCGTGTGAGCTGCAAGCTGGGCTTGTGGCTCCTCTGCTCCCTCTGAGCTGCCCTTCCCTGGCTCCTGGTGGAAGAACAGAAATTTCTCTTTCTGGACCCTCCAGTTTGGAGGTTCCCCAAATTTTGTAGGAACTTTGCATATTTCATGGTGCTCCTGGGTCACTCCCCAGTGTGGTGTGGCAACCCAAACAGGGTGGGTTAGCAAGATGCTGCTGAAGGACACTCACACCATCTACAGAAAGGAAATAAACCCAAATTCAATATGCTGAAGTTGGCTGTTTGATGGATATTCAAGGTTTTTTTCCACCCAGATTGGTGGTGGTTTAAAGCTCCAAGGTTATTTTGGGACTCTGGTGGATTCAGGATCAGGTGCTGGCATTTCTTTGCCTCATCTTCACATAGCCAGCCTCTCCTAAGGGGAGGGATTATTTGCTGAAAATCAAGTAATTATTAATTCTCAGCTCATTTACTTTCTTCCTTCCAAACTCCTTTCTTAAAAGATTTATGAACCTATTTTTCCAGGGTATCTCCATCTCATCCTGCTCTTGTGCCAGCCTTCCTGAAAAAGCCATGGAGAGGCTGGAGTTGGAAAACTGCCAAAGCTCAAACAGAATATTTTTAATTTTTTGAATTTTTTTTTTCCCCTGCAGGTCCTTCATCTTCCTAGCAGGTCCTAAACTGTCCAAAATGACCTTGGATCCTGATCCTCAGGATCTGGCACAAGGAATGTTGGAATGTTCTGCCAAGTGTTTTTATTTATCCTCCCTAAATGATCTTGGAGGATGAGGTATGAGAAATAATCTGAGGAGGAGAGAAAAGATCTCACACAGATTTCCAAAGGATCTGTGAAGAAAGAATTCCAAGTGGGGAAATGGGTTTTTAGCCTTCCACCCACCTCATGGCACAAATTCTGGGATGTGATCCTAAATCTCCTTCTGTTATAATTTGCTGTGGAGGTTGGCAAGGAATTCCCAGTTTTTCACTCATGGAAAGGGGATGGATCCTTTCAGGATGGTTCCTGCTCTGCCATAGTCACCTGTCCTGCTCTGGAGGTGGCACCAGGTTCATTCCCATGGGAATGAGGAAGGGATGAGCAAAGCCCCTAAACTAGACTTTAATCCTACAGCAAACAGAGACATTCCCTGGTTAAACCATGTTCCTGGGTCATTTTCCTGGGAACAACCCCCTTGGAGCCAGTCCAGGTGCTATTTTGGGATAAAAGTTACCATTTTACTCATTTTACAGCAAAATATAAAATACGGGGGTGAGGAGCTAGCAGTAACCCCCTGCAGTGTGCTTTTCTGAAATAAAGGGGAATTTCAGTGTTTGCAGTGGAATAATGGTGATAATGTTGAATATTATGAAATATTTACAGATGGGGGATGAAGTTAAGCACAGTGGGCCTGGGCATGTGGTCTCAGCCAGGGCCACCTGGATTTTGGAGGGAAAAACACAAAGAAAAGCTTCACCCCCAGCACAAGGAGGCCCAACTTGAGCAAACACCCAAAGGGAAGGAGCAGAAGGATAAATAAACACAAGGGCTGGAATCCATGGCAGCCACTGGGACTGGGGATCCTGGGAGTGCCCTGGAGTGTCCCTGTGGTGGGGGGCAGAGGATGATGAGTCAAGTGCTCTGTCATGAGAATGAAAAATCAGCAGTGACACCCTGGGACACCTCCAGGGAGCTGTGGCAGTCCCTGGAGCAGGAAGGGAGAGGGGAGAAGGGAGGTCCTGGGCACCATTTTGCAGTGGCAAAGTGAAATTGGGTGGCATTTGGCCTAAGATGGCGGGTCCCCTCACGGGGCGGGCGCCATCTTGGCTGATTAAACTGGATGGGGGAATTGGATAAGAGGGTGCAGGAAGGAGGGTTAGGTTTGGGTGTGACCTCGGAGCTGAGGACAAGGTGACAGCAACCACTGAGGGACTGGGAAAAGGGGATGGAGCCACATGAGACCCTCACCTTTTTTCCTACAACTCTGGGCCTCACGGCCTGATCCAGAGCACTGGGAACGTGTCCCCTTTCCTTGAGAATGTGTCCCTGGCTCGAGAATATGGCTCCTTTCCTCGGGAATGTGTCCCCTTTCTTTGGGAATGTGTCCCTGCCTCGGGAATGTGTCCCCTTCCCTAGGGAATGTGCCCCTGCCTCGGGAATATGTCCCTTTTTCTCAAGAATGTGTCCCTGCCTTGGGAATGTTTCCCTGCCTCTAGAATATGGTCCCTTTCCTCGGGAATGTGTTCCCCCTGCTCGGGAACGCTGATGGCATCGTGCCACACCATTTTCCAGAGAACAAAAGCAGATCTTGGGGCTGCAGGGCATTTTCTGCCCCCCAAAGTCGGGACCTCCCAAGTCAGGGGGTTGGAGGTGGCTGTGCCGAGTTTCAGGTTACTCCGAGCACAGCCATTAACCTCATGCTGGCTGGAATAGCTGCAGATGGGATTCAGGAGTTGCCCTGAAGCAGACGTGACTCATTTCTTGTCTGGCGTGTAGGGAAATCTGTCAGTGCTGATGGGAGCAGCACATCCGTGACGTGAGGACGGGCTCTGCCCTCTGCCCTGCCCTGTCACCCGCTCCTGCCTGGCACAGCAGCCCGGGTTTGCTGAGGTTTGTCAGCTCAGGAGGTGTTTGGTGCCCTCTGTCCTGCTCAGGAGGTGTTCTGGTTCTCCTTGTCCTGCTCAGGAGGTGCTTGATGCTCTCTGCCCTGCTCAGGATGAGTTTTGGTACTCTATCCTGAAATAAACAGGGCCAGGAGACTTCTTCTCCTGTGTAATGCCTTTATTAAAAAGTGATCAGCTCAAGGATCGGGCGGCTCGACGGGTCTGCAGCGTCCGTCGTCTCTCCCAAGGCGACTCAGAGGAGGAGGATATGCGCAGCTCTGTCCACCAGGGGCAGAGCTGGGGATCAGATCCTCTTGGGAGCCTTCTTGGGTCTCCTGATCCCATAAGATGGTGTCAGATGTTAGTTTTTCCCACTCAGTCGGCCTGGTCTCAGCTCCGGGGTCAACTCCCATGGTCAGGGCGAGAGGGTCCGAAGGTGTTCCACGTCTCTGCAGGCTCAGCACTCGGTTCCTCACGTCCAGACATCACTCCAGTCTCTCAACTCTTAGGTGGCTCGTTGTTTTTGGGGTTTCTCCATGAGTTTGGAGATGGGGGTCTCACAAAGCATTCTGGTCTTGCGAGTCACTTTGCATAACCCCCCCCACCTTCTCAGGTGTCTTCACTATTCTGGGAAAGGTACAACTTAGCCTCGGGCAAGGTCCCCACCCAGGAGAAGGGCCATTACCTCGCCCCGGCCAGGGCTTTTACTAATACAAAAACAACCATTAACGACAACGACCCGTGATTACAATAACAAAACACACAGAACTTGGGCAGAGCCAGTGGTCTGGCTGCCTTTTTGAAACTTTTTCTCATAAAAAAATATTAACCGAGTTTTTGTTCATAACAATCCTCTTAGGAAGTGTTTTGCTCTTTGTCCTGCTCAGGATGAGTTTTGGTGCTCTTTATCCTGCTCAGGAGGTGTTTGGTGCCCTCTGCCCTGCTTGGGAGGTGTTGTGGTGCTCCTTGTCCTCCTCAGGAGGTGTTTTGGTGCTCTCTGTCCTGATCAGGAGCTGTTTGGTGCCCTCTGCCCTGCTCAGGATGAGCTTTGGTACTCTCTGTCCTCTTAAGGAGGTGTTTTGGTGCTCTTTGTCCTTCTCAGGATGAGTTTTGGCGACCTCTGTCCTGCTCAGGATGAGTTTTGGTGCTCTTTGTCCCGCTCAGGAGGTGTTCTGGTGCCCTTTATTCCATTTTAAAGGTGTTTTGGTGTTCTCTGTCCTTCTCAGGATGTGTTTGATGCTCTTCAGCTTCTCCACATTTTGCTGCTTTGGAATGTGATTTGGAGAATTGTTTACCCAGTATGTGAAATTGTTTTTACTTGATGACCAATGGCAGCCACCTCTGTCAAGGCTGTGAGCAGCCACAAGATTTTGTTATCATTCCTTTCCTTTGCCGGCCTTCTGATGTCCCCTTTCTCTTTTCTTTTAGTATAGTTTTAGTATATCATTTTCTTTTAATAAAATATAGATCATAAAATAATAAATCAGCCTTCTGAAACACGGAGTCAAGATTCTCATCTCTTGCTTCGTCCTGGGACCCCTGTGAACATCACCACATTTGGTGACCCCGAGTGAGGAACATTCCCACAATGTGCTGCTGCAGGGACTCAACTGTGGACTTTGTTGCCTCCTTTCCTTTGTCACAGAATCACAGAGAATCACAGAATAAAGAGGTTGGAAGAGACCTCTGAGATCATCGAGTCCAACCTGTGCCCCAACACCTCAACTCTAGCGCCAAGTGCCATGTCCAGTCTTTGTTTAAACCCACCCAGAGATGGTGATTCCACCACCTCCCTGGCAAGAGCATTCCAGTATTTTGTAGGGGGATAGAACATCAGTAAATGAAGGTAGTATAGAAAGTTATCTTACCCCCTAAAGAGTTGCAGCTGAGCCAATTATTAAGGATTAGGAGCAGGCCTAATGTTAACAGGCCACAGCAATGAGAAGAGTGTTATAAAAGAGTGGGTTGGTTGGCTGGGGGAACTGGAATCAGCTGGCTGCTGTGAGGACGAGGAGGAGTCAGTGTCTAGAGGAGCTGCCTACAAGAAACATCAAGGAGGTACAAAGCTCCAGCAATATGGAACCCTTGTAATGTAATGACAATAGAACCTTTGCAATATAATGACAACAGTACTTTATTATGCTTTCAGTGAAAAATTATTTTCTAATATCCAACCTGTACCTTCCCTGACGTAGCTGGAGACTGTGTCCTCTGGTTCTGTCAGTGCTGCCTGGTGGAAGAGACCCCACCTGTCTGCAACCTCCCTTCAGGAAGGTGTGGAGAGCAATAAAGTCCTTCCCATTGTAACCCCAACATCCCTGAGCACTCCTCTCCTTCCTGACACGGCCGGGCATCCATCACAGAGGACATCAGAGGGATATTTCAAATTTTTGGGATGCTGCGGGTGGCGTCCGGTGACTTTTTTGGGTGCCGCGTGGTGCCGAGGAGGGCAGAGATGAGTTTGCAGCGTGTGATTTGAGTGTCCCTGCGGGATGGGGGTGCCAGGGCAGCCCAGAGGGCTCAGCTGGTGCCAGCAGCATTCATGTGCAAAGCAGGGAGCAGCGCTGGGACCGCTCTGGCAGGCGAGCCCAGGCTTCTCGGGGATGCTGCACGCTCCCAGCTCCGTTATTAGTTCCAAACGCTGCGGCAGCATCTGCTCTCAACTAGCCCGAAATCGTGTTTAATAACAAGAAAATCTACTGCGGCCAAATCCCTGTTGGGAGGGCTTTAGCCCGAACAAAAGGCCCCGCTAGCCCTGATTTCCATAACAGATGCAGCATGCGATGCATGACAGCCCAGCGCCGGGGAGCGCCTTTATTCCCGCATCTCCATCTGCAAGCCCCGGCCCTTTCATTGCATTAATTACTCTGCCCGGCCTTTGTGTGCCTCGGGAGGAAGGGTTTGTGTTTCATGCTACAATGCCCGTGCTAATGGCTTGGGATGGGGGCGCTTTTTTTTTTTTTTTAATTTCTTTTTTTGCCTTTTCCAATGTTCGTGGTAAAAGGGCGTTCTCCCTCCTCTCCTCCGTTTGCCCGCATATGGCACGGTCGGGGAAACACCAGCGGCTCCCTGCGGTGCCAAACTTCTCCTCAGGGGCAGGGCTGGCACCGGGCACCCCCAGGAGCCAGCAGGAATCTGCTCCGTGCCAGCCCGGGGATGATGCTCGGCCAAGCACACTCGGGATGCTTCGTCTGGCCCATCCTCAAAATCCCCCCAGAGCTCTCAGCCAGGGCAAAGTCTGTCCTTGGAGCAGCCTGGGATGGTGGGAGGTGGCCCTGCCCCAGAACTGGATGAGCTTTAAGGGCCTTTCCAACCCAAACTTCAAATTTCTTTTTCCTTTCCTTTCCTTTCCTTTCCTTTCCTTTCCTTTCCTTTCCTTTCCTTTCCTTTCCTTTCCTTTCCTTTCCTTTCCTTTCCTTTCCTTTCCTTTCCTTTCCTTTCCTTTCCTTTCCTTTCCTTTCCTTTCCTTTCCTTTCCTTTCCTTTCCTTTCCTTTCCTTTCCTTTCCTTTCCTTTCCTCAATCCCCTTTTCCCATCTTTCCCTGTATTTTTTCCCAATCTATTTTGTTTTCTCACCATGACTACAGCTCCAAGCCATCACTTTTTGAAACCCTCACTGGAGGTTTGAGCGTGAGATTTTTGTGCTCCGGGACTGGATCCTTTCCAGCCTTTCCAAGGCATTTCCAACATGTTCACATTTCCAGCACTCAGGGATATTAAAAGTAATTCCTTTTTTTAAAAAATTTATTGGCAGAAATGGAAGAGGAAAATAACTTCGCAGGGATCATTTGTGCTGTTTATACCTGCAGCAGATTAACCATAACTCTGGTTTTATCTCTCACAGCATGAGTTCAGTGGGATCCCCCCTGTTCCCACTCCTTGATGTCCAGCAGAATTCCCAGCTGGTTTGGGTGCTGGAGCTTGTGCAGGGGATAACAGACCTTGGGAAAGCTCTGGAGCAAAGGAATGCCTGAGGAAATAATTGATGTATTTGTTTTTGAAAGGGATGTTCTATCTGTATGTGATATATGTGTGTATTTGCTTTCCATATTCAATATATCCATCCCAGGAAGGTTCTGCAGCATCCCAAAAAAGTGACAGTCCTCGGATTTACACCCCAATGACAGCAAGGACAATAAATTCCTCCTGCTCTGGTGCACCACCAAAGGAGCAGGACAGAAATCCCAGGAATTCCCAGTTTCCCACCTGATTTCCTTGCTGATGTCTCCCAAGATTTCACTGAGATAGAGCTCAGCTCTGGCCAAGCGTTTCCCTGATTTTTTCCCAGCTCCTGGGATGGGAAATCTGTGGAATGCTGGGACCACCCATGAGCAGGGAGCAGTGCCCATCCCTCTCCTCACCCCAGCAGCTCCTGAGCACTTGGGATGGGATTTCCAAAGGCAGGGAATTGGTTCATTCTCCTGAAATTTCGGGAGTGGGGAGATGAAAGGCCATCCCTGGCTGCTGGGGCACTGATGAGAAGAGCTGCAGGATGCTTGGGAAGCTTTTCATGGATTTAAATCCTCCCCAACTCATTGTGTTCCCCCAGGCTGGGATGGAGAGTGGTCAAGGAGCCTCCAGCAGAATTCCTGAGGGGAAGGGGCAGGAGCTGACTCTGGACACAAAGTTCTGGAAGGAATTAGACCACAGAAATTCCTGGTTTTCCACTGAGACAGAGCAGAAAAGAAAGGGGGAAAAAATGAGAAAGAATTAAGCCCTCCAAAATATCAGCATTAGAAACTTCAAGTTGATTTTTTTCCTAGACCTTTTTTCCTCTAAGCAGAGGCTCTGAGTTTCCAGTAGCAGCTTGCAGAGGGAATTTTTTACTCCCAGATTTTGCCTTTCCCAGGAGAACTGCTGCCCCCCACCTTTCCAGAGGCTTCTCCTTCCAGGCCTCTCCCAGGGCTTGGAGCAACCTGGGCTGTGGGAGGTGTCCCTGCCCAGGGAGGGTTGGGTTAATCCTAAATTCCATTTAAGATCCCTCCCAACTCTGGCAGTCTGTGTTCCTGACAGGATTTTGGTGCCATTGGTTGCCAAACACCTTTTCCTGTTGCGTTTTTCACTGGAGCACGGAGGAATCACAGCCTGGACGGATCTGAGGGCTGCAATTCCAGGCCTCAAATCCAGCCTCAGGGATGAGATGGGAGCAGGCCTGTGTGAAATGGCATCCCTGAGGAAAAGCAGATGAAAATATTTGCCTTTATCCTGAATTCTCTGGCTGTTGTTACCTTGGGAGCATCTCCAAATGGATATAAGGAATGAGGGAGCCTTTGGAATAAATTCAGCCCTTCAGTCTACAATGTTCTGGGAATTTTAACAGCCTGTGCAAAAACAGCTCCTTCCCTCTCCCAAGCTCCTTGTGGCACCCTGGCAGCACCAGGAAAAGCAGGGATTTATTTTTCCCAGCATTTTACAGAGGCCCTTCTGATTTCTCCAGGATTTATTGACAGCTCTGGGTGTTTTCCCTGTGGATTTGCAGCATCACAGGGAAGTCAGCAATGCCTGTGGGATAAATAAAGGAAGGGCAGGTTGGGCAGGTCCCTGCTAGGAGAGGTGGGAGAGCTGGAGTGGTGGTTTGGGATTTGGGATAGGCTGAGTGAGCACAGAGATAAATCAGAGCCCGTTCCCCCACTCCCTCTGTAATCTGGTTTTAGGAGCTGCTGAGATGGGGCTTTTCCTCAGTCCCTGATCCCAGCAGAAAAATAATTTCACAATAATCAGAAAGAAAAGCTGTTTCTGTGCAATGGCTGCTCCCAACCCAGCATTTGGGATTTTCCAGCAGCTCTTTCCTGTTTTTACATTTCTGCGAGGGAGCAAAAAGGAAAAGTGAGGCCTGGGTTAAAGTGAGGCCTGGCTTTAACCCTAAAACAGAGCTTGGGGTGAGTGAGCAAATCCTCCTCCTGACCCACTGGGCAGCCAGGAATTACCCCAGGAATGGGGGTGACACCTTGTGCAGGCTGCCCTGGAGCAGGGGCTGGGCAGAGCTAAGGAATAAAGCAGGGATTTACTCACAGCATCTCCTCCATGGACCCACCTTGGGCAGCACCAGAGCCCAGCCAGGGCTGCACCCAAGATGAACCAAAATGGCCCCAAAATGCACGAGCGCTGCCGGGGTCTGTCCCTGGGATCAGTTCTGCTCCATTTGCACCTTGCAGTTCATTGTCCCATTGCAGCTTTAGCCCCTGCAGTCCCACCCTGCTTGTTTTTCTCTCTCCAGCCCACGGGGTTTGTGCTCCTGGGCTGAGATTTGGGTCATTTGTCCTTGGTGCCCAGCTGGAGCAGGAATTGTTTTGTCTCCCTGCTCTGTGCACAGAGCTCAGCAACGCTGAATGTGAAGCTCAGAGCTGCTCGCTAAAGCAGCACAGGGTCTGAAACATTAAATAAAAGCCAAACCTGAGGCATGAGGGGAGGCTCAGTCCAGGCTGGGATGTGGCAGCAGCAGGTGCCAGCAGCTCCCAGGGCACCTCTTGGCTCACTTCTCCATACTCTGGGGCTGTAATCCCCATCAAACTCCCCGGGATTGTTTGAGGATCCCGGGGTTATTGCCATGACAACCCCTCCATCAGAGCTGCAGTGGCTTTGGGGACAAAACCTGGGGGAGCCCTGGCTTGGCCCCGGTCCCTGTGTCCCTGTCCCCGCAGAAAGAGGGAAGCAGCACGTTTCCCTGCGGCCAGATGGTCGCTTTCTTCCATGCCTTGTTTAAAAAGGCTCTGTTTAACATTCCCGGCAGATGAGGCCGGCGTTTCCCCGTGAGTCAGCTCGCAGAGATTAAACAGGGATGGGTGGGACCGGGCAGCAGATGCGGGACAAGGCCCCGGGCAGGGCAGGGCAGGGCAGGGATGGATGGATGCTGGAAAAAGCAGCACCGGGGTGGCCGCTCCTCCTGGATGCAGCAGGAGCTCCGGGGGAAGCCTCTCTGGGAGGCTGGAAATCCATTGGAATGGGAGGAGGCACTGAAATACGAGAGGGATTTGAAGCAGGAGAATGCATTAAATGAGAAAAATGGAAATAGTTGGATGTGTTCTTAAGGGAAATGCATTAACATGGAAAACTACATCGGTGTGTTGAATGGGAAATAAATGAATGGATCTGCACCTGAGGGGGTTTGGGTCCTGCTGGTTTATGGAAGGTCGTCCTGCCCATCAATGGGATGGGTTTTAAATCCCTTCCATCCCAGACCACCCTGGGATTCTACTCTAAGAGCACCAAAAAACTCTTTTTTTCCTGTGATGCAGAAGATGAGGAGGATTTATAAAGGTGTTTCAGCCTCAGAGGTGTGAAACTCTGGCTTCTTTTCCAGAGCTGGATCCCAGGGATCAAAGGGCACTTTCCCATCAGGCAGGATCAGGAATAAACCCAATCACAGCCAGGATTTGTGTTCCATGGTAAAACAAACACATCTCGCTGGCTTCATAATCCTAAAATCTCCAGAGAAGTGGATCTCCAGGAATTCACTGCCCAGGTTTCCCAGAGCAGGGACGTGGGATTTTATTTGGGACAGCAGCTCCAAGCCAGGCTCAGCCCCTGGAGCAGCACCCCCTCACTCCACATTCCCTTAGGAATTTTCCCCAATTCATCAGGGGAAGCTCTGAGGATTTTGAGTTTATTTTGGAGCTGTGCATCCTCATGAATTAACCATGGCACTGGAACTGTTTGGATGCTGCTAAGTCAGTTGTTAAATGAGAGCTGGAAATTAGAGCTGAGCTGTGTAATTACATTTACAGATCTGCATCTCTGCACAACTTTAATGGGCAGACGTCAGGCACGGGCATGGCCAGGACGCATCTGGCTCTGGAAGCTCCAAAAGGAATTAATCCTGATTTATTTTAGCTCCAGAGCACGGAAAAGCCACGTTCCTGCTGCGAGAGGTGGTGTCCACATCCCTGGCCTAACAGGGGTCCCAATTTGTATTCCTGGGAGGGTGAGGAGTGCCACACCATTGGGCTCGGTCAATGGACTAATAAATGAACTAATGAGCAGCTGAAATTGAGAGCTGATTGATGCTGCTCTGCCTAGCAGGGTGGGTTTTCCTTTCCCATTTTTCTGCTCCTTTTCCCCAGCACAGGTAGGAAGGAGCTGCTCCAGCTGGATTTCCTGGCGGGCTGCATTTCCCAGGGATGTGTAGATCATTTTTATCTCTGTGTTTACTCACAGCTCATACCAAAATCAACATTTCTGGGGCAGCCTGGGCGCCCTCCATCCCACCCCCCAGGCCTGGCTTTGCTGTGTGTGGCCGTGTTCCTGCAGCCACTGATGCACTTGGGAAAACCAGATCCATGCTTTCCCTTAAACATCCCTTTCCAGGCACAATCTGCTTGTAAATCAGCAGAGGAGCTGGGGCTCTGCTCCCAGCGGCCTCCCAGAGTCATTCCAGACCTTCAGGGACAGCAGGGGATGATGCAGTGAGGGGAAAAACCCTTCCAGACTTAATTTACTTCCAACTCCTCCATTAGCAATGCTGGAGGAGGCTTTTCCCTGCCTGCTCCCACCTGGCACAGCCCACAGGAGCATCTCTGTGGAAAACCAGGATAAATCCATCTCCTGGTGTGACGGGACAATGAAACCAGTGCCACCAGCCTTGCAGCCAGACACGTCTCCAGGAGGGAATGCAGGTTTTCCCCTCTTTATCCTTTATTCCAAGATAATGCTGAGGGCCTGGACTAGCAAGGCTGGGCTGTTGGGGATGAGCTGGGCCTGGCTTGGAGCCTGGCCTGGCTCTGCAGCTTAAAATCAAGCCAAGAACCTGGATTTGGGGGAAATTCATGAGAAGGTTTCCTGTGGCTCTGGGAAGGGGCCCAGCAGCGACTTTGGATCTCCCTTCCCGCTGGGATCCAGCTTTAATCCCTTCACAGAGGATGGTTTGGGTGAAAGGGACCTTTCAATGGCATTCAGTGCCACAGGCAGTGACATTTCCACCAGCCCAGGCTGCTCCAAGTCCCCATCAAGCTGGAATGACAACAGGGAGCCACATCCATCATCCTTATTCATTCCCCAGAAACCCTGCCACTGATGGATGGGCAGCAGCTGGCCTGGGACGGGGGAAAAACAGGGGGAAAAGAAGTTTTCTAAAAAGAAAAAAAACGCTTTTGATGTCCTGCTGCTGGTGGAGTGCAAGGAGTCCTGCAGGTACCTCCCAAACTCCATGGATACACTCTGGGCAGGGAAGACATGGATATTTATGTGGATGTTGACACATGGATATTCACACATGGATGTTCAGACGTGGATGTTGATGTGTACAAGTGGTCAGGAAATACCCAAGTGGTTTTTAAAGGATTTCTTTGGAAATGACCATTTCTTGGTGATTCCCACCCTGTCTGAGCTCCTGGAGAGAATTGAAATTGAATCCTCAATATTCATCCCTGTTAAACACAAATATTCACATTTCCCTCTCTCAAAATGGCTCCCAAAAATCCCAGAATCCTTAAGGTTGGAAAAAATCTCTTGGATCATCAATTCCAACCATTCCCCAGCACTGCCCAGGCCACCACTGCCCCGTGTCCCCAAGTGCCACATCCACATGAATTTCAAGATTTTAAATCCCTTCCACCACTGCCCTGAGCAGCTCTACCTTTTACAGGAAGAAATTCCTCCCATTATCCCACCTAAACCTCCCCATGAGCAACTCAAGGCCATTCTCTCCTTCCACATTTTCATTTTTATAGACACACAGAGCGTCTATAAATTCCCCACACATCCTTTGAAAGATTGAATCATCAATATTCATCTCTGTTAAACACAAATATCCCCGTCCCAAATCCCAGTTTAGCACCAGGAAATGAGCTCCCTGCCGGAGCTGATTGTGTGGGTGCCTAAAAGGAGAAGGTGCTGATGCTCTGCCTTCATCTTCGGGAGCTGAAGGTCGTTATCAAAGGTCGTTATCAATCGCTGATTAATTAATTAATCAGCCAAGTCGTGCACGCAGGCAAAGGTTAACTGAGCAGGGCCCCAGACAATTCAGCTCTGATTGCATTTAACACCTGCTTTAAACCCAGCCTAATTAGGCCAGGCCTAATGAAAGGGGAATCTTCGAGCAAGGGCAGAGTCAAAGACTCTTCCCTCCTTGCACTTTCCCACCAGGCGAAGCCATTCCGGGAGGAAATGCCTGGGAATAATTAATAATTGCCTGGGATGTTTTAATTGGATTTTCAAAGCAAACAAACAAACAAACAAACAGATTGTGATTGCGGGGGCAGGGGTTGATTGGTTTGGGGGATGTGCTCTGGGGTTTCTCCTGAGAATTCCTCTGGTTCCAGCACTTGGAGAGGCTCCAGGATGGTGCCAGGAGCCCATTCCTTTTTCTCATAGGTATCCATCATTCCTTCCAACAGAACCAGGAGGAAAGGTAGAATGGGAATAAACTAGGCACTGAGCATCTATAGATTTTGGATTTTCCATGGGTCTGTTTTCCATTGGGGTTGGAACAGACTGCAGGGGACACCTCCCACTGTCCCAAATTGCTCCAAGCCTTGGGACATTGCAGGGATGTGGCAGCCACAGCTTCTCTGGGGATCCCATCCCTGTCCCTCCCCACCTTCCCAGGGAAGAATTCCTTCCTAATCTAATCTCCCTCCTAAATTTCTCCTCTTTTAGTCCCAAAACCTTCCCCCTCTGTCCACACCCCCACTGTGATTCCCAGCACCTCCAAATCCCTCTGGGAGCCAGCAGAGCCTGGCGAGCCGCTCTGCTCCTTTCAGTGGGGATTGTTTGTCTTCCCTCTTGATTTCACTCCTGCCTAAATGGAATAATCCCTCCCAGAGCCGGGGATTAGAGCTGGGCCGGCTCGACAGGAGCCAGAGCAGGGAGTGAGCCATGCCAGAGCTCCAGCAAATCCTCCCCACTGGGGAAAACCAGAGCAGGCAGAACCTTCATGGGAACAGCACAGGCTAAAATCATCCCCTCTCCCAGGAAAAGGCACTCCTGGGTGACCCTTTAGGGCTGGAGTTTCACTGCTCGCAGGAAAAATCTCATTTTTCCTCTTGTTTTTGCCTCCTAGGGAAAAAAAAAAGTGAGAGTTTTGCATAAAAAGCCAGTAAATTCCAAGATTTTGTCATTGCTGGGGAAAGCTGAAGAGATTTGCACTTTCCCAGCCCGGTTCTCCATGGGCAAAGGGCAAACCTTGCTCCTGCATGGCCAAGGAGGACCTGCCTGACTCAGCCCTGAACTTTGGCTTTTGTAGGGAAAAGTCAACCCCAGCCTGGGCTGAATCATCCCATTCCCATCCTGGTGACATCCCAGGATGTGCCCTGGAAGCACGGGAACAAACCTGGCCTTGAACCTGCAGGAATCTTCTGGGCACACTGGAAATCATCCAAACCCACAGATTTTCCTCTGTGTGAGGAAAAATTGTCCAAACCCACAGATTTTCCTCTGTGTGAGGATAAACCCCTGACTCTCAGCGTTCAAATATTGGAAAATAAGATTAAATGGTGGAAAATCCATTTTCTTTTCCAGCTTGATGGTGCCACCATGCGCATCCTCATGCTCCTGCTGCTTGGATCCTTTCAGCCATCCTACAACCAAAGCAAAACCACACAGATCTGGATAACAGATTATTGGGATTATATTCCTGCTCTCCTCTATTTCCCAGCTCCAATTTACAACTGTTAATATTTTAAAATAACACTTAAATTCGAAAAGCTCCAACAGGTACAGCAAAGGATTTAATCCCAAATTTGGAGCAGTGCTGGCTGAAAACACCTGGGAATTTTGGCATTCTGCTTTGGGAAAATTCAGGGATTTTTTTTTCTTCTCCAAACCACCAGAATTCCCATTTAAAAGTGTTCAAGGATCTTCTGCAGCTTTCCCAGGATAACTCAATTCTGGACCTGGAATTAGGAATTCCACCAGGAATTGAATCCATAATTAATATGTTTATAATTATAATTGAAAATAAACTTGAACTCTGCTGTGGTCAAATTGCACTGGCTTTGCTCTATTTGAATATACTTCAAGTCAGGTTTAGCAGCAATTAAGCCAGAGACAGAGGTGTTTAATTAGAATATATATATATAATTTCTATATATTTTAATATATATAAAATATGCAATATATATATAATATATATAAATATATATTTAAATATATATTTTTTTAAAATATATATATATTTAAATATATTTATTTATATATTTATACTTAGATTTTTATTAAAATCCATTGGGTTTTTGCCCCAAACCCATCCCTTTTCTGTCAGGACCGCCATAGGAAAGCCACCACAAGAGATAAATTCAGTTTTCCTCAGCAGAGATTTCTCCCTGTGCAGAATTGCAGGGCCCTGCACGGTGTTATCAGGGCACATTATCCCTGTGGGAAGGCTGGAATTATTTTTGTCAGCTTGTTCCAACCTGTTCATTACCTGGGAGAGAATTTGGGGGAATATTTCTGCTGCTGCTGAGAAGAACTCTGGATTTATGGATGTAAGAAGAGCACCTAAACAAAAGGAATTGTCAGCTAATATTGCTTTGGTTAAGCAGAGTTGATTTATTTTTGTGAAACGCTTTTATTCCATTTTTGCTTTCAAGTGGAAATGTTTATTTTCTATTTCCTGATATTTTTCCTCCGTCATTTTATCCCATTCTGATATTTAAATACACATTTGCAGCTCTGCTGTGATTTCCACCTGGAATGAGCTTTTCCTTGGCCTCCTCCTCTCAAGTGCTGTTCAATCAGCACAAATTGGAGCCTTGCTCGGGAAAAGAGATGAAATCCTTCATCCCAAAGCCTTCCAGAGGAGCAGGAATATTTCCATTTTTTAGCAGAGAATTGGCTCCCACCTGCCCTGGAGCTGCAGCAGGGACCTCCAGAGATGTTTTGTTTTTTGAGAGAGGGTGAAGGATGCAGAAATATTCAGCAGTGAGCAGGAAGGATTGATCCTGAGGTGTTGGTGCTGCCCTGAGTGAAGAGCTTTGTTTTTCCCTCCTCTCCATCCCTGCGATCCCAACTCCTCTCCTCAAGGACAAATCCTTTAATTGTGAGCAGGGCACTGGCGTCATCTCCTCGTTAGAAACCACCTGCAGCTGAAAACACACCAGGGAAAAAAAGGGAAAAAACCAACCAAACAGCAAAACACAAGGATTTGAAGGCTGGAATTTAAAATGGGAGGTGCTGATGTGGAGACATCCCCCCCTTATCAGCATTCCGTGAATGGATCAATCTCCCTGAGCAAACAGGGCTGGGAGAGAAAGAAATGTTTCAAGAAAGGAACATTTCCTTGGGTTGTCTCCTTGGATTCTGTGCTGCTGAAGGAGTCCCCAGCAGGTCCCGGTGATCTGGGAGTTTGGAAGCTCAGCTGGACTGAGAGCAAACAAGGGCTGGGAATTCCTGGGAGCAGTCACACATCTGCCTCTGTTTGCTGAGGGTTTGGGAGTGCCAGACACCTTTATTCCCAATAAAACAAATCCAGACAGAGCTGGGCGCCCTGGGGAAGGCTCTGCCTGCAGAGCTGAGGGTGTTTTCTCCACTTGGGGCTGTGTAAAGGCTCTTTTTCATCCCTCTTGGCCCAGCCTGGATGGTTTATTCCAGGGGAAAAATGCGATTTAACAAAGTTTTGGCTCAGGCTGTGACACCCCTTTTCCTCACACTCCCGTTTCCAGTCACCAGGAGCAGGCAGCAGCTTTTCTGAGGAAGTCCAGCTCTGTTCCCACATCCTTCCCCACTCCTCCTGCTCCAGCTCATTAGGGATTGATTAGCTGCGATGTCTTTGCTTGTCCCTTGTCCTGGAAGCGTGGCTGGACATGGAGCAACTGCCACCATGGGAGGTCCCACCACGGGGTGGCCTTTTCCACCAGGACCCCCCAGGCTTCCCCTGCAATTTGGAATATTTTGGGAGGTCTGTGGACCTCAGCCAGAGCAGCCCTGAGCTCCTCCATGCTTTAGCCTTGGGATAAAATGTGGGAAAATGAGAGGAATAAAGGTTCTCTTTGGGATTTGTGGGTCAGAGCAGCCTCATCTTCCCAGGAAAATCACAGAGCTGGCTTGCCAGTGGGATTTTCCAGAGGTGGAAGGGATGGAGGGTATGGTTCTCTCACTCAGGTGGAGAGTGGGAAAGGTAAATTCAGCTTAAATTTGGGCTAAACCCTCTCTTTCAGAGCAAAACCAGGCCAAAATCACAGGATAATTAAACCAGGGTCTCATGATTGAAGGGAAATGCCAGGGGAACATGCCCAGATCCCAAATCCAGCCATCAGATTTTGCTGTTCCTGCACCCAGCCCTGCTCAGCAGGGATTCCCAGCGTCCCTCCCAAATCCCAGAGCCCCCTCCCAGCAGAGGATTTCCTTGGGAATGGGCGGCCAGGAAATGAAATCCCCGGCAATCCCAGGCTTGAGGAAGTGGTGGGAGGGAGCTGCTGACCTTTCCTGGGGGCCCAGGCTCACCGCAGGATTTGGGGGAGCCTCAGAGCAAAGCTCCAGCTCCGGGATGGATCATTGTTAATCCCTTGGGGTCGTCGGGAGACAAACGGAAAACAGAGACGGGGAAAGAGGGATGAAAGCCCTGTTTGTCAGATGCACAGGGGTTTAGCAGCCCTTCCCAGCTGAGCCAGGTTTAGATTAAAAATGATCTGAGGGAGCAGGGACTCGCTGCAGCCGGGAGCCCCTGCAGGCTCATTCCAGAGAGCATTTCCACCAGGGAGCAGCTGCAAGGGCTTTATCTGAATGAAGGGCCTGGCCACCCCCAGAATGGGGATTAAGGAAGGAAATTTATTTACTAATTTTAGTAAATTTTATATTTACTATTTGCTAGATAATATTTACTATATATATTATATGTTATAAATATATAATATATTTTATAAATATAAATATAAAATATATTTAAATGTATAATATATTATATATATTATAAATATATAATATAGTATAAATATGCTTATAATATATTAACAATATATAATATATAATTAATATATTCTATAATATATAAATATAAACAAATATATAAATATATTTATAATATATTATAAATATATTTTAGTAATATATTTAATAATTTATCATTAAATAAAATATCAAATATGTTACTAAATATTCACACTAAATAATATTCAGTAATATATTCAATAATTTATATTTAATGTTTTTATATTTAATATATTCTATTTTATATAAATTTAAATATTAATTCATAAATATCTAAATATGTAAATATATAAAAATAGCTAGAAATATATATTTCTATTAAAATAAATAAATAAATAAATAAATATTTTTAATATAATTTCCAGAAGTTGAAAGGATTTATAGATATAAAAAGATATTAAAATATATTTTATATATATCATATATGTAAATATATTTTTATATATTAAATATATTTTTATGTATTTTCCAGATATATAGATATTTATATCAAAATATCTATAAATATATCATTATATATTTATATAAGAGATACAAATATATATTATATATGTTTATATAAAATATATAAATAATATATACATTTATTAATAACAATTTTATAAATGTAGAAATTATATTTAATATTTTTAATAATTTAATAATATATTTACCAAATATAATAAACCTTTACTAAAACAGTTATTAAGGAAGGAAACTTGAAAAAGGTAATTGCCCATCCATTGCATTTCCCTAATCCCACATTTCCTTAGCAGGACAGAATTTCCTTGGCACCTCGGAGCTTTTCCAGCCTCACTGGGCACTGCAGCCCTTTCCAACATGGTTTTCTTTTATTTTCATTGCCAAGAAAAATCAGGAATTTGGGCTGGACCACTTTTTTGGCTCAGTTTTGTAAGAGCTTAATCCAGCTCTCTGCTTTCCCTGGATTTGGAGCTGTCCAAAGGGACACCAAAACCTGAGGCCTCTAATTAATGATAAATTCATGGATTGCCCTCTCAGTACCTGAAGATTTTGCCAGCCCAAGGCAACCAACAAAGAGAAAGATGTCAAAATCCAGTGAAAATAGAACTGCAAGAGAAGAGGAACCTACACTCCCTTTTTCCTATATATTTTGGGAATTTTTCGAGCCCACTGGCTCTAATCCCTGTTTTTCCAAGGGGTTGTAGCTTGGGATGCTCCTGGTTTATAAACCTGGGTTTTGTTGCACCCATCCTGGGGTTAAGGAACCCTATCAATGCCTGTTCCTGGGGCCGCAGCCCTGCCCTGCTCCTTTCAGCATTCCAGCAGGAAAAGCTGCCCTTTCCAACATTATTTGCTTTTATTTTCAGATGAGGCATCACTAATAAAAAACAGAAATTGGGAATTGAGCACTTTTTTTGCTTAATTTTTAAGAGATCCTTCACTTTCATTCACCCCACAGCACAAAAGGATCTGGTTTGGGGCACCCTGGGACTGTGGAATGGGATGAGTTTAGGGTCCGTTCCACCCCAAACCAGTCTGGGATTCTGGGAAGGTGGGATGGCAGAGGAGCCGTGAGGAATATGGGATTTATTGCACTCCATCCCACCAATTCTGCCTCCAAACCTGGGCTGTGATGGGATTTGGGACATAAAGAAAATCCTTTAGCATCACTCGGGCCTCCTTCATGATCCAGCAGGATTTACATTCCTTTGGGAATCCTCAGCAAAGTTTCTGCTTCACAGCCCCAATTTCCCACAAAATCAGGGCCCCATGGAAGGCAGAAATCTCTGGAAAGCCCCAGCTCAGCTGCTGTGGGACATTTCCTGGAGCAAGTGCTGCTTTTTCCCCAAGAAATGATCATTTCCCTCGCCCTCAGAGAAAAAAAAAAATCCCGGTGTTTGTTTCCATGGAAAACAACAAACCCAGCAGTGGGATGGGGCTGTGGGATCCCACCACACCAAAACCCATCCAGGCCTGGGGTCTGCTGCTCCCCTCTCCAAGAGGAAACTTGCTTGGCTTTGTGAAAGAGCAGGAAAAGTGGCCAAAAAGTGGAATATTTGTGCAGCCTTGTTCCCATCCCCTCTGCTGAAAGCAGCCCGGGCCTGAAGGGATTTTCTTGGCAGGCTCTGGGTTGCACCAGGCAGGATTTGTTGGCTCGGGGTGAAGAAATTCTGGGATATCAGAGCCTGCACAGGATCTGCAAGCGAAGATTGGATTGTCTGTGTTTATCTGGGATGATTTATAAAGCAGCTCTTCTCTGGGAGCTGCAGGAAGAAAAACATTTGGGTTTTTGATCTGGGATCTTCCCTCTCTTTTTTGTGAGGGGAAAAAATGTCACAGGGGTTGGGGAAGGCAGGATCTGAGTTCCTTCCAGGGATACAAGTGGAGAGTCCCCATCCTGCTGTTATTAATGAGGAGATTTGAGGGGAAAATCCTTCCCTGGGAAGGTGGGGAGGGATGGGGATGGAATTCCCAGAGAAACCATGGCTGTCCCATCCCTGGAAGTGCCCAAGGCCGGGTTGGATGGGAATTGGAGCGCCCTGGGACAGTGAAAGGTGTCCCTACCCAGAGGAGTGGAACAGGATAATCCTTAATGTCCTTCCCAACCCAAACCTTTTGGGATTCTGGAATTCTGGGAGGTTTCCCCCAGACCTCATCCTTGGTGCAACCAGCGCATCCAGGTGGGCAGGGGGATGGGATTGTGCACAGGGACAGTGGGTGTGCTTGGCAAAGTGGGAATGTTCTCCTTTTTCTCCCAGGAATGAGAAATTGGAGGTCTCACTGCCAGGCCAGGCGTGGCTTTGGAGTCCCAGCCCTGGCAGCTGCCCCACAACACTCTTGGCAACAGGGATTGATTTTTTTGGGATGTCCTGTGCAGTCCCACGAGTGGGACTGGATGATCCTTGTGGATCCCTTCCAACTCCAAGTATTCCGTGATCCCTGTGTGGAATTGGGGGTCTCTGCACACCTGGGTGGCTCTGGCAAACAATAGAACGTGGCCCAAAAGCTGGAAAACCTCACAGGAAAGGAAATGACAGCATTCCCACCATGGAGGCTAAAATAACTCCTGGCAGCAAACATCCTGGAGTGGCTGCACAGGGAAGAACATTGTCCTCAGGGGGGGTTGTTCCCACCTGCAAGAACTTTGTCCTTAGGGAAATTGTTCCCACCTGCAAGAACATTCTCCTCAGGGGAGTTGTTCCCACCTGGAAGAACTTTGTCCTTAGGAGGAATTATTCCCACCAGGAAGAACATTTTCCTCAGGGGGAATTATTCCCACCTGCAAGAACTTTGTCCTGAGGGAGATTATTTCCACCTGGAAGAACTTTGTCCTTAGGGGAATTGTTTCCACCTTCCTTAGGGGCAATTCCCACGTTGGATGAATGGAGCTGGTGCCTGAATGGGATCACCTGGCTCAGGGAGGCAAGAAATCCCTGAGGGGTTGGCAAGAGCTGGAGGTGAATTATGAGCCCTCCCAGCTGGCAGGAATTGTCGTTTATTTTCCCTGAGTGCAGGCTAGGGGGGAATATTTATTGACTTAGTTTATTTATTTATGGATGTTTTCATTACTGGCATACAAATCCTGGTCCTGGAGGGATCTGACGGCCCCACAGCTATTCCTATTCCTATTCCTATTCCTATTCCTATTCCTATTCCTATTCCTATTCCTATTCCTATTCCTATTCCTAATCTTATTCCTATTCCTATTCCTATTCTTTCTATTCCTAATCTTATTCCTATTCCTATTCCTATTCTTTCTACTCCTAATCTTATTCCTATTCTTTCTATTCCTAATTTTATTCCTATTCCTATTCCTATTCCTATTCCTATTCCTATTCCTATTCCTATTCCTATTCCTATTCCTATTCCTATTCCTATTCCTATTCCTATTCCTATTCCTATTCCTATTCCTATTCCTATTCCTATTCCCACTCACCTTGCATCAGTTTACACCTGGAAAAGCAGAGGGCAGAGGTTAATTAGGGGATTAATTAGGGAATGGGTTATTGGTGGTGAGGAGCTGTTGAGGAATGGGGGATGGAAATATTTCCAGCAATCCCAGGGCTTTGTATGCAGCCAGGAATTCAGGAGACACCTGGGGATTTGCCCATGGAAAAGTGATGGCACCCCCAGAGATGCTTCCAGGCAGTTCCTGATGCTTTCCCTCCCTTCCTTGGGATTTATTCCCACCTGGAGAGGGCCTTTCCCATTGTTCTATGTCTGTGTGCTGGGAATTTATCAGCACTGGGAATCAATCTAAAGCAGTCTTCAAATTAATTAGCTGAGTTCCTTAATCATGTTTGAATCCCTGCGCTCCGTTGGAATTCCAGGGATGTGCCTCTGGCTGCAGCGCAGGTGAAATCTGGGGAGGGATGGATGGATGAAGGAGCAGCTCCTGTGGGGTCTCTGCTTCCCAAATTCCCATAAAACAGGTTCTAAATCCCTGTGCCAGCCTTCAGAGCCCACCTGGCTCCTTTGGAATTCCAGGAATGTCCCTCTGGCTGCTCAACCCAGGTGAAATCTGGGGAGTGATAGATGAATGAGCAGCTCCTTCCTATGAAATTTGGGTCTCTGCTTCCCAAATTCCCATAAAACAGGTTCTAAATCCCTGTGCCAGCCTTCAGAGCCCACCTGGCTGGGTTTTCCCAAGGTTTTGGCTGATCCTAGGAAGGCAGAATGATGAGGATTCTGCTCCTCCACCAGCGTGGACACTTTATTTAAGGGGACCTCTGACTGCACAAAGCAGAAAAAATACATGGAAAATCTCCTTTTCCTGGGATTTCTGTTTTACAGCTCCTGGTTTATAGAGCTGTATTTTAACTCCACTTTCCCTCCCCTTTTATTTGCCCAGCTATTGTGTTGGTTTATTGTGGGATTATTTTCCATGTGAGTTCAATTCTGCCCGGAGGCTTTCCCTCGTCCAGGCGTTTCTGTGGCTCTGCCCTGAGGGAAAACTCCCTGCACAAACAAGCATTGATTTATTTGACAATATTTACCAGTTTTGCTGCACTGCAAATGTGAGGTTTAAAGATCCTGGAGCTGCCCAAGGCTCCTGATGAGGGAAAATCCTGGAATTTCTGCACGGCATTCCAAGGTGAGGTGAGGCAGGACCTGATGGGAGCGGGATGCTTGAATGGGATAAGGGGGGAAATATGAGAAGAATTCAGAGGATGGGGATGATTGGGAGATTGGGAAGGAATTCCTGGCTGGGATGGAATTCCCAGAGCAGCTGTGGCTGCCCTGGATCCCTGGGAATGTCTCAGGCCAGGCTGGAACACCCTGGGATGGGGGAAGGTGTCCCATGGATGGGTGGGATGGGATTTAAGGTCCAGGGGATGACTGAGAACCTAATTCTCGCAGAACCCACATCCTCATTCCAAGAACTCCTGCTCAGCATCTCCCAGCTGTGCTTTACTGAGCTCGGTCCTTACTGAGCCCTGCTTAAACCCTGACTTGGCTTAACCAGGGACAAAACCCCAACATTTGCAGTGCTTCAATGCTGTCACTGAGTCTCAGGCTCTAAACTGAGGTTAAGAAATGAGATTTTCCCCATTTTTAATCCAATATTTGCTTAGTTGGAAGCCAAGCCTCAACCCTCTGGGGTGGGTAAAGCCTCGCTCAAAATGCAGCAATTCCAATTTTATTTATGGCCAAAACCCATCTCCACGAGCTCCTTGTGTGCCTGTCCCAGAACCACAAATTCAAATTCAAGCTGAGAGTGTTGCCCAGCTCCTCCTGCCTCCCTCAGCACCTGGAGAAATCTCCACAGGTTGAAATCCTGGGTTTTCTGCCCATATATTGGGTTTTTAAAAATTTAATTTTCTGAATTTAATGGGATGGTGCTGAGCCCTGGGAAATCCAGCACGGGAATGCTCCTCTGCTCCAGGGAATCTCTGCTCCCACCTGTACCTGCCACAGCTTTTCCCCTAAAAACACCTCCCCACGAACGGCTCAGCTGTTGAAAACCCAATAAATCCCCAAATCTTTCCCACATGCTCAGGGCTGTCGCTATCACGATTCTCATTTCATCTCCAGCGTGGATTTATTAACTCTCCTGCTTAATTACTCCTCGGTGAGGGTGCTTTTCCCAGCTCTCCAGAGGCAAGCAGAGCTTTGGGAATGAATGGCCAGCAGCTCTTCCCAGCTGTGCTCCCTGCCTGCTTCCAGATGTGCAAATAAAAGAAAATGCTGATGGCAAGGTGCTGTCCTAGCCCAGAGGAAATGAAATAAAATGAAATTAAATTAAAAGCACGTCCTGTTTCCCAAACTTCACCCAGCCCCCTTCCATCAGCCAGCACCAAAATCAATATTGGCATTTTAAACCTGGCTCAATTTGAAAGATTCCGGGCTGGATAAAAGATGGAAACATTTGTGGTGCCATTTGAAGCTGATTTATTTTAATGAGATGCCTACAAGTGCTCCTTGCATCTCCCGAGGATGGCCAAGTGTCAGGATAATGATGCTGCATGCACATGGAGATAATCCCTCAGATTTAACACCCCGTGCAAGGGTGGGACAGAGGAGAAAACCCCCAGGAATGTACGGGGCAGGAAAATCCACCCTGCACCAGGCCTGGATCCTGAATCCCAGGAATTGGAAGGGGGAACATAAAAGCTGGCAGGGAACCACATAAAAATAAATAAAATATCAGAATATTTATCTGCCTGGGAGAGCCAGGAACAGCAGCCAGAGGAGGAGGGGGAGGCGAGGAATGGGGCACGGGGAAATGGGGATTTGCCACCCAGAGCACCCCAAAACAGGACCTGGAGCAGCTTTAGGGGCTCCCAACAAACCCCATAGACTGGCGCCCTCTTAAATCCCAGATTTTCCCACCTCATCTGCCTGGAAACCTCAGTGATGGGGAAAAAAAATTGCTGTAATTCTGTCCTGTGATTATTTCAAGCTCTCCCAATACATTATTTATTATATTTTTATTATAAATATCATATTATAACATATTATGCTTATTATTTAATATATAATATAAATTTAATGCTTCAATATAAATTGTAAACGTGAATATAAATATGAAAAATATGCTTTAAAATAAAGTGGGGTTTTTTTGGTTTTATTTGGATGCAGGCAGGTTTTTTTAATAAATAATATAAATATCATAAGAATATAAATCTAAGTATAGAAATACACAATAAATATATTAAAATATTATATAAAAATATATACATTATATACACTATATATTATTATCTATTATTATATTATATATCTATATTTAACATTGATATATTTATACTTAAAATATAAACATATTTATATATTTAATATATAAATATATATTATAGATATAATATATAATATATGCAATAGAGATAGATATATCTATATATATCTATATATAGATATATATATGTACAATAAATATATACAATATATACAATATATACAATAAATAGAGATAGCTATATCTATATATATATCTATATATCTAGATATATCTAGATATAAAAAAATAAATATATTTCTATATTTGAATAAATATAAAATATAATTTATATATAATATATAAGTTAAATACAGCAAATATCTGTATATATATAGAATATATATAAAATATATATTTTCATATATAGATATATCTATTTTATATATAGATATATATCTATATGTTTTATATGTAGATACCTATTATAGATAATAGATATATAATATAAAAATATATCATGTATATTATAAATATATAATATATTTACTTTATATATATATGTATATATATGTGTGTGTATATATATATATATATATATATATATATATATATATATTGCAAATAACACCCTGCACGGATTTTTATTTTCTGGAAGATCCTGGTGTGGAATTCAAAGCTTAAGGAAGAGCAATCCCCATCCTTCCCAGGCTATCAGTGGATGCAGCTCTGGTGGAGGTCACTGTTCTCTAAACCAGGATATTCCTGCAGGAAAAAGGATGGAAAAGGATGGGAAAAAAGGCTGGAAAAGGATGGAAATGCTTTATCCAAGGGGAAAATGCCTCCCAGTGTCTCCATCCCCAGCCCACCACCGAGCCATCCCTCCGTTTCCATGGATATCTCCCCAAACCCGTGGCCAAACAAGGCAATTAGGCCACCACAATGCCTCTAATTGCCTGGATTTTTTCCAGCTCGCTCTCCCCACTTTTCCAGAGGGGATTTCCCAGCCCTTTTCCAGCATCCTGCCCCTTTCCCAGCTTGCTGACAGCTCCCTGGGATAAACCGGCGAGCTGCAGGTGACAGATGCTGCAATCAACCTGCTCCTAATTAGCCGGGAGCGGGACGCGCTGGCTCAGAAAACGCGGATGTTCCCAGCAGGACCCACGCGTGCTGCCTTTAATCCCGGGATTAAATCTGGGCCTCCGAGCCAGGCTTTGATGGCAGCAGCTCTAATGGCAGCACAGGATCCTTCCCGGCGCACCTGGGATGCTCAGGTGGCTCCGCACGCACAGGGGTGAGCCTGGGGATGCTCCTGGAGAAAAGCAGGATAACGCCAAAATCCCGATCCCTCCGTGGCCTCTGGAATGCCAGAAATCAGGGATGGAGGCAGCACATTCCCGTCTCCCAAGGGTTTGTGCCCGAGGTTAAAAAATGCTGGGAAAAATTCCCAATTTTTAGCTCGGTTAACCCAGCCCAGGAAAGGATTGGAAGTGGAGCGAGGGGAGGATGGGGAAAAAATGGGAATTTCCACTCTCTCCCATGGTGCTGGGGAGAAAAGAACCTCTTTTCCTAAAGCCTGGCTTCACTGGGATTTTAATGAGCATTTCAGGCCCATTCTCTGCCTGCCTTTGAGGCCGTGCAGTTGTCAGGGCATCAAATATTCCAGGCAGCTCATTTGAGCGGAATTTCGGGATTCTTTTACATATTTTTCCAAAGGAGACTTTCATGATCAGAGTTTAGCATCCCTTTCAAAGAGCTGGGGCTTTGGTGACTCCTGGCTGCTCTTCCTGCCGGCACAATTCCTCTGGATTTTAGGCTGGATCATCAAAAACGCTCGTGGCACCACGGAAAATACAATTTATTATTAGAGAAGGCAGCAATTCAGGGTGTAAATTTATTAGAAATGAAATTATCCTGGAGTGTTTGACATTTCAATTCCAAATCCATTGCAAAAGCTCTGTGAAATTCCCTTCCCTGCCACATCTCCCTCCTGGATAAGCTGGGGGCAGCCAGGGAAGAGTGACCTTGGGAAATGCTGAGGGGGTTTGGAGGGAATTTTTGGGAATGTTTTTGAGGATTTTTTTGGGAATGTGTTTGGGCATGGTTTTGGGGATTTTTGGGAATGTGTTTGGGAATGGTTTTGAGGATTTTTTCCCCACCATGGGGTTTGGGATGCATTGCCAACTTGGATTCCCTGGTCTTTCCTCTTAGCTCCAAAGCTGGATTGCACAGACAAGGAGAATCCCAAATCCATCTGGTACTAAAAAGTCAAATTAAATTTATAATTTAGGGTGAAATTTCATGGGTGAAGAATGAGGTTTGGAGGGAAGTCTTCACCTGGGAAATCCCTCAGGAAATGGGGACCAGGGATGTGCTGAGGGGAGCAAGAAAAGCAAGATTTGTGGAGCAATTCCTGGATTCCCAGGGAAAACAGGGCATCCTGGCACAGCTGGGAATCCCTGGCCAGCCCTGGGGAAGGAGAGTGAATTTGAGATAGGAGAGAAAGGATGGGCTCCAAATCCCTGTGGCCAGTTCCACCTGGGGCCTTGCAAGCCTGAATTTGGGGATTTACAGAAGGAATTATTGGGAAAAGAAATCACAAATGACCTCCATGGACAAATCCACCCTTCCACTATCCCAGCTTGCTCCAAACCTGGCTTGGGCACTTCCAAGGATCTCCTTATTTTGGAATAAAGCCACAGTGGGTGCTCACCTGCCCTTGAGCTTGTGTGCAATTAGAGGGAATGGGAAAATGCTTTCCCAAATGGAAATTCCTAATTAGAGGTATCCATGTACCCTGAACACGGAATTCCCAGCGCCCTGCCCGGTGTTTATTGATTAACAATTATTATGGGCAAACACGAGCTCCCCTCCAGAAATCTTTTGACAGCAGCTGTCCGTCAGAAATAATGATCCTTTTAAAAGTCATGAATAAATAAGAATGCAAATCCAGAATCCATCCCAGCCTCTGGAATGAGATGCACTTATTTAAAATAATGACTCTGCAACGCTTCCATAATGAGCTGTTCCCCGTGTCATCGCCCCGACTTTTCCCCTGGCCTTGGGATTCTTCCCTTTCCACATGAAAACATCCCATTCCTTCAGATCCTCCTGTCCCAAACCCCCGTGACAGTTTTTTCCATGGATTCACGGCATGATGGGCATTAATGTTGAGTTTCATTCACGTTCTGCTTGGCTTTTTGGGGATCAGTTTGCTTGGAAAGACCAGGAAAGAGGGATGAGATCCCCCTGATCCTCCTTTTCTCCAGGCTGAGCTGGAGAATTCTGGAGAAACTCCTGATTTTCCTTTTTCCCCTGGCCTTGGGATTCTTCCCTTTTCACATGAAACCATTCCATTCCTTCTGATCCTTGGGATCTGCCTTGGGATTCTTCCCTTTTCATATGAAAACATCCCATTCCTTCAGATCCTTCTCTTCCAAACCCTGTCACCGTCTTTTCCAATGGGCTAAAGACACGAGGAGTGAATTTTCCATGGATTCACAGCACCATGGGCATTAATGTTGAGTTTCATTCATGTTCTCCTTGGGTTTTTGGGGATCAGTTTGCTTGGCAAATGGGATAAGATCCCCTGATCCTCCTTTTCTCCAGGCTGAGCTGGAGAGTTCTGGGGCAACTCCAGACTTTTCCTTTTTTCCCCCAGCCTTGGGATTCTTCCTTTTCCATATGAAACATCCCATTCCTTCAGATCCTTGGAATCTGGCCTTGGGATTCTTCCATTTTCACATGAAAACATTCCATTCCTTCAGATCCTTCTCTCCCAAACCTCTGTGAGTTTTTTTCAAGGTCTTAAGGAGATGAGGGATGAATTTTCCATGGATTCAAAGCATGATGGCCAATAATGTTGAGATTCATTCGTGTTCTCCTCTGTTTTTTGAGGATCAGTTTTCTTGGAAAGACACTTTTCCTTTTTTCCCTGGCCTTGGGATTCTTCCCTTTTCACATGAAAACATTCCATTCCTTCTGATCCTTCTGTCCCAAAACCCTGTGAGGTTTTTTTCCAGTGGGTTAAGGAGATGAGTTCATGAAATTTCATTAAATTCATGAAATCCATGAATTTCCATGGATTTGTGGCATGATGGGCATTAATGTTGAGTTTCATCCATGTTCTCCTTGGGGTTTTTGGGGATCAGTTTGCTTGGAAAATGGGATAAGATCCCCCTGATCCTCATTTTCTCCAGGCTGAGCCCTCCCAGCCTCTCTGGTGAGCGGGAAAAGGGATCCAAGGGACCAAGGGGAAGGCAGGGGGAAGCGGCTTCAATAAATATGGGCTCAGTTTGTATTTTCCTCATTTTTCCAGTGGGGGGTAGAAACTGGGAATGCGCTCCTCCCGCAGCTCTGGTATTAAAGGAAATATCCTCGGATTTCTCTGTCAGCCGAGTAATTTGGGATAATTTGAAATATCTTTTTGGAGATGGCTGTTAACAACTGCAATTCTCCTCCTGGCTTTCAAGTGAGCGGTGAGTGTTCCTAATGTCAGCCAAGGAAATCACATCCCGAGCAGCATTTGGAAAATAGCTCGGGAGAACAATTTGTGTTGATGATTTCTTGCCATTTTTCCTTTTTTTTCCCCCCCCTCAATTTTTCAATCGGAGCCTTTTCCACAACGTTATTACATGAAATTCAAACACCACGAGGAATTCACCCCAGAGGAATTGTAGGGAGGCTGCAATCAAGGAATTTGCTGTATTTTGGAGTTAAAATCTTTATTTTTCTCCTGGTTTTTATTTGATATTTGCAGAGGTAGTGATGGCTGGGTGATAAGGGGGTGCCAGTTTCACTGCAAGTCCCAATTGTGCCCTGCTGAAATCCCAGCTCCCACCTCCAAATATACAAATTACTCCATTGAAATACGTAAAAAGATGGAAGGAGAGATGGAATTGTTTGAAGGTTCAGGACTGGAGAGATTTGCAATTTAAAAAGGACCAAAAAAGAGGGAAAAAGCAACCAGAGCCATTCTATGACCAGGCTGGGGCTGATTTTTCTGATCTCTGCTCATTATAGAGAGGTTCCCTACACAGGGATGAGTCCAAGCTTTGTTCCCAAGTCCCTCTTTCCAAAGCAACCCAACCACATTTCCCTTCCACGTGAGGACACAAATCCCTGGAGGAGGAAATCCAAGGCAGGTCCACAGCAAGGGCTGGGATTGTGGCAGTCCCTGAATCTCCCTCGTGGCCCACGGTGCCAATTCCCAGGTGGATGCATCCAGAGGGGGAATTCAGCTCCTCCAGGGGCTGGAGATGGATCTGGGAATTGTGATGGGGGAGGAGGAAGGAGAGCCCTCACTGCCCAGACATCTCTGGGAGTTCCCTTCTCCTTCCTTCTCCTTCTCCTTCTCCTTCTCCTTCTCCTTCTCCTTCTCCTTCTCCTTCTCCTTCTCCTTCTCCTTCTCCTTCTCCTTCTCCTTCTCCTTCTCCTTCTCCTTCTCCTTCTCCTTCTCATTCTCATTCTCCTTCTCCTCCTTCTCCTCCTTCTCCTCCTTCTCCTCCTTCTCCTTCTCCTTCTCCTTCTCCTTCTCCTTCTCCTTCTCCTTCTCCTTCTCCTTCTCCTTCTCCTTCTCCTTCTCCTTCTCCTTCTCCTTCTCCTTCTCCTTCTCCTTCTCCTTCTCCTTCTCCTCCTTCTCCTTCTCCTTCTCCTTCTCCTTCTCCTTCTCCTTCTCCTTCTCCTTCTCCTTCTCCTTCTCCTTCTCCTCCTTCTTTCTCCTTCTCTTCCTCCTCTTCTTCCTTCTCCTTCTCTCTCTCCTTCCCCCTCTGGACCATCCTTTCCAAGCTCATTTCCAAATCCAGGAGGTTTTGCAGCCCTGATCCTCCAGTTACCAGTCTGCTGGGAAAACAGGAGGCGCTGGCAGCAATTTTCCAGCTGGGATATCCCAATGATTGGTCCTGAAGCAGAGCTGGGATGGGACTGCAGAGCCAGCAGGGTTCTCCCAAGTGAAGCATTTCCAGAAGAGACACCCCACTGCACATTCCCAGTCCATGGAACATCGGCTCAGAGGGAGTGGAGGATGTTTCCCTCCAGCAGCATCCAGAGGGGTGGGAAGGAGCCGGAGTGTCCTGGTACCAACCACAAAAATTCCCTTTCCCAGAGCCCCACGCCTGGCACTCCCCAGGAGCTTCCCACCCTTCCCAGGCCACCCAAAGGGTGTCAGGATGCTCCAAGCTGCCTTTTCCAAGAGCATTCCTCTCCTTATTGCTTGCACGTGGCTCCTGCTGGAGCTTCCCCCCAGCCTGGGGAGCGAGGCCTTTCCAGCACATCCCAAAACTCCTGCTTTTATAACCACAACGTGAAGTCCTCCATCATCAACTTTGGGAATGGTTTCAGGAGTCTGGCAGGGCTCAGCCACTTCAGCTGCTTCGCAGCAGGCCAAGGAAAATAAATCACTTTTTATGGCAGAGGGAATTTCCCTAAAAGCCATAACCCGGGAAGCGACAGTGGGGGGTTTTTTTGGAAGTTTTTAATCCCACTCCCCCCAAAAGAACAGGGAATTACAAAGGGCTCTTCTGATCCATAGGGAGCATAAATGGGAGCTGACATTAATCTCCTCCTGCCTGGAGTGTTATAATGGGACACTTTACAAGCAGGGGAAATTTCAGCTAAAAAGGATTTTCTGAGGAGAAAGAAGAATAAAAATCCACCAAACTTGGGCCGAAAAGAGCATGAATCCGTTTTTTGAGGATCAAAGGGAATTCACGAGACACGACTCCAGCTTTTTGGGGTTTTTGATTAAGGACCAGGGCCCTGGATGGCCGTGGGATGGTGGGGATGAGGCAGCGAAGGGCTCTGCATGGGATACAGAGCAATTCCTGCTCCGTGACTCATTCCTTAAAGGAACAAATGGATTTGTGTGCTCTCCAAATTACTCTTTTTCCACCCAGGGAAATGAGCCTTGTGCCAGGAAATCCCTGCAGAGAGGGTCAGAGCATCCCTTGCTCTGTCCGGAGTGACCTGGTAGCATCACAGGGATCCTGGAAAATCCAGATGGGATCCAGGAAAATCCAGAGCTGTCCCAGGGATGGGACCTGGGATCCCTCACAACCCCTGGGATGCAGCTCCCAGCAGGAAAAGCCCCTCCCTGTGCCCCCAATCCATCCCAGCCCTTGGCTTTGTGCTTCTCCTGGGTGTCTTGGAATGAAGGAGCTGTTGGAGGTCCCAGAAAATTGTGATTTCCTCAGGTGTGGGCGCTGATGGAATGGGGAAATGATCCAGGTGGATCAAGGACGTGGGGAGAATCCCTCAAATAAATCACATTTATACACCTGGTAACCTTACAGAGATGCAGGGCAAATCCCAGCATTGCTGCAGAGAAATCCTGGGAATTTCACTTCCCATGGATCGTCCCAGGCTTGCAAATCACCCTGCAAGGATGATTTGGTGATTCCTGGCTGAATTCCATGGGCTGCTGCTGAGGTTTCCTATGGGTGCTCCAGGCTCTGCCCTCCTTTCCAGAGATTCCTTGGGATGGGAAGCAGCCAACACCAACTGTCCTGGGCACCACAGGTGGCTCTGGGCACGGCCTTCCTAAAAGTTTTCCAGGGAAATTGGAGCAGGGACACAGTTTTAATCAGGGCTTTATCCATTTCTTCAAGATTTTTTAGGAGGGAAATCCTTATGGAATGGGGTGCCAAGAGCAAAGCCCTCCACGAGGGATAATATGGATAAAATGACTGGGATCATTTATGGTGAAGGGAAGGGAAGGGAAATGGTTTAAAGCCCAGATCCTGCTCCCAGAAAATCCATTTGTGACGGTGTTCACAGGGGTCCCAGGATGAGGGAAGAGACGAGGATCTGGCTCCGTGTTTCAGGAGGCTGATTTATTACTTTATGATATATATTACATTAAAACAATACTAAAAGAATAGAAGAAAAGGTTTCATCAGAAGGCTGGCTAAGAATAGAATAGAAAGAATGATAACAAAGGCTTCTGTCTCAGACAGAGAGTCCCAGCCAGCTGACTGTGATTGGCCATTAATTAGAAACAATCCCATGAGCCCAATCCCAGATGCCCCTGTTGCATCCCACAGCAGCAGATAACCATTGTTTGCATTTTGTTCCTGAGGCCTCCCAGCTTCTCAGGAGGAAAAAACCCTAAGGAAAGGATTTTCCATAAAAGATGTCTGTGCCATCCATTGTCACAGGATGTGTCTGCAGTGGATCCTGCCCAGGGCACGGGGCTGGAGGCACGGATCTGTCCCACCAGGAATGCTGGGGTTTGTCCCTAAGCTTTTGAATCAGTCCTTATAAAAATTACAGAGAGGTGCTGAAAGCTGGCTGTTTGTCCACAGAAATGCTCCAGGAATGTGGCTGCTCCAAGAGCTGGAGCCAGGGCTGGGAGCAGGGAAGTGCCCCAAAATCTCCAGGTTTTATAGGGATAACGGATGGAGCTGGAGCTTTAGGAGAGCAGGAGGAGTATTTTCCCAAATCCCAAGGACAAATTATCCCATGTGGGATAATGTGGGGCCTCCATCAGCATCATTCCAAGGTCTGAAGGATGCCCAGGAACCCTTTGGTCCAACTCAATCCAACATCTGCCTGCTGGGTGATCCTTAAGGTCCAGCCCAAACCATTCCATGGTTACTTTTCCATGGAAAGAGAAGGTGACAGCAGAGAAGAGCTCTGGCCCTTGGGCAGCTCAACCAGCCCCTCAGCTCCATGTTAATGTTCCCCAAAATCATCCTGATCCAAGGAATAAACTGATTTTTTAATCACGATGAACATCCGAGATAAATAAACAACCCCATAATAATTTCAGGCTCCATTAGGAATAATGGATAAACCTCAGGGCTTGCCAAGTGGAAAATAACAATCTTGATAAGGGGGAAAAAAATTAAAATTCATTTTCAACAGCACAAAGTGAATTTGGCAACAGAAAAAGCCACACAGAGTTTAAAGAAATTCCAGAGGAAGGACTTTTGTTAATAAATTACTTCACATGGGGTTATCCAGCTCTTTCACTCCAGGCTGTTTGCTATTATGTCTAAAAGCACGGATTTAGGAATTGTGGAACCAGGATGTTCTATCCCACTTCCCAAAAGTGCCAAGTCCCACAGGCCAATGCTGGGACTGGGAAAATGAGGGGGGTCCCAGCAGCTTCTCCCTCTGATTTACGAGCAGCCGCTTCCCTAATCCCAAATGCCCTCGGAGTAGGGATGTTCCAGGGGGGTTTATTATAATTAAACCCTCTGCTTGTGGCCAAGGGCTCTGGGAGAATTAGTCCTGATAAAAACAGGAGCAAATCTGCCCATCTTGCGGTGAAAAACCATCTCCACACCGAGGGGCTCCACTGCAGTCTGGAGATGTGTGGGCAGCTCCCATTTAATTCCACATCCCAGCTTTTTTTCTCCAATTACCTTGGACTAAGCTGTAATTGAGATCTGGAATTAAAATCAAACAGGATGGAGGAGATTTAGTTGGGAAAGCCAATCAGGAGTTCATTAAGAGCTTCCCATCACGCACAGGATCCTGTCCATCCCACATGGATCCATCCCTCTTGTTTCTGCCCTGAAGAGAGAACTGTCATTCCTTCATCAATCCAGCTCTGCTCAGGTATTCCAGAAGAAAAGAAAGCACTTTTCAAGACTTTTCCCCATTTCCCAAGGATCAGAGCTCTGCTGGAGATGCTGCTCCTCCCCACAGGCCCAGATCCATATCCCAGGAGGGCTCCAGGAGCTCCAGGTCAGTGGGAATAACTCGATTTTCCTGCTGCACCTCCTATTTAATCAGTATCCAAACTCTGAGCACCTTGGTTGCATATTGAAAACGCCGTTCCAGTGAATTTCCACTGGGATGGGATTCCTGGGAATTGCATCCTGCCCTGCAGAGCAGGACCGGCTCCATGCGGAGTGAGCACTGCCCGGGCTTGTTAGGCCAAGCTTGTTAGGCCAAGCTCATTAGGCCAGGCCCAGCATGGCATGGGCAGAGCTGAGCCAGCTCATCTCCAGCTTGGATCCAGGATAAATCCAGGAGCTTTGGGATGGCAGGGAGCCCATGCTAATGACCCCCCTTGGATGAGTGCAGCACCAGCAGCATCCTCACCGTTTTCCCTGCCACAGTTCCAAATTGAACGGGCAGTCAGGACTTCCTGCACCTGTGCCTTGGAGCTAAATCCGCAAAATTCGGTTGAACAAAAGGGGCTGGGTGTGGAGAGAAGGAAAAAATGACCCCCAGTGTCCCCACCCACCTCCGGTGACACTCACGCTGTCCCCAGCTGGAGAGCGCTTGGCTTGCTCTGAATTCCAAAGAAATAAATTGGATGTGAGGGGAAAAACAGCTTTTCACCCCTCGTGGGAAAGCAGAAATTCTGGAGTAATGGATGACCTGCTAAAAATATTCCGTGGCAGCAAATTGTGCCTTGTCTGTGGTTGTGTCCCAGCTGCAGGAACGAGGCCTGGAGGCAAATGCTCCCGTTGGGATGGAACGAGGCGATGATAATTAGGAATTATAATTAGATATATTCTATATTTTTAATGTACATAAAATTATATAGAATTATGAGCCTTTTTCTCCAGTTGTGTGTGAAATTGTTGGGCGTTAAAACCTTGGCATGTGGGTTGTGGCTGCAGGAGGATCCCGTGGTGGTGCCAAACCACCGGCACCAACCGGAACAGCGGGGAAAAATCCCTGCTTTTCCTCCTCAACCCTCCCTGTCACCTCTCAGCCTAAGGATGGAATTTTGGATGGGATTTTTTGGGAGCTAAACGCCTCATTTCTACCTACGGATCCAGGGGCTCATTCCAGGAAGTTGGTTGGATATTGCTGCTGGAAACGCTCGCCCAACAGCGCGTTTGATAATCATCCACGGGCCCGTAGCTCGATACACCCCTGCCCATCTGCCGGCGTGGCAGCGTGCCCGCTCTCCAGATGGTCCTCGTGATTCACAGGGGCAGAGGTGCCAAAAAAAAAGATGGATTTAGATGACACCGTTAGTGCCACCTCTCCCGCCTCCCCTCGGCGGTGACAGCTCTGACAAATCGGCGCCGCCGCCACAAAGAGTCCCTCTCAACAAAACACGGGAATTAGGGATGGAAAGGCCTATTAGGTCATTTACTGCAGCTCCCTGCCAGCGCCTGATCAGCACATTAATCTCCCCAAACGCGGATTTCGCCGTGGAAGGGGAAAAGCCAGGCTGCTCCCAGATATTCCGAGTTACCGGCGACGCGAGCGGGATTGCGGCTCGTGCCGCGGAGAGCCGCGAGGGCCATCTGGGGTGTCAAAATCTATTACACAAAAGTTCAGCCTCCAGGCAATCTCCGGGAGAGCAGGCCCGTGACAGACATGGAAAACGTTCCCGTTGAGGGGAGGCTCCAAAGGCAACGTGGGAGCGGGAACATGGGACAGGCAACAACGATAGTTGGGAGTGAGCTGGGATAAAGGAGCACAGAAGTATCTGGGCACATAAAAAATGGCTTGGAAAGGGCAGTCAGCTCCATTTTCCCTCTTTTTTTGGCCATCATCCCCCATGAGCTCAGTTGGTTGGATATAAAATGGCCAAAGCTGCGGGATCCATCCCAGAGCTGGACTTGATGGTCTTTGTTGGCCCCTTCCAACTTGGAACACTCTGTGATTATTATATTATTAAATATATCAGGGCTCTGAACATCTGCTGTGGCAACGACATAGCCACAAAGCCACCCAATGTCCTGCTTCCCAAAATGTCCTTTCTTTCCCTTTGGATTGAGATAACTTTAACAGCGTCCATTTTAAAGCAAAAAATTCCATAAAGTTTTTCATAACTTTGCAAACTCTACCCAACCCTGATTTCAAGTCTCTTTTGAGTACAAGGGGAGCAGAAAATTGAAGTGCAGCCCAACTGCAAGGTGAATATCCAAAACTCTGCCAAAAATTTACTAAAAATAGGGGAAGAAAATGGCAGAATAAAAGGGTTTTCCCTAAATGTTGCCTTCAACCTGGGATAAAGGTATTTAACATATCCTTGTATGGCAAAAGTAAAGGATGGGTCCTCGACCAAGCCCTTGGCTTTTCCATGAGCTGGCTGGTTTTTTTCCCATTTTTCCCTCTTTCCTTGATTCTCTTATCAATCCCCAAAGTCATGTAAATAACACAGAGAAAAGGCACCCATTCCAAGGGTTTTCTGTTATTTTTCCTCTTTCCTTCCCAGTTTGCAGAAACTGTAACCACTCAATTCACCTAATAAGGTAGATCTTCAAGATTTCCTGAAATCCCTTTAATTCCTCCATCATTTACATCCATATTGTACCTGAGATGAGAATGATCCCCCTGATTCCTGGTAGATGAGGAAATAAATGGAAATCTGATGATTTTCCACTCAACTTTTCGGTAATATTCCACATCAGCACTGGAAAAGTGAGGCTCTCCTGCTGTTTTACATTTTTGCTGGAATTTATTCCAGGCAGAGGGTTAAAAACTCACTGATTTAATTTTTTTAAAGAATTTCTTTGGGAAAGGCTTTGGGAAGACTTTGGTGAAGGGCATTGAGAAGTAGGGACACATTTTGAGGTGAATATTTTAAGCAATTTAAGCATTTTAATCGGCCATTTAAAATTTTTTTTTCTAGCAAATATTTAGCTGAAAAAAAAAATTTTTAAATGTCAGATTAAAATGAGTTCTGCCTAAATGTTGAGATAAAGGGAGTTAATGAATTTGGGGAAGGAGGCGGAAAGACTTTGGAAAGGGACTTTTAGCTGCTCTTTCACGCCATAATTGCCCAAAAATCCTACATGAAAACATCCATGAATTTAGGAAGAAACTGCTGTTATTGTGTCGCTGCCTTTTTCTTCTTTGCTCAAGGGAAGAGGAGAAATTCCACGGTTTGCTACAAATAAATCCCCATTAAAATGAGCAACCGAGAGGCCACGGCTCCGCGGGGCCCCCGCGGGCTCCCGCATCCCTGCGCGCCCATTCCCCTTGGATGGGGCCGGGAGAGGCACCACTTAGAGAGGATAAAGGTGGCAGCATCTGGCCCGTGAAGAATTTGCTCTTCAGCGCTGCGAGGGTCCCCGCCGTGACCCCACGGCGAGACGGATCCCGCCAGGAAAACATCAGGACACTTTGCTGCCCACCAGGAAAAGCACCAATCCATTAAGGAAGGAGGGAATTTGCCCTGCACCGGTGCTCCCTGGCCCGTGTGCATCCCAACCACCAAATGTGGTCCATTTTGGATGAGCGCAGCCATTATCCCGGCGCTGCTGAAGTGAGCAGCGCTCGGGCCCACGCGGCGTTCCTGCCGCTTCCCTTTGTTTTTGGCGGCTCTTCCCGGGAGCAGAGCTGCCTCTGGGGCAGCCAGGCGTGGGTGCTGAGTGCTCCGTGCTCAATGGGATGCTCCTCTCCTGGTCCTTTCCTATTTTTTCCGCTCTGTCACTCCTGGAAGGGCTTTGATAGGAGATGGCAGCCGGTGATCATCGACAAAAGCCGGGAAAAGGAGGATGCTCATTTTGCATCCTGGAGAAGGGGAAAAGGGAGAGGAGCAGCCTCTCCTTCGTGCTTTCATGAGCAATAAGCGGGAATATCAAAGAAAAGGGTGGCAGGTTTCTGAAACAATGGCTAAGAAAGAGATTTAAGGAGCGTTGGTTTGGAATTGGAAAGAGTCCCTTTGGTTTCGGTGCCCTCTGGGAATCAGGGTTTATGGGAACAATTAGAATTGTGCTGAGATAAATAAAGACAGGAAAACAGGAAATGCATCCTATTTTCCAGCGTGCAAAGCGAGCTTTTCCCAGAAAAAAAAAAAAAAAAAAAAAAAAAGACAGACTTTAATTTGTGGAGGAGACAGCACAGACAGCAGAAGCTTTTTATCCAAAGGTCTGAGATGCTTTCCTTGTTTCTCCAAAATGCAACAATATCAGAGTGGAGATTTTTGGGATGACCACGAGCGCTCAGGCCCTTTGCACCATTCCATAGACTATTCTTATGTATACTTTCCTCCCTGTATTTTTCTTTCTTTTGCCCCTTCTTCCTAGTCCAAATCTGCCTTCCCAATGGCAGGATCCAGTGGAATCAAAGATTTTTATGTTGGAAAGCAGCTCCTGACACCCTCAGTGGGAGTGGATGCAGGGAATATTCTATAATTCGAGGTTGACACCAGTGAGACAATTAAAGGAATGTTGTCCCTTGATCCTCACCTTCAGCAAATATATGGGATGGAAGATGCTTGGAGGTTTTTCCAATCTCAATGGATCGGTAAATCCATGCTCTCCTAGAATCCACCCCCAGGTTCACCAACATCTCCATGTGAAACCAAATCAACTTTAACCAGTTCCTGGAGATGCCAAAGGGTTGGGACCAGGCACCCCAAACTCCCCAGGGAATTAAGCATTTCCTGCTGCTGGCCAAAATAATGGATGGGCTTTGCCTTTTGGAGGGGAAAAGAGCCACCAGGACACCTGGAAGTGGCATTTCAGGTGGGCACCTGGATTAGCAGGATAAAATCCTCCTCATTTCATCCCTCTCCTGCCTATTCCTGCCCAAAAACCAGGACAAAGGGAGGTACCATCTTTAAAATTCCATTTTGCTTCTGCAAATTCTATTTTTTTGCCGAACAGGCTCAGTTTTATTTCTGAGCTTTGCTTTTGCTGCTGATCACGAGGTACAGAAATCAAGGAGAAAAGCGTGAAATGAACTTGAGTTGTTTAAAAGAGCTTGATTGATATGAAGAAAAAGCATTTCCCCTTGAATTCACTGCATGGAGGGAGCTTTTTGAAATCCACACTCCTCGTCAGGAAAACAAGGAATTATGTGTTCATTGAAGCCAGATCCAAAGTCTGGGAAATTGCTAAAGTTAGAAAAATGCAAATGTTGGATTCGTCTGGAAGCCTGGAATTCAGTTTCATTAACCCTGACATTTCTGCACATCCTTTGTGTATTTTCCCAGTTTATTTCCATGGCTAACTGGGAGCAGAATCCACCTCAGCCTGTTGGCTCCAAGGGAAAAGCAGGGATGACAAAACAGGACACAGATCATGCCCCACATGCCACTTCCAGGGGCTGTGCCACCTTCCTGAGCTTCCCAGGGCTTTTCCAGCCCTCCTGAGCCCCCTATATTCCACATCCAAGTGGGAATGGCAGGTGGGGAGTCCTGTTAGGAACGTGCCAGGTGATGCCACCTTCCCTTGGCACCGCTGCATCCGTGGCAGGCTGGCTCAGGCAGGGCGCTGAGGTGGAGCCAGATGGCCCCAGCTTTTCCATTCAGGACTCCTGAGGCACAGCCCATTCCCTGGATCTCCTCGAGAGGAGATGCTTCTTCCCAGTTTTTTATTTGGCATGGAAGTGCTTTGCTCAGGAATCCGCCCCCGGAGCAGCCTCCCACGGTTTTCCTTCCAAGATCTTCTCTCCTCGTTTGGGAAAGGAAGGAGTTTTGCTGGCAGCACAATTTCCAGCTCCCCAGGCGCTGGGAAATGCATGGACAGCACTTAATAATTAATGAATAATCATTAGGATCCTCTAGCAGGGCATTCATACAGGAATGGAACACCACAGCCAATTCTCAGCCCTGACGATCCCAATTCCCACTGGATCACCCATGGCCAGCCAGCCCATTGCTCCAGCAAGGCAGGAATTACTCCTGAGCCCTGAAATCCAAATTCCTGGAGGTGACAACCTGGATTGCTCCATGGAACCCCAGCTTACAGCCCTGCCCTGCTGGAAACAGCCTTGGGGTCACCCATTCCACGTGGAAGCTGCTCCTCACGCAGTTTATCCCATAGGCAGCTAATTAATCCCCTTCCACAAAAATAATAATGAGTTTATCGGAGTCTGAGTGGCTTCCTGTTTTATCCCAGCTCCCCATGCTGGGATCTGCACTGGAATGCTGAGTTTGGGACTGTCCCAGCCTTCCTTGGGTTTGTGATCCAAGCTTTCCTATGGCTGTGGGGATCCCCATGGATCTGTGGCTCTCCCGAGGGCTGCCAGCTGCAGCTGGAGCACCAGCAACCCCTTTGCTGCCTGGATCAGTTATTCCATGAAATATGAACATTTCCAAGGGAATATTAGCAATTCCAAGGGAATGTGAGCATTTCCAAAGGAATATGAGCATTTCCAAGGGAAAACGAGCTTCCCTGCAGAAGCACCGGGATGCAAAAGCTGTTACAGACCTCATCCCTAATTTAATGCAATTCCCACCAGTTTAGCTCAGAAACATCTGTGATCCAAAGCTGGGAGCGAGGAAATGTGGTTTCCCTCAACTTTTTGGGAGGAAGGAAAGCAAAACCAAATGGGGAAATGCATTTCCCTTGGAAAAGCACAGCAGCAGTTGCATTTTCCTCATGGATCTCCCCTCTCTGCCATCCCTTTCCTCCACTTCTCCCACCTGCCAGGCTCCAAATATCCCAGCCAGGACCCAATTCCAGAGGTTATTGTCAGCTTCCCAAGTGTCCATAGTTCTGGCATGGAAATATTCCCCTCAAGGGACCTGTGTGGGATGGAATTAATTTTCTGGGAGAGCTTGGGAGTGCTCAGTTAGGAGATGCTGGAATCCAAATGTGCCAATACTTTCGTTACTATTGTTTTTGTTATTGTTGTCATTATTATTATTTTATATTATTATTTTATATTATTGTTTTAAATTATTATTATTATTATTAAATACCCGATCCAGTGCAAGCACCACTGCACCTTCCCAGGGTGGAAAAACAGAGCTCTGGGTTGAAATTCCATGTGTCACAAACAGCTTTCCCAAAACTGAACATCATCGGGATTGCCCAAGCTCGATTCTTGACCAATTTCCTTCTCCATGAGAGAAGAATGATTAAAAACCAGGATTCAGTCAGCTGGAATTGCCCATAAAAGCCAGGATATTATCATTTCTATGAGGGGATCATCATGCCAGGGATGTAAAAGCCCTCCATGAAGGATGAATCCACATCCAGAGCTGTTGGAAGCATTAGGAAAATAAAAGGCTTCTTGCTGTTAAGTTTCATTTAAAGGAACTTGAAATTCCCAGGAAGAGCAGCCACGAGCTGCAGAAACCTCGTTAAGTGATTTCCAGGGCTGTTTGTTATTGTACCTCTGTTTACATGACATTTACAGCGGGGTTTAGATGAAACAACAGCTCCCTCCATCCGTTTATAAACCCTCCCTTTCCCAAGGACAGCGGTGGTGCGCAAGGAAAGGAGTCAGGGAATGAAAATGTGAGGGGAAAAGGGCTTTATCCTGGAACCTGGAGTGGCTACAAATCCAAATAAACCTGGCACCTTCCCCTTGGAAAAGCCAGGATGTCCCAGCGGGGAGGAATTGGCTGTAATTTATCCCAATTCCACAGGGTGACCCTTAAAACGTGCTGCACTTTGCATTTCTTGCCCTTTATTACCCTCTCTGCTCTGCTTTTAAGATGATAAAAATCGTGATTAACTGAGGGGAAGCTCGCGGAGAATTTAAATCCTCCACGAGCACCTTTGCACTGTTAAACTGCTGGGAAAAAAAAAGAAAAAAACAAACCCCAAAAAGCCTCTTTTATGTGCTGGATGAAAACACAGAGCAGCAAAGTACAGAGGGAAGGAAAAAAAACTCGGAAAAAAAAAGCCCTGAGATAAAATTTTAATCATATTTGCAGTAAATCAAGAGCAGTTCTGGGTTGCTCTGAACTTTGTCCCCCTGGGTTTGTTTCAGAATGAAGGCATCACATGAGAATCCCTTTAATAATAATGACGTTATCTCGCTGGGTTTAGAAGAAAAGGATACAAAAATCAGGGAAAAACAGGAATGTGTGGCTCACAAAAGTAAACACATGTGGGAAGCACAAAAGAACCAGCCTGAAGAGAAAATTGTGAGCTCAAGGATTCCCATAATTGCACAGACCCCAATCATCCCCATCCAAGCTCAGTCCGGATTTGATCCGGGATTCTTTGGGATTTTATGGATTATTCAAACCATCACAAGCCACGTAATTAACAGGGAAAATAGAACCAAATTTCCAGCAAATTGTTCCATTGTCAGCTCACTTATGAGGTGAAACGGGGAAATTTTCTCCAGTTTCCCAATATTTACAAAGGGAAGATGAAAGCAGCTCAGCCACTCAGCGCAGAAGGCGACATTTTTGGGAGGTGACTTAATTGCAAACATTTTCCTTTTAGGAGCCACTCGGGGAGACACCTTAAAGGGATCTGTTTTGCGAACGTGTCGGGTGTTTAATTTCTAAAATAACATTTGGTGGCCTCAGCACTCGGAGTGATGAGTCACTTGTCAAAGCTTGGCCCACGCTGCCAAGTGACTCAGGGAAAAAACTGCCTGAGGCTGTTTGGAAGGAAGGCAAGGAAAAGAGCAGAGGAGGTGGCCAAGATTTAAAGGATGAGCGGCCTTTTTGAGGCCAGGGAGGAGCAGACAGGGATTTTGGGGAGGGGGATGTGTTTCCATCCTCTCCCGGGCTCCTTTGTCCACCCACTGTCAGGGATTCTTTCCCAGTATCCCGTCTAAACCAGATGAAGCCATTCCCCTTTGTTCTCTCACTCCATCCCTTGTCCCCAGCTCTTTGCAGCTCTCCTGGAGCCCCTTCAGGCCCTGCCAGGGGCTCTGAGCTCTCCCTGGATCCTTTCCCTTCTCCAGGGGAACATTCCCACCTCTCTCTCCGAGCCTGTCTTATTTATGCAGAGAACAAAATAAAAAAAACTCAACTAATTCTTGCAAAATTTCCCCAATTTGGATGGAGACAAAACTCCTCCAAGGGGACAGCCCTGCCTTTGGTGCTCCCAGTCCTCCTCCAGCGATCCCCAAATCCCTGCTGGGCTGGGGAAGAGCGGAAACCTGGGCGAGGGAGGGTGGCTGCGAGGCAGCAGCATCCATCAACAGCCAATTCATTATCCCAAACCCAGGGAGGATAATGAAACCCGCTGAAATATGGGACCAAAGGCCAAGGTTGGGTTTCCCTGGAAACCAGAGCATTGTGTTGGCTGACTCCTGTTGTCCCCAAACGTTGCCCTCGGTATTCCAGCGCCAAGGGAAACGTCGGAGCATTTCCCCCCTTCCCTCCCCTCCCCTCCCCTCCCTCCCTGCATCAGGCTGACTTTATCACCACTAATTTCTTACTGAAAGGATTCCAAAGGTTGCCTTTTTTCTGTCATTCCCCAAGTTTTCCCCCTTTAATCCTCATCATTTATTCCCATAAATATCCTGGCCCACTGAACATCTCCTTGGCCCTTGCCAATCTCCAGTGAATAAAACAGGAGTGACCTCGCTGGGGCCGGGGTGATAAGGCTGGGATTTATCAGGAGGAACTCCTAGGAGCTTTATATTCATTTTTCCAGCTGGGGTATAAATCAGGGGGATGTGGGGATCACTCATCCCTGGTGGTGGATCTGTCAGCGCAGGGAAGGACGGGAGAGCAGGGAGATTTGTGTGGGTCCCTCCTCTCCCGCTCTGCTGTCAGCCCTGATGGAAATGTGAGCTCACGCTGGGAACAGCCGGGCAAGAGGGGCTGATGAATTGCTCCACCAGACCATTCATATTGTCTGCTCATAATTCCCAGGGTTTTATCTCCGCGTTTTCAAACGGCCAGGGAATTTCAGGGCTTTTTGCACGCCATTCCTTAAACAAGACAAACTATTTTTAGTGACTGAGCCTTTCCAAGGAGGGGTGAAAACGAGATGGGCTTTCCAGTGAGATTCTTAATGCTCAACAGCACTTTTACCCCCCTCTCATGAGGACCCCAAAAGCAGCTCCAGCCAGCCAGGAGATGCTTCTACAACCTCTGCTTTGTCAAACCCGCTGTGTGCAGCGCCTCCTCTCCCCTTGGTGGCAAAGAAAGGTGATTTTTCCTATTTTCTGTGGATAAAGAAGTGCCTCAGGCCCTGGGATGTGCTCTAATAACAACCAGCCCCACACAGCAGGAGCTGCTGAAGAATGGAAAATGGAGATAAAACTGTGTAAACATTAAGCAAGGGATTAAAACATCGCCACGTTTGATGAGAAAGCTCAGAAATATCTTCCAGGAGTTCCCCTGAAAAAGGTTTTCCATGTTTTGTCTGTCAGCTCTGCCCCCTGAGCACAAAGGCAGCTGAGAATCCCACAAACAGCCTGGAATTCCTGGGGGGATGACATTCCTGTCGGGACTGGGAAATGCAGGAAATATTTAACATTCACCGTCCTTCCTCAGGGGAAGGACATTCCTGGTTTTTCTTACCCCAGATAATTTCAGTCCATCCCAACCCACAAAGGTTTATCAACATCAGAGCTTGGGCTTGATGATGCTAAAGGTCTTTTCCAACCTTAATTCCATGGATTTAAGTTCCTGTAATTTAAGTTTAAGGAGGCAAATGGTCTGTTTGGGTTTATTTCCAAGGGGAGGAAAGGGATGGCAGAGAGGGGAGATCCATGAGGAAAATGCAACTGCTGCTGTGCTTTTCCAAGGGAAATGCATTTCCCCATTAGGTTTTGCTTCCCTTCCTCCCAAAAAGTTCAGGAAAACCACATTTCCTTGCTCCCAGCTTTGGATCACAGATGTTTCTGAGCTAAACTGGTGGGAATTGCATTAAATTAGGGATGAGGTCTGTAACAGCTTCCCAGCAGGAATTTTCCCTATCCGAGGAGGAGGAATTCTGAGCTGCATCCCAGGGGTGTCACAGGAGCTCATCTCTGCAGGGTGAGGCTGCTCAGGGAGGGATCTGTGTCCCCTGGCTGGCAAATCCTGCTGGGAATGTAAAAACATCCCTGATTTCCTCCCCCTGAAAAAGACAGAAAAGAGGCAAAAGCTGGGAATGCTGCTGAGGGGAAAATCCCAACATCAAACTGGGAATGCTGCTGAGGGCAAAATCCTGACAGGGAACTGGGAATGCTGCTGAGGGGAAAATCCCAACAAGGGCTGGGAATGCTGCGGAGGGGAAAAACCTTAAAGGAGCTGGGAATGCTGCTGAGGGGAAAATCATGACAGAGAACTGGGAGGCTGCTGAGGGAAAAATCCTGACAGGGAGTTGGGAATGGTGCTGATGGAAAATTCCTGACAGGAGCTGGGTGTGCTGCTGAGGGCAAAATCCTGAAAGGAGCTGGGAATGCTGCTGGGTGGGAAATTGAAAATCCTGACAGGGAGTTCGGAATGCTGCTGAGGGCAAAATCCTGACAGTGATGGCAAAATCCTGACAGGGAGCTGGGAATGCTGCTGAGGGCAAAATCCTGACAGTGAGGGCAAAATCCTGACAGGGAGCTGGGAATGCTGCTGAGGGGAAATCCTGAATGGAACTGGGAATGCTACTGAGGGGAAAATCCCAGCTGGAGCTGGGAATGCTGCTGAGGGGAAAACTGAAAATCCTGACAGGGAGTTGGGAATGCTGCTGAGGGGTAAATCCCAATAGAGAGGCGGGAATATTGCTGAGGGAAAAATCCTGACAGGGCCCTGGAAGTGCTGCTGGCACAGGGGGACAGGGATCCCTTCCAAGGTGTTTTCCACGGGCAGGGATGAAGGAGCGGGTCCTGCCTGACCCCACCTGCCTTTAATTGCCTCATCCCCATTCCCAGCTCTCCATTTCCCTTTCATGACTCTCTGCTGTCCCTCCCTGGCTCCTCACATCTCCCCAGGCCTGGCTCCCTCTTCTTTCACTGCCATTTCAAATCCAGCCCCAAAGGGTTGGATTTTCATGTCTCTGCCTCTTGCTTCCCTGGATGCTTTCCCTTGGGAATAACACCGGGGCCTCATCTTTCATTCCCTTCTGAGGGGAGATAAAAGGAAAAGGGACGTTGAACCCACACAAAGCTCCCCAATTCCACTTTGATCCTGACATCAGCGAGGCCTTGTAGGACCAGAACCAAAACAATCTACAAATTCAGCACAGTCAGGAAGGAAGGATTAATTAAAAAAAAAAAAAAAAAATTAAGGTTCACAGGAAATTCAAAGTCTTGCATATGAAGGTATTCCATCCTGCCAGATTATTCCTGCCAGGTTTTGTGGTGAGAAAAAGGGAAATGAGCCTTATTTGACATCACCAAAATCAGGGAAGTGCATCAAACCAAAGCAGCCTTTCCCAGGAAATGTATCAAATTAGGGAAAATGATCACCTACTTCTATTAGAACGGACCTAACATTAGTAAGACAATTAATTAAACACCAACACCTAATTGAAATTTCAAAGGAAATCCAGAAAAATAGAGAGAAAACTCTAATTACTGTCCACCATGGTACAAACGAGATAAACAGAGTTCTGCAAGGAATAAAACAAGAATTAGACCATCAGTGGTGGGATGTAATCTTTAGATAATCACCAACTGCAAAGGGATTTTTAATACTTTGTGTCATCCCATTGTAGCTTTACTGACATTAGCTGGAGTAAGTTTAGAGTTATCTTTATAGTAGTTATCTTTTATAATTTCGGTCCATCCCAACCCACAAAGGTTTATCAACATCAGAGCTTGGCCTTGATGATGTTAAAGGTCTTTTCCAACCTTAATTCCATGAATTCAAGTTCCTTTAATTTAAGTTTAAGGAGGCAAATGGTCTGTGTGTCTCTTTGTGTTTATTTCCCAGCTTTTGCCTCTTTTCTGTCTTTTTCAGGGGGAGGAAATCAGGGATGTTTTCACATTTCCAGTAGGATTTTGCCAGCCAGGTGACATGGCTGATGTTATAATAACTTGATGATGTTATTTAGAATTAAAGAATACTGCAACCTCCTTGTCACATGCACACAGCCCACATTCCTGCATTCCCTGCATCCTCCTGGAGCTCTGCACGTTCTCCAATTCCCCTTCCCGTCTTAGGGGCTCTTGACTGAGCCCAGCAGAGCATTTTTAGTGCAGAAAATTCAAATATTACGGATTTTCCCCCGGTTTTCCGGGCGGCATCCAGAGATGCGAACTCCAACCTGGCTTTGGATGCTTCCAGGGATGGTGGAGCCACAGAACCTCCCCATCCTCGGTGTGAAAATCCACGACAATTCTCATTTCAGTTCTGTTTCGCCACTGAATTCCTGTGAAACGCCACCTCTGTGCCCATCTGGATCCCGCCCCTGTTTGATTCCTCAGTAATTACGGGGAATTTCCTCGGGCAATCAAAGCCTTTATCAGCGGCGGGTGCTTCTGCACAGACGAGCAGATATTAAAGGGCATCGCCTTACAGAAATCAGCACAATGGCTTTTAGTGCCGGCCTGAATCCGTGCCGGAACATCTGGCTCGAGGTGCGTGTGTTTAACTGTGCACACATCACCTTAATTAGAGGGGGATCAAGGCTGGGGCACGCAGTCCCCGGCAGGCAGTCACTCTCTATTTTCATTTAAAGCACTCTCTATTTTCATTTAAAGCAGATAATGATGGAAATTCTGCCTCTGCTTGCGATAAAATTGTCAAGTTTTGGTTTTGGTTTCACTTCAAGGAGCTGATCTCGGGTCCATCCCCCTCCAAACCTCACATCCCATCTTCTTGCAGCTCCCTGGTTTTGGGGTATTTGTGGCACCCTGCACGCCCATAAAGCCAGAAATCTCTGTCACACAATGATATTTTGGTTTTGTATAGAAATGAATCCATCAGCTTTGGGCGCACCCCGGCCTCCAGCACTACTTAGGGCCCAAAATACACAATAAGGGTTAAAAAGAGAATAAACAACAATGAGCTGCTAAAAGCTGCTGGCTGAGGGATAAACACAGGATAATTCAGTGCTGATGTGTGCCCTGGGACATCTCTGGGCGCCTTGGGAGGGAAGCTGCTGTTTCCATGTCCCCCCTGCCACAGATCCTCACCCCATCTGGGCGTTTTCATCCATGAAAATTCCACGGATTTGTGCACAATCCAGGGGACAGCGATGAACTCTGCCAATCCATCAGGAATGCTGCACCCCCAGAGCTGCTGGAGGTGTCTCACCCCGTTTTCCCCCTGCCTTGGTTGCCACACAGGCTCGGAGGTCAGGACGTGTCCCATCTCCTCCCTATTCCTGCTGGGATCGCAGGGTCTGATCCATGGGGTGTGGGCTGGGGAGCTCAGAATTGTAAAATTGGATTTCAGCAGTCTCGTCTCCCTTTATTCCCTGCTGTAGGAGGGAAGGGCTCCAGCAGGGTTGTCCCAAACTTCTCCAGAGCGTTGTGGGATCATGGAAGGGGTGGCTGGAAGGGACTTTTAAAGGTTGGATGGGGTTTGGAGACACCTGGGACAGTGAAAGGTGTCCCTGCCCATGGCAGGGGTGGGGTGGGATGGGATGGGATGGGATGGGATGGGATGGGATGGGATGGGATGGGATTTAAGGTGCCTTCCAACCAAACTCTTCTGGGATTGTGGGGTTCTGGGGATCCACCTGTGATCAGATTCCATCTATTTTATGATGTGGTCCAACGCCACCATGGAAATTTCTCAGAGCCAGAGAAACCCTTGGGAGTCATGGCCCCCATGTGGCCCCAGCAGGAGAGAATCCCCAGCTCTCCTTGGGGAGTCACATGTGGGGGAGTTCACAGGGGTCCCAGGATGAGGGGAGAGATGAGAATCTTGACTCCATGTTCCAGAAGGCTGATTGATTATTTTATTATATAGATTATATTAAAAGAAAATGATATATCAAAAGAAAATGATATGTTAAAACTATACTAAAAGAATAGAAGGAAGGATTTCATCAGAAGGCTGGCAAGGAATAGAAAAGAATGGAATGATAATAAAATCTTGTGATTGACCAGAGAGTCCGAGCCAGCTGACTGTGATTGGCCATTAATTAGAAACAACCACATGAGACCAATCCCAGGTGCACCTGTTGCATTCCACAGCAGCAGATAAATCAATATTTACATTTTGTTCCTGAGGCCTCCCAGCTTCTCAGGAGGAAAAATCCTAAGGAAAGGATTTTCCATAAAAGATGTCTGCAACAGTCAGAGAAATTTAGGATGCAAACCCTTGAAGTTTATCCAGTGAACCATTCCCAGCACTGCCCAGGCCAGCACTGCCCCCTGTCCCCAAGTGCCACATCCACAGGGCTTTAAATCCCTGCAGGGATGGGGACTCCCTCATGGATGGATTTAAGTTGTTCCAGGGCTTAAGCACTTTTTGGGGAACGAAATTTTCCCTCAGCTCCAACCTAAACCTCTCCTGGTGCAACTTGAGTTCATTTCCTCTTTTCCTCAAGTCTGGCATGGAGGAAACCGAGCTGGGACCCAAATCCTTCTCTCCAGTGGTGAGGAATTTTCATGGCTAATGCCAAGGGTTTTTAGCCATATGGGATTATATCCTTAAATTCCTGCCCTGCTGGGCTCCATATTTCATATCTACTGAAATAAGTAAATATTTCAGTACTGTCCCAGTCCTATCCCAGTCCTGTCCAAGCACAGCTTGCCAAAGGAACAACCCACACCAGGCTCCAGAGGGAAAATCCAGAATTTCCAGTGCTTTAAAATCCCCAGAGATGCATTATTGAGGGGAAGGCTGCAGGGATGGAGGGCAGGAATGAGCTGGAGATGAGACCCAGACGGCCCAGCCAGGAGGGGGAACAGCCTTTGCCTCCCTGGTGATGGATGCACAAATCCCTCCTGCAGCTGGGGGATGGATGGTGATGGATAGGGAGAGCATTAACCTTGTCGTTTGGAATAGGTCACCCAGAGATTTTATCACGTTTTAATCCATGGTTTTTATCATGTTTTTATCATCCCCAGCCCCTTCTGAAGGGAAACACGGAGATGGGGACGGACAGGGGCAGCGTTCAGGGGGTTTGATGATAATTTTTTTAATGCTTGCCTCTCCTCAGTCCTGTTTTCTTTTTTTTTTTTTTTTTTTGACTGTGGAATGAGATGCCCATTTCCCAAGATTTATGTCATGAAATTAGTGAGGTACAATTCCTGATGGCCGTGAATTCCCGATGTCCTTGAGGGCACAGCAGGTTTAAGGGAACACCCCACAGGCAGGGGGTGTTTTTAGGGCTGTTCCACCCAAAAGCATGAATCTTTCTAAAGCACCAAACACCACATTTCCCAACAATCCAGGAAAAATTTTCCTTCTTCCCTACATCTTCCCTGGGAACATTTCCCATTTTCACCTCTATTTTCCATCCCTGTTTTCCATCTCTATGGTGGATTTGGGGAAAGGGAAAGGGAAAGGGAAATGGAAAGGGAAAGGGAAAGGGAAAGGGAAAGGGAAGGAAAGGGAAAGGGAAAGGGAAAGGGAAAGGGAAAGGGAAAGGGAAAGGGAAAGGAAAGGGAAAGGGAAAGGGAAAGGGAAAGGGAAAGGGAAAGGGAAAGGGAAAGGGGAAGGAAAGGAAAGGAAAGGAAAGGAAAGGAAAGGAAAGGAAAGGAAAGGAAAGGAAAGGAAAGGAAAGGAAAGGAAAGGAAAAGGAAAGGAAAGGAAAGGAAAGGAAAGGAAAGAAAGGAAAGGAAGGAAAGGAAAGGAAAGGAAAGGAAAGGAAAGGAAAGGAAAGGAAAGGAAAGGAAAGGAAAGGAAAGGAAAAGGAAAGGAAGAAAGGAAAGGAAAGGAAAGGAAAGGAATAGGAAAGGAAAGGAAAGGAAAGGAAAGGAAAGGAAAGGAAAGGAAAGGAAAGGAAGAAGGAAAGGAAAGGAAAGGAAAGGAAAGGAAAAGGGATGTTATTTAGTTATTATATTCTTTTTATCCCTGACTGGGCTGTCTGGAAGGGATAATTGTGGTCTCCGGCTGCTTTTGATCCAGGAATAGAATAATGGAATTACAGAACCAATTAAGTTGGAGAAAAAACTCCAAATAATTGAGTCCAACCGTGTCCCCAAGTGCCACATCCACACGGATTTTCAATTCCTCCAGGAATGGGGACTCCCCCACTGGACAACCCTTTCCATGAATATATTTTTTTCCTAATGCCCAATCTTTATGAAGTGACATCTCAGACGAAACAAGACCTAAAAAGGGGTTCTCCATTCCATGGGGATAATTTGGTGGGTTGCTGTGCATGAGGGTTGCTATTTCTGACTGGAAGGATTCAGGGGTGCAGCAGGAATGGATTGGATCCAGGGGATCATCCTGTCCCAATTTAATGCCATCAAGCTCAGGTCAGTGGGATTTTTAGCTGGAAAAGCCACTGGAGTAAAGTGCTTAGGAAGGGGCTAAACAGATGCCTGAGTTCTGATGAAAGTCGTTAAAAACATGAAGAAATAAAATTTTAAGAGAGCAAATAAGAGAAAGAGGGAGTATCCCAGCCCTGGAGAGGAGAGGATCCCACCCCTTGAGTTTTTTAAGAGCTGTTGATGTCTGCAGAAAATTCAGGCAATGGGAGGCTCAGCCTCGGCTCTTCCATCTGCATCCCAAAGGGAAAGGAGCTGAATTTCCCCCTGGCACATCCCCTGCCCACATCCCCTTATTTGGGTTTAAGCCGCTCCTACATTCCCTTATTTGGGTTTAGCCCCTCCCACATTACCTTATTTGGGTTTTAGCCCTGCCCACATTTCCTTATTTGTGTTTAAGCCACTCCTACATTCCCTTATATGGGTTTAGTCACACCCACAGCCCCTTATTTGGGTTTAAGCCGCTCCTACATTCCCTTATTTGGGTTTAGCCCCTCCCACATTACCTTATTTGGGTTTTAGCCCTGCCCACATTTCCTTATTTGTGTTTAAGCCACTCCTACATTCCCTTATATGGGTTTAGTCACACCCACAGCCCCTTATTTGGGTTTAAGCCCCTCCCACATCCCCTTATTTGTGTTTAAGCCACTCCTACATTCCCTTATATGGGTTTAGTCACACCCACAGTCCCTTATTTGGGTTTAAGCCGCTCCTACATTCCCTTATTTGGGTTTAGCCCCTCCCACATTACCTTATTTGGGTTTTAGCCCTGCCCACAGTTCCTTATTTGTGTTTAAGCCCCTCCCACATCCCCTTATTTGGGTTTAAGCCGCTCCTACATTCCCTTATTTGGGTTTAGCCCCTCCCACATTACCTTATTTGGTTTTTAGCCCTGCCCACATTTCCTTATTTGTGTTTAAGCCACTCCTACATTCCCTTATATGGGTTTAGTCACACCCACAGCCCCTTATTTGGGTTTAAGCCCCTCCTACATCCCCTTATTTGGGTTTAGCCCTGCCCACATCCCCTTATTTAGGTTTTAGCCCTGCCCACAGTTCCCAGCACCATTCCCATCCCAGCCTGTCCCTGGAATGATGAGGACACCAGAGCCTCTTGTCCTGGGTCAGGCTCTCTGGTGGCAGAGCACAGAGTGAATTTTTATCACCTCTTTGGCATCAGCCACAAAACCAGGGCAAATCTGTTCCATCTGCTCTGTGCTCACCAGCCCTGAAAAGTTGAGATTAAATGAATTTCTCGAGCAGGGCCAGGAGGTTTTTTTGGGACAATGATGCACCGGGGTGTATTTATGTCACAGGGCTGAATTCTCTGGGATTTAGGGCATCTCCTCCCTGGGGCAGAGCTCTGTGCTCCAAATTCCACCAGTGCAACCTCTCCTCAGGCTGTGCAGAAAAGAGGATTTCACCCTCACAGCAGCTAAATCCACCTTCAGGGGGAAAGGCAGCAGCAGCCTCTTGTCCCAGATGGAATTATCTTGGGAGCCACATTGAACTCAGGCTTTCACTTTGTTTCAGTTCAAACACAAATATATGATTTTATATGTGGGCACAGAGAGGTATTTACACAGCGTTTATTTTTAGATTTAATCTGATGCAGAAAAAGGAATTAAAAAAAAAAAAAACAATCAAGCAAGGGGAAGGTGAAAATTAATTTCTGAGACGTGGCTGGACCTGCTGCACCTCGTAATAAGATTTAAGATCAATATGTAGATGGAATATTCTCTGGAACAAATAAATATTCTGAGGGAAAAGTGGGGCAAGGATGGCTGGGGGCTTTCCAAGCCTTTGGATCAGCACTGCAGAAACAGGAGGAATATCCAGTCTGGAAAAAAAATGGGGTTTAAGCTCTCAGTTAGAGAAAACCCCAACACATTCAGGAATTTCACATTTCAGGGATGATACATTTACAATTCTCTCTCTCTGGTGAAGGCTTTGCTCTTGTTAAAGGATTATTCTCATTTTTGGGGTGAGCTCAGATCACCTTTGGATCATCCCTGTCGTGACTGGGGAGGTTAAACACCAAAAAGGGTGGATTTTCCCCAAAAACATTCCAGAGGTTTCCAGAGCCCAACTCTTCTGTCACAGCCACAGCAACTGGAAGAAGAATTCAACCCTGAAAGCAACACTTGGGTTCTGAGCCATGGCCTGTGTTCTGCACACACTCTTGGAAAAGACTTCCCAAAATATTGACTGACAAAGATTTTAAATATTCCAGTGCTTTACAACACAAAAATCCCTGAATTTATTTAAACTTTGTGGTTGTTGTGCAGCAGAGATGAGTCAGAGTTTGTGAGCACAAGTTCAGGCTGCAGGGTTGTGTTCTGGGCAGGCTCCTCCTGCTGAAGATGGAGATTTTATTAAATCTGGGCTGAAAATGAAGTTTTTAAAATGGATTTGGATCCCCAGACGTGCAAATATTCATGGTCAGGTTGGATGGGGCCTGGAGCAATCTGGGAGAGGGGAAAGTGCTCCCACCATGGCAGGGGTGAGTTTAAATATTTCAGACCTTTAAACGTCTCTTCAAACCCAAACAGATCCATGATTCATTCAAGTAATTTCAGATAAAATGAGGTAATTCACAGGAAATTTGATTAAAAACCTCCTGGTTTTTGGGGTCTGGTAAAAAACAGGACTGAAGGAGCTGCTGCTGGTGTTACATATTTATTATCATTGCTGGGTGGTAGAAAGCAGATTTTTAAGCTGGAAAATGGAGGCTGAGCCCCAGACAAAGCAAAGCTCAGCTTTTCCAGAGAGGCTGGGGCTGCTCCTGGATCCCTGGAAGTGTCCAAGGCTGGATGGATGGGGCTTGGAGCAGCCTTGGAGCACCCTGGGGTGGTGGAAGGTGTCCCTGCCCACGAGCTGAGAGATCGTTCATGTGCCTTCCACCCAAACCATTCCCTGATTCCATGATGATTCCATGAGAATTCCATGATAACTCCATGATGATTCCATGAAAATTCCATGATGATTCCATAACAGCTCCATGACGATTCCATGATGACTCCATGATAATTCCAAGGCAATTCCATGATGATTCCATAACAGCTCCAAGACAATTCCATGATGATTCCATAATGACTTCATGAAAATTCCGTGATGATTCCATGATGATTCCAAGACAATTTCTTGATGACTCCATGATGATTCTATGATGATTCCATAACAGCTCCATAACGATTCCATGACAATTCCATGACTATCCCACGACAATTCCATGATAATTCCATAGCAGCTCCGTAATGATTCCATGACAATTCCGTAACAGCTCTATGAGGATTCCATGACGATTCCATGAGAATTCCAAGATGACTCCATGACGATTCCATGAGAATTCCATGATAACTCCTAGAAGATTCCATGATGACTCTGTGACAATTCCATGACAACTCCATGACGGTTCCATGATGATTCCATGACAATTCCATCCCCTCACGCCAAGCAAGGCCGTGACCCACGCCTGGCTCAGCCTCCTGGCACGCAATCAATGAAATTTGGGTTTTTCGTGAGTCGGAGCCCTCACCTGTGAGTGATCAGAAATAAAAACTCATTCCAGACCCTCCTGAGATCAGGATCAGCCCATCTGTGCCTCCAGACCCTTCAAACAGCCCGGAACAAAAACTGTTTGGAGGAAAAAAATCCCAAACAAACGATTTCAGAGAGAAGCCTGAGCTGCAGGAGCTGTCACACCTGGTTAGCTCCAACATGAGCCTGCAACGTGGATTTATGGCCCAGCATGGATCACTCCACAGGCTGGGATGAGGGGTTTCGACAGGAAGGATGGAGCCCTCCAATTTTATTTTTTTTTTGTACCTAAATATAAAGTTCAGCAGAATTAAATAAAAACAAAACAAAACAGCTGACAAAGGAACAAAAGGAACATCTAGAGGAGAAATTTAGGGTTTTAAATGGCATAAAAATGGCATGGCATTAAAAAAAATCTGCGTTTTGTCCCCAGCCTGACGTCTGGCCGAAAGCTCAATCAACTTTTCCCCAACTTCATGGAGATTTTGCATTTTTTTCCCATTATTTTCCCTTGATTAGTCCATGTCCCACCACTGCTCCTTTCTCCATCTGGGAGCAATCTTCATTCTCAGCTACAGCAGGAATTTTTTTTAGGGCATTCCTTGAAAACTGGAATTCATTCAGATTCATGAGAGCCCAAGATGTCCCTGTGTGTCTTCCTGCACCATCCAAGTGCCACCAAACCACATCTGTGGCTTTTTTCCACGGTTTATATTGAAAAAAACTCTGCCACAAATGCCCAAATGATGCCACATTTTTAATTCTTCCATTTTTTTCCCTCACATATGGTAATCATTTTTCCATTAAAAAAAAAAAAAAAAAGCATGTTCATGGCATTTGCTAAGGATAAAAAATAAAATAAAATAAATAAATTTTTCTGGGGAAGCTCTGTCTTTTGGAAGGAAAACAATGCTTTTGAAACTCTTGTTTTAAAGAGTGTCGTTGCTCGTGTCAGGCTGAAAATATTTGGCTCGAGTTCAAGTGCAATAAAAACAGCTTTTGAAACGTCCAGATTTACAGTAAAACAGACATTCCAGCCTCCACACAGCTCTGGATCCAGAAAATCCTTAGGAACACTTGGGACAACCCACCCTGGAGACACCAAGCAGTTGTTTTGCCATTCCAGTGGCAAAAAAAGGAGGAATTTTGGGACCTCTCTTGGTTTCCCAATGCACAAGGGTTGTTCTGTATGTGCAAACAATGGGTTCATCAAACCCAATCTTGTTTTTCCCAGGATTTTGGGCTCTCAGCGCCAAAATAATGGGAAATAAATATAGAGGAAAGATTCTCCTTAAGTTGAGGAATGGAATGTTGGATGAGTTTCAGGGAAGGGAGATTCCAGTGGGACAATCGAAGGGAGGAAACCTCGCTCCAAGGGTGCTCAGGGATGGATCCCACCAAATTTTGTGCTTCCAGCTTCCTAATTCCACCTAAAACAGGGACAGAAGCCATGCTGCTTCTTCTGATTCAGGAGATGAATACAGAGGAAAGTCTCTCCTGCACTGGAGGAATCAGATGTTGGATGAGTTTCAGAGAAGGGAGATTCCCGTGGGACAATTGAGAGAAGGAGACCTTGCTCCAAGGGTGTTCAGGGATGGATCCCAACAACTTCCAGCTTCCCAAACCCACCTAAAACAGGGACAGAAGCCACTCTGCTGCTTCTGATTCAGGAGAAAAATACAGAGGAGATAAATGTAGAGGAAAGCCTTTCCTTTACTTGAGGAATCAAATGTTGGATCAGTTTCAGGGAAGGGAGATTCCAGTAGGAGGATTGAAGGAAGACCTCACTCCATGGGTGCTCAGGGATGGATCCCAAGAACTTAGAGATTCCCAAACCCACTTCAAACAGGGACAGAAGCCATGCTGCTGCTCCTGATTTGGGAGATAAATACAGGGGAAATAAATATAGAGGAAAGTCTCTCCTTCACTTGAGGAATCAGATGTTGGATGAGTTTCAGGAACGGGAGATTCCAGAAGGACAATTGAAGGAAGGAGACCTCGCTCCAAGGGCACTCAGGGATGGATCCCCACAACTTCCATCGTCTAAATCCACCTAAAACAGGGACAGAAGCCACACCACTGCTTCTGATTCAGGAGATAAACACAGAGGAAATTATAAATATAGAGGAAAGTCTCTCCTGCACTTGAGGAATCAAATGTTGGATGAGTTTTGGGGAAGGGACATTCCAGTGGGACAATCAAAGGAAGGAGACCTTGCTCCAAGGGCACTTGGGGTTGGATCCCAACAACTTCCAGTTCCCAAATCCACCTAAAACAGGGACAGAAGCCACACCACTGCTTCTGATTCAGGAGATGAATACAGAGGAAAGTTTCTCCTTAACCTGAAGAATGGAATGTTGGATGAGTTTCAGGGAAGGGAGATTCCAGTGGGACAATTGAAGGAAGGAGACCTGGCTCTGAGGGCACTCAGGGATGGATCCCACCAAATTTTGTGCTTCAGACTTCCCAAATCCACCTCAGACAGGGACAGCAGCCACGCCCTGCCTGTGCCACACATCCATACTAATTAACTTAATTAGCCCGAGCCCGACGAGCAACAGGCGCTGGGACTGCTCCCCAAACCATCAACGTGACAGGAGAGCCGGGGCTAATTAACACCTCCTTAATACCTCCACAAATACCAAACCTGCTGCCGGGAGAAAGAGTTTCACACTTCCTTATCAAATTAGGGCGAAAGCACTCCTAATGAGGGAAAATCAATTAGTGCGACACCCAAATGAATGTATTTGTGCTGTCAGCAAGAGTTATTTGCATAACAGTTTGCAAGGGCAGGGGAGATGCTGGAGCTGCTCGGGTTCCTAATGAGGAGCTGCTGCTGCTGGAAAATTGTTTTATCCAAGTCCTGACAGCACCAGGAGCATCACAGGGGCTCCTGCAGGGTTGTGTGTCCAAAAAAACCCAAATTCCAGGCGAGGAATGGGAATGACTTCCCAGCCCTGCATTGCTGACGGAGACCTGATTCTTCCCCCGTTTATCTAGAGAGGAGAATTCCTCTTCAGAGCATCTTCAGGGAAAAATAAACAGCTGGAAATGGTACCCAGCAAGCCAAAATAGCTCTTGGAAAATCATCCTTAGTTTTGTGCTGTTGTTAAAAGTTCTAATTAAATTAGAGGAGTGGTTCAGGAACAAGGGAGCAGAGCTCAACAGCAAGAGATTTTAATCAGATTTAATTTTTTTATATATCCTTCAAACATTTCCTTGCCTTTCTGATGTCTTCCAATGTAGTCTTGACTTTGAATTTAATTGTTTTGGAGGTGTATTTGTGACTCATTCCAACGTGCCTCAATGGAATAGTCATGGAATCACAAAATCATGGAATAGTTTGGGTTGGAAAGGATCTTAAAGCCCATTTAATTCCAATCCCTGCCATGGGACACTGTGCACTATCCCAGGGTGCTCCAAACCCCATCCAGCCTGGCCTTGGAAACTTCCAGGGATGGGGCAGCCACAGCTTCTCTGGGCAGAAATATTAATATAAAAATTCAATAAATACATTTATCTTTAATATATATTAAGTACATTAATATTAACTTTACTAATACATTAAATATATAGTTAATATATAATAATATGTAATAAAATATTATGTATGTATAATAATATAATAACATTAAATTAATATATTTATATATTTGTTGGATGTATTACTATTAATTTAATGTTAAACATATCAAGTATATTAAATATATCAAATATATGCAATAAATATGTAAATAAAATTACATAAATATAACGATACCTATAATTATAACTATATAGATATAAATACAAATACTACAGAATATGGACCGAAATAACTTCCCACAAAGCTGAAGTCCCGAATTCCTCCCAGGATGCACACACAGCCCCAACAGCCCTGACAGCATTTCCCAGCCCATTTTCTCCTTTAAAATCCAGTGGTCAATTCTCCAGCTCGGGAAAAACCCATTCAATAGAAGGCAGAAGATTTTCCTGGTAAAACAAAATCAGGTTTGAGGATGCGTGGGCAGGGTGATGCTCCGTGATGATCCCAAGCTTTTCACATCCTCAGTGTTATTTTCCGAGGACAATAATAACTGTGTTCACACAAACCCATTAAGCACTCAATTCCAACGTTTTTAGAATCCCCGTTTTCATTTCAGTCAGGTTATTAAAAGGTGTGGGCGCTGGGGAATATTTAATGAAAAAAAAATAAAATAAAGAAGGAAACAGCCCCATTTATTTCATGTCCTTGGACTTATCTGCAGCAAATATAAAATTATTTTTTAAATTGGGATTGGTGGGAGGTGTCCTCCAGGTAGGGGGGGATGAGGTGACTTTTTGTCATCCCTTCCAACCCAAAATATTCCATGATTCCATGGATTAATCCATGCTGGAGGTCACTCCTGGGGAAATTTCCCCTGGAATTTTCATCTCGAGACCCTCAATCTTTTGGGATCCCACTTCTCACTGGATTCTCTGGTTTTCTTTCACTTGCCCACAGTGGGGTTTGGCTCTGTGGGATCTGCAGCCCCAGGAATTCCCACCGTGCTGGGAGTGCAGCCTGTCCATTTAACAGAGCTTCACGCATTCCCGGGGCTCCCTCTGCATCCCCCAGCAATTCCAGCTGCCCCCGGAGCTCCACCAACCCCTGCTCCAGCACATCCGTCACTCTGGGGGCTCCAGGGAACCCTGCAGGCTTTGCATCCCTGGATTTCCCCCAGAAAACAGGGGGAAAATCCACAATACTTTAAATTTCTGCACTAAAATTTGGACTAATTTTAACTTCCTGCAGCAAAATTATAACTAATTTTAACTTTCTGCTGGGCCGAATCCATTTCTTATCTCTGGTTTTTGTCTGGCAGCCACAGGGAGAGCATTTCCTAAAGCAAGCAGGGCCCACAGAGGAGTTTTAAACAGAATTTCTGGGGAAAGCAGAGGGGTTGTCACTGGCTGGTTGTGTCCAGCAGGAGAAATTTGGGATAAAGAGGATGGAATCTGAGGCTGGGAATTCTTGGCCAGAGCCAAATGTGCAGAAATCCCATACTGGGGAATGTGGGCATCCCAATCCTTGATAAAAACTTTAAATCTTTCTACAAAAAAAAAAAAAAAAAAAAAAAAAAAAAAAAAAAAAAAAAAAAAAAAGAAAAAGAAAAATCCCTTAAATTTTCACAAATTTACCTAAATCACCACAGAAAAAATTCCCAGAAGGAAAAGGAGACAATCCTGGAAGAGGAGGGGTGAGAAAAATGGGGACAGACTCTGTGCAGGGCCGCTGTGACAGGACAAAGGGAATGTTTTTTAAAATGAAGGATTTTGCTGGTTTGGTTTGGATTTAAGGAAGGAGATTTTGCAGTAGCGGTGGGGAGGCCCTGGAATGGAATTCCCAGAGAAATTGTGGCTGTCCCATCCCTGCAAATGCCCAAGGACAGGATTTGGAGCAACCTGGGGTAGAGGCAGGTGTCCCTGCCCGTGCAGGGATTGGAATTAGATGACATTTAAAGGTCTCTTTCAACCCAAACCATTTTATGATTTATGATTATTTGTCCAAGAACATGAAAATCAATTGCAGCTTCCTGTCAAATTTTATGCAAAAGAAAGAAAGAAAATTCCATGGAAACAGATCTTTCCTCTCCTCTCTCATCACTCCACGGTCTGCTGAGGGCTTTATTTTCTCTCTGAAAATAAATGTTCTCGTGCTCTATCTGGGTCTAATGCATAATTTGAACATTCTGAGGGAGATCTTTGATAGAAATCAGGTTGTAATCTCCTGGAGAGGATGGGAGGCTGCGAGGTCAGCGCCTGAACAAGATGAGAGCAGATCAGCACCTAATAAAGAAAGCAAATATCAGTGAGAAAGGAGGGAAAATAAATTCCTGAAGGGCTGAAACCAGGATTCCCAGTCTCGTGGGAGAAGCAGGGAGAGAAGTGGAAATGAGGGGGATCACAGGGGCTTGGAAAACCCCATCAGCCTCTTAAAGACACCTCCAAAATTATTCACATTTACACACGAGAAAATTGGCAGTGGGCAGCTCCTTGGCTGGTGCAAACCAGCTCCGGGGCAGGACAAACAGCTGGAATAAATAGCTGGGAAAAGCTGAGCTGCCAGAGCCATTAATGCCGAGCAGCTCGTTACCTGGCGCAGTAATTAACGCTGTGCTCCTGGAGGTGCATTTTGACGCCTTAAGTTTTAGCATTTATATTTTTCAGACCCTGTGCTGCTTTAGTGAGCAGCTCTGAGCTTCACATTCAGCGTTGCTGAGCTCTGTGCACAGAGCAGGGAGACAAAACAATTCCTGCTCCAGCTGGGCACCAAGGACAAATGACCAAATCTCAGCCCAGGAGCACAAACAGCTGGGGAAGAGGTTTTACAGCAGCTTCTGTGAGCCACAGAGAAGTTTGACAAGAGGATCCATTTTTAGCCCTGAAAGAATTTTCTGCCAAGGTCTTTGACATAGAAACCAAGAAAGGAAGAAGGATAAATAAGAGAAACCTGCAGCTGCCTACTCCAATGAGCACTTTGTTTCTTGTGACCAATGAGTAAACTTAGGAGATTTGTAAGACTGTATAAAAAGCACACATAAAAATATATATAATAAAATACAAACAATAGAATATATATAATAAAAACAGTTTGAAGCCTTCTGAAAATGGAGTGTGTTGCTTTGTGCTGTCTCTGTCTCCACTACAACAAACCCCGTGGGCTGGAGAGAGAAAAACAAGCAGGGTGGGACTGCAGGGGCTAAAGCTGGAATGGGACAATGAACTGCAAGGTGCAAATGGAGCAGAACTGATCCCAGGGACAGACCCCGGCAGCGCTCGTGCATTTTGGGGCCATTTTGGTTCATCTTGGGTGCAGCCCTGGCTGGGCTCTGGTGCTGCCCAAGGTGCATCCATGGAGGAGATGCTGTGAATGAATCCCTGCTTTATTCTGGGACTCTGTCCAGCATCTGGGTCAGCCTTGACAAAGCATCCCTTCCCTAAACGAGTCCTTTCTAAGGACACATCCCTGGATCTGGGCTGGAATTCCTCTCCCAGCCTCGCCTGAGGGGAGCACAGGCCCTGCTTGGCAGGAGGTGATACACACACACCATGTGCTGGAGAGTAACAGGGCTTTTTTTAGCTTTGCAGGCTTTAAATAGGCTGGAAGGCTGTGAAAACACCCTGGAAAAGCAAAATCCCCCTGCATGGCATCCTCAGGGTGAGTGGGGATACAGGAATCCTGCTGGGAGATGTCTTCTTCTTCTTGTCCTCCATCCTCTGCTGTGATGGTGACACTTCTGGATTGGTTTAGAGTAGAGACAGACTGTCTAATATAGGTGATAGGTATTGGAAAATTATTGTAAATAAAGTACGTGTAGTTTTTAGTATAAAAAGCTAACACCACCCCAAGGGCAGGGACTGTGCCCCAACCCAGCCTGCTGGACAGAGCTCAGCAGGTCAGAGAGAAAATGTAACAGATAAGAGAAAATAAACAATAATAAATAAAAGCAGAACAGAGGAATCTCGACTTCTTGGTGGTGGGGCTGGGAGAAAAAGACTTTTTAATACCTGGGGGGTCATTTCAACCACAGAAACCTGAGGCTTTTCTTGCCTTCTCACAGGAAAAAATGAGGCCCAGCACCCTCGGCTGAAGCAGGAGGCCATGGAGAGCCTGAACCAGGCCCCAGTCACAGCAAGGAGTGTTTGTGTTTGATATCACCCAGCAAAACCTCCCCAGGACAACCTCAAGGAGCTGCTGCATTTTCAAACTCCGGCAGGAGACCGTGGGGATGGAGCAAAACATTTCGTTCCTGCTTTTCCAACCCCTCGGGAAGCAAAGCTCCTTCGAGGCGGGCGCGCTGAAATGCCACCGACCTCCCCAAGACAAATATATCTTTTGTGCGATTTAAATGGCAATCAGGGAGCTGTTTTTTCTGATTAATATGGGCAAAGTTGGCGGCCACAGCAGGGGACTGATGAGGCTAATCCGTCAATGTCCTTGAGAATGGGACGCCTGATTGCTCCAAAGCCACTGGAAATGCATAATGAGGAGGGAGCAGGGATGGGATGCCCCATCCCTCCTGCTCCAGGTTCTGAGGAGAGACCAGGGCTGGAGTGCCCCATCCCTTCTGCTCCAGGTTTTGAGGGATCAGGGCCAGGATGCCCCATCCCTTCTGCTCCAGGTTTTGAGGAGGGAACAGGGATGGGATGCTCCAGTCCCCCTTGTTCCAGGTTTTGAGGAGGGATCAGGACCGGGATGCCCCATCCCTCCTGCTCCAGGTTCTGAGGAGGGATCAGGGCCGGGATGCCCCATCCCTCCTGCTCCAGGTTCTGAGGAGAGACCAGGGCTGGAGTGCCCCATCCCTCCTGCTTCAGGTTTTGAGGGATCAGGGCTGGGATGCCCCATCCCTTCTGCTCCAGCTTTTGAGGGATCAGGGCCAGGATGCCCCATCCCTCCTGCTCCAGGTTTTGAGGAGAGACCAGGGCTGGAGTGCCCCATCCCTTCTGGTCCAGGTTTTGAGGGATCAGGACCAGGATGCTCCATCCCGCCTGCTCCAGGTTTTGAGGAGGGAACAGGGATGGGATGCTCCAGTCCCCCTTGTTCCAGGTTTTGAGGGATCAGGGCCAGGATGCCCCATCCCTCCTGCTCCAGGTTCTGAGGAGAGACCAGGGCCGGGATGCCCCATCCCTTCTGCTCCAGGTTCTGAGGAGGGAGCAGGGCTGGGATGCCCCATCCCTTCTGCTCCAGGTTCTGAGGAGGGATCAGGACCGGGATGCCCCATCCCTCCTGCTCCAGGTTTTGAGGAGGGATCAGGGCCAGGATGCCCCATCCCTCCTGCTCCAGGTTCTGAGGAGGGATCAGGGCCAGGATGCCCCATCCCTCCTGCTCCAGGTTTTGAGGAGGGAGCAGGGCCGGGATGCCTCATCCCTCCTGCTTCAGGTTTTGAGGGGGGAACAGGGATGGGATGCTCCAGTCCCCCTTGTTCCAGGTTTTGAGGAGAGATCAGGGCTGGAGTGCCCCATCCCTTCTGGTCCAGGTTTTGAGGGATCAGGACCGGGATGCTCCTGCCTGCTCCAGGTTTTTTGGGTGTTTGCACCTCAGCTGCCTCCACAGGAAGGATTTGGATGTGTTCTCCAGAGGGCACCACTAATGAAATGAACAGGAGAGGTTATCCCAGATCAGGAGCAGCACAAAGCTGGAATTTGGGATATTTGGGTGGTTCTGGCTCTCTGCATGAGCAGAGCTGGACCTAAACACCCTGGAGATGTGGATATCCCACAGATTAACCTGTGCTCCCGCTGCTGCTGCAGCAGGCACCCACCACAGCAAAGTAGCCACAGCTAAATCCATAAACAATTGTCCTAAATCCATAAACAATTGTCCAGCGCCCTTTTCCCAGGGAATTTGTACTCTCAGGACAGGGATCACTCCCCAGCCTTCCTTCCTCCACGTGGGATCAGATATTTGTAATGTAGGAAGGCCCTGGAGCAGCCCAGAACCCCCTGAGGACCAAATCCACGTTTTCCTCTCCTTCCTGTGAATCCAGGCTCCTCTCTCCCTGGTTTCTCCCTGCTCAGAGCAGGAGCTATGGGTGTTTTCCAGGCAGCCACTGCATCCCTGCTGAGAAATGAGGATTTTCACGGCTTATTGAGCACAGCAAATCGTCGCAGCAGATAAGACACGGCCCCCAAATTATTTAATTCTTTTTGTCTTGCAGTTGTTACACGTTGAGGAGGAAATTCCCGTCGTGCTGCTGCCTGCAAAGTCAGGCTGGTTTTCTTCCTCCCAGTGCTGGGAGCTGGGTGGAATACACCCATGGAGAGGATGGGATCCCTGACCTCTGCTTCCTGGAGCTCTCCCCACTTCCTAAAATCCAGGAATGCTGTCCTGGCAGCATTCCCACAGCCCCAGGAGCAGTTGGTGGCATCTTCCATTTTGCATTTGGAGATCCGTGCCTGCCTCCTTGGGATTTCTCCAGTGGGATTCAAGGATTAGGACCAATTTTTCAGAAGGGGGAAATTGGGGTTGCTGCAGCAGCAATGGATGCGTCCGTGTTGCTTCCCAGAGAGTGGGGAGGAGGAACCATTACTCAAACAGAATTATTCCCCATTTTTGCTCCTTACGGGGTAAAATTTCCTTCGGAGCAGCTTTGTTCTGCCTAACTTCCCGCTCCAAAGGCTGAGCCAGGCATGTCCAGGCAGTGTTCCCTTCCATGGGCTGCATAAACCGGGAGGAGCAGCTGAAGATCTCCTCCATGTCCTGGTGTGACTCTGCCCTCCTGCAAAACCAGGCCACCTCCCATGACCATCCATCAAAGCTCCACGGAGGTGCCAAGGATAATCTCCCACTGGATTAATTTTTATCCTAAATGTTACAAGCACAGAAATGCAGAAAATTAATGGAAATGGCTCCAGCTACGTTGGGTAGAATTTACAATTATTTGAAATTAAAATTCCAGCGATAACAATAGCACCACTCAAGCGATTCCACCTCATTTTTCCCCCTCGAGGACACAAAATGTTCCCAGATTCAGGCGTCCCTCATGCTCTGGCAACTGCAGGAAGGTTGGGAAGGGATTGGAAGTGCCCTGGCAGGTACCAGTGACCCACACTCAGCTCAGCTGCCATTTCCATCCCTTCTGACTCCACTTCCAGCTCCCAGATCACAGGGATGCTGTGGGGAATCACATCCCTCCCTCCAGCCTTTAATGCCACGGATTTTGCATGGATTGCTGGGGCCAAGGAGGAGGAGGTGGCACATCCGTGTCCCGCGGGAGCTGGGAATGCCCTGGGGTGGCACCTGGCCCGGGCAGGGCACAATTCCAGCCCCGTTTTCCCGGCAGGGTGGGACACCGGCTGCCAGGATCCCTCGCCATCTGCTCATCCGCTGCCGCAGAGCGATTCAAAGCGAGTCACAAATTTGTAATGACCTGAATATTCCAGCGCGGGCACATTGGTAATTAGTACTCGCTAATTTGCTCTCAGATCTTTCTCTCTCCCGCACAGCTCAGGCTGCTTTGCAAGACAAATGATCGTTTCCCTGGAACACCTTTCCTCGCCTCGCATCGCAGAGCGGCCCCGCGCAGACGGCAACTCTGCCACCTTAGGATGGATCTGGAAAACTGCAGGGAAAATCCAGCCCGAAATCCCGCGGGCACTTCCCCAGCTTCCACCCTCCTCCCTCCATCCTCCCCTCTTCACCCTTCATCCTCAACGCTCCTGTTTCCAATCCCGACTCTCTGTTTGCCATCCTCCATCCTTCACCCTACATCCTCAACTCCCCATTTTCTACCTTTCACTTCCCATCCTGCATCCTCCATTTTCCACCCGCTGTTTCCCATCCTTATCCTTCATTTTCTACCTTCCACTTCCCATCCTTCGTCCTCCACCCTTCATTTTCCGCCTTCCACCTCCCACCTTCCACTCTCCGCCCTTTGTCCTCAATCCTCCCTTCTCCACCCTCCAATCCTATATCTTCCACCATCCACCATTCAACCTCCATCCTCACACTCTCCATTCTTGATCCTTCATCTTCCATCTCCCGTCCTCCACCCTCCATCTCCCAATCTCCATCCTCCATCCTCCCCTCTCCACCTTTTGTCTTCAACCCTCCAGTCTCCAACCACGACCCTTTGTTTGCCATCCTCCATCCTTCACCCTACATCCTCAACTCCCCATTTTCCACCTTCCACTTCCCATCCTACATCCTTCGTTTTCCACCCTCTATTTCCCATACTTCATCCTCCACTTTCCACCTTCCACTTTCCATCCTCCACCCTCAATCCTGCCTTCTCCACCTTCAATCTTGGGCATTGTTCAACCTCCATCCTCCACCCTCAACCCTGCCCTCTCCACCTTCAATCTTGTGCATTGTTCAGACTCCATCCTCCACTCTTCATTTTCAATCCTTCGTCTTCCATCTCCCATCTTCCACCCTCCATCTCTCAATCTCCATCCTTCATCCTTCATCCTCCCCTCTTCTCCCTTTGTCCTCAACCCTCCGGTCTCCAACGCCGACCCTTGGTTTGCCATCCTCCATCCTTCACCCTACATAAATATAATAAATGTAATAAATATAAGAAGAAGGAGAAGGAGAAGAAGAAGAAGAAGAAGAAGAAGAAGAAGAAAAAGAAGAAGAAGAAGAAGAAGAAGAAGAAGAAGAAGAATGCAGGTTCATTTCCAGAGTTCCAGATGGAAACTGGACAGGAAAATGTTCCTGTTGGACACCAGACAACACAGGGAACCTCAGAAAAACTCAGAGTATGATAGGGTGAGGTAGGACAATCCTGCCTTAGGACATGGAGATGATTCAGGATTCCAAACCACCATATTTTAGGGAATTAGATCATCTAATTAATCCGTCTGAATTGCTCCTTGTATTTTTGAGAGTGCCCCATTAAATAATACAATTAATTGGGGCTGTGTGAGAGGATATCACAGATCCTGGTTTGGGATATCCAGAATAAAGGAGGATTTCTCCCTTCCCTCAGATTTCTTGGACTGATATCATATTTATTGATATAACGTCATATTTATTGATACAATGTCATTTTTGTTTACATATTTGGGGCACTGCCAGTCCCATCAGTTCACCCCCAGTGGATGTGGGCACCCTCCAGTTTCCAGCTCAGAACTGGGAATTCCTGCCCCATTTCTGTCCTGGCTCATTTCAGGTTTGAGGCTTCCTTGGGGAACAAATCCTGCAAACAAGGGAAAGATTCCCATTGGGATTCTTTCTTCCAGCACCACTTTATGCCTACATCACAATGTCTGAGATGACCTTCAGTCTCTCTGAACTTTTCCCTGGGGAGCAGGATGAAGAGGAATTTGCATGTCCAACCCTTTTTTCCCTGACATTCGCTGGCACGTGGATGGAGCTTCATTAGCTCCACGTTATTTATTTGATCTTCCCATTTTTATTCCTGCCTTTGATTACCCAATAACTCTGGAAATTATTTGGAAGCCTGCAAGGGGGCTCAGCCTAAATAACAACCCTGCCACCTGACCCTCATTATTCTCCTCTTCCTTTATTTTACATAGGCAGAAGAGGAGGGAAAATAAAAAGGGATTTAAAAAAAAAATAAAACCCCACAAGGAACGATGTCACGGAGACAGATGAACATTCCTGCTCCAGCTTTTATCTCTGGGAATGCTGGCAGCCCTCAGATGTCTGAGCAGCGCCGAGTTGTTACAGCACTGCTGGGATCAATAGCTCCATTAATCTTTCAGAGGCTGCCTCCTTGCATGCCCAATCCACCATTCAGAGGGGAAAAAATCCACCTTGCACATCCCATCTGCATCCCTGGAATCGTCCAAGGCCAGGGATTGTGGAAGGCGTCCCTGCCAAGGAATCCCTTGGAATTAGATCAGCCTAAGGTCCCTTCCAATCTTTCCAATATTTCATGGAATTCCATGAAATAAATGTAAAAACCAAGCCAGGAAAGGAATATTGGGAATGTGGCTGTGAGTACCCCATTGGGGAGAGAACATCCATTAGAACCCCATAATTCCATGAAATAAAAGTGAAGACCAACCCAAGAAAGGAATATTGGGAAGCTGTGGCTGTGAACACGCCATCAGGGTGGGAACACCCCTTAAACCACAGAATTCCATGAAATAAATGTGAAAAATAATCAGGATAGGAATATTAGGAAGCTGTGGCTGTGACCACTCCACCAGGGTGGGAACAACTGTTTAAACCTTGGAATCCCGAGAAATAAATACAATAAAACAACCCAGCAGTGGAATATTGGGAAGCTGTGGCTGTGAACACCCCATGAGGGTGACAACACCCCTTAAACCACAGAATTCCATGAAATAAATGTGAAAACCAACCCAGGATAGGAATATTGGGAAGCTGTGGCTGTGAGCACCCCATCAGAGCAGGAACTCGCGGCACATTCCGGAGCTGACGGCTCCAATTCCATTTGTGGCTCTCTGTAAGTATTACCCTAAGAGTTATTTAAGAGATGTGCAGTGCTTGGATAGATCCCTTATCCCTGAGGAGAGGAGCTGAGGGAACGAGGCACGCAGCAGAAATGACTTTGTGTCATAATCTGGAGATTTAACGACGAGCAGAGCGCGCGGAAGGAGGAAGGAAAGGGCAGGGTCGTGACACCAAAGCAAAAAGGATCCCAGTAAACAACCCTGGGAGCCCGTGGGAGAAACAAAGACAAGGAAATTCGGGATGCTTTGATGGGAATTTTTCCCAAAAGCTGAGTTCTTCAATGCAAAGCTCTCAGCTTCCAAATCAAAATTCAACTGGAAAATCCTTCATGAAGATACCCTGAGGTACAGGGATGGCACAGCTGCCAGGAGCAGGGATGCATTTCCAGCAAGTGGGAATGAGAGAGAAAGGCAGGAATGAGAATTAACTGGGAATATTCAGCCTGGGAAGGTTTAAATTATATCCACCATAAAGCAGGGAGGGGGCAACATCCATATGAGGCTGTGAGCAGGATTTATGTTCCCCGACACTGCTGGGATGGAGCTCTGGGAAGGGAAGGGCTCTCATCTTCCTGTCAGTCTGAAAAAAACAGGGAGGGGGAAAAACCCTTTCAAATTCACCCATTTTCACTGCTAAATTAAATTTTTTCCTGAGAAAATGAAGCAGCTCCAGCACAACTCCTCAATGGCATTTCAGGATCCAACCCAAACATCAGAATCAGGGAATTTGGTAATGCTGCAGTGAACTTTCCAGGCTGCTTTCCAGCCTCCAAAAAACACTTGTGCAAGTAGAGAAATAACAGTGATGGAGCAGCTTTTACATTTTCTGGGAATATTTGATGAAGGAATTTCACGCAGTTCCACTTGGGAAGGCACAAAGGCTGTGGTTCGGAGCCGAGTGAATGCTCTGTGCAAAGAGACTTTCTCCATCTGCAAGGCAATAAAATGGGGAAATAAATGCCACATTCAGGAAAAAATAAACAGCACAAACACCACAATTCAACCTCTTTTTATTTTATTTTAATTTTTTTTTGCAGAGGAAACAGTTATGGCAGCTTTTATATGGATTGTCTTCCAAACGGAGAGGAGATGTGGAGCAAAGGAGATCCCAGCCTGTTTTTTCCCCACTGACACTGAGTTTTCCAGCCCCAAAAATCGTTCCCATTCTCGAAATTTCAGCAAAGCCACTCAATTTGCATATATGCAAATATTGTTGAGTGTTTTCCCTGCTGGAGACAGAGCTCTGCCTTTCCTGCACTGGGCCATAAATGCTGGCAGACAACAGAAACTGCAGGAAAATGAACAACAGCTCCAGAACAAGGAATTAGGAGTTGGAGAAACGTGGGTTAATTAATTTGAAATGACAAAAAGATCTGAGGGCAGTGAGCAGCCCCCAACCACGAGGGGCTGCTTTATCCAGGTTATTCCCAGGATGGATAACAGCACTCGGAGCCATGGAAGAGCCTCGCTCACAGAGATTCCAAAGGTTTGGAATCTGGAATTTGCCTGGAGGTTTTAGGATATTTATTGTGAGGTTTTAGGATAAGAGGAACGACATCCAAGGGCACCATTCCCGGCTCAGGGCTGCAGCTGAAGCACTAAAACACGAGCAATTTAATCTCCTGCTAAAATGGTGATTATGATTTGCCACTGGGCTGCATCCAGCAGGAATCTTTTGAACCTCTTTCCCCATTGTTGCCAGGTCTGAGGCCGGGCTGTTCCAGAGACAGGGATGCATCGATCCCGACCCCCATCCCGCATTTCTGACGGACAAAAGGGCTCATTTCACACCCAGCTGGATTCCCTTTGTGAAGGACGCTCCTAAAAGGGCTCCCCGGGGTCATCCACACACCAGGCAAATGGTATTTCTGGGAAAATAAAATAATTCCCGATATATTTAGGGATTAAACCTGGGAAAGAGCTATAATCTATGCTCGGCTTTTATTTTAAAAGGGGCTGCATTGGAAACCCCTTTGGGAAATCCCACAGGAACATTTCACAGGAGGATAATTCCCACCTTCAGCCAGCCTGGGCAAACTGGAGGTTGGATGGGTGGAATAAGCTCAGGTTCTTTGTCTGTGGAAGCCACACTGGAAAGAAACTTTGGGAATGATCCAATAATGATTTAATTTGCTTTTCCAGCAGAGAAACCAGCCCAGAGCTCCCAACCCCAGCAGAGCTTGGCAAGGTTCAGGTGGAGCAGGAGGACATCCCAGGACAGCATTCCCTGCACATTCCTGCTTCCTGCCTTCAGCCAGGCTGGATGCAAAATGCTGGGAATTCACACAAATCCACAGCCATAAGGAAAACATTCAGCACTGGATCCATCTCCAGGCCAAGCTGGAACAAACTGGGATGGTGGAAGGTTCCCTGCCCATGGAAGGGGGTGGAATGGGATGGGCTTTAAGGTCTTTCCAACCCAAACCATTCCATGGTGCTCTGATTCCATGATTGTCTAGGGCCAGAAATCCTCCTGATCTCAAAAATGCCACAAGCAGCAGGCACCTCCAAATCCTGGTTCCATCCCATCCCCTCCGCTCCTGAGGATCTGAATCAGAGAATCAGACAAGGACACCTTGAAATCACACAAGAACAGCAGCAAACAGCAGCTTTGCAATAAAAATGCATTTCTGATAAAAATTTCCCTGGAAAATCCAAATTTCCCTGGATAACATCCAAAAATGTTATTTTCTTTTTTCTCTTTTTTTTTTTTTTTTTTTTTTTTTTTTTTTTTTTTTTTTTGCTTCAGACACAGGCCTAGTGTTAATAAGGCAAAGCTGTGAGTGACCAGGATGACTTTTGCCACACCCCAGGTGGCCCCTGCTCACTCTGAGGTCATCGGCCACAAAAGTTGGGAAAAATGAAAACTCAGTGCTGGCACAGATGAGAGATCATCCCATTCCAGCAGCAATCACCTGGAGAGAAAGGCAGAAGTTCCAAGCCAGCTGATAGTTTGTGTTGCTGGAGGAAAACTGGTGCTGGGTAAATTCATCCCACACATTGTGGGTTCTTTGCTTCTTTTTTCTGCCTAGGTCAGGATTAAATGTGTGAGATGGGATTTCTTGTTGGGGCTCAGGTGTTTATCAGTTCTTATCTCTGTCACAGTCTCACAAACCCTGAGTTCTGCAGCACTTCACTCTGACACACTAAAAATGGAGCTGTGTCTCTCTCTCTACAAGGCCTTTTAAGGATCAGCTGTCCAATTAAGAAATGACACCTCAATTATTTTTCCTTTCAACCCAATAACCAATCACTCATGTCCTGCAATGGGGACTTTTTATCTAATTACACAAAACCACCCAAACCCATGGAGGAGAAGAAGGAGAGAAGGGGAAGGAGAAGAAGGAGAAGGAGAAGGAGAAGGAGAAGGAGAAGGAGAAGGAGAAGGAGAAGGAGAAGGAGAAGGAGAAGGAGAAGGAGAAGGAGAAGGAGAAGGAGAAGGAGAAGGAGAAGGAGAAGGAGAAGGAGAAGGAGAAGGAGAAGGAGGTGAAGGAGCAGCCTCTGCCCTAAACCCTCCACCTTGCTCTATATCTATTCCTATATTCTAAAACCCCAAACTCTGAGTTTCCCACCCTGTGCTATCACACACTTCTATCCAAACCCCACACCCACAATCCCAGTTCCATCATTCCATTCTGGAAGCTTCTCCACAGCCTCAGGTCAGTGCAGTGTTCTCCTGGGGGTCAGTGCCTGCCAGCACAGAAAGGCTGGAATTCCCAGCACAGAAAATCTGAAATTCTCAGCACAGAAAATCTAAAATTCCCAGCATCCAGGGTTCCAACAACTCACAACCTCCAGCCTTTCCGAGCGCTTCCGACAGCACAAGGACACTGATGGATCTGGAGCTTTGACACATGAAAAAACCCGACGTGTTCTGATTACAATATCCTGTGAAGCTGTAATTAAGGCCTTTATGACAACAAAGAAAATTGGATTACATTATTCCAGGGCTAAACAGCCCCAAGATTGCAGGGAAAGCAGGAGGACGGAGCGTGACGAGCCGCAGGCGGCTCCGACAGCAGACAAAGACGGGCGATTGTGGGAGAATCTGAAGTGGTTTTGTGCCTTTTGAAATTATAGAGGAGAAGCCCAGGAGTGGCAGCTGAGGAAATCACACCTTCATTTTCTCCTGGGCTCTTCAGACTCTATTTTTCTGTAAGTAATGTGGGTAAATCAGAGGGGCTTGATGCCGTCCATGCAGATCCTGCTTTCCCTAAGAATCACGTTTTCCATCGTGATTTTATTTAAATGAGTGCATCACTCATGTCACAGGGAGGTGAGGGATGCTGGAAATTCCCAACACACACCACAGCCACCTGAATTCTCTGTGCTTTAGAACACCAAACCAGTTCTCTAAGACCCAGAATCCCCTGAATTAAAATCCCAAGGGAAAAGCAGGCACGGGGCAGCTCCATCGAACTTTCCAACCTTTTCCATTATATTATAGGATCACAGAATCCCAGATGGTTTGGGAAGGGAAGGACCTTAAAGCCCACCCCTGCCATGGGCAGGGACACCTTCCACTATCCCAGGTTATTCCAGCCTGGCCTTGGGCACTTCTAGGGATCCAGGGGCAGCCACAGCTTCTCTGGGCACCTGCGCCAGGGCCTCCTCACTGTCCCAAGGAATCCTTCCTAAATTAAATAAATAATTGTCCTTCCTGGATTAATTACATTATTAACAGAGTTTATGGGACGCTGAGGAGCATTTGAGACCCTGCCCACAGCTCTTCTTCCCTGCCTTCCTCCATCAAGCATAGCAGGATCTGCTCCCTGCTCTCCATCGTTCCCAAAAGGTGCTCCATGGCCAGCAGCTCCCACTTGGGGTTTGCAGGGGGCCAAAAGAGCAGGGATTTGGCTCTTGCCAAAATGTCATTTTCTTTGTGTGTCCTTGCTCTCTGTGCAAATCCAGATCTGAGCCAAACCCACTGATTTTCACAGAGTTCACAGAATCACTGGGTTGGAAGAGACCTTCAAGATCATCGAGTCCAACCCAGCCCCAACACCTCACATAAACCCAGGCACCCAGTGCCACATTCAGGCTTTTCCCTTGGTTCTTTGTCAAAGCCTTGTTAAACCTCACCAACAATTTGCCAAAAATCTGTCCCAACCCTTGTCAAAACCCTGTCTGATTTCAAACTGTGGAAAACCACATTTTTTACATCAAACCAGCGGAGCAAGAGTTATGTTTTAAGTGACATGTTCTAAAAACCCCCACATTTTATTTACTGCCACGGTCCCTTGGCCTTTTCCTGGCATCACACTCTGCACCCAGCTGTGCCCATGGAAAATCCTGGATATGGGAGGCTTTGCTACGTGCCCTCACCATGGTTTGGCCATTCAGACACCTAAATAAAACTGTATTCTCAAGCCAGAGAATAAAAACCACCTCACTCCTCAGCTGTAGATTAAATGAACTTCATAAAACACGAATATCATTTGTTTTAATAAAAGGGAGCCCACAGGGAGTTGGTTCATCTGAGCTCAGAATTCTTTGTTTTCAGGTCGTGTTTGGCTTGTTCCCAGCTGGGGTTCATCCCTCACTGCCCATCAGATCACACACAGAGGTGTCTGTGCTCTGGAATATTGTTTTTCCATGTATTTCCATCCTCTTTACTCCTTCTTAAAAGGTACAAACGTGTCAAAGCCTTGCCAGGCTGATATTGATTTGTGGCACGTCGTGAATGCTTCATCTTCGATTCCCTTCACTGAGCAAAAGGAGCTGTGGAAAATCTCATCCCTGCTTTGGTTTTTGTGGCTTTTTTTTTTTCTGTCTGCACAGAATTAGCAAATATCCCGGTCTGAAACAACACACCTGAAACACCTTATTGAAAATACAGGAATTTTTCAGTGGATTATTTCAGGTTATTTCAGGGGATGGCCTCATCACTGTGTGGATTTCAAGACAGGCTTTGTGCTGCTGTGTTTTTATTTTCTTTGTTTTCTGCCAAATGGGGTTTGGACAAGGAGAGAGATTGAATCTGTGTGGGAAAGGGGCAGGGAATGTGCAAAACCTCTCCAAGATGTCCCAGGTGTCACCTCTGGTGCTTCCATCAGCATCTTCCAGCTCCTCCCCAGGGCTGCATCTCCAAATTCTCAGCCAAAAATTCAAGTCTGTTCCTAGCACTTGTTTCCCTTCTGTGGAGCATAAATTTAGGGATTAATTTAAAATTAGCAGAGCAGTGTTTTGGGAAGGGATGAGATGTGAATTCTGAATTTATCAGAATCAGTATGTTTCCTCCTGATGCTTCGTTCCGTGATGGCAAAATTGATCCAGTTGGAAACAAAAAAAAAAAGACACTGAATATCAATAGGATTAACCAACCCCAAAATTCCCCTCCAGAACTCTTCTAGGATATAAGGAAATTATTTAGGTTGACACTCAAAAAAAAAAAAATTCATTTGAATCTGCTTTCAGTTTGGCCCATTAATTGCTTTAAAAATTCATTTTCCACACAGCTTTACTTTATTTCCAGTAGGAGCAAACTTCAGCTCCCTGAAACTCTAATTTCTTTAAGCATCCACACAACATGAATTTTTATGGTCTAACAAAGTTTTGGGGGGATTAACCCCCCATTTATCAATTTTTATGGCCCATAGATAAAATACAGACATATACACTGTTTATGGAAATATAGATACATATATATAGATATATAAATCTATATATAATGTAGATATAATTATATAGTATAGATATAATTAGAAACATATAAATATAAATATACATATAAATATAATTGAAAGATAAATATATATAAATAATAATTGAAAGCTCAACATCATTAAAACAACTCATATTATTATAAATATAACAGTCTCATACTTCCTAAAATACCCCAATTAATTCCATTTTCCTAAGCCTTTGGGAAGGACTGCCTACAGGAACCAGGGCTCCCAACAAACTGGAGATCACTCCTGGAATATTGTGCAGTTTGTTCAGATTAGGCAGAGTCAAAAATCATCCCTAATGGAGCAATGTCCATGCAGCAGCAGGCACGCACGAGATAATTTAAGCAGGAGGAAATGGGCTTTGAAGTGGTCCCTGATGAGGTTTTCCTTGTTCCTAAGAGAATCCAGATGGATTCCTGAGCTTTTTTAAAACCACTTTCTAAAACTCCCACCCCCCCTCCCTGTCATTAGGACGCATTATGGTGACACTCAGCAGTTGGGGAAAACGATTTCCAAGTGGGATTTTCCTGGGCAATGTTCCCCCTCAGTACCTGAATCCCTGCTCTGCCATTCCATTCCCTGTCCTGCTCAATCCCTGGGATTTTTCTGGGTAATGTTCTGAATCCCTATTCTGCCATTTCACTCCCTGTCCTGCTCAATCCCTGGGATTTTCCCGGGCAATGTTCCCCCTCAGTACCTGAACCCCCACTTGGATATTTCATTCCCTGTGCTGCACAATTCCTGGCATTTTCCTGGGCGATGTTCCAATCCTCCCCTTTGCCATTCCATTCCCTGTGCTGCTCAATCCCTGGGATTTTCCTGGGCAGTGTTCTGAACCTCACTCTGCCATTCCATTCCATTCCATTCCATTCCATTCCATTCCATTCCATTCCATTCCATTCCATTCCATTCCATTCCATTCCATTCCATTCCATTCCCTGTCCTGCACAATCCCTGGTATTTTCCTGGGCAATGTCCCCCCTCAGTACCTGAACCCCCAGTCTGTCATTGCATTCCCTGTGCTGCTCAATCCCTGGGATTTTTCTGGGCACTGTTCTGAACCCCTCTCTGCCATTCCATTCCCTGTCCTGCACAATCCCTGGATTTTCATTTTGCAGAGGATCCATCCTGGGCCAAATCCTGCCTCCTGTCATCCTTGGAAGCTCATCCATTCTGATCTCCTGGGGTTTGTGCTACAGGAATTGAGAGTGGCCTGGACACTCCTGGTTTCACCCCAAAATGCTCATTCTTGGTTTTCACAGCTGCAGAGAGGAGCAAACCCAGGGAGCAGCTGCATGGATGCTCCACAAGGAGGGGAATTCAGTGTGTTATCATTAAAGGGCTCCCTGATTTTGCACCTTGCTGGGAATTTCCCTGTGAAGCCATGGAGCAGCCAGCCAGGAATGTGGGATTTTTGGATTTATTCCTTGCCTTGCTTTGTCTCCCAAGCCAGGGAAGCGACGTGTTGGATGCTCCAGCTGGCTCGGACTGTGCAAGCCAAGGAGGCAGCAGCTAAACCAGGGACACCCAAACAGCCACCGAGCCCAAACCCAGGCTGGGATTGCCTTCCTGATTGGAATTTTAAGGAAGACACACACACACAGACCCATTGTATCTATAATTAAAACCCACAAACAAACCCCACCACGAGCGTTCCGGCCCCTCTCCCCACTCAAGCAGCTGCAGCAGGTCCTTCCCATCAGGATAGGGGTCACCAAACCTTGTTTTCTTTTCTTCTCCTTCATTTTTTCCCCCCAAGATTTGACCTTCAGGAGGCAATTCCTGGGCAACCCTCACAATGAGTGCCTTCCCCCATCCGCGTTAAGTGCTGGGGAAAGCTATCAGGCAAAGAAAATTGATTCCCTTTCAGAGGCAGAACCAGAGGCGGCGAGGGATTTGATTTCCCCGGAAGGTTATTATATTCAATGCTAACATTATTTAAAGGCTTTTCAATGGAGCTCTACTCCACAACACCTCATTATGGAGCAAAATCAGCCTAATGATTGCGCTCTGCCAAAGCTGGGGGGATCTCACTCCTGCTGGAGATGCTCTCCGCCTGGGAATGAGGTGCATCCATCACAGCAGCCTGGACAGGATGGGAACAGGAAGGAGAGCAGCCCTGTGCGATGATTGTTAGAATTCCTGGCTGCAAAGTTGTGACTTTTCCGTTCGAACGCGTGGGATTTTGCGTTTTGCGAGCGCCTCGCGGAGCTCCATCCATTAAACACGAGCTCAGGGCTGGGTCTGTTTGGACTGGCTGTTTCCCCTCCAGAAGGAATCCGTCAGGAGATCCAAATCATCGGGAATGTGGTCATTTATTTCCACGTTGCCTCACTAAGTGTGTGAACAGCACTTATCACCCCCTCACACACCTGCAGCGCCGGCACATTTGCATTTGTGGAACTAAACACATTTCTGCAAGGAATTAAGTAACATAAACCTGACTTTTTCTCAGTTTAGCCAGCAAAGCTCTTCCAATGTTTTTTTTTTTTCCCCCTCTCTGAAAAGGCCTTCCAATAAATGAAGTGACTTTGGGGTTTATAAAAAGTGTTTGCGTTTTCAGTGAAAACTCCAAATCGTAGAATCGTGGAATGGTTTGGGGTGGAAGAAACCTCAAAGCCCATCCCGTTCCACCCCTGCCATGGGCAGGAGCATCTTCCACTATCCCAGGCTGTCTAAGCCCTGTCCAAACCAGCCTTGGACACTTCCAGGGACGAGGCAGCCACAGCAGTGGTAGGCAGGTAGAAAAAACTTGTTGCCCACTCAAAAAATAACATTAAATACATTTTTATAATGAAAAACTTGGGTTTAATTGATGGATTTTCTCATGAAGGGAAAGATTACCCAGGTGATATCTCCTGTCTAACAGGAGAGTGCTTGGCAGCCTGGCAAGAAATGTTTAAAGTTATCAGAGCTGGGGCTTGAAATGCTGCCTGGTACAACTTAAATCAGTCAGACTCAGCTCCAACCTTCCGTAATCTAAAATTTAATGCAAACCAGAGCAAATTCCCCAGTGCAGCACGAATCAGGCACCAGGTCTGGCTCAGCAACCCCAGGCTTGCCCTCTCCCCCCTCCTCCAGCCTTCCTAACTGCTAGGAGCCTCTGCTTTTCCGAGCTTTTCCCTGCTAATTGAATCCCATTTACTGCAGGCCTGCCTGCATTTACAATGAGCTGGGGGATCGTTTCTGCCCAGACGCGGGGACTCGGCGGGGCTGCAACTCGTAACTCAAACGTGCCCCTTGCAAAGAGGGTTCAGGGCCCTCAGAGGAATAAACCCACACTCTGTGACCCTGCAGAGTCACCTCCCTGCAGACACGGAGTGGTGGGGGATCTTTCATCCCCCAGATCCCGAAATCCAGAGCTTTTCCACCCCCCAGGCATTGTGGGGCAGAGCTGGCTCTGGTTCTGACGCGTTTCAACAGATAAATAGGGATTTTTAAACTCCTTTCCCCCCAGTTTGCCATTAGAGTGATTAATGGAAGGAGAGGAAAAATGGATAAGAAGAGGGAAAATGGATAAGGAGAGGAGAGCAGCATCCTGCAGCCCACCCCTCCAGCTTGGAGATGGATGATGTCGGGAAGAGGAGCCAGCACCCACGCTGAAACCCCATCCCAAATCCAGGTTTAATATTTATAGCTGGGACAGCGCACCAGGAGCCTGAATCCCACACAGGGGTTGAATTATTGGGAGTTTTTCCCACTCTCTGCCTTCACCTCCAGCAGCAGCAGCAATTCCATATGGAAGCATCCCAGCACTTGCCCAGCCAGCAAAGCAATTTGCCAGTCAACAGCTGCATTAACCAGGAAATCCTCCCGGGCAGAATTCCTCCTTGAACCACAGAGTCCTTTATGGAGTCCCCCAGCCCTCCAACAACTGGATTTTAATAACTTTAATGACCCCAATCTTGTGAGCTCAAGCTAAAGATTAACTCTGGAGCTTTTATTGGATTTATTTGGGTGCAGGAGGGTTTGGAGTTGTTTTCCCTGTCAGAGGTTTGGCCCTGGGCTTGCAGTTGGATGCTCAACCCAATTGCTTCAGTTCAATAATTTTTCCTTCAGTTTTCCAACAGTTCCTAAAGTGCAAAGGGGCAGAAAGAGAAACCTGGGGGGTTTTATGGATATTTAAAGTTCATGAGGAGGGAGGTACCCTCTGAGGAGGTCAAGTGTGGATGTAGGAATGGGACAAATCCATTGGAAAAAATTCAAATTTGGAATTTTGAATTCCAAACTGTTTTGGACAAATCCAAATCTCCTGGAATGGTCACCATCACCCTGCTCCGATGGAGGCAGTGTCAGGACACTCAGCACTTCCCAAATCTCAGGAGAAATGAGGAGCTGCTGCCAGGAGCCCTCATGCTCGTTAACACCTCCTCATTTGCAAGTCTGGCAGCTGGAGGGGCTGGACCTTCTGCACGTGGGACATGTGGGAATTTGGACTTGTCACTGATGGAAGGTGCCCAACCCAATGTGATGGAAAACCCCCAATCCAACGCGATGGAAGACCCAGCCCAGCAGGATGGAAGACACCCAACCCAACATGGTGGAAGATGCCCAAAGTGATGGAAGATGCCCAGTACAACACAATGGAAGGTGCCCAACCCAATGCAATGGAAGATGCCCAACCCAACATGATGGAAGACCCAGCCCAACAGCATGGAAGACCCAACCCAGCAGGATGGAAGACACCCAACCCAACATGATGGAAGACATACAATGTGATGGAAGATGCCCAACCCAACGTGCTTGAAGACCCCCAATCCAACCTGATGGAAGATCCAGCCCAGCAGGATGGAAGACACCCACCCAACATGGTGGAAGATGCCCACAGTGATGGAAGATGCCCAGTACAACACAATGAAATGTGCCCAACCCAAAGCAATGAAAGACGCCCAACCCAACATGATGGAAGACACACATGATGGAAGATGCCTGACCCAAGGTGATGGAAGACACCCAACATGATGAAAGATGCCCAGTCCAATATGATGGAAGATGCCCAGTGTATTGGAAGACACCCAACCCAACATGATGGAAGATGCCCAACCCAGTATGATAGAAGATGCTCACCACAACAAGAATGAAGACACTCAACCGAACGTGATGGAAGATGCCCAACCCAGCCACGCTGGCACAGCCAGCTCAGCTCCAGGATTTTGACCTGGAGAATTTGGGGGGCACGGCCAACCCCACTGAGCAGGGCAATGTGGGCAGAGGGGTTCCCACCACTGCAGCTGCACTCATGCAAGAACCTCGGTGCTTCCAGAAGATCTTTTCCTTCCAAACCTTGGTTCAGTGCCAGAACATTCTTTAGCCCTACAGTGTGAATTCCAGATTGGTTTGGATGGAAAGGGACCTTAAAACCATCCCACTCCAGCCCCTGCCATGGGCAGGGACACCTCCCACTAGACCAGGTTGCTCCAAACCTGATCTGGAACATTTCCAGGAGTAGGGCAACCACCTCTCCATCTGTCCCACAAACGTTACCCTCTCCAGAGGAATTCTACCACGCACCCGTGAGGCATCAAAAACAGGGAAAGCAAAAGCAAGCCTGCAAATTCCATCCTTTCTAATGTGAACATGTTGAGTCAGAAGTTAATTAATGAGAAGTTGCACGTGAAAACTCCAGAATGAGTCTCCAGCTCTCTGAGTCAGACGCCCACAGGTTGGAGGAGGGAAGGAAGAGGGGGAGAAGGGCTTTGCAAAAGGATGCCCTGAGGAGCAGGACCAGGAATGAGGGGCCATCCACCCGTCACATAATTCCCAAGAAAGAGTTATATAGAGCATGATGAGAGATGTCAGTGCTTGAAAAAAAAAAAAAAAATCCCAAAAAGAAATAAAATGCCAGACGTCTACAAGCAGCAATTTGCCAGAAAAAGCAAAACAGCTGAGGAGGAGTAATCCGAGCCACATTATTTTCTCATTTTCTTCATTAATTTTAAATACCAAAACTTACAGCAAGGCAGGCCCTTAAAAAAAAAAAAAAAAAAAAAAAGGGAAAAAAAACCATTTAACTCTTTCTTCTCTGTGTGAATAAAGCAGCAGAGATTTTTCCAGTGAAGTCTCCCTTAGAACTGAGAGGATGGGAGCAGGGACACAGAGCAGAGCTGGCTGCTCAAGAAGAGCATGACAAGGTGCTGAACTTAAGAGTTACACCCAGCTTAGATCCCATCAGGGGCTATGGATGGGGAGATTTGGGAAAAGCCTCAAAATCCTTGGACAGTTCTGCTTTCCCTTCTCAGGGTGAGAAGCAGGGCAAGGCCAGCTCTCCCTCCTGCCACAGATATCAGGACAGGTCTGAATTATTACAGCACAGAGAGGAGTAATCTCCCAAAAAAGGAATTATTCCCAAACCAACCTGTGAGAAATTCCCCTGTTTGGTTTGAGATTGAACCTGCTCACCATCCTCCTTCCCTTTTCACTCTCTCCCCTCTGGATGCAGCCAGAGGTTCAGCCCAGTTTGACCAGTAACAACCTGAATTATTGGAGTTATTCCTCATTTTTGCCAGGTGCTGGGATAGCTGGGCCTGAAGGATCCACCAAGACAGGTGTGAAACAAAACATGATCTGTTAGTGGAGACACCTTGGAGCAAGGACAAGGAACACCTGGAGCCCAGTGGAACCTGTGACCCTGATGTGACACTGAGTGACAGCCACCAGAAGCTTTAGAAATACCTCAAGAGCACCAAACCCATTGGATGCACCAGGTTGTGCCACACCCAAAGGTCCAGGTCCCTCTCCAGCCAAGCACGCAACATCCAGACTTCCAAATTTAGGGAAAAAAATTCCTGAAGTTTTTATTGCCAAGGAGCTGCTTCACTGATGACTTGTAGAGGGATTTCAGCCCCAGCTTGCACCTCCTTATCCTGCACTTCTGGTGGTGATGGAGACAAGACCCAAATGCCTCAGACAGCAAAAAAGCTGCTGGTTTTCATCTCCCTGACAAACACAAGCCAGGCTCCAAACTCTTTTCATCCAAATTCTCTTTCTCAAAAAGAATATTTTATTCTCATAATATCTCAGTGCTCAAAGTTTGGGGTTTTATTCCTGAAACCCAAGCTGGAGGTGCTCCAGGTCAGAGGGGTAGGAGAAACCTGGAAAACCCTGCAGCTTCCTTCCCTTCCAGCCTATGGCAATGCTCTGCCTGAAGTCACACGAGTCACTTTTGGAATAAAACTCAGAAATCATCTCCCAGGTAAGAACTGAAGCTTTTGGAGTCCCTATTTCCACGAGGTTTGATTTGGAAGTGAAGAGGAACGTGAGCAGCAAGGGCCTGGTCCTGCTCCCACAGCAACACCCACTGCTGCCTGCCCTGGCTTTCATCCCAAATTTCACTTTTCCCACTGACAAAGCAAAGGATGAGACAAAGCAGGGAAGCAGGATTCCTGTTGGGGAGCTGTTTCCATAGAAACACCAAAATTAAGAGGGAGAGGAGCCTTCCAGCACCCCCCAGTGCCCCCAGGCCCGGCCTGCTCACACCCCAGCTGACAAAACACATTTCCGTGGGAATTCCATGGAATTCCTGCCACCACCGACCATCCTGGACAGAATTCCACTGCTGGGATCTCATCAGGGAGCAAATGCTCCGTGGGAGCAGCTCCCAAGGGCATTCCTGGGCTGTGATGGGCACGAGCCGCCCTCACGCTCCTGCCTGGGAGCTCTCGGATATATTTAACTGACAAGATGCACAAAAAACCCAGCAAGGAGAACACAGGAGTTATTTGGACAGGATTCACAGGTTTGCAGTATCCAGATGGAACACACAACTCCTCCAAGAACGTGAATATCATGTATTTTTTTCCCTTTTTTTTTTTTTTTTTTTGGATCCAAATTAACGTGGGCCACCAGCCAGGCTGTGTCAAGAGGAATGTTCACATAAGGGAAGCAGTCACAGCACGACCCTTTGTCCCAAAAAAACATCACTGCACTTCCCACTCTGCTGGGTTTAGGACAAAGGAGGTTACCAGGCTCCTACCTGGCACCAAAATCCAGGGAATCTGCTGGTCCTGGTGTCCTCCAGTGCTGGCTGGGAGGGAGGAATTTCATCTTCTCCTTTGGAAACGAAAACATATGTGCCAAAAAAAAAAAAAACCCAACAAAAAAACCCCAAGCCCTGAAGCATTAATGAAAACTGGATGCTGCTTCTTGTTACTTTCTAAATTTGAGATATAACAGGAACACCGAAAAATGTGCAAAGGAATGTTCTTCCCCCACCCCTCAGCGACAACAAGCTTTTCCCTGGTAGTTTGCAGCACCATCCCTGCTCCATAAAAACACAATAAAATCAGTGGGAGAAACACTAGAAGAGATTGACAGAGTAAAACAAGAACAAAGTATAAACCCAGAAGCATCAAGAGTAAGCCCTTAAGTCTCTTCTTCCTAATCTTCCCAATGATCTCCTCCACTGCTCTGTTTTATTACCTCTCAGAAGGGTTTTAGCTTTAATATAGATTGGAATTACTGGGGAAAGGAAACATTTTAAACATTTAGGCATCCTAACTCTTTCAAGAGAGGCTTCTTAACCTTTAATCCTCCTTCCTCCACCCGCGGGCCACGCAATATGTGGGGCAAAAGGTCAGGGACGTGGACAAAGGCAATAATCTGAGTGTAACCCACTTTTCTGGGAGCCAGGCAATCAGCAGTCAGTGCACAGACACACAGCCAGGGCTTCTGCTGCTGCTCAGGGCTGCTGGGCTCAGCTTAAACGCCGGCCAGGGTTTAAACCAGCGCACAGGCAGGGAGAGGGGCTGGAAGGGCCAGAGAGGGCCACGGGCAGCAGAGGGGACACAAAGCCATCAGATGGTTTGGTTGGGATCTTAAAGTCCATTTAAGGGCAGGGACAACTTCCACAGGCTGCTCCAACCTGGATTTGGACACTTCCAAGGATCCAGGGGCAGCCACAGCTTTTCTGGGCATTCCATGCCACAGCTGGCACTCTCCAAAGAGTTCAGTGTAGCCATGATGTTTTATGAAAAATCCCTTTTGTTAGGATTTTTTCTCCTGAGAAGCTGAGAAGCCTCAGAGGAAAAGAAAAACAATGATTATCTGCTGCTGTGGGATGCAACAGGTGCATCTTTGATTGGTCCATGTTGGTTGTTTCTAATTAATGGCCAATCATGGTCTGGCTGTCTCAGACCCTCAGAGTCACAAGCTTTTGTTATCATTCCATTCCTTCCCTTTCAAGCCTTCTGATGAAATCCTTTCTTCTATTCTTTTAGTATAGTTTTAATATAATATACATCATAAAATAATCAATCAGCCTTCTGAAACATGGAGTCAAGATTCTCATTTCTTCCCTTGTCATGGGACCCCTGCAAACACCACCACAGTTCAGGCTTGGCCAAGCAGCTCTTTGGATGATCTGAGTTGATTCTTTCCCTGTTTTTCTTGTCCCTGGGGTGTTTTTGGGGTGATCAGTGAGTTATGATCAGCTCTGCCCTGCTGTCCCCAGCCCCAGAGCTCTTTAGGAGCTACAGCTGTCACAGCCCGGTGAGGGACGTGTGGCCTTGGCTGGGGTGGCTGTCACAGCCCCGTCACTGCTGTGCACCCAGGGGTCTCATCTGGCCTTTAGGATGGCTCCTGGCAGCTTGCAAATCAAACAGCAACAGCAAAATCAGCTCCAGATCCCCCCCTGGGCTGAGCAGCTCCATGAAATCCTTCCCTGCCACCATAAATATTCAGGAGGTGCCCCAGGGAGCTGTGCCTTCATTTCCTGTGCCCTGTCGCTGGCAGGGTGACAGCTCCGGAGCCAGGACACTGCCCCGACATCCTCGGGGAGTCTGGAGGGACAGCAATGCTCACAGCAGAGAGTGCACAGCCCACAGCCGCCCTGCCTCGGTGACCTTTCCAAATCCGCTCACTCCAGCAGCTCTGCAGAGCCCAGACTAAGGAGAAATGCTGATTTTTCCACAAGTTCACTCACTCCCAAAAGGCTCCCCAAGGAACAGGGAATGGCTGCAGCCACTGGTGTAGCCTCAGCCCAAACTAAGGAGAAATGTCATTTTTTCCACAAGTTCATTCACTCCCAAGGGAACAGGGAAATGGCTGCAGCCACTGGTGTAGCCAGAGCCCAAATTAACCAGAAATGGCAATTTTTAAGGAACAGGAAAATGGCTGCAGCCACCGGTGTAGCCAGAGCCCAAACTAAGGAGAAATGCCAATTTTTCCACAAATTCATTCACTCCCAAGGGAACAGGGAAATGGCTGCAGCCACCGGTGTAGCCAGAGCCCAAATTAACCAGAAATGGCAATTTTTAAGGAACAGGAAAATGGCTGCAGCCACCGGTGTAGCCAGAGCCCAAACTAAGGAGAAATGCCAATTTTTCCACAAGTTCATGCACTCCCAAAGGAACTGGGAATAGCTGCAGCCATTGGTGCAGCCAGAGCCCAAACTGGGTCCCCTGAAGGCAGCTTCCCCCCGGTGAAAAAAGCGAGCACGACAGAAAAATAGGAGTTTTAAAAGAGATTCATCCCTTCTGCTGCTTTTCCACACCAAAACTGATTCACTCAGCTAAACATTCAGCCCCGAGGCTCTCTTCCCTCAGACTGATTCACTCCAAGGGTTGTTTCACTCAGGGCAGAAAGGACGGAGGATCCTCCTTCCTTTCTATTCAGGCTTGGCTGGCAGCAGCTGAGCTGGGGCTGCTCGCAGGGGATGCTGAGCTTCGGGGTGATGAAATGATGCTCTCACCATCACCTCGGGGCCGAGAAACCTCTCCTGATCTCCCAGCTCCAGTGACTTTGGAAGGAGATGAATAAAGATGCGGATTTTGAATATTCAAGTACACAGAGATGTGTTGATGCTGCCTTTTGTTAGACACAGCAGACACTGATTTGTACCTTCTGTCAGAGCTAAAGATTTGGGAGACAGCACAAAATGTTGGGTCTGCTGTGTGGAGTTGAAAAAAAAAAAAAGAAAAAACTAAACTAAAAATTCAAGGAAATCCGTGTGCGCGTTGCTGCATGTCTGGGTTGTTGTGGTTCATCTACAAGTTGGAAGGAAATAATTCAAGAAAATTAATTCAATTCCAACTAAACGATCCTGGGCTGTCAAAGTTGTGACAGTAGCATCAGTCTGGGAGGTAAGTGACATTTAAAATTTTAAGAAAATTCAGCAAAATGGACCAGGAATGATCCCATTTGTCCTGATCAGTATTTATTTATCCCAGAGGAAAATACTGATTTATCCCACAGATTAACCCCTCTGACTTAGCCATTTGGAAGGCCCTGACAACTAAAAATGCAAACAAGGTGCACCAAACAAGCTTTTGGCAGCTTTTGCAGGCTGAAATCTGACGTGCAGGATGGGAACCCAGAGCATTTCATGGCTCCATCACACAGACAGGGAACCTCAGCAAAATTCCCTCTGCCTTTGATCATCTCACAGGCCTCATCTGTTCCTATCAGAACTTCTGAAGAGGAGTGTCTGATGTTTCCTTCTGAAGTCGATGTGAGAAAGTGAAGAGCCTTTATTTTAAGGTACCTTTAGAAAGGAGGAGGTTGGCACATGCAAAATGGAGTTTTCACTCCTTTGTTTGAGTCATTCCAGCGCAGAAAAAAAAGAATCTGTCAGTGACAAGTCAGGAGGTTGTTTGTTATTCTTGAACTTGTAAAAAAGAGAATATTAAACCCACCAGGAACGTGTTCTGAAAATTCCACTGTTCCTTATTCTTCCTGAAGTGTTGTGCCATGGAATGAGGTAAACCAGCAAAAAAGCAAATTAGGAACACAATTTTGGGGACAGAATTAACAAATTCTGTTAGGTGACAGAATTAGGTAACAGCACCTAACCAGGTTTGTCAGCAGAAGGGTTTTGTTCTCCAGAGTAAAAATGCTCACGAGTCAAGAGGTTTAATTTTAAATATCTGACAGAGCAAAATGCAGCAATTGGAATAATTATTTACCTCATGACTCCACCCAAGGCATCTCTACAGCAATAATTTTACTCCCAAATACCAAATCAATGCTGGAAAGCCCAGACAGGGAGTTCACACCTGGATTTTGCCTCCCTCAGTGGCTCAGAGGGGGAAATATCTGGGAATTCCTGATATGTAACACCTCCCAATGGGAATTTTTATCCCAGTTTTCACTAAAGGCATTGGAAAGTGTTCCATAAACTTCACTGAGCTCGGGATGTGGGTAAGGAGAATCCTGAAGAGGCTTTGCAAGAAGATTTCCTGGACTGTGTCCTGAAATTCTGCAGCTTCTGACCTCCCTTTTCACAGAGCTGAGTTAAGATTTGCTCCTAAAACATGGGGCAGAAGAGGAATATTCAGGGATTTTCAGCATCCCGGCAAAGGTAACATGCTGCACAATTTGGTTCCAAATCTGGGAATTGATGGAATTCAGGTGTCAATAATTTAGTGCTGAGGCTGTCACCAAAGCTGGAGGCCAGAAATAGCCTGGATTGAGGTTAATGTGGCCTGAACTTGGTATCAAATCTGGGAATTGATGGAATTTAGGTGTCCACAATTTAATACTGAGGCTGTCACCAAAGATAGAGGCCAGAAATAGTTCGGATTAAGTTTAATATGGTCTGAATTTTGTTCCAGTTCTGGGAATTGATGGAATTCGGGTGTCAATAATTTAGTGCTGAGGCTGTCACCAAAGCTGGAGGCCAGAAATAATAAGGATTAAGTTTCATATGACTTGAATTTGGTGGCAAATCTGGGAATTGATGGAATTCAGGTGTCAATAATTCAGTGCTGAGGCTGCCACCAAAACTGGAAGCCAGAAATAGTCTGGATTAAGTTTCATGGGACCTGAATTTGGTGGCAAATCTGGGAATTTGTGGAATTCAGGTGTCAATAATTCAGTGCTGAGGCTGCCACCAAAACTGGAAGCCAGAAATAGTCTGGATTAAGTTTCATGGGACCTGAATTTGGTGGCACATCTGGCAATTGATGGAATTCAGGTGCCAATAATTTAATGCTGAGGCTGTCACCGAAGCTGAAAAAAGGAAAATCAGAGGGGTTAATCTGTGGGATAAATTCCCTGAAATTTCCAGCCAGGAGGTTTGGTTAAACCCCATAAATCTGGCCAGAAAGGGCCTCACACGTCAGGAGAGCCATTTTATCACAACATCCATCAGCTCCTGCGATGGGGAGCTGTGTGATTTCTGCTCTCACGTTGTGCCAGGTGCTGGGCTCTTTCATGGCCTGCCAGACAGGAACAGGCAGCCCCCATGCCACAAACCTCTCTGTGAGACACGCTTCCCATCCGTGGGCGTCACAAAATACAAAATACGACCCCATCTGGTTAAAAAAAAACCACCAATAAATGAGGAATCTGGTGTAGCCCGTTAGGCATGGCACTGGGTTTGAACTGGAATTTCTGCCTCCTCAGGTTTTCTAACACTTCCCAGATGGATAAAGACTGACCAAAAATAGAAGCAGCCTATGAAAAGGTGACTTTGATGCAGTTCTGAGGGGAACCTTTCTCCTCACCTGGCACCCAGCACATCTGGCACCCAGAGCCTGCAGTGGCACATTCCAGAGCAGATTGCAGAGGGCTCAGGATCACCTGGAGCATTCCCAGCTGCCAGGCCTGGAGTCTGTGCCACCAGCAGGTCCCAAGAGACAGCCCCACGTCCTCCTGCTCCTCCTGGACCTCTGCGTCCAAGAGTTGTGAGCTCAGGAAAACGCAAACCTGACACAAACCAGTCCTTTTCCCAGTTCAGCTGCAGTGAGGACCAAATTCAGGTCCCACGGAACCCAATCCAGACTATTTCTGGCCTCCAGCTTTGGTGACAGCCTCAGCACTAAATTATTGATACCTAAACTCCATCAATCCCCAGATTTGCCACCAAATTCAGGTCCCATTAAACCCAATCCAGATTATTTCTGGCCTCCAGCTTTGGTGACAGCCTCAGCACTAAATTATTGATACCTAAACTCCATCAATTTCCAGATTTGCCACCAAATTCAGGTCCCATTAAACCCAATCCAGACTATTTCTGGCCTCCAGCTTTGGTGACAGCCTCAGCACTAAATTATTGACACCTGAATTAGGTAAATTTGGAGTGGGACCAGTGGTAAATAGAAATATCTCCCAAACCACCCAAGCTGCAATCATTCCCTGTTGGATGTGGCTGTGTTGGATGTGGCAGCATCCCTGAGGTGCTGCTGGAAGGGACCTGGGGAAAAAGGAGTTGGGAATCTCCTCACTCACCCCGTGAGAGCAACAAGGAGCAGCGCATGCTTCCCAGGAAAAATATTCCTGTTTAATCAAATTATATTTTAAAATATTAAATTATAGTAAAACATATTAAAATTATAATATAATTATATAATGTAATTATATATTCTATTCGATTCTATTCTATTTTACATTACTGTATTAAATTATATTAAAAATGTTCCAGTTTAATCAAATTATATTTAAAATATATAATATATAAAATATATTTATTTATTCTTATATATTATATATTAATATAATTTAATATTTAAAATATTAAAATATTAAGATATATAAGCATATAATATAAATATAATATAAATATATAATATAAATATATAATATAAATATAATATAAATATAAATATATATAAAATACATATTATAATAGATAATATATAATTTATATAACAATATATTTTTATACAATATAAATATAAAGATATAATATAAAAATATACCATGATTATATATTATATTATATTATATTATATTATATTATATTATATTATATTATATTATATTATATTATATTATTGTATATTATATTATATTATTGTATATTATATTATATTATTGTATATTATATTATGTTATTGTATATTATATTATATTATATTATATTATATTATATTATATTATATTATATTATATTATATTATATTATATTATATTATATTATATTATATTATATTATATTATATTATATTATATTATTATATTAAATTATATTAAAAATATTCCTGTTTAAGCAAATTATAAAGCTTTTAAAACGTGATTTCTCTCTTTTAAACAAAACTGAGGTGAATTAGTGTCTGCCTCAACCTCAGATCCATCTGGATAATCCTGCACCAGGGCTCCTGTTGGAAGGATGTCCCTGGAAATGTCACATCCCAGTTTAGAAAAATTGATAAAATTCTCTGTTTGGTGAAAAACTGGGAGATTACAGAACCAGGGTGTGCTGGTGAAGGATTCCCAGTAAATCCCCAGTAAAGCAGAGCCCAAGCCAAGCAGCTTTGTGGGAAATGCCCTTTTCCTCCCTGTCCTTTTGGTGGACATTCCAGAGGAGATAAAGGAGGAAATCCCTTTCAGGTTCACAGCAATCCATCCAGGGAGGGGAATGTCTTGCCAAAAAGAAAACAAATCGTGCAAAGACTTGTCTGCTCCCCTAAAAGCCTCTTTTCCCAGTGGTGGCCAGCAAATCTCTGGAAATGCCAGAAGAAAGGGATTGTTCATATAAACACATCCATTTCCAGGGGAAGTTTACTCTTCCTGAAGCCAGAGAATGTTTATTTTGTGGCAAAGAGCACGTTAAAACCTTTCCTCCCTTCTCCTCCACCCCTGGCACTCAGGGATTCCTCATTCCTCATTCCCCAGCTTTAGCAGGCCAGGGGAAGGGGGGAGCCCCAGTGAAGGAAAACGTGAGGAAAAATAAACCCAGGGAATGGAATGGATAAACAAAATAGCTGAGCTGGAGCGCGGAGGCTGAAAACTCCCTGGCTGGGGCAGTGCCAGAGCATGGTGAGAGCTGCCAGCTCTGTGGGGTGATCCCAAATATCCCCTGGACCACAGGCTGGGATCCCATCCCTCTGCTGCCCTTGGGGATGTGGCTGGGATGCCAGGGAGGCCGGGAATGCTCCTGCAGCTTTTAGAGATGCAAAATCAATGGAAACGATTGGAAGTCGGGTTTAACACAGTCCTAATGAAGTTTAATGGGCGCCATTAGGAAAATTGGGAGCACCAGCACAATTCATCATTGCACAGACACGTGGAAAATGGGAATAAAGAATATCTGGGGGGGTTTTAGCACTAGGGAAACCACCAGGGAAAATTCCTGAAATTTAGGCTATTGTTTCGTGTCCCTGCTTGCTGTACTATTGTAACTTTTCCTGCTTTCACACTTGGCAGCTGCAGCCAGCTCTGAGTTTTTTGCTCTTTCTGTTTCTGCTTTCCCAGCTTTCTCAAAATCTTCTTACTTTTACTATTTCCCACAGTTCCCAGGGTGGAAATGGGAATAAAACCAGCAAATACCCACACTAAGGATGAAACCCTGATTCGGGGTTTCCAGTCTAACTCCAGGACCTCACCCCAGAGTTTTGAAGACTCCAAGGATGGAGTTTGTGCAGCTTTTCTGGGCTCCTGGAAGAACAGAGAGGAAACAGCTGAAAATTCACTTTCTGCTTGCCTTGGGCACCAAAGCAGCTCCTCAGGGGCACCTCTGGCTCCTCTGCTTCCAGAGCAGGGGATCCAGCAGGGAATCTGTAAGGGGAATTCCAGGTGAGGTCTGGAGTTTTCAGGCAGGGGGTGCTGGTGAATGGGAAAGGTCCAAAATTCCCGTTCCAAAGAGAGAGAGAAGAATTCTGGAATCATGGAAGGGTTTGGGTTGGAAAGGAGCTTAAAGCTCATCCCATCCCTGCCATGGCAGGGACATCTTCCCTATCCCAGGGTGCTCCAGCCTGGCCTTGGGCACTACCAGAGATCCAGGGGCAGCCACAGCTGCTCTGGGAATTCCCAGTTCCCAGTGTCCCATCCATGCCTGCCCTCTGGCACTGGGAGCCATTCCCTGGCTCCTGTCCCTCCATCCCTTGTCCCCAGTCCCTCTCAGCTCTCCTGGAGCCCCTTCAGGCCCTGGAAAGGTTTCCTGGAGCCTTCCCTTCTCCAGGGGAACATCCCCAGCTCTCCCAGCCTTTCCCTCTGATCGTCTCCATGGTCTCCTCTGGACTCTCCAGCAGCTCCAGGTCCTTTCCATGCTGGAGATCCCTGAGGAAAAAGGGGATCCCCGAGGAAAAAAATCATCTCAGTAACAACAGAAAAAACAACAAGACCTGGGCATGAACTTCAGCTTTCAGCTCCACGTTTTGGACACCGAGGAGTTTCCCTGAACTGAAGGCACGAGGATCTTTCCAAAAAGGCTTTCCAAGCAGGAATTAGGAAATCCTGTCGTGTGCATTTCTTCCTCTCCCTCAAACTGAGAGCAGCAATCTCCGAGGGAAGAATTTAATCAAAGCCAGCTGCTAATTACTTTCCTGACACCAGGGGAGAAGGATGTTGGCATCCAAAAGATCTGGAAGATTTTTCCTTATTAATATTTGATAAATCTGTAATTGGATCGTTTGATTCCGCAGTCTCCTTTGAATAGGAACTTTATTGAAATGAATCTTTATTAATTCAAAGGCACAAAGTTGAGGGGCTGATAACTCAAGGATTGATTGGAGTATCTGGAAGTGGCAGCCCTGGAGAGGAGATAAATTGGGATTGCCTAAGGACAAGTCAATACAGGCTGCATTTAATCCACAGTGATTCCTATTAGAGGGCAGAAATTACATTCTGTAAAGAGTTAAATTTCTCTGATTTCTCATTTCTCTTTTTTTTTTTTTTTTTTTTTTGCTGAAGTTCAGAGATTCCACATGAATATTTAATTCAAAAGCAAACGAGAATTAAGTGTGCTAACATTGAATTAATAAAAGAGTTGAGTGGCATCCAATAGTGAGCAAATGTGGTCATGAAAAAGTCCAAAAATCAAAATTGCAACGTTATATATCTTGCAACTTAATACATCACATTGTTTAGGAACTGATATCACAATTTCCTCTTGATCCTGATAAAATAAAGCCAAGACTTTATTAAATGCAGTAAGAACATTGTAAGGCTGAATATTATCACCCTGGCCACAAACCCAAAGTCCTGCTCTGATTTTGAACTATGGAAACCTCTGGCACTGGTTTGTTAATAAATTTCTGCTAATAAACCAGTGACAAAGCAAAATAAATGTGCAGAAACCTCTGGTTTAGAAGGAAAATAAATTCAAGGCCTTGTGCAAAGTCACTGAGGGATGGGAACGCCCAAACTTTTATTGGGGAGAGATTAAAATTCCTTTTTCTTCACCAGCAACGCTGCTTGGAACAGACAGTGAAGAAATGGTAAAAAATGAGAAAGATAACTTTAATCCTTGGGGTTGTGACCATTCTCTGGGGAGCCTGTCCAGAGCTCTTCCATAAAAAACAAACAAACAAACAAAAAAAAACAAACAAAAAAACCCCCAAAAAAACAAAAAACAAAAAACAAACCCAAAAAACCAACAAACACACAAAATCAACATGGAGGGAAGCCATTGAAGAAGGTTTTAAATACTTTTATTATTATTTTGTAAAGTTATTTGAGGTACCACCCTTGAAGTCACAGTTTTGAGGCAGAAGCGCCACTGATGCTCCCCATTCCCAGCGAACACCTGGCTTTATGCTTTCCCTTACAGGAAACACCCTCTCCTCCTTTCAAATCCCTTCAACAAAATCCTTTCCCCCATTTTATCTCCATTTTCCCTCTTCTTCTCCCCATTTTTCCCTTTTCCTCCCCATTTTTCTCCTTTTTTGGATCCCCAGGAACCATGAAGGCGATGAGGGCGGCTGACGGTCCGTGACTGCCCCCTGGTGCCCCGCATGGGAACAGCGCCCACGGCCGCCCTTCTGCGCCCCTCACACGGGGCAGCACCGCCTTGGGAGCACCCAGGGGACACCTCAGCCCCGCTGCGACCGATCCCGGCCCTGCCACCACCGATCCCGGCCCCACCACCACCGATCCCGGCCCCGCCGCTCCCACGGGAACCTCCCCAGCCCCGCCGGCCCCGCCGCCATCACCGCCTCCCCCTCACGCCCTCCACCGCCCCTCCCGCAGCCCTGAGAAACAGAACGCCGAGCGGCGGATTCCGCGCATTGCCGCGCCGCGCCCATCGAGGTGTCGGCGGATCGGCTGGCTCAGCCTGGGGACGCGCGGCGAGGGCGCGGCAGGGGCGGGTGGGCGCCGCCATTTTGCAGGAAGAGGTGAGAGGACCGGGGGCTCCTTTGCTTTTCCTCTTTTCCCGTTTCCTTCTCTCTTTTCCCGTTTCCTTCTCTCTTTTCCCGTTTCCTTCTCTCTTTTCCCTTTCCTTCTCCCATTTTCCCGTTTTTTGCTTCCTTCCCGTCAGCTGTTGCTGCCTGTCCGCGCTAGCGCCGCTGCTGGGACGCGGGGAGGCCGGGCGGGGTGTGAGGGGGCTCCGGGGCTGGGGAGTTCAGCGCCTTTTTTTCCCTTTTTCCTTTTCCCTTTTTCCTTTTCCTCGTTCCCTTTCCGTTCTCTGCCCTTTCCCTTCTCTTTTGCAGGGCTGTCCGGGGCTGTCATTGCCGGGGAGCAGCGTCTGCCATGGCCAATGTGAGTGAGCGAGGCCCGGGAGCGGCGGAGTTGAGGATTAAATCAATTACAAACAGGTTTGGGTGGGGGAAAAAAAAAACTTAAAAAAAAAAAATCCTTTAATTCCAACTCCGTGCCGTGAGAAGGGACAAATTCCAGCGTGCTCCAAAGCTTGGACACTTGTTGAACCTCAGCACCCTCAGAGGGAAGAATTTCTCCCTAAAATCCCACCCCAGCTCTCCTCTAGTTTAAATATCCCAGGAATAATGACAAAATTAAGGATTAAATCAAATTTTTTTCTGTGCTTTTTCTGTCACGCTGGGCTCAGGCGCGTGTTTTGGAGCGCTCAGCTGATCTGAAGCAATAAAACGCCTTTTATTGATTGTTTTTCCTGTTATCGATTGTTTTTATTGCTGCCGCCGTGGGGATGAACAATAATAACATGAATAATTAATTTATTCCCTCGCTGCTTCTCGTGCAATGCCAGGTGTGTAAATATTTGCATGAGTGAGCTGCAATTAGTGACATCTCCGTGGTAAGTGAGGCTGGTAATGAGGAGAAATTCTCTTTTCTGCTAATTACATGTTGGCTGTAATTGTTTACATCTGTTTGTAGCACCCTCATCGTGCAAAAATTGATTTTAATAGAGATTTGACATGATAAAGAAAAAAGATTTGAGAGGAATCAGACACAGGAACCTTTTAAAGCTGTTGAAAAGGAGACAGCTCCAGGCTTGAACTGTAAATAATTGATTTAAGTTATAAATTCAATGTGTTTTGAAGCATTTGAGTTTTTATAAATTGGTAGAAATTATTTTATATTTACACAGAAGCACTGGATAAAAAAAACCTACTGCCTTAGGTGCTGATGCTTTAAATACAATTTTATATTCAACATCCAAATAGTACCATTTATTCCCTTTTTTTAAAAGTAAATTATTTCTGAAAGTGCCTCTTTTGATGTAAAATTGCATAAATTTTTATAAAATAAAAGCTGCAGCACTCGAGGAAAATCCTTTTATGGGATTTTCTCAAAAGAATTGTTACTCCTCACCTGAAAAGTTGAATTTTCCAAAAAACACCCACCCTGTGGCATTTGGGATTTGTGTTTTCCAGGAGATAATAATGGAGACAATCCCTGTCCAGAATTTAATTTAAATTTTAAATTTTCAGGGCTTTAATCAACACTAAAACCACTTTAAGGCTTTTTCTTTGCTTGGAACAACAAAATATAAAAACAGCAATAAAATATTTCTAAAGTTTGATGTTACAGCTGGCCATAATTCAAATTTTAACATAATTCTTGATGGAGGATTTTTCTTATGAAAGAAAGTTTTTAAAACCACTTTAAGGATTTTTCTTTGCTTGGAACAACAAAAATATAAAAATTAAAATAAAATATTTCTACAACTGGATGTTACAGCTGGCCATAATTCCAATTTTAACATAATTATTGGGAGAAGATTTTTCTTATGAAAGAAAGCTTTAAAACCACTTTAAGGCTTTTTCTTTGCTTGGAAAGAAAAATATAAAAATATACAAAATTTAAAAATTAAAATAACAATAAAATATTTCTAAAGTTTGATGTTACAGCTGGCCATAATTCAGATTTTAATATAATTATTGAGGGAAGAATTTTCTTATGAAAGAAAGTTTTAAAACCACTTTAAGGATTTTTCTTTGCTTGGAACAACAAAATATCAAAACAATAAAAAAATATTTTTACAATTTGATATTACAGCTGCCCATAATTCAAATTTTAACATAATTATTGGGAGAGGATTTTTCTTATGAAAGAAAGCTTTAAAACCACTTTAAGGCTTTTTCTTTGCTTAGAGAGAAAAATATAAAAATATACAAAATATACAAAATATAAAAATTAAAATAACAATAAAATATTTCTACAACTTGAGGTTACAACTGGCCATAATTCAAATTTTAACATAATTATTGGGGGAGGATTTTTCTTATGAAAGAAAGGTTTAAAACCACTTTAAGGATTTTTCTATTTTTCTTTGCTTGGCACACCAAAATATCTAAACAACAATAAAATATTTCTACATCTGGATGTTACAACTGGCCATAATTCACATTTTAATATAATTATTGATGGAGGATTTTTCTTATGAAAAAAAGCTTTAAAACCACTTTAAGGCTTTTTCTTTGCTTGGAACAACAAAATATAAAAATTAAAATAAAATATTTGAAAGAAAGGTTAAAACCACTAAAACCACTTTAAGGCTTTTTCTTTGCTAGGAACACCAAAATATAAAAATTAAAATAACAATAAAATATTTCTAAAGTTTGGTGTTACAGCTGGCCATAATTCAGATTTTAACATAATTATTGGGAGAGGATTTTTCACGGAGCCGCGTTTAAATGAATCTTTGGATTTTTATTGTGAAATTACTATTTTATTCAATGAATAATTTATTATTTTACTTGTTTTTCTCTCCTCAGGTGCTGTGTAGCAGAGCAAGGTTGGTCTCCTACCTGCCAGGATTTTACTCCTTGCTCAGGAGGGTTGGAAATGCCAAAGCTTTTTCCACTGCAGGATCCTCTGGCTCAGATGAGCCCCACGTGGCTGCTGCACCCCCTGATTTATGTAAGGAAAAAGAACTTTATTCCCCTGAAAATCTGAATTATCTGAATTTGGAACTGGGGTTCTTGACTTGGTAGAAGAGAAAAAGCAAATTTATGGAGAAAAACTACATTTAGGGGAAAAAAGCACATTTAGAAAATGAAAAAGCAATTTTATTGCCTTGAAATCCCAATTTGGAAATGAGATTTTTGACTTGGTAGAAAAGCAAATTTAAGAAGAAAAAGCACATTTAGAAAAAAAAACCAAAAAGTAAATTTATTCCCTTGAAATCCCAATTTGGAAGTGGGATTTTTGACTTGGTACAAAAGCAAATTTAAGGAAAAAAAGCACATTTAGAAAAAAGAAAAAGCAAATTTATTCCCTTGAAATCAGAATTGAGAAGTCGGATTTTTGCCTTGGTAGAAAAGCAAATTTATTAAAAACAGCACATTTAGAAAAAAGAAAAAGCAAATTTATTCCCTGAAAATCTCGATTTGGAACTGAGGTTCTTGACTTGGTAGAAGAGAAAAATCAAATTTATGGAGAAAAAGCAAGTTTAGGGGAAAAAAGCAATTTTATTCCCTTGAAATCTGAATTTGGAAGTGGGATTTTTGACTTGGTAGAAAAGCAAATTTATTAAAAAAGCACATTTAGAAAAAAAGAGAAAGTAAATTTATTGCCTGGAAATCCCAATTTGGAAGTGGGATTTTTGACTTGGTACAAAAGCAAATTTAAGGAAAAAAAGCACATTTAGAAAAAAGAAAAAGCAAATTTATTCCCTTGAAATCTGAATTTAGAATTGGGTTTTTTGACTCTGTAGAAGGGAAAAATCAAATTTATGAAGAAAAAGTAAATTTAAGTAGGAAAAGCACATTTAGAAAAAAGAGAAAGCAAATTTATTCCTTGAAATCTGAATTTAGAATTGGGATTTTTGTCTTGGTAGAACAGTAAAAGCAAATTTAAGAAGAAGAAGAAGGAGCAAGTTTAGGATTCCCTGCTGTCTTTGGGTTTCCCTGCTGTCTTTGGGATTTCCTGGCCATTTTGGGGGATTTCCTGCTGGTTTTGGGATTTTCCTTCTGTCTTTGCAATTTCCCAGCCATTTTTGGGATTTCCTGACCATTTTTGGGTTTCCCTGACCGTTTTTGGGATTTCCTCATTGCTTTGAGATTTCCTTGACTGTCTTTTGGATTCCCCTGGCCATTTTTGGGATTCCCTGCTGTCTTTGGGATTTCCTGGCCGTTTTTGGATTTCCTGACCATTTTTGGGTTTCCATGGCTGCTTTGCGGTTTTCCTGCTGACTTTGGGATTTCCTGGCTGCTTTGGGGTTTCCTGGCTACTTTTGGGATTTCCCTGACCCTCTTTGGGATTCCCTGTTTCTTTGGGATTTCCCTGCTGGTTTTTGAGATTTCCCTGCCCGTCTTTGGTTTTCCCTGCTGTCTTTCGGGTTTCCTGACCGTTTTTGGGATTTCCTGACCATCTTTGGGATTTCCCTTCTGTCTTTGAGATTTCCTGACCAGTTTTGGGATTTCCCTGCTGTCTTTGAGATTTCCTGACCAGTTTTGGGATTTCCCTGCTGTCTTTGAGATTTCCTGACCAGTTTTGGGATTTCCTCGCCATTTTTGGAATTTCCTTGCTGCTTTGGGCTTTCCCTGCTGTCTTTGGGATTTCCCTGTCTCTTTGGGATTTCCCTGCTGTCTTTAGGGTTTCCTGACCATTTTGGGTGGTTTCCCTGCTGTTTTTGGGGTTTCCCTGATGGTGCCTTTGGGTTTCCCCACCCTGCAGGTCCCAGGACGGTGTGGCCGGACGAGCTGATGGGTCCCTTCGGGCCGCAGGACCAGCGCTTCCAGCTGCCAGGAACATTGGCTTCGGGTGCCACCTGCATGGCACTGCCAGCCAGAGAGCCCAGCCCGCCCCCAGCCTGCCCGACCTGCTGGCAGAGCCCTCGGCCAGCGACAGGCACGAGTTTGTCATGGCCCAGTACATCAACGAGTTCCAGTGAGGGAAAGCCCTGGAACGTTCCCTCGCCCAGGGTTTGCTCCTGGGGAGCTGAGAGGCCTCAGAGAAAAGGGAAAAATTCTTATCAATTATTTATTCTTCATTCTTATTTGTTTCTCGTCTGTTTTGCTGCTTTGGAATGCCTCTGAGAACATGGAGTCAGATTCATCCTTCCTTTCCTTCCTTTCCTTCCTTTCCTTCCTTTCCTTCCTTTCCTTCCTTTCTTCCTTTCCTTCCTTTCCTTCCTTTCCTTCCTTCCCTTCCTTCCCTTCCTTCCCTTCCTTCCCTTCCTTCCCTTCCTTCCCTTCCTTCCCTTCCTTCCGTTCCTTCCCTTCAGCCACTCCCTCCTTACCCCTTTCCTTTCCCCCTTTTCCTTTGCCCCTTTTCCTTTGCCCCTTTTCCTTTGCCCCTTTTCCTTTGCCCCTTTTCCTTTGCCCCTTTTCCTTTGCCCCTTTTCCTTTGCCCCTTTTCCTTTGCCCCTTTTCCTTTGCCCTTTTCCTTTGCCCCTTTTCCTTTGCCCCCTTTCCTTTCCCCTTTCTTCCCCCTTTCCTTCCCCTTTTCCTTTCCCCCTTTCCTTTTCCCCCTTTCCTTTTCCCCCTTTCCTTTTCCCCCTTTCCTTTTCCCCCTTTCCTTTTCCCCCTTTTCCTTTCCCCCTTTTCCTTTCCCCCTTTTCCTTTCCCCTTTTCCTTTCCCCCTTTTCCTTTCCCCCTTTTCCTTTCCTTTCCCCCTTTTCCTTTCCCTTTCCTTTCCTTTCTTTCCTTTCCTTTCCTTTCCTTTCCTTTCCTTTCCTTTCCTTTCCTTTCCTTTCCTTTCCTTTCCTTTCCTTTCCTTTCCTTTCCTTTCCTTTCCTTTCCTTTCCTTTCCTTTCCTTTCCTTTCCTTTCCTTTCCTTTCCTTTCCTTTCCTTTCCTTTCCTTTCCTTTCCTTTCCTTTCTTTCCTTCCTTTCCTTCCTTTCCTTTCCTTTCCTTTCCTTTCCTTTCCCTCCACCACTTCCTCCTTCCTTTTCCTTTCCCCCTTTCCTTCCCCTTCCTTTTCCCCTTTCCTTTCCCTTTCCTTTCTCTTTTCCCCTTTCCCAGCAACCCCCTGCATGGGGGACAAACACAACTCTTCCTCAAAAAGGATTTTCTGCCCACTTTTCTGCCACAGAAACTGCCTACAAGGTGGTTCTTTTTTGGGACAAAAATATTTCAGGCTGTTTGAAACAGCATTTTAGGAGTGATTAATGGAGGATTTCAGTCCTCAAAGCTGCTGTTGGCCAAGTCTCACCACCTTTTACCCTGGAAAATTGGAATTTCCTTCAGTATTTTATTGAATGGATCTGGATTTGCAAAGTTTGGACAATGTTTAATTCTGATAACCATGGAATTCACCCAGGAATCCCCCAGCCTCACAATGAAAGATTCATCATTATGAGTATACCCAATAAAATTGGAATTTTCCTTCAGTATTTCTTTGAATGGATCTGGATTTGCAAAGGTTGGGCAATGTTTAGTTCTAAAAACCATGGAATTCACCCAGAAATCCCCCAATTTATAATCTCCCCTCTCACTATGAGAGGATTCTGGCAGTGTTGCAGATTCATCATTAAGAATCCACCCAGTAAAATTGGAATTTTCCTTCAGAATTTTATTTCATGGACTTGCAAAGGTTGGGCAATGTTTAGTTCTAAAAACCATGGAATTCATCCAGGAATCCCCCAACACTACAATGAGAGATTCATCATTTTAAAATTGAATTTTCCTTCAGTGCTTTATTGAATAGATCTGGATTTGCAAAGTTTGGCCAATATTTAGTTCTAAAAACCATGAAATTCACCCAGAAATCACCCAAGCTCACAACGAGAGATTCATCATTGTCATTCATAATTTCAATTCAAAATTTAAATTTCCTTCAGTATTTTTTGAATGGATCTGTGTTTGAAAAGTTTGGACAATGTTTAGTTATAAAAACTGTGAATTTACCCAGAAATTCCCCAAGCTCCCAATGAGAGATTCATCATTTTCAATACACCCAGTAAAATTGAAGTTTCCTTGAGTATTTTGTATTTGCAGAGTTTAGGCAATGTTTAGTTCTAAAAATTACCTATTTTTTTATATCTTTTCAGATTTTAAATGACTTTTAGTAACTTTCAATATAGTTAATAATTTTATTTCAATATTAATATGAAAAGTGTGAAGTGCCACTGCAAATCACCTGAAACTGCTCGAGTGTATCTGATCCCAAAACCCTATTTTGATGTACAGATTTATTCCTGTTTGATATTAACTGTGAAAATTGGAATTTTTGTGGTTTTTAGGGTTCTGATGCTCCCCAGAAGCAGCAGATCAATAATGCTGAAACCTACTTTGAAAATGCCAAGGTGGAATGTGCAGTGCAAGCCTGTCCTGAGCTGCTGAGAAAAGGTTCATTTTTATTTAGCCAAGAAATTCCAAATTTGAAATGCAAAACCAGTGAATGTCAATGCTCTTCCACAGAATGTGCTGTGGGAAAGGTTAATTCAGAGTTAATCAGTACAGAAATCCCTTTGGACAGAATGGAAACCAAGTGCTGTTGGCAATATTTAATATTTAAAATTTTTAATTATTTTTTTAAAAAATATTTGCCATTGATAATATTTAATATTTCATTTAAATATAATTTTAAATTTTTAATTATTTTTTAAAAATATTTGCCATTGATAATATTTAATATTTCCTTTGAATATAATTTTAAATTGTTTTAGTGCCAGAGAAATTCTGGAGTTAATTCCTTATCCAAAATCCATTTACCAAATCCTTTGGAATTTCTGAACAAAACAACAGATAGGAAACAGGAAACTTCTGGCTTTGTGTTTTTAATTTATTCAGGAAGAAAATTACTCAAATTAATTGAGAGCCATTTATTATCTTTTTATATTTTTTCAGATTTTAAATAACTTTTAGTAACTTTCAAGATTGTTCATAATATTTAAGATGAAAAGTGTGAAGTGCCACTGCAAATCATCTGAAACTGCTCAAGTGTATTTAATTCTATTCAATTAATTCTTAAATTCAATTATATTTAGTTAAATGGGAACCATTGAATTAAATAAAAAGTAAAAAGAATAACCAAATAGGAGATTAAATGGGAACAATTTAGTTAAATAAATAGTAAAAATAATAACCAAATAGGAAATTAAATGGGAATAATTAAATTAGATAAAAAGTAAAAATAGTAACCAAATAGGATATTAAATGGGAACCCTTTAAATAAATAAAAAGTAATGATAATCAAAATAAATAAATAATAATATTTAATTTATAATAATAAAAGATATTTATATAATTTAACATACATATTATATATGAAATATATAAAAGTTCATATATAAATTATTTATATAATTTAGTATGTAATTTAATCTATAAATTGTTACAATTTAATATATAAATTATGTTAGTATATGTCTATATAAATAAAATATATATATATGTCAGTATATGAATATTTATATATTAAATTAAATATAACTATATTTATATTTATTATATATTAATTGTAATACTAATAAAAATTCAAAGAAAACCAATTAAATAAAGCAATTTAAAAAGGGAATGTTGGTGTGTGTGGGAGGGAAGGCTGCCCTGGCAGAGCAGTACAAACTCTGTATTTTCCCCACATTTATATTTATTACATATTAATTGTAATAATAATAAAAATGAAAATAAAACCAATTAAATGAAGCAATTTAAAAAGGGACATACGACTGAAACATTGGTGTGTGGGAGGGAAGGCTGCCCTGGCAGAGCAGGACAAACTCTGTGTTCCCCAATTTCAGATTTCCAGTCGCTGTTCCCCGAGGTGAACCCCAAGCGCCTGACGGTGCTCACGGTGACCCAGAGGAGCCAGCACGACATGAGCGTGTGGAGCCACGAGGTGGAGCAGGAGAGGGAGCTGCTGCTGGAAAACGTCAGTGCATGCACCCCAAACCCAAACTCACATCCCTGTACAGCCCATACACCAAACCCAAACTCACACCCTGGTACAGCCCACACACCAAACCAAACTCACACCCTGGTACAGCCCATACACCAAACCCAAACTCACACCCTGGTACAGCCCATACACCAAACCCAAACTCACACCCTGGTACATTCCCACACACCAAAGCCAAATTCACATCCTGGTACAGCCCACACACCAAACCCAAATTCACATCCTGGTGCATCCCACACACCAAACCCAAACTCACATCCCTGTACATCCCACACACCAAACCAAACTCACATCCCTGTACAGCCCACACACCAAACCCAAACTCACATCCTGGTGCATCCCACACACCAAACCCAAATTCACATCCTGGTACAGCCCACTCACCAAACCAAACTCACATCCTGGTACATCCCATAGATGTCATATAGATCCATATTTTGTATATAGAGAGATAGATATAATATAGATCCATATTCTATATATATAGAGAGATAGATATAATACAGATCCATCTTCTGTATATAGAGAGATAGATATAATATACATCCACATTCTATATATATATAGAGATAGATATAATATAGATCCATCTTCTGTATATAGAGAGAGATAATATAGATCCATCTTCTCTACATAGATAGATATAATATACATCCATATTCTGTATATAGAGAGATAGATATAATACAGATCCATCTTCTGTATATAGAGAGATAGATATAATATACATCCATATTCTGTATATAGAGAGATAGATATAATATAGATCCATATTCTATATATAGTGATATATAAAATATATCTGTATATATAAAATATAGATCTATATTCTATGTATAGATATATAATACAAATTCATATATATATTGATCCATATTTTATGTATAGATATATAATACTGATCCATATTTTATATAGAGAGATATATAATATACATCCTAATTATAGATAGTGATATAAATAATATTAATCTATATTCTATATATAGATATATAATACAGATCTGTATTTTATATATATATATAATATAGATCCATATTTTATATATATAGATATATATCATTTAGATCCATGTTATATATATAGAGATATATAATATAGATCCTTGTTATATGTATGGTGATATATATAATCTAAATCTATATTCTATATATAGATATATAGTACAGATCAGTATTTTATATATATAATATATATCCATATTTTATATATAGAGATATATATAATTCAGGTCCATATTATATATATAGAGATAGATAATATAGATCCTTGTTATATGTATGGTGATATATATAATCTAAATCTATGTTCTATATATAGATATATAATACTGATCTATATTTTTATATATAGATATATATAATATAGATCCATATTCTATATATAGGCTTGTATATAATATAGATCCAAATGATGTACATAGATATATAATACAGATCCATATTCCAAATGTAGATATATAATACAGATCCATATTTTTTATATATAAAATTTAGATCCATATTCTATATATAGAGATATATATAATATAATATAGATCCTTATAATGTATATAGTGATATATATAATCTAAATCTATATTCTATATATAGATACATAGTACAGATCAGTATTTTATATAGATAATATATATCCATATTTTATATATAGAGATATATATAATTCAGATCCACATTATATATATAGAGATATATAATATAGATCCTCATTATATGTATAGTGATATATATAATCTAAATCTATGTTCTTTATATAGATATATAATACAGATCCATATTTTATATATATTTATAATATAGATCCATATTTTATATGTCTAGAGGTATATATAATATAGATCTATGTTTTATATATATGTAGATATATATAATATAGATCTTTATTATATATAGCTATATAATACAAATCAATATTTTATATATATATAATATAGATCCATGTTTTATATATATGATATAGTTCTATATTTAATATATTTAATATAGATCCATATTTTATATAGAGATATAGTATAGACCTTTATTCTGTATATAGAGAGATACATATAATATAGATGTATATTCTATATATAGAGATCTATATAATATAGATCTATATATAATATACATCTCTGTTACATTATTAAATGTAATATATTACATTTTAATCTTTAATATTATTTATTATACACTTTTATTATAGTGCTTCATTATTAATTATCATTTACTGTTTAATTCATTTAATTAAGATTCCACTAGACTTTCTACTGGTCAAAAGTGTAAAAATCCTCGATTTCTCTGGGGTTTTATCCTCTTTAATGAATGGTTTTAATTCTTTTAACCCTGAATTTCAAAATTGTAAAAATCACCATTTTCTCTGGGTTTTTTCCACTTTAATGCATGTTTTTCATTCTTTTAACCCCGAATTTCAGTTCTGTTTTTTCATCTTAACTTTTTCTTGTTCTTTCACCTCTAGAGGGCTTGAAAATTCCTTTATTTCCCATTTTCCACAATTTAACCATTTCCCCACCAAGTGTCGCTGTTCACTGCCCTTAGCACCTCAATAAAAGAACATTTCTGCCTATTCTTTATAAAATATCCCCAAACCCAGCATTTCACCTGGAAATAAATCATGCTTATGCCTGAAATAGTCTGGGAATGCCCTAAAGCACAAATATGGGCTGTCTTAATCAACCTCAAAAAAAGGAATCAACACAAAATGACACAGAAATTAAATTTCCCTTCATTGCAGTGTGTTCTTCTCTTTGAATTATTTCTGCCCTGTTGCTCTTTAGTGTTTTAATCTGCTCTAATTATGTGTTAATTGGCATCTTTCCTCCTCAGGCACCTCCCTGTCAGGTCTAATCCAGTCACTGAGGGGTGTGAGGTTAAAACCAAAAATTCACAGGGAAATGTTGGTTTGTTTGCATAATTCACCTGAAAAATCCTCATTTCAGGAGCTAAAAAAATGAGATTGTACAGCCAAATCCAAATATTTGCATTAATCCAGCTCAAGTGTTCATTAACCTCACCCTGAGGAACCAGAAGAGATCCTGGATCAGAAATGTTCTGCCTAAAATTGGGATATTTGGGATTTAATTTACAGTTTGGACATGATTAATCATCAGAGCAATCAAACTTCAAACTACAGAATTTACTGGGGGAAATTTTCATTATTTTGAACTAATAGAAATTTACTATAAGGGGTAGAAATCCCTCATTTTGAACTAATACAGGATTTGCTGTAAAGGATAAATTTTCCTTATTTTGAACTAATACAGAATTTATTTTAAAAGATACATTTTCCTTATTTTGAACTAACACAGAATGTAATTTCCCCTTATTAATATTAATCCAAAATAAGGGTAAAATTCCCTAGTTTTGAATTAATACAGAATTTATTGTAAAGGATAAATTTTCCTTATTTTGAACTAATACAGAATTTGCTGTAAAGGGGAAAATTCCTTCATTTTGAACTGATTCAGAATTTGCTGTAAAGGATAAATTCTCTCATTTTTAACAATCTACAATTCTAATGCAGAATTTGCTGTAAAGGATAAATTTCCCTCATTTTGAACTATCACAGAATGTACTGTAAACTTCCCTTATTAATATTAATTTGAAATAAGGGTAAAATTCCCTTATTTTGAATTAATACAGAATTTATTGTAAAGGGTAAATTTCTTTCATTTTAAACTAATACAGAATTTCCTGTCAAGGGTAAAATTCCCTCATTTTGAACTAACACAGAATTTGCTGTAAAGGATAAATTTTCCTTATTTTGAACTAACACAGAATGTACTGTAAATTTTCCTTATTAATATTAATTCAAAATAAGGGTGAATATTCCTTATTTTGAACTAATACAGTATTTATTGTAAAGGATAAATTTTCCTTATTTTGAACTAATGCAGAATTTGCTGCCAAGGGTAAAATTCCCTCATTTTGTATTGAAAAGGATAAATTTTCTTTATTTTGAGCTAACACAGAATTTACTGTAATGGGTAAAATTCCTTCTTTTTGAACTAATACAGAATTTGCTATAAAGGATAAAATTCCCTCATTTTGGACTAATACAGAATGTACTGTAAAGGGTAAAATTCTCTCATTTTGTATTGTAAAGGATAAATTTTCCTTATTTTGAACTGACACAGAATGTACTGTAAACTTCCCTTATTAATATTAATTTGAAATAAGGGTAAAATTCCCTTATTTTAACTAACACAGAGTTTACTGTAAAGGATAAAATTCCCTCATTTTGTATTGTAAAGGATAAATTTTCTTTATTTTGAGCTAACACAGAATTTACTTTAAAGGGTAGAATTCCCTTATTTTGAATTAATACAGAATTTATTGTAAAGGATAAATTTTCCTTATTTTGAACTAATAGAGAATTTACTGTAAATGGTAAAAATCTCTCATTTGGAACTAATGGAGAATTTACTGTAAAGGGTTTAATTCCCTCATTTTAAACTAACACAGAATTTGCTGTAAAGGATAAATTTCCCTTATTTTGGACCTGTAAGGGACTGAAGCTGAATAAATAATATTTTTCTAAATTTAGAACCTTGAGCTTTTTACAGCACTAATTGCAGAGAAAATCCAATTTTTACAATTGGAAGTAAATAAATTATTTTATTTATAACAAATAAAGTTAGAAATAATTCTTTTTTTGTGATAACTTCATTTGATGCCTTTCTTTTCCCAATTTTTTCCTTTCCAGTTCATCAATGGTGCCAAGGAAATCTGCTATGCAATTTCTTCTGAGGGCTACTGGGCTGATTTCATTGATCCCTCCTCAGGACTGGCTGTAAGTTCTTTCTTGCAGTAAAATTTGGATTAAATCCAACTTTTTCAGGATAATTCCTTGAAGAAATGTAAATTTATGAGCTCAGCTGTGTCAGCTCTGAGTGCAGGGCCAGCACTGTCAGGAAATGAAATTGGATTTTAGGAAATGGAGAAGTTTTGTGTCCCAAATCCCTTGGGCACTTTGTGCCCTGCCCAGGTAACTTGGGAACTCTGTGCAGGTGAAGGCTTTAAAAATCCTCTTTGCACCTGTTCATGATCCCTTTTGTCCCCAGAAAATGAACTTTTTGTTCTGTGAACACTGGGAGCTTTCAGTGGGAGATGAGGTTTGGTCTGAGCTCTGCTAAAACCCTCTCATAGTTCAGGGGATGGTGGCAAAGCTCAGCTGGGTGGGGTTTTATTTAAAAACACTCCCAAAAGCAGGGATTTATTTATTTATTGTGCCAACAGAGGCAAACAGGGCATGCTTGTGAGGCAGAACAGGCAGCTCAGGGCTGGAAAAGCTTCCCAGAATTCCTGCACTGGAGGAATTTGGGGTTGATGGAAGTGGGGTTTGGTCTTCAGACTCCAGCAGCAGCATCCCAGGCCAGGATCAGGAGTGGGCTTGGAGTCAGAGGCTTCCTCCTGAGACAGAGAACTGAAATATCTGTGAGCAACTGGAATAGCAGCTCAATTTAAAACTGAAATAGCAGCTCAATTTAAAACTTAAATACCAGTTTATTTAAAAACTTAAATACCAGTTTAACTTAAAAACTTAAATACCAGTTTAATTTAAAAACTTAAATACCAGTTTCATTTAAATACCTGCTTGCAACTTAAATATCAGTTTAATTTAAATACCTGCTTGCAACTTAAATATCAGTTTAAATACTTCAATACCAGTTTCATTTAAATACCTGCTTGCAACTTAAATATCAGTTTAAATACCTCAATACCAGCTTAATTTAAATACCTGTTTGCAACTTAAATATCAGTTTAAATACTTCAATACCAGCTTAATATAAATACCTGTTTGCAACTTAAATATCAGTTTAAATGCTTTAATATCAGTTTAATTGAAATACCAGTTAATTTAAATACCTGTTTGCAACTTAAATATCAGTTTAAATACTTAAATACCAGTTTAATTTAAATACCTGTTTGCAACTTAAATATCAGTTTAATTGAAATACCAGTTTAATTTAAATACCTGTTTGCAACTTAAATATCAGTTTAATTGAAATATCAGTTTCATTTAAATACCTGTCTGCAACTTCAATATCAGTTTAAATATTTCAATACCAGTTTAATATAAATACCTGTTCACAACTTAAATATCAGTTTAATTGAAATACCAGTTAATTTAAATACCTGTTTGCAACTTAATTATCAGTTTAATTGAAATACCAGTTTAATTGAAATACCGTTTGCAACTTAAATATTTGTCAGTTTAATTGTAATATCAGTTTAATTGAAATATCAGTTTCATTTAAATACCTGTTTGCAACTGAATTACCAGTTTAATTTAATTACTTAAATACCAGTTTAATTTAAATACCTGTTCACAATTGAATCACATTTTTGCTCCTCTAACCAACTTTCTTTAGGGACTTATTGCCAGTTTGAGTTGTTAATTTTACAATTTCCTAGGAAGTTTCTCTCCTTAGTCCCTGTCCTGTTTGTGCTGTTTCTGGCAGGGCTCTGCCCTTAATTCCTCACAAAGGTGGGGTTGGGATTTGAAAGGAAAACCTTTCAAACTCCACATGAAACCTCTCCCCACAGCTAAACCCAAGCTTATCTTTCCCCCATCCATCAGAACTGGAAATCCACGTGGAAAAATATTCCAGCGACCTGAGGAGGTCGCTGGGGTGAGAGAAGGACAAGAGTCTTGTTTCTTGATCAGAAGGCTGGATTTATTGATATGTGATATATAATGCATGATAACTATACTAAATAGAATAAAGAGAGAAGTTGCAGAAGCTTTTAAGCTAAGCTAAGAATCAGAATAGAATCTAAAAACAGGAGAATTCTCTGTCTCTGTGTCCCAGAGAGCTTGCCCTGTGATTGGCTCTTAATGGTACACATGGAACACGAACCAATCACAGGTGCATCTTATTGCTGATAATTATTGTTTACATTCTCTTTCTGGGGCCTCAGCTTCCCAGAAGATAAACAAATCTGAAAGAAAGATTTCTATGAAAAAATGTCTGTGACAGAAAACCTTTTCTTGATGATTATTTCCCTGCAGTTTTTCGGGCCTTACAGCAACAACCCCCTGCTGGAGACGGACGAGCGCTACCGGCACCTGGGCTTTGCCGTGGACGACCTGGGCTGCTGCAAAGTCATCAGGCACAACCTGTGGGGCACCCACGTGCTGGTGGGCACCATCTGCACCAACGCCGAGCCCGACAGCCCCATCATGAGGAAGCTCAGCGGCCACTGAGCCCTCCCTGCTGCTGCTGTCCCCTCCAGGGACCCTTCAGTTCGCGGGTGATCCTCCCTCGGTATCGCCAGGGCTTCCTCGCTCTAAGTGTTCTTAGAGAATAAAAGTAGCTGGGATTTTATTTCTGGTCTGTTGGGAATGTGTGTTCACCACTTGTGGCTTGGAATGTGGATTGGCAGCGTTGAGAACCAGAATTCAGATTTCCTTTTTGAATTCTCCCATTTTCTCTCGCCTCGGCAATTCTGTCGTTGCTCGATTTAATGCTCGGAATCCTCTGAAAATGCCACTGAAATTCCCAACAAATCTGCCATTCCTGAAATTAGGAACTGGCAAAAAAATATGCAGTGAGTCATAAAATTGTTCTCCCAGAATGCAGAACTTAATAAAATCTGGGCTAATCACTCATTTGCTGTTGGAAAATGAGAATGAGGTCAACTTCCAGTGGTCTCCAACTCATCCAGAGACTCCATAAAAAGTCCTAAATTACCCTGGAATTACTCATCTCTTATTGTTTTTTGTCTTCATGGTGCTTGGGATTTATTTTCTCAGTATTAGCTAAATATATTTAATTAGTTTATATACCTAAATGTAATTTAAAGTTGCTTTTGTAACTTTCTTAGGTCATTAAATACCAAAAAAGAGAGATAATGGGGCAATGCTTGGATCTCATCATTGTTTTCCTGGACTTGGATGCAATCTAGACTTGCCTCTGGAATTTGGAAATGCAGAGAGCAATTAGGATCAATTATTGCAATTAGAGAGATGTTTCAGCAGGAAGGTTCCAGGCTCCAGAAACACTCAGTCAATGGGGAGCAGCAGGGCAGGAATTCCAAAGCTCCTGGAACACCTGGAATTTCAGTGCCTTGAGTTTGGCTCTGGGGCTGAAGCAATGAAGCAGATTTGGGTCTCAGCCCAGGCAGTGTGGGGCCATTTTCATGGAATAGTGGGAATCCTGCAGGATTTATTCCACGGGAATCTGTTGCAGCTCAGTCTAGTGAGGATCCAGGGATTTTGACTTTACCTTTGCTGTTATCCCAGGCAGTTTGGAGCCATTTTGCAGTGGGAATCCTTCAGGCTCTATTCCAGCTCAGTGTGGTGAGGATCCAGGGATTTTACCTTGACCTTTGCTGTTATCCCAGGAAGTTTGGGGCCTTTTTTGTGTAGCAGTGGGAATCCTGCAGGATTTATTCCATGGGAATGTGCAGCAGCCTGGTCTGGGTGAGGATCCAGGGATTTTGCCTTGACCTTTGCTGTTATCCCAGGCAGTTTGGAGCCATTTTTATGGAGCAGTGGAATCCTTCAGGCTCTATTCCAGCTCAGTGTGGGTGAGGATCCAGGGATTTTAACCTGATTTTTGCTGTTATCCTGGGATAACAGCTTTGGAGCCATTTTCATGGAGCAGTGAGAATCCTTCAGGCTCTATTCCAGCTCAGTCTGGGTGAGGATCCAAGGATTTTACCTTGACCTTTGCTGTTATCCCAGGCAGTTTGGAGCCATTTTTATGTAGCAATGGGAATCCTTCAGGCTCTATTCCAGCTCAGTGTGGTGAGGATCCAGGGATTTTAACCTGATCTTTGCTGTTACCCTGGGATAACAGTTTTGGAGCCTTTTTTCATGGAGCAATGGGAATCCTGCAGGATTTATTCCATGGAAATGTTCAGCAGCTCAGTCTAGTGAGGATCCAGGGATTTTGACTTTACCTTTGCTGTTATCCCAGGCAGTTTTGGAGCCTTTTTCATGGAGCAGTGGGAATCCTTCAGGATTTATTCCACGGGAATCTGTTGCAGCTCAGTCTGGGTAAGGATCCAGGGATTTTGACTTGACCTTTGCTGTTATCCCAGGAAGTTTGGGGCCTTTTTTATGTAGCAATGGGAATCCTTCAGGCTTTATTCCATGGGAATGTGCAGCAGCCTGGTCTGGCTGAGGATCCAGGGATTTTACCTTGCTCTCTGCTGTTATCCCAGGCAGTTTGGGGCCTTTTTTATGTAGCAGTGAGAATCCTTCAGGCTTTATTCCAGCTCAGTGTGGGTGAGGACCCAGGGATTTTAACCTGATCATTGCTGCTATCCCAGGCAGTTTGGAGCCATTTTTATGTAGCAATGGGAATCCTTCAGGATTTATTCCAGCTCAGTGTGGGTGAGGATCCAGGGATTTTAACCTGACTCTTGCTGTTATCCCAGGCAGTTTGGAGCCATTTTGCAGTGGGAATCCTTCAGGCTCTATTCCAGCTCAGTGTGGGTGAGCACGCAGGGATTTTGCCTTGACCTTTGCTGTTCTCCCAGTGTTCCCCACCTGCACCCCCATGGATCCCAGAGCTGTCCCAGGCTCTCCTGTCCCTCCCCAGGCCCTGAGCCAGGCCCACCCAAGCTTTGCTGGCTTTGGGAGCTGTTCCCAAAGTTCCCATTCCCAAATTCTGCTGCTGCCCTGCAGTTCTGGATTTGGGGCAGGACTGATCCCTTTGCCATGGGATTTGTGCTGGGATTCCAGAGCCCATCCCTCACCTCTGCTCTCCATAACATCTGTTACTCCAAGGATTTTATTCCTATTTTTTTTTCCTTCCTAAGAAGATTAAAGAAGTTGAGAACTGCAGTGTGTTGTGTCTGTTTGCAAAATCCACGTCACAGGGCTCTCACTGGACACTTGGGGGAATTTTCTTGGATAAATATTGGAAAAATTATCGAATTCTTGACATAAATTGTAAATATCTTGAAGATTTGATGTTGTATCTTCAGCTGGCTTCCTGTAATTCCAGTTAAGATTGGGATGTTCATTTTTGACTTCAAGTTCTTTAAGTTTTGTCCTGTAAAAGACAAATAAAAGCCATTTTCCAGTGGCTTTTCCTGAGGCAGAAATCTCACTGGAATATTGGGAATTTTGCCTTGACCTCATGAACATGAATATTCATAATAGTCATATTATGAGCATTAATGTTCCTAATATATTAATGAACATTAATGTTCCTAATATTCATATTAATGAACAATAACGTTCCTAATATTCATATTAATGAATATCAATGTTTTATGTCAGGATTGGAGGGGAGCTCCAATTCCTGCTATTTTCCTAATTAGAATTTTCTCATTAATCCCCAAAAATAGCTGGAGCTGTTCCTGTTGGGTTTTCCTCCCATCACAAGAGCCAGACTGAAATTTCTTCTATAAAATCAAATTTCAGGAACACAAAATAAAATAAACTACAATAAAATAATAATAATAATAAAATAAAACCAATAATAATAGCAATAATAGTAATAGTAATACAAATTAAAGTAGCAAATCCCAAAAAAGTTTTCAGCCAGTGGAAAGAGGATTGTTGATGTTGAGTTACTACACTGACAGCTAATTATCTTTAATTTACTTAGCTAATTAACAGCAGGGGAAATATTCTGGGATGGATCTGGAGGATTTTCTTCTCAGCCCCTTGTTCACTGCTTTATTCCTGATGTGCTCCTGTCAGGATTTCCAGTGTATATTTTTATATATAAATATTATATTTATATATAATACATATTAAATATACATATTGATTTCCACATAAATATTTACATATTTATATATTTTTATTAAGGTGTGCTTAACTTGGGAGAGAACAAATAAACTGAGATTTAAATCAAATTAATACTCTCCATTCTGCCAGGTGGAAGGAGTAAAAGTCCTGCAGAATAAATGTGAAAAAATGTTTGGAAAAATCAGTGTGCAGTGGTTGATGCTCAAATAATTGGGAATAATTAGGGACTGGAAATGCAATTTTTATTCCTGGGAGGATTTTTGGGATCCAAGACAACTCTCGGATTTTCCTGCTGCACTGATGAAAATGGGAAAACTGATCTCAGTATGCCTGGGACTGGACAATGTAAATATAAAAAATAGCCAATATTTCTTACATAGAAATATATTAATATATTTATGAAAGTACAGATATCTATAAATCTCTTATATTAAAAAAATCTCCTTTGTATATATAAAAGTATAAATATGTAAAAATACATATTTATATTATCAAAAGTAAATAAATAAAAATACATCTCTATATATAAAAGTATCTATAAATCTCACATATATTAAAAACTCCTTTATATATAGAAGTACATATAAATATATAAAATGTATATCTATATATAAAAGTATATCTCTATAAATCTCAGATGTATAAAATCCCCTTTAGATATAAAAACATATATATTAAAATATGTATCTATATATATATAAATATATCTCTGTAAATCTCATATCTGTAGAAAAATCTCATATATGTAAATTTTTCTGTTATATATATATATACAAATATATAAAATATGTATGTCTAAAATATACAAATATAGATAAAAAGATTTCTGAAATCCTGTATTTTAGAAATGAAGTGGGGGGAAATCAAGCCTGTCTGAGCAATATGAAATTAATCCTCTGTTGAGGATTTATATATAATATATAAAAATAGAAAAGATATCTTATATATGTAAATATAAAAAACCCCTTATATGTCTTATATTAAAAATATATTATTAAAAACATATATAATATATAATTTATATATATATATATTATATAATATATAGATAATAATATAAAAATATATAATATAATATAATATAATATAATATAATATAATATAATATAATATAAATAATATAAATAATATAATATAATATAATATAATATAATATAATATAATATAATATATACATATGTATATTATAAATAATATGTATATTATAATATATACACATATAATAATATATATGTATATTATATATATGTATATTATATATAAACCTTATCTATAAATATGTATATTATGTATAAAAATATATTTAAATTAATATTTATTTATATTTATATTTATATTTATTTATGTATTTTATATGTGTATATATGTATATATATGTATGTGTATATATATATATATGCATTTTGAGTCTTAAAAATACCAAAATTTGATAGAGCAGGAATAGAAAAAAGGGATTTCCCACAGGTTTTGTGTCTTATCCCCAAAAAACTTGGAGTTGAACCGCCTTGAAGCAAGAAATTAATTAATTAATTTATTAATTACAGCAGAATGAAGTGCTGCAGTGCATTTATTTAGGATTGCTTTGGTGACCTGCAGAAATTGCAGAAATTCCATTTCTTCCTCATTTTGTTTTGCCCTCTGATCTTTGCTCCCTGTGTTTAAAATCCATAAATACAAAAAATCCCAGGAATTTTGAGAAATCCTGAGGTGAGAGGGGGTGCAGGAGGGAGGGATGGGTGGAAAAGGAAACTAGGGACTGAGGGGAGAGAGAAAATCAGGAAAATTCAGAATTTAGGGACAAAACATGAATTATCCTTACAGGCAGGGATATGAGCAGAAATCCAAGAAATGCAGGGATTTAACTCCATCCTGTTATTTATTAACTCCTGTTATTATATTGATTATTAATTCCTCTTATTTATTATTTATGGAGCTCACCCACAGCAACCCCTGACTGGTCCCTGTCCCCTTTATGTCCCAGTAGCCAAAAATCTCCAAAATCAGCTGTGTTCAGGGAATTTTATTTAAATTCCCCCTGTAAATAATGAATATTCCCATGTTTTCCTCCTGTAGAGCTCCAGGTATAAATTGTATAAATTATTTTATTATTAAAATAACAATTATCATTTATTACATTGTATAAACTGGTATTGGTAAATTTTGGTATATTTTTTTTTATACTGGACACAGATCTGAGGAATTCCTGTTAATTTTGGGATCCCTGGATTCTGTTTTTCCTCTCTGCTTTGGACAATTTGGTATAAATTTTTTTATAATGGACACAATTCCTGTATATTTTGGAATTCCTGGATTCTGTTTTCCCTCTCTGTTCTGGTAAAATTCCACATTTTCCATCATTTTGTCCCATTTATCCTGCCCTGTTTTTTTTTTTTCCTTGTGTTCCCTTGAATTCCACGGCTGGAATTTTGTCAGACACCTCACAGTGATTTATTTAAATGGAACCCTTTTATTTATACAAATGTACAACAATTTACACCTGTTAAAAACAATTAAACATTTCAAAGCAAGGTCCCCATGAAATAAATACGGTGCAGCTCAGCATTGGTGGGGTCTGGAACCCCCCAGGAGCTCAGGGAACCCCAAATTGCTGCAGGGGAGGGGTTCAGAGGCTTTAATTTCATTTTTCCTAAAAGGAAAATCCAGGGAGATGCCAGAGGAGGGACAGACTTGGAATTTTTTGGGAATCTCCAGGTGGAATTTGCATAGAAAAAGAGATTAAAACTCTTAAAAGCAGAGATGGGTGAAAGGACAGCAAAATTCCAAGTTTGGCTGGGGGTGAGACCAAAAAAAAAGTTGATTTTATATTAAAAATCATTCAAAACAAACAGCAGTGAAGGTCGATTTTTATAAAGATGTACATCTATAATTCATATATAAAATATATTTTTATTTTTTTAAAAATAACATCCCCTGTAAAACACACTGAGCTTTTCCTTGCCTGGAGAAATCCCTGGAATTAAATGAAATTAATTAAATTAAATTAAATTAATTTAATTAAGAGCAAGAGCTGCTCCTGAACCTCCAAGAAATCTCCCTGGAAATTCAACCCCAAGGCCACAAAATTCAGGAGAGCCCCTTCCATCAGCAGATTCCTGATTTCCCAGAATATCCCACATGGATTCTCCAGCAATCTGCATTTCCCTGTAATCCCCCCCAATAAAAGCATTTTGAGCCTTAAAAACACCAGAATTTGATAGAGCTCAAGTTACCTTGGAGCAGGAGTAGGAAAAAATTCGCTCCTGAAAGAATAATTAATGATTCTTTAAAAAAAAATAATTAAAAAACAGTTTAAAGCAAGTCCATGACACCCTGCTTTTATTACTGACTTTGCAATACAAAGTTGGTTCTTTTATAAAAGTGACGTAAACAATTTTTAATATATATATTTATATTCATATCTATTTTCGATCATTTCTTTTTGATCATTTCTATATTACAGGCTCGCTGACTTGCAAACCATCCCTGTTTCCTGGCAAGATCAGCAGATTTTGGAATTCTTTTCCAGCATTTCCAAACCCTCCTTGACCTCCAAAAATAAATATTGCATCCGTGATTTCCCAGCAAAACGAGCACCACGGGTCACCCAAACAGCCCAGAACCCATGGAATAAAAATCCCATGGAATAAAAATCCCATGGAATAAAAATCTCATGGAATAAAAATCCCATGGAATAAAAATCCCATGGAATAAAAGTCCCATGGAATAAAAATCTCATGGAATAAAAATCCCATGGAATAAAAATCTCATGGAATAAAAATCCCATGGAATAAAAATCCCAGGAGATGCCTGGGATCAATTTCCTCTCTCTCAGGTTCTGGGCTTTGGGGTTAAAACGGGAAAATATTGGAAATATTCCCCCTGAACGAGTGGGGGAGCAGCAGCTCCTCATCCTCCCGCTGAGGGGTGTGAATGGAAATGAGGAATTTTGGGGATTTCTCTGGTGGAATTCCAGCTATTTTCTGCTGGAAATTAGGATTTTTTTGGGGATTTCTCTGGTGGATTTTGGGAATTCCAGCAGGTTTTGGCTGGACGTGAGAATTTACAAGGATTTTTCTGGTGGAATTCCAGGGGTTTTCTGCTGGAAATGAAGATATTTTAGGGATTTCTCTGGTGGGGGTTGGAAGTTCCAGCAGTTTTCCACTGGAAATTAGAATTTTTTAGGGATTTCTCTGGTTGAATTTGGGAATTCCAGTGGTGTTCCAATGGAAAAGAAGATTTTTAGGAATTTCTGTGGTGAAAATCCTGCGATTTCCTGCTGGAAAAGAGGATTTTTAGGGATTTCTCTGCTGGAGTTTAGGAATTCCAGTAGTTTTCTGCTGGAAATGCGGATTTTTAGGGATTTTTCTGATGGGGGTTGGAAATTACAGCAGTTTTCTGCTGGAAATTAGAATTTTTTAGGAATTTTTCTGCTGGAGTTTGGGAGTTCCATCAGTTTTCCACTGGAAATGCAGATTTTAGGGATTTCTCTGGTTGAATGTGGGAATTCCAGCTGTTTTCTGCTGGAAATGTGGATTTTTATGGATTTCTCTGGTTGAATTTAGGAATTCCAGCGATGTGCCACTGGAAATGAGGATTTTAATGGACTTTTCTGTTAGGGTTTGGAAATTCCAGTGGTTTCCTGATGGAAATGAGGATTTTTATGGATTTCTCTGGTTGAATTTGGGAATTCCAGCGGTGTTCCACTGGAAATGAGGACTTTTAGGGACTTCTCTGGTGGAATTTAGGAATTCCAGCAGTTTTCCCCTGGAAACACAGATTTTTAGGGATTTATCTGGTGGAATTTAGGAATTCCAGCAGTTTTCCCCTGGAAACACAAATTTGTAGGGATTTATCTGGTGGAGCTTGGGAATTCCAGTAGTTTTCCCCTGGAAATGTAGATTTTTAGGCATTTCTCTGGCAGAATTTAGGAATTCCAGCTGTTTTCCGGGTGATGGGATCTCCTCCTTTGCTTCCTCGCTGCCCATCCCAGAGGAGCGGGAGCTGCGGGAACGCTGCAGCCCCATCCTGTGTTAATTACCGCGTGTTAATGAGCCGGGGGTTAATGAGCTGGGAATGGCAGCGGGCTGTTCCCGAGGGAACACGGACACAGAACGCTTCAGTGCCAGTTCTTGGCCGGGATAAGCCGGGCTTTACCCAGGTTAGGCCGGGCTTTACCCAGGTTAGGCCGGGCTTGGTGCCTTTCCAGCCTCAGAGGTGTTTCCAGAATGGTCCCGGGATTGTCCCCAGAGTTCCTGCAGCGAGCGGGGACAGAGCGGGAATTCCGCTCCTAAGCGCGGTCCCAAAGCCGGGATCAGCCAGAACCGGGCGGGAGTTCGGGCTGGCTCCGCTGGGCCAGCGTGGCGCTGTCACTGTGCTGTCGCCATCCCTGTCTTGTCACCGTCCTGTCGCTGTCCTCTCCTTGGCACTGTCACCATCCCTGTCCCTGTCACTGTCGTTGTCACCATCACTGTCCCATCCTTGTCCTGTAGTTGTCACTGTGGTTGTCACCGTCACTGTCCTGCCGTTGTCATTGTTACCGTCCCTATCACCGTCCCTGTCACTGTCTCCACTGTCCCGTCCCTGCCCTGTCGTTGTCACCATCACCGTCTTGTCGCTGTCGTTGTCATTGTTACAGTCCCTAACACCATCCCCGTCCTGTCGCGGTCGCTGTCGCGTCGCTCTCGCTGTCTCTGTCACTGTCGCGGTCACTGTCGCTGTCGTTGTTACCGTCCCTATCCTGTCGCAGTCTCTGTCACTGTCATTGTCACTGTCTTTGTTCTTCACCGTCTGTATCACTGTCGTTGTCACTGCGGTTGTCATCGTCACTGTCCCGTCGCTCTCGCTGTCTCTGTCACTGTCCCTGTCACTGTCCGGTCTCTGTCTCTGTTCCTGTCCCTGTCCTGTCGCGGTCCCTGTCCCTGTCCGGTCCCTGTCCCTGTCCCAGTCGCTGTCCCGTTGCTGCTACCGTCTCTCTCTCGCTGTCCGGTCTCTGTCACTCTCGCTGTCTCTGTCGTGGTCGCTGTCGCGGTCTCTGTCCCTGTCGCGGTCACTGTCCGGTCTCTGTGGCGGAAGCTCTCGTTGTCTCTGTCGCAGTCCCTGTCGCAGTCACCGCCGGGTCTCTGTCCGGTCCCTGTGGCTGTCGCTGTCCCTGTCGCGGTCCCTGTCGCCGTCACTGCCGGGTCTCTGTCCGGTCTCTGTCAGATCCCCGTGGCTGTCGCTGTCGCTGTCTCTGTTCCTGTGGCGGTCAGCGTCCCGCGGCCGTGAGGCAGCGCTGTGCCAGCAGCGCCAGCCCGAGCGCGGCGGGGCCGAGCGGGGCCGGGCCCGCGGCGGCGCTGAGCGGGGCCAGCGTGGCGAACACGGCGTCCGAGGCGTTCCGCGGCAGCGGCAGGTTACAGATGCTGCCCTCGCAGCACGACGTGCACACCTGCGCGGACAGACGGACGGGGAACGGGGGATTCCAGGCGGGAAAATGAAGGGAAAACAACGGTACATTAGCAAAGGAGCTCCCTGGGATTTATCTCTCCTTTTTTTCCCCTCTCCTTCCACTCTTTAATTGGAAGAGAACATGATTTTCTCCCTTATTTTTCTTTCCCTTTCCCCCCCTCCCTTTTTAATCATTCCCAAAGGAATTTCGATTTCAGCCGATGCTGAATTTACCCATTAACCCAGCCAGACTTCTGGCACTCCAATTACTCCATAAATTGTAATTTCTATCAATAATATTATATATATGATGGATAAATATTATATATACGTATATATACCTAATATACGTATTATATAATACATACTTTATATAATATACAAAATTTATTATATACTATATATATATAATTTAAGCATTATATATACACTGTACATATTGTATATAGTAGATATTATATATAATATTAAAATGTAACATGATATGATATATAACATATGAAATATATTATGTGTTATTAAATATAGTTGTATATTGTTTTTTATATTACATCTAATAGGCCGTATTTATTGATATATAGATATATTATATTGATATATTAAGGATATATAAGGGTATTATATAGTATATTGTATATGTATTTCAATATATAGATAATTCCTTTTATATATTACATATAAATTTATTATATGTATAAAATATATTTAACATAGAGAGAATATATTGTATATATTTACCATGTACATTATATACTATATATCATGTATTGTATATTATTATATATTGTTACATATTGTATTCACAATATTTTGTATATATGTAAATATATTGTATATTATATATAATGTACAATACAAATTACATACTATATCTATTGTATTTTATATACTATATCTTTTATATAATGTTTCTATCTATTATATATTTTAGATAACATTATTATATATTTCATATATAATATATATCTTATTATATATTGTCTTCTATATTATCCTATATTTCTATATTTGCTATTATATTATATTATATCTAATATATTGTCTCTATTAGGAATATATCATATATATTACATAATATATACAGCACACATTATATATTACATGCTAATATATCAAATATATATGGTATATTATTATAGACTATATTATATCTAAAATATTACAATATACGGTATATATTAGATATAGAATATGTATATATAATTTATACATTATATATACATTGTACATATATTATATACAGTATATATTATACATATATAATATATTATACTATTATATATTATACATATACAATTATATATAATAATATATATTGTATTATATTATACACATAGAAAATGAAAATATTTTACTGAATGTTATATAATGATAATATTTACAACATCTACTATATATAATATGTAGTATATAATAGTGTAATAAATATTATATTATATTATATTATGTTATGTTATGTTATGTTATGTTATGTTATGTTATGTTATATTATATTATATTATATTATATTATATTATATTATATTATATTATATTATATTATATTATATTATATTATATTATATTATATTATATTATATTATATTATATTATATTATATTATATTATATTATGTTATGTTATATGTTATGTTATGTTACATTATATTACATTACATTATATTACATTACATTATATTATATTTTCATTTTTACCAATATCTGCACATGCTATATTTACAAAACAACCCCTAATTCTATAATTTTTCTCTGTTTCTCCCACCTTGTACTCCTCGTGCCTGATGTAGGTGCAGCCCGTGCTCAGACACTCCTCCAGGGCCACGCAGCGCTTGGTGACAGACACGCTCTCCCCGCTGGCCCTCATCATGTGCTGGCTGAAGCAGTACCTTGTCCCTAAAAAAAAACATGGAAAAGTCTTTAGCTGCCCAATTCCAGCAGGAGGAATAGGAAATAAATCTTATCTTTTTATCAAATGGTGGAATGTTTTCAAAAATACCAATTTTTGATGTATTTCTTGTAGATCATGTGCTGGCTGAAGCAGTACCTTGTCCCTAAAAACATGGAAATGTCTTTATCTGCCCAGTTCCCTTTCTCTGAGATTCCACCAGCATGAGAAATAGAAAAGAAGACCTGGATTTTTATCAAATCAGGGAATTTTTCAAAAGATACCATTTTTGATGTATTTATTGTATATCATGTGCTGGCTGAAGCAGTACCTTGTCCCTAAAAAATGAGAAATATTTATCTGCCTAATTCCCTTTCTCTGAGAGTCCTCCAGCAGGAGAAATAGGAAAGAAATGCTGGATTTTTTTCCAATCATGGGATCTTTAAAAAAATACCAAATTTTGATGTCTTTATTGTATATCATGTGCTGTCTGAAGCAGCACCTTGTCCCTAAAAAAACATAGAAATGTTTACATGCCCAGTTCCCTATTGCCCCTTTCTCCTGTCCAAACAAGGATTTATCTGGGAATACTGGTCTGGTGCCATGCCAGCCAGCCTGGGGGGTTTTATTGCTGCTGATTTGAGCTCAAAGGAAGCAAATTCTGGGCTGATAACGAGCCTGACACAGGCTGCAAACACAGCAGGGTCATCTCCTTCCAAAATAAACATTTCCCAAAGGCAAAATCCCAAAACAACCCAGCTAAATGGGATTCGCAGGGGCTGCGGATAATCTCAATATTTTTTGATGTTTTTGTTTCTCTGTCTCAGAAGAGAACTGGTGAAGGAAGGGGAGATCTGGGCAGCTCAGATCTGATATTTGAGTGTTTTATTAAAGGGTTTTTAAAGAGCTGTTCCCAATTTCAGACTCCAAGGGGATTTATGGGATCAAATAAAATACCAAAATTCCAGCTGTGGCTGCCCTGAATGTGGATTTGTGCCATAGGGGAGGGAGGTGAACACAGCCAGAAATTGGCTCTGTATTCACCATTAAGAGAAATAAAACTCTTAAAAAAATCCTTCCCTGTGAGGGTGAGGAGGGGCTGGGATGGAATTCTCAGACAGGCTCCTGGATTCCTGAGATTCAACCAGCAGGAGAAATAGGAAGGAAATGCTGGATTGGAAGTGCCCAAGGCCTTGGAAGTGCCCAAGGCCAGGTTGGATGCTCGAAGCACCCTGGGATCATGGAAGTGTCCACGCCCATGGAATGGGATGAGCTCTAAGGTCCCTTCCCAGCCAAACCAGTCTGGAATTTTGGGAAAGCAACACCAGCCTGATTGAATCCTCCAGCTGAGCCAGAGGAAAACAGGGAATAGCTCTGAGTCCTCAACCCCATCCACTGCAAGGAGACAGAAAAGCTTAGTGGAAGAACCCCAGAATCCCAAGTTCTGGGAATTAGCGGGCTCCGTTGGGTTGGGATGGGGCTGGTTACCTCGGGGGCAGTAAACATCCGGAGCCCAGCGGTTGCACTCGTAATTATCCGAGGCCTTTTCGCAGGTGAAACACTTGAATCCGTGAGGATACGGTGTGGCTGAAAAGAACGCAAAATATGGAGTTAAAAAGGAATGGAAAATGGAGTTAAAATGACCCCATTAAACTGGTTCTACACTGCTTTTTGGGAGAAACACTTAAATCCAAGAGGATACGGTGTAGCTGAAAGGAATGCAAAATATGGAATTAATAGGAATGATAATGGAGTTAAAATAACCCCGTCAATCTGGTTCCATGCTGCTTTTTTGGAGAAAACAGCAACATTTTTTCTCTTTAGACCCAAATTTCTCCAGATTTTCCTGTCAGTGCCAGCGGGTTGGTCCTGATTTGTAAAACCCCGACCCCCACAGCACATTTAGGTCGCTGTGGACTCGTTCCAGCTGTGTTTACCCAGCCAAAGTGCCCAGGGCTGACTTCAAAGGGAGCTAATGGGAGCTGGGAGTGCTCATTGCCCTGGAATCAGAGCTCATATCAACACTGCGGCTTTATCAGTGCTGATAACAACATATCAGGTGGATTGAAACACTCTGGGGATTGTCCCACCGAGGCAAAGAGCTGCTCCTGTTCCACAGCCCCACAGGGAACAAAACCACTGTGCTGCACCTCCAGCTCTCAACAGCAGCCTCTGTCCTAATTTATCTCACCAAGCCAGGCCTAATTCCTTAATTGCTCTCCTGGCAGCACTTCTGGGGCACTTTCAATCCCTCCTCAAGGTGCTGCCACCTCCTCAGAAGCCAAATGGTGAACCGGTCACATTTATCAGCGCTTTGAACCTCGACGGCCCCAAGGGACACATCTTCACCCTCCTCCTCATCACCTCCTCCCCCGGCAAGATGAGAGGCCTCAGCTTCTCCACGTTGTGCTCCTCTGGAATGTGATTTGGAGAATTGTTTACCCAGCAGGTGAATTGTTTTAATTCAACATCCAATCACAGACAGCTGTGTCAGACTCTCTGAGTGTGTCACGGGTTTTTATTATTCATTCTTGTCAAGCCTTCTTGTGGCAATGTTCCTCACTTGGGGCTCACCAAATGTGGAATTTGCAAGCAACCCCAACAAGGGAAGAGACGAGAATGTTGACTCCAAGTTTCAGAAGGCTGATTTATTATTTTATGATATATATTATATTAGAAGAAAATTATATATTAAGACTATACTAAAAGAATAGAAGGATGGATTTCATCAAAGCAAGCAAGGAATAGAAAGGAATGGAATGGTAATAAAATCTTGTGACTGACCAGAGAGTCCGAGCCAGCTGAGTGTGATTGGCCATTAATTAGAAACAACCGCATGAGACCAATCACAGATGCCCCTGTTGCATCCCACAGCAGCAGATAACCATTGGTTACATTTTGTTCCTGAGGCCTCTCAGCTTCTCAGGAGGAAAAGTCCTAGCAGAAGGATTTTTCATAAAATATGTCCGTGACACCTTCTGATGTCTCCTTTCTCTTCCTTTAGTATAGTTCTAGTATACAACTTCTTTTAATATAGAATAACTTCATAATATAATAAACCAGCCTTCTGAGAACTTGGGGTCAATTCTCATCCCTGGCCTTGTCCTGGGGACCCTCACAACAACTTAGGGTGTCAGGGGGAGGTGACTTACTGGAGGGGTGGAGGTAGACGATGTCCTTGGCGGTGAAGTCGCGGCTCCGCGCGGCCGGAGCGCGGCCGGGCAGCAGCAGCAGCAGGAGCAGCAGGAGCAGCCTTGGTGGCCAGGCCATGGCCCGGCCAGCACCTGCTCATGCGGCGGCCGAGATCCCCACCTGGGCAGAGTCACAGAATGCCAGAGTTATCCGGGCTGGAAAACACCTCCGAGATCATTGGCTCCAACCTGTGACAGACACGGCCTTGTCCCGCCGAGGCAAAGAGCTGCTCCTGTTCCACAGCCCCACAGGGAACAAAACCACTGTGCTGAACCTCCTGCTCTCAACAGCAGCCTCTGTCCTAATTTATCTCACCAAGCCAGGCCTAATTCCTTAATTGCTCTCCTGGCAGCACTTCTGGGGCACTTTCAATCCCTCCTCAAGGTGCTGCCACCTCCTCAGAAGCCAAATATTGAACCATGGCACTGAGGGCCACATCCAGGCTGTCCTTACAAACCTCCAGGGATGGTGACTCCAGCATCTCCCTGGGCAGCCATTCCCATGGCCAATCCCTCTTTTCTGGCTGGAGCAGGGAAGAGCAGAGAAAACCCAGAAAGGCTTGGCCACCACCTTCTCCCCATAACCCAACCCCGGAGCCTCCAACTCCTCTGGTTAATTTGGCATCAATAAACACCAAAATCATAATTATCTGAGGTCTTTTCACAGGTGAAACACCTAAATTGACAAGGATACAGCATGGCTGAAAGGAATAGAAAATATGGAGTTAAAAGGAATGGATAATATGGAGTTAAAAGGAATGGATAATATGGAGTTAAAGGGAATGGAAAATATGGAGTTAAAGGGAATGGATAACATGGAGTTAAAAGGAATGGAAAATATGGAGTTAAAGGGAATGGATAACATGGAGTTAAAAGGACCCCATTAATCTGGTTCTACGCTGCTTTTCAGGAGGAAACAGCAACATTTTTTTCTCTTTAGATCCAAATTTCTCCAGATTTTCCTGTCAGTGTCAGTGGGTTGGTTCTGATTTGTAAAACCGCGTCCCACACAGCACATTTAGGTCGTTGGAAAAGGTGGAGAAAGGATCTCCCTGGATTTCCAGTGCTGTGGGAAGCTGGCTGGTCCCACAGGACACCTCATCTACACCTTCCTCCTGACTCCTCCTCACTGGCTGGGCCACATCTCCATGATCCTGTGAGGCTCCTACTGATTTCATCTTGGCATTTTCTCTTGGAAAAGCCTCCATCTCAGAGCTACAAACAAAGTCACCATTGAATTTTCCTCATCCATGCTCCAAAGGGGTTTATTCCCTTTATTATGCCATTAATAAATAATTTGGTGTATTTTTCCCAAGTCCCTGACTGATGTGAACTAATTAAAGCAGAACCCAATACCCACTGTGGTACCATTGCTGAGACCATCCCAACCCCAGGCTGTGGGGCAGACAACACTAAAAAATCATTAAATACACAGCTCAGGGGCAGACAAGACTAAAAAAAATCCTTAAATACACAGCTCAGATTATTAGAAAACCTTAAAAATTATCAAAGTGCCTCAAAAATCAAACATGACAGGAAAATCCTGAAAGGATGTGGCTGCTGAGCCCGGCTGGAGCCGATGGTTTCCTTTGGAATCCACCCAGAACACACAGGGCTGGGATGAGTTTTTCCATCCTGATCAACCAAAAGATCTGCAACACCCAGATAATTCCTAAGCAGCTCTGAATATGTGGTGGTTATTATCTAATAAATTTTATTTTTTGTTGATTTTTTTTTTTTCAGGAAACATATGACGGGGTTGGGAATGTCACCTCCAAATGTTTGTCCCACAGCAGAAATCCACCCAGGACCAGCAGCACAAAGGTTGTCATTGTCCCTGCTGTTATCTACAAACAGCTTTTTTATTAAAACACGGTGAAATCCATAAAAAATATGAGGAAAAAAGATAACACACAGCCTGGTGTTTTAAACTTTGTTGCTTCAACCTTATGAAGAGGGAATTTTGGATTTACTCCATTGATTCCTCGCAGCCAGGGGAGAATGAAATCCTGATTAGAAGCAGACAGGAAATAAACCTCTCCCAACCACGTGGAAGATGAAAGAAATGGGTCCATGTGGGATCTGGAGGCAGAATTTGGAATTTGGGACTATTTTTTTTACCCCAAATAACACCAGGAAGGTTTCACAAGCCCCACTCTTCATTTTAAGACATCAGCAGTTTGCAGTGAGACCATCAGGAGCAAAAAATGAGGATTTGATACTGATCTACAGCACCAAAAAATGAGGATTCACATCCCAAAAAGAGGAGCTCATCACAGCTCAACTCCAACTCTCATCAATAATTAACAAGCTATCAACATAAAGGACAAACAATCATGGAATCAAGGTTGGAAAAGACTTCCAATATCATCAAATCCAACCATTATAGAGATATTTTAAGTTAAAGCACAGCAAGGTTGAAATAACGGCAGGAATTCCTCCCAGAGAGACAGGAATTTGTTGGGTTTGCTCATCCGAAGCACAAAACTCTTTTGTTTTTGCAGAACTGATCAAAGCCTTGCAGTTGGGGACGTTGGTTTTCCCAGTGTCCCTTCTGTGGGACCAACTGCTCACCCGGCCCCTCTCCAAATGCTCTGTGGCAGCACTCAGCCATCAGTTTGGTAATGTGGCCGGTGTCAGAAACCCTCCAGCTGCTCCCTAAAAACACCCACATCCTTCCTCTGCTAATTGCAAGGGCCTTAATTGCCAGCTCCTAATGAGCGGCAAGAAACCCTGAACGAACGGAGAGAATTCACTGCCCCACCTCCATTTTCAGTTTGAAACAGGTTTAATCACAGGCAAAGAATTGCAATTTTAAAATCCTCTGGGTTAGAAAATTGTCCAGAGCAAGGCAAGCAGGGCCAAAATTTAAAACCATGTAATTTAGGGAAGCCCTCATGTGGCAAGAACCTGCCAGCATTATTGTCACCTTGACCATATTCCACCTGCTCATTCCATACACACAGGTATGGTAAAACCAGGAATTTCTACAAACACGGAAATACCCAGTGCCAAAAACCTCAATATTTAATATTCCATGAATATTTTGAGTATGAACAGATGGGGTACACATAGTTCTGTGTTTCATGGGGGGCAAATATTTGGTGACATTTAAGGTAATGACGATTACAGAGAGTGGAGTGGCAAAAAATATTATTGCATTAAAGTAATATTAAATACTTTAAAACTCAACATCCAAAAACTGTATATTAAATATTCAATTAATTATATATTAATTTAATGTTCAGCCCACTCAATTTCTCTGGTGTTACATGTAAAAATAAATGTAAGGAAGGCAATATTAATATAGATATAATGTACTGTCTCCAAACATTTGACAAAAAATTTGGTTGATTCCCAAAATCCTAATTTTCTGCAATGGTGGATTCGCTTTAGGAATGCTATAAGCCCTAAAACGCGTCACCAAAGGCATAAAGGGTTTTTCATTCAAGCCCCTTTTAGTCCAGGACTTTCAGCTAAAACAGCCAAACTTTGTACAAAACTTTGATTTTCAAGAATTATTGGTGGTGCACCACCTACTCCAGGGCTAAACCTCTGCTGGCAGAGCAGATACGAGGCACAGGCAGATAGTTTTTCCCTCAGAATTCCCTCAGCTCCTCACATGGATTTTGGGGTTTTTAGAGTGGGGGTTCAGGGGGCAAGATGGAGGAATCTGGGCATGTCCAGCCTTTCTCCTTCCTCTTCTTGGCCTCCATCTCCTGCTGTGGTGGTGGCACTTTGGGATTGGTTTGGAGTAGAAGCTCACTGTCTCACACAGGTGATGGGCATTGGGCAGTAATTGTGAATATTGTACAGGTAGTTTTTAGTATAAAAAGATAACACCACCCTGGGGCAGGCAGAGTGCCTTGGGCTGTCTTGCTGAACAGACTTCAGCTGGACAGGAGAAAGAATTTTATAGATAAGGAACAATGAACAACCTTGAGACTGAGAACTGAAGAGCTCTGACTCCTTCTTTGAGTGCCGGGCTGGGAAAAGAGAATTTCTGACACATCTGGGGGTCACTGTGAGCAGCAGAGAATCCAAGAACAAGTCCCACATTTGGGTTTGGATCATTTGGATCATGCAATCAGTGTGTGAGAGGGCCTGGGTGCTGACACAGAAATCCCATCCCTGTTAACTCCCTCTGCCCTGCTCCAGTGGCATCTCGGAGGTGGAAAGGCCGTTCCCCGAGCGTGACACAGCGCCAAGTACCAAGACTCCACCAGAAGGGTGCAAGAGAGAGGGATTTGTTACAGCAACGTTTGCTTTTATAGTTTTTCAAGATATTTACATTTACTTAACAGACACATTCACTGCCCATTGGTTAGAGACAAACAAAGTTCTCAGTAGGTGAACAAGGATCCAGGTCGCTCTGTGAGCCAGCTGGAGTCTGCATATTTTAACTTTCTCTCCTTCTTCACCTCTCACAATGGTGACAACCTTGGTGTCTTCCTCAGGAGAGATATGGGGCTTTCCTTATCAGGAGGCCTTGCTGGCTCACAAGAACAGCACAAAATGCCTTTCCTACAGCTCCCATTACTCCGGCCTGGCCTTTGCCCCACCACGGTGCAAATGACATGGGAGGCCCTGAGCAGCAGCCCAGTTGCCCACTTGTCAGCTCTCATTAGGGAGGGGACAGCTCGGCCTCGCTGGCACCGGCTCTGGGGACAATGGAAGGTCCCAACCCTCCCCGGAGAGGAGGCCGGATATCAGGGCTCTGGGTTTAGGGGAGAAGTGTTGATGGAGGGGACAGTTATTTTAAAGGATGGCTTTGTCCCTCCTGTCCTCCTCAGGTCAGCTGGCTGACCACGATCAAACCCCTGAGCTGGGCCAGCTGCAGCTTTGCAGTAAAAACACCATTCCAGGAAGGATAAAAAAAGGGAGTCAGACACCAAATCTTCCCGTACAAACACTCAGCCAATGCCAGGCAGGAAGGAATTCTTGACTCATGGGTATTTCTGTGGCTCTCCTCACACAAGCACGGCACAGGTTGTGGCGTTCAGGGCCTTCCACCTCGCTCCAGGGGGAGATGGAGCATTTCCCTGCTCTTTGGATTTCTAGGGCAGTGGGAAGTTGCCTGGTTGGTGGGAGGCTGATGATTGTCCCTCACAGGAGGAGGTTGATGATTCTGCTGACAGCTCATCCCAACCTTCCTCCTCATCTCCTCCTTGCTGTCTGGGCCACACCTCCAAGTTCCTACAAGGTTCCAACTAATTTCACCCTGACATTTCCTGTTATCCTTCCCCTTGGAAGGGCCTCCATCTCAGAGCTCCCCAAATCAACTCTTCCTTGCATGAAATAAGCCAGCAAAAGCCAGGAAAAATTCCCTGTCAGTGGGCAGGAGGCTTCCTGAGGCCTAAAGCAGCAATCACAGCATGGCCAGGCAGTGCCATCTGTGAGAAGCCACCGAGGCTGTTTCTGTTCTGCTGGGCCATCCTTCCTCTGCCCTAGGGTGATCATTCCTCAGTGGGAAACAAAGACATGGGAACTCTGAGCAGCCTGACGAGGCTGGAAGAGCTGTTCTGGAGGCAGAGTCTTCCCTCCAGGAATTCCCTCCTGCACATCCCAATATGACTTTCCTAAATAACTCTGCAGATTTTCTCCTGCCTTTCTTCCAGGTCACACAAAGCTACAGGTTGGACTTTTCATGACAGAATTTACAATATTTGGGTTAGTTTTCATCTCCCTCCAGCCTCCAAATCCGAGCCCAGCTCTCTGCCTGTGTCATCACTGCCCAAAGACAAATCGGAATGGCAATGGAACGTTTTCCATCTGGCAGCTGTGCCGGATCCCAGACAACAATCTGAAGGACTATTTGCAACTTCTCCAGCTCTAATTGCCTTTTTCCCCCTTCCCCTTTATCCTGCTCAGCCTTTTTGTGTCTATTGTATTTATTTCTTTTGGTTCCCACCACACTTGTGAAAAGGTTATGAAAGAAAACCCTGGAATTTTTATGAATTGCCTCCAAATCCAGCTTTTTTCCACGTGCTATTTAGGGGATTTTCTTGGCAGTTTCACCCCAGGAATGGTTAAATGTGCATCCCCCTCCCCATAAAATGGGACATGGTAAAGCTCTTGTATCCAAGGAACCTCTCAGAGCTCTCGCAGAGGGGTTTGCTGCCTCTCCTCAATTACAGCGAGCAAGAGTAATTAAACAATCAAACACAATTAGTGCACTAATTACTCCCAGGAACGTGGCCCATCTAATCGCCTTGGCTGCTAATTACAAAGCCTGGAGTTCATTGAGCTAAAAGCCCCGGACCTGGGGAAGTGAAGGGGGGGACAATATGTTCCCTCTCACGCCGCCTTCTCTCGGATGCAATTTAATCTTTCACAGGATGTGATTCCAAGGTTATTTTACAGCCAGCACTTGGCTTCTGTTTTCAACCTGAATCACTCATATTTTCAGTCCCACCAGTGAAACTTTTCTTAAATCCTTCCATCTTTTAATGATTCAGGGTAAAATGTCACTTCCATTTATCCTCAGGATAGTTAGGCTTCAGAAAAACACAGGGATGGAATAAATACATTTTACTGGAATATCTAAGACACTTAATATTTGGCATTAATGACAGGGGGGGAAAGTGAACTTAAAATTCAGCCAGGATATAAGAAAATATAATTTCTGCAAATTCTGAGCAGGTGAAATATTCCAAGTTAGAGATAATTCATTCCCATTTTACTCCATGAATGTGGCACAGGGATACCACTTTTCCTTCCTTTAAATTACATGGAATATTCAAACCCGCGACCATGAACACCTCTGAACCAGCAGGAAAATGGACATGGATGATCCAACAAATCATTTCAAGACTTATTCCCAGTTTTTGCATGAAAAGCAAAATGGGCAGAAAGTCTGGGGGGATGTGGGGGATCAGGATTTTGCTCAGTTTGGGAATTTTGGAAGCCCCTCAGCACACAGGCTGACCTCAGTGCACGGAGAGCCCCCAGACAGCCCGGCTCCACGCAGACAGGATAAGGAAACCATGCGTGAGCACAGAAATCCTGGGATTTTCCTGCTAATAAGAAGCAAAAACCCCCAGTTGCTGAGTTCCAGTGGCCAAGGGGAGGAGAGCAGCTAAATTATTCCCTAAATAAATATTTGAGTTCAGTGGGGCAGCTGAAAGGGCTCCTCTTCCCAAGGCAGGGATGGGATTTCTGTGGATCACACGTTGCCTTCTTCCTCCTCAGGAAACTCTTGTGGCAAAAGGAGGAAGGGGAACGCACAAAATTAAATTTTGCTCCATGTGGAAACAGCAATCCTGAACCATCTTTCCTACTTAAATCAAGCAAGAGCATCCCAGTTACTGGGAAAAAGGGAAAGACCATTGCAGTGTGAGCAAATAAAATGCTGCCAAAACAATGCCAAAGAAACAAGGGAAATAAAAAAAAACCCAGGAGAATGTATTCCATGTTAATGACAAGAGCTAGAAAATCATCTAAGCTGCAACCAAGATATGAAACCCATCAAGAAAACATTTTTCTAGTCCATGCTTCAGCTTGTAGCATTTTAAATAGAATGGGATAAGATTTTAAGGTTAAATTTTTACTATGTCAAGAAAACTGGGACAACCTTGGGAGCAGGAGGATCCTCAGTATTTTTAATGGATCAGAGGAACAACTCCCGAGTCCAAGGTCATCCTGGGTAAACTCCTGGAGCATTTTACTTGTGCTACAGTAACAAATATTTCAAGTAGTAAAAAATGAGAAGGGAGGGTCGTTGGGATGATGGGGAAAATAGGTCTCCAAACAATCCCATCGTTTTCCAACAGGCAGGATTCTGGCTCTGGCTGTGAGACTGTTACAGGGAATAATTGGGGGGAGGCCAAAGCAGAGCACCAAAGCTCCGAACCCTCCTGATTATTACAAAAATGAGTTCTACCCAATTAACCAAGCGTGCTTGGGCCAAATTAAACCCCAGCCTAGTGACATCTCCAGATCTAATTGGTGAAAAGGGCACTTCCAAAAGATATTTTCTTTCCCCCCCCCATTTCCCTGCTATTCTGCACTCAGTATCTTTGCGCCAGAAGTATTGATAAGAAACTCTTTGATTAGAGGCTGACGGGGGACATGAAAGGGGGAGTCTGTCCCTCCTGCGCCAAACTGTGCTTTAATAAAGCCAGACATCAATCTGCACCATTGTGTCCCCGCTCTCCCGATGCCTCTCCGGCGGGATTTGTGACAGTTCCTCTGGGACATCACCTCGCACATTTGCCATGCTAGATTAGGCACCGAGCCGCAGCCGCGCCCGGAGCTAGCTCTGCTCGGCCCCGCCAACGTCACCTCGCGCAAACGAGGCTTTATTGTTGTGAACACAGCCAAAATTTCAGCCTTTTCCCCTCTGAGGAGCGTTTTGACCCATCACTGATTGCACCGTTTTCATTCCTTGTCTCTCCTTAGTTACGTGATATTAACGAATCCCGGTTTTCCCAATTCCCGCTGTAATGCCGTGGTTTCCCCCCAAATAATTTAACGTACGCATGGAGCAGTTAACAAACACCATGTGTCATTTTTCCAGCCCTGGAAACACAGGGATGAGGCCATGGAAGGGCTCCCTTCCCCTGGCAGTTCACCCAGAGTTCATCCCATTTTTTATTTCCCTACCCGCGCGTGAATTCCCGTTGGCACAAGGCACCCAAAATCCAGGGAAGCCACAAAAGGAGGGGACACTTAGGAGGACAACACCTCTGCTTTCCACATTTCCAAAGATCTCAAACCAGGCTGGAGAAGATGCCACGGCAACCCTCAGGGAAATAACGGGGAATTGGGAATGGCTTGGCCATTCCCAGCTGTACAATTCCGACATCTCCGTAAAATCTAATGACCAAGGACCCGAGCCTCCTACAAGGATCCTTTAGATAAGTACCTCATTCTCATTTTCTCTTGATAAAGTAGCTCATGTTTCTATGAATCCAAATAAATGAGAGTTTCTTGTTCTATTTTATAATTTCTGCTGCCACCCTTCACTCCATAAGGACTGTAACAAATTTTGCTGTAAATCTCTTTGCAGAAATTGCCACAATTAATTATATTTAAAGAGCAAAATTAATCTGATTTTGTATTTTCTATCTTGTGACACCAAATTTCAGATATTTTCCTCCAAAAGCTTTACTCAGTTATCCTACTCTAGTTTTAATGTACGCTTTATTTTGGTATAAATTAGAAAACTGACATATCATTAAATAATATGCAATAAACCCAAATGAGAACTGACTAATTCATGTACTTTCAGCTGTCTGGTTAATCCACGGAGTAAACAAATCCTTAATTCATGAAGATTTTCATTAGTTTTTCCAGAAAAATAAAACCTAGCAGAACCCAAACCAAACCCTGTGCTCCATAAGAATTTCCAGTGTTATTTGAAATCCTAGGCAAATTAATTTCCACTTTTCCTCACAGAAAAAAAACCATTTAATTCCTTTATTTTTCCAACTTGATGATGAAAAAAGGACTAATTAAGAGAAAACTCCTCCCCAGCACGATGGGAAGCGGTAAAACTCCATCCCCATTTTAGCTTTCAGGATGGTTTCAAACTTCCAACACCACAAAGAGGGGTCTCAGTGGATATTCCTGAGGTGGAAATTTTGGATTTCTCCCTGATTTTTATCACATAAATGTCCTGGAAAGCTGAGTCCTGGTGCCTTCCCACAGAAAATTCTTTACCCTTGTGCAGAAAGTCACTCCTTTTCATTTATGTCATTACAATGTACAGATGGACAAAATGCTCTGAATAACTGAATATTAATTCACTTTTCTGATGCTAAAATGAACAATTTTGCTGCTGCAAATTCAATTTGGAGGAAGCTATTTATAAAGTGAATTAACTGTAGAAAATTCCAGGAATAAAGCAGGGACACTTCACTCCCTCAGCATCCATTTCCTTGTATATTTAATTTTTAATTCCATTTTCACACAAGTTCATTACCCTCCCTGCATTTCCCTTGTAGATAAACACTGTCAATAAATGTTAATGTGTATTTATCACATAATGAAAAGCATGGGCACATCACAATATTATAATGAAAAATCATTTTATGTTCCACAGCTAAACAGAAACATATCCCTGTGATCTATAATTGTCTGCCAGCAGGTCAGAAAGCTGAGGCACAAATTTATTTTCAGTAAGAGTAAACAGATTAATTTAATTAATTTATTTAATTTTAATTTAATATTAATATTTATTTAATAAATAAATAATTTAATTACATATTTAATATTTATTTAATACATAAAATAAACCAAGCTACTCAACAGTTCTGTCAGCAGAGAACCAGGCTCTCATTCTAATGGATTTCACCCCAAAACAAACTTTGCAATTTTTAAGCAATGTCACAAAAGGATTTCTTTGTTGTTGTTTATTCAGTTATTTTGGTGGGTTTTAGGGGCCTTTGGGGTTGTTTATTTTTTTTCATCCAATTGTTGCTTCAACCCACCAGAAAAAAAAATCCCTGGAGCTCATGGATTACTTGCTGGTTTTATTCAGGGTTAATTGCAAATAACATCAGTGTCCAAGGATAGAAAAAGTGAATTTTCCTGAAACCACAGTGCCTGGATAACAGAAACTTTTCCAAAATAACAGCATTTTATTCACAATAAGCAGAATATTTCTGGTTTGTGGCAGAAAACATGCTGGCATGAATAAAGCTTCCTAAAAATGGGCTCAGAAAAAAAGGGATGGGAAAATAATTGAGGATCTTCCAGGAATGCTCATGAGATAAATTCTGAGGGTCACGAGGACAACACTCAGTCCCCACGAGAATGGAAAACCCTGGTTTGGGTAATATAAAAATAAAAAATGAAAATAAGCATAAAAATCAGGGGAGTGAAGGATAATAAACACAGCCAGGAGCCAGGACAAAGGGCTGGGCACTGCTTGAGGTCAGCAGGGAAAGAGAGCAGGAGCTGAGCTGGGAAGGGGATGGGATGTTCAGGATGGAGACAAACCCAAGTGCTTGGAACAATTTTGATGGAATCCCAGACTGGTTTGGGTTGGAAGGACCTTAAAGGTGACCCCTTTCTGACACCTCAGGTTTGGCTTTTCTATGTTTCAGGCTCTGTGCTGCTTTAGTGTAAAAGGGATAATGTTTAAGGGATGCTGAGCTCTGTGCACAAAGCAGGGAGACAAAACAATTCCTGCTCCAGCTGGGCACCAAGGACAAATGACCCAAATCTCAGCCCAGGAGCACAAACCCCGTGGGCTGGAGAGAGAAAAACAAGCAGGGTGGGACTGCAGGGGCTAAAGCTGGAATGGGACAATGAACTGCAAGGGGCAAATGGAGCAGAACTGATCCCAGGGACAGACCCCGGCAGCGCTCGTGCATTTTGGGGCCATTTTGGTTCATCCTGGGTGCAGCCCTGGCTGGGCTCTGGTGCTGCCCAAGGTGGATCCATGGAGGAGATGCTGTGAATGAATCCCTGCTTTATTCTTTAGCTCTGTTCTTGGGCAGCCTTCTCCAGGCATCAATTCCACCCCATGCCATGGCAGGGACACCTTCCACCATCCCAGGCTGCTCCAGCCTGGCCTTGGGCACTGCCAGGGATCCAGGGGCAGCCCCAGCTGCTCTGGAATTCCAGCCCAGCCAGGAATTCCCAATTCCCAATCACCCATCCATCCCTGCCCTTGGCAGTGGGAGCCATTCCCAGTGTCCTGTCCTGCCATCCCTTGTCCAAATTCCTTCTCCTGTTGCCCCTTTAGGCCCCCACATCTCTTTCCACCTCACCCCATAACCAAATGAGGAAAACAGAAGCTTTTTTTGGCACATCAATTAAAAACCTAACCCCTCCTTGGTGTTAATTAAACTTTAAACCTCTCCTCGTCTGCCCTGCCCCATGCTAGATCTGAATGCCTCATCCCCTTGGCATGACCAAGTCCACTTTCCCAAGGTGTTTTTGGAACAACACCAGGAATTCAGGAGTCTGCCAGCTCAGAGATGTTATCCTATATGAAGAATCCCTCAAAATCGTGCTCCAACTCATCTGCCTCAAACACTCACCTCCAGAACACGCTAAAAGCACAAAAGCTTCCCAAAATGTGCCCCCCTGATTTCAGCATGGCTTCATTTTCCCTCATGAATCACCTGGAATTCCACAGGCCACTTTCCCTGTGTCACCACTGACGTGTTCCCCGTGATTTATTGGTTTCCATCAGATCTGATCTCTGCTCTCATCCTGCCCCAAATTCTGTAGGAATTCATGTCTGACCAGGGAAATGTTGAAAATACCCACATTTTTCAGCTGCTGATTTCTCACAAATTGACCTTTTCTGCCAATTATTTCCATTCTGAGAGTAACAAATTCCACTGGAAATAATGACCCTCCAAGGGCACCTCTTCCTGTTTTTCCTTGAGACAAAAGAGGCTTCCGAGAAAGTCATTCCACAAGACTTCAATGTTTTACCTCAATAAACACAAAGGAATATTTAAGACAAAATAAACCCATTTAAATTTAAAATATTTGAACTAAAGCTTTGTATGGTTTTGTTTCCCAACTCAAACAATATGCTGAAATAATTATATTTTATTATATTTATTTTCTAGCCCTGTAATCATTGAGAAACCACCTCCAGAAGGGTGAAGAAATCTTGGGAATACCAAAGGATTGCCCCTGGATCAACACAGACTACGCAAGACAGAGCAGAGAGCACAACCTGGCCAGTCCACAACATTACAGAAAAGAAAAAAAACTTAAATTAAAACAGCCTAGATTAAAGCATGATAAAAATTTGCTCCCTAAAGCCAACAGACTGACTAGAAAATGGGCTGAAAATTCAAAAATCCACTGGTTCAGAGGATACATGGAAACAGGTGTGATAAAAGGAATTCCAAATTAGTTTTTGTGCCACTCTTTTAATTAGTTTTTGTTATACGTCACTGAGGCCTCATGGAAAAAATCAATCAGATCAGGATTCCTTTAGGGAATGATGGCCTTTCCAATGATATTCTAGATAAAAATATAGATAACTTGCTAATACAATGACCAGGCTCACCAGCAGACAGAGGTTTTGGCACTGAAACACTGCTTTAACTTCCATGATGTCTAATTATGTAAATATCTCAAACTAATAACTGAAAAAAGATATTTAGAAAAAGAAATATTATTCTTTCTGTGAGCACTTCCAGCCAACTCCGGTCACAGTTGGAAATGAAGGCCTGCAGTTGGCAGTGCCAGTGTGTCAGGGCTGGTTGCAGTGATTATATATGAAAATATTATAATTTATTGTTACATCGAATTGCATATTATTATGATTATCCTGTACTTTAATATCATGATTCATATTATAATATAAAATCAAGGAATCATGGAATGTTTGGGTTGGAAGGGACTTAAAATTCATCCCAATTCACCCCCGCCATGGCAGGGACACCTTCCACTGTCCCAGGGGGCTCCAAACCCCATCCAGCCTGGTCTTGGGCACTGCCAGGGATCCAGGGGCAGCCACAACTTTTGGCTTTAAACTGAGAGAGAGGAGAATTGGACGAGACATTGGGAAAAATCCTCCCCTGTGAGGGTGGTGAGGCCCTGGCCGGGGCTGCCCAGGCCCAGGACAATAAACTGCAAGATGCAAATGGAGGAGAAGTCAGGAAGTCAGGAAGATTTGCTAATATATTCCAAAATAAATGACTCCAAAACCAGGTGGAAACCAGAAATTCTCAGGAGTAGACACTTCAGCTGCTCTGTTTTTCTTGGAATTAGCAGGAAATCCCCCTGGCCTCAAACCCCAGCGGGACACTGAGGCCTTGAGCGGTGGTGACACCTTGTGCAGGCTGCCCTGGAGCAGAGGCTGGACAGAGCCCCAGAATAAAGCAGGGATTCATTCACAGCATCTCCTCCATGGATCCACCTTGGGCAGCACCAGAGCCCAGCCAGGGCTGCACCCAAGATGAACCAAAATGGCCCCAAAATGCACGAGCGCTGCCGGGGTCTGTCCCTGGGATCAGTTCTGCTCCATTTGCCCCTTGCAGTTCATTGTCCCATTCCAGCTTTAGCCCAGGCAGTCCCACCCTGCTTGTTTTTCTCTCTCCAGCCCACGGGGTTTGTGCTCCTGGGCTGAGATTTGGTCATTTGTCCTTGGTGCCCAGCTGGAGCAGGAATTGTTTTGTCTCCCTGCTCTGTGCACAGAGTTCAGCAACGCTGAATGCGAAGCTCAGAGCTGCACACTAAAGCATCACAGAGTCTGAAAAATTAAATAAAAGCCAAAACCTGAGGCATCAGGGACAGGAGAATCCTCCTGCAAAGCCTGAGTGGGAGCAGGACCCAGACTCTACAGAAATCTTGAAATCCACCCAAAATCTTGGCCCCTCCTACCCCCGGTGCAGCTCTACACATAAACTCATAGCTGAGGCCACAGCTCTGAGCACCACAACTCCTAAATTAATTAATTTGGCCTCCCAAGCACTGGAGCCCAAGCAGAGCAGTTCCAACTCCTCCTTTGCCATCCAGGTCCTTCATCTTCTCCATAAAAACCCTCAGAAATCAAAAAAGTGATTAAAAAATTACCTTTGTGTCGAGGACAGGGAACCAAAGGACTCCAGAGCAGCAGGATAAGGTAAGCAGGACCAAACCAGGGACCAGGAGCTCCCTGAGCTCCTTTAAAGTCACCCAGCAGTGGGAGGAGCACCAGGAATTAATTAGGGATTAATTGATTAATTAGGGAACAATTTCCCACCTCTGCTCAGGTGTGTGCTCTTCGTTTACCAGAATCACCTGGCCAAAAGCATTGCTCCAGGTCAAAGTGTCAGAGAAATAAATTTAAAAAAAAAAAAATAACAAAGAGAAGTTTGAACAGTTTGGTTTTGTTTATATAATCCAGGCCTTCTCCTCTATGCAACAGAATTAACAGGTAAAGAGGAAAAGTCTCATCCCTCCACAGGGAATTTGTTTCTTCCACATCTTAAAATTTCACCCAGCCTGGCCATGAAAATTGTTTGCCTGAGAATAGGAAATAATCAATGTTTTAATTATTTGCTTTGATTTTTCAATAAATAATAATTATAAAGTACCTAAAGGAAAATAATAAAAATAAAGTAAAATTCCTAAGCCAGGTTGGACAGGGCTTGGAGCAACCTGGGATAGTGGAAGGTGCCTGTGGCAGGGGGTGGAATGGGATGAGCTTTAAGATCCCTTCCTAAATTTATGGAAGGCAGCCAAAAATATGAAAATAAATATGAAAATATCCATTAATTCACCCCTCGTGGCTCCAATTCCCTGATAAATGTGGAGGTGGAGGCAGCACTCTGGGAGATCAGGTGGATTTTCAGCCCCAACAGCCACAGAGGGAACAGAGCAAAACCCAGAACTCCCCCCCTGTTTTTTCTCATCTGCTGGAATCCTGATCACAGCTCAGAAAAATTCATTTTTCACCTCGAAGGGGAAGAGAAGAAATAAAAAATGTGCTGTACAACCTTCTCCTGTTATGACAGCCTTGCAGATACTTCACATTTTTCATTTATTATCAGGGGCTGCTTTGTGGAGCTCTGTGCCAGAGATATGAGGTCATGGAGCTGGAGCTCTGACTCCCTGCCAGATCGAGCTGTGATACTAAAAGAAGCCAAAATGAGCTTCCTGTGCAAAACTGGGAACAAAAGAGCATTTTTCCTGAGGGTTCATAGGAACCTCGATGTCCAGCTCCAGGCACAGCTCCCATCTTACCACCCCATCAGCTCCCACCTTACCACCCCATCAGCTCCGGAGCAGAAACCCAGTGTGGGCTCTTCTGGGATGTGTTTCAATCAGGGCACAGACCCAGAGAGGTTCTGGCAGGAGCTCCCAGCCCAGCCATTCCCAAGGAGCTGCTCGATTCCCACACCTGGAGCACATGGAATGGGGTGGGAGATGCAGCGTGGAGACACAGTGGGATGGTTTGGGTGGGAAGGGACCTGGGGATCATCCAGTTCCAACCTTGACACCTTCCACCACCCCAGGCTGCTGCTCTGGGTACTGCCAGGGATCCAGGGGCAGCCCCAGCTGCTCTGGCAATCCCAGCCCAGCCAGCAATTCCCAGTTCCCAGTGTCCCATCCATCCCTGCCCTCTGGCACTGGGAGCCATTCCCTGGCTCCTGTCCCTCCATCCCTTGTCCCCAGTCCAAATGCAGCTCTCCTGGAGCCCCTTCAGGCCCTGGAATGTGCTGGAAGCTCTGCCTGGAGCCTTCCCTTCTCCAGGGGAACATTCCCAGTTCTCCCAGCCTGGCTCCAGAGGGGTCCAGCCTTGGAGCTTCTCCAGGGCCTCCTCTGGATCTGTTCCAGAACCTTCTGATGTTGGATCCAGAGCTGGAGGCAGCTCTGCAGGTGAGGTCTCACCTGAGGGATAATCCAAATTCTCACCCCAGGATTTGCCACAGAAGGTCCCACCCATGAAGGTCTGGACTCAGGAAATTTCTCTCTCACCACCAGCAGCCAAAGACCTGGTGATGTTTTCTTTAAGCAACCTCAGTGCTCAATTTTACACATCAGAGACCCAAAACCAGCTCAGGAAGTGCTGTATTATCCGGCCAGGTGAGTTGCAGGAATTTTGGATTTGAAAATAATAAGTAGATATTAAATTCTTACCCAAAACACTTCAAAATAACATGCGAAATCCAACAAACACAGCTCAGACAGACCCAAGGGTGCTGGCCCAGCCCTGCCAGATCCTGCTGACAGCTGCTGGAAGCACAGGGAATCTTTTCAGGACAGATCACCTTGAAAATAATCCTCCCTCCAGAGAGCTTCTGATACCCAACAGCACAAACCGTGCTCAGAGAAACAGGGGAAGGGCTGTGAGGAAAAATTTCCTTGGAAAAGCAATGAAAATATGAGTTATGGAATGGTTTGGATTGGAGAGAATTCTCTAATTCCAGCCATCCTCCATGGATGTTGATCAGAAGGAAAAACTGAGGATAAACACTGGCACCAATGAACACAATTATCAGGAATTTTAAACAAAAAATCTAAACTGGATTTAAACTAAACTCAGTTTGGAATTGCTCTCATTTCCTGAAGATGCAGGATGCAAAGCAGCAGGCAGCTGTGGGATCAGCCTTGGGAATGAGGCATTCACCCTCAAATCCATCAAACTGTCCTCGGGACCACAAACACCAGTAGGAAATCAGATTCCATCACCTGAGAGTTTAGGAAACGCCAGTCTTCCCTGCCTCCAAGGAAAGCCACATTTTACTGCAAGTTACCACATTTTTAGAAAGAAATTACAGATGAAATGTGTGCTAAAGCCATCGCCACAACTTGCCCTGCTGGGTAATAAAAGCTCAGTTCCTCTCCTTGACTCTGAGCCAAGAATCCATGGGGAAGATGCTCCACTATCCACGAAACTCTGTGGAAATCCCACATTTTAAATAAAGATGTACCAACATATTTGTCCCAAGACATTTTTCCATTCACACAAAAACGTGGCTGCAAGACTTAAAATCCCCTTCCCACAGAGTTTTCAGGTGTTTCATGTTCCCATAAAACATCCTGTGGACTAATACAAAGATAAATATCCTTGGATTGAGACTGGAATTGGAATTATCCCAGAAACAAGTGTGGTTATAATGTTGCTTCTACTTTTGGGACCTCAATATTATTTTCATGTGGCATCACCCACTTCCCTTCATGGTTTTGGCAGCCAAACCAGGAAAATCCCTTCCCAAAATCCCCTCCCAGCCAAGGAATCCAAATGAAAATTGGAAAAAGAAGTGACAGACGCCCAGAGCTCCACACCTTGCACGGGGACAATTTGGTGCAGGGTCCAAAGCACCCAACCTGTCCTAATCACCTTGAGCTCATTAATTTACAAAGCTTTGGCCCAACTCTCGGGGCTGGCAGATGATCAAGCTCTTAGTGGATGTGGTTCAAACTAATCCACTAAAAGGCATTTAATTCCAGCGAGGAAATCAGGACTTTTCAATTATTAGAAGTGCTAAAAAAGTTTTACTGCCTGCAGACTTTCAAGGTGAGGGGAGAAACAGGGCCCAGCTCCATCCATGGGGAGTTCCCACCACCAAATCCCACCCCATGGTTCCCCCAGTGCCCTTTCACTGCAGACAGGGAAAAAAACCAACTGGGTCCAGCCTGTGGTGTTGCTTATTTTCCCCTTTTTCATCCTTCAGATCCCATTTTCAGTAGGGTTCCCTAGGGAAAAGAGGATTTTGTCAAGTTACAACTTCTCACTTGGATCCATGAGGGCATTTGGCCAGGCTGGAAAGGAAGGGAAGGTTGGGAAGTCAATGAACATTCCATGATGGGAACATCCTCCAGCTACCTCAGCCAAGGAAACCCTGCACTCCCATCAGTACTTCACCAGACACAAAAAAACCCCAAATCCCAAAATCCAACAGAGAAAGGAAGAGAGAAAACTCTTAAGCGTCTCAAAAGATGGAATTACAAGCCAGGATAAGACCCAAAGTCATAAAAATCAACTTCCTCAGACTTTGTGGTGTTCTTGGAGCCAGGAATGTCGCTGGGAATTTGCTGTTAAACTGGGTCATGCTCAAGATTTTTGTTTTGCCAGTCCCAAAAATCCAAGGCCTTGTCTGAACATCAAACCAAACAACAGCAAATGTCATTTCCAGATAAAATATTTTAGTGGATATAAAACTCAAAGCAGATAAATATTCATTCATTAAAAACACTCTTGGTTGCCTCAATTAAAATTTGCTGCATAGAGCAATTCCACAAAAAAACACTCCCAAGGATAAAAAACACTGAAAAACCACTTCTTTCCCTTTTCCCACTTGAATATTAGATCTAAACCCAAGGTAAAAGCTCTTTAAAAAATCTGTTATCTGAAAAAAATAAGAAGATGATGATATTAATTTTTAAAACATCATGAAATGCCCCAAAGATGCTTTGTACCCTATTAAATGTTTAAGCAGAGCATGGCTTGGTAGATACAAGCTGAAAACATCTTAATAGCAGTGAAACTTTTGGGGTTTTTTCCATCCTTAGAATGCAGCTGAAAAAACAGCTTTAAAGCCTTCTCCGTCCTTGAAGGCCAACTGACCAATATGGAGATGTCTGTATTTGTGTACAGGCTTTACAGAGTTATAGAAAACAGATATTTTAGATGGATAAAATAGATATTTTAGGTAGATAAAACATATATTTTAGATGTAATTTTTGTATATTTATGGATGGACACACATTCATCACCCAGCAGAGACAGGAGGTAAAATGAGGACGACAAGGCCGCTTAACCTTTCCTTGGGATGTGACGGACCCGCAACATTTTCACTCCCCACAAACCTCCCTTCATCCCTACCTCCATGGACACCCCAAAAACCTCTTACCCACCAAGCAACCTCCTTGGAAAACACCTCCACAAAATCCCAGCGGGCATCCCAAGGGCCCAGATTTGGGATTTACAGATGGTTCCCAACGCCGGATCCCAACCCCGCGCTCACCCTCTCCTCCCGCGCCAGCGCCGCCCTCGCCGCCCCTTGGATCTCCCTGGAGAGGGCTGGAAGCTCCTTAAGAGCATGAAGACATCTCAAGAGATTTGAACTCCTAATATCTGCAGACTGGCATCTGCTTCCCCGGCAGTTTAGCCCCAAATGTACGTCTGGGAAGAAGGAGAGCCCGAAAAGCAGGCGGGATTTCTGTGAAATCCAGCCCTGCACTGGTTTGCCTTTAGAATCTTGTTACAGGAGCACAAGGATCCCAGGAAAACAAACGCCCTGTGGTGAAATGTTGAAGGCTGGGAAAGGTTGGTTGTGCACAAAAACAAAGAGCTTGGTAGGTATAGAGAAAATAAAACGTGCAAAAATAAATTCAACCCCGTTAAATATTTAAATATACATAATAACACAAAAAAATGGCCAAATTTGTATAAAAACAGAGTAATACAAAAAAAAAATTTAAAACCTAGAAGTTAAAATGGTCTTTTTACTTCATATATTTAGATTTACCACCAGCCTTATGTGGGGACACTCAAACAAATTTCATTTCTACAAACACACAAATCAAGTCTAAATAAACTGCACGTGCAGAGCCCCCATTAAATCAATATTTGGGCTGTGGAATTAAAGCGCTGCCGTTTGGGATTCTGGCCAGGAGAGCCCACGAGACCCCATGACTTGAGCAGCAGATGCACACAGAGCGAGGTCTGGAGATGCTGACATCTCATCAAGGGCTCCCATTCTTCTGGGGACAAGAGCCATTGTTCCCTGTGCCACCAGGGCTCTTTGGGAACACTGCTGAAGCACATCTGCCCAGATTTATTTCATTAATAAATTTTAATAAGTATTTCTTCAAGGTTTTTTTTTAAAGTGTTTTATTCAATTCCTCAAAAATAACGTCTGAAGAGCAACCTGGCGGAATTTGCTTTGTTTATTCAAAAATTGTGTTTGTGGTTGTGAAACAACAAATAAATTAAAATCCGCAGGACCTGGCAAAGAGAAATCCAGGGGTTTAATGGAAAATATTTTGGTTTGCTTGTCCTTCTCCTTCCTACCAACCTCATTTTCAGGTGACTTTGTGGCATGCATTTATGGCATTACTCCACCTTCTCCTCCAGACACACAATATTTACATTAAAAATCCATCCTACAGGTGATTAATCACCAAAAATGAGCTTGCCAAGCCCTTCCCTCCACCAGCCAGAGCCAAAAATCCCTGATTTCCATAGCAGGAGTGTGAATTTTGTGGCACAGGAGGACAGTGAGCTGAAATCACCCCAGCTGCACTCCAGGAGCAGAGCTGGCAAACACTGCACTCACCCTGAGAGGCGATTCCAGCTGGGAATCTCTGCCTGGACCAAGGAATAATAACAATGAAAGGGAACAGGGGCTGAGTTTAAAATTTCCAACTATTTCAGAGGAAAACGCAATCAGTAAGTTAATTAATTAATTAGTTAATAAGGACTAACAGCAGCAGTTCACGAAATTTCCAGAGAAAATAAATTTTTGAGGACTTTTAAAAAATAGCCCCAGGGCATTTAAACCCCACAATTAATAAGCTCATAATGAGGCAAGATTAGGAGTGTGCAGCCTTCAGCATTTCTGGATATAAACCACCAGGAAAACACTCTCCTTCCATGACCTCCCCTTTTCCAGAGTCCTTTTATTCCCTGCATTGCAAACCAATCCTGAATCCCAATAATTTCCTCCGTTAATTTAAATTTTTTTTTTTTCTTTTAGCACTTAACTCCCTCCTCAGGACAAACCCCAGGGATTCTGCAACCTGCCTGATGCTGAAATGTTTCCATTTTTCCAGGCAAATCCCTGCAGTATCCACAGGGATCATCCCACAGCGAGCCAGGCACCTGCCTGAGAGCCGGAATTTGTCTGCACGGCAGCTCAGGAGATGAAAGCAGAGCCACACAAAAGCTCAGGGCTGGCCGATAGGAAATAATTGCAGGCAGAATTCCATGAGAGGAATTTATGTTATTCTATTCAAGGCACTTGTAGAGGAGGAGAATGCAAAAAAAGACCAAAAAAAAAACCCTACCCTAAATTTGATAAAATACAGGAGTAATTGGCATTAAACCAATAAAAGACATAAAAGGAAAACGTGATAAAATTTTAATTATAAGTGAGGTAATTCCTCTCATCTTTTCCTATCATATTTAGCAGTTCATGTAGAATATTTAGCAGTTTATAGAGAATACTTAACAGTTTATATAGAGTATTTAGCAGCTTATATGGAATATGTAGCTATTTCTAGAGAGTACTTAGCTATTTATATGGCATATTTAGGTGTTTTATAGAATATCTAGCAACTTATATAGAATATTTAGCAATTTATATAGAATATTTAGCTATTTCTATAGAATATTTAGCAGATTATATAGAACATTTAGCAATTTATATAGAATATTTAGCAATTTATATAGAACATTTAGCAATTTATAAAGAGTATTTGGCTATTTATATGGCATACTTAGCAGATCATATAGATAGAATATTTAGCAATTTATATGGAATATTTAGCATTTTATATAGAATATTTAGCAATTTATATAGAATATTTAGCTATTTCTATAGCATATTTAGCAGATTATATGGAATATTTAGCAACTCATAGAGAATATTTAGCAATTTATGTAAGATTAGGAAGCCGCTGGAAAAATTACTCAGGAATAATACCCACCGATGGAGCAGCAAGAGGGATATTTTATGTCATCATCCCAAATCCATCCCAACTTTGAGGCTTTCCCGAGTTTTCCAGCGAAGCCAAGCCCGGGGAGGAGGCGCAGCTCCTGCTGAGAGCATCTGCAGCATCCCCTGGGAGAGAGCCCCACTCTTAACTCCCTGCCCTGGCACTGCTGGCACCCCATAAATGGGAATATTGTGGATTCACAGGGAATCTCTGGAGCAGGGGCTGAGCTGGGATCACGTAGGCACCACTGGGCAATGAACAAACAGCCATTTATACTGGATTTGTCCCCGTTTTAACACGTGCCAAGGGATAAACCGTGGGTTTATTGGGCGTACAGATGTCCAAAATAGATTTTTATGGGGTTGACAATACTTTATTGTTGGTGGGGAAGGAGTCCTGCCTCCAGACACACATTTCTGTTGTGAAGCCCATCAAGTTTCCACAGCAGATTTATAAAAACTCAACCAGGGCCAACAGAGTGGACAGGGAAGAGCCCAAATAGCAGCCCTGATGGAAAATTATGATTATTTCTTGGAACATATGGCCACGGAGGGATAAGGGCTCTGCTCCTCTCTGAGTAGGTCACACCACGCCACAAAAAACACAGAAAACTCACCAGGGGCAAAATGGGTCTAGGACAGGAAAAAAAATAATGAGGAATTATTCACTTTGTAGGAAAAAAAAATGGATTTCCAGCAAGTCTTGTCATTCAAGCTACCAAAAAAAAAATCATGGAATTCAAAATAGTCTTTTCAAAAGTGATGGTACAATCATGGGGTTTATTTGTGCTTTTGCTCTTGTTCTCCCATTACACCACAAGGAGGGATTGTATGAGGTAAAAATCTCTCCAGAGTGGCAAAGAGCCACCAGAAATCCTACCTTGCCACCTGCCTTTAGTGTTCCCAGCAAGCCAGGATCTCATTCCAGAGGCAGATCCCAATCAGCAAGGCCGACGCAGCACCTCTCACCCAGGGCCCGCCCCAGGGCTGAAATAACAGTTTGTTTTCGAGCTAAATGAGTTCATTTCCATTAAATAGGTCTCCCTGAGTGAGTTTTGTGGAGCCAGAGCATCAGCAGCTCCAGCAGACACTTCCACTCTCCCCAGGGCTCTCCAGGGCCCAGCTCGGCCCTTGGATCCCTTGACCCCAAGGATTTGCTGTGCCCATCCCATCACATCAATCTGACAGACAGGAGGAGCAAAACAGGGCAGGAGAAGGAGGAAGGTCAGAACTTCCTGCCCCCAGGTCCTAAAAATCATCTTGAGGGACATCCAGCATTTATTTTTAGTGCTCCTTAAACCCCTTTATTCATCCAGGCCGTGAGAAACTGGATTAATCGACAAATCGTGGGATGCAACTTGGGTTTCCATTGGAAAACCTCAGCCCTGCTGATGAGCAGAGCTGAAAGCAAATAATTTATTCAGTTTCCAGGCTCTGTTGTAACTTATCCTTCAGTTTTACACCAGAGAGTGGCAGGAAATCAGCCCGGAGATCAGACACGCGAGCGCCCAATAATGGAGGCAGCGGATCGCTGACGCATAAATAAAGTTTTAGATTTACAGGGAACAAGCCTCCCACTGTAACGTGGCCAGGAGGGCTCTTCAGATGTTTTTATGTCAGCACTGGCCTAAAAAATAAATCCAGTGGGAATGGGAAGGGTTGGATTCCCTCCCTGCTGGCACCTCCTGGGGCCGGAGGGAGGCAGCGGGGTTAGGCCCGAGGGCAAGGCTGGTTAAACCCCGTCCCTGGTGTTTGCATAACTAATGAGAGGATGTTGGGAATCATTTTATCCCAGCTGTCCTAATGAGCTAAATCATTTTGGGATGGTCTGCCTCACCCAGGATTTGTTTTCAGTTCGTTCCGCCGCCAAGACAACACGGATCTGGTGGAGAAACCTCATCCCCAACCCTGATCCCTCTCAGAGCTGGACCCTGCAAGCTCAGCACTGACCACAACCTGGAAAAACATCAAAATTTGTATTTTCCTGTGCTGCTTCCAGACCTGGAATGGCACCCCTGGGTTTCCACAGCAGGAAAATAACGCACGGCTCAGGGATCCACGGGATTCCACGAGCTTGGAGCCAGCCTGACCCCCTGACACCACCAGCGCCAGCTCTGAGCCAGCCACGTCCTCCCATCTCACTGAAAAACAGCTTTTCCACAGCAATAAAAGCAGGGAAAAATCCTGCACAGGTTGTTCTGAAGGTGTGCTAATAGTCACACCGGGGATTTCCACCCACTTCCCACTGGGATCTCTGTGGTTTACAACAATTCCCACTGAACGAACTCTCTGAAGCAACAGAATAATTATTTTTTATATAGAAAATGCATTTATTGTGCCACTTCTGCCCACTGGAAGTTCCCAATCCATCAGCCCAGCAGCTGGTGTGGCCTGAAAATGAACCTTGAAGTGATTTTAAAAAATGAACCGCAGCCTGGGCTCCTGACACTGGGAAAATCAGCCAAAATGATGGATATTCCCGCAGGGACTCCCACAGTTTGGGCAGGTTTTCATACCTGCCCCTGTCCATTGCCAAGTAAAAATTCCCAACATTCAGCAGAAATTATGTGGATATAGAAAAGAATTATCCAGCTCATTGTATTGGCAGGTAATATTTAGGAATGGAATGCAATAATTATTAAGACATAGGTAATAGTCCCTCCACTGAAGCAGGAAAGAGCACATACGCTGGCTACAACTGGAAACACAATTATTTATCTATGAAATTCATTTAATTTTTAATTTAATTTAATCCAAACCTCGGCTGGGTGGGGCTTGGAGCAACCAGTGGAACATGTCCCTGCCCACATCAGGGTTTGGAATAGGATGAGCTTTAAGATCCTATCCAACCCAAAATATTCCATTAGCTTTTCAAGAGCAGCATTTTTAATTAACAGCGAAGAAGAGCAGGAAGCTCTTTAGCAGCAGCAGCAGCAGCACCGTGACTCTCTTTTACTCCCAACAAATAGAATTATTCCCTTTGCTTTCATTCGGAAAACAACCTGTCAAGAGCCCCATTTCCATAGAGAGGCTCTCAGAAAAAAAAATTAAAAATAATTAAAAATTAAAAATAGTGATAACCACAGTCCCAGCCTCCTGCCAAACCCAAGCGGGGCAGGACCAGCCCGGGAGCGCCTCCATCACCCGGAGAACCCGTCCTGTGGCTGAGACCCCAAAAACCGGGAATCTGGGGGGAGAACGGGGGGTTTGGAATGGAAATGAGGGTTCCAAACACGGGGGGGGCTCATGGAAAACCCCTCTGGATCCCCCCGAGGCTCATCCCGGGGTTTATCCCAAGGGATGAGCCCGTTCTGCTCCGGGAGGGGAGCGAGGGGTCCCCAAACGCCGCTGGAATCGCCGAGCCGGGGCTGAGCCAAGGGAAAATGGGAATTTTTCCCTGGAAGTCCACACAGGCACGGGTTTGTTTTGCTAAGCACGTGTCAACCCGAGCGACTTCCCGGCTAAAAAAAATTAATAATAATAATCGCTTTTTCCGCTGTAACAATGGGGAAAACAATAGAGAAAAGAATAGGGAAAACAAGAGAGAAAATAATAGGGAAAGGGGGTAGAAAGAAGAGGTTTGGGGGGTTGAACAGAGACAGGGATGTACCTTTGCCGCACGGATTTTCCAGGCGCTGGCTCAGGGATTTTCCATCGCTCCCTCGGCGGCCGGGGCAGCCCGGGAGCCGGGAATGCTGGAGCAGGGAATGAGGGATCCGGGAATGCTGGAGCTGGGAATGCTGGAGCAGGGAATGAGGGATCCGGGAATGCTGGATCCGGGAGTGCTGGAGCTGGGAATGAGGGATCCGGGAATGAGGGATATGGGAATGCTGGAGCTGGGAATGAGGGGTCCGGGAGTGCCGGAGTCGGGAATGATGGAGCCGGGAATGCTGGAGCTGGGAATGAGGGATACGGGAATGCTGGAACTGGGAATGCTGGAGCTGGGAATGCGGGATTCGGGAATGCGGGATCCGGGAATGCTGGAGCCGGGAATACTTGATCCAGGGAAGCAGGATCCGGGAATACTTGATCCAGGGATGCGGGATCCGGGAATGCCGGCCCCAGGGATGCGGGATCCGGGAGTGCCGGCCCCAGGGATGCGGGAGCAGGCTGCGCTCGCCTCCCTGCCGGGAATGCCGGCTCATGGAGCGGCAGCGCCCGCTCCGCTCTGGCGGCGAGGCGAGATTGGGATCTCCGGCGGGCAGGGAATTGTCCTGAGCTCCGGCTTTCCTTGGCGCTTCATTAAAAGCGAGATTTTATTCCGGGCTGGCGTGGACGGATGAAACCATCAGCGGGTTATCCCGCTCGGCTTTGCTCCAGGAGGGAAGGGAAAAACCCCTATGGACGGCAGAGGATGAGTTCAAAAGCACGGGGAGTTAGGAGCTGAGAATCCTGCGAGCCGGGAGCGAGCACCATCCCGGAGTGAAGCAACAGCATTCCAGCCTGTGGAATGTTAAAAAAACCTTATTCCCATATTTTTTAATCTTTTTTCCCGGTTCTGCGGGGCTGCTTTGCTGCTGCCGAGGGTGCCGCGGTCCGGCCGGGAGCGCCTCCCTCGGGCTGAGCCAGCGGCCGATCCAGCCCAGCGCTCCCAGAGCCTCACCCAAGCCACAGCGCGGCCGCCAGCCCGCGGGGATTCATCTGCTGCCAGCCAGGCTCGCTATCGCTGCTGCTCGCAGGTTTTTAATGAGGTTTATCGCGGCGGAGCCACGTCCGTGTCCCGGCAGGCCGAGCTAAAAACCCCCCACACGGATTTTCCAGAGCGTGACATCACATCCCAGCTCGGCTAAGTGGCTTCCAGATAACAGGCGATGCCCCCTCCCCGAGAATTCCGAGATAAAAACGTCCAAGAAGGGCAGTTTGCACACACGGGGTGAGGTTTAACAGCGCAGCTTGACTCATTTCGGGGCATTAATTAGTCATGCAGCAAGTATTCAAAACACCGAGTATTCAAACCAGAAAGTATTCAAAGCAGAAAGTAAATATTCAAACCAGCCCAAGCACCGATTCATAAAAAAGGCATTACTATGAAATCAGCCCTGCCTGCCGAGCTGCTCGGAAAGGCAGGAACGCTCTTGGGAGAAGCTGCAGCTCCTCTCTCTCACTCCCAGCACACAAATCAGGGGGCACCACCGGTCTTTCCTGCTCCCTGCTGCTCCTGCTTCCTCTTCCAGCGTTTGTGGGAAGAGCATCTCCAAAATGGAACCTCCCTCACACAGGTCTGAGACCGTTCTGACCTCCTCAGACAGGTCTGAGATGTTCCTCTCCTCTCCTCTCCTCTCCTCTCCTCTCCTCTCCTCTCCTCTCCTCTCCTCTCCTCTCCTCTCCTCTCCTCTCCTCTCCTCTCCTCTCCTCTCCTCTCCTCTCCTCTCCTCTCCTCTCCTCTCCTCTCCTCTCCTCTCCTCTCCTCTCCTCTCCTCTCCTCTCCTCTCCTCTCCTCTCCTCTCCTCTCCTCTCCTCTCCTCTCCTCTCCTCTCCTCTCCAATTTTTAATTTCTCACCACATAATCCCCAAATATCCTGAGTTCCAGGGATCCACAAGGGTCATCCAGTCCAGCCCCTGGCCCTGCACAGGATTCCCCAGAAATGTTGTCCAATCGTTCCTGGAGCTCTGGCAGCCCTGGGGCTTTGCTCATTCCATGAGGAGCAGTTCCAGTGCCCCACAACCCTCTGGAGGAAAATCCTTTTCCTAAAATTTGCTCTGTTGACATAAACATTGATCACTCCCTGAAAAAGCTGCAAAGTCTGACTCAAACCTGTGAGCCAGAAAATTAATTAATTAATCACAATTAAGTGCTCAATTAAGCACATTAATCACTTAATTAATCATAAAATTAATGAATTAATTGCTTATTATTTACCTACACAGCATCTCACAGATGCCCGTGTTTTCCCCTTAGGGTTACTAGAGCATAAATATTAATTTTAAAAATTTCTTAGGGTTTTGCATGAAAATTGCTGTGGAACTGAGCAGTGAATCAGGGTCAAGGACAGTCCTCCTCAGGCCACCATGTCCCAAAATTCAGATAGAGGCTGGAGGATAGAAAAAAAATTACAGGAATGAAGAACAGGCAATGAATCAAGAGGTTTGGGAAAAGCTTTAAGGGAGTGAGGAACCAATCTCTGTGAGGGCAGGGAAGGATCCCTGTCCCTGCCCGGCTGCAGGAGCAGGGCTGGGGCGTTTTGGAGCAGGAACTGCTGGGGCAGGAGATTTAAACGCAGATCTGGGTGTCAGGACTGAGTCAGGGCTGGGCGTGGGGGCCAGAGCTCAGTGCTGAGCAGGCGCTGGGATGGAGAGGGCAGAGCTGGGAATTCCCTCTGGGAAGGAAGGAACAGCAGCCCCAGACACAGGGCAGTGCTTGGGCCAGGAATTCCAGAATCCACACTGGGCTGGGCTGGGAGAGACCCTAAACCCCATCCCGTTCCAGCCCTGCCACGGCAGGGACATTTCCACTGTCCCAGGTTATTCCAGCCTGGCCTTGGGCACTGCCAGGGATCCAGGGGCAGCCACAGCTTCTCACCTCCCTCACAGGGAAGAAATCCTTCCTAAAACCCAGTTTAATCTCCCCTCTCTTAGTCAGAGGAAGCATCTCCCTGGATGTTATCAGGTGGCAGCTGTGGAAGCGGCTGAGGCACAGCAAATATCCAGTGGTTCCCTACAGAGGGAGGTGGCAGCCAAGCCATCCCAAAAATAGATGGGCAGGGAAAGGAACCTCCTTTCAGAGATCAGAACAGTGGGACAGAGCCTGAGCATTGCTAGCAGAGGGTGGAGACCCTCCTGACTCAGCTCAAATCACCCATCAGACCCAAAACCCTCACCTGACGCATGGGGTTTATTAACACACCCTAATTATCTCCGTATTTATCCCCACAGATTCCATGAATAGAGCAGGACAATCTGTCTGCTGCTCTCAGTGCCTGTGAATCATCCCCACAAATCAGGCGGAACAAAACAAGGAGATTTAGTGAAAAGGAGCAGTGAGACAGAATCAGGAAGATGAAAACTTTGACAGAAATTACAAAATCCCAACCCAGAATCAGGATTAGAAGGGCTGCAAGTTTTGGGGAAGCCTTGTGGTCCTGCAGGGAGATGAGGAGGTCAGAATATCCCATTGAGAAGGTTCAGACCCAAAACCCTCACCTGATGCTCAGGATTTAATAATACACCCTAATTATCTCCATATTTATCCCCATGAATAGAAACAGAACAACCTGTCTGCTGCTCTCAAAACTTGTGAATCATCTCCACGAATCAGGCAGAACAAAACAAGGAGATTTAGTGAAAAGGAGCATTGAGACAGCATCAGGAAGATGAAAACTTTGACAGAAATTACAAAACCCCAACCCAGAACCAGGATTAGAAGGGCTGCAAGTTTTGGGGAAGCCTTGTGGTCCTGCAGGGAGATGAGGATGTCAGAATCAGAATCAGAGAAGGGGTTTAGGTGGATCGATTTATCCCACCAGGATCCACAGGAGTGAGCCCCTCCCTGCCTGGGTGTGCATGCACAGAGGGATTTCAAACCTTTGTGGGAAACCCCATTGTGAAAAGAACTCATAAAGTCACGTCAGTCACGGAATAAATTGTGAATCCTTTTAAGACTCCCGTGCACAGGGGAGGATTAAAGGAGCAATTGATGTCAGGCACTAGAAAAACAAAAAGCTGGGTGATTCTTTGGGAAAGAGATTTCTCTCTTATCCTGAGGAGCAGCCAGGCCCCACGGGCTGAGTCTGAGCCCTGATTTGGGGTGTTTGGGGTGACATTTACAGAACAGCCCAGGAAGGGCTGGAACCCTGGCTCCTGCTGGGAATTCCAGACTTTCTGTGCTGGGAATTTCAGCCTTTCTGTGCTGGCAGGCACTGACCCCCAGGAGAACACTGCACTGACCTGGGGCCGTGGAGAAGCTTCCAGAATGAAATGATGGAACTGGGATTGTGGGTGTGGGGTTTGGATAGAAGTGTGTGATAGCACAGGGTGGGAAACTCAGAGTTTAAGGGTTTAGAATAGAGTAATGTATATAGAGCAAGGTGGAGGGTTGAGGGTAGAGGCTGGTTCTTTCTTCTTCTTCTTCTTCTTCTTCTTCCTCACCTTCTTCTTCTTCACCTTCTTCACCTTCTACTTCTTCTTCTTCTTCTTCTTCTTCTTCACCTTCTTCTTCTTCTTCACCTTCTTCACCTTCTTCTTCTTCTTCTTCTTCTTCTTCTTCTTCTTCACCTTCTTCACCTTCTTCTTCTTCTTCTTCTTCACCTTCTTCTTCTTCACCTTCTCCTTCTCGTTCTTCTCCTTCTTCTCCTTCTTCCTTCTTTCTTCTTCACCTTCTTCACCTTCTTCACCTTCTTCTTCTTCTTCTTCTTCTTCTTCTTCTTCGTCTTCTTCTTCTTCTTTGTCTTCTTCGTCTTCTTCTCCTTCTCGTTCTTCTCCTTCTTGTTCTTCTTCTTCCTTCTTTCTTCTTCTCCTTCTTCACCTTCTCCTTCTTGTTCTTCTCCTTCTTGTTCTTCTCCTCCTCCACGGGTTTGGGTGGTTTTGTGTAATTGATAAAAAAGTCACCATTGCAGGACATGAGTGATTGGTTATTGGGTTGAAAGGAAAAATAATTGAGGTGTCATTTCTTAATCGGACAGTTTATCCTTAAAAGGCCTCGTAGAGAGAGAGAGACACAGCTCCATTTTTAGTGTGTCAGAGTGAAGCTCTGCAGAACTCAGGGTTTGTGAGACTGTGACAGAGATAAGAACTGATAAACACCTGAGCCCCAACAAGAAATCCCATCTCACACCTTTAATCCTGACCTTGGCAGAAAAAAGAAGCAGCAAAGATTCCACAAGTAAGTGCTGGGGTGAAACTGGGCAATCCCGCAGCATCAAAACCCAGTTATTAACAGCAATTATGAAACTCATTAATTTAAAAATATCACATGAGGGAACGAGTGCTCAGAGAGGGCAACCCCAGCTCTGCCGATGACAGACCGTGGCGTTGTCCTGGGGCTGAGGGACATCTGCTCCTCCAGGAACGCCTCTGGGGGCTGTGGCCCTGCCTGTGGGCACTCAGCAAAAACAGATTTTCATTTCACACCTCTGCAGACGCTCCCTAACTGGCCAGGAATGAACTTCCCCAGTGTCCCCCAGGATGTGCAGCTCAGCCCTTGGCTGCTGGGCCAGCCTTCAATGGTTTGCATTCATTTATTCGTTTCTGGCTCGGGGTGGTTCATGAATGCTCAGCTCATGGCTCAGCGAGATCAAAGCTGATTTTTTTTAGCACAATCAGCTGCTGGAAACGATGCCTCAGATTCCCCATAAACACTGGGGAAAGAGCTAAACTGGGACTGTAATAATTTCATTCTGTGTTCGCCAGATTTAGTCTAGTCTAGCACAAAGCTGGGCCTTATCTCTGCCTCAGATTTATCTGTGTCTCAGATCAGTAATTCTGCTGCTAAGTAGAAATTTTTATTACTATTTACAGCTCTCCACTATCAGCATCAAACGGAACATCAGACTAAATGAAATTTTGCTGCATCCCCATTTTTAAAAGCCTTCTGTCCCTTTTAATCCCATTTAAACCTCTGCTGAAGCACAGAGCACCCAGCATTTGGTGTTTCTGGAAAAACAGTTTGGTTATTTCAGGTAGTCCCTGAAGGGGGAATGATTTTCCATAAACTTTTGGATTTAGACCAAGATTTTGGAGCACAAAGCACCTTTGGGCTGGGAGAACTGGGGCTGGGTGTTGGAGCAGCCCTGAGGAGGAGGATTTGGTGGATAAGAGGATGGAGATGACCCAGCCCTATGTGCCAATGGCATCCCAGAAATCCCAGAGCTGCATCCCGAGATTTTCCAAATTATGGCCCTCCAGGCTTCCCCTAATTCCTGCAAACCTCAGGAACTGAGGTGTTTGTGCGCTGACCCCAGGGAGCATCACCAAGACCCAGCAAGAAAGAGCCCAAAACCAACATCAAAATATTAAAATTTACACCCAAGAAACGCCATCAAAATATTGAGTTCGGACACTTGGAGCTCAAAATTCCCCACCAAAACTCCACCAAAGGAAGTCCTTTGGGAGAAGGTCCCACCACAACGTGGAATGGAGGTGAATCCCAAGTTTCTGGTGCTTTACAGGGAAATTGCAAACGTGGGGTTGAGGCTCCTGCATGCCCGAACAGTCCTGGGTTCCACCTGGAATTAGTGACATAATTAACAACATTTCATAACCTTCCACAGATACTCACAGCCAGAAGGAGCGGTTTAAAGGCTGCATTTTCCAGTCCTGCAGAAGGAATAAAAATAAAAATCCGTGGTGTTGCTGGTCTCCAGCATTTCAATGATTTCCCAGTGGTAAAACTGGGAATGTGTTAATAAATCCCAGCTTTTTAGGACAAACGGGATAAACTGGGAATTCCTGTCTCCCTCATTCCACTTCCTGCTTTAAGAATCATTTGAGCAGAGGAAAAAATCTGATAATTATGAATTCGAATTCCATCCAGTTTAACACCCCAGCAAAGCACCTCAAAAATAAAAGGAATTCAGCACATCCCTTAAATTTCCACGATGATTCCCAAAACCAATTCCTCTTGGACATCCCTGTGAGAGAAACTGGGTGATAGAACAAAACTTTAAACATCTCTAGTTCAATTAAAAAAAAAAAAAAAACCCAAAAAACCCTCAAATAAACAAGGAAATGTTCCATGGAAGAGTGAGGTAAAAAAGATGGGCAGGTGAAGGAAAGTTGGAGGGGAAAAATAGGAATATTTCAAGGGCACAGGGGCAACAAAACATGGAGAAACAATTCCAGGCTTCCCAAAGAAGGTGTGGGAATGTGGAAACATTCGGGGATGGGAGCTGGAGGTTTTGAGGTGTGTGGTCTGTTTGAACAACACCCCACAATTTCTAAACTCCTCTCTTAACGCGCCCAAGGACAACAAGATTCCAGCCAACAACTCCCAGGGTGTTTTTCCTGCTCTGCCAGGCTTTGCTGGGCCAGGGAGAAAATTCCAGAGGCAGGGACTGAGCGGAGAAACTCCAGCTGTGAGAGCTTTTCCTGGATGGAAAATGCTCCACAGAGGGAGCACTCCTGGAGCAGCAGCAGCTGGAAAAAGCATGGAATGAAGAATTTGAAAAAAAGATAATAAATGGTGTAAAAGGGGTTGATTTTTTCCCCCACAATCTCTTTTTTTTTTTTTTTTTTTTGCCAAAAAGGAAGACAAATGACAGGAATGCAAGAGACCCTGCTTGCCTCTGATGGTCTGCCAGGAGCACCAGGGCTTCAGTTCCTGGAGGGGAAACCAAGAAGGAGCCTAAGGAGAGGAGGGGGTGGAGGCTTTGTGGAATTTCTGGTGGAACATTTTGGAATACAATGGAAATGCATCCCAGCCACTCTTCCTCTCAGATTGACAGAAAAATCCAAACACCAGAAAGTTCCTAAGTTTCGGACAACTTTTGAGGATTTTTCCTGGTTTTCCTCTTTCCATCCGGAATTGGAGTACTCCAGCAATAAAATTCAATCAGCATCACCCACAGCCGTGGATGTTCCAGCCCTGGAAGTGTCTCCAAGGCCAGGCTGGACAGGGCTTGGAGCAACCTAGGACAGTGGGAGGTGTCCCTGCTCATGGCAGGGGTAAAATGGGATCAGCTTTAACTTCCACCCCAAACCATCCTGGGATTCTGTGGAAATAAAATAAATATATCTATTTTTCCCCGTATAATTAAATTCCATCCACAATTTTTTTTGAGATTAATTTAAAAAAAAAAGAAAATAAACAAAAGAAAGAGGAAAATCCATTGGGAAATCCTTTGCACCTCTTTAGAGTTAAGATGTGAATGGTCCAAACTTACATCCATCCTTTCCTTTCCTTTCCTTTCCTTTCCTTTCCTTTCCTTTCCTTTCCTTTCCTTTCCTTTCCTTTCCTTTCCTTTCCTTTCCTTTCCTTTCCTTTCCTTTCCTTTCCTTTCCTTTCCTTTCCTTTCCTTTCCTTTCCTTTCCTTTCCTTTTTCCTTTCCTTTCCTTACGGCCAGCCAGGGAAAGCACTGGGGACACCCAGGGGAAAGGAATGGGAAATATTGGGGGAAAAATCAGAAAAAGAAAAGGGGGGAAATTGGGAGAGACATCTGTGCTCTTCCTACATTCTCAAAAGACATAAAAAGCTTCCCTTGCTGATGATATCAGCTGGCTTTGAAAGCCCACAGCAGATTTATTATTTCCTTTGGAAAAAAAAATGCACTTTGTTCTTCCTACAAGCTCATTCCCAGCAGCTCCAGCGTGCCAAAAGGAGCTGCTTTGGGAAGGGGCCAAGAAGATGGAGACAAAGTGGGGCACCCCAAGCACAGACTATTTATGGGCTGGGGAGAAAATCTTGGTGCAATTTTGGATGCCTGCATTTGCTGTGGGTTGATGAGAAAGCTCCAGAGGTCTCATTAACAGATTTCACCCCAAGATCCCATCTTCATTTCCTTCATTTTCCTCTAAGCTGCTCCCAAGCTGCCCGAAAAGAAATCTTTGTGAGACAGGATGAGAGAAACTTGGGGAATTTGAAGGCAGAGATGGCCTGGGCAGATTTGATGCAGTCATTTCACCCTTGTGGTGGGAACTGACTGTGACAGAGCTCTGAGAGCCCAGCTGTGCTTCCTTCCTGCTGTTCCAGCGTCTCTTTGGGATGAGCAGAGAGATCCTGGGATATAAATCCAGTGATCCAGGAGTGCTGGAGTCCCCATCCCTGCAGGGATCTCAAAGCCACGAGCATGTGGCCCTTGGGGACACGAGTGGTGGCCCTGGCAGTGCTGGGCTCAGTGACCTTTACCAGCCTGGGAGATTCTGTGACTGAAGTGCTGCAATCCAGGCTGAGCTCCTGCCAGCAGGGCTTGATCCCAGATTCTGTGGCCATTCCCTTTTCCTCACTCACTCACTTCTAGGATCCAGGACGTGTCCAACGTGCGCCTTGTTCCCAGTCCCAAATACTGAGCTGTCCCCGTGGTTTAGGGATCTTTAGCAGCTCACAGTGACCCCAAGATGTGTGAGAAATTCTCTTTTCCCAGCCCTGTGCTCAAAGAAAGAGTCAGAGCTCTTCAGCTCTCGCTCTCAAGGTTGTTCATTGTTCCTTATCTATAAAATTCTTTCTCCTGTCCAGCCCAGCTCTGCTCAGCAGCACAGACAGAGGCACTCTGCCTGCCCCAGGGCGGTGTTATCTTTTTATACTAAAAACTACCTGTACAATATTTACAATTACTGCCCAATGCCCATCACCTGTGTGAGACAGTGAGCTTCTACTCTAAACCAATCCCAAAGTGCCACCATCACAGCAGAAGACTGTCACAGACATGTTTTTTGGAAAATCCTTTCATTAGGATTTTTCCTCCTGAGAAGCTGGGAGGCCTCAGGAACAAAATGCAAGCAATGGTTATCTGCTGCTGTGGGATGCAACAGGTGCATCTGGGATTGGGCTCATGGGGTTGTTTCTAATTAATGGCCAATCACAGCCAGCTGGCTCGGACTCTCTGTCCAAGACACAAGCTTTGGTTTTTCATTCTTTTTCTATTCTTAGCCAGCCTTCTGATGAAATCCTTTCTTCTATTCTTTTAGTATAGTTTTAATATAATATATATCATAAAATAATAAATCAGCCTTCTGAAACATGGAGTCAGATCCTCGTCTCTCCCCTCTTCCTGGGACCCCTGTGAGCACCATCACAGAAAATGGAGGCCAAGAAGAAGAAGGAGAAAGGCTGGACATGCCCAGATTCCTCCATCTTTCCCCCTGAACCCTCATTCTAAAAACCCCAAAAATCTATTTTTTCACCCTGTGATAAGTTCACTATTATTCTACTTAAACTGTCGTGGCTTGCAGATCTTTATGTAAGGTTGGTAATTGTTTTTTGCAAGGGCTGAATCGAAGGCACAGGGGTCTTAAAGCCCATCCCATTCCATCCCCCTGCCATGGGACTCCTCCCAGTGTCCCAGGCTGCTCCAGCCTGGCCTTGGGCACTGCCAGGGATCCAGGGGCAGCCCCAGCTGCTCTGGCAATCCCAGCCCAGCCAGGAATTCCCAGTTCCCAGTGTCCCATCCATGCCTGCCCTCTGGCACTGGGAGCCATTCCCTGGCTCCTGTCCCTCCCTCTCTTTTATATTTACAATATTATATAACACATAAACTCTATTTATAACAACAACTTCACATTTTTTCCCCTCAATGAATAGCAACTTCCAGGGAATTTCAAACGAGGGTTGCGGCATTGCAGCTGTCCCACGGAATCCTCTCATCTACCAGGTGAGCAGGCAATACTTGGGAGGATTTCTGACCAGGGATAAACACAATTTCTGCTCTATAAACAGAATTTCTGCTCGCTGCTCCCTCCCCAGGACCCCCTCGCGTCCCAGGCACAGAGCCGAGCTGTCTGCTCCTCGCAGAAACCAGAGGAGCTGGAAAATTGCAGCAGGGCAGAGATAAACCCTCAGCTGGGAGCAGCAGGGATCCCCGGGAGCAGCAGGAATGCGAGATGAGATCTCCCACAAACGCTCCCCGATAGTAACTGGGCAACACACGGCCTGCGCCGCCCGCTGAAATCCAGCCCCTGCCCTGCACAGCATTTGCAAAAGTCCTGCTTTCCCCATTTTTTTTTTTTCCTCTTGGAATGCACAGATATCTTAAAAGAATCCTAAATGTGCTTTTGTGGTTCTTCCTGCAAAATGAAAAAAAAATTCAGATTTAATTATTTTTTTTCAGATCTTCACTACGAATCTCAAACGGTGAATGTGATTTATTGCTTCCTTGGAAGTGGAAACCTGTGGGAGCCAACCCCCTTTTCTCACTTTTTCCTGCTGATAATTTTTTTTTTGGCTCGTTTTCAAGCTCATTAGCTGCCACTTGAATGATCCTGTTCCTAAAATAGCACAGTGAGGAAACTCATTTTGCCCGGACTATTTTCATCCCAGAAAAACTTTCATCGCCGGGATGACTTCACTGCATGAAAAACAGAAAGGCTGAAAAAATAATTCCCTGTTCAGGGATCGTGAATGCTCAGGAAAACAGCAGGAATTGTGGCTCAGGAATGGGACAGGCAAGGGTTTTAATCAGGATTGGGAATGAGATGAAGCTCCTCAGGTCTCATGGAAATGTCCCAGGACAGGTTGGACAGGGCTTGGAGCAAGCCGGGACAATGGAAATGTCCCTGCCATGGCAAGGGTGGGATGGGATCAGCTTCCAACCCACTCCATGTTCCCAGCATGGTTTTGGACTGGGATTCAATCCAGTTCAACAGGAATGGATTCACTGGAAAGGAAGAAAAGCTCTGGTGACCCTGATCTTCCTGAATTCCTTCAGCCTCACATTCCTCCTCTGCTTTTCCCTGTTTCTCCTCACTGTCCTGCTCCCCAGAGCCTTCTGCCCTGCAGGCACCCCCATCCTCCCCCTCCATGGATTATTTAGGGCAGGAAAGAGGGAGAGACAAAGCCAGCAGAGAAGGGAGGACACCGGAGGGAGGGAGGAGAAAGAGCAGAGCTCGAACCTCACAGCAGCAGAGAGAGGTCCAAGGGCGGGAGCTGCTCATGGACGTGGACGTTTCCTGCCGGAATCAAAGCTCCCTCAAGGCTGGAAGGGTCCTCAAAGGTTGTCCCCCTTAAAGGGACGATCAATTCCACCTGGGCAGAACAGATTTCATTCTGGAAAATGCCCGTTCATGGAATGGGTTGGGTTGGAAAGGACCTTGAAGCTCATCCCATTTTCTCACCTCCCACCATTCCACCTCCAAACTCCATCCAGCCCAGCCCTGGACACCTCAAAAACTCCCCAAACCAGACTGTGGGATCAACCTGACAAGGATCAGCAGTCCCAGCCCTTTTTTAGGGGTGCAGGACACTCCAAGCATTGTTTGGGAGTTCTGACTTGTTTTTCCAACACATTAGTGAATAATTTATCTTGTTAATCTGAAAGGCTGGAAAGAGATCACTGTCTTAAAGATTGATGGCAGAAACTGGAGAGGGGGGAAGGGGAACATGAAACAAAATACCTTCAAGAGCAATTTGCTCATGCAATATGATTTATGGCTGATATTATATCAGCGGGGGAATTTATGGAGCCGTTCTTGCAAGATTTAGAAGTCAATCCTATTTTCCTGGACCACGAAGGTATTTTAAGAGAGGGAGAGGTTGTCCCATAATCAAACACTGCTCACGTTTGCAGCACCTGCAAATCAAAAAATCCTTCCCTCAGCCTGAGCTGATTTATAGGTGAAGGTTTTGGTGAGTGTTGAAAACCCGTCACTCCAAAAATCCCCTGGAAACTGTCACAGAGGGGGTTTCATTCCTCCCTTTGGATTGTACATTAGGCTCTGGCCAAACCACATCTCTGCAAAGCCAGAGCCCCTGCTTAGCTGTGGGATCTCAGCACCTCAGGACTGATGTGCAGAGTGACCCAGACCACCCTTGGGGGGCTCGGGAGTCCTGGGATGTTGCCAGCAGTGTCTGGGGGCTGGACTTTGATCCTGCACGGGAGACAACACCTGTATGAGGATGGGAGGATTTCACTGGGGTAAATGGTGAAGGGATGGGTTAATTAGAGTGAAACACAGGGTTTGGGATTTCTGTACAGGGGGGTTTAGAGAAGTAAGATGGAGGAATTGGGGCGTGTCCTGTCCTTCTTCTTCTTCTTCTTGGCCTCCATCTTCTGTAGTGATGTTGGCACTTTGGGATTGGTTATTACTAAAAGTGCACTGGTCAATAAGGGTAAAAGGTATTGGGGAAAATTGATAAATATTGTATAGGTAATTTTGAGTACAAAGATAGGTGACTGCCCCGGGGGCTCTCAGTGTGCTCATGGCTGGCTGCTGTGCAGACTCTGTCGGGCCGAGAGAAAATCTTTTAGATAAACAATTAATAAACACCGAGACCGAGAAAAGATCTGAAGCCTCTCCTTGTCCTTTGGAGCGCGGGCTGTCCAAGGCCACCCCGGGCCTTTCCAGGTCACCCAAACAGCCCAGAAACCGACACTTAGCAAAGCTGGTTTTAACTGAACACCAACTTCCTGTGGGAAGGAATTCCATGGGGAAAATGTTCCTCCCCTTCCTGCAGGTGTGCGAGCCCCAAACCTGCAAACAGAAAGGAAATCCTCGTTCCCATGGGATTTTGGAGCTCATACCTTCAGGATGCAGCGTGGATTTCGCAGGCAGAGGGAAGGCAGAGGTGGTGCCACCATCCAGAGGGAAATCAGGAGCTTGGGCTCAGTGACATCCCCAAAATCAGATCCCAAACAGGACGGGGTGCAGGGAAAATCTGCTTGGAAGCACAAAGGGTTAACACCTGTGGGAATCTGCAGGCAGCCCTGGCATGGGAAGAGATGAGAACGTTGACTCCACGTTTCAGAAGGCTGATTTATTATTTTATCATATATATTATATTAAAAGAAAATGCTATATTAAAACTAAAATAATAGAAGAAAGGATTTCATCAGAAAGTTTGCAAGCAAAGGAAAAGAAAATGGAATGATAATAAAATATTGTGACTGATTCTGAGAGTCGAACCTGCTGACTGTGATTGGCCATTAATTAGAAACAACCACATGAGCCCAATCCCAGATGCACCTGTTGCATCCCACAGCAGCAGATAATTATTGTTTTTATTTTCCTCAGCTTCTCTGGAGAAAAATCCTAAAAAAGGGATTTTTCAGAAAATATCATGGCTGCAAACACCAACTTCTATTGGTCCAGCATATTATTAAATACTTGAAATATATTCAATACAATAAATTTACATTATATGTAATATATTTGTGTACCTGATGAGGAATAACAAAATATATAAATTATATATAAATTATATCAAATTATATATAAATTATATCAAATTATATATAAATTATATCAAATCAAATTCAAATTAAATATTATGCATTGTTTATATTTATATTTTTGTAAGTAATATTTATTTATATATAATTAATATATTATTATTCTTTTTATTTATTATTTATTATAATTATTTCTACTATTAGATAATAATATATAAATAAAATAATATATAATATAAAGAAAAATTATTTAACCTCTAATTTAGAGCTAAAAATGCGTATTTGGGATGGCTGGGCAGGAGGTAAAGCACAATATATAAATTCTATAAATAAATAAATAAAAATATTATGTGTTGCTTTTATTTATATTTTATTTGTAATATTTATTTTTATATAATTTATATCATTTATATAATATTTATTATTTATTTATTTTATTCAATTTATTATTTATTTTATTTATTTATAATTATTTATATTATATAATAATATATAAATAAATAATATACACTATAAAGAAAAATTATTTAACCTCTAATTAGAACTAAAAATATGTATCTGGAGCGGCTGGGTAGGAGGAAAAATACAATATATATATTATATCAATATTTAAGGTAAAAATATTATGTATTGTTTATATTTAGATTTCATTTATAATATTTATTTTTAATAAAATTTATATCATTTATATAATATTTATTCATGTATAATTATTTATATTATTATATAATAAAATAGAAATAGGATCATAGGATAATATGAAGAAAAATTATTTAACCTCTAATTTAGAACTAAAAATACAGATTTGGAGTGGCTAGGCAGGAGGAAAAGCACAATATATAAATTATATAAATATATAAATTTTAAAAATATCATGTGTTGTTTATATTTATATTTTATTTATAATATTGTTTAATTTTATATAATTTATATAATATTTATTATTTTAATTTTATTTATTATTATTTATAATTATATATAATGATATATAAATAAAACCGTATATAATATAATGTAATGTAATGTAATGTAATATAATATAATGTAATATCATGTAATATCATGTAATATAATGTAATATAATGTAGTGTAATGTAATGTAATGTAATGTCATGTCATGTCATGTAATGTAATGTAATGTAATGTAATGTAATGTAATATAATATAATGAAAAATTATTGAACCTCTAATTAGAACTAAAACTACAGATTTGGAGTGGCTGGGCAGGAGAGGAAACCACAATATATAAATTCTATATAAATTCTATATAAATTCTATATAAATTCTATAAATATATAAATAAAAATATTATGTGTTGCTTACATTATGTAAACAGCAGAAGTTCTCAGGTTGTTTTTAATACCAAGTAAATATCTTGTCCTTGGATAAGGCGTGGGAAAGCAGAAGTGACAAACGTGAAGGCCTTGAGAACCTTTCCTATCAGGGCTCTCAGGCAGTTTTCTCATAACAGGTGAACATTCCATCTTTGGCTGTTTTGGGAAAGTCAAAGTAAGTTTTGAGAACACAAATCTTGGTATTGAAAACCAAAGGAGGGCTTGATGTGTGATCTCTGACCTATGGCGAGCTGGAATTTCGCAATATGGATGAAGTTAATTAACACTCTTAGAAAAGGTGGCTGATTGGATCAATAAATGGGAGTCAATGCTGGTCAACAAAGATGGGTCGTCTCCCTTCACTTCAATACCCCTGACCTTGGATTGCAACTGAAAATACCAAAATAAAATAAAAACAATTCAAATTCACCCTCTTCTCGGTATTTTATGGGATTTTGGGTGAAGCTGGTGTTGTTGCATGGGGGAGCCAGCCGAGCTTTTCACGAGAGACAAACTGCTCTGGGTTTGTCTGGCAGGAACTCCGTGCTCCTGCTGGCCGTCCCCTTCGAGCCCAGGCAGGATCAGCCATCAGCTCCAACCCCTCCAAAATCTGCTCCCTCCAAAATGCACCTCCGACGGCTCCAGCAACAAAACCGTTCGGATTAACAGAAATCACAATGGCTTTTATTCTCTCTGGGCAACATTTCTGATTTTCCTCCTGATTTACAGCCCATGGGCCAGCCTGGAAACGTGGGTTTGGTATTTTTGGGGGGTTTTTAAGGTTGCTGTAAAATATGAACTGCAGCAACTTCAAAATTCAATCCTGTTTGGTGTTGAAAGTGAGGAGAATTTCAGTCACCCCCTCCCTTCTCTAGTTCATAAATGACAATTTGGTCCTTTAATGTCCCAAAATTAAAATTTTTAATGCCAGGGGTTACACAAAACTGGCTGGGATGACAAACATGTCCAGCTTAGCCCCTGGTTTAATTATCTTAACATTTGAAACATTATTTTTTCTTTTATATTTATTCATAGATTATTTCTATACTGTATTTATATATTATCTATTTTATACCTATTATATATTATTCTCTATTTTATACCTATACTATATTATTATCTATTTTATACCTATTATATTTATGTTCTTAGCTCTAAAAAACATATTTATCTAATTGTTTAATAATGATCTATATTATTAACATTTTTACATTATTCTTTATGAACATTTTTAAACACATATATATATATTTGTATAAGTGTTAAAAATTTTTAACACATATATATACATGAACTTTTTTAACATTCATAGCATAAAATGACATTTGTTAATTGTTAATTAAAGCAGGCTCATTGCCTTTGAATATATCCCTTCTGACACACAAATATTACTTTAGAGAGAGCAAATATAGAGATAATTACGGCAGGAGAAAAATTAGAATTACCCAAGCATTCAAACAACTAATTTTAGGGTTTTTTCCACAAAATCTTTATGAGGAGAAGCTTTTCCAGAGGTTCAATTACTGCTTAATCCTTGGGAGTATCAGGGATTTAAAAAGCTGGATCTAGACACCAGGGCAAGATATGGTTTGATGTTTTTAACTTTGGTGAAATCTGGTTAAATGGGCCAAAAATCCCAAATAAAATCCCATAAAAGAGGCACAAAACAACACCAGGACTTGTAGCAGAGAAACAAATATTTTTAAAAATATTCTATTTTAATGTATCATTTTTACCTGCAGAGGCATTTCCTGGTGAACAATCAAAGCAAGCCATGAGAATAAAACAAAAATAGAATTTTTCCCCCCTCCAAAGTGGTTTTCATTACAACCCTCCCAGTTTATGTTGTGAAGTTTGGGGGTTTTTTTGGTAGATGGATCCTTTTGCTTCACTTAGCGAGGGAGAAGGAAACCTGAGAGTTTTTAGCCTGAGGCCCCACATTAATTCTTCCCTTTTTGAGAGATGTTGGCCTCCAGCTCTTGGCCAGGGAAAAAAGCAGGATAAAGGCCACGTGTCCTCGATGCATGTATGGTTTGGGATTTGGGAAACAGAGCCCAAAAAGGGCCTAAAAAGGTCCTTAAAAGGGTCTAAAAACAGCCAAAAAAGAGCCTGGAAAGAGCCTGAAATGAGCTTGAAAAGGGCCTAAAAAGAAACTGAAAAGGGCCTGGAAAGAGCCTGAAATGAGCCCAAAAAGAGCCTGGAAAGAACCTAAAAGGAGCCTAAAAGAAAAGAGCCTAAAAAGAGTCCAAAAAGAGCCTGGAAATAGCCTAAAAAGAGCCTGAAAAGGGCCCAAAAACAGCTCTAAAAGGGCCTTAAAAATGGCCTAAAAAGAGCCTAAAGACAGCCCAAAGAGAACCTAAAAAGAGCCCAAAAAGAGCCTAAAAAGAGCCTAAAAATGGTCTGAAAGAAGTCCAAAAAGAGCCTTAAAAAAGCCTGAAAAGGACCTGAAAATAACCAGAAATTAGTCTAGAAAGAGGCTGAAAAAAGCCTAAAAAAGGCATAAAAAGAGCCTGAAAAGAGCCTAAAAAGAGCTTGGAAAGAGCCTAAATTGGGCTTTAAAAAGCGCCTAAAAAGGCCTGGAAAGGGCATAAAAAGACCCTGAAAATACCTTGAAAAGGGCCTGAAAAGAGCTTAAAAAGAACTTGGAAGATGTCTAAAAAGGGACTGAAAAGAGAAATAGCCTAAAAAGTGCCTGAGAAGGTCATAAAACCAACTTGGAAAAGATCTAAAAAGGGAGTGAAAAGGGCCTGAGTAGGGCCCGAAAAGAGCTCGAAAACAGCCCCAAAAGAACCCAAAAAGAGCCCAAAAAGAGCCAGCAAGGATTTCTGTTGGGTTTCAAAGGTGCCTTCAGCCCTACCACCACCACCACCACAACAACAACAAAAAGATAAAAAATTGGAATAATCAATCATCACATGGGAATGAGGCGCAGAAACGAAGGGAAAGGAGACAAGGAAAGTTCTGGAGCCTCCATCACGAGGAGGATGCAGCTGCTCTGGGATGAGGCACCCAGATGGACCCAGAGATGCCTGAAATGGTGATTAGGCTCCATTTCAGCAGCACTCTGCATATTTCTGGAAGCTTTTTCCTTTTTTTTAATCCATCAGATTATCCTTTTATCCTCACCACTGATACCCTTCTCCAAAGAGTTACTCTTCACCTATTTTTGTTTTTTTTTTTTTCAACAGCAAAATAACAAAAAAGCCCCAAACCCACTGAAATCCAGGCACTTTTACTATCTCCCAATTCATCTGGACTGGGGGCAGAGAGATTTACAGGACTGATGGCAGCCAGGGCCACAGGGGGTCACACGGGGGAGCTCTGAAATTCCTGGCCCCAGGACAGCACATTCCAGAGCAGCTGCAGGAGCTGGAGGCAATGACAGCTCTGGAAGGGCTGCTGACAGATGGGGATGGTCCTGCTGCCTGTGCCAGCACCCTGCTGCCAGCAGCAATTCCCCTGCACCAGCAATTTCGGGAATTAGGGCATCTCTGGAAGCGGCAGCAGCTGCACTCGGCTCCTCTGGGATCCCAAACTGGGATGTGCAAACACAGATCCCAGTCACAACTGGACCTACAAACTCAGATCAGTCACAGCAGGGCCCTACAAACTCAGATCCCAAACTGGGATGTGCAAACCCAGATCCCAGACTGGGATGTCCATACTCAGATCCTAAACTGAGATGTCCAAATTAATATCCCAGTCACAACTGGGACCTACAAACCCAGACCCCAAACTGGGATGTACAAACCCAGACCCCAAACTGGGATGTGCAAATCCAGATCCAAGACACAGCTGGGATGTCCAAACTCAGATCCCAGCCATAACTGGGACCTATAAACCCAGATGCCAAAATGGGATGTGCAAAGCCAGATCCCAATCACAGCTGGGACCTACACCCTCAGATCCTAAACTGGGATGTGCAAACCCAGATCAGTCATAACTGGGATGTGCAAACACAGATCCTAAACTGGGATGTGCAGACTCAGGTCCCAGTCACAATTGGGACCTACAAACTCAGATCAGTCGCAACTGGGACCTACAAACCTACATCCCAAACTGGGATGCCCGAATTCAGATCCCATTCACAACTTGGACCTATAAACCCAGATCCCAAACTGGGATGTACAAACTCAGATCCCAGTCACAGCTGGGATGTGCAAATTCAGATCCCAATCTGGGATGTGCAAATCCAGATCCCACTCAGAATTGGGATGTGCAAACCCAGATCCCAAATTGGGATGTCCAAACTCAGATCCCAGTCACAACTGGGACCATAAACTCGGATCAGTCACAGCTGGGATGTGCAAAATCAAATCCCAAACTGGGATGTGCAAATCCAGATCCCAAACTGGGATGTGCAAACCCAGATTGCAGTTACAGCTGGGCCCTACAAACTCAGATCCCAAACTGGGGTGTGCCAACTCAGATTCCAGTCACAAATGGGACCTACAAACCCAGATCAGCCACAAATTGGAATGTGCAAACTCAGATTCCAAACTGGGGTGTTCAAATCCTGATCCCAAACTGGGATGTGCAAAGCCAGATGCCAGTCACAGCTTGGATGTGCAAATTCAGATCCCAAACTGGGATGTCCAAACTCAGATCAGTCACAACTGGGATGTGCAAACTCAGACCCCAGTCACAAATGGGACCTACAAACTCAGATCCCAAACTGGGATGTGCAAACCCAAACCCCAAACTGGGATGTGCAAACCCAGATCAGTCATAACTGGGATGTACAAACCCAGATCCCAAACTGGGGTGTGCAAATCCAGATCCCAAACTGGGATGTACAAACCCAGACCCCAGTCACAATTGGGACCTACAAACCCAGATCCCAAACTGGGATGTGCAAACTCAGATCCCAAACTGGGATGTGCAAACCCAGATCCCAGTCACAAATGGGACGTATAAACTCAAATCAGTCACAAACTGGGATGTGCAAACCCAGCTCCCAAACTGGGATGTGCAAACCCAGCTCCCAAACTGGGATGGGCAAACCCGGATCCCAAACTGGGATGTGCAAACCCAGCTCCCAAACTGGGATGGGCAAACCCAGCTCCCAAACTGGGATGGGCAAACCCAGATCCCAAACTGGGATGGGCAAACCCAGCTCCCAGTCACAGCTGGGCCCTACAACCTCTCCCCTTCCCAAAGCTCTTCCCTCCCTGTCCCAGCCACAGTTTCAGGCCCCACTTGAATTTGTTAAACTTTTAAACCTGGATCAGCCACACTTTTAGGCTTGGGATGTGTCAAATTTTTAAACCCGGAGTAAGCCCTGATACCCTGGTGGGGTTGTGGGAATTCACAATTTCAAAAAAAAAAAAAAAAAAAAAAATTCAGTTTATTCTTTCCCTTGACTCCAGTGGAAAGCAGCAGAGCATTTCCTCAGAGATAATGAGAAAATCAAATTAAAGCTGCTCAGCCATGGTCACCAAAACTCATTAACAAAATGTGCTTTTCACCAAGATTTTGTATTTTTTAACCAAATTTGAGGAAGTGCCAAGGCAAAGACAGGAGCCAGCCTTGATCCTCAAATGATCCCAAAAATCAGGCTGGGATTTGCATTATCCCAACCCAGGCAGGGATTAATTAAGGATAAATTAATTAAGGCAATAATTAATCCTGCCCCCCCAACTTTGAGAGGTGAGAAGTGACCCACAACCCTAAAACTGGCTTTCCTGCTGTAAAACAAAACATTAATTATATTACATCTTTCATTTCTGACTTTGGAATCTTATCTAAAAATCTATCCCAATTTTTTCCATATTTAATTTGCTTTTTAAGAAATTATCCCCTCCTCTTCTTGTCCCAAATATATCCCAACACCATTAATAAGAAGGAAGTGAACCATGAACAGGATTTAATTTAATTTCTTTCATCTCTTTCCATTCATGTCCCACTTTCTCCATCAGTGTCAAAATTTCTTTGACAAAAATTAAATAAATAATTTTTGAAAAATTAAAAAAAAAACACACACAAAAAACCCACAAAACACTAAAAAAAAAACTTGTCAGGAACTCTCCCAAAAAACCAAACAATTAAATAAATAAATACATAAATAATCATCATCATCATCATCCATAGGTTAATACTATTATAATAATAATTAGTTAGAATTAATTCAATCATTATCTGTACTTATTATTAACATATTATATTATTAATATATTCAGTTAGTAATATTAATTTTAGTGAAATATTAATAACAATAATAATAATAATAATAATAATAATAATAATAATAATAATAATAATAATTATTATTATTATTATTATTATTATTATTATTATTATTATTATTATTATTATTATTATTATTATTGTTATTGTTATTGTTATTATTATCATCATCTTTCCTCTGAAGGTTTTGCTGTTTCCATGTTTTCTTTGATTTCCAGAGTATTTATGGATATGAGACGTCCCCACTGCTCCTCACTGAGCTGTTAAATCAGAAAATGAGGTTAAAACCAACCCAAAAAAGAAGAAAAAAGGAAGGAAACAGAGAAAAAGAAAAAATAAAAAACTAAAATAAAAAAAAAAAGATAAAAAAGGAGAAGAAAGAAGAAAAAAGATAAAAAATGTTTAAAAGCCACCAAAAAATAACAATAAAAAAATTGAGATAGAAAAATAAAGAACTTGAAAATCACCCCCAAAAAATGAAGAACTACAAAAAGTAAAAAAAAGCAACTTTAAAATTCTCCAAGACAAATATAAATTATAAAACCCCAAAATTATTACACAGTTGATAAAAAATTAAATATATATAAAAAAAAAAAAAAGAAAAAGATCGCAACTCCCCTCACAAAATTCAAAAATTAAAATCCCCAACAACACACACTGAAATTGGGACAAATTACCCCAAATGAACATTCTGAGGTGACCTTTAAACCCTTAAATAATTTCCCTGCTAAAAATTCAAAAATAATTATGAATATTCAATATATTTCTTCTTTTCTGTTTTCCCCCTCTCCCCCCCCAACCTGCAGCTGCTTTTTCTGCCTCTCCTTGATGCCAACAGCAAAATAAATGAGATTTCTTTTTATTTTCATTAAAACAATAAAAAACTACAATTAAAATTATTTTAGCTATGATTCCAGCAATCAGAGCTTTAAAACAATGCAAATAAAATTAAGTTTTCTTCAAGCTTTCTGGGCTCTAAGAGGATAAATTACCCTAAAAAGGGAGGGTAAATATTCCTAAAAATAATCCTGGAATCAAAGAAAATCATCATCAAAGAAAACAATATTCAAATTATGCTTAATTAGGGCAGAATTAAATTTAAATTAAGATTTTACTGAGCAATATTTGTCACCAGAAAATTACTCCACCAGAAAATATTTGAATATTTTTTATTAAAAGTGCCATTTCCGGAGAAGATTTAAAGCAGTTACACAGCAATAAGAAAACATCCAAACACTGAATAATGAAGAATTTATCAGGATTTAAGTTTTAAAAATAAACCTTCTATAGGCTGTCCAGTGCAAAGTAAATAAAAACCATATTACACACACACATATATATATATCTCATAAAAAAACCATTTAACTGCACAAATGGATGGATTTGCCATTACTTCTGAATTCTTTTCAGGTTCAAAAATTTATGGATTTACAGAAATACCATTCCCAAAGTTTAGGGGTGGATTTAGGCAATGAAAAATTGAATATATTTAAATTACTACATCTGTGAACCCAAAGTGAGACAAAGACATGACTGAAAATTGATTTTATCAAAAGAAAATTGGAACATATTTAAATTACAACATCTGTGAACCTAAAGTGAGATAAAGACATCACTGAAAATTGGTTTTATCAAATGAAAAGTTGAATATATTTAAATTTTAACATCTGTAATTTAAATTACAACATCTGAACCCAAACTGAGACAAAGACATCACTGAAAATTGGTTTTATCAAATCCAATAATACTTTTTAAAGTTCTTCAGACAGAGATCTGAAAATTCTGATATCTGAAAATATTTATATAAAAATTCTGCCATAAATTAAGGTTGGATTTCTGTACAGTCATTAATCCTGCTAAAAATACGGTGAACTTTAATACTCTTTTCTCAGCACATTTTCCTACAAAATCAGCATTTAGCATCAAATCCAAGCAGAGTTTTCCATAAAAAAAAGATGAAGCAAAGGGAAAAACTGAAATTCCCTCTTAAATTCCATACTTCTTCTACCACGTGCCTCTTTGCATTGCATTAACAGCATTTGCGCATTCAATTCCCCAGTACAAATAATCCCAAGATTGGCAGTAACAAAAGCATTGGTGCATCCAAACAATTACAACTCATCACTAATATCCTCCACTCTTGGAATTCTAAAATTCCGATTTTAAAACATAAAACCCGAGATCAAATCCCCTCACGTGTCCAGGTTGCATCCTTGAACCTTCAGCTGATTTACTGGGGTTTATCCCAAAAATTTTTTCCCAAAAGCAGAAGCATTTTATGAGGTTTAAAATCTTCATTTCAGAATTTCTTCACTTTCCAGAGAGGGGAAAAAAAATCATTCATCCAAGCAAAAAACCCCAAAGATTTTCCCTCCTGAAATGTCATTTTTTTGTTGTTGCAGCAAATTTTAGGGTCTCCCTGACATTCCCAAAAGCTCTGGAATGGCACTTCCACTACAGAAAACCCCTCAGCACTGAGATTATTGTAAATTATTGGCAGCGACTCCTGCAAGACCACAGAGCTCTGGGAGGACTCGTTGGGATTGCAAGAGTTCATCCCAAAAATTGAATTTAGGAGCAATCTGTGCAGGAAAAATGCAATGACCCAAAATGTGGGAGCCAACTTCCACTTGGAGGAATTCCCCGTGGAGCAGAGAGAAACCTGGAATGGTTTGTCCACCAGAAAAAAAAAAAAATCTTTTCATCTGGAAAAATCCCTCATGGAGCAGAAGGAGGAAGGCAATTATGGGACCATCACGGAATCCTGGAATGGTTTGGGTTGGGAAGGACCTTAAAGCCCACCCGGATCACCCAGGGACACCTTCCCTGTGTGAAAGGGATAATGTTTCAGGGATGCTGAGCTCTGTGCACAGAGCAGGGAGACAAAACAATTCCTGCTCCAGCTGGGCACCAAGGACAAATGCCCCAAATCTCAGCCCAGGAGCACAAACCCCGTGGGCTGCAGAGAGAAAAACAAGCAGGGTGGGACTGCAGGGGCTAAAGCTGCAATGGGACAATGAACTGCAAGGGGCAAATGGAGCAGAACTGATCCCAGGGACAGAGCCCGTGCCCGGCCGTGCATTTTGGGGCCATTTTGGTTCATCTTGGGTGCAGCCCTGGCTGGGCTCTGGTGCTGCCCAAGGTGGATCCATGGAGGAGATGCTGTGAATGAATCCCTGCTTTATTCTGGGGCTCTGCCCAGCCTTCTCAAGCCTTGTCCGAGGCTGCATCCAACCTGACATTGAGCACTTCCAGGGATCCAGGGGCAGCACAGCTGCTCTGGGAATTCCAGCCCAGCCCCTCCCCACCTTCCCAGCCAGGAATTCCTTCTCAATATCCCACTCCAATCTCCCCTTTCTCAGTGGGAGCCATTCCCTGGCTCCTGTCCCTCCATCCCTTGTCCCCAGTCCCTCTCCAGCTCTCCTGGAGCCCCTTCAGGCCCTGGAAATTGCTGGAAGCTCTCCCTGGATCCTTCCCTTCTCCAGGGGAACATTCCCAGCTCTCCCAGCCCAGCTCCAGAGCAGAACTCCAGCCCTTCTGAATGGCACAGAATCCAGATATGGAAAGAGAGAATCCAGATCTTGAAAAATGAGAGATCCATGAGAATCCAGTCCCCGGAAAACCTTGACTCAGACATCAAGAACCATTTTCCTTCACCAAGGAAAAAGCTTTTCCATCCAAATTTTGTAGCTGCACAATCGCCCATCCAGGAGCCACAGACTGAATTCAGACACCTTTCTGCATTCTAAGAACACCATGGAGGAAATTTCAGAATGTCAACAAGCCCGGAAACATTCCAAAATCTTTTTTACAACCAAATATAATTAGTGACACAAAGCAGCAAATAATTAAGGCAATATTGATGTAAAAGAAGCCAAATTTGTAGCTACTTGAATTTTTCAGGGAGCCGCTCCAAATCTCTTTTTTGAGTCAGTTTGAGTGACCCATCCTTCCTGAAAACATCCATCAGGACAATAAAATTCCTGGGAGAAACCTGTGCAAACCAAGAGAGAACACAGCAGAGCTCCTTCCTTATTTATTCCAAGTGCTCACTTGGAATTTTTAGGATAATGAAGCAGCTTGACTGTAGCTGTGATTTCGAAGTGGTGATATCCCAATATCACAAAAATAATATTTTAAAATAAAAAAACTTTAAATAAAAATTTTAAAATTTAAAAAATAATATTTTTGTGATGTTCTGTGGGGACACCCAATTGCAAAGGAATAATCTCTTTGCTTTGCAAGATCAGGAATTCTGCTCTGGCTGCTCCAACAGAATTTGGGATAGGAATTCTACATTTTCCATAGCTTCAAAACAGGAGGAGGATGAGACATTTTATAGAAAGAAAAGATTTAATTTTGTATTACTGCCAGGAGAAATGAGAGCTCTGATCAAGCAGAAAAAAAACCAAGCTCGTATTTGTTCTCTATGAAACCAGAGGTGTTCTCTATGAAATCAAGATAAGCTCAGACACACCCTGATAAGAAACTCTGAGTTGTTTACGCACATTAAAGGTTTAAATCCAGTTCCCACCTTTCCATGTCATCCACCCAAAGCTCCTTGCGAGAGTCTGTCCAAATTTTCCGTCATCTGCCTCACGACTGTGATTTTTTTTGACTTTTGATTGTGATTGTCACAGTCCAGTCCCAAAAACCAAAAAAAATGTGCATTTTCCTCAGAAAATGGGCATTTAAAACTTGAACCCTCTGCACTGGAGGGGTTTTTGTGGGGTTTATTTCCAACACTGACGGGGAGGGATTCCCACTGAAACGCCCAAGGAGTTCAGGACGCGCCTTTCCGTAAATCTGCTGGGATGGAATCAGCGGCTTCTCCTCGGAGACCCTGCAGGTTCCTGGCCCGGGGGGTGTCCCAGCAGCTCTGTCTGGGGGGTGCTGTGTCAGGACAGTGCCATTGTCACCAGCGGTGCCACCAGTGCCAGCAGTGTCCCCAGGCTGGGCAGGGCGCGGCTGCCCGCGGCCGCCCTGCGCGCCTGCAGCACGGCGAACACCGCGTTGGTGGCGTTGGTGGGGATCTCCACGTTGCAGATCATGCCCTCGCAGCACGAAACACACTCCTGCCAAAAGGGACAAAAGGGTCGTTAGCTCGCAGTAATTAGCTCGGGGTGATTAATTCAGGGGGATTAATTCGAGGTGATTCGTTCAGGGCGGTTTTAAGGGAGAAACGCGCATTTGGTGTTGCGAAGCTGAGCTGAACAGACCCATCCTGGCCAGAGCAGCAGGTGGAGCAGGTATGCCAAAAATCATCTTAAAATCCAATTTATCCATGAATCAATTCTCCAAATCAGGAGTGCAGTTTTTACCTGGAGTCACTGTCCCCAGGCTGAGGTGGGATGTCACAGAGCCACACTGGCACTGCAGAAAACAGAGCTTCCCTTCCTAACACATCCACTCAAAATCTGCTCTGCAACCTTTCTGGTTTCAGCTGTTTTCAAGCTGCAAAATTCTGACTCTAAAAACTTTGTTCCCACTCAGTTTTCCCCTCTAGGTTTTATGGTGCAGAGCATGCAGAAATCCCATTGTTCCCATTGCAAAGCGTGCAGAAATCCCATTGTTCCCATTGCAGAGCGTGCAGAAATCCCATTGTTCCCATTGCAGAGCATGCAGAAATCCCACTGTTCCCAGTGCAGAGCATGCAGAAATCCCACTGTTCCCAGTGCAGAGCATGCAGAAATCCCATTGTTCCCAGTGCAGAGCATGCAGAAATCCCATTGTTCCCACTGCAGAGCATGCAGAAATCCCATTGTTCCCAGGGCAGAACACACAGAAATCCCATTGTTCCCACTGCAGAGCATGCAGAAATCCCACTGTTCCCAGTGCAGAGCAGCTCCTGGTACATCCTCCTGGAAAAACCAGCCCTGGAATCACCACCTCCACCCCCAGGAGCAGCGAAGGAGTAGGCCAGGAGTAGGGCAGGGCAGACCAGAAGCGGGGAAGGAGCAGGAGTAGAGCGGGAGCAGGGGAGGGTAGAGCAGGAGTAGAGCAGGACAGGAGCAGGGCAGGAATTGGGTAGGGTAGAGCAGGAGCAGGGCAGGAGTGGGGCATGAGTAGAGCAGGAGTAGGGCAGGAGGAGGGTACGGGTAGAGCATGAGCAGGGCAGAGCAGAGCAGGAGCATCCATGAGCAGAACACAAGCAGGGCAGAGCAGGGCAGGGTAGAGCAAGAGCAGGGTATGAGTACAGCAGATGTAGGGTAGGAATAGGACAGGAGTAGGGCAGGAGCATGTCAGGAGCAGAGTACAAGTAGGACACGAGTAGGGCAGGAGCAGAACACGAGCAGGCAGAGCAGAGCAGGAGCAGGGCACGAGTAGAGCAGGAACAGGGTACGAACAGAACACAAGCAGGGCGAAGCAGAGCAGGAGTAGAGCAGGAACAGGGTACAAGTAGATCAGGAGCAGACCAGGAGTAGGGCAGGAGCAGGGTATGAATAGAACACAAGCAGGGCAAGGCAGAGCAGGAGCAGAACACGTGCAGAACATGAGCAGGGCAGAGCAGAGCAGGAGTAGAGCAGGAGCAGGGTACGAGTAGAGCATGAGTAAAGCAGGAGTAGAGTGGGAGCAGGACACGAGCAGAACACAAGCAGGGCAAAGCAGAGCAGGAGCAGATCAGGAGTAGAACACGAGCAGAACACGAGCAGGGCAGAGCAGGAGTAGAGTAGGAGCAGGGTACGAGTAGAGCATGAGTAAAGCAGGAGTAGAGTAGGAGCAGGGTATGAGTAGAGCATAAGTAAAGCAGGAGTAGAGCAGGAGTAGAACACGAGCAGGGTACAAGTGAGCATGAGCAGAGCAGGAGCAGGGTACAAATGGAACATGAGCAGGGCGAAGCAGAGCAGGAGTAGAGAAGGAATAGAGCAGGAGCAGGGTACGAGCAGAGCAGGAGCAGAGCAGCTGCAGGAAGGCAGCGCTGACCGTGTGGCCGCTGTCCCCGCGGCGGTGGCAGCCCACCAGGTGACACTCCTCGCCCGTGGCGCATCGCTTGGTGACCGAGGTGCTCTCCCCGTGCGCCGTGAACAGGTGCGCGGTCAGGCAGTACCGCGTGCCTGCAACAGGGCACACAGTGATCCACAGCATTAAACACAAACCTGGAGCTTCATTCACTCCGTTAAAAACATTTCTGGAGTTTGACTGCCATCATTAAAAGGAATCTGGAGTTTGATTCCCATCATTAAAAGCAATTTTGGAGTTTGCCATCATTAAAAGGAATCTGGAGTTTGATTGCCGTCATTAAAAGGAATTCTGGAGTTTGACTGCCATAATTAAAAACATTTCTGGAGTTTGATTGCCATCATTAAAAGGAATCTGGAGTTTGATTCCCATCATTAAAAGGAATCTGGAGTCCAGCTGCCATCATTAGAAGGAATTCTGTAGTTTGACTTCCATCATTAAAAGGAATTCCAGAGTTTGATTCACAGCATTAAAAACAATCTGGAGTTGGATTCCCATCATTAAAAGGAATTCTGGAGTTTGACTGCCATAATTAAAAACATTTCTGGAGTTTGACTGCCATCATTAAAAAAATTTCTGGAGTTTGATTGCCATCATTAAAAGGAATCTGGAGTTTGATTGCCATAATTAAAAACATTTCTGGAGTTTCATTCCCGTCATTAAAAGGAATTCTGGAGTTTGATTCCCATCAGTGATGCCCCAGAACAGCCTCTCACATCGACACAGAGCTCAGCAAAACATCCCCAGAAAACGGCTCTGCAGAATCATCTGCAACTCGATGAAAAGAGCATTTAGCAAGAAATTAATTCCAGTGAAATCTCAGCTGACCCTTCCAACCTCCAGCAAGGCTGCTTGGATTGGAGTTACCAATTAGCACCATCACCCACACGTTTCTCTCCCCTTTCTGGCAGCAGGTTCCTGCCAAAGAGGTTTGTCTCAAAACCAAAAGGTTTCGGGTTTGTTTCCTCATTCCTCTGCTCTGCTTCTTCCCCTTTCCCACCGTTCCCTGAATGTCACCGGGTGAAAAATGAGGAAACATTTCCATTCTGTCGTGAGCTCCATCCTCCCCAGCACAGGTGTGAGCCCCGGTCAGGCAGGTCCTGCTGCTCCCCAAGAACGGGAAATTATGGGACGGCATCCAAAGGGAAGGGAATGAAGCTACAGAGGAAATTCTTCAGGTTTTTTTAAACAACATCTTTAAATTAACTCTTGGGAAGCACATAATTATGTGTATATACACATAGGTAATTAATATGGATGTATTATTAAAAAGCTGCTTGAATATTTTTTTTTTTTGTTATATAAAACTGGGAGATGGACGTAAGTAATTTTTCACTGTTGCTTTACGACCCTAAAGAAAATGAAGCTACAGAGGGAATTCTTCAGGTGTTCTAAAAAAGATTAAAATTAACTCTTGGGAGGCACATCATTATATATATACACAGGGAAATATACACAGGTAATTAATCTTGATATATTAGTCAGAAATCTGTTTGTAAATTAATATTTTATTGTTATATATTATATAAAACTGAGAGAGACGGAGATAAATAGTTTTTCGCTGATGCTTTATAAGCCTGAAGAAAATAAAGCTACAGAGGAAACTCTTCAGGTGTTTTAAACAAGATTAAAATTAACTCTTGAGAAGCACATCATTATATATATACACAAAGAAACACATGTAGGTAATTCATATTGATGTAATATTAAAAATCTGTATATTAATATTTTTGTTATGTATTATATAAAACTGAGAGAGATGGAGATAAATAATTTTTCACTGTTGCTTTGCACTCTGAAGAGAATAAATCTACACAAGAAATTCTTCAGGTTTTTTAGAAAACATATTTAAATTAACTCTTGGGAAGCACATAACTATACATACACAGGGAAATATACACATAATATATGGTATTATATTTAAATAATATATTAATAATAGGTCATTAATACAGATGTATTACAAAAATATGAAACCCATTTTAATAATGTTATAATAGAATATTGATATTAACTTCAATATTAATATTTTATTTACTCACTTTCAGGACACCACCTGTCCTCAGCCCATCGGTTGCAGTTGTAGTTGTCCACTGCGTTGTCACAGGTGAAGCACTTGAAACTGTTTGGGAATGGAGTGGCTTGGAAAGGGTTAAAAAAAAGCATTAAAATGCAGTCAGTTGGGAAGCATTGAGAGAAAAAAATTAAAATATTCAAAATGATGCTTGTACACGCATGAATTTACGGAAATAAATTAGATATATTTACATCTTTTCACTGTTAGACAAATAAAACAAGTTTGGCAGAAAGATTTTTTTTCCTCTCTAGGCTTGAACTCAAAGTATATCCTCATGTTTTCACTCTCATAATCCAAAATTGAGGCAGTGGTGGGAAAAGCAGGGAAGAGGGAAGAGTTTATCTCCCTCCTCATGGAGGTTTGCACAGCAAACATAAATCTACATTTTCCTTTGATGGAAAAATTGCATTTCCAGAGCTTGAACTCCCACTCGGAAGGAGAAGCTGGATCCTTTTAACAAAAGGTCTTTTAAAATCTCATTTCCATGATTTCAATGAATTATTGGAAGGTGCAGGGTTCATCAGGGGCAGGTATTATTTGCAGCTATTATATCCTGGCTGCTTTAACCATGCAGATAATGCAAATGAAGAGATGGAACACTGGTGATGCCAGATAAGAGGGAAAAAAAAAATAAATAAATTATTCCATTAGTGCCAACTGGCCTCACAGGTCCCACGAGGCTTTTAATTACCTTCAGAGTGAATTAATTGCATGCAGCAACACCTATTCCTCCCCTTACAAAACCCCCAACAAGATAAAAGACCAAAACCACCTGTTCTGGATTATTTACAAGGAAACCGCCGCACAGTTTCCTCTGCAGGGAGACAGAACAATACAAGAAAAGCCCTTAAAATGCCAAACTCCTCCTGCACTCTTTATTTGGCAAGGATTTGATTTATTTTCATTTAGTCAACTTGTCAAACGTTAAGGACAAAGTGCTGTGGGTTGAGAGGCAGAATGTTTATTTTAAAGTTTCTGTGGAGACGAACAGCTGAAACGCAAAGGGCTAGGAGGCAAATAATGACGATTTTAAGCTAGAATTCCATACAGAAAAGGCCAGAATTCCACAAAAAAAAAAGCTACTTACGGTCTAGTGGAGGCCTGATGTTGTGGAAGTTGATGTTCTCAGCTGCAGCCCAGTGTCCTGAGAGGATGAGGAAGGGGAGGACGGCCGCGGCCAGCGCACGCCGCAAGGCTCCGGTCTCGAGCATCACTGCACAGGGAAACCCGCAGCCCTCAGGCCTGGAACAGCAAGGAAACACATTATCATTATTGTTGTTGTTTAGTGGGAATTGTGAGGATCTGAGCTGTGGGATGGTGAATTTCCTGTAAACCCTGCTGGGAGTGCGGAGATGCAGCCAGGAATGCCGGCGAGCGGCGCAAAGCTGAGCTGGTGGTGCCTTCTGCTGGCCAGAGCCCCTCACACAGGGCTGGGACTTGCAAAATAAACCCAAACTCACGTCAATCCTTTCATCTGCTTGCCCTAAAAATTCCCTAAAAGGATTCCTAAAAATCAGCAGGATTTAGGTCCTTTAGGTCCAGCAAGAAACAGCGTGGAATAAACAGCACCAAACACAAAGAAATCACAATTTTAACACCAACAACCAATCCCTTGCCTGGGATAAATAAATTTCACTTCAGACAAGCTGCACAATCTGAATTTTAAGTGCACTTCGCACTGCCACACCATTAAAATTTTTAAGTGTGAATTCCATTTATTTCTTTTTAAGTGCATCCCAAGGGAATGCTAAGGAAGATGGCACAGACGTTTTGGACAAGGGGAGGGTGGAAGTTCACTCATCCCAAAAATCCATTTATTTGGGGCCCCCTGGGTGCTCTGCCAAGGCTTTAGAGAGAAGAACTGAGCGTTTTGTATTCAGATTTCCACACCTCCAGACAAACCCAGGGAATTGTGGCAAACTCCAGCGACCCTGGAGCCCGGTTCAGATATTACAAATCACAACCTCGCTCCTCCCATGCAAATTCCCAGCAGGACAAACAAGCTGGAGTGGAGGCTCCAGCCAAACCAGAGCCCAAGGCATTCCCTCCAAACTTCCAGGCACACCCTGGCCAGGCTGGAAATGGTGCTCAGCAGAGAATTCCAGGAATTTCCCTTTTTACTCTGTGTTTTTTTGGATTGGTTTGGGTTTTTCCAAACAGCAGAATTTCAGGAATTGTGAATTTTATTCTGAATTTAACCACACTGCTTGAGATCTGCTTAATTAAACCTGGGCTTTATGGATATATTTCAGGAGATATTCCAAAGTCCCAGCCTACCTCTGCTCCCTGGGTACTTCCAACTCTCTTTTCCATAGGATGGTCCAGATTTCCTCTGGCTGCAGCCCAGGATCTGGAGGATTAAGCAGAAGAATCTGTGGAGAACAAACAGCAAGAGATCATCAAAATTCTGTTTTCAAGACACAAATCAGCATTAAATTAAGATAAAAAGCAGGATTTTATAATGAAATATTTGAAGAAGCACTTGAGCTACACAATATGGCTCTCACTGAGCGCTGCAGAAATTGAAATTTCCTCCTTCCTGGGGTAGTCCAGTGCCATAAAAGACAAATAAAAGACAAAAAGTGAGGGAATGGGGCTCAGCCCACCCCTGAGGATGAGTTTCCTCCAGGTGAACCACTGCTGTGGGGATGGCCTGGGTGGGACCACACCAGGGAACATTCCCATTCCACAGATTTCCCAACTTTCCCCAGGAATTCTGCCCAGAACAGCAGCAAGGGCACCTGAGGGAGTGAAGACAAATGAACAAACAGTTCCCCCCAGTGTGTGGAGCTGATCCAACTCCTGGAATTCCAAGTCATTCCAAGGCTGCAATCTCCAGAGCCACATTCCTGATCCCCACCACCTCATCCTCGTGCCCCTGCACCATCAGGGATGCAGATTTCCTGACTCCAAGAAGGCTCCAAACATTGAAAATACTTGAGGGATGTTGGTAACTACATGAAAAGCGCCTCAAGTCCTCGCTCTCCTTCCTGGATCCCTTGCAAATAACTGTTTATCCTGGAATTCCAGGATGGAAGGGAATTGAAAGCTCATCCAGTTCTACCTCCCTTCTACTTCCACATCCCCAGCTTGCTCCAAGCCCTTCCAGCCTGGCCTGGGACATTTAAACCCTTGGAATATCCTGATTATACCCTTGGAATAGCTTAAGCAACCCAGTTTTGATCAAGAATTTCACAAAATTACAGCGTACTTCAAGCATTTTAAAATTATTTCTGCAGGAAGGGAGGGAACTGAATCACTCCAACATTTCCAGGGCTTCTCTCCTTGTCCCGCTGGCTTGAGGAAACTCTGCCTTTCTGGGCTGTAACTGGATCTGAAGCACCTGGGCAGAAATAAAAGGCACAATTCCACTTGTGCCAGTTTGCTGCACACCCCCCCTGCTCCCCTGGCTCTCCCTCGTGCCAAATGGAAATTCTGAGGGAATATAAACACAAAAAAAAAGCGACTCTGGCCGGGGGCAAGGCTCAGCAAAGCGACCTCCCAACCTGGTGCAGTCAAAGGTGTCCTTGTTTGCCAATAAATAATGGATGCTGTTTGCCACGGCTTGGTTACACAGCTGCACCACCAGGGCGTTCTCCAGTCAAATAAGAAAATATTGGCCCCAAAAATGGCTTGCATATCTCACCCAGGATCTCTCAAAAGCTTATTTTCTTCCCAGAGCCTTATCTCTGTGGAGCCGGCAGATAATATTATCTAGCAGGGTGAGTAAATGTTTCATTAGGCCCAATTAGGAGCTCTCATTAACGAGGGGTGGGGGGAAAATGTCACAACGTGGAAGATTAACTTATATAAACAGGAGCAAACAGGGAGCTCCAGCTTTCCTGGGGGAGGGAAAACAACCCAAAAGGGAAGGTGCTATAAAAACCCCTGTGACTTAAACCCATTTCAAGAAAACAGCCAGGAACACAATGGCTGAAATAATTAAAATATCCCAGAGGGCTGGGACCTTTTGCAGGGTGCGATGGAAAAGTGGGAATGAAATAATTAAAAGATTCTGGAAGGCTGGGACCTTTTGCAGGGTGCGATGGAAAAGTGGGAATGAAATAATTAAAATATTCCAGAGGGCTGGGACCTTTTGCAGGCTGCGATGGATAAGTGGGAAGCAGCACCCCTGCTTTCTGATTTTAATAAAACCCCAGCCTGTTTTTCCTGGCAGGCTCAGTGGAGGATCAGCAGACTGAACATCAGATATGGAATGCAAATGAAACTTCCTGCTGTCACTCAGTAAGCAATTTTCAGGTGCTGTCAGATAATTGCAAACGCTTCTGTTGAGCTCCTTAAATTGCACTTCAGGACACGGGGAGCTCCACAGGCAGAAAGGAATTTTCTGTTTGGGCCTGGAAAGGGAAAACCCAACAGCTGACGTGGCCCTGCCACAAATCTCAAAGGGCACAGAGGAAATTCAGCTTGGCTGAAAGGGCAGAAAGAGCAAGAACATGCCCCAGTCTCATGCTCTCCTCTGGACACCATTTAATTCCTGAAAAAAATCAGACAGGGAACAAGTAGCAGAACAAATCTTTTAAAAACCCCGAAATTTTCTTTAGGAAACAAGCAAACATGTTTAAAATGAAAAGGTGGGGGAAAGCGAATATTTTGACTTAATTAAATAAAAATTAATAATTAAATAAAGATTAAAGCACTCCAAAAATTATCGCGGATCTGAAAATTGAAAACTCTTTACTATGGAAGTTTTATCTTTTTTTTCCCTGCTGAGTTAAGTCTGCGTTTTTTCACTTTTTGCCTCACAGCACGTTATTATTAGCACAACACACCCCAGAAAAATGGGTTTCACATCCCACTGACAGACATCTGCAAGGAGCAGCAGTGACAGAATCCAAGTGAACTCATCCACCGGATCTTTAACCACCACAATTTCCTCTGGCTGCACCCAGAGCCCCTCCTGGAACTAAAATTTGGCCTTAATTACCAGAAATTACCGAGTTCCTTATCTGAGATCTTGTACAAGTGCAGCACAACACGGTTCTAGCCAGGGGCAGGATGTTGGCATGGGAGGTGTCTGACTGCACCAAACATTGAGATGATTTCAGAAAGAAAATAATCCCTGATGAACACGATAAACCTGGGGAGCATCGATGCACTGAGGGATTGGTGAGCTGAAAACAGGGAGTGAAAAGTGAATTATTCCTTTCACAGCTCAAAATGGCACTCAGTTAATGCCAGGTAACTTCAGCTTCAAATCCAGAGCCCCCCATGGTGCAGGGATGGATTTTCCCCATGTGGAAAATAATTCATTTTGTCTAAAAATCCATTAACGAGATTAAATTTCTGCCAGTTTTCCATTTCCTCAAAGAACTGAGCTTTGCCAAAGCTCTGGATGGCCAAAAGTTGAGTTTGGAACACAAACTCACTTTCATACATCACCTGCAGCTGGTTTAAATCTCTCCCTCACCTGTGCAAGGCTGGAAATTGGAATTTAATATGGCTCTAGAGAAAAGAGATTACAGGAATAAGCAGCTTTTTTTTTTTTCTTTCCTTGAGACAAAGTTAAATGTACAGGCCACAAATAGGTTTCATCCTATAAATGAAAAGAATATATATATTTTTAAAGAGAATATATTATTTTTAAAAAATATTCTTTTAAAAGAATATGATATGTTCATATATATATATAGAATATATATAATACATATATTCATTAAATTTTTTAAAATAATATAATTTTCTTAAAAATATTGTAAAATATTTTTATAAAAATTAAATATAATATAAAATATTTTTATAAAATATAAAATATAATTAAAATGATATAATATTGCTCATCCTGCTGCAGGGTTTTACAGGGAGAACTGAAGGGAGGACGTGGAGTTGGTGGGGCAATAACTGCTGTGTTCTCATGGTTATTCTGTCAATTGAATTTTTCTTCTGCATAAAAAATCCCAGTGTTTTCAGGGTTGAATTTTGTAAATTGAACTTTTTCCTTCTGCATAAAAGAGCCGTTATTTCATGGTTGAGTTTTGTAAATTCAATTTTTTTTTTCCTTCTGCATAAATAAGCTGCGTTCTCATGGTTGAGTTTTGTAAATTCAATTTCCCTTTTTTAGGGTTTTTTTTTAAGCCTGGAGGATTCTACAGAACAGAATTACGCAGCCAGGGGAAATGTGCCCCTTCCACAATGCCAGGGAAAGACAGAGGAAGCAATAAACTTTATTACAGAGGGGAAAAAAGGTTCAACAACCTTTGAAATAAGAGAAGTTTGTGCTGCAATTCTGGGCTCTCACTTACCCACCATGAAAGGGCTTTGGGGGCTGGAAAGGGAAATCAGCAGAGCCGACATTCCTGACAATTCAGGGGATGTGGAATGGTCAGGATAAAGGGATGCTGCTCCAAAAAAACTCCTCAGTGCCCGCAGGAAGTGCCTTAAAATGTTCTAAATATTGTCATACCTACAAAAAATGGGTGCAGCAGCTGAAGGGAACTGCTTGGAAATTTGTGCATCTGCTCCCTTCCTCCGCCTCTGATAGAAAAGAATTCCATCTGCATTATATATATATATATATATATATATATATATATATATATATATATATATATATATATATTCTTTAAAAAGATGGAATGAATATATGTATTTTAGATATATATTAATATATTATATATATATAATACATATATTCATTCAACCTTTTAAAATATAATAAATGAATTAAATGAATAATAATAAATGAATGAATATATGTATTTATATAAATATATTCATATATTATATATATAATATATATATTCCTTCAACCTTTTAAAAGAATATAATAAATGAATGAATAGATGTATTTTTATATATATATTCATATATTATATATATAATATATATATTCCTTCAGCCTTTTAAAAGAATATAATAAATGAATAGATGTATTTTTATATATATATTCATATATTATATATATAATACATATATTCCTTCAGCATTTTAAAAGAATATAATTCATACATACATAATTATATATATATTCATTCCATCTTTGAAAAGCATACATTAATAATAATAAATGAATGAATATATGTGATTTTATATACATATTCATATATTATATATATAATACATATATTCCTTCAGTCTTTTAAAAGAATATAATAAATTCATACATATATAATAACATAAATAGTATATATTAATTCAATTTTTAAAATGTATATATTCATATACATATAAATATATATAATACAGAGATTCATTACATCTTTTTAAAGAATATAACCTATTAATACATATATAATAATATATAATATTATATATATAAATTCTATCTTTTAAAAGAATATAATATATTCATATATTTATATAATATAGATATATATTCATATAATTGAAGATATTCATTCACCCTGCCCCGTCTCCCTCATCATCCCAAAATTCTTGGCTGCTTAAGGTCATTTAATGGAAGAAATTTCAGACCTGGGGATATTGGGTGTAATTAATGAAAATTAATAGAGTTAACAAAAGAAAATTGAATATATGATTAGTAATAACAAAATTTTAATATTCCCTTCAAAATCACAGCTTTTCTGTGCAGAATGTAAAATTGAATTTCCAAAACTCAGCCATGAGAACCCAGCAATTATTGCCCCACCAACTCCACATCCACCCTTCAGCTCTCCCTGTAAAAACCTACAGCAGGATGAGCAATAAAATCTATAGGATGAGATTTTATTATATAAAATATAATATTATATAATTATAATATTATATATTTATATCTATTATAAGTATATATTATCATATATTTAATATATATTAAATAATTATATTATATATATATAAAATCTATATAGATGAGACCTATTTGGGGGCTGGTGGTGCTCTGATGGATTGAGAACAGTCCTGAAAGCAAAAATCCCATTAAAATATTCATCAGCTTCTTCCAAAGAACTCAAATCACAAAAATAATTTATAAACAATTATGGCAGGAAGGATTTTTAAGTCAAAAATCAAACTCATTGGCCAAGAAGAGAATAAAAAATTCTACTTTTCCTCAGGAAATCCTCAAGAATTCCTCAGGAATTCTACTTTTCCTCAGGACAAAGAATGAATTTAGAATTAAAAATTTCATGTATATTTAGCTTTTTGCAGCCATTTAAGCATAAAAATACCAATTTTTCCTGGACCAGAATGAGGAGATTTTGCTTTTTGCAGCCATTTAAGGACGCAAACACCAATTTTTTTCCTGGACCAGAGTGAGGAGATGCTGGAGCAGGGAGGGAATTCCTCCAGCTCTTATCAGACACCGCAGAAACAGCACAAAGTGCTGGGCAAAGATAAAGTCCTCCAGCTGCTGTTATCAAAAAATGGGGTCAGAAAGTTAACCCAGGCAGGGTTTTATGGCTTAAGAACTTTAAATAAAGCCAAATTTGGAGAGGAAAATGGGCACGCGAGAAGTGAGGCAAAGACAAGAGATAAGGAAAGGGCTGGACCAGGAGCAGATTAATGGAAATAATCTGAATAATCAATAGCCAGGCTCAAGAAAATTAATTAACTGCTGGATGAGCCTCCAGGGAAATGATTCCAAATGAGTAATTAGCATTATTCATAATAAGGTTTAAGTGCTCTCCAAAAAGTCAAGCAAGGGAAAATGTCAATTAATTATGTTAAGACATGTAATAAATAAAACCTAATAAATAAGATATGTATTAAATAAAACCTAACAAATAAGACATATAATAAACAAAATCTAATAAATAAGACATATAATAAATAAAACCTAATAAAACCTTATAAATTCACATTAAAGTATCAATTTATTAGGTTAAGACTTGGAAGAGTCAAATTTCCAACCTGCAAACCTCTCCCATGCAAGGAAACTCCCCAGCCTTCCCATTTTTCCAATATTAAGGAATTATTTCACACCTTAAACGTTATTTAATCCTTGACAGACTGGATATTTGCAGGCAGCCAGAAATGTTATGCTTTTACAGACAACATGGAATTTTATGATTCATAACCTCAAAAGAAGCAGATTTGTTGGGAAAAAAGGCAAACTCTAAGTACCATGCCCCAAATATATATATATATATATATATATATATATATATATATATATATATATATATATATATATATAATTATATAAAATTTTATTTAATTTTTATATAAATATATATTAGTATGAATATATTATGAATATAATATAGAAATGAAACTATGCCATATATAAATATATAAATGTCTATTTCTATATTAATATTCTAAATAGAATATATAACTAATATAGTAGAATATAATAATAGAATATTATAATAATAAAATATAATAGTATAATAGATTATAACAATAATATAATGTAGTAGAATAGAATATAGTAAAATATAATATAATATTATATACTATACTACATACTGCAATGTAATGCAATATAACATAATAAACATATTATACTACATTATATATTACATAATATAATATAATATAATATAATATAATATAATATAATATAATATAATATAATATAATATAATATAATATAATATAATATAATATAATATAATATAATATAATATAATATAATATAAACCAGCCTCTTTCTCCATCTTTACGACCATTCTGAATAAAAATCTTTAGAAAATAAATGTTATATCCACAAGCTCCCTCCACCCCAAGGAGCAGCAGTTTTGTTGTTGGGATCATCTCCTGCCCTATTTGCTAAATTCCTCTGAACTGAGAGAATCCCCTGAGCCTGGAACCGCCCCAGAACCAGAACTCTGACAGCCTCTGCTGCCTTCTGGCCTCTCTTCAAAGGCTGGGGAGAACAGGGTGGGGTGGAAAATGAAATAAAATAATCCCGATTTAATGATGAGCAGAGCTGCAGGATCCCATCCAGGTGAGATCCTGCTGCTTTGTGCCACAGGTACCCCCGGGCCTGCAAAGCTGGGACAGCAACCCTGGCACCAGGAGCACCTGGGACGCTCCTCCTCGCCCTGCTGGGGGAGATTTTGGGTATTTTGCTCCATTTTTGTTATTTTTGGGGGTTTTTTTTTTTCGTTATTTTGCTCCAGGTTGGAGGTTCTGGGGCTGGGACAAGGCAGGGAGTTGGAGGTTTGGCTGTGTTCTACCAATGCCCCAAAAATTTCCTCCTTTTCTTACTTGATTTGTAGTTTTTGGAGTTATCTATTATTTACCTTTATTCTTTCTTCCTGTCATATCTGAATGTTTTACCCCCTCCTTAAGAAACAGTGAGAGGAAGGAGCAGAAATGAGGGGTGGAAGAGAAGGAAAACCCAAGATGAGCCCTGAGAAAGCACAAATCCCAGCAGAAATGTCCTTGCACTGAATGCTTACACTGAATTCTGCTCCATTTTTTGTTATTTTTTGTTAGTTGTCAGCCTTTCCTGTTTGGGATTTTACTTCTTATGAATCCACCACAATCCCACAAACATCATCACACTTTTCTGTTTGGGGTTTTATGTTTTAGAAATCCTCTACACTCCCACAAATATAGTCACACTTTTTTGTTGGGGATCTTACTTTTTAGGAATCTTCGACATTCCCACAAACATCATTACACTTTTCTGTTTGGGATTTTACTCTTTAGAAATCCTCTACATGCTATCACACTTTTCTGTTGGGTATGTTACTTTTTAGAAATCTTCTACAATCCCACAAATGTAGTCACACTTTTTTATTTGGGATTTATTTTAGGATTTTACTTTTAGAAACCCTCTACATGTTGTCACACTTTTCTGTTTGGGGTTTTACTTCTTAGAAATCCTCTACAATCCCACAAACATCATCACACTTCTCCCTTCTCAGAAATCCTCTACATTCCCACAAATGTCACATTTTTCTGTTTGGGATTTTAGTTCTTAGAAATCCTCTACAATCCCACAAACATCATCACAATTTTCTGTTTGGGATTTTACTTTCTGAGAAATCCTCTACATTGCCACAAAAATCATCACACTTTTCCCTTTGGGATTTTACTTTTTAACCCATGTGTCTTAATAAACACCAAATGCTTCTTGTGTTGCATTTCCTAACGAATTCCAATACAAACCCAGGGAATTATTTAATATGAGGGAGCCGCCCAGAGAGGCTGTGGCTGGCCCTGGATCCCTGGAGTGTCCCAGGCCAGGCTGGAGCACCCTGGGATAGGGGCAGGGGGCTCAAATCAGAGAATTCACAAGGTCCCTTTTAACCCAAATTGCTCCATGATTTAGGAAGAAGACAAAGAAAAACCAAATCCAAAATCTCCGTCCTTCCACCACATTTTTAACAACATTTGTACAGTGCAAGGGCAAAACCCCAAGCTTCACCCACAGCATGAATTACACACAAATTACTAAAGATCTGCACAATGAATTCTTGCCTAAAAAGTGGCAGGATGGGGAATTATTTAGGGCAGAACTGAAGCACTGATCCAGCAACTCAGCATCCCCAAAAGCCCTGGGACAGGGCCAGGAGGAGCTGGGGGTGTGAGGAGTGGGAAGAGGCTTTGGGGAGGAGGCAGCAGCACGGTGGCTGCCCCAGGTGACACAAATCCCATGAAATCCCTCTTTTCCAGCCCCATTCTCCCCAGCTGTATAAATGTCTCACAAACAGAGCAGGAACTCAGGAGCAGCTCAGGCTTTGTGCTGTCACAGAGCTGAACTCCAGTCTGCCCCAAACCCAAGGCTGGCCTTTCCCTGCCACTCCCAGCCCTTCCTGGGGAGCTGCCTTGCATTCCTGACGTGTTTTGGGGCTGGCTCACCTGAAATCCCAAAACCCAGCCCCTGCTGCAGGCAGAGCCTGAGGGGTTCTGGCAGCAGAGCCAGGGAAGGGCGGGGACTGTCCCAAAAAACCCCCCAATTTTGGGAGGCACAGGCTGCTGGGTTTGACCTGAGCGTGCTGGTGGCACTCCAGGGACTGGGGACAAGGGATGGAGGGACAGGAGCCAGGGAATGGCTCCCAGTGCCAGAGGGCAGGGATGGGTGGGACACTGGGAATTGGGAATTCCTGGCTGGGCTGGGATTGCCAGAGCAGCTGGGGCTGCCCCTGGATCCCTGGCAGTGCCCAAGGGCAGGATGGAGAAGCCTGGGATGAGGAAGGTGTCCCTGGGACAGTGGGAGGTGTCCCTGGATGGGATTTAAGGTCCTTCCCAACCCAAACCTGGCTGGGATTCCGTGATTCTCTTCAGACAAAGAAACAGCAGAAACTGGTGAGGAACAGAGCAATCAAACAGGTCAGGAACTCAGATTTGGAAAAGCAATCCACGTGGAAAGAGAAAATCCAACAGGAGAGGCTGTGCCTCAGGAGAAGGGAATTCGGGAAGAACCATGCCTGGAGCACTGCGAGGAGTAAGGAATTCTGACATTCCCACCCTGGGCACCCACATTTACCATAATTCACTTTTTAATGTGGATTTAATCCAGCAAAAGGCCTTGGAAGGGCCCTAGGGAGGTCTGCAGTGCCCATCCCTGGAGGTGTCCCAGGAATTCCTGGAGGTGGCACTCAGGGCTCTGGCTGGGGACAGGGTGGGGATGGGCACAGTTGGGACTCCATGGGCTGGAAGGGCTTTTCCAAACCTTTTCCTGGGGTTCCATAACCTCTTTCCTTGCTTCTTTTTTTTTTTTTTTTTTTTTTGTGGTATTAACCAGAAGGTGAAGGCAGAGTTGCCCAGTTGGAAGCTGGAGGTGAAATTCTGCGTTTGAACATTTATGCATAAAAAACCACACCCAAATAAACCACTCAAAGAATCCTGGCTGCACATAGATAATATATAATGTACAATATATAATAAAATAATAGATAATGCATAATATATATTAACATTATTATATATGTTATATTATAATTATATATATTACATATTATATACTATATATAATATAGTATACATTATATATATTATAGATAGTTCTATATTATAGATCTTTTATAGATAGATCAATATTATTGATCTTATATAACATAAGATAATTATATATAATGCATATGATACCTTATATATAATGTACACTACATAATATATAGTATATAACATATAATGCACAATTATATACTATAATTATTATATAATAATTATATACTATATAATATAGTATATCTTTTATATTATAGATACATATTTTGTATTATAGATATATATTTTATATTATAGATTGTATATAACATATATAAGATATATAACGCATAGTCTATAACATATAATATACAATTATATATTATAATTATTATATAATTACATACTAGATATAATATAGTATATATGATATATTATATATTATAGATTGAATATAACATATAAGATATATTATATATAATGTATAATACATTATATATAATATATAACATATATTACAGTAATATATTATAATTATTATAAAATAATTATATAGTATAAGGTCACCTTATAATTATAAGGTGACTTCATAATTATATAGTATATAATATATATATAGATAGTACATAAGATATATAAGATACATTATATATAATGTATAATGCAATGCATAATGCACAGTGTGTCACATCTAACATATAAAATTATAACATATTTTCAGGTCTGACTCATTTGAAAACTCCATCATCCTCTCCAACTCCTTTTACCTCCTTTTGTTCTCAGTCTCTCTCTCTCTCTCTAAGTGGAAACATCACTCACATAATTTCCTCTTGCACCACCAACCATTTTGATGTGGTTTTAGTCTGACCCAAGAGCCCCTCACTGGCTCCTGCTCCATTGCCTGGAACAGACTCTGTCACCCTGAGGACTCCTGATCAGTCTTGCACCATGTGGAAAAAAAAATTAAAGGGGAATTTCCACATGACTTACTAAAAAAGTTAATAATTAAATCATCTTGTTAGGGCCGAAATGAAAATGAAGCAGAGAGGAGTTAAGAGCTAAACCCCAGAAAATCATGGAAGAGAGAAACCTGGGGAAAATTTTAAAAGCTTATTTTTGCTCTATTATAAGCACAACAGAAAGGGTTTGAAAATAAGTTAATTCCTGATCAGTGAAAGAAACAGCAAAATTTCTCATCCCCTCTCTAAGACCAGAAATGAAGTTGACAAAAAGAACTCTAGGAAAAGGAGTAATTTTTTTTGCAACCTAAATTCATTTCGATAAGTTTACTTAAATGCAGATGATTAAGTCATTCTGATCACTCCACACTTTGTGGAGTGCCATGGAAAAAATGAAAACTAAATGTTATTTTTAATGTCAGAATAAGAAAAGGATCACAGCCAGTCCCAGCATCACCTCAAGGTGCTGTTTACATCAAGGCCTTTCCCAGCCTGATATAAACTGAATTTTTTCCCAATTCCCCACTGGCTTTTTGGAGCAGGGAAAGTCAGGGAAATCCCAGAGGATTTTTTGGTCACCACCATCTGGAGGAGCTGGGAGATCCAAGAATTCCCTCAGCTGGATGAGCAAACCCCATGGCCCTGATGTTTTCTGGGCAGGAAAGGGATGTGGAGGGAAAAGGAGATGGATGGAGTGAAATAAAGGAGGAAAAAAGGGACCAGAGGGCAGGGGAATACTTCCAAAAATGCCATTTTTAAACAGGAAAATACACAGGGTTTGATTTATGTCCTGTATGCTGTCTCTCCCATCACCGCACTGAGGTCTATCACTTTCAAATACTGGTTGCTGCTGTTAAAAGAAAAGGCAAAAAAAAATCAATTTCAGGGTACATTTTACTACCAGACTCGTGGCTGAGGGATTTTTTCATTGTTGGCTTTTTTGGGTTTTTTTCCTGTTTTTGAGCTGGATCAGTTTTCTTACCAAGTTCATCCCTGCACTGCTGGAGGCAGAGAAAGCCACAACACCTGGGAAACGCAACACCGAGGGTGAGAAATCATCACCTGCCCCACACCAAATTCCACTCAATGACTCCCACACAACAATTAAAACCATTAAAAATTGAGTTTTCTCCTCCTTTGAGGGGGCTACCACAGGATGAAAGCCCAGAATTGTCAGCAGCACCCCAAAGAGAAGGGGGCTCATTAACTCCACAGCAGCTCCTGGCACAGTTTGGGGGCAAACAAAGGGACTCTGTCTGGAATCCCCTCAGAATCAATTCCTGAGAAACCCCTGAGTGCCAAGGAGACACAAAGCTGGCATTTGCAATTTTCCCAGCCCTGATTCCATGGCCTGGAGCCAAGGGAATTACTGAGGATCCCACACCTGGAGGTCACCACTCGGCACATGGAGCCCCTCTTTTCCCATTTTTCACACAAATCCCAGCTCCTTTGAAGCCCAGTTTTTAATTGGGGATCATTCCAGACAAGTGTGTGGGGTTTATTTAGAAACAAGGAGGATATAATGAGAATTCAAGAAGAATTGTTTCCTTCTGTGCAGTGGAAGACACCACAGAGTTGTTTAATGTGGAGTAAAACTGGGTTTAATGCTCACTTCAGGGTTTAATGTGAAGTAAACAGGGTTTAATGTTCACTTCAGGGTTCAATGTGAAGAAATACTGGGTTTAATGCTCACTTTGGGGTTTCAGGTAAAGTAAAACTGGGTTTAATGATCACTCCAGGGTTTTAGGTGAAGTAAAACAGGGTTTAATGCTCACTTCAGGGTTTTTAGGTGAAGTAAAACAGGGTTTAATGCTCACTTCAGGCAAACAACTCCTTGGGCCTGGCCTGGAGAAAACCCCACACATTAAAAATAAACAACTTCTCTATTTCTTGATGACAGAGACAATAAACAAGCCCATGCTCCACATCAATTCCTGCCGCTTCAAGAGAGTAGAAGCTGCAGATTAAAGAATGTGAAAAGTCTTTGGTGGAGAGCTAATCCCTGGGGAAAGATTGCTTTGGGTTTCAAATGTGGAGCCATGTTTTGAAGTGAAGGAGATCAATAAAAAAGCCTTTTCTCAAAGCAGTGTTACCCAGCAAAAAGAACATGTGTTTGGGTTGGGGTTTAAAGTGATGAAAGCAGAGGGGAAAATGTGTTGAGATTAACAAAAACCTAAAAGAAAGCATCAGCAGAATCCAGCAGGATTGCACTGGAACTGTTCAGGTTTTTTTTTCCAGGAGCTGCCATACTTGGATTTATGACCAAAACTGTAATTCAAACATGGGCTGAAGCCTCACACTTGGTACAAGTTCATTAAAAAGAAGAAAAGGTTTAAACCTCTCATATTCTCAGATTTCTCTTCTGATTTCCCAGTCTCCATCCAGGCATTGCTGAGGCCCATTTGCCCTTGGCAGCTTCCAGGGAATTCTCCTGGTCCCTCCTTTGCTCTGAAATAAATTTCACTGCAAACACATTGGCTGGGTCTCACTCTATTAGAGAATAAAAATCTCATAGAATTTAATTTCTGGCAAAGATTTGCCAGATTTTCCAAACAACGAGAAATTTGTGGTGTTGGTTTGGTTTGGGGTTTTTCCCTGCCCTCCAAAAAAACAAGCAGGTGCACATTTAAAATATTTTAATTACCCCAATTTGTTTCCCTGCCATAACAGAAATTAAGGCCTGGAATTCACATATAAAATCTCCAAATACTTCCAAAAATGCCCCTTTTTAAACAGGAAAATACACAGGGTTTGATTTATGTCTCTCCCATCGCTGCACTCAGGTCTATCATTTCCAAATATCGGTTCCTGCTGTTAAAAGAAAAGGTAATAAAATCAATTTCAGGGTGTATTTCATTCCCATTCCTGCTGACATGCTAAAATCTGTATCCAGTATCACAGTTCTTGGCCTTTTCAAGTCTGTTTCCATGTCAGGAGCTTAATGAGCAGAAAGCCAAACAAGAACTCCAAAGATCAATGTCATTCAACAAAACCTTTTGCCTTTTTTTGTTGAACATTCTTGAGAAGACAACGATGACAGATTGGATGTCAAGGCCTTTTACATTTTTTCCCAACTATTTAACTTTTTTTTTAACTCATAAAAATAAGCTTGGCTTCTTGGAGCTTATGCAATGTGAAAGCCAAAGCCCAGGAATAAAAAACACACTTGGCCTTCATCTGAGGTTTATTTAGCAATTCTTATTTCTTATTTCATGGGTCTACGTATATTTTATTTACAGAAACACCTTTTTTTATTAAGTTAATGTAAACATTCAGGTGTTTCATTGTGGTAATTTCTCCAAGACAGCAAATATGGAGCTGACACAATTCAAGCTGAGTGCAGCAAGCCCTGACTTTGGAATTCCCTTCCCAGCATCACTCCTGGTTGCTCCTGTTTACTTTTGGCAAATCCCTGCCCCAGCCTGAGCCCTGCTCTCCACTGATCCATAACCCACAGATGAGCCTCCATATGCCATGGAAAATGGAATTCAATCCAAACAACCATTCTGCTGCTTTTCCAGAGAGCCAATTTCTCGGCACTGAAGTCACAGGGGGAAACAGGATCTTAAGGTTTTGAGTTGTTACAAGCCTGAGCAATTAAATCTCACACAAAAAACACATTAATGCGTGGCCTTAGAGTTGCTGAGGTGAGGAAAGATTAATAACCCTGGCATTTAACATCCTGATATAGCTACAGGCACAGGGAATTTTCTCTGCCTGCTGCACTTGGGGGATTGCACTGCACAATGAATATTCACAGCCTCAGGCTTTCCCATGAAAACAGAAAATAACAATTCCAGCTCTCTAAACCACTGGACACTGCAGGGACAGGTCAGTCCTCTGGCAGGGAAAGGGGTTTGGGGGTTTCATGCACAACCAGGGGGGCAAAATGCAGCCAGCCAAGCTAATCCTTCCCATTCCAGTCCTTGCCCACCAACAGAGGCTGAAAAATCCCCTAAACTCCAGAGGAACCACCCTGATAAGAGTCATGAACTCCATGGCATTCCTACACATCAATGCACTACCAGAAATTACTGCTGGGATGAGACCTTGGAGTGGAGTATATTCTGATCACAGAGTGGAGATTATTCTGATCACAGAATATTCTGAATTGGAAGGGACCCACCAGGATCATCAAGCCCAACTCTCAAGTGAGCGACCCACAATGGCATGATGGGTTTTCTGGAGATATTAATCAACAATTCTTCTCAAGCACCTGATTTTATATCCACAAAAGGAATTTATGTGTTAAAAAAACAGGAAAAGAATCAGAGCAATGAATAATGCAAACGTCACATTAACGCTCTCAGCTGCTACCACGATTCCCCAGGCACCTTGAAGTTTTCCATGCTGCAATCACACGAAATTCAGATCCCAGGCACACCCAGAGCTGGCAGGTCTGAGCAGCTCCCACCCCTCTCCCAGCTCAGCCCTGCCTGTGCTCACAGGCCCTTCCAGGGCTGCATGGAGGGGCTGATCCCGATGGCCCCGGGACAGATCCAGCCTGGAGAGAGGCCTGGGAGGCTGAACCAGAGTCCCAGAATAAAGCAGGGATTTACTCACAGCATCTCCTCCATGGATCCACCTTGGGCAGCACCAGAGCCCAGCCAGGGCTGCACCCAAGATGAACCAAAATGGCCCCAAAATGCACGAGCGCTGCCGGGCTCTGTCCCTGGGATCAGTTCTGCTCCATTTGCCCCTTGCAGTTCATTGTCCCATTGCAGCTTTAGCCCCTGCAGTCCCACCCTGCTTGTTTTTCTCTCTCCAGCCCACGGGGTTTGTGCTCCTGGGCTGAGATTTGGGTCATTTGTCCTTGGTGCCCAGCTGGAGCAGGAATTGTTTTGTCTCCCTGCTCTGTGCACAGAGCTCAGCATCCCTTAAACATTATCCCTTTTACACTAAAGCAGCACAGAGCCTGAAAAATATAAAAGCCAAACCTGAGGCATCAGGAGGGGAGGGAATAACTGGTGAAGGGGCTCTGCCCCTCCTGGGAACTCGACTCAAAGGGAGTTTAAGAACACTCAGGGAGATGTGAGGGAATTCCTGCTGGATTTGTGTGGTTTCTCCAAGGAAGTGTTCTATCAAACACCGTGGAATAAATTCATATTTATAGGACTATAAATAAATAATATAATTATAGGAATTTATTTAGGGAAGCTGAGACAACTTGTAGGGAACAACAAAGATCCATCCCGCAGAGAGGAAGGGTCCAGAAATACAGAGAGAATCACAGAGAAAAAACAGTGCAAAAAGACACAGAGAAAGTCACACAGAAGATACACACAACAAGACACACAGAGAAAGTCACACATACAGATGGGAATAAGGCACAGTACAGAAGCCACCAAGGGAATGGTGCTCCAGGAAACCCAGGATAATCTTTGTGATGAGGAATAAACATTGGAATTGTTAAGGATGGAAAATCCTTCTCAGAGTATTGAGCCCACCCATCCCCAGCACTGCCAAGGCCAGCACTGATCCACACAAAGCCCCACTGAGAAAAAACACACAGAGAAAGAGAGGAAAACACACAAAGGCGCTGAGACACACACAAAGAGACTCACACACACCCAAGGATTCACACACACAGAAAACCTCTCACTCATACACCGACAGACTCAGAGAATGACACACACACACTCTCACACACAGAGAAACTCACACAGAAATCACACACAAACACAATCAGACACAAACACTCACACACAGAAATCACACACACAAACACAAACAAACACAACCAGACACAAACACTCACACACAGAAATCACACACACAAACAGAATAAGACACACAGAGAAATCACATACAGAAACACACACAGAAATCACACAGAGAAACACACACAGAAGCACAGAGGAAGACGCACACAAAATGACCCCATCACACAGAAAGACACCCACACAGACATACACAAGAGAAAAACTGACACAGACACACACACACACAAAAACTATGAAAGATTCACACTCAAACACACACACAGACCTCACACACCCCCCAAAAAGGCTCCACACTCACAGACTCACACACAGAGAAAGACTCTCTGAAAGACACAAAAAAATCACACGCACACAGAAACAGGAAAAGGCTCCACACACCCCAAAAATATTCTACACTCACACAAATTACACAGAGATTCTGCACACAGAAAGAAACACACAGAAATCATACACACAGAGAAAGGCTCCACACATCCCCAAAAATATTCTACACTCACACAGACTGCACACAGATTCTACACACACAGTGACACACAGAGAAAGACACCCACACAGAAACACACAGGAAAAGGCTCCACACTCCCCCAAAAATATTCTACACTCACATGGACTACACACAGAAATCACACACACAGAAATCACACAGAGAAAAGCTCCACAACGCCCCCCAAAATATTCTACACTCACACAGACTACACACAGATCCTACACTCATGATGACACAGAAAGACACACAAAAATCACAGCCACACAGAAAACCTCCACACACACAGAAAAACCCCACATTGACACAAAAAAGACTCACACACACCCCAAAAAGCCTTCAAACTCCACAGAGAGCCCAGCATCACCTGGGAGAGGGAGGAGGACCTGCATTCCAGGCTTTGTTTCCCTTTACCAACTCTTTTATCCAGTGGCTGTGCCATATAAAACATCTGCATTCCCAGGGAGCACCAAGGCCCCTGGTAAAGGAGAATAAAGCTCCCTATTTCCAGAGAGAGGTGTTTAAAGGTGGTTTCCCTCTCCTCCCTCTCCACAGCCCCAGGCAGCTTCCCACAGGTAGGAGGAGGCCCCTGGCAGCTGCTGTGAATTCCCTGCTATCACTAAAGAATCCCAAACACTGATTTTAGGGTCCCACGTGGCCTTTCCTGGATTTCACTGCTGTTTTAAGGGCTGCTTTCCAAATGTATCAGAGTTTTCATGGGTTCAGAGCTGGATAATCAATGTCTATCAGAGCCAATTGTTGAAGACACACAGGGAAAATGCATTTCACCAAATGAGTTCAGGCACTTCTGACTCTGATTAACAATTAACCCTCCTCCAATCAGACTCAGAAGTTGAGTAACTACTGCATCCTTGGTGCAGAAGGGAAACGACTCAGGTAAAGAAACCCAAATAAACAAGAGTTTAAAATTCCCCCAGAAGAAAACAACCCATTTGTAGGAGCAGAGTTGTCAGAAGAATCCTGAAGGGATTTCCCCTCATCTCCTTTTCCAGAGAATAAATCCCATATTCCCCACACAAACCCACGTTTTACGTGTATCTACATTACATCTCCCTGCAGTAGTAAAATGAGTGAACCTGAAGCTTTCAAAGGAACTTTATTGCTCATTTTATGGATTTCCCTTTGATGAGCTGCCATTCCAGCAGGCAATCTCAGTTTTTGTACCTTTGGTGCTCCTCCTCTGCTCTGCCCCACCCATTTCCAGGCTAGCTGTGGGAACAGCAGGAGCTGGGAATTTTGCCAGGCATCTCCCATCAGGAATCCTCCCAGCTGGGCGCCAAACCCCACAAGGACTGGGTCCAAATCCACCATGGAGAGAGATAAAACGTGATGGGAATAAGGCACAGCAGAGAAGCCACCGAGGGAATGGTGCTCCAGGAAATCCAGGCTCATTTTAGTGATGTGGAATAAAAATTGGAATTATCAAGGATGGAAAATCCCTCTCAGACTATTGAGTCCAGTCATTTCCCAGCACTGCCCCATGTCCCTCATCCACAGGGCTGTGGAATCCCTGCAGGGATGGGGACTCCACCTGAGCACCTTTTCCTGCAGGAATTGCCCCAGAATCCCCCCTGAGCTGCCCTGGGCCAGCCTGAGGCCGTTCCCTCTGCTCCTGTCCCTGTTCCCTGGGAGCAGAGCCCGACCCCCCCGGCTGTGCCCTCCTGGCAGGGAATTCCAGAGAGGGAAAAGATCCCTGGGGATCCTCCTGTGCTCCAGGTGAGCCCTGCCCGGCTCCCTCAGGGATTCTGCAGCCCCGGCCCGGCTCCCTCAGGGATTCTGCAGCCCCGGCCCGGCTCCCTCAGGGATTCTGCAGCCCCGGCCCGGCTCCCTCAGGGATTCTGCAGCCCCGGCCCGGCTCCCTCAGGGATTCTCCAGGCCCTTCCTGGCTCCGTTCCCTTCGCTGGCCCCACTCCAGCCCCTCAGGGTCTCCCCATTGCCATGAGGGGAAAATCAAAAAGTGGGAGAAACTATGAGGGGAAAAAAAAGTGAGGGGAGTCTGAGGAAGGTTCTGCTGCAGAGCTTTTCCCTTCTGGATCCTCTTTTTCTCCAGGCTGAGCCCCTTCCCACCTGCCTCAGGTATTGCTCAGCCCCTTCCCAGCTCCCTCAGGAATTTTCCAGTCCCCTCCCAGCTCCCACATCTGCTCCTCACAAGATTTGTGCTTTTTGGATTGCTTTATCCCATATTAATACAGAAATAAATGAATTTTGCTTCAGCCAGGAGAGCTGAGCCTCCTCCTTCAGTAGTTCCAATTAAGTCAATTTTCTGCAGGTCTGAACCTCGAGTTTCCAGTGGGGCAGCACCTTAAAAACAAAGAAAATCCCAAGATTATCCCCATCCCATGGAGGGAGCATTCTCCATCCAGGGATTTTGGAACAGATCCCAGTCCAGCTGTTCCTCCTCTGTCTAGAAATCAGGTGCTGAGGCTGACCAAAGAAATGTAAATCCTGAATCAAATTATCTGGCAAAGCACATAAAGAAAACATAAAAAAGCTACAAACAAGTGGAGAGAGGGATAAAAATGAAAGACACTCGCCAAAATCCACACAATTCCAATTCCTGCCTTTGTTTGAGGGGATGATCAAATCCTGCAGGTGCTCAGAAGAAAATCCTTGATTTAAATGCTACTTTCAAATGGAAATACATCAGCACTTTACTCCACGGTTGCAAAGTTTATTATTTTTCAGAGTTCTTCTGCAGAGCAACCTGCAATGAGCTCCATTCTGGTGGAGGACAAACTCCTCATCTGCCTACCTAATCTGCTGGTAATTAATTTTTAACAGATTTTATATTCAATTTCTACATGAATTTTAAGCAATTTTTCAGTCAATAGACACAGACATATATTTACACTTGGAGCTGGTTTTCAGGGCTGTTCTGTCTTGGGAAAAACCTGTCCTGAAGTGTCCAAACCCCAGAAAATGTCCTTGGACACAGGAATTTATTGATGAACACCCTTTATGTGCCAGGGGAAGCACAATCAGGGACAACCCTGGGATTTTGAAGGCTGGGTGGACAACCCAGAGGTGCCCAGCTGATTATTTTTTTGGCAGCACAGAGGGAGGAGGAAGAATTTCCTCTCCTTTCCTTGCTTGGGGCAGCCCTGAGAGGAGAATTAGGGAATGAGTTCAGTGATTGCTCAGGTGTAAAACCAGCAGCACTAAAGCACAAACCCTGGTGGCAAAGCCCAGATGCTCCACCTCAAATCTCACTTTTACCTGATAAACTCCAGAGAAAACTGAAGCAGCTTGACAGCAACACCTGGGCTGAAAGCAGTGCTTGAAAGACTCTTTTTTTTTCTGCTTTTCTGTATAACTAAGGAACAGTTAAAGAGTTGTGGCTGCTTTTAGCTGTGTTGACTTTAAAAGTGTCTGAAGTGCCAAGTTTCAGGTTTCACCTCCCGCATGTGCCCGGACATGTGGTTTAGCACATTATCCTCAACCACTGCAGCCTTTTTTTTTTCATGGAAGCACCTCAGGATAAAACGGGGCAGCGCAGTGGCAGGGAAGGCAAAGCATTCCCTCCCCAGCCACAGTGGATTATCTGGGGAAACACTTCATCAACTGATAACATTCCTCAGGCACGGCAAACCCCTCTCAAAGGCAGAGAAAAAAAAATAAATAAATAAAGCACAAAGCGATTTAAATGTGAATTGCAGCATCAACCCCTCACCTGTTACAGCACAGGGAGACAGTCCATGATCTTATCTAGGGGTGGTTAACCACAGGCAAGGTTGTAAACATGGATTTCACCAGTTAAGACAATCCTGACAATTCAGAGAAGATCTCAGCTCCCTTTATTTTGGCAGCTAAGCACACAAGTAAAAATTCCTTTGGCAATTAAAAATTCTTTTTAGAGGAGCTTGTTGTGTAATTGCTTCACTGTGCTGGTTAAACTACTCACAAAGCCACATAGAGAAATATATTTTAAATGAATATGTATAATGTTTACTAATAAATAAATATTATATATAGAAACAATATATAATATTGTCTATTATATAATATACATTGCCTATTCTAATATAATATATAATATATAATATATAATATATAATATATAATATATAATATATAATATATAATATATAATAGTATACATTATATAGTATATAGTATATATTATTATATATATATTATGCTTTTTATACTTTTATATAATTTTTCTAATTTAATAAATTTATACTCTGCACTTAGCTGGGTATTAACAGAAGAAAAGAGTTGGTTTCTATCCACACAGAATAAAGGAAACTTCCTGTGGTAAGAAAGCTACAAACTGGACTTTCTCATCCTCACACAGGCAATGCCACATTTTTGGCAATATTAAAGAAAATGGGGCTATGGGTTTAAAATCCCCAAACCCTAGAAATGACATTATCTAATTTGAAAAGTCACCAAGCATCCAGAGAATTCCATAATTAAAGTATCCAGGTGGAATATTACCGCCATTCATAAAATCAGATAAAAGCATATTAGCAATACGATGTACAACAAGTCTGAGTGACTACCCAAAAAAAGCCTGAAATATCCTTAATTTTGGATTAAACACAACCTGATAACCAACGGGAACAACACCACAGCTCATCCTTCCCAGGACCCCCAGGCCCTGAGGTCAACCTCAAACCCAATTTTGACCCTCATTCCCAAATTCACATGTCCAAGGACATTTTCTGGTGTTTGGACACCACAGGACAGGTTTTTTTTCCATGGCAGAACAACCCTGAAAACCAGCTCCAAGTGTAAATAGATGTCTGTGTCTATACATGGAAAAATTGTTCAAAATCCATGTAAAAATTGAGTGTAAAATTTGTTCCACTCTCTTGGGATACTGGGACAAAGGAGAGATGATGGACTTTGGACCTGGTTAACATAAGAGATTTGAGAGACAAAGTGCCTTGGCAAGAGCAAACAGAACTTTGTGAATTAAATCAAGATTGCAAGAAGATTAAACCAGACTGGTTTACCAGAAAAAGGAAATTTCATTAAACTCTGCAAGCAAGAGATGTTTAAAATGCATAAGTTTGTGAATGTGATTTTAAGCTAATCATCACAGTAACCATTGTTAGTCTCCCCAAAACAGTGTATCAGTAGTCCACAACAAATTTGGATTTTGATCACCAATCAGTCTTCCCCATCTCCATCACTGACACCAAACCCTTGAAATCTAAACATTGTCCCTGATTGTGCTTCCCCTGGCACACAAAGGGTGCTCATCAATAAATTCACGTTTCCAGAGACATTTTCTGGGGTTTGGACACCACGGGACAGGTTTTTCCCAATGCAGAACAACCCCAAAAAGCAGCTCCAGGTGTCCCTGGTCCTTCCTGGCTCTCTGCTCCCACTCCTGTGATGTTCCTGCACAGATTTTACAGAGCTCTGACTTCAGCTGCTGACCTGAGGTGAAAACCTGAGCCACCCTGCAGCTCCTGGGGTATTTTTTATGGAATTCAGGCATCAGAGGAGCTGCTGTTTGCCCTGGGCTTTTTGAAAGAGAAGGGAAAACACAGCTCCTTTCAATCCCAGCGCTGTTCTGTCATCCAGCTTTTGGGGAGGCACAGTCCCACCCTACAGCTGCAATTCCTGAAGGCTTGGAAGGCTTTTTGCAAGGAAGGGCTGAGAATTTGAGTTTTGAAAACCCAAGAGCAGCCTAAATACAAAGCAAGAGGTTTGGGTGATCAGTTATTATGGGATAATAATAATAATAATAATATTCCATTGCAGAATGCACTTTAAAAAAATTATTTACATTTTAAAAAGAGAAAAAGCAATTTAATAAGTGATGCAAAGGCAATCACTCATCCTCTCCCACCAGCACATCAATGCCTGACCATTCCCTGAGTCTCTGGAAAGACCAAATCCTCAGGTTTTATTGCTGAGGAAGACATGATAAGGTATGGAAATGAAGTGGAAAATGCCTTTGATCCGATCAGATCTGCTGTCCCAGCTGGCTCCAGTCGATGCACAGAACCAAATTCTGACGCAGAAAGACAAATTCTGCTCCTTTCAGATGTTACATAACCCAGCAAAAATGCATTTAAAGTATCTGATGTGACTTCAGTTACCCTGTTTGCCTTTTGGTAAAAAGAAGAAGAGGAAAGAAACTTCTCTGTATCAAAAATCCACATTTCATTATTAGCCTTTTTTACAGCTTGCCCTTGGTGGGCTCACTAAGTTCAGCCAGGGAAAAATAAATCCTGTGGCACTGAAATACGTGAACAAAGGCCTTTCCCTCCTCTCCTGGGAATTTTAAGTGATATATTTTTCTCTGCCTCTGAAATGTGGCTTCAAACCACAGCAAACAATACTCTGCCAGCAGCCAACCACCATTTGTCAAAGCACCAGGGCATTTCTGAGTCAGGGCTGGTCAGGAAAGGGAGTCAAGGCTACTCCAGCCTTCCCTGGGGAATTCACAACAGCTCAGGAACTGAGGCTCCCAGTCCTGGCAGGGATAAATAAATGTGAGGAGTTGGTTCAAAACAATCATTGCCACAGCCAGGAGTGGTTGCAGCTGGCAAGGAAGGGCACAAAGGGGAAAAAAACCCAATAAAAACAAAGGAGCTGTGGTTTGATTCTCTACAAGACAAATCCATAAATAATATAAACTGCTATGTCCTGATTTTGAGAAATAAATCTGTTTGGTTACAATACCCTGAGTTGCAAGGGACCCACAAAGACCATCCTGCACCTCTCCCACAGGGAAAGGCTGAGGGAGTTGGGAATGCTCAGCCTGGAGAGGAGAAACTTTGGGGCAACCACACTGCAGGAATGATGGAGAGAGATCTCCATGGGATGGAGGAACAGGAGCCAGGGAATGGCTCCCAGTGCCAGAGGGCAGGGATGGATGGGAGATTGGGAATTGGGAATTCCTGGCTGGGCTGGGATTGCCAGAGCAGCTGGGGCTGCCCCTGCAACCCTGGAAGGGTCCAAGGCCAGGCTGGAGAACCCTGGGACAGTGGAAATGATGCCTTGGGAGGCATCTAGGATGCTCTAGGCAGGACAGAGCCCCAGAATAAAGCAGGGATTCATTCACAGCATCTCCTCCATGGATCCACCTTGGGCAGCACCAGAGCCCAGCCAGGGCTGCACCCAGGATGAACCAAAATGGCCCCAAAATGCACGAGCGCTGCCGGGGTCTGTCCCTGGGATCAGCTCTGCTCCATTTGCACCTTGCAGTTCATTGTCCCATTCCAGCTTTAGCCCAGGCAGTCCCACCCTGCTTGTTTTTCTCTCTGCAGCCCACGGGGTTTGTGCTCCTGGGCTGAGATTTGGGTCATTTGTCCTTGGTGCCCAGCTGGAGCAGGAATTGTTTTGTCTCCCTGCTCTGTGCACAGAGCTCAGCATCCCTTAAACATTATCCCTTTCACACCAAAGCAGCTCAGAGCCTGAAACACAGAAAAGCCAAACCTGAGGCATCAGAAGGTGTCCCTGCCCATGGCAGGGGTGGGATGGGATCATCTTTAAGGTCCCTTCCAGCCCAGGCCTCTCCTGGGTGGTGAATGCCCCAAATTCCAGTTTGATTTAGCACAGAGTTCACAGAGCCTGGGGCACTCAGGGAGGCAATGACAGCCCTTCATCTCTGCCTCCTAAAGGACAAAAAATGCAGATTTTAGCTAAATTAGCAGGATGCTTCAACCAAAACCTCACTGCTCTGAGTATTTCATCCAGCTGTAGTAGAGAGTGCAGGTCAAAGGACACTCACAGCCCTGCACCCCAAATCTCTCATTTCCTGTAACCAGTGAAGGAGAAATCCTACCTGGCTCCACACATCACTCTCCTGGTCTAATTGGGCTGTAATTATTAACTTCACTTATTGCTTCACAGAAAAGAGATTTTCAAGTCTGTGCACATCAGCTGTAAATCTGCAGCTCTTTGATACCTCATGAATATTATAAACACCAATTTTAAGGTTTTCTCCACTAGAGATCATTGGTGCCAGTGTCAGTTTTTTAGCCATGGTTTCACAAATCTCTCCAAATGTGAGAATTATTACAGGGAAGGAAAGGAAAGATAAGAATTCCTGTTTCTTCGTTTCTGCAAATTTTTAGTCATGGTTTCACAAATCTCTCCAAATGTGAGCATTATTACAGGGAAAAAAAGATAGGAATTTACGTTTCTTCATTTCTTTAAATTTCTTCGATTTGAAGAAATTTCTGTTCCTTCATTGGAAGAAATGAAGCCAAATAGTAAATTCTGATATGTTACAGAGACAGTTTATATATATGTATATGTATGTATATATATATGTGTGTATGTGTATATATGTATCTATAAGTATGTATACACACACACACACATATATATACAAATAAATAAAGCCTGAAATAAAGAAACAAGAAAATGAAACATAAAAGTTCACAGCAAAAGTCCTTCCTGAAACAGAAAGAATTTTTCCCTTCTGTGCTGTGGATTTTCAGTGTTATCAGACTAGATTGATATCAGGCAGTGTCGCAATAATCTCAGAAAAATAAAATAATTATGAGGAACAGAAAGCAGCCCCAGGCTGGAATTAGCTCTGCCCTTACACCCACATGGTGCTCCAAAACCTGATATCCCAGAGGAGCAGCTGCAGTGCCAGCATCTCCTGGGTTTGCTTGGACATTCTGCTTCCTTGACTTCTGTTGGGTGAAATTCATGAAATTCATTTTTATATATTTATATAAACACCCTCACATTTGACTCTACATCCACGTGAGGCAGATGAGCTGCCCTCAGCCTTCCCAAAGAGGGAAGTACCACTGTAATCTTAATTTTGGGCTTTTTGATGTGTAGGTTTAGTTTTAAAGGATGGGCACAGGAGCAAACTCCAATTTTGGAGCAGCCACGTTTTCCTGGACAGCTGGGATCCAACAGCTGCTGATGAAACAGCCAAGGAGGGGATGAATTATCCCACAGAGTCCAAGGTGGGAATTACAGGAACAAGGATGAGCCTGGGAAGATGTTTATATTTTAAACACTGTGCATTTCTCCAGCCAGGCACAACAGATGGAGAGAGTGAACTTCCAAGGGAAAAATGATGATCCCAGCCAGAGAACAGTGCTGGGACCTGAGCGTGCACCTGATGCTCTGAAAGTAAAAGCCAGGGAAAAGCCATAAAAACATAAAAACCCACAGCAAAAGCCCTTCCTGAAACACAGAATTTTTCCCTTCTCTGGTGTGGATTTGGAATGTTATCAGACAAACCACAGACAGAGAGACTTTGGTGTGTCCAGCCTGGGGAAAAGAGTGAGGGGAAGGAGACTCATCCCAGCCTGGGGGGCAGCTCCCATCTCTGTGGACCAGGGAACACCTGGAGCTGGGTGGATGGATTTTAGGGCAAAATTAGGATGGATTTTAGGGCACAATTCTTCCCCCAGAGGGCGCTGGCACTGCCAAGGCTCCCCAGGGAATGGGCACACTCCCAACACCTCCGGGAATTTGGACAGCCAGGGATGCCCAGGGTGGGATTTTGGGGCGTCTGTGCAGGTACAGGGGTTGGATCCATGATCCTGTGGGTCCCTTCCAGCTCTGGATATTCCATAAAATGGATTTCCTTAGCTGCCAGCTGAAAGAAGGAACGGCCACACTGTCCAAGCCCCCACATCTAACACATGAAAACTCTTCACAGCCCAAGCACCAAAAGGCCTCAAGCCTTAAATGACATTTAAACCGAACCAGCCCCTGAAAACAAGGTTTGAGGCACTCAGGAGGCACACGAGGCCCCTGGCTGTGCTTCTCCCAAAGCTTTTAGCTCAATTTCAGGCTCTAAGCTGAGCTCTGAATTAGCGCAATTTGCCGCAACAGGTTTCTTCACATCAGGACAAAAGCGGGGCAGCATTTTTCCCAAAAAACTAAAAAGGGATTAGATGACGCTAAGTGCTAAGTGCTCCCATCTGCGTGTTTAGACTCCTGAGCAGGTAATCACCCTCCAGGGCACATCCCCAGGGCTGGGGAGATTAGCTGGTGTCTGCCGAGCTGCTCCTGACGTGGGGAGGTGAGGAAGGGAGGGTGGAAAAGCGCCCTGGAGCACCAGGAACGCACCAGGGCCAGAGGCAGCTCCTGGGGGAGCCAGGCTGGGATGGCAGCTCCTTCCAACGCCACACAGCCTCGGCCTGAGTGGGCTCTTTGGGGGTTTTCTGCCAAGGTCAGGATTAAAGGTGTGAGATGGGATTTCTTGATGGGACTCAGGTGTTTATCGGTTCTTATCTCTGTCACAGTCTCACCAACCCTGAGTTCTGCAGAGCTTCACTCTGAAACTCTAAAAATGGAGCTGTGTCTCTCTCTCTCTACAAGGCCTTTTAAGGATAAACTGTCCAATTAAGAAATGACACCTCAATTATTTTCAATCTAAGCCAAAAACCAATCGGTCATGGCCTTCAATGTGGACTTTTTTTATCAATTACACAAAACCACCCAAACCATGGAGAAGAAGGAGGGGAAGAAGAAAGGAGAAGAAAGAAGGAGGAGAAGAAAGAAGGAGGAGAAGAAAGAAGGACAAGGAGAAGAAGCAAAAGGAGGAGAAGGAGAAGAAGGAGAAGAAGAAGGAGAAGGACAAGGAGGACCAGCCTCCATCCTGCTCTATATACATTGCTGTATTCTAAACCCTTAAACTCTGAGTTTCCCCCCTGTGATATCACACACTTCTATCCAAACTCCACACCCACAATCCCAGTTCCATCATTCCATTCTGGAAGCTTCTCCACGGCCTCAGGTCAGTGCAGTGTTCTCCTGGGGGTCAGTGCCTGCCAGCACAGAAATCTGAAATTCCCAGCACAGAAAATCTGAAATTTCCAGCACAGAAAGTCCAGAAAGTCTGGAATTCTCAGCAACCAGGAATCCAACATCTCACCCTCCTATTTGAATTATGAACGCTGTTTTGACATCTTTGTTAAAAATCTGTTGGATATACTGAAGTAGACAAGGTATAAATACTATGCTAACTATGATGATAATTAACACATACGTGTATTTTAAAAAGTTTTCTCTATAATGGTTTCTCTACATCCTCAAATCAAATACAATATTCTCTTAAAAATCAATATCTATCAACACAAAAAATCTAAAATTCTCAGTAACCATAATTCCAACATCAACCCTGCACTCTGTGGCAGGAATTGAAGGGGTGAAAATTTCCATGGGGCCACCAGGGAAGGAATTGTTATGATCCCACTAAAGATGGTGTTTCATGCAGGTTTTTTGCCTGATAAATTTGAAGGAACAGCCAAAACCTGCAATATCTTGCACTTAAACCTAAGGCAAGGCTGCTCCTACAACTTGTTAACTCTCCATCCATATAAACCAAGGCAGGCTGAAGGATTTCAGTCTTAGCTTCCCTAACATTTGGAAATAATCCTGCAACTGGGCTACAAGGAAGAAAACCACATTTCTTCACAGGAAAACACAGACATTTTGAATAGGAAAGACAATTGTTCTCACAGACACACTAATTTATGGGCAAAACTAATTGAGAGTGTGAGAACCACTCTATTTCAACATTTTGAAGAAGCAGAATGTCCAATCTATTTATACACCTGATTTTTCACGCCATTGTTGCAAGGATCTCTTCCCACTTTGTTTTTTAACAGGTAAAAAATGCAGGATAATGAAAGAGGAAAATGAAGGATGGAGGGGCCTTCCCCTATATTGGGAGCTGGGGAGTGGAAACATTGAATTTAAGAAACCACAATTTTCCCTGCAGAGCAGTGAGGGCAGGACTGGGTTCTACCCCTGCCACCTGTACAAACCTCAGGAGAACTGCTGGGAATGGGATGAGCTTTTAGGGCCCTTCCAACCCAAACCATTCCAGGATGATTCCTTGGGGCTTTTTTAACACAAACCCTCGGGTTCTGATCCTTTACTGCCCTGCTTCCAGACCTATAAGTTGATATCAGCAATGGGGTTTGTAAGTTTATTCCAAGCAGCTTTCACACAACAGCTCAGATTTGTGTGAACATCAAAGCAAAACCCAAATAAAAACCATTTTACCCACTCAGATTTGTGTGAACATCAAAGCAAAACCCAAATAAAAACCATTTTACCCCCAGTTTGGTCCCAAGCCAAAGCCTGTAGTTCAACCCAGGCACATCAAAAAGCCCCAGGCTCCAGGCAAGAAATCCCAATCTCGTTTTGTTGGATCATAGCATGGGCACAGCAAGAAAATGGGGAATGCCAGCAGTTATCCTGAGCCTTCACTGAAAATCATGGAATCCCAGGATGGTTTGGGTTGGGAGGGACCTTAAATTAATCCCATTGGCCCCTGTGCCATGGACAGGGACACCTTCCACTGTCCCAGGCTGCTCCAAGCCCTGTCCAAGCCAGCCTTCAGCACCTGGCCCTTGGAATGACCATCCTGGTGATCCAACATCTGCAGAAATCACAGAAATCATGTGCAAAGCCCAGCTGAAACCTCCTTATTTAGGCTGAAAGATTCTCCCAGCAATTACTGGAAAAATCCCTGCCAGCATCTCATGCATCACTCAGTCCGCCTCAATCCCTCAGGAAAGCTGCCACCTGGAATTCCTTCTGAAGTTTACTGGCAGGGAACTATCAAAGGTGCCTTTTCACCACTCCTGAGCTGTTGGACATGCCCCTCATCCAGGAGGCCTTTGAGGCACACACAGCAATAACCGAAGCATTCCTTTCCTTTGAGTCCACAAGATCCAGCCAATAGATCTGAGCAAAGGAATTAAAGTATTGAGGAACACAGACTTGGGTGGGAAAAAAAGAAAAGAGGGGAATTTTCAGGAGTAGCAGACTTCATGCAGCAGAATTATTATTTTTTAGAATTTTTAATCATAGAATGGGTTTGCGTTGGAAGGGAGCTTAAAGTTTGTCTTGTTGCAATCCATTGCCATGGGAAGGGAATCTTCCACAGGCAGGGAATCTTCCACGGGTTGGGAATCTTCCACTTGGTGATTTCTGAGTTTGTAACTCCTGATTCTGCAGGGTTCTCCTATGTAATTACCACATCCATATAAACAGGATAAAAGGAAATACTCCCTCTTTCTTCTCCCACAGCTGAAACTTGGGAAAATGCAAAACCAGGCAGAAAGACATTGGGATAACGTGCCTCAGCCTTGAGTTAACAAGGCACAGGTGTCTCTCCTACAGAGCTCCCAAGGGCACAGGAAAAGGAAAAAAATGGATTATTTTCCTTGCAGCACCTCGGGCTGCCAATGGCAATCACCTCCCTGACCTAGAGACCAATCTCCCCCACCTTGGCCGTGCTTTCCCTCCCTCTCCTCATGCCAGACAAAGGGAATTCATCCCCAGAGGATCAGCAGGCGGGATCCGTCCCGTGTAAGCTGATTATGGGATCTCCCACTCCTGACAGCGAGCATCACCCAGATGTCAAACCTCAGAGAGGGCCCTGCAGAGCCACGGGCTGCAGATTATCCCTGTGGAAGGGACGTCACTGAGAGGATGGGGCTGGCAGAGCAATTATCACGCTGGGAAGCACTAATTGACTTAAAGCAAGGAAGGCACGGCGGGAAGAGGGGGAGCTCTGCTAAACGAGTTAATTGTGGGCTGACTGAAGGGTAAAATATCACCATGCAAAGGTTGATGAATCACCAAGCTGTGGAACAACCTGGACAACTCCCCTGCTCCCTGCCATAAAATATCCCTCTGCAATTACTTCTGGAATTCACCTGCGCTGCAGGTACAGGGCCTGGCTGGGCAAGGGGACACAGACACACAAAACACCGACAGCGTCAGCTCTGAATTCTCCTCCTCTGAGCTGATCTTTGAGTTCTCACACTTTATTCTCTGTCACCACAAACATTTTAATCTTTTTGTCCTTTTCTTAGAAACTCATCCAACCAGAGGTGTGACAACGGGGAGGTTCGAAGCCATGGAGGAAGCTTGAAAACTCAGAGGGTCAAAGCTGACCTGAGAAACAGAGATCTCTACACTTCATATTTTACAATTTTAAACAAAAACATGTTGATTGAGGGAGAGAAACTTGACTCATTCTCTGAGCATCTGGGATTAGCAGCACGGCATTGCTGCAGCACATGGCTCTGATCCCTGCCCCGGCGGCTCGCTGCCGTGCCCTCTGACAGATGGGAAATCACACAATCCCGTTTTCCTGACACTGCCCTCAGGAACCAACCAGCTGGGTCTTGCAAACCAGCTCTATCTGAGTGAGCCACGTGCTCTGCTCAGCCCCAGGGGTGTTTTCACTCCCTGCATCAGCAGAGCACCCAGGGCATTGTGCAGAACCAAGCCCTCGGCGCCCACCATCCCCACAGTCCCCACACCACTGCTGGGTGCTGTTCCAGGGATTTACAGCCTGATTCTGCACCAGGATGTGCACCTGGATGTGGGGAATAGGGACCAGAATCCTGTGTCCATTCTGAAGAAAAACACCATGCTAAAGGCAACGCTTTTCCAACCTGCCAGAGTCACCCTGCCCATATGCTTCTATAGGATCACAGGATGGTTTGGGTTGGGGGGATCTTAAACACATCCCAGTCCACCTTCCACTATCCCAGGCTGCTTCAAGCCTCATCCAGACTGGCCTTGGACCCTTCCAGGGATCCAGGGGCAGCCACAGCCTCTCTGGGCACCTTGTGCCAGGACCTGCCCACTCTCCCAGCCAGGAATTCCTTCCCAATACCCCATCCATCCTGCCCATTTCTTCCCAAAATCCCATCCAGCCCTGCCCTCTGGCAGTGAAAGCCATTCCCCCTCATCCTGCCACTCCAGGCCCTTATCCAAAATCCCCTTGCAGCCTTCAGGGTGGGCAGCTTGTATTTTTCACTCCCAGTTTTTGCTGCACTAAGTACATTTTTATGGCGTTCTGTCACTTCCTACGGTGAAGCCCCACTGCTGAGGAGCCCGAGGTTGGCGTCCACACCTGCGGAACACGGAGCCCAGCTCTTTTTACAGCTCTATAATCATCAGGGGATGTGTAATAACTGCACTTTTACAAGGGACCTGTTAAACACAGGCTGTGAGCTGGGTCCCAGGCACTTGACGCTGCACACCCAGCGCTTCTCACAGCCTGGCTCCTTCCTGCCTCTGCCACGGCTGCTGGGGACACCCTGGTGCTGGTGACACCTCCTGCTTGCTGTGTGGCTGGGGATACTTTGATTTAAGTGCCACGTTCTGCTCCCCAAGACTGCTAGGGTTGGAGACACCTGTTTGCAGTGCCACCTCCTTCTCCCCACAACCACCAGAGCTGCTGGCACGCTGATTTTGGTGCTCCCTCCTGTTCCCCAAAACCAGCAGGCGTGGGGACACCCTCTTTTGGTGTCACCTGCCACTCCCCTGAACAGGTGGGGCTGGAGACATCCTGATTTCATCCTGACACCTCCCAGTTCCCATGGAGCTGGGGACACCCAGATTTCAGAGCCACTTTGTGCTCCAGTGGGGCTGGAGACACCCAGATTCCAGTGCCACTTTGTGCTCCAGGGGAGCTGGGGACACACAGATTTTGGTGCTACTTCTCATTCCTTGAAGGGGCTGGAAACACCCTGATTTTGGTGCCACTTCCAACTCCCCGCGGGGCTGGGGACACACAGATTTTGGTGCTACTTCTCGCTCCCTGAGGGGGCTGGAAACACCCTGATTCCAGTGCCACCTCCCACTCCCCAGGAGCCGCTTCACCCTCCGGTGGGGCTGGGGACACCCAGATTTCTGTGCCACTTCGTGCTCCAGTGGAGCTGGGGACACCCAGATTCCGGTGCCACCTCCCACTCCCCATGGGGAACTGGAGACACCCAGATTCCAGTGCCGCTTCACCCTCCGGTGGAGCTGGGGACATCCAGGTTTCAGTGCCACTTCGTGCTCCAGTGGAGCTGGGGACACCCAGATTCCGGTGCCACCTCGCTGTCCCCGTGGGGAGCTGGGGACACCCAGATTCCGGTGCCACCTCGCTGTGCCCCGGCTGGGACGCGGCTCAGCATCAGCTGTGGCGGCGGAGCGGCACCCGCAGCCCCGAGCCCGCCCCGCTCCGCGCTCCCTCCCGGGCCCCTTCCCCGCACTCACCCTGCGTGCCGGGACACCGGGACACGGGACAGCAGGACACGGGACAGCAGGACAGCGGGACAGCAGGACACGGGAGCAGCAGGACAGCAGGACAGCGGGATATTCACCGCTGGCCGTGCGGGCGGAGCCGGCGGAGGAGGCGCCGGGGCCGGGGCCGGGGCCGGGGCGGAGCGGGCGGCTCGGACTCGCCGTGCCCGCCCCCGGGGCGGTGGCACCTGCGGGCAGGGCGGGGCCCGGACACCTGCGGGGACAGGGGGCGGCCCCCGAACCTCCCCCGGGGTCCTTGGAACGGGACCCGCCCCGATTCCCCCTGCCCCGGGACCCACGCATCGGTTTTCCATCAGAAAATCAGGGATCCCATCATCAGGGATCTTGATGCCGAGCTACCGAAAATCCTCATTTTAGGATAAATCCAGCTTCCCTTGGGATCAGCTCTGCTGGAAGGTAAAGTGTTTCGGTTTAAGAAATGTTTGAATCAATAGCGGCAGCCCTGCGGTGGGTCTTTTTCTAGGGACGCGAGTCCCATTCCTTTGTTTTCCCTGCGCTCTTGCGAAAGGTGGATCTTGGAAATGGATACGGTAATTTGTGCTGTTTTTATAAGAGTTAATTAACTGCTGCAATCCCACATTCCGAAAACGAAATTGTAGGGATACAATTCCTGCAAACAGTCTGCTCTCTAATTGAGTTCATCCTCCAGGCATGAGCTTTATCGAGCAGATGTTGCAGGGTGAGTGTTTTTTTTGACTCATGGAAAGAGCTCTGGCACCCTGCAGTGTTTGCCTTCCTCTGCAGGACTTTTGGGGAATGTTTGGACTTCCCACCTGCTGTCCTTAACATAAACCATCTCCACTGGAAAGCCTCTTCTTCCCAGGTGGAGCCATCCTCATCCTGCAGGAGCAACTCAGAGGGTGAGGAAATGCCTCTCATGCACTGAAACCAACTTTTATCACAAGCCAAAATTTATTAATCATTTTTAACAATCGACTCCAAATTTTAAGGGACTGATTTCTAAGCCTGCTCATTTTTTTATGGTGCAAAAACCACATAATCCTCATGAGGAGTCTACTCAGCAGCAAAAAAAGAGAGCAAGCCATTCCTACAGAAACCTTGGAGCACCCGGAATTTGCATTGCTGAGGAGAAAAGTAATGATTTAATTGTGAAATGCTCAGAGTAATAATTACTGGAAATAAGCTGTTTCTAAAGCTCCCCAGTATGACTTCAGGGAAGTGGCAAGGACACACGAGCTTTTACATAAAGTGAGTGTAACATTCCTATAAAAATGGAAATACATGCTCAAGGGACTGGAAGAGTCTTCCTGTCATCCTCCAGGCTAATGAAAAAGAGGAGGAAGAAGGAATATATCCATGGAGAGGTAGTAGAGATGATGAAATTATTTATTAAAAAGATTTAAAACTCTGCTGTGTTCATTCCCCAGTCACCCAAATCTTTTAATGAGTGCCCCTGGATCCCTGGCAGTGTCCAAATCCAGGCTGGACAGGGCTTGGAGCAGCCTGGGACAGTGGAAGGTGTCCCTGCCCACGGCACGGGTGGCATGGGATGAGCTTTAAGGTCCCTTCCAACCCAAACCAGGCTGGGATTTTATCATTTTGTCAATGACTTTCTAGAGGTTCAGAAGGAAAGCTGAAATCCAGAGCGTGGCCTTGGCTCGCTTTGGAGTGTGGTTCCACTGAGTGGGAATCTGGGAATACCCTGAGTGGGAAGGGACCCACAGCTGTTGCAGACATTTCTCCACAGAAATCCTTTCTTTCGGATTTCTGCATCTTCTGGAGGCCAGAGGCTTCAGAAGAGAAGGTAAACAATTGTTATCAGCTGCTGGGGAATGCAACAGGAACACCTTGATTGGCTCATTTCCTATGTTTATAATTAAGGGCCAATCACCAGTGCAAGCCAGGGGACTGAGTCCTTGGCCACAACTTTGTTTTAGATTATTTTCTATCTATTCTTAGCTAGCCTAGCTGCTCTGCAAACCTCTCTCTATATTCTATTTAGTATAATAATGTATTATATATAATATCTTAATAAATCAAGCCTTCTGATTCAAGAAACAAGATTCACCGTCTCTCTCTCACCAGCCGCGCCCACTCAGGTGCGGTAATATACAGCATCATGGATCCAACTGGTGGCCCTGCACAGACACCCCAAAATCCCACCCTGGGCATCCCTGGAGTGCTCTCCAAACCCTCCTGGAGCTCTTGGGAATGTGCCCATTCCCTGGGGAGCCTGGGCAGTGCCAGCACCCTCTGGGGGAAGAGCCTTTCCCTGATATCCCACCCTGAACATTCCCAGCCATCCCCTCGGTGCTGTCCCTGTCAGCGGGAGCTGTCAGTGCTGCAGGGAGCGCCCTGTCCCGTGTCACACCAGGCCCACACGGCAGAGTTCAGTTCAGTTTTATTTTCCACTGTAACGGATTTCGAATGATACATCATGCAGTCTGCCAGTGTATCCATCCATCTCCGACAGAACTTCAGCACGAAGATAAAAGACTTCTCTCCACGGGCTGGGGGGAGGAGGAGGAGGGTTCAGATCTGCTATCAAGAGTTTAATACAGTTCAGCATCATTTGATGCAATGGCAAAAAGAAAAAAAAATTTCCCCTTGTTACCAGCAAAACGTGTCCACCATTTATTTACCTTTTTTTTTTTTGTTTTGTTTTTCTCTCTTTTTTTTTTTTTTCTCCTAAATTGAACACTACTGTAAAGATACATAGAGCCCAGAGAATACACGTCTGCAGTACACGTTACACACTTTACAAACTAGACAGGGGTAAATCTACAGCGTGCCTCAGCCCGCGGCTCCATCCCGCACAGCGGATGGCGCCGCCGCACGGCGCGGCTCCTGCGGAGCACAACCAAAGCAAGGGGAGATTCGGATTATCCTGCCCTGTTCTTTCCCTCTCTTTTCCCCCCAGAGGAGCACTTCAGTCGTGGTTAGGTGAGGTATTTCTCCTCCAGCGAGGGGAGTCTGGTGAGCCCTTTGCTTTCGGACCTTCGTCGCCATTGTTTAAACTGTTCTTCGAGTAAAACTGCGTTCAAATTATAATTCTTGATTTTGTTTAGTTTCAAGCCTTAGGGCAGGGTTAGATGGGATGCTTGGAAGTGAGGGTGGGCAGGCCCTGGCACAGGGTGCACAGAGAAGCTGTGGTTGCCCCTGGATCCTTGGAAGTGCCCAAGGCCAGGTTGGACGGGGCTTGGAGCAGCCTGGGATAGTGGAAGGTGTCCCTGCCCATGGCAGGGGGGTAGAATCAGCTGATCCTTAAATTCCCTTCCAACCAAACCATTCCATGATCCTACGATTTATAAAGATTTCAGACAAATGTGCATCTTAGTCCACTAGGCTTTATAAAGTGAATTTGAAAAGCTACTCAAGGCTCTGTGGGCAGGAATGGTTGTAGCAAAATTGGTTTTGGTGACTTATTTTTAAGTTTTTCACTATCTTCAGGATAATCCAACTCTCACCCTTGTTGAGTTTAATACAAAACTTAAAAATGCATCAGCCAAGGTCTTTCCAAGCTTAAAACTTCCCTTGCTTTCCAGAAAACAAGTCGATGAAACGTGAACTCAAGGACAAACACAAGATATTTGAACATATCAATAAGAGAAGCTCAAGTGAGCCAGAAATACTTTTCAATTACTAGCAAAAAGAACAATATGCACTTTAGTTCCATCTGAAATCCGTTTTCCATTTGGGAATGGTATTTCCACCCCAATTTGTCCCATGCATGACATTTTTAGATGTGAAATTTCATTTGCGCTGTACAAACCACAACTTTAAAAATGAGCCTGGAATAAATAGAACACAACACTCAAAGAGCAAAGAAAGGAAGATGGGGTTCAGGAAACAGCAAGAGACAGGTTCTGACCTCTGCAGAGCAGATGTGTGGTTCTCCTTTCCAGATATAAAATGTGAGAAAGCCTTAGAAATGGTACAAAAGTTGAATATACAACACGCAGTACAAACTGAAGTTGCCTAATTAAAATAGGCTTCAAAAATAAAAACTGATACAAGCAGAGCATGTTCAACTGAGAATTCGTAATTTCCAACTATTAGATATGTCAGGTATTTAATTTTGAGGATTTCAGCCTAAGGCATCTTTGGGGCGTTGCTGAAAGTCCTCCTGCAGTGTTGGTGTGGAAGGGAACTTGGAGAAACTTCCATCGTTTCGCTGCTGGTGGCACTGACTGGCTGATCAGCACCAGCACGAGGAAGAGATGTCCAAGTTCACTTCTGCCTCAAGCTGCAGGGAGCTGGCAGAACTGTCCCCAAAAAATTCCTGGGGATGCCTTGAGCAATCCAGACCTTTGTGTTGTCACGAATGCCGCATTTACAATGGAATTCTGTACCAAACGCTGAGACACACAACAAAAAGTTTGCCTACAGTACAAAAATCTCCGACAGCAAATAAGCTTGGGATCTTTTCCTAGAACCAAAAACAAGAGGATTATTAATTCCTAGTAGAAAGCTCAGCTCTGACCAGCTGGTAAGATAGCACAGAGTAGTTCTGAGTTAGTGATTTTATTAAAGATTGCATATGGCAAGTTCACAGTTCATTCTTCTGGCAGTGCACATGCACGTAACGAAAGAAAATATAAAACTTTGGAAAATACAAAATAAATTAAATACATGCAAATCTGCAACTTCATTAAATATGTTTAGCAAAATGCTTCCCCAAAATAGTGCAACATTAAAAAAAAAAACAAACAAAAACCAAAAAACAGTTAAATTAAGTTCAACTTCCTTTGCAACACCCTAATTTCAGTAGAAAAAAATATCTAAAGTCAATTCACAATCTTTCAAAAAGCTCTACGGAACTGAAGAGTTCTACACCTACACATTCAGAAATTAAAAAAAAAAATCCCAATCAATTTCAAATTAAAGAAGAGCAAGTGTCTGCAAAAGAAGACCAGAGGGCTATGCTCAGCTGGAGCCTTCCTGGAATTCCAGCTTCCTGGAGCCTTCCTGGAATCCCGGCTTCCTGGAGTCCCACCTGCCCCAGGAGATGGGGAGGAGGAGGAGGAGGAGGAGGAGCAGCAGCACCTTCTGCCTGCCAGCAGAACCTTCCCAGAGCAATTCCAGTGCCCCCTTGCTGGGAAGATGGAAATTTGCTGTCTGAGAGATCCAGGGAAGGCTTTTCCTTCCCTCTGGACCTTCCACAGGATGAGAGGATATAGTGGCTTAGAAAGACATTCCCTTCCCCTGGAAATGTGCTCCTCACATCCCAGCAAAAAAATTCCCAGATTTGTTCTGCAAAGGACAGCTGGAGTGTACAACTCTCACCTCCTTTAGGATTTTTTTTAAGGAAGGGTTTGGGGGTTTTTATTTTCCTTTGTTCTGGTAGGGGACTGTTCCCTCCGGGATCTGAATTCCAGCGTGAACACATCAGGGCTTGTCTGGGGAAAGGGGGAGGGAGGGGGGAGATGCTTGTCAGCTTTTCCAAGGCAAGATTTCCACAGCATTCTGAAATCCTTCAAAAATTCCTAGGGAGCAACTCTTACAAACATGTGGCTAAGCCATCCCACTCCAGGAAAACCCACCACTGTAGGGAGAACTACAAGGGAATAGGAGCTTAATTTCGAAACAGGTCACACAGATAAATTCATGGAACTACCAAACTTCAAATCCTACATCTATACTAACAGATTTCTCTGCATCCCATTTGTTCTTTACCAGGTACTGCAATAAAGGTTATTTTATACAGTCCAAAGATTTTTTTTTTCTTTAAATCAGGATATTACAAATGGTTCTTTGGGGAAATTTCCTTCTGAAAATGTTAAGCAGTAAAATTAAACCACATAGCAGCACATTTTCATCCCCTAAAAATATAAAATAATATGTATATTATACAGGAAATCAGTCATGACAGAGCACAATCACCTGCCTTTGATGGCACTTGGTCATTGAATAATTAATTCCTTGATGCCAGAAGTCGGGAATTACCGATGCCAACGGAGGACTCGGAGGAAAGAAAAAATAAAAATCATCACTCTGAGTGGAGAAGCCCCAACCTAAGCAGCGCCAAGGGGTCGTGGAATTCGGAGTGGCAGACTCCCTCTCATCCTTTCTGAGGTGGGGATGTTCCAGACACCGTACAAGGATCTGGAGGAGCTGAGCTGGACACTTCTGTACACGTGGAGATCCTACGAAGCTCGGAGTACCTGCAGCGGGGCGTCGCCGTGGGAAGCACAGCATGGACAGGACGTGGGCCGGGTCGGAGAGGGGCAAAAAAGAAACTAATGTGACTTAATGACAGTCCTTAACATGCTAAGTGGAACTGACCTGCCAGGGAGAGAGAGAAAGGGGAGGGAAATTAGTGGATTTGGGGGATTAGAAAGCAGAGCACCCATGCGGGATGGGCAGCAAACAGAGATCTGCAGTCATGTTTAAAAAATGATGGAATTTGGGTCTCACAAAATGAGCCAACTCTCCTGATGGGATTCACTCTCTGCCACCTGCAGCCTGGAACTATGTCTCACCCAAACACTGTGGGAAATGGATTTGTAGAAAATTCCCAACAAGTATTACAGTTCACACCCTCACAATCCAAAACCCAACTATTTCCTAATTACAATACACTAGAAACGTTTCTTAGCCTATCAGCTTTTACCACACCATGCTGTAAATATCTTAAAGCAAATCATCTAAAATTACCCCTCATGAGTTCTACTACAATACATCTTTCATAGTTATATTTCTCCAAAGCATCTAATCTTTTTTTACAAAACCCTCATTTGAAACTTATTTCTAGTTCAATTTCTCTCTCAATAATACCTGTCCTATTCCATGGTATTTCTAAGTCAATATTTCTTATCTCAAAGTTTACATACTGATACACACTCAAAGTTTACATACTGATACTCACTGTGTGAGCCTTCTATCGAGTTTTAGGAGTTTTCAACAAATCCATTTCCCACAAACACCATCTAGAAGGTCTAACTGTTTTTGTCCCCCTTTAGTTTTCTGTTCCTTTCATGGGATTTTTCTCTTGCCTCATTGTATGTGCTGAAGAGCTGGTGTGTGTTTATCTCATGTAATAAGGGGGGAAAGTAACAGCAGCAGAATTTGAAAATTATAAAATCAAAAGGATGAAAAAATACAAATTAAAATCAATCCTTCTGTTCTCCGTCTTCTGACAGAGATATTTTCCTGATATATATACACATATATAAAATAAGTATTTACAGAAATACCTGAAATATTTTATATATAATATCATGATAATATTATAAGAATATACTCTATAATTTTATATATGCACATTATACAAGCACATTTTATTAAAACCCACATTTCTTTCTCTTCCATCTGCTGGGTTAATCAATCATAACCACTGACCAGTCTAACAGCACTAAGTGTCTTTATCTTTATGGTGAATAATGAATGAACACAAGATAAATCTCTCCTCAGCAAATATTGAAATAGGAACCTCAATTTTATATCTCCGCTGTTAAATGACTATAAAAGAGAGTTTTGTTCTGGTGCCAGCTGGGTAGATCTGCCCCATTCCAAAGCACTTTCTGCAGAGCCTAGGAATGCCTCAGCAATAATCAGGAAATAATCTGGATGAAGTTCTCCCTGCCCTGGCAGCACCTTTACTAACACCCTTACTCAGACCCCTGGGTTTCCATCCCAGCTCAGAATTCAGGCTACCCAGATACTCCCAATTTTGGCAGGCAAATAGTTGGAATTTGCCAATAAAATTCTTAACAAGAGGACCAAAACTGAGGAGAACTGACCTTCTCCACTCACTTCCCAGCCTTCCTGGACTACACCTTCCACACTTATTTCTGGATGTGAGCAAAAAACCAAGAACACACTGTGTAAGTGGTTTCATTCCAAACTCTAGGGCTGCCATTTGGTTTTCAGATTTTTTTCCTAATTCTTTTCCAGAAACCCTAAGTCTGTAACTTTATCCAGTTTCCCCTGAGATCTTCCATCTTCTTTTACTCCAGCTTCATTTTCCCTGGTGCTCCTCTGCAACATGGCCTGAACCTGCTCATCTCCACAGCCCTCAAACCTAAACCTCAGCATCTGAAATACCTGGTGAGTATTTTATGCCTCCTGATTGCTTTTTCATGACTTCCACAATCCTGCCTCGAGATTACAAACCCACCTAGTATGAAGTGTGGTTATTTTATTAATACCTTTTATTAATCTACAGTTGTTCACTTGACAACTGTAGCCTGTTTGAGTCTCACTCTTCATTTCACTGCAGCTGGTAAATTAAAGGTGCATTTATTTGAGGCAGGTGGCAGCTTTTTCCCCTCAGAGCAGCTGTTAGAGGAAATGTTTGGAAATCTTTGACAAGGCTCTGTACCCCACTCTTTGCCAGGTCACAGAGGTGGGAATGCAATGAAGCAGATGGACAGAGGCACCTCACTCCTGAGGTGGAAAAGCCAATTTCAGACCACAATGGACAAAACCTCTCAGCAAGGCCTTGCCCTAATTTATCCACAGAGGAAATATTTGTTGCTGGAAGCTCACGGCAAACACAATGAGCAGGAACAATCCCCCAGCACAATAAGAGCTTGAGTGTGGCGTGATGGATGCTTGGCATGCAAGCCTGACATAAAACACTCCCAAAAAAAGCTAAAAACATCCAAGAATGCCTCAAGGAGACCACAGACCATGAAGAGAGTTGTGAGACAGATTTAATCCTCAAGGAAGGCAAAAAGCCAGACTTGGAGGGACAAGTTTGCTGTCCCCAGGCTGCTTTTCACAGCCACTCGCTGCCATCTGGCTCTTGGCATGTCTGTGGCATAAACTGATCATCTAAAATAATGCAGATATAAAATCTCTCCAATAAGCATTGATTTATGTTATAATATATCTATTATATTTATAAAATTTCTCCCAATGAGCATTTAAAGAAAGAAATGGCAGGGTGGAATCCATGGAACAGACTCCTGGGAATATGCTGCTCATCTTTTGCTTAGGAGAAACTTTCAAGCCCTGGCAATTAAAGTAAAATATTTAAGGTTTTTTAATATTCATGAAGAGAACTAAGAGTTCCAAGTGTGCCAAATGGTGACACTCAAATTTGGAGATGTCTCTTGCTGCCACTGAAAGCTGCCCTAACTCTATCCCAGGCTGGAATATCCCAACATAGAAACACATCCATGGCACAGAAAGCAGAAGGTGATGCTGGCAGAAGGAACCTCTGAGGTATGAAACTACAAGAGTTTCATACCTCTATGTGTGAATTTCAGTCCAGATTTACTAGAGCAGTTTTTAAAAAACTTAAAAGTGCTAAGTCATTAAAATAAAACCTCTCCCCAGCAGCTGGCAAAGCCTCTTAATGGGCACTCAATTAACAAGTATTGTAATTATCAGCAAACGACTACTAAAAATAGAAAAATAATTACTGTAAGTCTCCTAAAAAGCAAGATGAAATATAAGGGAACAGAGTGATCAGTGGGAGAAGAGGTGAGTAAGTTTCTCTGGCCTTACCTCTCGTTTATTTGGTGTTGTGGTAGTAGCTGGAGTTGGACATGCCTCCCCCTCGGATGGCGTGGACGGCCGTCGGAGAAGACGCTGGGTAGTGACCAGGGCGGATGGGCTTGGCTGCATGGTGCAAGGAGGGACCAAACAGGACATTTTAGCTTTCCCATTTTAGCTTCCCACCTCCCCTTCTCCTCCAATTGTTTCCCAACTCATTGGTTTCTGATCCAGCTGTGCAGAACACAGCACTCCCTGCCTTGGCCAACAACAAATACACCCATTTTCCTGCTGGCAAATCCTTTTTCCTGCTGGCAGACCCCTTCCACGTTCCCATTAATTGGATCTGCAAAGATTCTGGACTGTCCAACAACAGAGGGAAGTCACTTGCTGGGCAGTGAGGCACTTTTTATGTCCAATTCACACCACTCCAGAAGATGTCAAGACAAAGCTTGGATGGCTCCCAACAAGAGAAAGCATTCAGGAGGTGACACTTTGTGCTGCGTGATTCTCCCTCAGGATTTAATACCCCACTATTGTCATCTCCATCTAAACCATTATCCATTTTAATCCCAACAAATCATGCCAAGAATTGCCCCATTCCTCTGTTGTGTGCACGCACTGCATTGTGCCTTGGAGATATATCAATATCTGAAGTACAAAGGAAGATTTTTTGGAATTAAATCACATGGAGGAGTAATCAGGGAGAAAAAAGAGAAATGGACAAGGTCCAGAAAGGCAAGGAAAGAATTAAAGCAGAGAGGGAGCGTGTAGGGGGAGGAGGAGGAAGAAAGTGAGCAACTAATTTAAGGAGACAAGTTTTCAGGTCACTAGAAGGGCACACAAGACCCATTATGCCCTTTATTTACCCAGTGGAACTGCAGAGCCTCTTTAAACTCGAGGTGGGGCAAATTCCATGAAAAAAATGGGGCCTTTGAAGATTCCTGTGCAGCAGAGGAGAAGTAGCCCCTATGTTTTATGTTTTACTCCCTCTACTCCACCCCCAGCAACCAGCCCGAGCCTGAAGCACGTGGGCAGCCCCTTTAGCTCCATGTCCTCACCAATTTGGGCAGAGTGTGCTCTCCGGGCCATGTTTTTGGCTCTCACGGCCTCCTTAATGCGATCCACCTCCTGCTGGTAGCGCTTGCGGTCGCGCATGGCGTTCTCCTTGGCCTCCTTCAGTGCACTCTCCAGGGCCTTAACTCTCTCTGCCGTAGCTCGAAGGCGTTTCTCCAGCTTAGGAAGCTCGCAACGAAGATCTGCATTATCACGTACCAGCTGCGGGGAAAGGCGTGCAAAATTAATGGAGGTAAAAAGAAAGGGGCGAAAATCCCCTCAGAGAAATGGCGGGAAAAGTCACCTCACAAGGAGAGACAAAACGCCACCAGTTGCTCTCAATGTGTCATGTACTAAAATTAAACCAATTTCTTCTAGAAATCAATGCAAAAATCTTAGTTCAAAGAGAAATTTAGAATGTCCTGAGCTGGAATGGATCCACAAGGTCAAAAGAAATTGGCAAAAATCTCCTCAGAGAAATGGTGGGAGGAGTCACCTCACGAAGAGAGGAAACGCCACTAGTTGCACTCCATGCCACGTGTAGTAAAATTAAACAGTTTTCTTCCAGAAATTAATGTGAAAAGCTTAGGTTAAAGAGAAATTTAGAATGTCCTGAGCTGGAATGGATCCACAAAGTCTAAAGAAAGTGGCAAAAGTCTCCTCAGAGAAATGGCGGGAGAAGTCTCCTCACGAGGAGAGAGGAAATGCCACTGGTTGCTCTCCATGACAGGAGTAGTAAAATTAAACAGATTTCTTCTAGAAATTAATGTAAAAATCTTAGTTTCTCTACATATCAAAAACTGCAGCAGAAACTCTACATTTCCTCAGCACACAGAAATCTCCAGGATTATGCAAATCCTTGATCACCTCATTATTTTAAAATAATAATGCCTGAATATGTCTTACAGACATCACCAGGGATCACCCCAAATTCATCATTTCCAATGGTTCTGATGTGTTCACCTGTGTGTTCCCTACTCAGCCATGTGGGAAAACTGGGAACTTCATTGAGAAATCACTTTTAGGCCTGTAACTACAAATATAATGATTATATACAACTTTGAATTGGTGCACTTCCTCGGTTTAACATGAACCTGAGTGAGGTCTATCAATTATACAAATCGCATCTGACCTCCCATGCAGCAACAGCCAAGAGAGGATTGATTTTTAATAAACACAAAACTGATGCAAACGGGCAGAAAAATCCAGCCCAATTTCCACTGAACAGATTACACCACTGCTGGAAGTCAACAGAAACCTGCTCCAAAGGAGTGACTCTCCCTCTTCTGGAGGGAAAAGTGGATTAACAACCACATTAATAATGCAGCAAAGCAACAGCATGTCCTGACATTCACACGTTGTTTAACAATCAGAGCATTTTACACCTGCTGGGCCAGGCTTAGTGCTGGAGAAAAACACAAACAAGCTAAAAAAACATTGCAACAATGTGCCTTTTCTGCAAGCGCTTGAACCCTTGTTGTGTGAAATAGTTGTGATACAAAATTCAAGCAGGATGGTATCAAGTCCAATGTCACTTTTCTTTGCAAGTTTCCTACAAGATGTGGATTCCAAGTTAATTTTGAGTAAATAGACGCTAATGAGAGCTATAAAAATCCGTATTTGAAACCCAGCAGATGCATGAAACGAGTGAAAAAAAAAGGCAAAATGGTAAAAGAAAAACCACTCTGAACATGTCCCAGTTTCCACATTTAGAAAGTAGGTCTTGAAACCATCTGTTCCCTGGGAATCTGAAAACCCCAAACCTTAGCAGACACTTGTCACAGTCCAGCACTTCCTGCTCTTTGGGCACTTCCACAAGAGTAATTAAAGCAGATCTGGGAGTGTGGGTCACTAATACAGCTCAGGAGAGTGCAGTGCACAGTGTAATGCCACTGCTCAGAAAAGAAATCAAAACAGCCTTAGTGCTTTGTGGTGCGCACCTGAAGAGTGGCACACAGCTCCAGCATAGTGGGAGAGGAGACTTAGGGAGAAATTATTCCTGTGAAGGTGGGGAGGGCCTGGCACAGGGTGCCCAGAGCAGCTGGGGCTGCCCTGGATCCCTGGAAGGCTCCAAGGCCAGGCTTGGAGCAGCCTGGGATTATGGAAGGTGTGGGAGATGGCAGGGCTTTAATTCCACATCAGGGATTGTATGAAACTGGAATTCCATGAAGGAGGGAGGACACACAAATGGACAGGCCCAAAAATTACCAGCTCAGCACCCCAGGGAGGCACCAGCCCTTCAGCTGCACAGAAAACCCCAATTCCATTGTTTTCATTGAAAACTCTGCTGGTTGAATCCACTCCAACCACCTCCAAGGTGCCTCTGAGCAGCCTCAGGCCAGGAACCAAATTGGGGATGCACAATCCATCCAGAAAACAGCTATTTTTATGTATTTCCTAGTGCCAAACCCGATCTATTTTCACAGGAAAAAAAAATGTTCTTATTTACCACATTCCTAGAAGTACAGAGAGTGGGAAGAGCAGCTCTAGCTCCTAATTCCAAGGAGTTTAGTGGCACCTTTTCCTCAGACAGCACAGGTTACCTTCCAAAATTATGCTTGTAAATATTCAAAAAGTGCAAGTTTTGATGCAGGGAGGGAAGGAAAGGAGGGAAAGGAGGGAAGAAGGGAAATGAGGAAGAAGGGCAGGAGGGATAGGAGGGAAAGGGGGCAAAGGGCAGAGGAGGGAAGGAGAGAAAGGAAGGAGGAAAGAAGGGAAAAAAGAGGGAAAAAAGGAGGGAAAAAAGGAGGGAAAAAAGGAGGGAAAAAAGGAAGGAAAAAAAGGAACGAAAAAAGGAAGGAAAAGGAGCCTTTACCTGTTTGTGAACCTTTGTAAGTTGTTCCAGGTTGTTCTCAAGAAAGGAAATTTTCTGCTTCTGCGCAGCGCTTCCACCTCCATCATCACTATCCAGTTCAACACTCTGCCCACAAAATTGCAGCACTCAGCAAAGCCAGGCACAAACTCAAGGGGAAGCTCAGCTCTTTGGGAAATTTGGGCTCCCCAAAGGTGGAAAAGTCTTACTGAGCTCCAAATTTAAGAGAAATTATTTTAACTCTTTGTTTGATTTTGAGAAATCACATTTCCCCTTACACAAAAAACCAAGCTATTTTTACTGAACAATTATGGGGGAATCCTGAATAGGTAAATCAAGTTATGCTAAATAATTTTTGAAACTCATAATCTTTGAGAATTTTGTAGGTGAACTGCACTGGATAAATTCATTTCTCTCACCCACCAACATTTTCCTTATCTAATTAGGACCAAATAAAAGCTGATAAACATCAGAACAGCTTTAATCTCATTTCTCACTGCTACTAAAAAAGACATTATCCCATTTTGTAAATGCATGCACTAAAGGCTTCCAGCAAATCACAAGAATACTTCACATAAAGGAGAAGATTTGGGTTTAAAAGAGCAGAGTTTTACTTTTTTAACACGGGTGGTAAGATCCTGGACAAACAGCTTGCGCAGATTGTGAAGAGTCTGAAGCTCCCTTGCCTGGAATAAAGATAACAAAACAATAATTTTTAGAAAAGCACAAATGACTAGGACATAGTAGATGCTCTGGTGTAAAAGATCTCCTTGGATTTGAGTTGGTAAGAGGAGAAAAGAACTTTGGATTTTCTCTCTAGGAATCACTCTGAATGCCACAAAATAAACCCCAGCCAGCCCCAAAACCAAACTGAAGAGAGCAATTTCTCCAAAATAAATTGTTAAATTGATAACCCTTTTTAAATTTTAATTTAGGTGGTTCAAAGCTGTTTACTCAAAAATTAAAATATATATCACCAGGGTATACAGATATAGGGGGAAAAGCTGAATAAAGTGTAATAAGACCTACCACTGTTTCCTCCAGCCCTTTAAGGTCTTCTCTTGCTTGTTCCCTTTTATCATTAAGGAGTCTGGAAAGATCACAACATGGATCACAAATCAATCCAAATAAACTGAGGAGGATCAACAGCATCCACCTGGAGCTGCACATCTGCAGGTGGCAGCAAATTGCACATCTCTAATTATGCTTTTAATTGCCCCCAATATCCAATTTTATCACCTGGAAGGGCTGAGTCACCACTTCCATCTTTGTGTCCACACATGGGATTTTTGTCTCTCATTTTCAGGAAAGGCTTTTTACTCAAAACATCTGATTTAAACCCCCCAAAAAATCAACAAAACCCACCAAAAATTCCCAACTTCTTTCATGCTTGTTTTGCTGTGCATTAAGGAATGAGAGATTTAAGACTTGCTGGGATATTTTATAAAGTCAGAGCTCTAATGAACTCATTTTGGTAGTTATCAAAGCCAGTATTGAGAAGCTTGTGATATAAAAATAGAGAGTAATTGGTAATTATTTATTCGTAGCTCCTGCTGACTTTCCTACTAAAATCATATTTCCAGTGTGAATATTCCAGCAGAAATCCCTCTCTCTAGTATATTTTTCAACATAATGAGGTTCAGGGATACCAAACTGTGCACTTACATGAGCTTTTCCAGTTTCATTTCTCTTTCCTGGTCCTCGATTTTTAATTTATCATAATCAGCACTCAGCTTCTCCTGTTCCAGCTGCAGCTTCTGGTTCATGCTGGGAATGTGAAAGGAAAAGTCAGCCCAGCTCAGGAGGGAGGGAAAATCTCCACGAACAAAATGGGATTGGGCAGAGGAAAAGTAAAGCTGTAACTCTCTACTGAAAAACTCTGGAAGAAATGAAGCATAAAGAACTTGGAGGACATTATTTTAAAATATTGTAGGGCTAAATTCAGTGGTTTGGTTTGTTTGCCTTAGAGGAGGACCCAAAATGTTGTTGGCATCTTTCTGCCTCGCTTCCTCATTTCCCTACAATTAATCTTTGGCCATACACAATAAATATGATAAAAGAATGCCTAGATTTTAGAAAAATAAGAACACAGGAGCAAAGCATAACAGAGTCACATTGGTGTGTGAGGAAAAAAATATAAAAATGTGTGAAAATGGGAGCTGTTGGGGTCAGCCAGGCTCTCAGAAGGTCTGGGGCAGGACTGGCTGCTGTGAGAATCTCAAAACCTTCAGTGGTGGCTGAACTCGATGACCTTAAAGGATTTTCCAACCCAAATGATTCCATGATCCTTTAAAACCTGCTCTCCTCCAAGCTCCTCTCACCTCCTGACCCGCAGGTGCAACATCACCCTTTTTTATAAACTCCCTTGGATTTTATGGCCTTGTTAAAGCTCCCCAATAAAGAATTAGGCACTGTAATCCACCCTGCAGAATAATTACAGGGTTGGGTGCTGCGTGTAAGGGCAGAACTTGCAAAGAAACATCAATCAAACCCAACAAAAGCAAGCCCAAAGCATCCCAGGCCAGAGGAGGGGTGGAGAGGGTGAACTCACTCCCTGATTTCATCGATTATTTTCTGCTTCTCTTCGATCTCATCCCTCAGCCTGGACAGCTGCTTCTGGTGGGCTTCCCTGTGGCTCTCCATCTGCTGCTCCAGGGCCTTCTGCAGACACAGGGTGGGAATCAGAGCAGCCCAGGGACACACAGCTCCCCCTCACCCAGCCTCTGCATTTGAGGGGAAACACCAAATCCAGCCAGGAACCTGCCTGCCATTTCCTTCTGGCATCGCTGAGCTCTGTCCCTGCTCATCCAACATTTTAATTCTGTTTTTAGCAACAGATGTACAACAATTTTGACTCGTTTTCTTGCAAAAAGTGCCCCATGAAAATGCAGAATTTGGCCACAAATCCACTGATTTTACACCAATCCTCTCTTATTTCCCCTGCTTATTCACCCAGAAATACTTGTACAGCTCTACCTGTGTCAGAAACGAAACCTAAACCTCTGAGAATTGTTTATCCACAGCCCAGCTATTGAAATTGTCATTTAAATTTAAATTCTAGGAGTAAATATGCCTCAAGCAACAGGAAAAACTAAATTTATGTCTTTAGACTGCTAACACAAACTTTGCTTTTTTCCTCAGAGCTGTGAGGTACAAGCACTTGAATCACAGCTGCTTTAATCACTTTACAACTGCTTTCATCACTTAAAATTTTTATGATGGAGGGAAAAGTTCTGCAGCTGACAAACCTCTATCACTGTCCTTGTAAAAGTGCATTTTCCCTTGTCTGCAATGTGCAACCCCATCAGAACAACTCATTATTGCAAACATTTCCTGGCATTCCAAAGGAAAAATACCAGAAAACTGGTTTATATATTTTATTATTATTTCCAGGAGATAATCAGAATTCCAGCAGAACTTTGGGGAAACAGCCTCTTTTAAAATCAAATTTATAAGTACCTAAATGATATTAACCCCAGCAGCCTCATTCACTACTGAGCAAATTGACTTCCAGCAGAGCTCCAGCAGCAAAAAATTAGTGTAACACAGTGGTGAATCAGTGTAATTTTTGGCCATGTGAACAGGAAGACAAAATTCCACCCCAATGAACAATCTCACCAAGAAATTCCCTCAAAATTTCCACTGTGCCAAGCTACCTTCATCTCCTCTGCATCCTGGAGTCGTGTCAGGTGCTCCTTCTCCTTGTCCTTGAAGCTGACTTCATGCATTTTTTCTGTTTAAAGGTGGAAAAAGTTTTAATTTTAAATTGTAGATTTTAAAATAAATTTAATTTATTCCAGGAGATGGAATAAAGATTATGTTCTAACAATGCAGGAGATGATAATTTTTTTTTTAAGTCTTGTCCCCACCTGCTGCTCCCTTATGCAGAAATCCAGAATGATTTTAAGGCTGCAAGGTTTTAAATTGATATAACCCAGGAGCTTAGCAAAGCTACAAGAGCTTCTTTTGATACCTACACATTTTCCACGTTCAGCTGGAAAGGGGAAAACCAAGCAAGCCTTAAAAATTAAGTCAGCTGGGAAAGACACAACTTGTGCACATATGAGGGAAGTGGGGAATGAGGCAGGGATGTTGCAGAGGGACAAGTGAAATTTAGATAAATCCTTGTTTCACAGAATATTAGAATTGTTAGAATATTAAAACTCAGACATCCAGAATTTTAGAATAGAATATTAGAATATTAAAATTCGGAAATGCAGAATTTAACAGACTTTTCAGCAAGACTGATTGGTGCTGCTCGGTAAAGGATCCGTGTGGGGGTTTTAAAGTTTTTCACACCATTAAGACACAAAAGTGAGCGTCCCAAGACGGAAACGATGAGACCCAGAGCTGACCTTGAGCACGTAACTTGGCCAGCTCCTCGTTGAGGGAGTCCTGGGACTCCTCCAGCTGCCTCCTCTTCTGCTCCATGTTCTGCATGTAGTCTGTCAGGGATTTGATCTTGGCCTCGTGCTTCAGAGACAAGGAACAGCAGTGAGAGGGGAGGAGCACAGCCCTGCCCTGTGAGTTCAGGGACAAGGGGCCCATGGAAGGGAGAGGGAACAGAGAATTTCCACATCCATGACTGGGAGAACTTGGGGCAGAATGGCTGGGATGGAGCTAAGAGAGAGTCTATACCATGGAATATGATACCATATGATATATGATATGATATATGATATATAATATGATATATGATATATAATATGATATATGATATATGATATGATATATGATATGATATATGATACGATATATGATATGAGATATGTGATATGACATATGAGATGTGATAGGAGATATGAGATATGTGATATGAGATATGAGATGATATGGCATAGTATATATAATATAAAATATATATGGAATAGTATATTATATATATAATATATAATATAGATGGTATAGTATATTATATATATAATACACTATACTGGTATGCACTATAATAATACACTGTAATGTAGTGTAATGTAATGTAATATAATACAATACACTATAATATTCTATACTATACCATAATATAATATACTATAATAACATAACAAACATAACATAACAAACATCACATAACAAACATCACATAACAAACATCACATAACACAACACAACATAACACTGTGTAGTATAATGTAGTATAATATAATACTATGTGGTATAATATAGTATAATGTAATATAATGTAAAATAATATAATACAATATGATATAATATCATATCATTTCATATAATATCTCATATAATGTAGTGTAATATAATATGATGTGATATGCTATGCTATATCATATCATATAGTATCATATAAAAACATAAAATAATAAATAAAATCTAGTATACTATAATAACAGTATACTATACTATAATATACCATAATATACTGTAATATAATGTAACATAGTATAACCTAGTATAACATAGTATAACATCATTTCATATAATATAGTGTGATATAGTGTGATAAAGTGTGATACAATAATGTGATATAATAATGTGATATAATAATGTGATATAATAATGTGATATGTTGTGCTATGATATCATATAATATCATAAAATAATAAATCAACCTTCTGAACACTCCAAGTCAAATTCCCGTCTCTCACCCCATCCCAACAGCCTCCCACAGCCCAGCTGGAGATCCCCAAGGCTGGAGCGGGCAGGGGCAGACCCACCTGGGAGATGAGGAGCTGGCAGGCCGCCAGCTCCCTCTCGCTGGCGTTCATCTTCCTGTTGGAGTCCATCTGGGCGCTCTCCAGCTGCTTGCTCCTGTTCACCAGCGACTTCACCTCCGACTTCATCTTGCTGATGTACAGCCTGGCCATGGTGAACTCCTCCTCGATGACCCCGTTCACATCTGCCAACTGAGCACACAGGGATGGCAGCTCAGACCCAGAGCTGCTCCTGCTCTGGGAACCAGCCTGCAGCCTGGGGCTGGCGTCTGGGATGGCTTCACAGGCCAGGGGTCGTTTCAGAAAGAGAGTTTGGAGCAGGGGAGAAGAGCAGAAGTTACTTCTGAAAACTTAAAACTCAGATCGGGAGGACAAAAATATCAGAATTTGGTTCTTTGCACAAAGCAATGACTGCTTATTACACTAAGGAGACATCTTCTGAGAATTTTTGGTTTGATTTGTCCTTTTGTCTTGTATATTTTATTTTTATTTACCTTGGATATTTCACATTTGTGTGAAGGGATATCATATCCAGGTATTAGGATGGATTTCATGGAAAGGCTCTTCCCCCAGAGGTTGCTGGCACTGCCCAGGCTCCCCAGGGAAGGGGCACATTCCCAAGAGCTCCAGGAGGGCTTGGACACTGCTCCCAAGGGTGCCCAGGGTGGGATTTTGGGCTGTCTGTGCAGGGCCAGGAGCTGGATCCATGATCCTGTGGGTCCCTTCAAACTCTGGATATTCCACTGAGGATCTGTGCAGGCTCTCCCTGAGCAGTAACCCAGCTCAACTTCATCTGCTTCAAACTCTGGATATTCCACTGAGGATCTGTGCAGGCTCTCCCTGAGCAGTAACCCAGCTCAACTTCATCTGCTTCCCCTTTTGTCCCAGCTCTGGGAACCAGCCCGCAGCCTGGGGCTGGGGTCTGGGATGGCTTCACAGGCCAGGGGTCGTTTTAGAAAGAGAGTTTGGAGCAGGGGAGAAGAGCAGAAGTTACTTCTGAAAACTTAAAATGCATTTGGAGGACAAAAAAAATCAGAATTGGGATCTTTGCACAAAGCAATGACTGCTTATTACACTAAGCAGACATCTTCCTTGAGAATTTTTGGTTTGATTTGTCCTTTTGTCTTGTATATTTTATTTTTATTTACCTTGGATATTTCACATTTGTGTGAAGGGATATCATATCCAGGTATTAGGATGGATTTCAGAGAAAGGCTCTTCCCCCAGAGGTTGCTGGCACTGCCCAGGCTCCCCAGGGAATGGGCACATTCCCAACAGCTCCAGGAGGGTTTGGACACTGCTCCCAAGGGTGCCCAGGGTGGGATTTTGGGCTGTCTGTGCAGGGCCAGGGACTGGATCCATGATCCTGTGAATCCCTTCCAGTTCAGGATATTCCACTGAGGATCTGTGCATGTTCTCCCTGAGCAGTAACCCAGCTCAACTTCATCTGCTTTCCTTTCTTCCCCAAGGGGAAGGGAACGTGTGCTGCTTCTTGTCCCAAAAATCCTGAAAAATAACACTTCTTCCAAAATTTTCAGTCTGCTCTGAGATGAGGCACACTTGGAAAAGATGCTAATTGCCAGCAAATTTGAAATTATTCTCTAAAAGCTCCTCAGTCTGGCCTGATTTCCACTGGCAGCTGTCCCCTGAAGTGCTGACATCTCAGTTCCTACAAGAACTGGTACCAAACTGCCTCTGCCTCCATTTGCAAAGATTTCCTGTCCCAGCCTGGCTCCTGCGGCCACCAGAGGCTGCTGTGACATCTCCAAAGGCTGCAGTCCTGCCATCTGCAGCACAGAGGGACAGCAGGGACTGTGTCCCTGCAGCAGGACAGGCTGGAGCTCCTGCTGGCCTAAGAGAGCCTTGGCAGGGCGTCAGCAAAAAGTGAACTGAACGTAACAAAAATGTATCGCAAGGAGTTTTCATACACCTCAGAAATGGACTTAGCCACTCTCAACCACTGCCATTTTTCATGGGGTTTTAAATAGGCAAGGATGGCATTCACAGCACCAAGGAGATTTTTCCAGGCCATGCAAAGTTTCCATTGCTGGAATTTAGCACTGACCAAACAAATATTTTCTCTGAAATCAGCATTTTGTTCTTCTACAAACGTGACAAAGCGAGCAGCCAGCTCCTCTACTGCATCCCCAAAGCACACAGAGCCACACAAAGGCAAACCTCAAAGCAGGACTGACCAAAACATGCACCAAACTCCAGATCAAAAATTGGCCACCTCAGAAGCCAGTATTTTCATATTTTCATATTCTGGGAATTCTGAGTCACGTCAGCTAGGGAAGGAGTCAGGCTATGTGTGGATTGTTTTGGGGGAATTCAGATCCCTCATTAACCAGTTCAGGGACTCCCAGATGGGCTCTGGCCCCAAAAACTGAGCTGGAAATAACTGTGGGAGCTGTGAGCCCAGACACTGAGCCTCTCCTGATGCCTCAGGTTTGGCATTTCTGTGTTTCAGGCTCTGTGCTGCTTTAGTGAGCAGCTCTGAGCTTCACATCCAGCGTTGCTGAGCCCTGTGCACAGAGCAGGGAGACAAAACAATTCCTGCTCCAGCTGGGCACCAAGGACAAATGACCCAAATCTCAGCCCAGGAGCACAAACCCCGTGGGCTGGAGAGAGAAAAACAAGCAGGGTGGAACTGCAGGGGCTAAAGCTGCAATGGGACAATGAACTGCAAGGGGCAAATGGAGCAGAACTGATCCCAGGGACAGAGCCCGGCAGCGCTCGTGCATTTTGGGGCCATTTTGGTTCATCCTGGGTGCAGCCCTGGCTGGGCTCTGGTGCTGCCCAAGGTGGATCCATGGAGGAGATGCTGTGAATGAATCCCTGCTTTATTCTGGGGCTCTGCCCAGCCCCTGCTCCAGGGCAGCCTGCACAAGGTGTCACCCCCATTTCTGTGGGATCACCTCTGTCACAATCCCTGCCCTGCTTTGTCACCTGTCCCCTCCCTGGTTTTCCTGCAGCCTCAACACTTTGGTTCCCCTGCAGAGAAATGGGATTTTCTCATTCCTTTATGAATTCCCAGTTCTCAAGGAGGGGATTTGCTATTCCTTTATTATTCCTATTCCTTATTCTGAAATCTTGGGGTATTTACTGAGCTGGCCTCTTGATAAATCCCTGCTTTATTCTTTAGCTCTGTTTAGTCTCTATTCTAGGTCAGCCTTCACAAGGCATCACTCCCAGGCAGACAAAGAGCTCTGCAGTGTCCTCCTGTGTGCTCAGCAGGATTTACACAGAGTGTCCTGGCACAAGGATCCACACATCCCACACCTGTGATGCTCCCAGGGCTGCAGCCAGGCTGGGAGAGCTGGGAATGTTCCCCTGGAGCAGGGAAGGCTCCAGGCAGAGCTCAGAGCCCCTGGCAGGGCCTGAAGGGGCTCCAGGAGAGCTGAGAGGGACTGGGGACAAGGATGGAGGGACAGGAGCCAGGGAATGGCTCCCAGTGCCAGAGGGCAGGGATGGGTGGGACACTGGGAACTGGGAATTCCTGGCTGGGCTGGGATTGCCAGAGCAGCTGGGGCTGCCCCTGGATCCCTGGCAGTGCCCAAGGCCAGGCTGGAGCACCCTGGGATGGTGGGAGATGTCCCCGTCCCAGGCAGAGATTTGGAACCAGAAGAGCTGTAAGTCCCACCAGGCAAGCCCCAGTGGGATTCCCTGCTTTGCTGGGGTGTTCCCCTGCAAAACCTGGAAGCTGGGAAAGCACAAAGCACAGAGCACAGAGCCCAGAGCACAGAGCACAAAGCCCAGAGCACAAAGCCCACGCACGGTTTTGACGTCGTTGGTGCCGATGATTCCCCCGATCTCCCCCAGGTCCTTCAGCAGCAGGTTCAGGATTTCTGTGGCTCTCTTCTTCTGGTGGTTGCTGAGCTCCTGCAACTGGCCCAGCTCCCTCTGCGTGGCCGTCAGGGCGCTCTGGAAAGGTTCAAAAACAAGAGTTACCCTCCCCACTGCAGGCTGGGCACTTTTCAGGGGGTATTTTCCTCGTGCCTGCTGGCACAATGTAGTGACACAAGCAGTTCCACCTTGGCATAATCCACTTTCACAACTCATTGCCACCAAAGGCTACTTTAGATCTATTAAATGTAGCAAATCCGCTAAGAATCTGATTTGCATAATACATCAAAGGAGGTTAATCGCAGGGAAATAGGTAGGGAGGGATAGAAAATTCAATTTTTTCCAATGGATTTCGTGGTAATCTGGTTTACTGGGGGAGATAACAAAGTCTTTAATGAAACAGATCTGTTAACAACAGCTCCTTAAGTTGGTGTAATGAATTAAGGGAAAAAGGATGCTTTAAGCTACTAAACCAATCTTGATTTTCCTCAGATCCCATTTTTTGCTTAAGATTCAGGACACATCTGAGCTGAAAAAGCCGATTAATTTTTTTTTTCCTGATTCCTTCCTTGAGATCCCCTGGCTCCCTGTAAAATCCCAGCTCCACAGCACAGAGTCCAGAAAAACCACAAAAACGCTGCCATTTGCACGAGGCAGATTTTCACAGCTCTCTTGGCAAAATACAGCTTTTAAATATCCAAAACACAGGATGGCCACTTCTCACATCCAGTCCCTTGCTGCAAGAGCCACAATCTGCCACCAACTTCCACAGAGCAGCTTCTGAATCCCCTGAATTTCATTGTTTAATTGAGGCGGGGAAGAGAGGGTGACACCAGCAGGTTTTTGGGGATGTTTAGGGAGCAAGGAGGATGAAGAAGTTGCTCTTACGCTTTTCTGTGCCAGCTCATCTGCCAGCTGCTCGTTGGTCCTGGTTTTGTCCTCCACCTCCTGGGATTTCTGGTCGTAGTTGACAGCCAGCTCCTCCAGGGCTTGGAGCACCTCCTTCACCTCATCCTTGGCCGCCTCATTCTCGATCTGCAGCCGGGTCAGCTCCTCCTGGATCTTCTCGTAATCCCTCCTGGTGGAGGCCAAGAGCTGGGGAGGAATACCACAGCAGCACTGAGTGACCCAAAAACTCCTTCAAAAGGCAATATTGAAAGGGAGAAATTACAAAAGAAAGGGGGGGGGGGAAAAGAGTGAGCACAAATCGTGCGTGCAGCAGGGGAGAAATCCTGAAAACAGCAGCAGTTCCAGCATAAAAGCATTTGAAGGAAGCACAAAGAAAAGCTCAGAACTTCAACGAGAAAAAATCTTCATCAAATCCTATTATGACCCAAGGCTGAGGCAGAGAAAGTGACTCTAAGCAGTATCAGAGCTCCAAAGACATTTTCTGCCCTCAATCCAGTGCTGCAGCTCAGAGCAAAGAAAAATCCCACAAAGTAAAATGTTTCACCAGAGACTCAGGGCTCTGAGCTGAGCTGAGGGAAAAGGGCTCTCTGAGGCAGCCTCAAAGACCTCGTGGCTTCACAGAAATATTTTGATAAGCAAACCTAAGACGATTATTCTCACTTATCGTCTGCAGGACGATGCTGAGGACAGATTAGCTGCTCCTGTTTGCGGAGGCAAAATATTAATCTCAGAAGAAAACACTGACTTCACACACACACATTTTAGAGAGTGTTTCCAAGCTGGAAAACTTCTTAAATTGACTCTTTGCACTGAGTAAGTTCTGCTGCTGAGGTTTCGGTGATGGTGGGAGGTCACTGTCCCTTGCCCTTGAAGCAATGCTCAGTGAGATGTAAAAGCTTTGAGAATTCAGCTGTGGTGTCCTCAGCACAACCCCAGCCCCACCAGCAGCCCTGCACTGCAGGGCGATGTGAAAATAAATAAAAGTGACACCCAGCATTTATTGCTAATACTGCACTTTCAAGGATGATAACGAAACCAGGGCTTGACATGGCATGACAACATCAGAGAGGGAATTACAGCAGATGAAAGCAGAGCAGGAGATGTGGGAGGGCCTCATGCTCATACCAACAGCAAAGTTTGGGGCATTCATTCACAGAATTCACTCCTTCCCAAGAAATATGGAGTATGGATTGGTATGACATTGCTGACAGTGGAATAAAACCTTCCCCGCTGAAGTGTTTTGGGTGGGTTTCTCCTGATCTGCCCACCCAGCAGATGACACCTCCAAAAACAAAAAAAAATCCACTTTTCTGTCAAGCAGAGCACCCAAAAAGCAGAATGTCCCAGAAGAAATGGCTTTTTCTTTCTGGCTCAGAGTGCCTGTGGAAAACAGGAAAGCAGGCAGGCAGCTCTGGAGGCTGGCACGTGCCCAGGGAGGACTCAGATGTGAGGGAAATTCATCTCCCTGGTAATGCTGCAGCCTCACAAGTGCACTCACGTTACGGAAAAAGCCATTGCATTGCCAGAGCCAGATGGCATGTAAATATTTAAACAACAAAATAGCTTCAAATCGTCTTCCTGCTAAACACAGATGGAGATATTATTTACATTTACTGCAGAAATTTTCTGCGTGGCTTCAAGGAGTGGTGGGCATCACCTGCAGCATAAACAAGGAGATTCTGGGTGATATGGTGTGGAAAAATGGAGCAAGCTTTTCAAAAGGCACCAAAAAAACCGTGACAAAGATGAGCTGTAAATAAGGGAAAAGGCCCATGGCTCAGCACTCCATGGATCTGTTCCACCTGGGGATGGAATATCCCAAATCCCCCAAAACACCCACCTGAAGCAGCAGCCAGAGGTGAAAAGGCACCAAAAACCCCCCTAAAATCAGCCTCATCTGCAGCAGGTTTATAATTAACCTGCTGGCTTAATCAAGCAGAAATGAGGGCTGGTTAATTAGGGGGAGCAGAGTGAGGCAGCTGCTGGTGGATCAGTGAGCTCATCACACCTCCAGGGACAGCTGATGTGGGGAAAACCACCTTGAATAATAAAATATCACCTTTGAATATTAAAATATCACCTTTGAATATTAAAATATCACCTTCTCCTCCCAAGGTAAGAGCAGAGCTGCACAAGAGCTGGGACCAGGCAGAAAAAGGCTCTGAGCAGCACCAGCTGCAGAGATTTTGGAATTTAGCAAAGCTGGACTAGGAATGAGCAAAAAAAGGGGAAAATGGGCACTGAAAAGCTGATTGATCCTCCAGAGGTGGCACTGGAACAGGGAGGGTGAGGAATAATTCGGGAGGGATGCACATCACCCCAAAACCAAGGCACAGCTGGGGGGGAAAATCAGCCTCAGGGGAGAAAAGGGATGTGAAAAAGATGGGAGAAGTGAGGTGACACAAATAAATCCATAATACACATCAGGAAATAAATTATAATAATATATTATAAGGTAATAATATATTATAATATGATAATAAAATAATATATATTATTGTTATTTTATACCAATAACTATTATATATTCTATATAATTTATATTTACAATATTTTAAAAATATAATAATAATGTACTTCAAGTGCATTATTATTATTACGCACTTTAAAATAATAATAATAGTAATAGTAATAGTAATAGTAATAGTAATAATAATAATAATAATAATAATAATGATAATAGTAGTAGTAGTAGTAGTAGTAGTAGTAGTAATAGTAGTATTTGTAGTGTAGCCCCAGCACAGGGCAATCAAATCAAGCTGAGGCAAGAGAATTAGGAGCTTCATCATAAAATAAAATTTTAAAAAATTAAAATAAAAATAAAAATAAAATAAAATAAAATAAAATAAAATAAAATAAAATAAAATAAAATAAAATATAAAAATAGAGATTCCCCCAGCCAGGACAAGTCCCCAGAGGAGGCAGGTGAACCCTGAGTGATGAATAGCAGATATGTTCATAAATTGTTTTTTTTTCCTCTAATAACACCTTGGAAACCCTTTCTGAGGGCCTGGATACACAATAAAAGCAATTCCTGAGAAATATCACAGCAACATTTGGGGAATTTGGTGTTATTGCCTCCTTTTGCATCCTCAGAACTGCTCATAGAAGGGAATGGCTTGGCTGACTTTAGTGCTCACGTTCTCCATCCCAAACCCAACAAAAATTCATTTCAGGGACAGAAACGATGCAATCAAATGTTTGAAGTGAGCAATCCAAGATTTTACAGCAAATCTGGGGCAGCACCAATTATCAGGTTTTCCCATCTCACAGATTGCTGTCTCTAATGGCCAAAATAATGATAATTAGTGATTTAATATCAGGAAATCTCTAACTGCCTGTGGTCCATCGTGCCTGGGTACCTGAATGGGCACAGACACATCAAAAATCACATTTGCAGTGAAAAATCCTGGCCCCACTCCTACCCTGGACCTCCAGCATCACTTCCCAGCAGGGGGAATTGTTATTTCAAGGACTTTTATCAAGGCATAATGAGAATATTATGAAATTTCAAGTTTAAGCCTGGCTGACACCTTTTCCACTTGAATTTCAGCCAGTTAATATGAACAGCTGGGACAGAATCATTAAACAAGGGGCTCAGGAGCAAAATGTAAAGGGATTTTTTTAGGCTGGTTTATTTATTTTAGTTCCTTACCTCCTCTTGATCCAACATTTGCTGCTTTAATTTTTCAGCCAACTGGCTCTGCTGGTTGATTTCATCATCCTGCAATGAAACAGGGGTGGAGATTTTTAATTCCTTTTCACAGCTCTCATTTGATCACTTTTTATTTCCTCTTTCTAGGAAAGAAAGGGGAATAAAACTTTGTGCATGTTTGAGTGGTATGAGGGGAGAGAAAAATAAATATACATAAATAAATATACCAGAAATAAAAGAAATAAATATACACAGAGCTCTGCTGTAAAAGCTGTTAACACTGGTATAAATGGTGATATTTTGGGTTGGAAATTCCTTTGTTTGGGATCAAATATCTTCTCATTTCCTACAGTCCTGTCTCAAATGATGCTTAAGAAAAAACTCAAACCTGCTCCAATTCCCTCTGGAATAATTTACAGGGCTTTGCTGCTTTGGATGAGGAAAGTGAAACAATGGCTGAATTTTTTTCCCTTTTCCTGATCAATATGGAAAAGCTGGAGATTGCAATCAGAGAAAAAACGTCATCATTTTTTACAGAAAACTGCTCTTTTCAGTGCCACCAGACAGTGCAAGGAGACCAAAATTCAGATTTAAACACAATTTTTCTGTGTCCACAAACAGCCAAACCTCAATATTAACAGGCAAGGACACACTGGGCTTTTTGCTGCTATCTTCCTGCTAATTACAACTGAATTTTAAAATTGACTATTGATTCATGATGAGAGCTGCCCTTTTTTTTCTGCTGCTCTCATCCAGGGTGGTGAATTGGCTTTTTCTGGGCCTTTATTTTTCCCCTCCACTTTTCATCTTCCCACAAGCCAAAGCTCTTAATGGCTGGAGAAGGGAATTGCTGAGAGCTTTAAGCGCCACTGGTGTCCCTCAAGCTGTGCAAAGAAATAAACAGATAAATGAGCCCTCTGGGCTGTGGTGGCAGCTCCAACAACACAAACAAAAGGTTGTGGGTGTATTTTCCTTTAAATTCTAGGATTTTTTTTTTCCCCTGGTGATTCCATGATGGCATTACAGTTTGGGGAGGGATTTTGCACAAATCACTGAAGAAAAGGGAAAGTCTGGACTTAAAACTATCAGAAAACTGGGCTCTGATTTCCTGGGAAAAGGGGTGGAAAGCATACAGGATCTGCTTTTATGCAGCATTTGGAATTTTCCAACGTTTTCCAGTTCACAATAGAAAGAGAAGCAAAAATACACAAATGGAGCAATAAATAAACAGAGCAAAATTACACAAATAGAATAAATAGAGCAAAAATACAAAAATTTTGGCAAGAATTATCTATTCCCACCTGGAATCAAACATTCCCACCTGGAATCCAACATTCCCACCTGGAATCCAACATTCTCCCATGGAATCCAACATTCCCCCATGGAATCCAACATTTCCACCTGGAATCCAACATTCCCACCTGGAATCCAACATTCTCCCATGGAATCCAACATTCCCACCTGGAATCCAACATTTCCACCTGGAATCCAACATTTCCACCTGGAATCCAACATTCCCACACTGGAATCCAACATTCCCACCTGGAATCCAACATTCCCACCTTATCATCCAGCTGCCTGTAGAGGCTGGCGATCTCCTCGTCGTATTTCTGCTTCTCCTCCGTGGAGATGCTGGCAACCACGGGGGTGATGTTATCAATGATCGGGGTGTTATCACAAGGCTCCAGGTTCTTCTGGTCCTTGGCACTGATCTGCTCCTCCTCGGGCACAGCTTCTCCTGCAGGGACACAGCTCATGGAAATCCTGCAATCCCAAATCCAACGATTCTCCAGGATGGGCGTTCCTGGTCAAGGAAGGGCTTTGTGCCACTTCCAGGGATACAAATCACAAGGAAAAGGTGTGGGGAGGTGGCCACCCTCGTGAGGGTGATGATCCCATGGAAATGCAAACTCCTCAGGTTTAGATTTTCTGTTTTTCAGGCTCTGTGATGCTTTAGTGAGCAGCTCTGAGCTTCGCATTCAGCGTTGCTGAGCTCTGTGCACAGAGCAGGGAGACAAAACAATTCCTGCTCCAGCTGGGCACCAAGGACAAATGACCCAAATCTCAGCCCAGGAGCACAAACCCCGTGGGCTGGAGAGAGAAAAACAAGCAGGGTGGGACTGCAGGGGCTAAAGCTGCAATGGGACAATGAACTGCAAGGTGCAAATGGAGCAGAACTGATCCCAGGGACAGAGCCCGGCAGCGCTCGTGCATTTTGGGGCCATTTTGGTTCATCCTGGGTGCAGCCCTGGCTGGGCTCTGGTGCTGCCCAAGGTGGATCCATGGAGGAGATGCTGTGAATGAATCCCTGCTTTATTCTGGGGCTCTGCCCAGCCCCTGCTCCAGGGCAGCCTGAACAAGGCATCACATGGACTCTGTGAGATCTTTTCCAACCTTGACGATCCCATAAAATCCAGCAGCATGTTGAACACTGAAAGCACAGAACTCCTGGCTCTCCTTTCACTCCCTTGATACTGAGGATTAGCTCCATGGATTAACAGAGGTGCAAAAAAGGAGGGAAACTCCCCAAATTCCAGCCTAAAATCTGCTGGCATTTAAATATCTCTTCCTCCAGGGTGGACCAGCACAGCCGTGCTTAAAACAATATTCAACTTTCACCTCTGAAATTCCAGCACTAACACCAACATCCAGAGGTTGCCTGTGCACAGCAGACACAATTCCTACAAAATCCCCGTCCCCAAGGAATATTTCCTTCAGGAACAGCCCTGGGCTACAATTACAGGCTCAGAGATGAGGGATGGGTGAGCTGCTCATGGCAGAAATTAAATCCACCCTCACCAGAAGCTGGGGAAGCCCCTGGATGCTGCACACATTGCTCAGGGGGTGGGAAAGTTAAAGTTTTATTCCTTTTCCAGGAAAAAACTCCAATATTTTATCTCCTGCCATTCCTCTTGCCAGTTTATCTCACTGGCAGGGGAACAGGTCAACAGGACCAATAGATCAGAGCCCAGAAAGGCTGAGTGAGGCCCCAGAGCAAAACAAAAAGGGCAAGGAAAAGCACAAGATGATTTTTTTTTCCCTCCCCAGCTGAAAGCATGGAAAAAGTGGAATTTGAAATCAAGCAGCATCACCTCCCTCAAGGTGCTTGACTCCAAATGTTTCCTGCCCTATTTCTGGAAGCTTGATGGTATTTTCTATTATTAATGAGGGAAATGGGAATTGATTTTTTTGCCATTGGAGCAGGGAAGGAAAGGTGGGTTTGGTTAGAATGCAGGGCCTTGTACACAAAAAATGTTCCTTGGGCTGTGGAGAATCCACCAGGATAAACATTTTGGGATTAAACATTCCCAAAAGAATGTCTAATTTCTCATTCATTGGATGAGAACATCCTGCCTGTAAAACACAAAAAAAAATTGGGTACTTGGAAGGTGAAATGCTCAGCTCACCCATTCCCTGCCACCCTTTTAATTTGTAGAATAAATCCTTTATTCCTGAAATAAATAAACTGCTGGAATATTGTCCAAGATGGAATTGCTGGGACAGCTCCCTTTGTATAAACCCTCCATCCTTCCAGAGGATGGGAGTGCACAAGGTCAGACAAGAAATCAATAATCTTGTGAATGCACTGCTGGGTAACAGCAGCACCCAGGGAGGGGAGGAGGATATTTAAACAAAAGGATCCATCCAGGCTTTTGTAAGAAAAAAAAAATAGGCTTTGGATTGGGTTGTTTTTTAAAATGTGACATAAACAATTCAAACTAAGGCTGGTTTGCTGCCAGAAATTATCTGCCAGTGTTCCAGATTAAATTACATTTTTAAAATTTGATTTTCAATAAAAGTTCTTTCATTTGTGTGTCTCCATATTCTACCTCCTGTACCATCCTATAGCTGATGTCACAACCTACCCTGAACAGCAATTCCCCACTTTTCTAATCAGAAAATTGGCTGATCTCAACAAAAATTTTCATGTAGCAGCCACAGGAGCAGACAAATGGTGATTCTTCTAAGCAGGTGCCCCTCCCTGTCATTGTACTAAAGGACTAATTAGTCTAATGTGAAATTCAATTATAAAAAATCCCCAAACCCAAGGTCCAATTACCTTAAAGCACAATGATTCTCATGCCTGAGGAGCAGAGTTATTAAAAAAATCACCCCAAATATAATGACATTTTTCCTTTTTTTTATTACTATCATTAACAATATTAACATAGTGATTCCTCCTGTGTTCTCTGCCCTGAATCACCAATTTTTGGCATTTTCTCTCCACAAATGGCTGCTGGTTTGCCTGGTTTTTGCTTATTCACCTTCCATTATTATTATGAGTGAGTTATAATGTGAGTTTAGATGCAGTGGCCAGACACAATTAATAAAAATTATGATTTAGGGCAAGAATTCAACACAGACCCATCCAGCTCCCAGTTTTTGGCACCTACCATTCCTCCACCTGTTCAGCTCCAGCTCCAGGTGCTGGATGACGTTCTTTAAACTCTTGTTTTTGTCCTTCTCCTTCTCATACTTCTTCTTCCACTCCTCTGCTGTCAGCTCCAGGTTCACAGACACTGTGTTCTTGATGGTCTTGGCCCTGCAAACAAATCCCAGGGCAGCTGCTTTGGGTTTCCATCCAGTGCAGCCGTGGGGATTGGGGGCTTTTACATCATACAGAGGGGAATGAACGGGGAAATCGTGGATTTCCCATCCCTGGAAGTGCCCAGGGTGGGGAGGGGAGGGGAGAGGAATGGAAGAAAGGAAGGAAAGAAGAAAAAGGAAAAAGGAAAGAGGGAAAAGGAAAAGGAAAGAGGAAAAGGAAAAGGAAAGAGGAAAAGGAAAAGGAAAAGGAAAAGGAAAAGGAAAAGGAAAAGGAAAAGGAAAAAAAGGAAAAGGAAAAGGAAAAAGGAAAAGGAAAAGGAAAAGGAAAAGGAAAAGGAAAAGGAAAAGGAAAAGGAAAAGGAAAAGGAAAAGGAAAAGGAAAGGAAAGGAAAGGAAAGGAAAGGAAAGGAAAGGAAGGAAAGGAAAGGAAAGGAAAGGAAAGGAAAGGAAAGGAAAGGAAAGGAAAGGAAAGGAAAAGGAAGGAAAGGAAAGGAAAGGAAAGGAAAGGAAAGGAAAGGAAAGGAAAAGGAAAGGAAAGGAAAGGAAAAGGAAAGGAGAGGAAAGGAAAGGAAAGGGGAAAAGGAAAGGAAAGGGGAAAAGGAAGAGGAAAGAGGAAAAGGAAAGAGGAAAAGGAAAGAGGAAAAGGAAAAGGAAAAGGAAAAGGAAAAGGAAAAGGAAAAGGAAAAGGAAAAGGAAAAGGAAAAGGAAAAGGAAAAGGAAAAGGAAAAGGGAGAAAAGGGGGGAAAAGGGGAAAAGGGGGAAAAAGGAAAAAGGGAAAAGGAAAAAAGGGAAAAGGAAAAAAGGGAAAAAGAAAATAAAGGGAAAAAGGAAAAAAGGGAAAAAGGGAAAAAGGGAAAAAGGGAAAAAGAAAAAAGGAAAAAAGGGAAAAAGGAAAAAAAATGGGAAAGGAAGAAAAGGGAAAAAGGCAAAAAAGGGGAAAGAAGGAAAGAAGAAGGAAAGAAGAGGAAAGAAGAAGGAAAGAAGAAGGAAAGAAGAAGGAAAGAAGAAGGAAAGAAGAAGGAAAGAAGAAGGAAAGAAGAAGGAAAGAAGGAAAGAAGAAGGAAAGAAAGAAGAAGGAAAGAAAGAAGAAGGAAAGAAGCAGGAAAGAAGTTCCTGCCTCCCTAGGCAAAAAATATCCCAAATTTCAAGCCTCTTTACAACCAGCATCACTTTATTATTCTGAAAGTGCTCAGCTCCAACCCAACCCAACCAATTGTGCCAGGAAATGCAAAGCAAGCAGAAAACAATGCCCAGCACCTACTCCAGCAAATCCACACTGAAAAGGAAACCAAACCAATCACTGTGAATTAAGAAAGCCTCAGATCTTTGCCCTTCACTGCTCAGACACTGAGTCCCTTCAAATGCCTCCAGTGCTGTTGAATAAAGCAGATAAGGAAAAGGATAACAGATAAACCCTCAGCAGTTTATAAAGCTCCACAGATTTGCACTCTGTGGCAAGCAGGACTTTTATCACCTTAAAAGTATTTTTTAAATAATCTTGTGCTTTTAAAATAATTTCCTGATGGTCAGGGTTTACACTTTGCTAAAAGCACAGCTCAAGTTTCCACTCATTTAAAGGGCAAAAAAAGTCCAGGCACACCAGGAAGTTTCTCCTGATGATGGATGGAGCCCTTACTGACAACCACAATTAAAAATGAGATAAAAACACGAGGAAAGATGGAGTAGAAAAAGAAAAAGCTGATTCACTACTATCAAAGGAGCACTTGTACAGTTTGATTGGTACAAGAGCTCCTCTGAAGATGGATTTCATCCCTGACATTTATTTTAATGGTGACATAACTCTTTCTTTTCCCAGGAAAAATCAGCAATCAGCCATGAGTCACGGACCTTCCCTTTAATGCCACTGAGCTCCTCAGTGGTGTCACGTCAGAAAAATGAGACACAACAACCCAAGAGCCTGGAAAAAAAAAAAAAAACACTTCCACCATTCCCACCCAAAATCCTGCCAGAGAAAGTTGTGCATGGATAATCCATGGGCTGCTCTGCATGGAGCACCAGTCCTCCCAGGGAAATACAAATTATTTCCTTCCTGACAATTCAGAATTCCTGGAAATTCAGCTGCTGCCCATGAGGAGTGCCTCACAAATATTTCCCCGTTTCCCCGGTTCTTGCACTGCCATCCTGGTCCTCAGTGAGGATCATCCCCAAAATGTTCCTCCTGCCAGGAAACTCTTGAATATTCAGTCAGTCAGAAAACTGCCTTGCCCCAAAAAAGGGTAAATTTTACTCATTATGGAAAGAGGAATGAAGCCAAGGGGAATGTAAACTGAAACTGAACTTGGAAGCTGGAGTTCAGACTCGTTCATGCTCTTGGTTTCACTCCTGCATCTCAGGATGCTTGGTTTTGCTCAACACATGATCTGATCAGTACAAATTTGGATCTTCAGTAGCTAAAAACCATGTTCAGCTCACAATGGGGGGAAAAACCTACAAAGGACCTCTTTAACCTGATTTTGCTCATGGCCACTGCCTCTTTTTGCAGTCCAGAAGCTCCACGTGGTGGAAAACAACCCAATTTTAAACAAATACAAGCCTACTGTATCCTCAAACTGATCAACTCTCTTTAAACACTCCTAACTTGCCAGTATTTTTCCTTTCTGCTACTACACAAATCAAACAAAACAAGTAATTTTCCAAAGGATCCCAGTTCTCCTCAATTACCACAAAAGCAGTAATTACATAATGAGCCTGACCTATTTCTGCAAACCTTCCCAATGCATTTCATATCACTCTTGTCAATAAACACACAAGGAAGAGAGATTTCCCTCTGGATCCTTCCATAATTTTTGTTCCTAAATTGTCCAGATCTTCCAAACATCAGGTCCATGGCAAGCTCTCAAAGCTGTCAATATTACAGAGCCCACTCTCTTAAATTTTCCTAATTTTCAGAGATATTTTTACAGCCATAACAATGATCCCTGAGGTGGAATTGAAGGAGAAGACAACTCTTAAAAGCATCAACAGCACTGTTAGATAAAACAAAAATGAATTTTTCCACGGAAAATTGCCCACTGCCTTTACATTTCTTAGCAGGCCAAAAGTGAGATGTGGTGGAAAAAAACCCATTTTCACAGCCAGACAAATCTATTGTGTTCTACAACTGCTAAATTTTATTTTGCACAGTCCTAACTTGCTGGTGTTTTCCTTTCTGCTACTAGACAAATAAAACCAAATTTAGATTTTCTGAAGTCTCCAATAAAGCAAGACTGAATTTTTCCACAGGAAACTGCCCAGCAATTTTATCTTTCCCATAAAATTCCAAGGAATTAAGACAACATCTTAACTTTTCTGCAGGAAAATCAACCAGGAAGGAATTCAAGAATTTCTTATAGACATTCTTCCATGGATTGCCCAATCCTTCCCCACTTTTCAACCCCACTGTGGTGCCAAGCAGAGCAGCTGCTCCAAACATTAACCTCGGTTTTCCTGGAGGATTTTTCAGGAATCACTGGGAATAAAGAGCCAGCTCTCTGAAGCTCTCCAGATTTTTTTACCAAAAAAAAAGCTCTGGATTCCAAGGGAGGATGGATGCACCCAGGCTGATCCCATGGGACTCACCTCTGGCCAAACATCAGGGTGGATTTGGTCTCGGCCTCGTTGAAGACGGAGGGGGAGCAGCAGATGACGATGGTGGTCCTGCAGTTCCCCCCCAGGGAATCCTGCAGGATCCTGGTCATTTTGCTGTCTCGGTAGGGAACGTGGGTTTTCTAATCCAAACACAAGCAAAAGACAAGAACAATTGGTTTAACCAGAGAGGAGCTGCTCCAGATTGCAAGGCAAGATGTGTTCTATTGCCATCTGTATGGCAGCTGTCTTTGTCAAGTGGGCATTTTCCTTATCTCTTCCACAACCAATCCTCCCTCTGGGGGGACATCTGCTGATAACAGCCATTGAATGTCACTGCAAGGCTGATAAGAACTGCAGCATCCCATTGGGAGATGTGAGCCCAGGGGAGGAGCCAAGCATTCCTGCCTGGATATAATCTGGGGATTCTGGAACACCAGCACGGCTTCTGCACTGGATTCCCCAGAGGAACAGCAGCTGCCTCTTCCCCTGGATCTTCAGAGGGACACTGCACCCTTCTCCAGGATCCCTGCTCCAGCAGAGCCACCCCTGACACTGCAGGAGGGCTGAGCCACAATTCCAATGGGATTCTCCAGGATCCCTGCTCCAGCAGAACCACCCCTGACCGTGCAGGAGCTCTGCAGCCACAATTCCAGTGGGATTCTCCAGGATCCCTGCTCCAGCAGAACCACCTGACCCTGCAGGAGCTCTGCAGCCACAATTCCAGTGGGATTCTCCAGGATCCCTGCTCCAGCAGAACCACCCTGACCTGCAGGAGCTCTGCAGCCACAGTTCCCATGGGGCTGCTGCCAACACCCTGACCCACAGGGTGTCAGGTTGGGTTCTGACTCTGGCAGTGTTGGTTTGGTTCACTGCATTGTTCATTTTATCTTTTATTTTCTTCCCTATTAAAGAACTGTTATTTGACGCTCCCATATTTGTGCCTGAGGGCCCCTTAATTTAAAATTTATAGCAATTCAGAGTGGGGGGTTCATTTTCTCCATTTCAGGGGAGGCTCCTGCCTTCCTTAGCAGGCACCTGCCTTTCCAAACTGAGACAGGAGGTGAGTCCATGCTGGCAAGAGTCACAGTTTGTTGTGATTGTGCCCAGATTTGGGAGCTGCTCCAGTGCCATCACTGAGAATTAATTCTTCATCTCGGGCAGAGCAGCCAAAGTGCCACTGGTTTGTGACAATATTTTGCTTGTTAATATTTTGTTAACAGCCAGTATTTCCTCCCTTCAGAGCTGAAATGTTAACTCCTTTTACTCCTTTCTTTTTTTCTCTGTGGATGGCAGAGAAGCGGGTAAATAAACAAAATCCCCCCCTCACCCCCATCCAGGATTACTTACAGTTCCCTCTGCCAGGGCCGAGATCACATTGCCCAGAGCAGACAAAGACTTATTGATATTTTAGCTTCATCCAGAACTGCCCCCTCTGCTCCAGTTTTGCTGACCTGCAAAGAGAGCAGCAAAGAGTCGGGTTCTGCTGCAGCACAAAGCTCCAGCCCTGCAAAGCTGCGCCTCAAGATGCTCCTGGAGGAGCAAACCCGGCTCAGCTCAGCATGGGCCAGGAGAATTTTACATCAACTTTTTGCATCCCATTTTTATATCAACTTTTATAACTTTTTTTGGTAGTGCAAGCCTGGAATAATTCCACTTTTCTCCCACTCCAAGAGCAAGCTGTAATTTTATTTTAATTTTATTCAGGGAGAAGTTTATTCAGGGAGAAGTCTGTGCTCACCTGAGGATGTTTGGGAACCACTCCCAAGCCCAAGCTGTCCACACAGACAGGGAGCACCACCCCAGTGGCCCCAAAATGAGCATCTTGCCTTTTATGGACCAAAAAAATATCAAAAATCATAGATTTTCTTCATGGCCACTGCCTCCTTTTGCAGGCCAAAAACAAGATGTGGTGGAAAACAATCCAATTTTCACAGCCAGACAAATGTATTGTGTTCTACACTGCTAAATTTTATTTTACACAGTCCTAACTTGCTGGCATTTTCAATTTCTGCTACTACACAAATAAAACAAACAAATAAAACAAAATTTGGACATTCTAATGTATCCAAATACAGGATAGATCCATATTTTTTTCTCTACATTAAAATTATCTCTACTTTCACCTAAAAATGCCCCATGACATGAAGGAAAAGCAGTTGTATCTTTTAAGAAGACAACCTACCCAAGAAATTCATATTTCAGGTTTTCTGTACCACAACTAACCACAAAAGTTGATTTTCCAGAGGAGAGGAGTGCCTGCCCAGGCCCTCATTTTGTAAACATCATAAGGAGATTTAATTTAACAAATCTATGCAATCATAGACATTAACATAATTAATTACTCTGACAGATCACTTCTGCATTTTACCCATGGGTTATCAATTAACGTGTCCCAATGAGCAACCCAAAATCCCAATAAAGCTGATTTTAAACACTTCAAAAGAAATCACAGCGAAAATTTGGAAACATTTTTGCATTTCAGCATTGTTCAAAACCATTACTCTTTTGGAAAATAGATAAAAGTCATTTTCTGGGTTTATTTTTCTACATTGGAAAGCAGAAATAGTCACCACAATCAAGATTCAGGGAGCTTTGAGTAGACTTGAAAACTGCATTAACTGCTGGCATTTCATTCATTTAATATGTGAATAATTACAAAAAAAAACCTGGAAACGGGACATGACAGTATAAGCAAGTTAAAATATGTCTAATTTGATAAATTATATTTTAAATTTTATACATATATTTAAATATAAATATTTAATATAAATAGATAGATATATTTAACTTATATTAAAATTATTTCTATATTAAAATATAGAAATTTTATATTATAATAATATAATTATTATTACAATACAATTATAATTATTATAATTACAATAATATTTTATATTATTATAAATTATATTAAAGATACTTTTTTTTTTCAGCTACACAGATGTAAATGTGAAGGCATATAAAAATATACTGGTTCAACTCACTCCATTATAAATTCAGATTATATATATAATTATATATATAATTATATATATATAATTATATATATAATTCCATAATCCCATTTATAATGGGAGAGTTGTCTTTCATGCCAATAACTCTGATCTGCTCCTTTTCTCCATCCCATATTCAAAAACACAAATTAAAATAGCCTTTTTAATGATAACCTAAGGTGCGAGCTCTGTGAGAAACCCTCCCATCCTCAGTGTGGGGCCCCAGTGGAGGAAAAAGGAGAATTTACCTTCTCACTGCCAGCCAAGTCCACCAGGTACAGTTTCCCACTGAGCTTCTTCTCCGTTTCCACGTTCTCCTGTTTGATGTTGATGAGGAAGATGCTGTGGCTCCCTCGAGCTGTGCTCGTTCATGTCTGAAATCACAGGGCACAGCTGCTGCTAAAAATGCCTTTCAGACCCGGCAGGGGATTCCATCCCACCTGAATCCCCAAATCCAGGGGAGATGGGGCAGGTCCTGGTGTAACTCACAGGATTCAGAGAATCATCACGTTGGGAGAGACCTACAAGATCATGGAGTCCAACCCAGCCCCAACAGCTCAGCTCACCCCTGGCACCCAGAGCCACATCCAGGCTTTGTTAAACACACCCAGGGATGGCGACTCCACCACCTCCCTGGGCAGAACTTTAGAACTTTATCCATTCCAGAACTTTATCACCTTTTCCTGCTCTCCAAGCTGTCTTTCCCTTGGCACAGCTCCAGGCTGTGTGCTCTGGTTCGTGTGTTTTGCCATCCCTGGAACCCAACCCAAGGCCCTGCTCTGCTGGGATAAAACAGGCAGGGCTTGAAAAGTGCCCTGCACACTCTGGCTGCTGCCTGAGCAGGGAATTACAGCCCAGAGGAAAATGGAACTCCAGCATTTTTGCCCTTTCTAATTCCAAACTACCCCCACTCCCCAGCACCAGTCCCTGCTGGGAGGGTTTATGGAGCAATTCCAGTCAATGCCAGGCCTGGAATTCCCAGTGCAGAGCTGAAAGTCACGGAGCCCCTGTACAAAGGCACACTCAATTAACTCAATTAACTCAATTAACTGAGAGTGCCATAATTTCTGTGCTATAATTTATATATATTTCACCAATTAAATCATCATAAAGTCACTCCCAGGCCTTGGTGGGCAGGAGGTGTTAGAACCTGGGGTGCCATTTTCAGATTTTCTGTGTTTTTAAGAACAGACCCTCAAAAAATCAATATTTTTGACCTAAAGCCATAGAGAAAGCTTCCAAAATTGATGAATAACACTAAAATGATAGGTGTGGAGTTTGAATAGAAGTGTGTAATACCACACAGTAGAAAACTTAATAGTTTAGGGTTTCAGAACATAGTCATATATGTAAAACTAATTAGACAAAAAATCCACAATGCCAGACACAAGTAATTAGCTATTAAGATAAAAATAAAAATAATTTAAGTGTCATTTCTCTAATTTGATAATTTTTCCTTAGAAAACCTTGTACAGATGGATACAAAATAATTTTTATAATTTACTGGCAAGTAATTAAACAGATTTTAAAAATTTATTTATATAGTTTGACAATATACTATATTTGTCTTATTTATTTATATCTTATTATACAGTATTTTACTTATAGTAAAATGTTACACAGTATTTTACTTATTAGCAAAATACTGTAGAATTCACAGCTTGAATTTATTTTATTTATACAGTTTATTTATATAGTTTAATAATATACAATATTTTTATTTATTTATTTTATATGCTTTATTATTATACAGTATTTTACTTAGTAAAATACTGCAAAACTCACGGCTTGGGAAATTGCAATATAAAAATATATATGGTATATATTTTAATATAACTATATAACTATAAAAATATCTATTATTTACAATATATGAATATATTTTATATTTAAATATATAAAAATATAAAAATATATTTTGTATATAAAATATAAAAACTATATTATATATAAATTAAAATATATTTTAAATTAAGATTTAATTTTATTTGCTGTAGAACTCAGCAGCTCTCAGCTGTAGAACTCACAGCTTGGGAAACTGCAACATATATAACTGCAATAGTATATCTATAATTATATCTATATTATATCTATAGTATATCTATATAATATATCTATAGTATATCTATATATATAGTATATCTATAGTATATCTATATAATATATCTATAGTATATCTATAGTATACTATAGATATATTATATATATATAATATATATATAGTATATCTATATATATAGTATATATATATCTATATATCTATAGTCATATCTATATCTATAGTATATCTATAGTATACTATAGATATATTATATCTATATAATATATCTATAGTATATCTATAATATATAGTATATATATAGTATATCTATACAATATATCTCTAGTATATCTATATATAGTATATATATAGATATCTATATATCTACAGTATATCTATTAATATAAATAAATAAATATAGAATATCTATCATTTAAATATGTGAATATATTTTATATATCTAAAATGTAAACATATAAATTACATAAATAAAATAAATTTGAAACAGAAATTTAATTTTATTTGAAAATAAAATCCATTAAAGATAAACATATGAGTCTAACCACAAAACACCATCTCAAACACCTCCAATCCCAACCTTGACAGAAGCAACAAGCCCAAGAACCAACATTCAGGGGTGAGCTCAGAGCCTCCAAGGGGGATCCCTGAGCCCCCTGAACCCCCTGGAGCCCCAGGCAGGGATTGCAGGGCCTGGGACACTCACCTTGTCACAGCCACGTGCCTGTTGGCCTCCCCTCGTCGATGACATCCAGAACCTCCTCAGGGCTGGACACAAACCTCTCTGTACAGCCCTGGGGACAGGAGGGGCAGTCAGCAGCGTTCGTTTAGCACTAATGAGCACTAGGTAATTAGGAGAAGCATCAGCAGCCCCAGGATCCCACAGACCCAACGCCGCCTCGGGGTGGCTTCCAGGGAAATTGGGAGCCAATTTCCTCCCACAGGGTTAAGGTCTCAGTGAAATCCAGACACACAGCATGAAATTTTTCCACAGAAAACATGTTGTTCCGTGTTATTCCATGAAAATTTTCAATAACAACACATATTCCTAATTTGGGTTAGATTTCATACCCAAGTTAATTTAATTTAATCAACCCCAAGTTAATCTTTCTCCCTCAAACTACAATGCAACAAAGTCCTTCTCTCTCCATGCAATATTACTGAATCAATTATTTGATCAATTCCTTTTTGCTCCTCAAGCTGAGAATAAACAGAAAAATATTTTATATATATTATTTAGGCTCACATATGTTCACATCAAGCATATTGCATTCGAGTGAGGGCGCAGAAAGTCATCAAACAAATTCCTAACCCAACCAATCTGTTCTGAAATATTGAGAGATTACAGCGCCCATGCAGCAAAATATTAAAGAACAAAATTCCTCAAGTTGTTCTCTTTCATATCTGACATGAAAGGGGAATCCGAATACTTAAAATTTAACAGCATCCTAACAAAATGGCAATGTTCAAAGTCAGGAGAATGAAACAAACATGATTCAAGGCCATTAATATTTCAGGAAACTTGTTTAAAGCCAGGAACCAACACAACTTGAACATTCAAGGCTTCAAACAGGAGTTATTTCAGCAAATAACACTGGGTGCAAGTGGAAATGTGCAAATAAATGCATTTGTGGGAAAGAATGAAAAGCTGGGGGTTAAATTATTCTTTTACCTTAACATAGGGGACTCTGTTTTTATCTTCATGTACAGCAAGGTTTGTCTTGGACACTGGAGAGAGACGTGGAGATCATCAGGAATATTCCAGAGGCAACAAACAAATAAATGAATAAATAAAGTGCCAGCTCCAGGCTTGACAGACACATTTTGGGGATGGGAATTTGTATTTGAGATCTGCATTCAAAAAAAAACCCACAGAAATTCCCCACTCCTTACGAATCTCCAATATTTCCGACACACAGGAATCGTTTCCTGCTCTGTCAATTTTGTACCTGCTCATTTAAATTTAACTTTGGGGCACAAAAGCTTTTATTTATTTTTTAAAATTTATTTTTTATTGATCAATTTTGTTTATTTTGTGAATTAAATAAACCCAGGACTGAGCTGGGCTTTGGCAAAGCAGAGGAGACAGGAGAGAAACCTGGAATTCAGAGCATTCACAGACATTTCTACCTTCACAGAAATTTCTACCTTCACACGTTTCTCACTTTACACATATTTCTATGTTTACAGCCATTTCTACCTATACAGCCATTTCTATACTTACACGTATTTCTACCTTTACACATATTTCTGTTTACAGCCATTTCTACCTACACAGCCATTTCTACCTTTACAGAAATTTTTTATATTTACACATATTTCCACATTTACAGCCCTTTCTGTCCTCACACTGATGAACAAAACTCACTTTTATCACCACACAACCTGCAGAGACACGAGCTGTGAGAGAAGCAGATGCTCCTCCCCACCACCCTCCCTGCCAGAAGAAGCAGGGGATCATTCCCAACCACTCCCTGCACTGTGGAATTTAATTTTTCTATCATTTTTCCCTTGAAGAGCAGCCCTGGGCAAGCCCTGCCTGCAGGCTGTGGGATCTCAGAGCTCTGAGATTCACAGCAGAGCTCGTGCTCTGCAGAGGCAGGTGCACAGCATCAGGTGCCTCAAACTGCCAAATTCTCCAGTTTAAATTTAATCCCCCCCCACCCCAAATAAAGTCACTGCTCCCCCTTTGCTGCACGGATGAAGCCAAGGCACTCAAATAAAACTCAGAACTTACCATCAAGCAGGTCCCTGATTTTGTCCAAATATATCTCAAAGTAGGAAACCTAATTAAATAATCACAAACACCACAGATTTAAACGTTGCTGATTTAATGCCTTGCTGCCTCTGTGTTTCCATCCCCGTCAAGGCACCAAACTAAAAATAAAACCCCACCTCCCACACAGCTGGAGTTCCATCTTTGATGGGAACACATTTGTACCTTGAATGATTTACAAGCCATTGATCTTCCTCCATTTATCAATGGAAAAGTACACAAAAAAAAAAAATCTGCAGGCAAACCTTCTCTTCTTTTTTCTTTTTTTTTTGTAACATAGGCAAAATTGACAAAAAAATTATCAAACCAACCCAGCTCCTGCCATATCTGTGCAGCTGCAGGTTTGAGGATTGCACAAATTGTACATTGATTTTCACCCCCCAGAAAACAGAGAGCACCTTCACCATTCAATTTCCATAAATCTCAGCACTATACATTAAATTAAACTTTTAAATGAAGCACATGTGGTGCTTCTGCCTTGAATCAAATCCAAAGGAGAAGATGAAAATGAGCTTTGCTGTAACAGAGAGACAATTGTCCTCAAAAAAAAAAGGAAAAAAAAAAGAGAGGAGAATGATTGAATGAATGAGTTTTTTATAAAATGGGATTTGATTCACAGAAGGAAACAGAAATGTGTGAGGGGAGTAGGGCCTAACCCTTCCCTAATTAAGGTTTGTCCAGATTATTTGGCTGGATCACCACATGGCTGCATTCTAGGTATCAATAAACCCCCTGGCATTTCATAAAATGCCATTTTCTATCATCTGAAAAATAATATCTGGGCTTCTTACACAGATGAGTTGAACTTTCCTCGTGAAACTGTGATTTAATACGAATATATTTTGAATTTTTGCCTTTACTTCCCCATTTGAAGCCCTCCTCAGGACCAGCTGATTCCCAGTTAGGCCAGACTTAATATTTCACATTGAGAACCCCCATTCCTACAGAGAGAGACCAAATTCTGAATGGATCCCCATTAGAGGGGGGGAGGGAAAAAATGCCATTAATTTTCAGGGCCTCAGTTATTCAATGATTATTAGTTCAATCATCAGGAGAGTGGGACAGTTTGGTTAAACCCAGGCTGACAGAACATTTCTCTCCCTGACAGCTCAGGCAGCTTTTTTTGGGAGAGATTCATCAGCTCTGCTGGGAAATCTTTGGGAAAATTGTGGGATTTCCAATGGGACAGGACAGGAATTCCCTCCAGCTCGGGGTCTCTGTGGAATTGCAGCAGGCAGGAAAGATTTCCAGAGGAGAGGAGGGATCAGATGGAAATTCAGAGAGGTCTCTCCATATTTTACAATCCAAGGTCTCTGCAAGTATTTCTTGGTTTATTTGGAATATTTTCAATTACAATTTGGAATATTTTTTCATTCCCAATACCCAACCAAGCCCTTCCAGATGCTGATTCAGAGGTCCAAGACGACTAAAATAATAATAATAATAATAATTTATAGACAGACATTTCTGTCCTCACACTGATTAACTTTTACAAATAATTGTGTCCTCATATTGATTAACTGTTACAAATAATTGTGTCCTCACACTGATTAACTTTTACAAATAATTGTGTCCTCAGACTGATGAACTTTCACAAATAATTCTGTCATTACACTGATGAACTTTTACAAATAATTGTGTTCTCACACTGACTAACTTTTACAAATAATTGTGTCCTCACACTGATGAACTTTCACAAATAATTCTGTCCTCACACTGATCAACTTTTACAAATAATTGTGCCTTCACATTGATTAACTTTTGCCAATAATTGTGTCCTCACACTGATTAGCTTTACAAATGTTCATCCAGGGACACTTCAAGGGATTTAGTGCAAACGGCACTAAAAAGTAAATGAACTTTTAGTTAATTCAAAGTTAGTAAATCTAACTTTTAGGTCCAAAAAGCTCCACTCTCAGTGAGCAGCAGGAGAAGGGACGGTGGCTTCACACCCAGCTGGGCTCAGCTACTGCAGCTTTCAGGTCTGGCTTGGTTTTGACACAGAAAACTCCTTTTCCCTGCAATCCATGGCAATTATTTCACTGAAAATCCCATTTTACTGGTGTCTGCTGGGACAGAAGCTCAGCCTGACCCCAGAGCTCCCCAGGACCCCACATGGGCAGGGGGAATTCAATTCTTCTCCCAAGAATTTGGGAGCTCACGTGGCTGGGATCAAGGAAAGGACACAAAAAAAAAAACCCTGCACCACCATCAGAAGGAATTCAAAAATTCCATGGCCTGCCCATCTCCCCACCTTCCATCCCACACCCTGGAGACAGCATGTCAGGATTTTCCCAAATGTCCCTGCTGTTTATGGTCAGAACCAGCAGGGCTCAAGCTCTGGAGAAGCTGCACTAAATCAGTTTTTGGTTCCAGCAAACCTGAAACATCAGATTTGCTGGAACCAAAAAAAAGCAACATCAGTAATAAATCTTGAAATTCGTGTTGTAAAAGAGATGGAGGAGGGAAAAAAAAAACAAAACACAATAGAAGGTCCCAAGGCAGATTTCCCACGGGCTTGTCCCAGCCAGGCCATAAATCAGGAATTTATGATTCCATCTAAATTGCACCCAAAAATTCCACCAGAACGTACCTTGATGTGGAACTCCAGGTTCTCATCCATGGAGTAGATGTGGTCGAAGATGTCGTGGGCGATCCTGGGGATGATTCCCATCAGCTGAGGGTCGTGGAGCTTCCCCTGGGGACACAACCCCAAAAGTGACACGGGAATCCCACTGCTGCCTCGTTTTATTGATGGATGGTATATAGGGGGTTATATGGGAGGGCCTTATTGATTTTATAGATAGATTAATCTGTATTTTAGACTGTATTTAAGGAAATCCAGGTGTAAATCCTGAAGTGTGAGGGGCACTCAGCCACAGCTAGCACTGTTTAAAATCAGTAGAAATTTCTGTTGATTGTTATATTTAAAATATTTAAATAATATTTTAATGTTATAATATTTAAAATCATTTTACTGGGTTACATATATATATATAAATAAAAAAAATATGTAGATATACATGCATATATATGTGTATATATGTGTACATATGTGAATGTGTATATATATGTATGTGTGTATATATATATATATATGTAGGCATATATAAAAATCTATATTTTGGCCTTAATTTAAGGAAATCCAGGTGTAAATCCTGAAGTGTGAGGGGCACTCAGCCACAGCTAGCACTGTTTAAAATCAGTAGAAATTTCTGTTGATTTTTTATATTTAAAATATTTAAATAATATTTTAATGTTATAATATTTAAAATAATTTTACTGGGTTACATATATATATATAAATAAAAAAACATATGTAGATATATATGCATACATATGTGTACATATGAGTACATATGTGTATGTGTATATATATATATATATGTAGGTAGGTAGGTATATATATAAAAATCTATATTTTGGCCTTAATTTAAGGAAATCCAGGTGTAAAACCTAAAGTGTAAGGGACACACAGCCACAGCTGCCATTATTAAAATCAGCAGAAATTTCTGTGGGTTTTTATTAAAAATAATAATTTTATTATATTTTTTAATTTATTTTATTTTCTATTTTTATATATATGTATGTGTATATATAAAAACCAATATTTTAGACTATTTTTAAGGAAATTCAGGTGTAAAAGCTGAAGTATAAGGGACACTCAGGCACACCTGCCACTGTTTACATCAGTAGAAATTTCAGTGGATTTTAATTATTATTATTATTGCATATTTTTTATATTATGTATTATTATTGTTATTTTTATTTTAGATATATGTATGTATGTATATATTAAAAAATCAATATTTTAGACTGTATTTAAGGAAATCCAGGTGTAAATCCTGAAGTGTGAGGGACACACAGCCACAGCTGCCACTGTTTAAAGTCAGTAGAAATTTCTTTGGAGAATTATTATTAGTATTATTAGTATTATTAGTATTAGTATTATTAGTATTATCACTATTATTAGTATTATTACTATTGTTGTCGTTATTACTATTGGTATTATTACTATTGCTATTATTTATTACAATATTTTATTATATATAATTATATAAGTTAGATAATATTTCATATATTATATAATGTATAATATATATTAATTTTACATATTACTATATAAAATTATGGTTATTTTTATTACATGTATATTTAGCCTGTATATGTAAGTATATATTTTAAAAACTCTATATTTTAGACTATATTTAAGGAAATCCAGGGGTAAAATCTGAAGTGTGAGGGACACTCAGCCACAGGTGCCACTGTTTAAAATCAGCAGAAACTTCTGCGGAATTTTTATTTAAAATAATAATTCAGTATTAGCAGCAGTAGTAGTATATTTTATTATTATATTTTGTTATGAAATATAATTATATATTGTGGTTTACTTAGATAAATTTGTGATTTATTTAGATAAATTTGTGGTTTAGATAAATTTGTGATTTATTTAGACAAATTTGGGATTTATTTAGCTCCTTCCCACCCAACGGATTTAATTTAGATTTCATGTTCCCCAGTACCTCCATGGTGTGTGTTTTTCCTGACGAGGTCTGTCCATAGGCAAAGATGGTGCCATTGTAGCCCTCCAGAACATCTGCAAGAAGAAGGAAAACAATTAAAACTCTTCAATGACACCCTCAAGCTGAATAATCTGCATTTTTCCAAGTGTTTACAGTGCTGAAGCTGAAATGGGAAGCAGTTTGTGCAATAAAAATGGGGAAAATATGAAATATTGAGCTAATTTTAGGCTAAAAAATCACAATAAAATTTAAATCCGAGAATTACAGGATTATTGGAATATGTCTCCCTTACTGGGAGGACAGTATCTCAGGACATCAAATATCAGCCAATATATCTGTGGAATACGGGGAACAAAAAGCTGGATTTAAATACAGCATTTAAAACCAAAGCTGGACTGCATTTAAACCCTGGAGAAAATTCAACAAATTCAAATAAGATATTCTTTATTAAAAACTCCACATTCTGTTTTCCACTTCTGTACCCCAGTTCACGGCCTCATTAATTTCCAAACCCTCTGCAAAGCAAGGAGAAAGGAATTTGAAAATCAGCTTCTCTCACGGCAGAATGAATAATTTGATATTGGGTTCAGAGAGAAAAATATCGACTTTGCAGAGGTTAATGCCCAATTTCTGCAATCTCAGAGGGCTGTAAATTGTATTTTGTGGTGTTTCCCATGCTCTGGATCTAAATTAATAGAGGTTTCCAAGCAAAAAAAAAAAAAAATTATATTATATTATATTATATTATATTATATTATATTATATTATATTATATTATATTATATTATATTATATTATATTATATTATATTTTGCATAGTACATATTACATAGTATATATTACATAATATATATCATATATTACATACTACATAATACATATTATATATTAATTATATATATTATATATTATATATTATATATTATATATTATATATTATATATTATATATTATATATTATATTACACTACATTATTATTATTTTATATATCATACTACATCATATCATATTTAGCATATATATTATATAGTGTATATATATTATATAGTATATATTACATATTATAAATTAAATAAAATATACAATAATATTATATAATTATGTAATATACAATATATAATATATATAATTATATAATATATATTACATTCTATATACTATATGATATATCATATACATAAAATACATTACATATATATTTAGCAAAAATATTAAATTATATTATACTATATATATTATACATTATATTAAATTAAAGTATATTTTATATCATATATATTATATATAAAATTAAATGGTATTAGATATTTTATTTTTATTAATTAAATTATATTGTTTACATAAATACACAAATAATCTCCTTATTTGCACCTCCATGGAGGTGCTCCAGACAGGAAGGAAGGTGAAATAAAATACATCAGAAAAGTATAAAATGAATCTTGAACTCGAAGAGAATGCCAAAGTTAGAGGCCACAATTACTGCCCTTCTGGAATTAAGAATTAATTTTTAATTAATTTAGCATCCTCATCTGATCACAGAAACAGAGACACTGCTTATCCTTGCTTTAAGGAAATAAAGTTTAAAATTTTTGATAATAAATAATGTTTGAATAGATTAAAAAATTCCCGTTGTAGTATTCCATATGGGATTGTTACTAATATTTCATCTTTGTGCCAAAATTGGTTAAATTAAAAAAAATTAGCTTGAATTAAAAACAAAAATGGAAAAAAGTGGGGAAAAAGGGGAAGAAGAAAGGTGAGAAAAGAGAGATGGAGGGAAAGGTGGGAATAAAGGGGTGTAAAGGGGAAAAAAGGAAAAATAAGGGGAAAAATAAATAAGGGGAAAGGGGGAAAAAGCAGGGAATAAGGGGGAAATATAAGGGAAAAAATAGGGGAAAATAATAGGGAAACGAAAAATAGGGGAAAAATAAAAATAAGGGGAAAATAATAATGGGGAATAATAATAATGGGGGGGAAATAATAATAGGGGGGAAATAGGGGGAAAATAGGGAGGAAAGGGTGAAAAATGGGGGGAAAATACAGGAAAAAGAATTGAGGGGGAAGGGTGAAAAAGGAGGAAAAGGGGGACAAAATGGGGGGAAAAGTGGAAAAAAGGTAACCTGGTTACCATGGCCAGGTGAATGCAAGGCACCAGCTGAGCTCATAGCCAGGGGGAAATAACCTGATTAATGAACTGTTATGTAAGAAAATTGCTCAGAATTTGCATCAATATTTGCATTTTGCTGGAGGAAGCAGAGATCAGCATTTTACCTTCCCAATTAGCAAAACCCACCTTATCCTCTTCAAAAAAAACCCCTAAAAAACAAAAAAACCCCAGAAGCCCTCTGCATCACCTGCAGTGAAAACAAGTCAGAAGTGTCAGCTTTGAGGTTATTTTTGGTGGAAGATTTTCCACCTTTAGTCATTTACAGACCATCTGCGCGCTGAACCCAGAAAGAAAAAAAACCCAGACAAAAAACCTGCACAAAAATCTAGAGGGAGAGGAGGAAAAAATCAGATTAAAAAAGACACTGAAGCAAGATCAGGTGGGATTATTAATCATTTCCAGAAAAAAAATAAATAATAAGTCCAAGTGTTTTTCTCAATTCCAACTCTCCCCTCAAGGATTTTCAGTTTTTCCCCAAAATTTTTCTCTGCTGCCTTTTTTTTCCTGGGTGGGCTCGGCCAGGTTGTCCCTGTATTTCTCTTCTTCACCCCAACTTTGTTGCTGGGGTGGGTTTTTTTTTTAACTTCTACTTAATTAATAAATATATTTATTACATACATATGTATATATGGAAATACATAATAAATTTAAGAAATTTTTAAAAATGAGACCACAAAGTTGCATTTTTTTTTTTCCTTAAAACTGCAAAAAAGAAGACGCCCTACAGCTCAGCATCTTCACTTTGATAGTTTGGTGTTGATAGTTTTATCAATATCAGCAAGGATGGATCATCCAGCACCAGAAACAAGTGTGAGGGTGATTATTATTTTTATATAATTATATAAATATTACATAAAATATTATTTAGATTATTATATAAAATATTATATATATTTTAAATTATGGGGGAGTACGGCCTGTGATTAAAATGCACCCAAAAAATTGGATTGTCACGTGAAAACCTTGAAATTTCCAGTTTATGAAGGTTTTGTTCCAAGAACCAGAGTGTTTTCCACGAGGTACCTGTGCTCTCATTCAGTTTGAAATTCAAACTCTCTGCATGCAGAGCCACTCCCAAACCAGGCCTTCCATGGCCCCACTCAGTTTTACATCCACTCTAATTTCACATACCCACTCTAATTTCACATACACTCAATTTACAGAAATCCCACACTCACCCTGCACTGAACTGCACCAAAACCCCACTTTTTGCCCCTTATATCCCAAAAACCAGATTTGTGTGGGATAACAAGGAGAGAACACGGAACAACTGCTGCAACTCCTTTAGCTCATTCCATTGGTTGTTTTTTTTTTCACCCAGACAACCCCTTAAAAAAAAAAAGAAATACTTGGAGTTACCGATGCTAAACTCTCCAAACATTCATTATCCAGAGTTTAAACAGCTGGAGGGCACAGAAACATCCTTTTCCCTGCCCCGAGGAGGGACAATGGGCAAGGACAACACCTACCTTTGACAATCTGCTTGGCACAGGCATTATAAACTTGTTCCTGGGTTGTGTTGGGAGGTAACACCCTGTCAAAGACATAGGGCTTCCCTTGCTGCAAAACAAAAAAAAAAAAAAGAGAAATTCCATGAGATAAAGAACTTTTCTTGCACTTTTCCAGCCTGGAATGCAGGATTTCCCACTGGAAAATGAGCAGGGCACTGCACAGAGGGATATTTTGTGAACAGATGGGACATTTTGGGTGCTCCAATGCCATTTTTTTTTTCCTGTGGCTGGTAAATAAAAGGTGGCAGATGTTCCCTGAGTGCTCACACTGGGGTCACAGCCTTGGATGTGGGACACAATCAGCTGGAACTGCAGGAGCTGGGTATTTCCTTCCCCTCCTGGGAATTCAGGGGGAATAACCATGTAAATATTGGGGAATAAACCTGTAAATATTGGGGAATAAACCTGTAAATATCAGGGGAATAGCCATGTTAATATTGAGAAATAATCCCGTAAATATTGGGGGAATAGCCCTGTAAGTATTGGGGGAATAAACCTGTAAATATCAGGGGAAAACCAGAAAAATATTGGGGGAATAGCCATGTAAATATTGGGGGAATAATAATGTAAATATTGGGAGAATAATCCTGTAAATTGGGGAAATAGCCATGTAAATTTTGGGGGAATAAACCTGTAAATATTGGGGCAATCAACCTGTAAATACTGGGGGAATAACCCTGTAAATATTGGGGGAATTAGCCATGTAAATTTTGGGGAAATAGTCCTGTAAATATCAAAGGGAAAACCCTGTAAATATTGGGACTATAACCCTGTAAATATTGGGAGAATAATCCAGTAGATATTAGGGAAATTAACCTGTAAACACTGGGGAAATAGCCGTGTAAATATCAGAGGAATAATCCTGTGAATATCAGGGAAATAGCCATGTCAATATTGAGGAAATTTTAATGTAAGTGTTGGGGGAATAACCGTGTAAATATGAGGGGAACGATCCTGTAAACATTGGGGGAATAATCCTGCATATATTGGGGGAATAACCCTGTAAATATTGAGGCAATAACCCTGTAAATATTGGGGAAATAGCCAGGTAAATATTGAGGAAATTGTAATGTCAGTATTGGGGGAATAACAGTGCAAATATCAGGGGAATAATCCTGTGAATATTGGGGGAATAATCCTGCAAATATTGGGGGAATAGTTATGTAAATATTGCGGTAATAACCCTGTAAATACTGAGGCAATAACCCTGTAAATATTGTGGGAATAGTTATGTAATATTGGGGAAACAGGCATGGAAATATTGTGGGAATAATCCTGTAAATATAGGGAGGAATAATCCTATAAATATCAAAGGAGAAACCAAATAAGTATTGGGGCAATAACAGTGTAAATATCAGGGGAATAATCAAGGGATTAACCCAGTGAATATTGGGAGAATAATCCTGTAAATATTGGGGGACTAGCCATGCAAATATTGGGGCAATAACCCAGTAAACATTTGCAGAAGTTTTTTTGTTCACTCCTACAAACCAGTGAAAGCTGTGCTGTAAGAACAGCCCAGAGCTGAGAAAAAATGAAATTTGCTGTCCTGAGTTCTGCCGAGCCCAAGGTGACCCAGAGCTGTCCCAGCACAGTCCCAGCACCCCAGTGGTTTCATTTCCCTGCTGGAAACACAAATGTGCCACCAAAAGCACAGCTCAGACCCAAACCAGGAGCCCAGCCCAGCCACGGCACCCTCAACTGGGATTTTATTCAGAAATTGCTGATTTTATTCAGGGATTGCTGGGATTTTATTCAGGGATTGCTGGGATTTTATTCAGGGATTGCTGGGATTTTATTCAGGGATTGCTGGGATTTTCACCCCCAGCACCAACAAATCATTTCCCACATTGTGGGAAGGGTTCCACAATGACATTTTAGGGGACTGGTGTCACCCCAAGCCCCACAATGACATTTTGGGAGGGCTGGTGTCACCCCAAAACCCACAGTGACATTTTCGAGGGCCTGGTGTCACCCCAAACCCCACAATGACATTTTGGAGGGGCTGGTGTCACCCCAAACCCCACAATGACATTTTGGGGGGGCCTGGTATCACCCCAAGCCCCACAGTGACATTTTGGGGGGGCTGGTGTCACCCCAAGCCCCACAATGACATTTTGGGAGGGCCTGGTGTCACCCCAAACCCCACAATGACACTTTGGAGGGCCTGGTGTCACCCCAAACCCCACAATGACATTTTGGGAGGGCCTGGTGTCACCCCAAGCTCCACAGTGACATTTTGGGAGGGCCTGGTGTCACCCCAAACCCCACAATGACATTTTGGAGGGGCTGGTGTGACCCCAAGCCCCACAATGACATTTTAGGGGACTGGTGTCACCCCAAACCCTGAGCTCCCTGATTCCCAAGTGACATTCCCACACAGATACACGAGAAAACCTTGATCCTTCCTTGCCACAGCTGTCACTGCTCACAAGGCACACACACCCCTAAAAATCAGATTTTTGTGGCACCTCAAGGGCTGATCAATCCCTCACCCCCCACACAATATTTCCATTTAAGTCACAAATTCTTCATCCCAAATGGATGTGCAGCATCCTCCTCACCTCCCATCACAGCTCCTGCTGTTCCCCCTTTGCCAAGGCACCACGAACCACAAAACCAAGACAAATTAACCCCTTCAGAGCCGAGGAGGTGGCTGGAACCCCATTCCAGCTGAGGCTCTGCTCAATTCACCATTTTTGTCACATTTTGATTCCATTTCCAGGGATCCCACCAGGAGCTCCTGCTCCTCCAGCTTGGGGAAAAGGAGGCAGGGAGGGGTGAGCCTGTGATGTGTGAGCCTGTTTCAGCCTCAGGTTTGGAGTTCCAGGATGAGGAGGGGGTTTACAAGCAATTCAGGAGATAATTCCAGGTTTGGGGACACAAGAGGTGACGGCTGATTCCAGAGCTGCCCCATTGCCAGGAAACTGGGGGAGCAGCCAGCACCCACCCCAAATTCTGTCTCTCCACAGCTTCCCACACTGGGATGCTCCCAGCCAGCCAAAGCTCTGCATATTCCAGAACAACTTCCCAGAATTTCATAATTTTACCTCTTTACACCCATTTTTCTCATCCCAAGCTCCAGGCCAAAAATCCCACAGATACACAACCTCAAACATCCATTTATTCTCTGTTACCAGAGCATCCCACACCTGGAATGTCAGAGAGCCTCAAAAAAAAAAGGCAATTTTATCCTAATTGTGCCCCACACAGCTGGGAGAGGCACTGCCTGCAAATGGGATTTATCTGCCCAGGCTGAAAAGCTGCAAATGTAAAACAGCAGCCCATAAATGCGCTCCACAGGTCAGGTTTTTATGAGGTTTTTTTGGAAGCAGAAAGGCTGGAAAAATCTGAAGGAAAGAAAGGAATGTGAGGGATCACAGAGCATCTTCACTGCCTGCACACAATGAGAGCAGCTGGGGGTTTCGGGGAGGGGTTTTGTGCTTCAAATCCACATTAATCCCCATTTTTGTGTCCAGGAGTTCCCGGCTGGGCCTGTGATGTTGGAGGAATGTTGGGATCTCCCTGAGCCTTCCTTCTGCACCCCCAGCTCCTCGCAGCCACATCCACCCGGATTTATAGGGTTATTTGGGTTATTTTTGTCATCTCCTCCCTTCTGACAGGTTTTCCCCAAAGGGAACAAAAGCCACATCCACCCTACAAAGGCAACACCCTGCAGATCCAAGGGGTTTGCCCCAAAGCAGAAGAGAGAACGAGCAACCATGAAAATCCCGATTTTCAGCCCTTTTCCTCCTATTGTCACCATCACAAGTGACACAACTGCTTTATTTTTTTTCTTTTTTTTTTTTTTTTTGTTTCAAATGTAACCCATCCTGCATTAAACACCAAAAATCAGGCAGCAATTCAAGCAAAGAAGCAGCCAGAAAGAAAATGTTGTTTTCTGAGCCACGCCAACGATTTGATCGGCGCACCTCCATGCATTATTTCCCAAAGTTTCTCAGACATGCAGTGCATTATCTGCCACCCATAAATCACATTTCCCTTCCTTGCAGCAGACCCCCTGCCAATCTGTTCCATTAGCTTGTGCTGCATAATGGCTGGGATGAGTGCTCTGAGCCACCCACACAATTCCTGCTGAATTGCAGCCACAGAGATGCTGCTCTGGATGCCACCAGCAATTCTGCTCAGGCACATTGACAATTATTATCCCACTTCTTCGGTCTCCTGTTGGGTTTAAAGGCGTTAAAAAATAATAAAACAAAGAGGATTTCACAAGCACAAAAAAGGATTTTCACCACAAACACGAAATTTACCCTGGCAATATCTCAGAGCAGCGCTGCCACCTGAAGCTGATGCAGCCTCAATTAAAGAAATTCAAAATAAACCAAACACATCTCATATTATATATAATATCAATATATAATTATATGTGAATATTACTATAACATATTAATATATTATAATAGACTGTGTTCTTACACTATATATTGTATGTACTATATATTGTATATATTATGTTAATATTTTGTATTACATACTGTATATTATATCATATCATATCATATATTATTATATTATATTATATTATATTATATTATATTATATTATATTATATTGTATTATATTATATTATATTATATTATATTATATTATATTATATTATATTATATTATATTATATTATATTATATTATATTATATTATATTATATTATATTATATTATATTATATTATATTATATTAAAACCATACTAAAGAAAGAGAAAGGAGACATCAGAAGGCTAAAAAAGAATGAATAATAAAAACCTGTGACTGACCAGAGTCCCGACACAGCTGGCTGTGATTGATAATTAATTAAAAACATTTCACATGGAACCAATCCAAGATGCACCTGTTGGTAAACAACCCCCAGACCACATCCCAAGCAATCAGATAATTATTGTTTACGTTTCTTTTCTGAGGCTTCTCAGGTGAAAAATCCTGCTGAATGGATTTTTCAGAAAATATCATGGAGGGAATTCTTTTTCTCAGAGCTCACAGGGATGCTGCAGCTCCAAGGCTGTTGCTGCTGGTAAAGCCCAAGAAATAACCAGGATCCCGTTCTCCTGAAGCCATTTATCTCTGCTGGGACTTGAAAACATGGTTGGAAACAAATGGAGGAAATAAAAGCAGGTCAGAAAACAACCAGCAAAATTAATTCAGCTGCACTGACTCAGGAAATGCTGCCGCCATCCCAATCTCAATTCTGTGCCAGCCCACCCCATAAAAACACTGAAATAGCAGCAAATCACCCAGGGGGTGACAATGCAGAATCCCTGAAATCCAGAATCCCTGAAAGAATCAAGAAATGAAAAAGGAAAGAAAGAATAAGGAAAGGAAAAGAATAGCAAATCTATCCAGAATAACCTGAATATGCCACCAAGTCAAACCAAAGCACCATAAAAAAACCCCCAAAAATCCCGAAATCTTGGTAATACTCCTAAAGCTCCTTTGGAAAATAAATGAAAGCAAGCAGCCCTGTATGAGCAGGCACTGCAGAGCATCTGGAGTCCAACCCAGCATTATTTGTGCAGAGAGGGGGCTCAATTATTGATTTCCCTTCTGCATATTTCTGTGGAGCTGCTCGAGTTTGGCTCGTGGCCACTGATCCCCTTTTCTTGCTGCCAGCAGAAGGAAGTTTTAACTCCTTGCAGGAAATCTCCTCCTCAGAAAGCATCATTTTATTTGGGTGTGGAACTGCAATTCAGGAAATCAAACCCTGGGAATTATTTTCAATTAAATAATTATTTTATTGCTTTCACCTGGAAAAAAAAAGGCTCCTCCAGAAAGGAAGCATAAAGATCTCCCAAAATAAAACTATTAAAAGAAATCCTCTTGAGCAATATTTTTGCATAATTCTGACACAGCAATACTCAAAGCAGCAGCTCTCTCATCATTATTGACCTGCACTGGTGCAACCAAGTCACTGCCAGACTCAAAATAATCCAAATTTTCTCCAGTTTTTACCAGGCTCCAGCATTTCAGCTGACCTAGTCCCTTACAGCAACGGGAAGAGAGAATCTGGAAATTCCTTTTATAAATTCTACACATTTCTATTTTATAAATTCTATAAAATAGATTATAAATTTCCACACAAAGCAGGTTTGGGGGAAGCCCCCAGGAGCCCAGCTGTGCCCTGTGTTAATGTTTATATTTGTTAAATCTGTCCCTGCCAGATCTCTGGGGTGATATTTATAGTTTTGACTTAATTCTTACATATTTCACCTTATGGATTCATGCCACAGTGTAATTTTTCTTAGCTAATTAAGTTATGACACACAAAGCTCCAGTACTGCATTCTAATTTCTTTGTTTACCTTTGTAGTTATTTCAATTTTTTATAAATATTTTAAACTCTAAAACTCTAAACTTTTACTTGGTTTCTACTTTTAACTAGAAATACACTATAGAAACTATACACACAATATAAATACACTATAGAAAATAAATATACTACAGAAATTATACATATACTAGAAATACACTACAGAAAATAAATACAATATAGAAACTATACATACACTAGAAATACACTACAGAAAATAAATACACTATAGAAACTAGAAATACACTAGAAATGCACTATAGAAATTATACACACACTATAAATATACTATAGAAAATAAATATACTACAGAAACTATACATACCCTAGAAATACACTATAGAAATCATATATATACTATAAATACACTACAAAAAATAAATGCACTAAATTAAATATACATACACTAGAAATACACTGCAGAAAATAAATATCCTATGGAAATTATATATACACTAGAAACACACTATAGAAATTATACATACACTAGAAATACACTATAGAAATTATACATATATTATTAATACATTATAGAAAATAAATATGAATAGAATAAATAGAAACTATAAAAAATAAATAAATAGAAACTAATAATATTAAAACAAATAGAAATTATGCACACACTAGAAATACACTATATAAACTATAAATATACCATAGAAACTATACATTCCCTATAAATACACTACAGAAAATATACACACACTAGAAATAGACTATAGAAACTATAAATATACTATAGAAACTATAAATATGCTATAAATCCACAATAGAAAATAAATATACTGTAGAAACTATACATACACTATAAATACACTATAGAAATTATACATATACTATTAATACATTATAGAAAATAAATATGAATAGAATAAATAGAGACTATAATAAATAAATAAAAACTAATAATGTTAAAAACATTATTACATAGAAACATAGAAACAGAGCTTAGAAGTTTCAGCAGAAACATTCTGGGCAAGTAAGAAGCCATTGGACAAAACTATCCACAGTGCAGCAAATTTAAGTAAAAGTGATAGGTCAGAAAAGCAAAATAAACCCTGTGGCAGCTGTCTGTTGGTTTACAAAGTTCTATATTGTCTTGTAATGAAGAAACCTGTGACTACTCTTGAGCTATGGCCAACTGCTACAATCTCACAGCCCCTGGGACTGATGTTTATCTGAGCAATAAATTATTTTTAGCTCGCAAATTGTCCCATCCCTTGATTTCTACAATGACAGGGCAGCAGAGTGCAGGCTGGGCTCTGTCCCAGCCAGATTTGATCATTCCTGAAGCCCCAGGCAGCACAAGAACAACTGCAGCACCTCTAAAAGCACAAAGTGTGCAAAGGTTAAATAAACCCTGCCAAACTCCATGGCAGAGCTGAGCTCTGCACCCCAAATCCACGGTTAAACCTGGCCCAGCACCCCAAGGAATGCAGGGACAGCCGTGGGGGGTTCAGTCTGGGAGGTGCCCAGGACCAGGTGAGGGATGAGAGTCTGACTGCACGTTCTCAGAAGGCTGATTTATTATTATATTATTATAGAATATATATTATATTCTATATAATATATTCATATTTATACTTATAATCACAATATATTATATATTTATAACATATATATTACATTATCATATAATTATATCTATTACTAACTATATACGTATATAATATATAAACATATGTATTATAAATAAAATAAACAATGGCTAATTTTAAGGAAAACACAAACATCCCATATTTATATTATATATTTATATATTATACATTTTATATGTTATGTTTATAGTATATATTTATTATTATATTATATATTCATATTTATACTTATAATCACAATATATTATATATTTATAGCATTATATATTACATTATCATATAATTATATATATTACTAACTATATACGTATATAATATATAAATATATGTACTATAAATAAAATAAACAATGGCTAATTTTAAGGAAAACACAAACATCCCATATTTATATTATATATTTATATATTATACATTTTATATGTTATATTTATAGTATATATTTATTATTATATTATATATTCATATTTATACTTATAATCACAATATATTATATATTTATAACATATATATTACATTATCATATAATTTATATATTACTAACTATATAAGTATATAATATATAAATATATGTATTATAAATAAAATAAATAATGGCTAATTTTAAGGAAAACAGAAACATATCATATTTATATTATATATTTATATATTATACATTTTATATGTTATATTTATAGTATATATTTATTATATTATATATTCATATTTATACTTATAATCACAATATATTATATATTTATAACATTATATATTACATTATCATATAATTATATATATTACTAACTATATACGTATACAATATATAAATATATGTATTATAAATAAAATAAATAGTGGCTAATTTTAAGGAAAACACAAATATCCCATATTTATATTATATATTTATAGCATATATTTATAGCATATATTTATAGCATATATTTTTATATTTATAGCACATTAATATAATATAATATAATGTAATATAATAGTATAGTATAGTATAGTATAGTATAGTATAGTATAGTATAGTATAGTATAGTATAGTATAGTATATTACATCATAGTATATTATATCATAGTATATCACAGTATATCATAATGTATTATATAATAATTTATTATATAATATCATATCATATTTTTCCCCCAGCTCCTCCCAGCATTCCCACCTTCCTGCTGCACACACAGGGCACAGAAATAAGGGTTTTTTCATGCTTTGTTTGAAATTTAGGGCTGAATTTACTCCATAATCCTCAGCAAATCCGGGCTGCACACACAGCCAGCCACACAGGGAATAAATCCTCCTTCACCAACACAAACAAACATTTTATTTCATCCAGGAGAATGTTTCCCCACGTGCTCCTGTGTAGTGAGATTAATTCTGCTTCCCAGATCTGTTTGCAGCGCTGAACTGCTCCTGCTTTGAAGTGAAATCGTGAGAGATGCCAGGAAGGGAGAAACAACCAAACCAAATAATCAAACCAAGCGACAGCAGCTCCACACTGGGGATTTGTGGGTGGCCCAGAAAAGGGGAAAAATACAAAAAAAAAAAAAAAAAAAAGCATAGGGAGGGGTCCTGAGAGGAGAAAATCAGGTGAAATGCAAGATGAAAAGGAGAAGAAAGGAGAAGATGAAAAGTAATAGAAGGAGAGAAGGGGAAAAGGAGAAAGGTGAAAAGTAAGAAAAGGAAAGAGAAGAAAAGTAATAGAAAAGGAAAGAGGAGAAAAGTAATAGAAAAGGAAAGAAGAGAAAAGTAATAGAAAAGGAGAGGGGAAAATAATAGAGAAGGAGAGAGGGGGAAAAGTAATAAAGAAGGAGAGAAAGGGGAAAGTAATAGAAAAGGAAAGAAGGGAAAAAACAGAAAAGGAGAGAGGGGAAAAGTAATAAAAAAGGAGAAAGAGGAAAAGTAATAAAAAAGGAGAGGGGAAAAGTAATAAAAAAAGAGACAAGAGAAAAATAACAGAAAAGGAGAGAGGTGAAAAGTAATAGAAAATGAGAGAAGAAAAAAGTAATAGAAAAAGAGAGAGGGGAAAATAATAGAAAAGGAGAGAGAGGGAAAAGTAATAAAGAACGAGAGAAAGGAAAAGTAATAAAGAAGGAGAGAAAGGAAAAGTAATAGAAAAGGAGAGGGGGAAAAGTAATAGAAAAGGAGAGAGGGAGAACAGAAATACAAAATAAAAGGAGGTGATGGGCTAAAAGGCCTTGGGAGAGAGAAGCAGGGGATGGATGTGACTGGAGGTGCATTAACCAAATTCCAGGTGATTTTTGGGAGGGTTTTTGGCAGATCCTCCCCAGTGAAGGAGGTGAGAGCCCCCCAGCCCTGGGAGGAGCTGCAGCATCTCCCCCATCCATCCCCCTGCTCCCAATCCAGCAGGGATTGCAGCAGTGCAGGCAGGGAAAAAAGGAGAAAAAAATAACAAAAAAAGAGATTACAGCTGCAGAAACAGGCAACTTCTGCAACAGCCTGGCTAAAAATACTCCCTAACCCAGTTCCCCCATTTCAGAGAACTCTGCTGCTCAGCCTCTCCTAAACTGGGGAATAATCCACAGCCAGGATAATTCCTGTGTGGCTTTGAAATTCAACTTTCACCCCTCAGAACCAGAGGTTTGCAGCTCGGGAGCTGCCAAAACCAGAATTTGCTGACTGGAAAATGCTGATATAGAAAAATATCTCTGGAATTTCTTTTGAAGGTCCTGGGGTGATTTAATGTGGGTTTGGTATCAAATCCTCCTGGTGCAGGAGAAATGTTCTCAGCAGCTTCAGAAGCAGCCCAGTTATCCAAGGTTCACCCCATTCCCTGAGCTTTTACACCATCATCACAACCAGGCAGTGAAAAGGGAATTCTCTCAGCACAGAGAGGGAAAATGAATCACTTTCAGCAAAGAATACTATGAAATATTTAAGGTTTTGTCTCTGGGCACTCATTTCTCATGGGGGAAAAAAAAAATTCCACATTCCTGGTGTCATGGCTCTGTCTCACAGGTGGAAAATTGACATTTTCTGGAGCTCTCCTGTCACCAATTATTGATATTTTAACAGCAATCTGATGACAACCACAAGCATTTCCCATAAAAACAGAAAAAAAATTAAGTTTTAAGATTTTTTTTAAATCCAAAAACCAATGAGGCCATAAATATATAGAAATATATAGAAATATATAGAAATATATAGAAATGGACAAACAAAACCAGGAATCCATCAGCAATCCCACACCTTTAAGGCTGTGAGGGATCCCATTTTGGATATTCTGAGGTAATTTTTTGCTGTTGTTTGCTTTGTTTTGCCAGGATTATTTAAGCATGCAATGTTTCCACACTGCAGAGCCCAATAAAACTGAATTAAGGCGTTTTTTCAGTTCACACACAAGCACCATTATCCCACAGGGGAGCTGGAAAAACAAACAAACCCAGAGTGTCAAACCATCCCTGGGCAGCTCCAAATCTCTTTTCTGGCCTTTAAAAGGTTGTAGCAACACCAAATCAAGCAAAAAAAAAAAAAAAAAAAAAAAAAAAAAAAAAAAAAAAAAAAAGGAAAATAAAGAGAATATCTGGGAGGTAAGTATGGGTGACTTTAAAATGAAACATGTCAAGCTCGAAGAACCCAACAAAAACAAAATCCCTGGAGGTGTTAATAAAAATACAACAAACCACAAGTAACCCGCCCTGTCCAGGAGGGATCTTCTGAGGAAAAGGTTCACTCCAAATTCCAAATAAACTCCTGCATCCAGCTAAAGCAGCCAGAATTTAACCAGGAATGCCTCAGCACCCCGAGGAAGCTGAGGGGGAAATGGGATCCTGTGGGGTTTTGGGAATATCTGGGAATACCTGGAGACACCTCAGGCAGCACGGAAAAAGAAATTTTGGAAGGAAACAAATCCCAAGGGAGGCATTTTGAGACACCCAGGGGTGTCAGCAGCAGAGTTAAAACCCTCAAGAAAAATCAAAATTAGATCATCTTTACTCCCAAGCCTGCTTCCCCACAGAAACTCCTACAGAAAAGAGAAAAGCAGGTCAATATTAAAGCCTCACAAATGGCACTGCACCCCTGATTTTCTCTTTTTGAACAGCTTTTATTCTCCTGGCAGAGAGAATAAAACTCCCCTCCTTTTATTCTCAATTTAAAGCCCTGAGCACACACAGAGCTTCCCTGGGGCAGGGAGCCTTGGGGAGAATCCTCTCCAGGGGAGCACACAAAGCACCACAAAACAACCCCAAAAAGCCCAAATCTCACTGCACCAGGCTCAAAAGACACTTGGCAAAACAAATCCAAGCCCCAGGGGTCGATTTGGGCATCCCAAGGGAAGGAAAAGCACTGGGACTACCCAGGAATGATGCTCAGTGTTCAAACCTGATCCCCCCAAAAAAAGAGGAGGTACCAGAGGGGGAAAAAAGACAACACAGGGTGGTTTAAAATTTTATTTTCCTGTGGTTTGACAATTCAGCTTGTTGGGATCCATCACCTGCATTCTAAGTTTTGAAGGTTTAAGTAAGAATCCATATTTTTGACAGGCTGGGTTTGGAGAAGGATGCCCTGAGGGGATTGGGAACAGGGGAGATAAAAAAAGCCCTGAGGAAACACAAAAGGGGAATTGCCTGGGTGAGGAATTGTGCTTTTCATTTGAGGTAAATCACCCTTCCTGCAGCTCCATCCATAAACAGGAGCCACTTTCACACCTGAGTTCCCAGCACTACTTTAGGGAGCAGAAAAGCAAACACAGGAGCAGCTCCATCCATAAAACTCACATTGATCCCAGCCCAGCCCTGACAGCCAGCCTGGAAAGGCAGGAATAAAAGCAGGAATAAAAGCAGGAATAAAAGCAGGAATATCCATTCCAGCAGGAGAACAGCTGAGGAGCCAAAGGAAAATCAAACAAACCCCCCAAACCACGCTGACCCCACAGAAATGGCTCAAACCCAGCAAGAATGGGTGAAGATAAAAGGATTTTGGTGTTTTGGGGAGTATCCCTGCCTTGGGAACAGCTCCCAAAATTGTGTCAGTTCCTGCAGAATCCCAGGAGCTGAGCTCTGTCTGAGGTTCTGGGGTTACACACAGGCACAGTGGAAAAGGAGAATATTTGGAGAAATCCTTATCAGCACAGATTTATTTCCAGTGACACTATGGCGCATTTGCTTCAGCACTTCATGGGAGTCTCCCTGCCACTAGAAATTAATATATTTCTTAATAAAATAATAATAAAATAAGAACCAAAACCAGAACCAAACCCCTCCTCAGTTACCTCCTCAGGCCCCTGATTGTGATCTTGCACACAAAATAAATGTGGAGCTCATGAATTGCTTTAAATATCAAATTTGGGAGCAGCCCCTTGAGCAGCCACACCATTCTCCAGGAAATGGGATTGGTTTTCTGCAGGGAATTTAAAAAGTGACCCAGAGCCAGTGGGACCGTCCTGGGTTTGCTCTTTCCCAAAGGATTCTGGAGGAAAAAAAAAGATGTTTGTATCCCAAAATTCCTTCTCAGCAAACCAAACCAATCCTTCTTCCCTTCAAACCAAACCCTGCCCCGTCCTTGTGGGAAATGGGTTTGTAAAGGACCCCCAAAACCTGGCTGAGAGCTCGCACAGCCCTGGGCAAAAAGTTTGCACAAAAATAAAAATAAAATTAAGTTTGTGTGCAAAGTCTGACACAAGGTGTGCTGGCTGAGGGAGGAATGGAATAGAGATGGGTGAGACAGAGATTGAACTGGAAACGAGTTTATAAAGATGGCATTGGAAAAAAAACCAGAGATTTTGGAGAATTAGAACTGTGAAAGATGCTTTGCAGCAAGACCAAGTGGGATATAATAAGAATATTAATAAGTAATATTAATAAATAACAATGATAAATAATAATTATATATAATAATAAAAACTATAACAATAAATCACAGTCATAATGATGATGGTGATGTAATAATAATAATAAATAACAATAAATTCTAATAAATATTATGAAAAAAATATTTATTATGGTGATGATGATTTGGGAGTCACAAGTCAATATAATAATAATAATAATAATAATAATAATAGTAGTAGTAGTAGTAGTAGTAGTAGTAGTAATAGTTTGTGCTAGAAGTATTAGCAGCATTTTGTGGCACAAGCTAACAGCTGAAAAACATTTCTAAGGGATTGTAACCAGGAAATAGGTGGAGAATTAGAACTGTGAAAAATGCATTGCAGCAAGACCACGTGGAGAATAAATAATAATAATAATAATAATAATAATAATAATAATAATAATAATAATAATAATAGTAGCCATTTATCTATTATCCCAAGAATTTTTTACCCACAGAGTGACAAGTGTCAAACAGCACCCAGAGATCTCTGCACAGGAGGGGTTTTAGAACATGCATGAACTCTGCTGACTTCACTGGCATACATGGAATAAAAGATAAAGCACAGGGGATGAAAATAAGCGAGAACCTCTCCACAAGACATTCCAAAAAGAAATTACATCAGAAAGCATCAAAAAAAATTTTAAAAATAAAATAAAACAAAACCCCAACCCTGCTCAGACAGGAATATACACGGAATAAAAGACAAAGCACAGCCAAATGTTTTAGGGATGAAAATAAGGGAGAACCTCTCCACAAGACATTCCAAAAAGTACTTAGAGCAGAAAGCATTAAAAATAAATAAATAAATAAAGAAAGAAAACAAAACCACAACCCTGCTCAGACAGGAATATACATGGAATAAAAGACAAAGCACAGCCAAATGTTTCAGGGATGAAAATAAGCGAGAACCTCTCCACAAGCAGAAAGCATTTGCAGCAGAAAGCCTTAAAAATATATATATATAAATAAATAAAACAAAACCATAACCCTGCTCAGACAGGAATATACATGGAATAAAAGACAAAGCACAGCCAAATGTTTCAGGGATGAAAATAAGCGAGAACCTCTCCGCAAGACATTCCAAAAAGTACTTAGAGCAGAAAGCATTAAAAATAAATAAATAAATAAATAAATAAATAAAACAAAACCATAACCCTGCTCAGACAGGAATATACATGGAATAAAAGACAAAGCACAGCCAAATGTTTCAGGGATGAAAATAAGCGAGAACCTCTCCACAAGACATTCCAAAAAGTACTTAAAGCAGAAAGCATTAAAAATAAATAAATAAATAAATAAATAAATAAAACAAAACCACAACCCTGCTCAGACAGGAATATACATGGAATAAAAGACAAAGCACAGCCAAATGTTTCAGGGATGAAAATAAGCGAGAACCTCTCCGCAAGACATTCCAAAAAATACCTACAGCAGGAAGCATTAAAAAATACATATATAAATAAATAAAACAAATCCACGTCCCTGCTCAGACAGAAATCAACCACCAATTTTTGTTTCCCTTTCTGTCCCAGGTTATTCCCAGCTGGAAGGGCCCCCGGGGCTGATCCCAGCTCAGGAATCCCCCCTGCCCTGGCCCTGAGCAGGCCCGGCCGATGCTCTGTGTGCTCTGGGCTGCACCACTGGTTGGTTTATTTATTTATTTATTTATGGGCAATATTTCATGCCTGACACCATACAATTCCCCCCCCTGGGAGAAAGCCCAGCCCAGGAGGATCCTGACCCCGATCCCAGAGCTCTCCTGGATTTCCCAGGGTTGGGATGGGCACAGAGGGCAGGGGAGGCTCAGCCTGAGCCGGGCCCAGCTGATGCTCTGTGTGCTCTGGGCCGCATCACTGATTTATTTATTTATTTATGGGCAATATCATACAATTCCCCCCCTGGGAGAAAGCCCAGCCCAGGGGGATCCTGACCCCGATCCCGGAGCTCTCCTGGATTTCCCAGGGCTGGGATGGGCACAGAGGGCAGGGGAGGCTCAGCCTGAGCCGGGCCCTGCTGAGCTCAGCGTTCCCGCTAAGCCCGGCTTTACAAACCCATCCCAGGGACAATGGGCAGCCTTTGATCCCTCCCTGGGAACAACAACACCCCCGAGCTGCTTTGGGGGTGCTCTGCTTCCCACCAGGAGGGGTTGGCATGGAAAAGCCCCCTGGAGCAGCCCTGGGCCCTGGGATGCTGCACAGCCAGGGGGAAAAAGGAGCTGGAAACATGAAAATGTCACCCCCATCACAACTACATTCTGATTTGTTTTACATCAGAGGAAAAGGAGCTGAAAACGTGAAAACGTCATCCCCTCCTGAAGCTGAAAACATGAAAACCCCGAAAACACCCCCCCCTCCACAAGTAAATTGTTATTTATTTTACAACAGAGAAAAAGGAGGTGAAAACATGAAAACATCACCCCCATCACAACTACATTCTTATTTATTTTACAATAGAGAAAAAGGAGGAGAAAACATAAAAACACCACCCCCCTCCACAACTAAATTATTTGTTTTACATCAGAGAAAAAGGAGCTGAAAACATGAAAACACCAAAAACACCACCCCCTCCACAACTAAATTCTTATTTATTTTACAATAGAGAAAAAGGAGGATAAAACATAAAAACACCACCCCCCTCCACAACTAAATTATTTGTTTTACATCAGAGAAAAAGGAGCTGAAAACATGAAAACACCAAAAACACCACCCCCTCCACAACTAAATTCTTATTTATTTTACACTAGAGGAAAAGGAGTTGAAAACATAAAAACAGCACCCCCTCCAGAACTAAATCATTTGTTTTACACCAGAGAAAAAAGAGCTGAAAACATGAAAACACCAAAAACATCACCCCATCCACAACTAAATTCTTATTTATTTTACATCAGAGAAAAAGGAGGTGAAAACATGAAAACATCAGCCCCTCCACAACTAAATTATTATTTTACATGGAAAAAAAAAAAGAGCTGAAAACATGAAAATACCACTCTCTCCACAACTAAATTCTTATTTATTTTACAATAGAGAAAAACGAGCTGAAAACATGAAATCACCACCCCCTGCACAACTAAATTCTTATTTATTTGACACCAGATCTGGCCGGAAGGACAAACCCCAGCCCCAAGCTGAGGCAGGGATTATCCTGGAGGTGCTGAGGTCTCTGCACCCCTCCCTGCCAGGTGCAGAGGGATTAACGCACCTGAGGAGGAGCAGGGCACAGCCAGAGCTGCTGGGCTCTGCCAGCCAGCAGAGCAGCACATTTTCAGGTCTGTCAGCCAAGAGAATCCATCAGAGTCACCTTGAGGCTGCAGAGGAGCACAGGGAGCTGAGCGCGCAGGGAAGCCCTGGGTTTATCCCCTTTATCCCCTTTTCCTGCCCGGCTCTCGGGGCACGCTCACCCCAAAGGGGTTTTGGGCTTTAAAGGTGCTGGCAGGATGGAAATACAGAGGTTTTGTCTGCTTGGAGCAGAGGGGAATTGAAGGGAAAAGGTTTTCACCCTCCATGATTTATACGGAGATGGACAGGAGACACCAAATCAACCCAAACCAAACAAACCCAAACCAAATCAGCCCAAACCCCAAAACTTGGTTTGGGTTGGTAAATCCCAAACCAAATCAACCCCAAAACTTGGGGTCAAATCCCTAACTCAATCAACCCAAATCAAATCAACCCAAACCCCAAAACTCAGGGTGAAATCCCAAACCAAATCAACCCAAACAAAATAAACTCAAACCCCAAAACTTGGGGTCAAATCCCTAACCCAATCAACCCAAATCAAATCAACCCAAACCCCAAAACTCGGGGTGAAATCCCAAACCAAATCAACCCAAACCAAATCAACCCAAGCCCCAAAACTTGGGGTCAAATCCCAAACCAAACCAACCCAAACCCAAAACTTGGGGTCAAATCTCTAACCCAATCACCCCAAACCAAATCAACCCAAACCCCAAAACTTGGGGTCAAATCCCAAACCAAATCAACCCAAAACAAATCAACCCAAACCCCAAAACTCGGGGCCAAATCCCAACCAAATCAACCCAAATCAAATGAAATCAACCCAAACCCCGAAACTCGGGGTGAAATCCCAAACCAAATCAACCCAAACCAAACCAACCCAAACCCAAAACTTGGGGTTAAATCCCAAATCAAATCAACCCAAACCAAATCAACCCAAACCCCAAAACTCAGGGTCAAATCCCAAACCAAATCAACCCAAACCCCAAAACTCGGGGTCAAATCCCAAACCAAATCAACCCAAACCCAAAACTTGGGGTCACATCCCTAACCCAATCAACCCAAACCAAACCAACCCAAACCCCAAAACTTGGGGTCAAATCCCAAACCAAATCAACACAAACCCAAAACTCGGGGTCACATCCCAAACCAAATCAACCCAAACCAACCCAAACCCCAAAACTCAGGGTCAAATCCCAAACCAAATCAACCCAAACCAAACCAACCCAAACCCCAAAACCAGGGGCCAAATCCCAATGTCAGGATTTCTCCAGCTGGGAAGGACTCGGGGCTCTCCCTGGGGCAGCCCTGCCCAAGCAAACTCAGCCCAAGTGGTTCAACTCTCCCTCCCTGCTGCTCCTCCCCACAATCACCAAGTCATCATCTGTAATTTTATTTTTGCCCAAGGCCCCAGGGAAGTGTAACAGGAGATGACAGTGGGAAATTCAGGGAGAAAGGCTCTTCCCTGTGTTTACTGGGAAGGAATAAATGTGTTCAGACTTACTAGTCAGGGGGAAAAAAAAAATAGATGTTTCCCCTAAATCAGTTACATTTTATTTTTTTTCTTACACGATGACATAATTCCTCTGAGGGGAAGTTGGTCGTTTTGTTTGGTTTTTAAAATTTTAACAGAACCCTTCTCTTTGCAATCCACGGATCAAAAATGAAAGCTGCATTGCAGTGTTTGCAAATGCTATAGTAAAACAAGAAAAATTTAAAAAAAAAAGAAAAAAAGTGGTTGGTCCTGGTTAATTTTTGAAGCTTTTGAAGACTGAAATTTTGCTTTTCCTGGAAGGAATTCTGCTCTGCTCTGCCTTTCCACAGATCAGGATTCCTTGCCCCTGCCAGGCATTATTTGCTGGAGCAAAGCAGCCGCTCCAAACCAAGGAAATAATAAAAATAATAATAATAATAATAATAATAATAAAAAACCCAGCAGCACTTCCCAGTCCTGCTGCAGTGGGACCCACTGGGATCGAGTTACAGCAGAGCCCAGGGCTGCAAATAAAGAGGACAAAGAATCAGGGGAGGTTTCTGTGCTCACCTCCAGCCCAGCAGAGCACAGCTGATGGCTCCTCCTCGCAAACACAGCCTGGCTTTGAGCACACACTGCATTAGCTGAGGCTGATTAAAATCCCAAATAATTACAGTTTTTGCCTTAGGAAGGGAAAGGCAAACTCCAAGCTGCTGACTAGATTTGTTCAAGATAGCAAATCACCCCCTCAACCTGAATATCCATGTGAAATACACATCTACATCAATAAATACATGCACTTTCCTTGTCTCTCTTCCATGTTTTTTAACTTCCATGGTAGGAAATTACCAGTTGTTGTTATTTTATTCCTTTTTTCACCCTCACCAAAGGAATTATCTCCTTCTTGCAAGCCACAAAACCCTTTTCCAAAGCATCACAGTCACTGTTTTCCCAGCCAGCAGACACTTTATAGACAAAGACACATTATGAGTGAGAAAAGAGAATTCCAAACTCCAATTCTCTTCAGCACACAGCCCTGTAAAGGATTTACAGGAGCCGCATTTTAATCTGCTTTTAATATGTCTGAGGGTTTATTTATTTAGGGGGAGGGGAACTTGCTGACATTTGTTTCTCAAGCACCACAATGGCACAGACACATTTTCCCTCCCAATATCTGCTGGCCAAAGGCAGCCCCGTGCTGCTGCTGCTGCCCAGGATTGATCACCAATTTGATTATTCTATTGTTAACAGGCTGCTGGGGGTGCCACAGCTTTAACCTTCACAGAAACACAATTAATTTGGACAGGACAGAGGGCATCTCATATTTAAAAAAAATAACAACCACAAGCTGTTCATGCTCATAATTCACCTTTTTTTTTTTTTTTTCCCTCGAGGCCGTTCTGCAACTTTCACCAGCAAAGTTTCTGATGACCTCAAGGTTTTGGTAATGATTTTAACAAATTGGAAAGATTTTACAAATTAGAAGGATTTTAACAAGTTGTGCTGACAATTCATTTTAGGGTCTCTTCATCACCACACGGCACGGAACATGTTATTGATGAGCAGTATATGAAATAGATGTCACAGATGACCAGTATATGAAATATTTATACATAATATCATATATTTATATTAAATAAAGCACCACAGACCAGGCTGGTTGGACACTAAACCAAAAATCTGCTAATGATTTTCAAAGAGACACTGGGGGTTTCTGAGCGCTGACCTCTGGGGGACCTGCTCTGGGAGAGGGAAAAGGGAAAGGGAAAAGGACAGGGAGAGGGAAAGGGAAAAGGAAAGGGAGAGGGAAAAGAAGAGGAAGAGGGAAAGGGAAAAGGAAAGGGAGAGGGAAAAGGAGAGGGAAAGGGGAAAAGGAGAGGGAGAGGGAAAGGGAAAAGGAAAGGGAGAGGGAAAAGGGAAGGGAGAGGGAAAAGGAAAGGGAGAGGGAAAAGGAAAGGGAGAGGGAAAAGGGAAGGGAGAGGGAAAAGGAAAGGGAGAGGGAAAAGGAAAGGGAGAGGGAAAAGGAAAGGGAGAGGGAAAAGGAAAGGGAGAGGGAAAAGGAAAGGGAGAGGGAGAGGGAAAGGGAAAGGGGAAAGGGGAAAGGAAAGGCAGAGGGAAAGGAGAAGGAGAGGGAAAGGGAAAAGGAGAGGTAGCGGGAGAGGGAGAGGGAAAAGGACAAGGAGAGGGAAAAGGAAAAGGGGGAAGGGAGAGGGGAAGCTGCGGGGCTGGGAAGGAGCCGCATCCCGACCCTTTGTTCCCGTTAAACCCCGGAGCAGCCGAGCCCAGCAGAGCGCGGGGGGCGCGCAGGGCCGGCCCGGGGGGAGGCGATTTGGGTTCAATTTCACCCCTTTAAACGCGGACATCAAACCCCCAAACTCGGGCGGCATCCCGCAGCGCTGCTCAGCGCCGTGCCGGTGCCGGGGATCGCGGCTGGGCACGGCGATCCCGGGATGCGGTACCGGCCCCGGGATGCGGCGCGGGGCTCCCGGGCTGGCTCCGGTGCCGGCGCTGCCGCAGGGGCGCGGCGGAGCGCGGGCGGCCGCCCCAGCCGAGCATGCCCAGTCCCCGGCATGACATCAGCGCCGAGCCCGCGGCTCCCCCGCGCCCCCCGGCTCCCCCGGGACCCCCCGCACCCCCGGGCACCCCCGCGCCGCTCGCCCGGTGCGGCGGGACCAGCCCGGCCGGGGGGGCGCGGGCAGCGCCGCCGCCCCCATCCCGCCCCAGGGCTGCGGGAACAATGGAGGGGACGGGGGGCATCGGGGGGCAGCGGGGGGAATGCTCGCCCCGACAAGAGGGATGCTCGCTTCGAGAGAAGGGATGTTCGCCCCGAGAGGAGGGATGCTCGCCCCGACAAGAGGGATGCTCGCCCTGAGAGGAGGAATCCTCGTCCCCAGAGCAGGGATGCTCGCCCCGCACCCAGGGATGCTCGCCCCGCACCCAGGGATGCTCGCCCCGCCCGCAGCGGGCTGCGGCAGACTCACCCCGATGACCACGGTCTCGTCGCCCTTGAATTTGGGGATGAATTTGTCGCCGCGCAGGATCTCGGCCTCGTTGAGGGGCCGGAAGCGGCACATCACCTTGATGCTGCACTCGGCGGGGTCCGCCATGGCGGCGGCGGGCCCGGCGCTGCCGAGCGGGGCAGGTGCGGCAGCGGCGGCGCTGGGGCCGCCGGGCGGGCGGGGCCGGGGCCCGGGCAGCCGCTCACAGCCCGCGACACGCCCCGATCACAGCCCGCTCACAGCCCGCGACACGCCCCGCACCCGCCCCGCACCGGGCACGGCCGCCCGCGGCTGCGCGGGACCGCCCGCCTCCCCCGCACAGCGCCGGGGACACCCGAGCGAACACCGGTGCTGCGGCTTGGGCTGCCGAGGACACCTTGAACTGCGCCTTCAACTGCCCCAGGGACACCTTCCACTGCACCTTCCACCATCCAGGGACACCTTGAACTGCCCAGGGACACCTTTCACTGCACCTTCAGCTGCCCCAGGAACACCTTGAACTGCCCAGGGACACCTTTCATTGCACCTTCCACTGCCCAGGGACACCTTCTATCTGTCCAGGGACACCTTGAACTGTCCATGAACACCTAATACAGCCCAAGGACATATTCCACTGCCCCAGGGACACCTTGAACTGCACCTTCCATTGCCCAGGGACACCTTGAATGGCCCAGGGACTCCTTCCATCTGTCCAGGGACACCTTGAACTGCACCTTCAACTGCCCCAGGGACACCTTGAACTGCCCAGCGACACCTAACACTGCACCTTCCATCATCCAGGGACACAGCCCACTCTCCCAGGGACATCTTCCACTGCCCCAGGGACACCTAACACTGCCAGGGACACCTTGAACGGCCCCAGGGACACCTAACACTGCACCTTCCATCGCCCAGGGACACATTCCACTGTTCCAGGGACACCTAACCCTGCCCCAGGGACACCTTGAACTGTCCCAGGGACACCTTCTACTTTTCCAGGACACCTTTCACTGCCCAGGGACACCTAACACTGCACCTCTCACTGTCCAGGAACACCTTCCACTGCACCTTCCATTGCCCAGGGACACCTAACACTCTCCCAGGCTGCTCCAAGCCCCATCCAGCCTGGCCTGGGATATTTCCAAGGATCCAGGGGCAGCCCATGCCAGGGTCTCCCCATCCTCAGAGCAAAGGATTCCTTCCATCTACCTAAACTAAATTTCCTCCAGTCCCTCTCCAGCTTCTCGCAGATGCTGGAAGCCCAGTGTGGGCTCTGCACAAAACCTTCTCCCAATGCCTCTCCTCACCATTCCCAGCCTGTCTCCATGGAAGGTGCTCTGGTTTCCACACCAGCTCCGTGGTGATCCTCTGGATTTGCTCCAACAGAGCCCCTCTCCAAGCTCAAAGCTGCCCCTGGCATCTCCCCACAGCGTTTTTCTCCCTCTGCCTCTGGCACAGCTGGGTCTGTGACCAGGCTAAAGGATATTTTTCCTGGAATATTGCTCCGTGTCTGTTCCTGGGAAGAGCAGCAGGAGCAGTGGTGCCTCTGGGCTCTGACCTTGCTCCAAGTCCTGTCCCATGAATCAGCATCTGGGAAAAGCAGCCTGGAGCCTGCTCCTCCTCACAGGGAGCCTCTCCTCCTCCTCCTTCCCTAAAAATGCTCCTTCCTTACCTGATAAAATCCCCTCCCTCCTGGCTTGTTTGTTTCCCTGCACTCACATGATTCTAAACAGTCTGAAATGCCACAGGAAGGCTCCTCCTCCTCCTCCTCCTCCATCAGTTTCTCCCGACAGGAATCTCCTGCTTAAAGAGGAATCCAGACATCCATGATGTCTTCTGGGGAGCTGCAGAAGCTCCAGCAGCTCCTGGTCCTGGTTTCCACCAGAGTTCCACCATTCCATTACCCTCAGCTGTGCAGTTCAGATGAGGGTGGACAATCCTGCAGGGTTTTGATGGAAATCTCCCTTTCTTCCATTACCTGAGGTGGCTGTGAGGAGCAGGCTGGCAACAAAGCCTCTCCCACCCTTCCTAAAAGCAATTCCATGGGGGAGAGTTAGCAATGTGCAGCATGTGATAAACCATTATTACATAATGGGATTTATTCCCCTGGATTATCAATTATCCCTTTTATTTCTCTTACGTTTCAAGCTTTTACCCTGAATAGCAAATTTGTTAGTCATGACAAGTAGGGGCTTAGTCATAAAAGACGAGTCTTTGGATGAATTAATCCTTATTTTCCTCCATTATGGAGTGCTCATTTTGGAGTGAGATAAGCAAAACTCGATTTTTCTATTAGAGCAGGTATAATCAGCCATCAGGAAGAATGCAGAGAGCCATCTCTCCTCAGCAGCTTTGTCACAAACAACGTGACATTGTCTGGAGCACAGACAATACTGAATTGTCACCCTGCTGCTGCTGGTTTTACTACTCAGTGCCAGATGAGGTGGAGCAGCCTGGCAGGAATGTGAATTTTGGGGCAGATTTGGGAGTGATCAGCACCTCCCTGGGTCTGTGAGCTTCCCCCAGGCTGGGCTGGGTGCCTGAAGGTGGGATGGACAGTTAGATGGGAACCTGCTTTATAAAAACCATAAAAATACAGAAAAGCACAGCTAAAATACCTTATTGTTCTCACCTTCAAGCATTTCTCTCACCTCTCAAACCATGTCATTTCCAGCTGTACACTGACACAGACATCTTTTATGAAAAATCCTTTCCTTAGGATTTTTTCCTCCTGAGAAGCCTCAGGAACAAAATGCAAACAATGGTTATCTGCTGCTGTGGGATGCAACAGGTGCATCTGGGATTGGACTCATGTGGTTGTTTCTGATTAATGGCCAATCACAGTCAGCTGGCTCGGACAGAGAGTCCAAGCCACAAACCTTTGTCATAATTCTTTGCCATTCTATTCAATTCTTAGCTAGACCTCTGATGAAATCCTTTCTTCTATTCTTTTAGTATAGTTTTAATGTAATATATATCATAAAATAATCAATCTTCTGAAACAGGGAGTCAGATCCTCATCTCTTCCCTCATCCTGAGACCCCTGTGAGCACCATCACAGTACACTTACAAGAAATCACTTAGATATTAGTTTTCTTAGCTTAGTAACACCTGAATATATGAAAATTGCCTTCCTACCAGCTCCACAAAAAGAGAACCTGGATGTTATCTCCTTTTCCCACCTTCCCAGCTCCCCAGTACAGCTCACCCTGGCAGATCAGATATGGTCTGACAGCAAGTTCTGATTTTTCTGAAGAACTGAAAGAACTGAGCCAACCTCAGCTCAGCAAATACCCCAAGATTTCAGAATAACGAATACGAATAATAAATGAACAACAAATCCCCTCCTTGAGAGCTGGGGATTCATAAAGGAATGAGAAAATTCCATTTCTCTGCAGAGGAGCCAAGGTGTTGAGGCTGCAGGAAAACCAGGGAGGGGACAGGGGACAAAGCAGGGCAGGGATTGTGACAGAGGTGATCCCACAGAAATGGGGCTGATGCCTTGTGCAGGCTGCCCTGGAGCAGGGGCTGGGCAGAGCCCCAGAATAAAGCAGGGATTCATTCACAGCATCTCCTCCATGGATCCACCTTGGGCAGCACCAGAGCCCAGCCAGGGCTGCACCCAGGATGAACCAAAATGGCCCCAAAATGCACGAGCGCTGCCGGGGTCTGTCCCTGGGATCAGTTCTGCTCCATTTGCACCTTGCAGTTCATTGTCCCATTGCAGCTTTAGCCCCTGCAGTCCCACCCTGCTTGTTTTTCTCTCTCCAGCCCACGGGGTTTGTGCTCCTGGGCTGAGATTTGGGTCATTTGTCCTTGGTGCCCAGCTGGAGCAGGAATTGTTTTGTCTCCCTGCTCTGTGCACAGAGCTCAGCAATGCTGGATGTGAAGCTCAGAGCCTGAAACATAGAAAAGCCAAACTTGAGGCATCAGGGGAACATTTCAGCATTCCCATTGCTCCCTTTCTCTGCTGCCAGGCTCCAGGAATGGGCTCTGGGTTTGGGAGGGAGCTGCAGGAGGAAGCACAAGGTTGAATTTCTGCTGTGCTGAACAATTGCGCGCAAGGAGCAGAGAGGCAGCGCTGGCCAGGGGCGGGAGCTGCCAGCAGGAGAGCAGCGTTAATGCACATCCCATTGATCCCGGGCAGGAAACCTGAGCTCCTGGTGCCGCTCGTGCTCAGATGTGGCTCGGGTCAAGGGGCTGCTAAAGGATTTCTCCCAGGAGGGACCAAAGGGGTGGGATCCCCGTGGCAAAAGGCGATTTTAAATGTCACCCAGAGTTAACGTCCCACAGACACTGAGAGTGTCTGGGAATGGGAATGTTTGCAAAGGCAGAGCGTGAACGTGTTTAGCAGGAGTAAAAATAAATATAGGCAGGCTGGAGAACAGGCAGAAACGAGCTGGAGAGTGCTGAGGAGGCAGCCAGGAGGAGCTGAGGGTCAGGAATTATGTGCTCTGCATCCCCAGGGAGCATCAAAGGCACGGACACATATCCACAGCTCAGGAGGGACTGGGTACAGGAACATTTGGCCAGGGAGGGGAAAAATTCCACAGCAAAATGAACAGGATCTGCAGCACTGACACTCTCAGGATCATTATCACAGACCCAGCATCTCCCTGGACCAGACAGGTGAGGATTTCTTTGGGATCAGCACTGCACTCCGCACTCCTGACACTCTCAGGATGATTATCCCAGACCAAACATCTCCCTGGACTAGACAGATAAGGATTTCTTTGGGATCAGGGCCACAGGGGTTGCTTTCCCAGACCTCCACAGGAGTTTGGATGTGCAAGTGGAGCACTGGCACTCCATGAGAAAGTGCTTGGGGCTGTGCTGGCAGGAATTGTTTCTCATTTGCAAGACACTCCAATATATGCTTACTTAAAAAAAAGGTAAAGTACACACATAAATCTCAATCTCCATATAAATTATTCACGTTATGCAGAGTCATGTACTTGGTGTTAACCCATCTAAAAAAAAAATGGGTTTGCTCAAAATAAATAAATCGATTTTACCACTGTATAAAACAGCAAAACATTTCAGGTCATTATTGAGTACACAAAACATTTTCTCCAAGTTACCATCTTTACATTTGGGTTAATAAATCACCTAAATAAAAGGGTTGTAACTCGGGAAAAAACTCTTGTCTTTGCATTACAGGAAGTTTTAAAGCAGCCATAAAAAACACTGAAAGGGCAGGAAAGCACTAAAATAACCCAATCCCAAAGCACAAAGGCTCCGTGGAGATGCAGAAAGAGTTAAGCAGCATCGCAGGCAGCTGATGCCATCTTCTGGTGTCACTTACAGCGCTGATTTAAACCCCCCTGCGCCGAGTCGGGGCGGATCAGCATCAGGAGCAGGAAAACGCCGCTGTTTGTGGTGTCCTTTCCCCAGGGGGGATTAGGATCAGGTTCAGCATCAGGAGGAGGGAAACGCCGCTGTTTGTGGTGTCCTTTCCCCAGGGGGGATTAGGATCAGGTTCAGCATCAGGAGGAGGGAGCGCTGCTGTTTGTGGTGTCCTTTCCCCAGGGCAGGATTAGGATCAGGTTCAGCATCAGGAGGAGGGAAACGCTGCTGTTTGTGGTGTCCTTTCCCCAGGGCAGGATTAGGATCAGGATCGCGTTCAGGATCAGCATCAGGAGGAGGGAGCGCTGCTGTTTTCAGGGTCCTTTCCCCCAGGGCAGGATTCAGGATCAGGTTCAGGATCCGGGGCAGGGAGTGCTGCTGCTTTTGGGGTTCCTTCCCCCAGGTTCGGGATTCAGGATCAGGTTCAGGATCAGCATCAGGAGAAGCAGAATGCTGCTGATTTCGGGGTCCTTTCCCTCAGGGCAGGATTCAGGATCAGAGGAGCACTGCTGTTGGGAGGGTCCTTGCCCTCAGGACAGGATTCAGGATCAGGTTCAGGAATCAGGATCAGGAGGAGGGAGCGCTGCTGTTTTTGCGTCCTTCCCCAAAGCGGGGTTCAGGATCAGCATCAGGAGGAGGAGAACGTTGCTGTTTTTGGGGTCCTTTCCCCAGGTCAGGGCTCAGGATCAGTATTAGGATGAGGGAACGCTGCTGTTTGGGGTGTCTTTTCCCCCAGGGCAGGATTCAGGATCAGGATCAAGAGGAGGGGAACGCTGCTGTTTTTGGGGTCCTTTCCCACAGGGCAAGATTCAGGATCAGCATCAGCAGGAAGGGAGTGCTGCTGTTTTTGCATCCTTTCCCCCAGGGCAGGATTCAGGATCAGGTTCAGGATCATCATCAGGAGGAGGGAGCACTGCTGTTTGTGGTGTCCTTTCCCCCAGGGCAGGATTCAGGATCAGCATCACGATCAGGAGGAGAAGAACACTGCTGTGGCTTCTGTGAGCCACAGAGAAGTTTGACAAGAAGATCCATTTTTACCCCTGAAATTTTGGGGTTCTTTCCCCCAGGGCAGGATTCAGAATTCAGGATCGGGATGAGGAGGAGGGAGTGCTGCTGTTTTCAGGGTCTTTTTCCCCAGGGCAGGATTCAGGATCAGGATCAGGAGAACACTGCTGGTTTCGGTGTCCTTTCCCTCAGGACAGGATCAGGATCAGGAGAACGCCGCTGTTTGTGGTGTCCTTTCCCTCAGGACAGGATCAGGATCAGGAGAACGCTGCTGTTTGTGGTGTCCTTTCCCTCAGGAAAGGATCAGGATCAGGGAGCGCTGCTTTTTGTGGTGTCCTTTCCCCAGGACAGGATCAGGATCAGGAGAACGCTGCTGGTTTCGGTGTCCTTTCCCTCAGGACAGGATCAGGATCAGGATCAGAACACTGCTGGTTTCGGTGTCCTTTCCCCAGGGCAGGAATTCAGGACCAGGATCAGGGAGTGCTGCTGTTTGTGGTGTCCTTTCCCTCAGGACAGGATCAGGATCAGGATCAGGGAGCGCTGCTGTTTTCAGGGTCCTTTCCCCCAGGCAGCTCTCAGTCAGTGCAGGTGTCACCATTGAGTCAGGAACGGGAAGAAAGGCGACACACTCCATGGATTTTCAGAAGGCACAAAAAGCTGACTTTACCACAATCTCCCGATATTTACAACCAGCATTGCTCACCCAGAACCTGATTGGTTCTGATGACACATTGGTTAATTAGGAACCACCCTTTGGTAAACAAACACCTTATTGTGAGAAACGACTGCTCAAAACTCCAGCTGCAGATTGGTTTTCATTCGTTCTCAAATTCTTGGGATAGTTTCTCTGCCTTTCTGTCTCTGGCCGGGCTGTCGTATCCACACGCGGGGCTGCAGGAGCGTCCCCAGCCCTGGTGGCACAGCCAGCCCCTGCCACCAGCCCTGGTGAGTGGCACAGAGGGGACACGGCAGCTCCTGCTGTGCCACAGATGAGCCCAAGCTTTGGGAAGCGCAGCTGAGCCGTGCCCGGGGTGCTCCATCTGCTGCTCCTGCCCTCCTGGGGACGCCACACCCATCACGGTGATGTGTGCTGGCAAAGTGACACCACTGTGCCCAAAGTGACACCGCCGTGCCCAAAGTGACACCACTGTGCACAGGGCTGTGGCCTCCCACCAGATAAACAGTCTGAATCTTCTCATCTGCCACAAGTTCTCTGTAATCTGCCACAGTTATTGCCTCCCTCCTTCCTTTGCTCCTCCCTGGGTAACTGCACTTGTGCTGGAGTTAAACCAGAGGTCTGTGGGTTGAAGGCAGGCTGGACTAAACAGATTTTACTGTTCTTAGTCTTAGAATCAATCCTAACTTCAGGAAATCTGTCAGGCTGGGAGGGTGGGGAGGAGCTGGAATGGAATGCCCAGAGCAGCTGTGGCTGCCCCTGGATCCCTGGAAGTGCTCAAGGCCAGGCTGGATGGGCTTGGAGCAACCTGGGATAATGGAAGGTGTCCCTGTCTGTGATCACAGGTGAGTTTTAACACAAACCATTTTCAACACAAACCATTCTGGGATCCAGGGATTCCAAAAGTGATTGGGGTTACTTCACTGTTACTCCCTGTTAGTTTCATATTTTAGTCCTATTTCAGCTACGTTATTTTATTGTTATTTAAACTGGAGTTACTATTACAAAACAGACAATAACTGAGTTTAATTCATAGCAAAATACAACTTACATGTGTGCTCATTAATTTTTTGAGATGAAACCATTAAAAACCATCTAAAGGACACAGAAATTGCATTTAGAGATGGAGCAGGGGACTGAGAGAAGAGGGAAGTCACTGAGAAAAGAGGGAATGTACCCTGAAATTCCCTTTTCCTCCTGCAAGGCACCTCAGGAGCAAATGCTCTGTTCAGTTCTCACATCAGGAATGACACTTTGGGCCCTGTCACTGCAGCAGGATGGCACAACCCAACCAGAGCAGAGCCCCCACTGCTGCTGGCTCTTGCAAGAACACATCCAATGTTTCCTACATAATTGGCTGCTTGGATCAGCAGTAATTATCTCCCATGTTTCTCTGTTCAGGTGGCAACACTTGGATCTTCACAGCTCACCCAACTTACTCAGGAAAGACTCCCTCTCCCTCATCTTCCTTCTTTAATCTACCAAGGCTTTAATTCACCAGGTTATTCCCAGTCTTTCCAATGTTGCAAACCCTCAAAGCAGCAGAAACATGGAAGTGAGCTTTGAAACTGTTTCTCTGCAGGCAAATCCAGGGGGCCTGTTGGGATGACAAACACACACCAAAACTGCAGTCAATCCATAAATAAAAAAGAAATCTTTTAGAGAAAGAACCAGCATTTTCTATTCCTGACATGAAGTCCAGCATAAACTGCTTAGATAAACCAGGATTCCACACTCTTACCTGAAAGATATTCCCAATACACAACAGAACAGAAATCCCCATTCCAGTCCTGCCGCAGAAATGCACAAAAAAGGGAATTCAGATTGAACAACATATCCTCAACATGTTCAAAGAGCACAAAACCACCTCAGTCAGTGGCAATCCCAGCTGGACAAAGGATTTTACAGCACTAATCCCTCCCCTTTCTCTTTTTCTTCTTTTTAATGAAGATTTCCAAGGCCTGCAGCATCATCCACCACTCCTCCCCTTCTCCTGCACTAGAGGCACACAGAAATTCTGCAAGGACTATTCCAGTTCTGTTCACAGAAGGTTTCATCAGCACTAATCCTTTAAATGAAAGCCATTCCACAGCTGGCACTTACCATCAGAGCCTTGGGAGTTTATGGATCCTTCTCTGCACCTCACATTTTCCCAGAATCCATTAAAAGTTTGGAGCTCCAGCTAAAGGTTTTTTAAGTAATTAGATGAGGATTAGACTCCACGAAATCAGAGATACACAGCAATCTCAGAGACATCTTCTGGCCAATTTTCCCTGAAAATGATACACTGAAAATGATCTTTGTAGTGAGAAGAGGCCATGCTAAGTGTACAGCTTTCCATCTGCAGAGGAAATTACTTCCCATTTTCATTAAGCCTCCAAAGGGTTTTGGGGATGGTAGTGAAGCAAGGTTATTCCTAGATATCAAGGAGAATTTTTTTTTTTTTTCTTTTACAGACTCAGATTTTCAACAATTCTTAGAAAATCATTTATACTTCAGACTATCAGCCATTCCCTGAAATGAGCCCAGCTCTACAGAAAGGCTGGAAGGATCAGACAAAGTGGAATTTTCAGGGAGCAGCAATCCCAGTGAAGTCCCAGTGCCCCCCAAAGCTGCCACCACCCCTCACCTGAGCAAGGCAACATCTTGGGTTCCTCTATTCCCAACAGGAATAATCTATCCTCACCTCTCCCTGCAGACATCACATGGAATAAAAACAGAGCATCAGTTAAGCAAAAACCAGGTAATTTTAGCCATGTGAGTTTGTGATGAGCTCTCGGGATTTAAAGCTCTGCAAGTTTTTAGCTGCCAGGACTTTTAACTCACACAACATAAGACAAAACAGGTTTGAACACAGCTTGGATTAAAAATAGTTCTTTATATAGAAAGCTAAGATGGAAAATACACTGACTGCATGACAGAGACAAGGTTTTCCTGGGAGGGTGAGCCTGGACTAACAACATCTCCAGGTTCCTTCCAACCTCAGTGATCCTGGGATTTGTAATACAGAAACACCCAAATATGGAGAATAAACCAGCAGAAATTCAGCCCATTTCTTCAGCAGGGCAAGAAACTCCCACTCCCCATTTCCCCAGGTCTCATCCTGTCACAAACACATTTTATGCAAAATCCTTTCCTTAGCATTTTTTCTCCTGAGAAGCTGAGAGGCCTCAGGAACAAAATGCAAACAATGGTTATCTGCTGCTGTGGAATGCAACAAGTGAATCTTTGATTGTCCATGTTAGTTGTTTTTAATTAATGGCCAATCACAGCCCAGCTGTTGCAGACTCTCTGGTCAGTCACATGATTTTATTATCATTCCATTACTTGCTATTCCTTGCCAGCCTTCTGATGAAATCCTTTCTTCTATTCTTTTAGTATAGTTTTAATACAATATATATAAAATAATCAATCAGCCTTCTGAAATAGAGTCAGATCCTCATCTCTTCCCTCATCCTGGGAGCCCCACACATCCCAGCCCTCCCCTAGCACAGAATTCCTGCAGGCTTCTGGAAATTGTGCATGTGCTGGGATCAGAGGATCAGAGCCCTGAGCAGTGCTGCTGCCCCTGCTTGCACTCTGTGAAATAACCACATCTGCACCATGGGCAGGTTTTGATATGTATTTTTATTTCCCTGCAGTTTTCACTTATCAAGAACAAGTAACAGGGAAAGTTGTCTGAACTAGTGCATAAACAAACATTCGGAAACACCACTACACGTATCTAATGTACAAGAACCGTATAAAAAAAGTCACTAAAACACTACACTACCAAGGTGTCCAACGCTTACAGTCAGACTTTTTCCAACCCGTTACTTGCCTTGTAGCCACAGGAAAACTCTCCAAAATTGAAAAGACAATCTTGCCACAACCCTCCCTCCCCCCCCACCACCTGGGATGGCTCGATAGCTAGACATCCAATAATGAATTATTGCAATGATATAGAATGCAATACATACCTGGTAAAATATCCTTTAACGTGGTGTGGTACAGTTTGAAAGCCGGTTAAAATACGCAGTCTTCGGATAAAATGGCATCAAGGTGAAAATTTTCTCAGATCTGCACATTTGGACATGTGCCAGATGCATAATTTTCCTAGTCAGTTTTTTTTTCCTCTCCTGTGTAATTATTTTTTATAAACTGGTATTATAAATAGAAATATACATTCAAAATATATGGAAAAGTGAGTTACTACATTAAATTTGCATGTATCGATCCATCCCTTTCCCCTGCACAGTAATAGAAAATACTATTTTGCCTTGAACTTCATATTTGACAGTGAAATGCCACTAAAGTATTTACCAAAAAGTCCATCTAGTCAAATTGTGAAACAAAATGAACCAAGTGAAAACTTTACATTTCCTTTAGAAAAAAATTACAAGAATTTTTGTTTCCTAGCTATGAATCTTTAACTTTTTTTTTAGACACAAAGTTGCATTTATTTGTACAAGATACAAAATGTAAACATGGCAAAATAAATAGTTTAAACAAGTGATGCAGGATCCCATGTCATGCTCATGATCCCATTAAAGAATTATTTTTTAATCCATTCAGTTGCAAATTCAAGTGCAAAAGCATGATGATGAATATCTACTATTCAAGTAACAGAAATAATATTGATGATACAAATAAACTATTTTACAAGGTAGTGATTTTCCCAATTTTACAAAATTTACATTATATATCGACTTAATACACGATATAACGGGAGTCCATTCAGGTCTGGGTGAGTTCTCTGTGACCCACAGAGTGCTGTGGTGGCATTCAGCTGGCACAGAAGGAGCACAGCGTGACCCAGCTGGGACAGCTGGGGGGTTATGTCACCTCCATGGCCACTGTGGTCTCCGCCAGGCCGTTCAAGCCCAGGCGCTCTGGCTCGTGGTTCTCTCTGCAAGGAAGGAGCAGCCACAGTCAGAGCACATCTCACACTCTTCTACCCACTGATTGCATATTTCCACACACTTATTGATTTCATATTTCCACACACTTATTGATTTCATATTTTCCACACACTTATTGATTTCATATTTTCCACACACTTATTGATTTCATATTTTCCACACACTTCTACTCACTGATTTCGTATTTTCCACACACTTCTACTCACTGATTTCGTATTTTCCACACAGTTCTACTCACTGATTTCATCTTTTCCACACACTTCTACTCACTGATTTCATCTTTTCCACACACTTCTACTCACTGATTTCATCTTTTCCACACACTTCTACTCACTGATTTCATATTTTCCACACGCTTCTACTCACTGATTGCATATTTTCCACACACTTCTACTCACTGATTGCATATTTTCCACACACTTCTACTCACTGATTGCATATTTCCACACACTTCTACCCACTGATTTCATATTTTCCACACACTTCTACTCACTGATTTCGTATTTTCCACACACTTCTACTCACTGATTTCATCTTTTCACACAGCTGGTAGCTGCACCTTAACACACACACTGCCAAGTTTATTTGGAGTAAATACTGGCACTCAACAACTGCTCTTATTTAACAGTGCAGTGCCTTCTGTGAGATTATTGCATTTAACTGTCCATTGTCAGCCAAAATTATGGATTAAACCCCTAAAAGCTCTTCTGAAGGAACAAAATCAAGATATGATAACTCAGCATCAGTTATTCTGTTAATGTACCGAGTGGTGTAATTCCCATTCTGCTTTAGCACTCATTTTTCACTTGTTTGTTAATAACCATTTTTTACTTTTCCAATTTACAAACATGACTTTTTGTTTTTTGAAACCCCATATAATCCAGGAGAGACTTCAAAAATCCCAAATATTGCCATTTTCAGAACAATTTGCCAACTGCAAAGCTCCTGCCATTGCTATGAAACATCATCCAAGTATCCTCCTGAAATAACAGTGCTGCTGTTCAATGAGAATAAACACCTCAATGGTTGGACTTGATGATCTTAAAGGTCTTTGCCAACCTAAACAATTATGAGTTATGATTTTATATGCAAGATATGGGTTGTTTTCTGGTGTGTGTTTTACATAAATATGTAACACATATATCCACATGTAAACATAAAAATACACGTGGCAGCCTGTACCTTACAATACTACACAATGATTTAGAGGGAACAAGAGGATAATTTGACAGAATCTACTTGAAAATGCTGCATGAAAAGGGACAAATGAAACTATTAAAATTCAAACACAGCAGAAGTTGACCAAAGTACAGGCGCCTAAAGGCAGGGCAGGTTATTTGAGGGGTTAATTTGCAAAATCAGCTCTTGTGGTTTGCCAAGGCCATGCTGAGGGTGCTGAGAAGCCTCTGAGAGGTGAAACAGATTCCCTCTAGTGCAGAGCCTGCCATGACCATGGAGAGGACACAGGCTGAAGCTGCACCACGGCAGGGTCAGGTGGGACATCAGGAAGGATTTCTCCATGGAAAGGGCTGTCAAGCACTGCCCAGGGAGGTGAGGGAGGCACTGCTGAGGTGGCACTCAGTGCTCTGCCCTGATGAGATGAGGGTGAGGCCCAGGTTGGACCCTGACTTTGGTGATTCCTACCCAAATAATTCCACGATTCAAGCACAAAATGAATAATCCCAAACAATCCCACGATTCAAGCTCCCACAAAAAGAAGGATTTCTCCATGGAAAGGGCTGTCAAGCACTGCCCAGGGAGGTGAGGGAGGCACTGCTGAGGTGGCACTCAGTGCTCTGCCCTGATGAGGGTGAGGCCCAGGCTGGACCCTGACTTTGGTGATTCCTACCCAAATAATTCCATGATTCGAGCACAAAATGAATAATCCCAAACAATCCCACGATTCAAGCTCCCACAAAAAGAAGGATTTCTCCATGGAAAGGGCTGTCAAGCACTAGCACTGCCCAGGGAGATGAGGGAGACACTGCTGAGGTGGCACACAGTGCTCAGTTCTGATGAGGTGATGGTGAGCCCTGGGTTAGACTTTGACTTTGGTGATTCCTACCCAAACAATCCCACGATTCAAGCTCCCACAAAAAGAAGGATTTCTCCATGGAAAGGGCTGTCAAGCACTGCCCAGGGAGGTGAGGGAGGCACTGCTGAGGTGGCACTCAGTGCTCTGCCCTGATGAGGGTGAGGCCCAGGTTGGACCCTAACTTTGGCGATTCCTACCCAAACAATTCCACGATTCAAGCACAAAATGAATAATCCCAAACAATCCCACGATTCGAGCTCCCACAAAACCAGGAGCCCTGTCCCCACTCACCTTGCTATACTGCTGATGGCACTGCTGGGAGTTACCTTTGGCACTCTGTCCATGCTGGCAGCAACTGTGGCAAGTTTTAAGGCAGTTGGCGAGGGCGCTGAAGTCCGTGTATTGATGTGAACATTGACTGGAGACACAACGCTGACGTTGTTGAGGTGCACGGCGCTGGGCAGGCAGGAATTGTTCATGGGCAGGGCCTGAGGGCTGCTCGTGCACAAGGCTGGGATTAAGTGGTTTGTGGTGCTGTGGCCAACTGTCCTTACGAGCTGTACAGTTGAGATCCCTGGGCTGGATGATAAAGCCATGTTGGTGGAGTATAAAGTTCTGGAGGTTCCTGTTAGGCAGAAGAAATGGTGGGTGTTAAAAAGGTGATGTTTCTTAGATGAAAAGGCAAAGATTAACCTCAAGGGCAATGCTTTGAGTGTGTAAGTCATTGATGTCCATATTTTACAGTTTCACAAAATGGTAAAAGTCAGAAGTGGCAGCTTGGCATGCTGCCATTGATGCCTTAGGATTTAGCTTTTATATTTTTCAGATCCTGTACTGCTTTAGGGTATAACTCTAAAACTCCACAGCCTGTCAGCTGCTGTTCTCCTGTTTTATTCAGACAATCCCTCTAGGCCTGAAACTCAGACAGCTCACTGTCTCAGGCCCAAAAAAGTGTAAACAAAAGTGAGCTGGGAGGGGGGGAACTGGGGGTGTATCTATGACTTCATTACCTGAAGCTGTAACTGGAGGATTAACCCCTGATATGCAAATGGACCAAACTCATAATTATCTTAAACACTTGTGATCATTTTCCATTTTGTGTGTGGCCTCTCAGAGGCTTCTGACTGCCCAAGGTGCATCTACTGAAGGCCTTTAATAAATACCCACTTTTATTCTCTAAATCTTGCCTAGCCTCTGTTCCAGGCAGCCACTCCAAGGCAGCACCATGTGCCTGCTCTTCCACCCTCAGAGCACTGCCCTCTTGGCTATGAACTCAGAGAATCACACACAGATCTCTCTCTCTATGCTGGAACTGCTCCAGCTTATTGATTTTATTCAGTCGTGTTTTTTTCTCCCTCTATTCATTTCATATTATCATTAACCCAGCCTGGCAGAAGGTCTATAAAACTAATCACATCATTAGCTGCTAAAACAACAAATTACTTTAAAAGCCTCTTCTTTGTCTTGGCAGCCCAAATCCCATTTGCCTCTTGGCACTGTGGAGATGGCACCAGCACAAGCAGCACCACAGGAGGGTGGCAGGGGACACTTTTTGGGACAAATCCTAAATGCAGTGAAACTTGAGGCTAACAGTGATGTCAGAAGAAATGCCAGTAAAGGCTGGTTAGTCCATTTTTGGCTGAATATACAAGTGAGGTAACAACCAAATAATGAATCAATTTCTCCATTTCCTTCTCAAAGTACTTAAATGTTTTAAGCAGTTGATTTATTCTTTCATTACACACTCACACTGGTTTTAAAATGCTGTCATTTAGACTTTTGATCTGAACAGGTTATTAGAAGATAAAGACTACCAAAGGAGAAGCAAATAATGCTCTTCCAAGGTAAAGAGCACTTGGTGGTTTCATATCCATTTTAACATCATCTGTTGGACAAGGCTCTCAGGCACAGGGTGGGATTCTCAGGGCTGTCCAGAGGAGTTGGACTTTGATCATCCTTGTGGGACAGTAACAGAAAATTTTGCCTTACTATTTTGCCTTGAACTTCATATTTGACAGTGAAATGTCACTAAAGTATTTACCAAAAAGTCCATCTAGTCAAATTGGGAAACAAAATGAACTCAGGATATTCCATGATTCAAACCACTGCTCCAAAGCACTTCAGAGAACAACACTTCAAACGATCACAACGAAGAGATTTGATTTTCTTTGTTGTTATTCAATAATATTTTAGAAATCAGCACTAAGACCAGGTGATGGTTCCAGGCTGGGGTTTTCAAGGCCTCCTCACCTGAAGGCTGGACAACACCGTTGATATTGTTGTGGCTGGTGTTCTGCTCCTTGGCTCCCTCGCTGCGCCCGGGGCCCGGCGCGCTGACCACGGCAGAGGCAGCAAAGTGGGCACTGGCTGAATCCAGGGTCTTGGACATGCAGTCAGAGGTGCTGGAGCCCTGCAGGAGGAGGAAAAGTGGCTCTCAACCATCCAAGTACAAAGGGAAATATGCCTTAGGATTGCTGCAGTGCACAAGCAAAGCAAATAAATAAATACAGCTTCCATGTGTGCCCTAATGCACCACAACATGGAATGTTTCTGTGGCACCAGAGTGATGAGGAGTTGGAAATCCGTGTCCAAATGGGGGTTACACAAGTGCTGCCCAAGGCAGCCAGGCCAGACCTCAGCACAGCAAATCACTTCTGTTCTGTGCTGCTCAGCCTGGAGCAGGGAAGGTTCCAGGCAGAGCTCAGAGCCCCTGGCAGGGCCTGAAGGGGCTCCAGGAGAGCTGCAGAGGGACTGGGGACAAGGGATGGAGGGACAGGAGCCAGGGAATGGCTCCCAGTGCCAGAGGGCAGGGATGGGTGGGACACTGGGAACTGGGAATTCCCAGAGCAGCTGTGGCTGCCCCTGGATCCCTGGCAGTGCCTAAGGCCAGGCTGGACAGGGCTTGGAGCCTCCTGGGATAATGAGAGGAGACCCTGGATGAACTGGATGGGCTTTAAGGTCCCTTCCAACCCAAACCACACAGGATTCCCCATGTTTGGAGATGTTTACTCTAGACAACAACCATGTCTTAAACCTTCTCTGTTCTGCCTCCAGGCAGCTGCAAACCTCAGAGATGTTCAGGATCTGTGGTGCCTCCATTCTGTGACTTGTGCCACAGAGTAACTGCCCAGCACATTCTGGAATCCCACTCTGTTAGCCCAGCTCCTACTGGAAAGGCTCACCATTCTTACTGGAAAGAACATTGATTCTGCAATTTCAATTTATATGAACTAAGAAAATGACTTTGCAGAGAAGCTTGAAATGTTTTAAAGATCCAAAATTCATTTGTTTTGTTTAAATATTTTGGCATTGTTTCTTTACACTTACAAAAAATGCCATCAGTATCTGCCAACACAGAATCCCTGATCAATTGAAGTAGAAAACACTGAGGGGAAGGGACAACCAGCACAAGCAATTGGATATAAAATGCTCAAAGTAATATACAATTTCCTAGTAACAGACAACAGCAACAGCTTTTATACTTTACTGGAGAGAAGCTAACAGAATAATAAGTGCAATGGAAAAATATGTAACATGTATATCCATATGTAAATATAAAAATACATTGCAAAAATCCCTTGCAAGGGGTTTCAGAGGAAAAATGGGATTCTTTTAGAAGCCAGAATATACAAATATGCAAGGTCTCCTTTTCCTCTCAGAGTTACCAATTTTTAGTGCTCACTGAGTATCTGCTCATAACAGAACACATTACATTGAAGGTAATTTTAATGAAGTCTCTTCAGAGGCAGGAGGACAAAACCAGTGAAAACAGGAAGAGTTGAGAGCATACATTGGCATTTTTACTCTGTGGAGGCAGGCAACACATTCAGCTACAAAGTCTCTTCCTCACCTTGTAAAATGCAGCCAACTTGTTAAAAACTCCCTGAGCAAAGTGTTTTAAATTCCCTCTGAAACATCCCACATTACTGGGGTGCCCCACTGGCTGTGAGAGACGAGCAGCCCTGTGAACAAAAGCCACATGCAGGGTGGGAGCAGTACCTGTGCTTTCAGGTGTGTCTGTTGGGAGGAATGCTGAGATTGCTGCTTCTGCTGCAGCTGGGCCAGCTGCTGCCTCTGCATCTGCACTAGCTGCTGTTGGTGTGTCTGGAACTGCTCCTCTGTGATGCCCCCTGTCACTGAGGGAAAGAAAGGAGCCACAGTTACACAAACACACGTGGGAAAGGCAAGAGAGCAGCTCAGGTGGGTGAGGATGACACAAATCATGTCAGCTGCACCCAAACTCTTCACAGATTATGTAAAGGAGAGGTCAGGCTGTGTTTGTTTGTTGTGTGCTTTCATGGAGTTCATTTGTAACAAAAGAATTCAGAGCTTTTGTTGCTTTTAAGCAGTTTCTATCTTTGGTGGTTTTATCCCCAGTGGCTTTAGGCAAAAGCTCAAGAGAAATGATTTGCCTGGCTTGCAGGAAAGAAGCACAGCCCAAAAATCAGAGCTGAGGACAAAGCACCCTGGGCTGGGCTGGGTTCCTTCTCTCCCAGTGAACACTGGCAGGGGATTCCTGGACAATTCCCCTTCCCACAGCCCCTCGCTGTCCCTTTGCCCTGAGGGAAGCACACGTCTGGCATGGGGTGTTTTCTCTGCCAATTATTGTTTTAAATGCTCTAAGAGTGCAGGGGTGCCACAATAAGTTTATTTTTGAGAACCAGGTTAATGTCATCCCAGTAATCTCCCAGGCCCAACACATGAAGGGAATGAAGTTAGAAAAGCTGGTTTTAATATTCTCCCCCCAGCTTCCCTTGCTGTCCCTTTGCCCTGAGGGAAGCACACGTCTGGCATGGGGGGGTTTCTCTGCCAATTATTGTTTTAAATGCTCTAAGAGTGCAGGGGTGCCACAATAAGTTTATTTTTGAGAACCAGGTCAATGCCACCCCAGTAATCTCCCAGGCCCAACACATGAAGGGAATGAAGTCAGAAAAGTTGGTTTTATTGTTCTCCCCCTGGAGAATCTGCACACTTGATAAACTGAAAATACTGGCAGGGGTTTGGTGCTAAAAGCTGAGCTGTGTGCAGCTAAGCCAAGAACTGAGTGCTCTGGGGAGCAAGGGAGGAGAGAATTCACTTCCCAAAGATTGCCATGAACACATTTCAACACTTCATCCTCAACTCTGTTTCTGCAGGACTGAAGCTGTGCTGCACCTCAGACACCTGGATTCTCAGGAATATCCTCCCATCCAGGGACACTGAGCTAACATTAGAACAAAGAGTTTTATCCATCTTGCAGAGTTTGGCTCCTCCATTTCTCACTTTTAGTACTCAGGGCTCTCCTGAAATTCCATTGGGGAAAAATACCAGAATCAGGATTGCTTAGAAATTAGAACTGAAGCTTCTTCTTTACTGCTACATTATTAAAGCAGGATTCAACCATATTAGGAGAGCACTTAAAAGTCCAATTATTTAAAAATTACTCCTCTTAAACTCTAGCAATATTATAATTTCCAACCTAAGTTTAGTTTGTGCTTAGCTTTACTTGGTTCCTCTCACAGATTGTTACCTAGAATTAAATTCCAAGTTAAATCAGCTCAGCCTGCTACATTCCCTCACAAAACACATGGCACTGCTGAAGGCACCATGGCCAAGAACAGCACTATGGAATATTACATATATTTCTATTCTTAAATTCTGAGGTAACAAGTCCCAGAAAATGTGTTTTGTTTTACAGAAAGCTGTTTAAGAACAAGGTGAGATTTCATGTTTTCCATCTCCTCTCCTTCCCAGTTTGTCACAGACCACAAAGTCATGGAATACTCTATTCCAGGACACAGGGAAGGTAACACAGAATTCAATATTCCCTTGCTCTGCCTGTATGTGCCTGAATTTCAGGTATTTATCCAGTGGCCAAGCTGTTCACCGTGTTACAAACCAGCAGATGTTCATTAGCACATTAAATATCATTTGCTTCTGCCAAATCAAACACCTGGAGGCTCCTGGAGAAAAAAGAACAAACTCTGACCGTGTCCCAAGGCAGAGCTGTGAGCAGGGTTAGAGCTCTGCAGCTTCTGGGGGTTTTCATTTCATCAGAGCCTGACTGGGCTGAAAAACTGCACCACAAAAGGGGAAAAGTCACTTCAGCCTTCACTTCCAGCTCCTCTCTCCTTGCAAGGTTTGGATTTTGTCACTTCTCTCAGGACCTGAAGGCTTTAACCAAAGATCACCCTCTGCAGGCTGCCCCAAAAGTGCCATTGCTTCAATTACTCCTACATGGCATTAAAGGCTGGGAAAAAAACACCTCTAAAAGTAAAATTTTGTTCCACAAACAAAACCCTTCAGCTGGGAACAGCATCATGTGCAGCTGACCTCTCTCTAGGGACACCCTTGTCCCATTTGCAGTGCTTACAACATGACCAAGAGAATAATTCAGCTCCAAAATTGGTTCTTGGTTCATGCACTCATTAGGTATTTTGAAAAAAAGTCTAGTCCCAGGCTTTTCAAATAAAAAAAATTCTGTCTGTACAATGCATTTGAGGAAATACCAGAGTTGCTTTACTAGTACAGGGAAAAAATATAACCCAGAGGTAATTTTAAATATTCTTGTGTACCAAAAATCAAAGGAACTCTTCAATTCTCTCTAAAACAAAATAATAAAAAAAAATAAAAATTTTAAGTACTGCCACCATTTCCTCTGGAGGGAACATCAAATCAGCTGTAAAATTAACTGATTTCAACAATCACTTCCCAAAGAGAATGACTTCCAGACATGCAGTGACAATGCCTGTGCTCATTTAATGCACAACCAGACTCTGACCAGCCCTTTTAAAATTTATTCTCTATTTACTAGTGAGGAAATCCAGCAGCAGTGCCTCTTGCTGGTTCAGTTATTTGGGGAAGAATTCTGCTGTCTATTGTGTCTGATCCTGTTCCAGAACTGCAGGATCTGGTTTGGAATTTAAATCTGTGACAAAAAAGGTCCTCCCCAGCCATAAATTCCATGCATAATGTGCTTCAACTACTGAGGGATTTCCATTTAATTTAAATGTATTCCTCAGATGATTTCTAAAATTATACCACGAGTTTATTACTATTCCTCCAGAAAGTGGCTTGGATCCATCAGATTTGGTTTGATTCATTTTTCAGCTATTTCTTTACCAGCTCTTGGTGTTTATCAATAATCCCATCACACTCAAGTGCCCCTTTCTGCCCCAGCTGTGATCCCTCAGGCCTTCAAGGTCTTCCAAAAATATCTATATAAAATATGTAATACATGATATCTGGTTTTCATGCAGCAGGAAAATGCTCCTGTGCCAATCTTTCCATGGCACAGAACAATCTGAAGGTTACAGTGACCATACTGGAATAAATATTCTGTGCCTCTGTCAGAGCAATTTAATAGCACCCAGGAATTCTAGAGATACATTACTGGAGAATAAATACCCGTTCCTGCAGCTCTGAGAGAGATGGGGCATTCCACAAGCACAGAAATGATGGAATTCAGAGGCATTCTATTCTATTATTTAATTGTCCTGGTTTATAAAGCAGGATGGAGTGGGGATATACTCAGCTGCTTGCTGTTGTAGGAGATTTCATTTGCTGCATCTCCAAATTTTCAGATTTCTGAAGTATCAATGATTATGATTCTTTCCTAATTATAAAGAAGTGACAGCGTTAAAACTTGAGCCATTGCAACTCTAGCCCATGAAGCAAGTGATGCAAACACTGCTCAATTTAAGCTTAAAGCGAGTTTTTCTCCCACTATCAAAATTGTACCATTTTCATGCCTGCTAAGGGCACTTAGGAACTTCCTACATTTGTCTGAGTCAAAAATGAAAACTCCCAACAAAAATGAGCCACACCCACCCTCCCTAAGAAACCACCAGATTGGTTTTACATTCATAACGAGCATCCTTCTACCCTTAAACAAGGTTAGGCCAATTAGAGCCATTAAGATTTAATTAGACCTAAACAATTCTTCATATGAGCAGAATCCCTGCTTTGAATAAGGTTTGAATCCAGCACTCCAAATTCTAATGGAAGCAAAGCAGGAGGAAGCAGTGTTTGTGGGAAATTTCTGTATGTCAGGTTGTAGCTGTGGTTAGGTGCACACCAGTGCTGAAGATCTCACCAGTCCAGCCAGAAAGAAAACCAAAATTCAGTATTTTAAATACCAGAAACAGCCAAGTCCTTGCCTACCTGATATGCCATTCTTGCTGGTGTTCAATAAAGCTACAGATGTTGCAGAGACTCTTTTGTTATTCACAGTCTGCCCTGCTTTCCTTGAGGTACATTCTTCACTATCACTGTCCTGGAGGTTGAGTAGCCTGGGCTGGAAACACTGCAGTCGACATGATCTGATATTGCTTAGGATTTCAGGAAGGGACAGTCTGTTTTCACAAGGTTTATTGGAAGCATTGGTCCGTGAAAAATTAGAAGAAAAGTCTAAAGTCTGGGAAGAGCTTGAAAAACTGCTCAGCATTTCGGGGTCAATCTGCCTCAGGACAGGATCGTGCTCTGTGGAGATTCGGTCCATGATCACCCTGGGCAAAGAGGAGGAGGAGAAGCATTAGCTTCAGCAGCTCTCTTTAATACTTTTATCCTATCAAGAATTAATTAGAAAGGACCCAACTGTACCTTCCACCCCTGCCAATCCTCCTCCTTGCAAACCCTATACATCTCCTTGGGATTGTGAGGGTTGTAAGGCAATGCCTGAACCTCAGCTTGTCCAATTCTGCCAATTCTGGGCTTTCGGACGAAGAATTCGTTTGGTCCAAACGAGGCTGTGAAGAAAGAAAAGGAAATTTTATATTCCAAGGGTGCTCTAGGAGGGCACTGCTGGGTATCATACACGTGGTTTGTGTTCAGTTAACCAATAACAGCTTCTAATAAGCTCTAATATTTAGGCTGTTAAATACTCTGCATCTAACAGCAATGGTAACGTTGGAGAAAATGAAAATAAAAGTTTTCAGTTATCTCAACATCTTTTGGCAAAGGAATCAACTCACAGGCTAAGGGAAAAAGGAAAGGAGGGTAATTCTAAGCAAGTGGGAGGTTCAGCCTGGAGCCTTCAGAGCCAAGCAGAAAAGGGGATGCTCCTGCAATTGTCTTTGGACTCAGCAAAGCATCAAAGCTTTGGTGGTGAGAGTGGGAACAGAATCCCAACACTGGCACTATGCCAACCTAAATTTTAAAGAAACCACCCCTAAACCCAACAGCACAGCACAATAGTGCATATTCTTACAGCATAATACTGGCATCCTGCTCTTCTCCTGAAAGCACAAGGTCCATCAGGATCATTTTCTTCTTCTGCTTCTGACACTGGTGAGGGTACCTGGACCAGAGAACAACGTCATTCTCCAAATTGCCACATTTGTGTAATTGTATTTATTATAAAAGTTTGTGTTTATATATGAGAACTGCCATGTTCATTACAACTTGGAAGGAAAACTCAGTTTACACAAGGAGCTTTTGAATACAGTCAGAGTCGGGACAAGCCAGACTGGCCAAATGCCAGCTGACAGGAATGTCTGCCTCGTGCACACTGAGATTTCGGGGTTACCTGTGGGAACTCATCCTCATCAGAGCTGTGGAAGTCGTACTGCTTGATGTCACTCTTGCTGAGCACGGGCAAGGGCTCAGCCAGGGGCTGAGGGGTCACCACACACTCCAGCTTGGGCTTCTTCAGGTACTTCTTCTTCTGCCGGACCACATCGGACACCTCCTCCTTCAGGGAGGAGTGGTGAGGGTGCTGCTCGGGGAAAACAAACAGAAAACTCTAAAAATTAAACCATCAGCAAATTTCATTAGTTCAAGACAGGCTGTTTGTCTTCCAAAGGCTCTGCAGGTATTTGCGACACGTAATGCAGAATGTACTGAACACATTAAAAACCTGTGATTGTTTTTACAGGTATTTATTAATAATCAGAGAGCTCTCAAGCCATGGCACTGCCTGAGAGGCTCCTCACTCTGCACTACACTCAGTGTATTGTCATTGAAATTCCTCTTCCAATTATTTTCTGAGATCTCATTTTTCCTTGGCACTTTCAATTTTCTGAACTGCTCGGACATGTTCAAAAGAAACAATTTAGTTTGTTTCCTGTTTCTCACAGAGCTGACACTTTTGAACAGATGTGATGGTATTTGGGTTGGCTACTTGAGATTTTTCTCACATAAACCCTCTGCAGTGAGCAATTATTCCATCGATACTGAACTGTCCACTTGAACACAAATGTTATTAAACTTCAAAGCTCCCATTTGAAAAGATTATTTCACTTGCAAAATTCTCCATTTGAAGGAGAAGCACCAGTGCAGTTTAAAAAGTGTTGAAATTTACCCTGGATTAACACCCATCAAATGGAGCTGGGCTTGGGAAGCAGAGGAGGAACACCAGGAATGCCAAAATTCCGGGAGGAATTCCGGGCTCTGTATGGAATTCTGGCACCACTAGGTGTCGCAGGTGCTAAATACAAATTTCCAGAGGTCCTCAACTCTCAGCCTCACCCCCAGGCATTTTAACTCCTAATATTTCAGGTTATTTCTTCAGGGACAGGTCTGAATTCAAAGCATATCCAAGGGGATGATGATCCCAAAGGAATGATGATCCCAGGAACAAGAGATTCATGGCAGGGAAAAAATCTCACCTTAACTTTACATTCTTGAACTTTGTGGTGGTTGCCATTGTGGAGAGATGATGGAGTTGTGCCCAGCTCTTTGTCAGGTCTGTTCAGCTTCACCTCATTGAGGATTTCACCTCCATAATCACCCAAGTGGTACCTGAAAAAGCAGAATTGAAACTGTAGGGCTGCATTTCCACTGGGAAATGTCTGAGAGACACAAACCAGTGTCTTCCAACCTCTTCTCTTTTAATTTTTGAAATTTATGCTGCTACAATAATGAGAGACGATTTCAAAGCTATTTAAGGAAAATTTAAAACCTTAGTTTTTATAATCTGGGATTTTACCTTTTCTCCACAACTTCCAACGTTAAATGCAACAGCTCCCGTTTTGTTTTCTCTCTCCTCTTAATCATCTCCAAAATTGTTATGGCTCTGCTAAACTCCCTCCTTAATTTCAACATCTTCTCATAAGATGCTTCATCGTTCTTTCGGTTCTGTTGAGAGATGAAACCAATTTTTAGTCCAAAGCAAAAGCCACGAGGCACAAACTACAAAAATGAAGTTATATAATGCTGCTGCAAACGAGGCTCATGAGGACACTCCAAAGCAGCTTTTCCTAAAGCAGATCCTACTTGGCAAACAAAGCCCCAAAAAGCAAACAAACCCAGTTTGAAGAGTAAGCTGAGAAGAACTTTGCATGTTTTGCTCAGATTTGTGATCAAGCCAGTGGAAGTTTGTCAGAACAAGGAATTCAAGCCTACACCTTGATTCCACACACAGTAAGGGTGTGCAGGTGTCCAAAGGATGGGTGATTACAGATTTTCTGGTTCAAATCATTCCATGCTACAAATACAAAAACTGGGAACTGCTTCCCACAGAAAGGAAAGCTCCCAACCCAGCAGGCTGTGTGTCAGGCATTGCTCTGAGTTTCAGCTTAAAAAGGGATGGACAGTAAATTGTCCTCTGCAAGATGCTGGACAGGGATCCAAATTATCCCTACCAAGGGAGGAATGTACAATTCCAACAGCAGAGCCTGCCAAGTCACCTTTCTGGTCTGCATCTTCTCAGTTCTCCTCCTGAAGGCCACGTAGGGGTCGTTGTTGGTGGAGCCATCCCTCTTCTCCTGCTTGATCTGGGGGATGAGCGAGGGCCCCCGGCAGTTCTTGCGCTTCCTCACCTGTGGAGAGTTTAGTTCAGGCATGGCTTGAAGAAAAAGGCCATGAAGCCATGCAATTGAGGAGAGAAAAGTAACAGGTAGCTGTGAAGCAGTTCCCAGCCTGACTTCTATAAACAATTAGACTCTCTCAGGCATCATTGTATAAACAATAAAGTTCTCAGGCAGTCTTCCCATAACAAGTGTAACACCCTCTCTGGGAAAAGATGGCACCCTGAGAACAGATGTGGAAGTTTTGGGAACCGTTCGTATCACGGTGAGAACACTGGTTTTGTTTTGTGTAAACAATCAACGGTGTAGTAAAACAAAAGGTGTGGTTAGAGTTTTCTCTGTTAGCCTATCATAAACCTGGATTTTGGAATATGCATGAAGTTCGTTAACACTGTTATTTAAGCTGACTGATCGATCAATAAATCGAGTTCATGCATCAAAGGATTGGTCGTTCTCCCCTCACTTCAACACTCACCCAGTAGTCATAGACAGCCTTGATCAGGTAATCGTCCTCGCTGAGCAGCAGTTTGGCCTCCTGGAGGGTCACAAGCTGCAGGGGAACAGGGACAGCCAGTTCAGAGGGGGCTGCAGGCAAAGTCACCACACTGACACAGGTGTGCACTTTCTGGATAAACTTGGTTATGTTCCGGCACCAGAGTAAGGGGATGAAAAAACATTCATGGAAACTGAAGTCACCAAGTGAGTGCTCCCCACTTTTCTGAACCAGCAGCATCTCTTTCATCCAACAGCCTAGAATCCCATCAATCTTTCATGAGATCTGAGAACACTCAGAAACAACTACAAGCACAGGACAGAGAGAACTTACTGCAGTTGCAGGTCGTGATTTGGGAATCACAAATAAAAACAGTTTCTTATTGGTTAACCTTTACGAATGTGTAATTCTCTGCAGTTGAATGTTGATTCTCTAGAAGCCAATTTATTTCTTTATTATTTCCCCCCCAAATGTTTACTTTGGGATAGAACAGGACAATGCCCATCCCTGTTCATTCCAGCCTGGGGACACAAGGATGTTCACTTGTTTGCTAAGTTATTTCAGTAGATGCTAGTTCTACACAGAACATTTAAAGATAAAAAATAAATCTGTGTTCAGCTTCTTACATGGAAATCAGACTCTAAATAAATGCAAAAGTATCACTAAAAAGTACATTAGATTAACAGGCTCATATCATCTTCAACCCATTCATTAAACAAAAAGAAAATAGCACTTAGTATTACTTAAAAAAAAAGGCAGCACTTCATCTGCCCCCTAATTTGAAAAATAACAACTGAACAATTTAATTTGCACTTTTGCAACGTGTCAAACTTTAATCTCGTCCCTACGTTAGGAGAAGCAAAAAAAGGAAACAACACATTTTGGAAAAATAAGGAAATCCTGAGTGTAACCATGGCTACTCTGCAAGTGCTAGTTCCAGCCCAAGCAGAATAAAACCTTTGCAATCTGTGGTAGAATTTAAAAAGCACTGAACTGTTTTTGTTAAAAAAGGAAAAAGTATTGCTTAGAAATAATTTCAGTTTTATTTGTCTTTTGCTCCTTTTTTCCCATTAAGGTATTTCTTATAAATATATATATATATTAAAAAATTAGATAATAAATTTAAAAATTAAAAATATAAAAATATTTTTAAAAATCACTTCAGCCTTGAGCGCCCAGCTGGGAAAGTGAAGCTGAGCCTGTGTTTGCCTGCAGATGCAGAATCCTGGTATAAATGCCCAGGAGGAAAGCCTGGAACCCCTCCTGGGCAGGGAAGGCATTCCCAGCAACATCCTAAATTTAATATTCCAGGGATCAGGCATTTATAAATTTAATATTCCAGGCACCTGGGAAATGGGAGCAGCACCCAAACCCCACCAGCCACTGCCCTACCCAGGCCCCAATAACCTGCAAGAGCTGCTTGTGTCTAGAGAAAAACCTGTGTTCTTCTAACATTTTATTTTTGACAAGCAGCTTCAAATCTTAAATTTAACTTCATTACCCCAGCAAGAAAGGTGAAACCAGCATTAGAGGGGTGAATGTTGAGCATGAAAAGTGAGCACTAGAATGGCCTGAACTGAAAGCCAGAACAGGGGTGTCTCTATCAAAGCTCCAACAAGCCCAAGTGCATGTTCAACAAGTATCATCCAGTGTATTTCCTATTTTTCCATTCATTCCCATTTTCTTAGCATAATAAGAAATCTCTGCCTTTCTGAAGTTGCTCTAAGACAGAGAAAAATTCAATATTTTGGCCTTTTAACAGACAGCACTGAACTAAATCAGGTTAAGGAACTGAGGGAGAGCCATGGATCCCACAATGGATTTCTCCCTCCCACAAAGCCTCACCTCACTGGGCAATAACTGCACCTGCTCAAACTTGATTTCCACAAACTGATCCCTCAGGTGTAGTTTTGGAGTAAATATTTTGGGTTTTTTTCCCTCCCACAAAGCCTCACCTCACTGGGCAATAACTGCACAAACTGATCCCCCAGGTTTAGTCCTGCAGTGAATATTTTGGGCTGGAAGACCCTTCTCCAGACACTGCCCTCACTCCTGGAAAACCTCAGCATCTGATTTAACACTGGTACAGGTTAATTCACTGTCTGTGCTTCTGACCCCCAAAACCAACCAAAGTCCATGTCCAGCAGAAACAAGTGTACCAATATTTGGATTTTCGTATGTTTGTAGCCATTTCTGCACCTCCTGATCATCACAAGCTTATTCCATCCCAACTGTGCTACAACATCCCAAGCTGTGTGTCTAACACACTGTGGTCAGGAGTTAAAGTTTAAAATCAGTCCCTGCAACCCCAAAAGCTCCTTCCCCACCTGTTTGATGTGAAGGTACCAATACTGACACAGGAGACAGATGTGATTTCTGTGAAACTGCACACTCACACAAACACACTTCTCCTGTCAGCAGGAAATAAAACCAAGCACCCCTCAGGAAAGCAAAACCTCCATTTTATGATTTCTTCCCACCATACCTGACTGGAACTGGCTTTTTCCAGCCTGTCAACCATTATCTCAAACTGCAGTGGCTTGATTTCCATCTTCCTGTTCAGCCTGTTCAGAAGGGTCTCATCCTCAGAGTCCATATCATAATCTGGCTGCTCATTGTCCAGATTAAAGGCTGCAACACAAGAAATTGAAATGCTGGGTGAGTAACACACTCTGGGCACACATCTGTGATCAGAAACCAAAAATCACTGAGCAAGTTCCAGACCAGCACTCCTCTGCCAGAACACTTTCTGATGCTGAAAAGTTTCCCCATGTAACACACAGCAGGTAGAAGTTGCTTGTCTCCAACTTCCAATATGAAAGGAATCCAAGAAGTTTCATTTGAAGTGACTTGAAGGGGTGGTAGGCACAGAAACTTTGATGTGTCTTTGCAAAAGAAGAATAAAGATGCTTGATAGTACTGATCTGATACAGCTCCTCCAGAATATCATGGGAAGATAATAAGAACTGAGACCATTTCCAATCAAATTCCAGACTTGGAGATAAAGCATTTACACTTAAGTCCCAATGTAATTTCTGTTGCCCATTTTTAAACAGTACACCAAACCTAAAGTGTTAAAATATTTAACAGACTAAACATTTTCTGGTTTTATGTAACTGTGGAAATCCTAGACCAATCCTATGGGAATTGTTACTTCTCCAAAAGCACCACAGCTGTGGATGCAGAGCCTGACAATTCCTTCAGGCACTCCAAACAGTCAGTTCTCATGTCTTTATTACTAATTGTGCTAATTAGTTTCCATACTTGACAAAGTTCCTGGTGCTACTAAAAGCAGAAGGAAGTTCCCATTCAGGTAACACAACAGAAATAAAATTTTACAATAAATATGAGCAAATTGCACATGGCAGTAAGAACTGTTAATAGAAACATGAATTGTACACCTAATAAAACCCTGAAGGGGTGACACAGCAGGAAGAACACTCCCAGTAACTCAATCAGCACTGCAATAACAGCAGTTACAGGCCTGATGAAATATATTCTATTCTTAACAGACAACCAGCACTATCTTATCTCCATGCTCTTAACTTGTGGCTTTACCAAGTGCTAATTTAAAAACCTCTGCTGCTGAGCTGCCCTGTGTGCTTTGAGAGCACCTTAAAACAAAAACTTGGCAAACCAGGAGCAAAAGAAAACCCAAAGAAGTCTTTAAAACAAATGCCAGTGGTCAGCACAGGCAGGTGGTCAGCAGTGTCCTTGCCCAACACCACCCTCTCTGTGAACCAGTGCAATAAATGAGTTAAACCACTACCAATGTTTATTTATTGATTCATTCAGGCACAGAAACTCAGCCAGATGCAGCTGGGAAGGGCTAAAAAGCAGCTCCTCAGCATCTTCAGCTCAAGCTGGTACCTCTGAGAGGAGACACTGCCCAACTGTGCCAACTGTGCCAACAGCACTCGGCCACAAGAGCTCTCTGACCTACCACACACTGTAACAATTCATTTGAGGAGAAAATAATAACAGGCTGTAACCATGTGTCAAGGACTGCTGGCAATATTAATTCAGCAATACAAGTTGCATGGCAAGTTTATTTAAGACACTATCACTGGGCATGTGACCAAGAGCTCTCCAACAATTAACTGTGCATGAGGCCTCAACTGCAGCTTTCAACATCACATCTGCCTCTCCAGCACATCTCTGCTCACATGTGGGCTGGAAACCATTCAAGTCCACAAAAAGCTTGTTTGCCCTCAGGCAGATGTTGGTCTCACATCAGAAAAGATGTCAGCCTATTTCCTGTCAGTAGATAATTCAATAATCCCCTGTGGACAAAATGTTTCCAGGCAGATTTTCCAAGGCAGAATATCAGTGAGCAGGAGGATGTGGGACAGAAGATGTGATGTTGTTCACCTGTAAATTGTGAGCAGTGCCAGGAAACCTCCCTTCATTTCCACAGTGGGAAAAGAAGAGTCACTAAAAAAGAAGAGTGACTAAAAGAGTCATGAAAAGGTCCTGAACCATCCAGAATAAAACCAGTGAGAGTGAGAGGCAACCAGGAGACATCAAGACAACCAAAAAGAAAACAAAAGCCCACAATTGAATCAAAAAGTGCCTGAAGCCACCAATCACCCTCAGGAGCACACTGTGGATATCAGAGATGGTCTCCAGGAGGGAGGGCAGGTCATTCCTAGATCCTCAAGTGACCTCATGGTGCTCCTCAGCTGGAAGCAGGGGTCCCTCCCTATTTCTGCTCAGTATTTTGATAAATATTTAAGATAAGATAAAAGGCATCCAACAGGTACTTGCCATCACCAAACAAATCCAGTCTCATTTTCCCAAACAACCCCCATCACTCCTGTGAGAACAGCAGCAGCCTTGTCACACAGGCCACCTTTCATGCTTTGCTGCCCCCAGCAATGCTCTGTTTGCTGTGCCCTGGATTTACCAGTGCACTCCTCTCAAATGGGCTTTTACACGGGGTGCAGGTCAGTGGCACTGCAGGGATGGCAGCAGGATGTGTTTCTGTGCAGGCAGGATGGCCACAAGCTCCCAGCAGCCAGGGAGGTGTGAGGGGCTCAGCAATTGTGGGGTTGCCACTTCTCCCTTGGAATTCATCAGCCCAAAGCTGGCCTGTCCCATGGAAGTGTCCTCCATGTTCATTACACCACTCTTCAAAACAACTTCAGCAACATCCCTAATCACCACTTTTCTTCTTTCCCCAGGCACTGAGTGAACTGCAGTTGCTTCAGAAATGCCATTTTTCACCCAGGAGCTGGCCTGCAGTGTGGCAGCTCCCAAAGCCATCACAAGACCCAGGAGTTTCTGTGCCATGGATCCATGGAACCATCCATCACCACTCCTGCCCTGCCCTGGCAGCTGGGGGAGCTGCTGGAGAGCCAGCCCCGAGCTCCAGCCCACATGGACACCTCCTGCCAAAGCCTGGGATATTCTTCTGACTCAGGGTGAATGCAGACCTCCTCTTCCAGAACACCTGCACTTCTACAGGGCACGGTCAGATCCCACCTGGGGAGCTCTCCAGGAATGCTCAGGATTTGCTGCTGCAAACACAGCACCCCAGTGATCCCACCTGGGGAGTTTCTCCAGGAATGCTCAGGATTTGCTGCTGCAAACACAGCACCCCAGTGATCCCACCTGAGGAGTTTCTCCAGGAATGCTCAGGATTTGCTGCTGCAAACACAGCACCCCAGTGATCCCACCTGGGAAGTTTCTCCAGGAATGCTCAGGATTTGCTGCTGGTGCATCCCAGTGATCCCACCTGGGAAGTTTCTCCAGGAATGCTCAGGATTTGCTCACTGCTGCTGCAAACACAACATCCAGTTCCCACCCACTCCCAGCAGTACCTGCCCCAGGGATTTGCTATTTTGTTTACCTGAGCTCCCCTGGCACCCAGTTTACACTAACTCACACAAATGCAATTTGTTTCTCAGTGAAGTTACACTGAGCTGGGTTTAACTTCACTAAATTAACTTGTTCCATTTAGCTAACTAAATTCAGGCTGTGGTTGCCCACTGGTGAAGGTGCCACAGGCACGAGTTGCCCTGAAAGCAGAGCTGCCAGTGCCCTCCCTCCCTCCCCACAAACCACAGCCCTGCTACCCCCTGTGCCACAGCAGCCACCAGGCCTGGGCCAGGGCAGCAAACTGATAAACACTGAGGGTCACCCACGCAAAAAATGAAAGAGAAACTTCCTGCCAAAAAGTTCCTTTCAAGGATGACTTGAGTTCATTCCTCACTTAATGAAAATGGTTTCATTGTTTGACTCATCTTCCATCCCCTTAGCTCTAATTTAGGTCCAAGTTTACCAACTCAATCTCCTTGCTAATTACCAATAACTTCAGATGCATCTCCATGTTATTGATGCTACAAATATTCCTGGAAAATTATGAAGCATGCTGGAATCATTTTAACAGTTCAAGGTTTTTTATTTACATTCAGCTCAGCATCACCTGTGTTGGTGCCACTGAGGCCAACTAACACCTGGAACGTTGCTTATTCACAAATTCCAGCCTTTACAAATAAATTAACTTTCTCTGCTTGGAACCACTGATCTAAAAAATGAATGTAAAAAATATTAAAATCTCAGGCTAGCAGAATCCCAGCAAAACATCATTTGCCAGAAATACCCCTCAGTATTTATGGATTATAGTATGTGTCCTGCTGGCATTTCCCATCAGTTTACATAACTTCCCTGGCCAAAGTGGGTACTGCTGCTATTTGTGCTTTAAGATTAAAACACAATTTCTAAGCAGTTTATGTAGCATAAAGCTGCCTTGTATCACACCTAATCCATCCAGAATATGTGGGAAAAATTATCTTGGAGCAGTATCTGATATTTATCTTCAGCTCAAATACCTTCTGTACTTCTGTCCAGAAAGACTGTGAGTCTCCACAAGACAAAGAAAACTCTGGCATAATATATTTAACATTTTTAGACATGTTTATTAACAGCATTCACAGTGTTTCTGGCAGTGTCCAACAAAGAACAGAATAAAATACATTCCTCCATCAGCAGCTTGGTTTCAGTTCACTCAGCCTGCCTTGCTTCCAGGTTTGTTTCTTTTATTAAGCAGAGAAATAATTCCTTTTACTTGATTTTTCTCCATCACCTCTATGGTCTCTGTTGCATCACAGAGATTTCATTCTTTCCAAAATCTCCTATTTTGTAAATAAACAGTAAAAATTGGGCATTTCAGCACACTGGTGAGAAATGATGCAATTTTTGCATCAAAGGCTTTGCTACAAAGGTAACTGCTGGGAGGAATCCAGGTGCCCAAATAACCCCCTGAACCACATCCTGCAAAGAACAAACATCAATTGTGTGCCAAGGAACAACTGAACTGCAAAAGTGTCACTTGTCAACAGAACACCAACCAAAAGAAAGGGCAGAATTCATCCACAGCCCACAAGCTTAGATTAATGAGATCTTGTAAGACATAAGCTAAGCTCATGCAGAATATTTAGTTTTATCTATAAAATAAACTCAGAGTTCTCTGCTGAAATGGAATTGTTCAGTTTTAGCCAACTCAAAGAGAAGTGAAGAAGAAGCCTGAACCCCTGGCTGCCCTGCCAGAGCTCTGTTATGAGCAGCAGCACAAAGGCTGACTGCACCCCAAAAACCCTTCTGGTTTGTGGATCTGCACTTTCAGAGAACTCTGGAGTGAACAGGGGAGCAAGACAACCTCTGTCCTGCTGCCAGCACCCAGCAGGCAGCCAGGCAGCCTCAGTCACTCCTCCTCAGGACCAGGAGGGACCAATCACACCAGTGAGGCTGGCTCAAGAACACTGCAAGCCCAGAGCCAGGACGAGGCTGCACGGGACAGAGCCTCAGCACCAAACCCAGCAGCAAAACCCCCACCTTCAGCAGCAACTCCCATCTTCCAGAACCCAACAAGACACTGGAATTTACATCTATACATGGATTTCTGAGTGCTCCCACTGCAGCAACTCTGAGCTCAAGACAAAGGTTCCTCAGGTGAGATAAGGAGGGGCTGGACAGACCCCACAACCCCCCAGGGCCTGAACTCACGTTGGATGTGGATGAACTGCTTTGGCTGCTTGAACTCCCCTTTGTACAGGCGGTTGTAGTAGTTGACATTGCTCTCTGCTTCAGGGACTGGGATGACCATGCTCTCCTTCTTTTCTCTGAACACCTGCTGTGCTGAGATGGCCCGTTGCAAATGATGTTCCTGCAAGGGGAAAATGGGAGAGGTCACTGAAATATCTGCACCAAGTGCATACAAAGACAGCCAGCCTCTTCTCCCAGTGTTCTCCTACAGGACAGCAGAGTGGAGGCTTTGCTGGGCTTTAGAGGCCAGCAGGATCCCTGCTCCCAGCTGTGCTCTCCATCTTTTAGGGCTCCTGACTGATGGGAATCTTCAAACTGCACTGAATGAACTACAAACAGATGAAGAGAACTTTGTTCAGACACAGCCCACACCTTCCACCAGACTGGGAAAAAGACAAACATTCAAACTTCACAAAATAACCTCAGCAGAAAATTAGGGCTGGGGAAAGCCAAACCCACCCAAACCTGCCAGAAAAAAAAAAAAACATATGCAAGATCAGGCCTTTAAAGTCAAAAGAACAGCAGATTTCATCATTCCTGTCTTCCCAGCAATCCCTACTGGCCTGCTGCTGGAAGTTCAGCAAGTTAAGAGCAACAGGAAGAAGAGTTCTCACAGAACAAGACATGAACAGCAAGGGCTCCCCAAAAAGGCACCCCTTCATTTTACCCTTATGGGACACAAGTCACAAATCCCACAGAACCACTTCAGCTGAAACAGAGATCACAATGAATGCAGCAGTTCACAAAGATTATTCCCCACATAATTTTATTAGTCAATTTATTAATTAACTCAGTGACAACCATCTACTGTTGCAAGTCAGAGCTAAGCTGTAACTTCCCTCTTGAAAGACTTTTCATGTTAAAACTTCAACCACTAAAAATGTCTGAGGCTGAGACACCAAGGTTCCCTTCTGTGTGTCCAGGGGACACCAAGGTTCCCTTCTGTGTGTCCAGGGGACACCAAGGTTCCCTTCTGTGTGTCCAGGGCACACCAAGGTTCCCTTCTGTGTGTCCAGGGGACACCAAGGTTCCCTTCTGTGTGTCCAGAGGACACCAAGGTTCCCTTCTGTGTGTCCAGGGAGTGCCATTCCTCACCAGGACAGACCTCAGACCCTCACAGCCCTTGGGAAAAGTGAAGCACCAAGTTCTCCAAACCCAGTATAAACTGAGCAAAGTGCAGCCCCCCAGCAGATGAACCAGGAGTGAAGATTTCATCCTGCTTTTACTGTTCTTGCCCAAAGTCTCCCAGATTTGAGGGGAGGGAGGGTGAGCAGAGTATCCACTTCATCAATATTTGAGGGGAGGGAGAGCAGAATATCAGCTGGAAATCCAAGCTCAGCTCTGTCCCACATCCATGGGACCTCCCCAACCATTCCCACACACTCCAGTGCTGGAACAGGACTTGTGTGAGCAGGGAAAAGCACACACACACACACACAAAGGATTTGCTGCTCCCTTTGGCTCTCCAGGGTGACCTTCCCCATGGTTGTAACACTCCCAAGAGGCCAGGACCAACACCAGGAATGGGAAGGTGCCAGGACCAACACCAGGAATGGGAAGGTGCCAGCATTCCCGTGCCTGCCTGGCACTGCAGCCTGGCACACACGGCAGTCTGGCACTCACACACTCTGCTACCCACTTGGAAATTCACTCAACAACAAGATTTCCTCCTCTTGAATTCTACAGAATGGTGTTTTTAAAAAGGGGGAGTGAAAGAAAACATTAAAATATGTAAATGACAGTTAATGAACAATCCCCTTTTGAATGTTAAGATTTCCAGCCACACAAATAATGCAATTCCTGCAGGATCAGAGCAGCTTTGGGGATCTCCTGATTCAATCAATCAGGCTCCCAAGTGAGTGCTGTTAGAATGAAGACAAGCATGCAATCCAATAGCTGCTGGGATCTGCCTGAGTTCCTCCACACTGAGTAAATCTGTCACTCCACCATTACAACGTGTCTTGGAGAGCTTGGCAGTGCTGAGCAATTCAAGCCCCCAGAAATGGTTTCATTTCTGCTGCAGGGAGGGTGTGATGTGCCCAGAGCACCTTTGGGAAGGGGAATTGAGATGAATGATTCAGGCTCAGAGCTCCCAAGGAAGGCTGACAATAGGTGTGAGCTCTCATTTCACTACAGAAAGCCTTGGAGCAGAACTCAGCTCTCAAACAGAGAGCTCAGCACTGCTGCTGTCACTCCTCAAACAGCACAGCTCCAAAACACATAAATTAGCTTTGCAAATTTTAAAATTAGGGGGGAACCTCTAATCTTTCTGCTGAGCATCAAGTACAGGAAAATTTAAACTTTAACTCCTGGAACAACTCTGTTGATACCAACCATGAAGATTTTTATAGAAAAGCTGGGCTAATTAAATGGATTTACTAAACCTGAAGTAGTTCTACACCTGGACCATTTGATTGTTTCCTTATTTTGGAATTGGTGTATATCATGCAGCCTTGCAGACATATGTCTTCTGTGTGTATATATATTAAAAAAAATTTCTGTGTTTAAATTATAAAAAAAGTCCTATGTACTTAATCCTTTAACTCTGCAGCAGCATTTGGTAGATAGTAATTAACTGTGAATAATAAATATACATTGAATTCTTCACTTGAGCATCTGTCTGTTATTTCAGTCAACTGACCAAGCTACCACACTACTACAACATTTGGTCTAGTTTTCACTTTTTTCTGATGGTTTTTGAAAGACACACAGTATTTTAAGGCCACACTTTGTTCTGCAGCAGGGCAGATGCAAAGGTCTCCCACAAAATAAAGGAGCATTAGAGAGCCAGTGATGACAGCAAACAGAGCGTGCTGCCATGGGAATAAAAAGGAGCCCCTGACAAAGAGTGATTACCCATTAATTCCTTAAAAAGCACATCCAGACCTTGCTCTCCAGCATGAAGACAAAATTTCAAACAAACACAGCTCACACTGGGCTATTTCTTTAACCAGCAGCATTAGAGAGATGTAAATGTTTAGTGTGTGTAACACACTGCTGCTGAGCACATTTACACACTGACCAGAGCTGCTCTGAACCCCTCTGAGACACCACAATCCTTCCTTCCACCTTTCCTCAGGAGGGGAAAATCCAAAATTCCTGCAATTCTGTACATTTACACACTGAGCTGCTCTATGAACCCCTCTGAAACACCACAATCCTTCCTTCCACCTTTCCTCAGGAGGGGAAAATCCAAAATTCCTGCAATTCTGTACATTTACACACTGAGCTGCTCTCTGAACCCTCTGGGACACCACAATCCTTCCTTCCATTTCTCCTCAGGAGAGGGAAAAACCCTGAAATTCCTGCAATTCTGTACATTTCCACACTGACCAGAGCTGCTCTGAACCTGTCTGAGACACCACAATCCTTCCTTCCTTTCTCCTCAGTAGGGAAATCCTTAAAATTCCTGCAATGCTGTACATTTACACACTGAACCCCTCTGAAACACCACAATCCTTCCTTCCTTCCTCCTCAGGAGGAAAAAACCCTAAAATTCCTGCAATTCTGTACATTTACACACTGAGCTGCTCTCTGAACCCTCTGATACACCACAATCCTTCCTTCCTTTCTCCTCAGGAGGGAAATCCTTAAAATTCCTGCAATGCTGGTATCTAAACCCCTCAGTTTTGGTTGTGGACATTCAGAGGCAGGCTCCAAGCCCAGCTGAGAGCAAGGCACCTTCACTGCCATTCCCTGAAACCCCACAGGTTTCACGTTCCCCTCAATTTCCTCTCTGAGAGTTTCTGCACTGGAAAACAGAGGCAAACATCAGTAATAACCCAACAGGTATTGATCCTATTACCCTGAAGTTATTTTTGGTAAGCTTTAAGGCAAACAGTGATCAATACTCAATGATACTTTTACCTAATTTTTACCAATATCATGGAATCACAGAAGGGTTTGGGTTGAAATCATCTCAATCTCATTCCAGCCCCCTGCCTTGAGCAGGGATGCCCCAAACTGCTCCTATTCCCTTTTATCCCACAAACCAGAGCACTTGCACCCTACACACCAGCCTGGGGTTTCCTTCACCTCCAAGTCCCCTGCTGCCACCCCCAGGTGATCTCTGAGAAACAGTTTATCAAACTTGGAATAACTGCAAGTTTTCTGGTTGAGCAGGCTGGAGATGCCCATGAAAGTTCCACATCTTCCACTGAAAAGTTCATCTGAAATCCCAAACTCCAGTCAGCAATTGCACATTGGATACAAACCCCAGGACAGCAAAGCTGCAGGATTAAATTTCCCTGCTCAATCTTCATTCCTTAAACTACACCATACAAACAAAGCTTCACCTCTTCAGGTTGTCTCACTGCTTTAACCCCAGAGCTCTCCATACAAGTGGGGTGAAAAGTAAATTTATCAACAAACTGATCAATTTATCAAATTATTAATTCATTTATCAACAAATTGATCAATTTTTCCTACTCAAAATAAGCTATTTCTAGGCCAACCTGAAGTCAGCTTTCCAATCTACCTGAGCCAAGAACAGAATTAAAATTAAGAAAACAATTTAAATATACTAAATATTTCACTTGTTAAACATTATATTCAAATTGGGACATTTTCAAAAAGGATTTTTTATCTTTAACATTGAGACCCAGAAGCTGGAAGTACAGAAGTGTAGTGGGAAATGTGCAGACTCATCCTGCAAAGCCTCAGGCTCAGTGAGTAACACCTCTGCCAGCACTCGCAGGAAGAAGTGGCACAAAGCTCAGAAGCTAATTTGGTCAGAAGCCTCAGCCCCATCCCCTCCCTCTCTGCACACAAACACTTTTTTTAGACAACACTCCCAAGAGCAAAAGTGTCAACTCGAGCAGCAGCTTTTGTTTTCTTGGGCAGTTAACCCTTTCAGTCCCACAGAGCTGCTTCCCCCTGCTGTGGGATGGACAGAGGACAGGTGAGGAGTCACACACAGAGCAGGAAACCAGAGTATGCCCACCAGAATTCCCACCCCTGAGAGCTGAAATTCACCCACTGCTTCATTCCCAATTTATTCTGAAAAGTGAGCATTTCAGTCATTAGCAAAGTTGATAAATGCATTTTTCTACTGATTTGGAAAAGACTTAATCTAAACAGCTCTGATTCCTGACTTCTCTTGCATAGAGTGTCCTCTGAAAAGACTGGATTAATTCTCAAGTAATGCAGGGCACTGGGAAAACCATAGAAATCCAAATACTGAGTGGAAACCAACACATCCATGTCGTGGAAGGGGACCAGGACACCAGCTGGTTCATCACAGGTCTGGTTCATTGAAAAAAGCATCAAACACTTATACAGCAAATAATAAGCTTATGAATATTCTGTAAGCTAAGCAATCTATTGGTTAAACTATTCCATGAACTCTTCCTCATTCCTTAGGGGTTACATCTCTCTTTTCTCATGTCTCTTTCACTATTTGTTATTACACTACAGCTAGGCCCAAGGACACGCTATCTCACAGGTGCAGGACTTGGAATTAGCCACGGTTTTGTATTTTTCCAGTCTCTAGCAGCTAAATTCCCAACACATCCATACCAAAGCTTTCGAGGACAACTGCACTCAGCTTCCCTAAGGAGTTCCCAACACTCAAAGGAAGGAAGCTGGAGGAAACCCACAAGAAACAGAAGATGCACCAGTGGAAAGGGCTCTGGAACCACTTCTCTGTTTCACTTTTGGCCATATCAAGTTTTTTCCAACCTTTCTTAAAAAAGAAATAATCACAAGAAGCACCTGCCCCACGCTTGCCTTCCACAAACTGCTGAACTGTGCCTGCAGGTCAAAAAATGTGCTAAGGGTTGGGTCAGGGAGGAGAGGGAGGGGAAAGTGAATCAAATGGGGCTGCTCCATCCTAACAATTCACACTGGAAGGGGGGAAATCCACCCTGGAGAGGTGGGCAGGCCCTGGGCTGCCCCTGGATCCCTGGCAGTGCCAAGGCCAGGCTGGACAGGGCTGGCATCAACCCAGGACCATGGAAGGTGTCCCTGCCAGGGCAGGGGTGGCACTGGATGGGCTTCAATTTTTGTGTTTCTTTCTGCAGCACCCAACAGAAAAGAAGGAGTAATCATTTCTCTAAATAACTTCAATTCAGAAAAGGAAACAATGTTATTTCAGCCATTCCATGTCAAATTAGACATGAAACAACTGGGAGATATCCCAAATATCACCCCAAGTGCAACAGCAGTAGTGGCTGAGAACATGAGCAATCTCTCATCCTGTAAATAATGATTACTCACTATTTATGAGCATATGGACACACAACTGTCACTGTCTGTGAAATGTCAAAAACCCCACAGCAACTCAAACTCTGGATTTTAAAGCTACAGTTATTTACACAAGTGCCCAGCCTACCAGAACATGAATATAAACTAATTATTAAAAATTAAATTATTGTTAGAACAATAAACTGAATTATTTTAAAATCCTTTTGGAAGAGTTGTTGGTGGTACTAGAAGAGAAATTTGTATTTACTGGGGAGCACCTTCACCCCAGCATTCACACCCAGAGTTTGTATTTAACTGAGGTGCACACACACCCACAAATTCCAGCAGGGAATCTGCATTTTACAGAGTTTTTAACAAATGGTGTTTTCATTGCCAGTGATGCTACCTGGAGTGCTGGAGACCTGAGGAACTGCACAGAAATCCCTCACTTTATAAAACACAATGTCAGAGATTGGCACTACAGTCTGGACAACTTAGAGAAATTAAAACACATGTATAGTAATTGACAGGAATCATTAAAAATTCACAGGAATTATTAAAAATTTAACTACAAAATTCCATTTTAAACCAAATACCTTTAACTCAAGAAACATGAATGATTATTTTGGTGACTTTCTGCAGTATCAGTGTCTCCCTTAACCACCCAGTCTCCGGATGCCCCTGCAGACAGAGGGGTTTGTTTCCATCCCAGGCTGGCACAGTTTGTTTCATGCAACACAGACCGGGCTGAGATGCACCAAGTGCGAGCTGCAGCCAGAGAAACGGCACAGAGCTGAGAAAAACAAACGATAAATTCCAATGTAAACAACAGCAACCAGGCAGCAAGGGGGAGGACAGGGAGCGTTCTGCGGGCTGGGAACAGATCCGAGGGTGAATGCTCGGTGTGTCCCTCGGGACAGGGGACGGCGTCTCCCTGATGGAGAGCCTCGAGTGATGCTGAGCCACTGAAAGGACACAAAGAGTCTCACACTGAACAATGGGGAGGTGCTGAGCACCCAAACTCGAGAGACCACAGGTGTAAATGTGTTAATCACAATTAGAACTGCACAAAGGAAATCAGGGAAATGAACAAGTCTGATTTTTTGCTGCAAATTTCTGCTCCCTTACATTTGTAGCACTTCACCTGCCACGGACAGGGAGAGTACTTTAATCTATTTCAGCCCCACTATGCTGTGATTATTATACATTAACAAGCAGGAATTTTCAAAATGCATCAAAAAAATTTTAAGTAGTATGCAAAATGTACCAAAAATCAAAGCCTTTAAATAGTATATTCTCAAATACTTTAATACCTTGACTCGAAACTAGTCAACAGTACTTTCAAAATTATGTCAAAATTATGACAGTCTATGCTGATAACACTTTTAGTCTCACAAAATTATTCTTCCTACTTCTTACACCCTTTTATAGACAGGAATTCAGTTCTATTCATTCTTCTCTACTTGTATTAGAAACTTTAGTTCTACAATTGATCTTCACCTCCACTGGCTTTTAGGACATAATGTAACATGTAGTTACATTTTAGGACACTCAAGATTTATGTAAATATTAAATGAGTCATTTACCTTTCGAAAAGGTGAAGTGTTGGAATGATAAATATGCTATGGCATAAACAAGGCATTGTTTATTAGCCTTGTTGGCAAAATAAATTACAAATAACCTTTTGAACATCCAGCATCAGTCAAAATGATCTTTCTGATGAAAAATAATTATGAAAAGAGGTTACTATAAACAGATTTAATGTCTGTTGATCCAAACATTGTTCGAGCAGGACATTTCAACCGGTTTCAGTCAAAACAGAAATTGCACCAAGCTGCTTCCTGCTCGGTTTTGCCAAGCGGGAGCCCTGTGAAGTCTGGCACTCAGTAAATCCAAGGAAGCCCCAGCTATTTCTTTCCAAGGTTTCCTTAAATTGCAGGAAAAGGAAAGCAAAGCCTGCTCCCCGCGTTCCAGACGCCCCAGGGCCGAGGCCCTGAGCTCGGGAGGCCGATTCCCAATCGCTCTCCTGAGCTTTTGTCATGGAACTGCCCTCCCGCCCAGGAGCCTTCCCAGCAGGGAAAGCTGCTGCACAATGTCCCCGGTGTGACTCAATGACAGCTCCGGGCACGGACCCGCCCGGGCAGCGCTGCCCGCTGACCCCGCAGCAAACGCGGCTTTATCCGAACCACCGTGCGGGGCTAACGCAGGGCTGAGCCGTCACCCCGGCGGGACACCGCTTCATCCCTGTCCCCAGGGCTCAGCAAAGCGCAGCTTTATCTGAACCACCGTGCGGGGCTAACACAGGGGCTGAGCCGTCACCTCACCGGGACACCGCTCCCATCCCTGTCCCCAGTGCTCAGCAAAGCGCAGCTTTATCTAAACCACCGTGCGGGGCTAACACAGGGCTGAGCTGTCACCTCACCGTGACACCGCTCCACCCCTGTCCCCAGCGCTCCCCGTGAAAGGAGGCACCATCCTCCGGCTGACCCGCACAGCCTCTGGCCTGCAGCAAACGCGGCTTTATCCCAATCACCGTGCGGGGCTAACACAGGGCTGAGCTGTCACCTCGCCGTGACACCACTCCCATCCCTGTCCTCACGAAATGATGCACCATCCACCATCACCCTTTCTCAAAACCCCCAAAAGCAGAATGTCCCCTCCACCCGCAGGTCGGTTCCTCTGGCTCAGCTCACTCGGGGATCAATGACATTTATGCCGGGTTGAGCTGATATCCCAAGCACTTGTGACAGGTTTGCTGATAGGTGTTAATGTGATAAGCCCTAATAAACTGCTCGTGAGGTAGAGACTGGAGAGCAAATCTCGGTCGTGTGTAACTTCAGCCACAACAAATTAAAGTGGAGCTCCTCAGTTTGAGAGCTCCCCAGAGCCCAGCTGGCCGAGGTTAATTCTGATTCACGTTATCACACGGGACATTAAACACGGCCAGAGCTGCTGCAGGTGACAGCACAGCAAGGATAAAGGATCAGAGCTGGAAACTGAAACAATGCCTGGGAAATGGAACTGAAATGGGCACTTGGGAGGAACTGCACAGGGCAATGGGACTTGGAGAAGGGAGAGAAGCACAGGAGGTGAAGGCAGGGAAAGATCTCAAACAAAACTGAAGTTCAGAGTTCTGTGAATAAAAATCACAGCCCAGCATTTTGCTGCCTAATGCCAAACATACTTCAGCAATCTCAGCAGCTCCAAATACTCCCCAAGTAAGTAAATAAATACAGGTGCTTAATCTAACTGAGGAAAAACTTACACTGGGAACTTCACTTCCCCAGCAGATAACCCAGCTGATTTTAGCCAAACAAACCCAATTCCTCTCCTAAGCAAAGCATGCTCTTGATTTCAGCTGGTTTTGCATGGAAACACAACCCTGGGAGTTTCTCACACAGATTCCCATGCAGTCTTTCTGAGGGATTTCTGTTCCACAGAATATTTGCATGGTTGGAGCTGAAGTTATCCTCTGTTGGCCTCCAGTTTTTCTCACTGCTGTCTGAGCTTCTTTGTTCCACAAAGCCTCTCGTTTGTAGGAACTCTGAGGGTTCAACCACAGGTTATGAGTGCACAGCCCACACACAAACATCCAGCTAAGAGCAGGTTCTGTCCGTGTGGGCAGTGATTTATGTGTATTTGTGTTTTTAAACCCAGACCCGAGTGCATCACACAGCAGCAGGCAGGTACTGCTGAGCAGCAGCTTAAGTAAATGCTCACACATTTGATACTCTCCCAGTTCCCTGTAGCAGAGGGAAATGTTCATTAGGGATATTTCTGCTGATACAGTTTTAACAGGAAAACCAGGACTTGTGCTAAGCTAAAAGCTTCCTGCTTTGAAAGGAGAATGAAAAAGCTGTTCCAGGAGTATCACCACCTCAAAGCCCGAGGATGAGCACTTCAAGTTCCAGCATTACAAAAGAAACTGAATGAAACAAGAAAAAAAAAACAAATTTCAAGTTAACTACTTCCAGTCAAAATAATCAGAAGCGAACGCTGTATTTAATGATCAGAGAAGGCTCATCCCGAGGTGATCCCTGTCGGGCTGGGAAGGAAAGTCCCTTCCCACGGGTCCGGAGTCAGCATTTCTGCAGCGCCAAAGCGTCCTTAAGCTGCCATTCCTGCACTTTTCCTCTCTGTCCCCTCGGGCTGTGCTGCCGTGCCCAGCTCAAGTGTAAATGAAGGGATGTGCAAACGAGCGCTGAGATGAAGGCTCAGATAGCTCCGACCCGGCAATGCCGGGATCACCCATTCCCACCGCATTTTCAGCTTCCTCACGCCTGCGGTGAATTCACTTCCCGTGTGAATGTGCCTCATTACCGAGCACCATTCCACCTCACAGCGCAACTCGGCAACCTCAGTAACAGCTACTCACACAAAAACACGGCTATGTGCTAAAAAACAAACCCAGGGCTTATCTAGCCTGCAACTTTCTCTCTTTCCAGTCAAAACAATTCATTAGCATTAGGAAATACGAGTCTTACTCATCAGGAGAAAAAAGCGAAGCCACAAGTGTCCCTGCTCAGTTTCTGACCTCCCAAAAGGAACTTCCCTGCTCAACAGCACCGTTCTCTCAGTGAGCTTAAAAACAAACCCACACAATCTTCTGCCTCAGGTTTAATTTCGAGTAAATTATAAACATTTGTAACATAAACATTGCTACACAAGAGAAACCTAATTCTTTCACAGCTGGAATCTCCAAGTGAGAGAAATGAGCTGCTGATTTGTGAAACGCTGCGAGTGGATATAAATCTCTGAGATACTCATACAGAAACACTTCCAGAATATTCATCCCAAATAAATGGACCAAAATCTGCACTTTTATATGTACAAAAGATCAATCATCAGCTAATTAAACCACACGCCTGCACCAGCGAGGCTGGGTTGTAAAGAACAGGGCAGACACGTCGCCCGAGCGTTTGAAATGCTGTAAATCTGTAAATAATGTTGATTTCCAGTGGGATATATCCCGGAAGGTGCTGTCTGACCCCGGGACACCCTGTGCTAACAGACCTTGGTGGCGCCAGAGGAGCACGAGCAGAGGATGGAGAGCAGCAGCCACCCCGAGCCTGCAAACAACTTCCACTCGGGAAACAGACCCCAGAAATGAGGGGGCAGAAATGTCTGTGCAGAGATTTCCTCTCCCTCCAAAAGTCTCTTCCCAAATACATCAAATGGATCACAGCAGTACTTGCTACGAATTAAAGCTGTTCAGGTATTTCTCAAATATTTAACTACTGACACCCACAACAGTAGTTCCTAGATTTAAAAAAATATTTCATATAATTTTTTTTAAAGTATTAATTAAGAATTATCTGTGCTACACTGGGAGAAGAACAAGCCATGAATGAAACCATCAGCACATGGCAATAATCAGAATAATCTAAGAATAGCAGTTTATAATCTTGCCTGGCTGATGCATCTCGCACTATGTTTATACATTGCTTCAGTCATTTCATTTTGAGACTATTACATAATATATCAAACAGAGCCACATGTCAGGGCTGAGAAAACAAACCTCACTCACACAGAAAAACAACTTTGTAGGACAACACTAAAGTAGTTTTATTGAAGTATAAATCTAATCTTCTCAATCATTTAAGCAGCTTGTTTGCTTGAACTCTTACAGCAATTTTCCATTAACAACTTTGTTTTAAACATGATTTATCAAAATAACAGCCATTTTAAAGAACTAATTTCAATATTTAATGCGAACATAGCGCTGTAAGACAGATTCTCGAGGCTGAGCAAACCAAATTAGTCTCCAATGTTGCTTCATTAGTACCCCAGTGTTGTTCCTTTTAACTACAGTCCCAGCTTCTAGCAGCGTTACTCTTGGGGAATTCCTGCAGTTTTGACACACAGTAAATTAAAAAATAAAAGCCCACCATGCTAAGACAGAGGATTCCTTTTAATACCAACAGTCAGGTGAGAAAAAGCAGCGAGGAAAGCGCGGAGCCTCCTTTGACAGCTGTAACCCCGGAAAAGCCAATCCACAGGCACAGAGGTTTGGCTGAGGCGGAGACACGGATTCATTGAGGAAATTCTGGAGGGTGCATTTACTATCGGCTCTGCAAGTACAGACACATCAGGCGACAGCCTCTGTCTGAGCTTACACAAGTCCCAGGAGCAGAAAATAAACCTTACTCTTACAGAAAAATGTTTGAAGATCAGCAAGACAAAGCAGTACGTTCCGAGGACACCAGAGCTGCGTGCGAGCGCTTTCTAAGCTGTCCTGCTGCTCACCAAAACCCCCACAAACTTCTATTTACCTCAGCGCACAAAAGCTTTTCCACCCTTTAGCACTACGAGCAGAACACACACCACACGTCCAGCCACGCTGAACACCGGCTGGCTGATTTGGAAACAACATTAAAGCTCCGAGGCTCCACACAACGCTGAGCCTGTGCCATGCGATGCACAGCGAGCAGCAGCAGCACCAACCAGCGGTGTTAAATAACCCCGAGCAGCACCGGGGTGGCTGCAGGAACACAGACACCGTCCCACACCGGAGCCAAAGCCGCTGTGCTTTGCTGTCCCTGCAGCCCCACATGTGCACAGTGTGTGTGTGTACAGCGCTGTGCCCTCAGCCCCACATGTGCACTGTGTGTGTGTGTGTGTGTGTGTGTGTGTGTGTACAGCGCTGTGCCCTCAGCCCCACATGTGCACTGTGTGTGTGTGTGTGTGTGTACAGCGCTGTGCCCTCAGTCCCACATGTGCACTGTGTGTGTGTGTGTGTACAGTGCTGTGCCCTCAGCCTCACATGTGCACTGTGTGTGTGTGTGTGTGTGTACAGCGCTGTGCCCTCAGTCCCACATGTGCACTGTGTGTGTGTGTACAGTGCTGTGCCCTCAGCCTCACATGTGCACAGTGTGTGTGTGTGTGTGTGTGTACAGCGCCGTGCCCTCAGCCCCACATGTGCACTGTGTGTGTGTGTGTGTGTACAGCGCCGTGCCCTCAGCCCCACATGTGCACTGTGTGTGTGTGTGTGTGTACAGCGCTGTGCCCTCAGCCCCACATGTGCACTGTGTGTGTGTGTGTGTACAGCGCTGTGCCCTCAGCCTCACATGTGCACTGTGTGTGTGTGTGTGTGTACAGCGCTGTGCCCTCAGCCCCACATGTGCAGTGTGTGTGTGTACAGCGCTGTGCCCTCAGCCCCACATGTGCACTGTGTGTGTGTGTACAGCGCTGTGCCCTCAGCCCCACATGTGCACTGTGTGTGTGTGTGTGTGTGTGTACAGCGCCGTGCCCTCAGCCCCACATGTGCACAGTGTGTGTGTGTACAGCGCCGTGCCCTCAGCCCCACGTGTGCACAGTGTGTGTGTGTACAGCGCTGTGCCCTCAGCCCCACATGTGCACTGTGTGTGTGTGTGTGTGTGTGTGTGTGTGTGTACAGCGCCGTGCCCTCAGCCCCACATGTGCACGAACGCACGGACTGACAGCGGCCCGAACCGCGACACGGAGCTGCCGCCGGGCTCGGTGACACCCGGCCGGAGGAGAGGGAGAAGGGAGAAGCTGGCCCGGAGCCGCTCGTTCCCCGTGGAGCGGCTCAGCACAGCACCCAGCACGATCACGCCGCCACCACCTCCCCAGCCCGAGCGACTTGACAGCCACTCACTACAGGCTTGGCAGGAGTAGTATCAGCTTTAGTCCACAACGCGCCGAGCACCCCGAGCCGCTCCACCGGGCCGGCATCCCGAGCCCGCTGCAGTAGCCCCGGCATGCCGAGCACCCCGCACCGGCACAGCCCGAGCCCGCTCCGGCATCCCCGAGCCGCCGCTCCGGCAGTCCGGCTCCGATACTCTGCACTCCGCCGCTCCGGCACGGCGAGCCGCTGTGCCGCTCGGACATCCCGAGAGGGCTCCGGCACCCCGAGCTGACAATCCGAGCTGACACCCCGAGCCGGCTCCGGCACGCCGCGCCGCACGCTCCACCGCTCTGACATCCCGAGCCGCTCCGGCAGCCGGAGCCTGTCCGGCAGCGCGCCCCGCTCCGCCGGGCCGGCGCCGCGCTCCGCCGCTCTGACACCGCGCTCCGCCACCGCGCTCCGCTCCGCGCCGCCGGCCCGTCCCGTCCCGCCGCGCTCACGCCGAGCCCCCCCCGCTCACCCGCGCCCGGGACGCGCAGCAGAAGATGGCGGACGGCGGCAGGGCCCGCTCGCGGCGCCGGACCGCGGCTTACGCTGCGCCGTTTGCGCAGCGCCCCGAGCGTCCCGCGGCGGAGCGAGCGTAGCGCGCTTGGTGAATACCGGCGGCCGGTTCCCCGTGCGGGGGGTGCCTGTAAACAATGGTGCCCCCCCTGCGCCGCGCTCCCTTACCGATTCTTCCTCCTTCTCCATCCCCGTGGGCATCTGCGGCACGGCCCGGTTGATGGAGACGCAGTCGTTGAGGTCGGGCATGTCCTTGCCGCGGTAGATGGGCAGCGGTTTGGCGGCGTCTAGCGCCCGGGCGCGGAAGGAGAGTTTGCTCATTGTCTCCCCCTCACAATAACACCCCGGGGCCGGGCGGGCGGGGGGGGGGGGGGGGGGCCTTCAGTGCGGCCTCGCCGCCGCCTCCCAGCCGCTCCCGCGCCGCGCCCGCGCCACCATGGAGGGTCCCGCCGCCCCGGCGCAGCTCCCGGCGGGGCCGCCCGTAGCCCGCAGCGCACGCCCCGCAGCCCTAGATCCGCGCCGGGCTCGCTCGGTCCGCTCCCTGCGCCATGGCAAACATGGCGGACATTAACCACAGCCGCTCGGCCCTCCCGGCAGCCCGCGCGGCGGGAGCGGCGCTGCGCGCGCAGCCGAGGGCGGGAGGCTGAGGGAGCCTCAGGGAGCCTGAGGGGGGCGGCGGGACCGGGCGGGAGCGGAGCAGGAGCGGAGCGCTCCGAGCGTCCCGAGCTGGCCCGCCGTGTCCCCGCCGGCTGCCCACAGTGTCACCGCAGTGTCCCTGCAGCGTGCCCGCCGTGTCCCTGCTGTGTCCCCTCCCGGTGCCCACAGTGTGCCTAGGATGCTCACGGTGCACTCACAGTGTGCCTACAGTGTCCCCGCAGTGCCTCCGCGGTGTCCCCGCTGTCTCTCCACAGTGTCCCTGTATTGTCCCCACAGTCTCTTCCCGATGTCTCCCCACTATGGTCCCCACAGTGTCCCACATTGTCCCTACCGTGTCCCCACAGTGTCCCTACTATGTCCCTCACAGTGTCCCCACAGTGTCCCACATTGTCCCTACCGTGTCCCCATAGTGTCCCCACAGTGTCCCTACTGTGTCCCTCACAGTGTCCCCACAGCGTCCCACATTGTCCCTGCCGTGTCCTCCCTGTATCCCCCACAGTGTCCCTACTGTGTCCCACATTGTCCCTGCCGTGTCCCCACAGTGTCCCCACTGTTTCCCCTACAGTATCCACACCGTGTGTACACAATGTTCCTGTTGTGCCCTCGCAGAATCCTCACAGAGTCCCCAGTGTCTCCCCATACTGTCCCCACAGTGTCCCCACAGTGTCCCCACTCTCTGGACAAGCCATTGGGTTTGTCTCCTCAGCGTGTTGGTCAATGTGGGCTTAAAGAGTTCCAGCCATGAAAACATCAGGAGGGTTGACAAAAATCCAACACTTCAGAAACAAACTTATGCCTGTGCAATTTTATTTTTTTTTTTTCCCAGAGCATCACAGAATATTCAGGGTTGGAAGGGACCTCTGGAAACCATCCAGTGCAGCCAGGGTCACCTGGAGCAGGTGGGTTTGGAATGACTCTGGAGACACCACACTCTCCCTAGGAACCTGTTCCCATCCTCTGCCACCCTCATGAAAAATTCTCCCTCATTCTGAGGTGAACTCCTCATGTTTTAGCTTACTAAACTCCTTCATCACTCTTTCCATCAAAAACAATGTCCTACAACTTGGAACTTAGTAACCCCAAATTCTCACCTTGACAGAGCCTCAGTCCTCTGCCCATCCAGAGCTTCCTGCATTAGTCTGCAAAACCCTCCATCAAAGACCTTTAGTACCTCAAATATTTCCTCACTTCCATTCAATTTTGACACCCTGAGACCAAGCAGCTGCTTCTCTCACCTCCACCTTAGAGCTCTCACAGGAGTTGTCAGTGTTACCTTCTGAAATAAACTGAAACCCTTACTCAAAACTTCACTTTTTGGATCACTGTGCCAACTCTACCTAATTTCCATTTTTTTTAATTTGAAAAAAACACGTTCAGTCTCTGAATTGCCTTTTATTTTTAGTTAGCTGCTGTTTTTTTATTTACATGGTTTTGTATAGCAAATACAACTGCTGTTCGTGACAAACACATGATTTACAAAATGAAGAATAAAGAATTGTGTCAGCTAGAGAGAGAGAGAGAAGGAAGATGAAACAAGCACAGGAATACACAGGAGGGAAACAGAAGCAGCAAGAACATTGTGTTCATCAGCCACAGACACAAATTAGCTTGGGAAAGAGATCTGGAAATTGTATTAACTACTGCTATGAAAGCATCAGGTAAGTGTTCAGTCATGTGAACAAATGAAGCTTTAAAAACAAGAGAGAAGGAGCAGAGAACAAAACTGTGATAGACTGCACTTATTTATAATTCCCTTAGAGTATTTTTATTTTGTAAGACAGGCAATTCTTGCCTTGGGTTAAATTTAACAGGTAAATATTGAAAATTGGTATGGTTTAGCTTAGAATTTATAATTCATCACCGTTTTAGAAGCAGCCAAAGTTCCCAGACCCCAGAGGGGTTTGGTGCCCCCGAAGGAATTGGGGGTGAGCTGGCATGTCAGGGTGGTTGTGAGCTGGATTTCCCACCTGGATGCCATCAGCTGGCACAGGTGACATCCCTGGGACAGGGACAGGCAGCTCCTCCTCCAGCACTTAAAAGCCACCACGACTTTGCTCCTTCTGCTTCTGCAAGAACCTGGCATTTTACACACTGCTGGAAGACTTTTCCTCCTTTCAGTCAGCACAGCTGAACAATAGATAATAACAACCTTTTCCCTTTGTGTGCATGTTCTGCTCTTTTTCACTACTTAAATTTAAAAAAAAAATACAAAAATGGAACATATTTACCCTCCAGGTGGCTCTTAGTCCTAAACTCATCCCATTATTTTATTTCTACAAGCAATGCAATTTTTTTTTAAAATTATGCCCTGTAGGGTACAGAAGGGGTTTTTTATGTAGTCAAAAAAGCCATTGCACAGAGCTGAACATGGGCAGAACTAAAGTTTCAGCTTGCATTAGTTTAGCTTTAAGCCACAACCATCCATCTTTTAGGCACATAATCTGATCTCTTCTACTTGTAAAATATTATAGGCTTTCTGAAGAATTGCAGCTGTAAGAAAATTAGGAGCTGTAACTCACCTGTAAATAAAATAATTTACTTTTCATGCACAAATCAAGGAAACAATGTCTCAAACAAAATTTATTTGTTCAATACCTGAATTCTGACTCATCTTCATAGAGATAATGGAATCGAATATGCACATTTGAGCAGTGGATTGACCAAAAATCCTCAAATTTAATTTAAATTTAGAAATGTCAGAGCTGTATAGGCTTGGGGGCTTTATCACATCCTTGCTTTTGCTTCTGCTTCTCCATAGTGACATTGAACACAAGGAATCCTTGTTCTCACCGTAGCTGCCCAAAGCCTGGCATGTTTCTGCAGATTCTTGCAGATTTATCCTGTTTATTTGTTGGTTTGTGGGGTTTTTTTTTCCCCCTAATACTTCATATTTTGCTGCATTAATCTTTTCCAAGCAAAAGCATCACTTTTGGATGATTATGTCAGTATATTATTGCAACATAATCCAGTAGGAGCATGTACTACTTCTTTACTCTGTCTGTTACCTTTTAAGTACAACAAGTATTAAATAAATTAAAAGCTCAAAGAGTGCAGAAACAAATTCCAGAATTGATAATGGCCTCTGCCAAGGCACACTGCAGGGTGTCCAAAACCTTCACTCAAGGTGTTAAAAGAGAACTGGAATTTTTAAGGTGTTCTGTAAATGCACACAAATAATCAGGATATGGGGTGTACAAAGATTCATCTCCTGCAATGTGCAGGCTCAGGAGGTGCAAGCAGGAAAGCCATGCTGACAATCCACCAAATATTTGTAAATCCCAGATTCCAGCTCCTTACAGAGGGGTTTGATCTCATGTTTAAGCAAATCCTGACTGGAAGGAAGGCTGGAATTAGCCAGGAGCTGGCTTAGTAACTCCAGCACAAGGGAAAGTGCTGAGCTTTCCAGGAGATCCATGAATGGACGAGGGGAGGCTTTTTAAAGGTTATGAAGTCCTTCTTTCTCCCTGTGTCTGAGAACTCTGATTGAAGTGAAAGGAACCTCTGTCCTCTTCATTTCAAAGGGGGTTTTGTCAGGAAAAAAGAGCTTGATCAAAGTGGCCAGCAAGCATGCTTAGTGCCTAATGCTCAGAGTTAATGTATCATTCCCAACCATTTCTATTTCCAATTATTCCAAGGGTTTAGGGAAGTGGCAGCCTGTGCATTTTCCCCTCGAAGGTCACCCAAACCTATCAGCCAAACCCTGAAATCCAGTATAGAATAGCTTCCTGGGAGATTTAAAGCTCTGAATGAAAATTATAAAAGTTGAAAACGGAGTTAAAATCTCAAGCCCGACGCCAAATAAAACGAAATAAAAGGGCAGCTATGAAAATAGCAGATTCCCTAAATTACAGCAGGAAGGGACAGTGATGAAAAGCAGCAGGAAGCTCCTGATTTGAGAGATTTGTATCAAAACTATTTGTGTCAAGAAATGGGTTTAAAATGACAGGGAATTGTGCTTTGTGTGTGGAGGTTACCACAGCTCTCTAAAGGAACCTGCTGCAGCTGTTTCCTGTGCTCTAAAATCTTGGATTCTGACTCAAAAGATAAATCTACTCTTGGCTGGGCTCTTTTACAGCCCAATTCAACAAGTGAGTTACCAGATATGAAACCAGAGGAATTTGGGGTGGAATTCTCAAGTCAAACCATTGGGCACCTGCAGGAGTGCAGCTCAAACCCCCAGAAATGTGGGTTTTACCACCAGGAAAAAGGCAACTTTACAAAGCAGGGACCAGTGAAGAAAATAATGATTATGAATGGAACTAGAAAAATATTGTTAAAATCAGTACCTAATAAAGATGGTATTTATTCCCTTTAACTTTGGAAAATAAGAGTAGAAAGATTTACTCAATTGTTACTTAGAAAAACATAGCAGAGAAAAATCATGAAAGCCAAGTTTACAAATGTATGCAAATTTATCCCAAAATCTCCCACCTCAGAAGGCAAACACAAGATAATTCTTTTTTATTTTTTATAAATCAGTGCATTTTGAGGAGCTGGGAGCTCCCCAGCTTGTATCAAAAAATTACAGGAACCTCCATCCATGGAGCATTGAAAACTTTTCATTTTTATTCAGATTTCAGAAGCCAGAGTGAAGGACTTGCCATAAAGAGGACTCTGGAAAACTCTGTGCCAGAGGTAAGAGATGCTCCCTTTCCTCCTCAGAGCTCTGTAGTTCTGGATTTCAGCACAAGGGTAGGAGTGGGGCTGCTTTCTAAAAATTAGTTTTCAAACAACTGAAAAATAATAAAATCACAGAATCCCAGAATGGTTTGGGTTGGAAGGGACCTTAAAGGTCATCTCATTCCATGGGCTGGAACCCCTTCCACCAGATAAAAACAAGAAATTAGGAAATACACCAAGGGTACTTTTCATAAAAATAAAACCCACCTCAAAGCTCACCTACAAAACCCCCCCTGACAATTGCTGTCTTCTGGATTAATGGCCTGGATTTAACAATTTTTCTTCCTGATTCACAATGGCAACATTTTCCCTGCCCACCTTGCTCTGAGGTTGGTGTCTCTGCTTTGTGCTGATCTGCAGTGGCAGTGTGATATGAATGAAGTGGGAATGTTTGAGAAAACCCTGCAAACCCCAAAATTCTCCCCAGCTGGGGTAGGACCACGGTGAGAACCATTTCCTGCTGTGCAGAAACAACCCAGGTCTCACTCCTGGGAACAATTCCCTGGTGCCAATTGGAGTCAGGGGATATTTCCCTCAAAAGGAAGATTTTACTTTTATCTGACTGGGATGCAAATCACAGGGAAGCTTCTTGTCACTGGTGTGGGATCAGTGTCACCTCTGCTCTGGACTTCCCCCATTGCCTGCAAAATGGGGCTGAGAGCCTCCACAGCAAAACCAGAATCTCTCACAGCGTTGCTGGGCATCAGGAAACACAAATATTTGCTGGGCTGCAAGAGGAGTCAAAAGGAAAATGAAAGTGTTTTGTGGCAGTGAGGAATGGAGACAATGTTTGCAGTGCTCTGTGCACACTTTTGTAATAACAAAAGGAAGTTTGGAGCTGTCCTGGGGAGTTATGCAACCAACATGCAGATTTAAAGATGTATTCAAGCTTCACTTTGCTGTACTTCCTTGTCAAAGGGTTTTTTTTTAAGAAAATAGCATTGAAAAAAGCACATTTAGTGTGCAGACAGCAGTCACAGCAAAGCTGACACAGCATTCCCACTTGCACTTTCATTCAGTGGGATCTGCTGCTCCCAGGTCTCCATAAACACACAAATGCTCTGAGTCTCACCTTCACAGCAGCTCCTGCTTCCTCTGGGAGCCCTGCTCAGCTCAGGAATTCCTTCTCAAATAAAGGCAAGAGGGGACAGCTTTGCCCCTTGGCACATCCAGCGACTTCACTCCTGTGCTTTTGGGTGAAAACCTCGGTGGAAGGGGCAGCAGTGAGTTTATTTTGGAAGCTGGAAAGGACTTTGAGCTTGGAAGCCACTCCTGGAGTGGCAGGACACAGGGAATGGCTTCCCACTGCCAGAGGGCAGGGATGGGGATGTGGAGAAGGAATTGTTCCCTGTGAGGGTGGGGAGGGCCTGGCACACTGCCCAGGGAAGCTGTGGCTGCTCCTGGATCCCTGGAACTGTGTGTTCCTTGTGTCCCAGAGCAAGACCTGCTCATAAAATTCCTCTGAACTTCCCTAAGAAAGAAAGGAAGGAAAGAGGGAGAAGTGGGAACTGAATTGTGGCCATGGGGTAGAGCAGACAGGGCAAGAGGGCACTGGTGAAAGTGAGGAATGGAGATTCCTTTAAATCAGTTCTGACATGTGAGCCTTGGAGGACTGAAAGTGAAAATCATGGGTTACTCAAGGTAGTGACAGGGCGAGAGGACAAAATTTTCAGCTGTGCCAGGGCAGGTTTAGCTGGACATGAGGAGGAATTTCTTCACACAAAGGGTGTTGGACAGTGGAAGGGGCTGCCCAGAGAGGTCTGGAGTCCCCATCCCTGGAGGTGTTAAGGAATGACTGGATGTGACATTTTACAAGGTGGTGATCAGTCAGTCGTAGGTTGGACTCAATGATCTCAGAAGTCTTTTCTAATCAAATTGATTGTGTGGTTCTGGAGTATTGGTGGAATATTTGTGGCTCTCAGGGCACAGCAAGCACCCAGCCTGCAGAAGGCCAGGTCCTTGGGAAGGGGGCAGGATTTATGGGACAGCCAATGCAGAGAAGAGCAGGAGCAGCTGGAACTTCAAAGAGATCTGAAGAGGTTCCCAAACCATGTGGGACCATTTCTGTGGAACCTCCACAGACTTCCCAGAGGAAAATCAGGGAATGTCACAGGTGTGGTGGGAATTTTTAACCCTGAAATCCTAAATAATCCTGTGAGAGTACAAAAGAGGACATTGGTGCTTCTGGCTACTCCAGGTATAGGAAAAAAATCTTCCAAGACAAAAGAATGGCTGGGTTTGGTAATGTTTCTGCAGGTACCTGAGTTGTGTCACCAATTAATCATTCTTGGAAACAAAGGAGGAATAAAGGAGTGGAAAATAATGCCATTATATAATAGGAAAATTGCATCAGAGTTTCATTCTTCAATTGAAAAAAAAGCCAGTTCAATAGGTAGGTTTTCAAGGCTCCCAAATTAATCCATTCCCTCTTCCCCCAAGTATTTGGTGGTTGGTTGTTAATTAATTTCTTTGCACAATTCTCTGGATTTTAAACACACAGGTATTTTGTGAGCTTTTCCTGAAGTCACAGGTTAATCCTTTTGAGGAAAATACCCATAAAGCTGCAAAGAGCTGTAATCCCAACCTGCCTGCCTCATCCAAACTCCACTTGCAAGGGACCAAGCAAGCAGTGACCTCACATCACCTGGGTCACATGAAAACATTGCAGCTTGGGGAGCTGTGGTTGCATGCCCAGCTTTTCCTTTTTCCTTTTCCTTTTCCTTTTCCTTTTCCTTTTCCTTTTCCTTTTCCTTTTCCTTTTCCTTTTCCTTTTCCTTTTCCTTTTCCTTTTTCCCTTTTCCTTTTCCTTTTCCTTTTCCTTTTCCTTTTCCTTTTCCTTTTCCTTTTCCTTTTCCTTTCCCTTTCCCTTTCCCTTTCCCTTTTCCTTTTCCGCTGGCACCTCTTCAATAACAGCTTGTGTTCTGCTCCATCAGCAGCTGCAGGGGGAGCAGGCTCTCCCTGGGACAGGACAGCCCCAGCAAGGCTCACCATGGAGCTGGGAGTTCCTGAGGAGCAGCTCTCAGCTCTCAGCTCTCAGCTCTCAGCTCTCAGTTCTGTGGGAGAGCCTTGGTGGTGTTTGAGCAGCACCTCTGGAGCTTTTCCATCTCAGCTGGGATGGGAGGGAGCCCTGGGCTGATGGAGCATCAGGGAGTGCAGGATCACTTTGCCCATGGGTCCTGCTGTGGTCTGGCTGCACTTTGCCAAATTGCAACTTGCCAACCTCATTTCCACGTTTGGCCTATTCCCACGGACACATCATCATTCAGAGCATGCTTGGAATATATTAAATTCCTTTTTTTTGTCTTTTAGCCATACCTGTAATGTGTCAGTGCTTCCAGGGCTCATTTCACATGAGGCAGGGAGGAGCTGGAGCTATGGATGCATCCAAACCCTGTTTCCATCTGCCATAATTTATTACAATCTATAATTTATTATAACCATCCCCACCTCAGTTCCTGCTCTTCCTTTAAATATAACTTCACACCTTTTATTTTCTGCCCATTTTTGGGAAGTGTTTTATTTACGTTGTCTATTTTGTGTTTAGATTTTAAATTATAATTTCAGTAAATTCCCCTTCTCCTCATTCAGGGAAAAATGGCCCTGTTAATGTAAAGGGCCATATGGTGTCAGTTTAAAAGATTCAGTGCAAATTTGATATTGGCATAGGGATCATGCAATGTAAAAAAATCTTTGGGAAAGGTCAAGCTGGTGTCAGCAGTGCAGAGCAGAGGCTGTGGTGACACTGAGCCCTGTGGGTGGTGGTGGCATCACTACATCCAGGGGGTGTTTGCTACTCCAAATCCTCCCAAAAGCCAATATTTAAAATTAATTTATAAATAGACTTTAGAAAACAAGTTTAATTTAATGTATATCTAACAATCCCTTTAGATCTGTTGCTGACAACATAAATTCATGTTTTAACTCAGAATTAACAGAATTTTTCATTCTCTAGTTTTGCTTTGACAAGTTTGCAATATAAATCCTATCTATATAAATCTTATGGGCAAACTTTCCTGAATGTATTTTAAAAGTATCTTATTTAAGCAAGTGCTTAATTCGAGCATGACATGTGATTTGCCAAACAAACTTATGACTAAGGCAACACAGAGTGAGTTCAGTAGGACCAAAATTTGCTCCAGTGTGATTCATCAATGAGTAAGAGTGATGTTATCTGGAGTTTTAATCTAAGCATAGATTTGAATAATGACCTGAATTTTTTGGAAGAGCAGCTAGCTAAGCAAGAAAAAGGGGGGAAAAATCTGTAAAGAATTCTGGGCTTGATATCACCACCTATTTTCAGCTGTATGAGTCAGTGAGCCATCACATGGATTTGCACAGAAATATCAAAGCAAATCCCACTTCAAACCCACACCACTTCCCAATATATCCCCTCACTCATCGATCCCAGCAAAGCAGGGAGCGTCTGTTTGTCTGAAATAAAGGAGAGCAGGGCTCCAGGAACAATGAACTTTCTCAAAACAAAACCTTGAATTTTCTCTGAAACTGCTGCCCAGGCTGATTTACCAAGGAGAAACAGGCAGGCCAAAAGTGCCACTTGCTGAGCTCCATCAGCAGAGCCTTTCCAGCGTGTGCAGAGACCCAGGGAGGGAAATTGTTTTGCAAAATTGCAAAAAAAAAAAAAAAATTGTCTAAACTGACAGAGATGGCAATGTGTGCAAATATTCTTTAATAACAATGATTGAGAGAGCTGCAGCTGCCATGCAGGACGTGAAATCTGACACATTTCTTCAATATGAGGAGCTTATTGGGATATAAATGTGAGCAGCCTCTGGATCCAGGGGAGGAACATCATTTGCAGGGGTTCATATTGAGAGACATGAGGGCAATTATTTGCTCCAAGAAAACATAACTCAGTCTCTTACAGAAGAGTTCTGCTAAGCCCCATCCTAGCAGAACATGAAGCTTTGACAGGCTTTCATTTTTTTCCAGAATGTTCTGCAATGTTTTGCAAGTTGCTGCCAGATGTGAGGTCCTCTGGAAATTAAAAGAGGGATTTAGGCAATATTTTAATGTGATATTCAGAACTGCAACACTGGCACGCCAGAAGATGAGAAAACCAGAGTTCTGTACTTTTATTTCTTTTATTGACCAGAAAATCCTCTGTGGGTTTGTAAATCCTGCCACCTTAGGACATCCTACACGTCTCCAGTAGTTTATAATACCCTATAGCTGAAGATTGTTAGGATTCCCACTAAAAAGAGGGTTTAGCTGTGAATTAACAAGCAAACAAAGAGGAGGAATGGAAAATGACACTGGGTCATCTCATTAGCTGGCAAGGTGGGGATCAGCCACAGGTTGGGCTCAGCCTTGGAGATCTCCTCCAGCCTCGGTGATCCTGGGATTCTGTGATTCTTCCTTGCACAAGTGGAGTGTGATCTTTGCTGGGAGTTCCTCAGTGCCAGATGGACCAGATCAGGTGTTTATGAGATGTTCAAGCACAATTAGGAGAAATTCCTGCTTTAGGGGAAGCAGGGCAGGAAAGCTCCTATTGGGATGGCAGAGTGGGACCTTAAATCCCATCCCAGTCCCACCATGGGGACACCTTCCATGATCCCAGGTGGCTCCAAGCCCTGTCCAGCCTGGCCTGGGACACTTCAGGGATCCAGGGCACAGCTTCTCTGAGGCAAGGATCCACAGCATTTGCTGTGGAAAAGATGCTTTCAGAGCCCTCAGGAGATGGGAAATGTGAGGAAATGGATGTACCACGTTATTCCATCCCCCACAGGTTGTTCAGCTGGAGCTGCTGTTTGCAGTTCTGCCTGCAAATCCATTTCTCTGACTCCCATGGCAAAGTCCCACCCTCAGTGAGGCACATTCCTCACCTGGAATGGCCCAGGGAAGTCAATCCCCATCCAGCCACTCCTCCATCAGGGCACAAACCTTACGTGCCTTCTTGTACAGCAACATTCATTTTACCTTCCTTCCTTTTAGATCAATATTTTTTATTCTGGAAATCTAGTGCCACATACTAATTCTAGCTCTTAATATAATGTTTGTGAAACCAAAATCAAATCTGATTGACTGGGAACAACCAACAGACAGTCTACACACTTCAGTGGATTCCAACAGGAGCACGAGCTCCAGGTATGGCTCCAGATGGTGGAAAGGGATTTAGGAGAGGAAACAGGCACGTCCCTGCTGAGATACTGAGAGGTGAAATCCTGCTCCTCAAACTCCAGGGGTGACAAATCCCCCAGTCTGGCTGCTCAAATGAGCAATGATTGCAGGAAAAATCACAGGGAGAGGAGAGGAGCAGGGAGAGAGAGAGGAGGAGAGGAGAGGAGAGGAGAGGAGAGGAAGAGGAGAGGAGAGGAGAGGAGGAGAGAGGAGAGGAGAGAGGAGAGGAGAGGAGAGAGGAGAGGAGGAGAGGAGAGGAGAGGAGAGGAGAGGAGAGGAGAGGAGAGGAGAGGGAGAGGAGAGGAGAGAGAGGAGAGGAGAGAGGAGAGGAGAGGAGAGAGGAGAGGGAGGAGGAGAGGAGAGGAGAGGAGAGGAGAGGAGAGGGAGAGAGAGGAGAGGAGAGGAGAGGAGAGGAGAGGAGAGGAGGAGGAGAATGCCTGGCCTGTTCCAAGGAGAGGGAAGTGGTTGCTGGTTGGAGAGGCAGCACTGCTCACAACATCCAGAGGGAGAGGCCTGAACAGCCCCCAGAGCAGATGAAAACCAAAGCTGAGGTTGGAAATCAGGAGACAATTGCTGCTGTGGGGTGACATCCCAATCAGAACAACAGGAGGAAAAAACTCAAATATGCTCTGATGGAGCTAAAAATCTTCCAAGGATTATTCAATGCTCTGCTGAGGCTTCCCTACAGGCAGAGCCTTTGCAAGCACTATTTTGGGGCTGGAATTTTTGGGGTTGAAGCAAAAACATTTTGGCCTCAGTGATGCAGAAAAACAAACAAGGTTTTCCTCCTGGCACCGGGAGCCAGAGCTGTGGAGCAATTGGGAAAAGCAGAGCAGTGAGATTGAGGGGAGAAATAAATTTCCAAATGTCTTTGGAAGGCTTTGTGGAATGGCAATCCAATTTTCACGGAGCATTGAAGCCCTGACCCCAGACGTGTGAGCAGGGAAGGTGTGGCAAGAGTGGCTCGCCAGGGTGGGGGTGGGAGCAGGGTAAATTTAGCTGGGTTTGTTTGGAGATCAGACTGTGCTTCTCACACTCTGCTGAGGAGATGCTCCAGAAAAGCTTCCAAACACCCCGTGTTTCTGAACTCTCCCAGAAGTTGAATAGGTGCAATTGTCTGCAGGGCTGGAGGAAGAGGTGCTCTCATATTTCCAACAAAAAACAGATCGTGTGCAACTGGAGTTAAAAGCAGCAATTTCTGAGCCAAGCAAGCTTTCAGCTCCTGGTTATTTACCTGATTTGAGGGGTCTTGATGCCCTTCAGCAGCACCACCAGCCCGCTGATTGGAAAACAACCTTGCTCTTTAACTTTCCTTTTTCTCAGAAGCAGAAAACTTTGAGCCACTTTACTCTTTCTTTGGGTCCAGAAACATGTAGAAGGGAACATGAACTTCTGATCAGCTGTGCCTTACCAGGGCTTGGTTTTATTGAAGAAAGAAGTAGAAATAAATTTCTTTGAGGATTAAGAGGTTAGAAATTAGGAAGTCGCTAACTGAGGGGAAATTTTTAAGAAGTCTTATTCCATCTTTTAAGGATCATTAAAAAAGACCATGAACCACTCCCTGGACATGATAACTAAAGGCCATGTAATCAGTTACAGCTCTGTAACCCATCACTCAACCACATTTGGGGAAAAACACTGAATTTGTTCATTCAGAGCAGCTGAAAAGCTGCACTCAGGGAGCCTCCCCTGATGTCTGGGAGGAAGGGATAACCCAAATTTCCTGTCAATGGGAACTGGTGGGGCTGAAGGAAGGGAGCACAAAACCCTCCTTTCCTTTCCTTTCCTTCCTTTCCTTTCCTTTCCTTTTCCTTTCCTTTCCTCTTTCCTTTCCTTTTCCTTTCCTTTCCTTTCCTTTCCTTTCCTTTCCTTTCATCTTTCCTTTCCTTTCCTTTCTCCTTTCCTTTCCTTTCCTTTCCTTTTCCTTTCCTTTCCTTTCCTTTCCTTCATCCTTTCCTTTCCTTTCCTTTCCTTTCCTTTCCTTTCCTTTCCTTTCCTTTCCTTTCCTTTCCTTTCCTTTCCTACTTTCCGCTCTGACCAACTCCTGGAACAGGGATTTGCTCTTCAGAAAACACTGGACTTCTCTGAGATGTTCATCTCCTATAAGTTTTAGGATCCAAATCAATAACCTATTCCACTTTCATTCAGTAAATAATTGTGCTCATTTTGCTGCAGCACCAATGATCCTCAGGCCACACTTCCCTCACTCTTGCTGTTTAATCCATGATTTCATGAGGCACTGAAGTCATCCTTATCAGGCAGTTAATAAGAGGATCCCTGTCAATAGCTAATGTCAACATCTTCCTCTGGAAGCTAATTAATGGAAGTGCAGCATTCCCATCCTTTGGAATATGGCTCAGTCAAAGCTCTGCCTAACAAAGAACAAGAAATCATCACAAAACATGCAGAGGTGCTTTGGGCTTTGTTAGGAAATGTCCTTTGTCCTTTGGATATTTAGGAATTGCTTAATATTAAATTATCTTTTAACAACTGCAACTCTTTCAGCCTCAGGGCTGGAAGGTGTTTTTAACCTCCCACAGTGTTGCACAGAGAGGTTTTCACAAGGCTGAGGCCCTGACCAGGTGATGGGAACGCTCCTGCCATGGCAGGGACATTTGCCCTGTCCCAGGTGCTCCCAGCCCTGCCCAGCCTGGCCTTGGGCACTGCCAGGGATGCAGGGCAGCCCCAGCTGCTCTGGGCACCTGTGCCAGGGCCTGCCCACCCTCACAGGCAGGAATTCCTCCCCAAAATCCCATCCCTGCCTCAGTTTGGAGCCATTCCCTGCTGGTGTGACACAGGCACAGCACACACGGCTCACTTCGGGCACAGCCCCGATAACATCTTGTTGTACACATTCCGTAATTAATTTTAATTTACTTAATTAAGAATTGAGTCTTTGGGGAAGGAAGATGAAAAAGTTCCTTCATAAACTGACAATGGGCAATTGTTGCCAGCTCCTTATCCTGGAGGCAGGGGGATAATGGGAGCTATAGAAATCCTTGGGCAGATTGATGATATGGATGTGATAGGAATCCCCCGGCGCTGGCACAGTGATGGCACCTCCTCACTCTTCCCTCACCATTCCCCCTCTTCCCCAGCAATTCAACTCGGGTTCAGCACACAGGAAAAATAAAATTTCTCAGCAAAAGCTGATTTTCATTTGAAGACTCACAACCTGGGATGTTACAGAAGTGGGCATGGATTTAACCCTTGCCAGTAAAATCAACCCAACATTAAATCAGAGGATGACAGAAAGTGAGGAAATGATGTTAATAAAATTTGAGCGTGGAAATTCCCAATACTTTTCCCCGGCATCCATAAAAATAAAATGATACAAAAGAAATCTGACAGATGTAGCATCATATGGAGTTGCTTAATGGCAACGCTCAGCCTTGCAAAAAAAGATTTACAGCCACAGCCACTACTAAAAGTTGACATTTGCATTGAATAATTCATCATTTGCTGCTTGCTGGGCTTTGTTGCCTTTCTTTTATTCCTCAGTGATACCAGCTCTGCTCTCAGCAAAGCCAATCAGTTCCAGCAGATGCAGATATTTTGTTGTTACTCCCAAAGCTTGACTCTCCTTTTAGCTAAACCTGACTTAAATCTGCCCTGGCCAGGACTCCCTGCCTGTCCCAGATTTGATTTGCACCATTACCAGGCTCCAGCCTAATTCCCCCACAAGCATCCCAAGCATTTTAACAAGGATCACATGTGCCCTGGACATGTGTTTCCATGCCTCACATCAGCACAAACTCCTGTCACCTCCCCCTTGGGATGGATGCAGCTGAGGAAGCTCCTGATCCGAGGGTAAAAGGTGTTGGGAGCACAGCTGGACCCCACATCTGGACAGAAACTTGGTGAGCTGGCTGCAAAACCAGGAATTTATGGGCAATTCCATAAAAGTCATTGTCCCCTTGCTGATTTTAGGGTGGCAAAAACCACATTTATATTTCGCCAAAATTTTAAAATATATTTTAAAAAATTATAGTGCATTTATTGATTTACTGTCTAACAATTTGCTATCTATTTTTTATTGTTGTCACAACTAACTTGTAAATGACAAAGGTTTATTCCTTCCCAACACCCCATTTGTTATCTCCTGTTTGTTGTTTTGATTCATGAAATTCTTAAGGCCAAGTCTGGGAACTACAGATTGTCCTTTTGATCCCAATTAAACAAATGTGGGAAAAGAAAAGGAAAAGGAAAAGGAAAAGGAAAAGGAAAAGGAAAAGGAAAAGGAAAAGGAAAAGGAAAAGGAAAAGGAAAAGGAAAAGGAAAAGGAAAAGGAAAAAGGAAAAAGGAAGGGAAGGGAAGGGAAGGGAAGGGAAGGGAAGGGAAGGGAAGGGAAGGGAAGGGAAGGGAAGGGAAGGGAAGGGAAGGGAAGGGAAGGGAAGGGAAGGGAAGGAGTTTTTTATTTTTCAGATGTAACTCTTCCCTTTTTCCTTGGAAGCAGAAAGCTCAACCACATGACTAAGAAAAGATAATAACCCCCAAAACGTTGTAATATTTATGACTTTTTCTCTCTATAGAGAAAAACCATTGAGAGAAGCAAGAACTTATTTTCCTGGAAGTGGAAATGAGCTGTGTTTCTGCTGGGAGTTCAGAATTGCTTCTCCTTCAAAAAGGCCTCAAATGATTGTGGTTTGATGAGACAGAAGCTTCTGCAGTGGCATGAAGGGAATGTCTGTTCTGCTCCTGTTTGGTGCCTGGAAAGTTGGTTCCTCTCAGCACAGACCCTGCAGCCCCTCTGCCACCTGCTGGGGGTCCAAGTGAAGCAGAAACCAGCTGGGCAGGAATTCTGTGGTTTTGTGACCCCAAGAATTGATCCCTCAGATATTTAGGGAATTATCAGTGAAGGATTTACCACTTACCTGCACCATGGACGTGGGTGTGGCTGGAAAAGCCTTTGCTGTCCATCCCATCTGTACCTGGTCACCATCCCAGAGCTCAGCCCAGCATCGCTCACTGGGATCAGCTCCTGCCTGAATTTGGAACTCCTCACCCTGTGCCAGTGCTTCCCTGGGACTTCTCCCAGCAATTCCTCAGGATGCTCCTGCTCTTCCTTCCCTGCTTCATCCAGTGTCAGTCAAAACCCTTCCCACTTCCCAGATCTTTCCCAAAGCAGGAATTTCCAGACAGTGCTGCTCTAAATAGAATTTTTTTCCAGTTGTAAATCCTACCCCTTATCTCCCTTTGGGATGACACTCAATTACAAACCAACCCTTATCTCACAGCAGGTAAAAACGTGAGAGATGGAATCTCTCCAGGATCTTCTTTCACATGGGGGATTCCAAATCAAATCTTGGATTTTTTAATTATATTTTTTTTAACAGAACAACAAAAAACTGCTTTAAAGTGTTCACAGCCAAGACCTGGCAGAGGGAAATGAGGGCTCTGAGCTCCCAGTGCTTTATACAACACAAAGTGTCAGCATTCCAGGCTGAAGGAGAGGCTGTAATGCAGGATCACACCAGGCTGGTGGGAATTTTGGGAGCTGTCCAGGCATTTATGGCATCACCAGCAGCCCAGCCCGAGGCTGGGCAGTATCTGAGGAGACACAAGAGCATGGAATTGCTCTTCATCCTTGGGAGCACGAGGATAACCAGACGCCAGGAGCAGGGCAGGAGTGCTTGGTGGGGTGTCTGTGGCCTTGGAAGTCCCTGCAGCTCCCAGGATCGTGGCCTGGGGATAGAACAATTTATTTTTGTAGGATTTTTTTGGTTTTTAGCTTCCAAGTGTTTTCCAAGGTTTTAGCCTCCAAGTTGTATCCCGGTGTGGACGGTGAGTACTGAACTGAAGGAATGTTTGAATTGCTGGAACCTCCTGCTTGGAGCTCTGGGTGTTTTGGGGCAATCCTGGCCCCTGGAGGTGCAGCTGCTGGCTCAGAGGGGTGGGATGGGGAGGATGGGAATGCCTGGGATGGGATCCTGGCCGCTGCGAGCAGGAGCCTCCTCCAGCTCCCCAAACTTACCCATGGGACGCGGCGCCGACGCCTTCCAGGAGCACACAGACCACGGGCAGGCAGTGGGAGCTGCAGCCTGAGCTGGGAATTGCCTTGGCTCTCATGGATTTACCTCACCCTCACAGCTGTGGGCTGCATTTAATTCCACAGCGGTGCCCGGGGCCCCGTTTAAGAGCGGGCATCCCATCGTGGCACCGAGCAATCCGTCGGAAGACAAAGTCCCTGCCCCGAAGAGAACAGCACAGGAACTGTTTTTTCTGGTGATTTAATCATAATATTGACAACTTTATCAAAAATTACAAAACTGATATTAAAAAAATTCTCTAATTCTTAGTAAGACTAGAATGGGTTTTTTTAAAAAATAGAAAAGCACTTTTATGCTACGGCTCTTCTGGAATTCTCACATTACAACCCTACATAGCAAAATACAAACTGTAGCTAAGAAAGGTAATTCAGTCCTAAGGTAATTCAGTCCACCACGAGCCCTCTAATATCTCTAGACCATCAAACTCAGGGACTCCAAAAGGATTTCACATGACTTATAAACCTTCTGCAAAGATGATTTCGGAAAGACCTTGGAATTTGAAGTTTCTCTTAACCCCTAAAACCTTAGACTGTGAGGATAACAGACCTGGGACATCAGAGGTGGGGTGGGTTGTTTTTTTTTTTTCTTTTTTAAAATTATTTTTAAACTATGTGGATATTTTTTTTTTGTTTGCAGCTGATACCAGCCAGGAAGTTGAAAATACGAAGGAAATCCATCGAAAGAAATGAAAATATTTTTGTTTCGTTTCGTTTCTGGCGTTCACACAACGCACCATAATAGAAAGAGGAATATTTCCTTTAATTTGAATGTCATCTGAATGACTCAACCACATTGTCACCCACTTAAGCAAAAGAAAGCATAATAAATAAATAAATAAATAGACAAGAATATGCAACACTTTACATCCTCAAGGAATCACGGCGTTCCCTAAATCTACCGAGGTCCTGATCGGCGTCGTGGGCTCGCTGTACTCAGCCACTTTCGGGTGATTGTGCCATGGTAATGACAAATCCAGTGGTGTTCCACTTTCCACAATGGAGTATTATTTTTTTTGTGTGTTTTTTATTCCTTTTTTTTTTTTCTCCACCTTTTAAATATAGGAATTCTCTCTTAAATTAGAAAGTAGGCAAAAAGTATTTTTTTTTTAAATTTTCATTTTTAAGTCTTCTATTAGAAAAAATAGAGATTTATTAAACAAAAAATAATAAGGTAGAAAGAAGGGTTGGGCCTCCATCAAAAAAGTAGATTATGCTTTAATGCAAAGAGAAAGAAATGGCTCTATGGGCAAAATTCAAGTATGAGTGACCAGTTTTTTAATCGTAAAGTCGGTGCAACATTTCTTAAAATGTTACAACACTGCATGACCTGTAATGCTCACAATATTTACATTAACTGCTTACATGAAACCATAAAAACTCTAAAAGAGAGAAAAAAAAAATCGGTATGGACCGAAACAAACTACTCCTAGCACCCACATCAATGCCATTATTAACCGAGGAAATCAAGTGCACGAGAATACTTTACATAATCTTAGGGATGTAAAGTAAAACAGCGGGGAGGGAGCACAGACCTAAGGGCCCAAGGAGACACAAACTCAGCTCTGGGACACGAAGCAGAGGGAGGAGGCAAAGGGAATCCCGAGGGAGAGGGGCTCCAGCGCTGCCCACGCGCGGATGGGACGGGAAGAGCCTGGAAAACGGGAGCTGGCAGCCCTGAACAGCTCCGAGAGGAGGAGGAGGAGGAGGAGGAGGAGAGACAAATGAACCTGCCCGCGGAAGGGAGCCCGGGACAGGAGCCCGCCCGGGAGCCCCGAGGTAGCTGCGTGCCCAGCACCGACCCCGCTGGCCAACGCTGCCCTGGGCACACAGGAAAGGAAGGAAGGAGCCCCATCCTGAGATCCTGGGATCCTGCGCTGCCCGGGTGCTGATCACTGCCAGTCCTTGGCCACAGAGCCACAGGGATCGGGGACAAGCAGGTCTGAGGTAAGCGCTGCTCCCGGCCCCGGGGCAGGAAAAGCTCCCCCAGGGCTGGGAATGTGGCTGGGATCCTCTGGGGAAGCCTCGGCACCAGCGGCACCGGCCGTGTGAAAAAGAAAAATGAAATCAAATGGAAAGAATGTTGTGCTACACTTCCGTTCGTTAATTTTATAATGGCTCATAGCTTTAGACTTTTAAATCTGTAGTGTATTAATTTTTTTTTTTCTACATATGTTTCACATTTCTCACTTAATATAACATAAATAATTTGGTTAATAGATTTAACCTGCGCATTTCAGCCACATTAATATATATAAGAATCTGTTAATGGTATAAATAATTCTTTTTAAATAAAATAAATCTGATATGTTACATAATACTGATAAAAATTACTGCTGCTAATAGTTTTGTAAGCCACCCTTAACTTTTTTTCTGCTTTAATACTGCGAGATGGATCCTGGGATTGCTTTTCCCGGATGCTGCGGAGCGTTGCCCTTTCATCCTGCTGCCAAACCCAAGGTAATCACCAGCAATCAATCCTGACCACTCCTGAAAGCAGGGCCTCTGCCCCCTTCCGAGAAAACACCGTGTTAATGACGTTAGATAATCAAAGCTAATTAATCTAGGGGGTGGTTGGAGGGGCTCAACGTTAGGGGGGATCGACTCTTTAGTTCCTCAGGTGGCTATGAAACTTCTCCTACAGAAATGGCTGACTAAAATAGTCCCTCTACTCTTTTTTTTTTGTGATTTTTAATCAAATCTACAGCGTTCTACGTTCAAAGCTAAGTAAATAAAAACGCAACCGAGGGGTTGCAGCCTTGGAATTGTTAATCAGAGCTGTGATCCCACATCCCGCTGGGAATCTGCGAGGCTGCGCTCTCCTAAAGGCCTGAACTGGAGTCCAGCACTTCCAGGCAAGGTTCATTCCAAACAGACAGAGCAATGAACACTCAGTGGCGTGAAGTGGATGTCATAATTAAGGTATTACATAATCATGCCTTCTCTCTGCTGTTAAATACAAAAACAGCATCTTTTACATTATCATATAAAAGCATTTAGGCTGTATTTTTATTTATCACTTTACACTGGTAGTCTCTTGTATGTGTACTCAATAGAAACCAAAGAATTTTGTACACTATTTTTTGTACAATAAAAGATAAAGTGTGCATTAGGTACGCTTGTACATGACAATATTGTACAATATTTACAGTTCAGATATCACCATGAAATTCTGTATTATCTATATACACAATGAAAATTTCTCAGAAACATTTGGACTATTTCTTATAATCACAATTTTTTTAGTATTATAGAAAAAAAAAAATTTCAGTAATCATCTGACATTGTTACTGCAACCTTTCACGATTTCTGATTGGCTTATCCAGCAACCTCTATCCCTCCTAAGCACCCCAAATGTGGAACCCCTGCTCCTCGTGGTGCCCTGCCATGGCAGCGAGCTGTCTCCCCAGAAATACTGACAGAGCCAGTCTGGATCAATACCTACAGATAGACTCATGTGCACGTTCACTGTGATAAGGACTGGACCAGTAACAAAGACATTCAATGTTATCTAGAGATCTTCCTCCTCTTGAGTTTTGGAGGCTTCACTTGTCTGTCTCCCTGCGGGATTTGGTGGACCTGGAAATAAGTATATGCACAAGTTAGCAAAGGAAGCAGTCAGAGACATCCAGGGGCTGCAGGAGGGCTGGCAGGAACCAGCTCTGGGCATTTCACAGCTACACAGAATAAAGGGACTTCAAAGCTCTGAGAGAGGAAAAGGCTGATTCCATAACCTGAGCATCCCAGACCCTGGAGAGAGGCAGCAGCTGCAGTGGCTGGAGAACAACCCCTTAATCAGGGACTGAAACCCTCAAATCAGGGACTGAAACCCCAAAATCAGGGAGTGAAACCCCAAAATCAGGGAGTGAAACCCTCAAATCAGGGACTGAAACCCCCAAAATCAGGGACTGAAACCCCAAAATCAGGGAGTGAAACCCCAAAATCAGGCACTGAAACCCCCAAAATCAGGGACTGAAACCCCAAAATCAGGCACTGAAATCCCAAAATCAAGGACTGAAACCCCCAAAATCAAGGACTGAAACCCTCTAAATGGGGACTGAAACCCCCAAAATCAAGGACTGAAACCTTCAAATCAGAGACTGAAACCCCCTAATCAAGGACTGAAACCCCCAAAATCAGGGACTAAAACCCCAAAATCAAGGACTGAAACCCTCTAACTTGGGACTGAAATCACCAAATCAGGGACTGAAACTCCCAAAATCAGAGACTGAAACCCCCAAATCAGGGACTGAAACCCCCAAATCAAGGACTGAAAACTTCCTGATTGGGGACTGATCCCAAACTGCAATAATGGCATATTTAGTGACAAACCTTCACATATTTTATTGAGCAGAGTGATAGAAGGTGGGGAGAAGACAGTGAGAAAATGCTGGAAATGGGAAACTGGGGAAGCCCAGCTCAGGACTGTTATTAGGAACGAGGGATGTCCAGGAAATTCTGTGTTTAAAAGGAAACATTCAATTCCCAGCTAGGGTTGGATTGAGAGCCAAAGTCTGGCACTGCTGGCTGCTCAGGGAGCAGCAGCAGGAGAGAGGAGGAGGAGGAGGAAGGCTGGGCTGGGGTGGAATTCCACCACCATCTGTCGGCAGCAGCTGCACTCCCAGCACAGGAACCAACCTCAGCTCCATCCCCTGACACTCCTGCCCCAGTGCTGTGCCAGAATTCCCTGCTGGAGCTGAGATCCTGCTGCACATCCTTCACCACGCCTGGGGCTGAGCTGCAGGAGCTGCAGGGCACCAAAAGGAGCTGCTGATTCCCTGCGAGTGCTTCCAGCAATGAGAACCCCCATGGAAAGCAGCCTGATCCCAAATTCTGTGCCCACACAATCAAAGGGTCAGCCAAGGCACTGCAGCTCCACTTTGGTGCCAGAACAACCAGAGCAGCAAACCCAACCAAGAAATCTCTGCTGCTCCCAATGCCCAGAGCAGGCAGCTTTAGATACTCCTGGAGTTATGGATGGGAAAAGGTGGCAGCAGGATGGGGCAGCCCAAACACCCATCCCAAATTTATTTATTACAGACCAACAATCACCTCCTGCTCTCCTTGTCCTTCCAAAGGAGGGAAGCACAACAACATTGTTTTAAACCAAAGCTCAAATCCCAATTTGTCAAAAATTCAGTTTTAACAGAAGATCTGGTTGAGTTCTTACTTAAAAGATTCTCAACAATTTTTTAAATATTTCTTGTTGGGTGCTCAGAGCAGGCAGCTTTTGATATTCCTGGAGTTATGGGTGAGAAAAGGTGGCAGCAGGATGGGCCAGCCAAAACACCCATCCCAAATTTATTTATTACAGACCAACAATCACCTCCTGCTCTCCTTGTCCATCCAAAGGAGCGAAGCACAACAACATTGTTTTAAATCAAAGCTCAAATCCCAGTTTGTCAAAAATTCAGTTTTAACAGAAGAGCTGGTTGAGTTCTTACTTAAAAGATACACAATAATTTTTTAAATACTTCTTGTTGGGTGCCCAGAGCAGGCAGCTTTTGATATTCCTGGAGTTATGGGTGAGAAAAGGTGGCAGCAGGATGGGCCAGCCCCAACACCCATCCCAAATTTATTTATTACAGACCAACAATCACCTCCTGCTCTCCTTGTCCTTCCAAAGGAGGGAAGCACAACAACATTGTTTTAAACCAAAGCGCAAATCCCAGTTTGTTAAATTCAGTTTTAAGAAAATTTGCTTGGGTTCTTACTTAAAAGCTACTCAATAACTTTTAAAATATTTCTTGTTGGGTCTGAAGTCAGCTCTAAGCCTTTAGTTCTTCAAATAGATAAATAAATATAAATATATTTCCTTTTTTGTACTCCAGAAGCTCCAAAAGTGTTACTGTAACTTCCAAACCTGCACATCTTCAGTCCTGAGCACTGAATATCAGCAAAAAACCTTTTTTCCCCTGTGTTCAAACATTTATAATTAATAATTTGAGTAATTAATGACCAAATAGAAGATATGGGAGGTTACATGTGCTGTGATAGATTTACTTTTTATTTTTAGGTGGGCTGCAATGAAATTACAGCCATGTTCTAGAAATATAAATGAGGATATTTTATAAACCAAACTTGTTATTGGAAAGATACAATAATTGTAATTAGTGTGGAAAAACCACTCTTGGGTATATTAGAAATATTCTTTTTTTCCTAAACTTACCTTTCATGACAATATCTTTCATTTCTCATGGGGAAATTTGAATTCCAAGAGTTTTGCACTCAAAAGAAAGGTGCTTTCAAATGTGGTTTCACTACCCTGCTACTCCAGCTGAGAAGGAAATGAGTTTGATTTGGTGGCAGTGGCCAGAGGAGCCCCTGGAACAGGAGCAGGACTGGAACTCATCCCAGTATTATCAGGCTGGATGTGTAAATCTCTTTTGTCAAAAGCAATAAAATTCCCAATGCACCTAAAATCCTACAACTTCTCCCATTTTTCAGAACCATCAGATCTCTCCAAAGTTTTTAATGCAGGGGAAATACTGAAAATTCCTCATTATTCCAGAAAATAAAACCAGGATTTGTTAGAACACCACCCAAAGCAAGCCTCCCTCCAATAGACACACATGCAGAAAGATGGAAAAGCAGAATATTGCCAAGGAAAAGGAACTTACATTCCCAGACATTTTGTCTAGTTCACTCATGGCCTCGTGTATAGCAGCTTCTAAATGGTTATTTAGCTTTCCACTCCTGGGCAGAAAAGATGAAAGGCATCAGTAACTCTTAAGGACAGAAAGAAAATGTGAGAAAAGTGAAAAACAAACACAGGAATTCACTGGGGATGTGCTGACCCTGGAGCTCCCAGGCTGGGAGCACCAGGAGCGAGGTCAGACCTGTAACAATATTGTGGAAAGGAAAGGTTTGTGCTGGGATTACAGAAGGAAAGTTCAAGATCCTTCCAGCTTTCAATGAACTGCATGAATTATCTCAAATATCCCATTTCACCCTGGAATGGCAGCACAGGCTGAGGGAGAGCTGGGGTGAAGTTTCCTTCTTCCAACCCCAACTGGCCCAGGTCATGGGGCAGCTCCAGGCACATTTCACTGCACAGGGACCATTCTGTGGGGTCTCTTTGCTCCTGAAGGACTCTTCCCACTGGGACATGGTGGCAGGTCCTGCTTGGAGATGAGGAAATGGGAGGAGGAGATGGAGGCTGAGCAGAACCACGTCTGTCACGAGGGAAGGGGATGGCACAGACAGGTCAGGAAGTTTTCATTGTTATCTTTTAGCCTTCTGTCTGTATCCTTTCTGTATTCTTTAGTACAGTTTAGTATAGCATTCTGTTATATTATATAGTGTTATAAAACAATAAATGAGCCTTCTGAGAACATGGAGTCAGATTCACCGTTCCTCCCTGCCATGGGGCACCCCACAAGTACAGCAGGGCACAGCTGGAGAGCTGAGGAGGCTGAGCCATGGCCTGTGGCACTCACACACTCCTTTAACAGGGAGAGACAGAATTCCCTCTCCCTGGATGCTTCCTGGGGAAAGCAGTGACACATCTCAGAGAGAGAAAACAATTCTTATCTCTATTTGCTGCTCCTGTTGTTTGGCACATGGGGAATGTGTTATGGAGGTTGTTTACCAACAGGGATTTGTTAATTGGACTCTGGTGATGGTTGCTCAGATTGGTTGACCAATTAAATCAAAACTGCATCTGACTGTCTAGAAAGGATCACGAGTTTTTCTTTAGTATAGTTTAGTATTAATACACTATAGTTAATAAAGCAATTGTTCAGCCTTCTAAATCACAGAGTCAAAGCTCAATATTCCCAGTTTGGGGGTCAATAATGGCCTGGGGAGCAAAGCAGGGATGTGGCTCCAGCAGAAAGGAAGGGCTGAGTTGGAGCTGAGACACAAAGAATTCATGGAATCATCAGTTCCATGAATTGTTGTGGAATGTGAACATCACTTCAAGGGCCTGGAGACCAATCCTGCTCTGCTGACCCAACCCTGGGCCTGTGTGATGAGCACTCCGTGTGCAGCAATTGTATTCAACACTAAATGCTTAAAAACCTGGATAAAAATCCAATAGTACATCACAAACCAGAAAGAAACCCATGAACTTTGCCAGATAAATCCACAGCAGGAATGGGGAAACCAGGAAATGTCACCAAAGGACTCAAACTAGGAAGCAAGCTGAAATATGGAGAACAACCTCTGTCAGGGCTGTAAAGCAGCAGTTTGTGTCAGCTTTAAGCACTTTAAATCTGCTCCTGCTGTCCTTGAGTCACTGATTTCACTTCAGGGACATGAATAAATAACTGGGAAGTCACCAGAAGCCCTTCTGAGTTCCCTTAACACCCAGGAAGGTATTTTGGGGATGATGTTGGACAAAACAGCCACCACCACTGTCTCAGTGGTGTAAAAATTCCTTCTCTTTGGCAGACACAGAAATAAAAGCAAAGCTCACCCCTTAAAAGGAGGGGAAGAGGGGGAATTGTTTAATCCCTTTCAGCCTGAGGTCATTCAGAGCTGAGTTTCATTCTCACAGGTTTAAGAATGTATTTTCCCTATGACAGTAAACAAGCACCATCACAGAACAAACCCAATCACAGCACAGTTCCTACTCTGTCATCCTTTCAAAGATGTCCAGAGGAGTTTTTTCCCCCCAAAACTCAATAATTTCCCTCTTTTTGCCCATCCTGATGCTTCATGCCCCAATATTTGCTGTTTATAGATTTTCTGTGCTGGTATTTGTCACTAAAAGCTGAAAGTTGGACAAAGCCCAGCAGCTGACCCAGGTGTGAGCCAGAGCTCAGCCACAAATCCTGCAGTGGGATAAAGGGGATTTCTCAGAACAACCCTGGAGAAGGAAGGAGGCCAGGTCTGGTTGGAAAGTGGTTTGGACAGGAGAATTTTGACTTTTTAAAATGCATAAGGGGTGACTTTCCTGCTGCTGGAGCTCAGGAATGCCAACAGAAGTTCCCTCATGGGGATATTTCACAGAGGTGCACTCGGAACACCTCAGATTCCAAAAAAACATGAGGAATGTCAAGGGATGAAGGCCCAGGAGGGCACAGAGAAGGGAATGGGTGGGATTTGGTGGGGAGGCCACAAATCCTGCAGCCCTTCCCAGCAGGGGGGTAAAGGGGGTTTCTCAGAACAGCCCTGGAGAAGGAAGGAGGCCAGGTCTGGGTACAAAGTGTGGTTTGGGCAGGAGAATTTGATGGGATGACATTTCTGCTGCTGGAGCTCAGGAATGCCACCAGAAGCTCCCACAGGGATATTTCACAGAGATGCACTCAGAACACCTCAGATTCCAAGAAACCATGAGGAATGCCAAGGGATGGAGGCCCAGGGAAGGGAATGGCTGGGATTTGGGGGCAGGCAGGATGGACTCACTTCCTGTTCCTTTTCCTGGCGCGGCTGAACGCCTCCAGCCCCTCCGTTAGTGTCTTCAGCTTCTCGGGCTCCACCTGGGGAAGGATGGACACCAACCCTCGTTAAAAGAGCAGCAAATCCCCCTTTTCCTGCTCTGCCAGCCCAGGGGCACCAACAACAACACCTGGAGCTCCCCTCCCACACTCATCCACCACTGGAATTTCTCACAGCGGCAACAGAAACACAAATTTGGGACATTTATGGCACAAAACTGAGGAGAAGAATCTTTTAAAGATCTTTCTTGGCAGAGCTGGTGGAGTCTCCCACTCTGCACTCCTTTCCCACATGGATTTTGCAGCTGGAATTCTGAGTGCCTGGGAATGATGGTCCCATTGTGGCACCAAAGTGTTCCCATCACCGCCAGCTCCTGGTGAGGAATTCCAGGTCCCTGCTCAGCTCATGGCACGGCCAAATCCATCCCCACTCCAGAAGGAAATCCTTCTTTGCCTTCCTAATCCAGGAATCTTCACCAGAGCTGTATCTGTTTGTCTTAAAATCAGTTCTTGTAATTATTTTGTATTTTTTTTTACTGATCAAGGATGAATTTAATTACTGATCAGGAATTTAAATCTTGAATATTTTAAATTGAAGCAATTTTAACCACTGTGTGGGCACCAGTCAGTCCCAGTGTAAACAATACAAGCAGAAAATTAATCATAACATCTCTGTAATTTCAGTATTTCCATCTCAAAACATGAAGCCACATCTCTCTATTATTTTGATCTGGCTCACTCATTCCTGCTGGTAAAAACAACAAAATCTGATATTTGCAACACATCAACCTAAAGAAAATAAATGGTTCAGTTCTTGTTTCTTTGCTACATCTTACTTGACATTTTACATAAATACAAATGTATTGAGTGTGTGCCCATAGACAACCTGGAAATGAAGCGGGAATGCAAATTCCCTCCAAACTCAGCCTTCCAATTCCTAAATAATTTGTATTCACCATAGATCTGATGTGTGGACATGACAAGGTGGAGGTAATGAGTGAGCAGTTGCCAAAACCTCTTGAAGTAAGGCCCAAATTTACACATTCAGACCAGATTTCCATGTCTTGAAGTCACACCTGTGCTAAAGAAATTGGGAATGTGCTGATCCAGGCACTTCCAGGAGCCATTAATGGGGAAAGCTGCACTGGGGGAGCTGAGATTTCAATTTTCACGAAATAAGTTCAATTATGCCACAAATTGTAGCATTTTTCCCTTAAAACCTGCTCACTTTTAATGCAAATATTTCCAATAACTCCTCCCCTCCCTGGATTTTGGAAGAACACAAATTCAGAAGAAACTGAGAACCTGGGAGCTTTTCTAAGGACAAACATGAGAGAAAAGGAATTATCCCTACCCACGATAGAAATGTGGAACAAACACATAAGGAACAAACTGCCAAGGGCTGCCAGGAGAGAAATTGCAAAGTTCCATGTAAATAATGTTATCAAGAATTAACATCGTGTTTGGGAAACAAAGGACCTTTTAAAGTAACAAAAAGTCTTCATTATTGGCATTTTGTGATGGCTATACATTAAAAACACTTGGAGTTTTTGGGAAGAAATATCAAATTGCTACAAAACAGGGTTTGGAAAGCAACTCCAACAGAAATAACAATTAATAATCATCAATATCAACATCAGATCACACAGAGATGGGAGGAATCCTCCCTGATTTAACTGCAGCACCAGAAAAGCTCAGTTTAACCAGCCCAGTTTAACCTGCCCAGTTTAACCAGTCCAGTTTAACCTGCCCAGTTTAACCTGCCCAGTTTAGCCAGCCCAGTTTAACCTGCCCAGTTTAACCAGTCCAGTTGAACCTGTCCGGTTTAACCAGCCCAGTTTAGCCAGCCCAGTTTAACCAGTCCAGTTTAACCTGCCCAGTTTAACCTGCCCAGTTTAACCAGCCCAGTTTAACCTGCCCAGTTTAACCAGTCCAGTTTAACCAGCCCAGTTTAACCAGCCCAGTTTAGCCAGCCCAGTTTAACCAGCCCAGTTTAACCCTGGAAAGTCACACTGAGACAGGATTTGCCCTGGTAAAATTCACCATGAAAAGCTCCCACAAACTTTTGATTGCTCTGGTCCTGTTTAGGTGATGAATCATAACTAAGGTGGGTAATAATCAAATTATTGCTTAATGAACTACAACTTCTCTGGTTTAGGATTACACTCAGGCTTGCTCCTTTTCTTCCCAGAAATTTCTGCTGCTTTTCCTTGGGCTCCTCTAATTTCCAGCAGCCAACCACCAAGGAAAGGAAGTGCAAAATTCCTCTTTTTCCTGTCTGGATTCCCCAAACAGATCCATTATCCCATTAATTACCTGAATGCCCAAAGTCTTTTAAATGGAAACAAAAATCAAATTATAATAAACAATCTAAAGAGCAGAGAATGTACAAATCCCAGCAGCAAATTAATGTAACACAGGAGGGTCACATTTGGTTACACAAAGACTTTAAAGATGTTTTCAGGAAGCTCCAGAGGAAAAGGAATTTTCCCAAGTGCTGCAGGTCACTCCCACCATGGGCTGGTGCAGAATTCCTGAAGAATATTTGGTTTTCAAAGGTGCTTCTTTGTGGTTTCCAAGGTGTTTCTTTGTGGTTTTCCAGGTGATTCCTTCTGGTCTGGTGTGGGTTATTCCCTGTATCCCACCTTTCACCCTCAGCTCCTGCCCTTTGGAATTCACACTTCCACCACATTTCCACTGTTCACCCCACACTTCTTGATGAAGGAATTCAACACATTTCTTCCATATTTAAAGGTAAAATGATTCACTCAAGGTGATCTGATGCCAGAGGTGATCCATGATGTGGGAATTCCTCATGGACTCGTCCCCACCTTGCTGTGAGCATTCCAAGGATCTGCTTCCCTGGTTTTGTGTTCAGTACACCAATAAAATGGGTGCCAGTATCCAATAAAATGGGATTTAACAGCCCACAATTCCCATACAATGCACAGAAACCCCAGAACAGCAAAGGTTTGCACAGAACCAACAGATTAGGGAGGAAACATGAAATTGCTCAGGAATGCAGGTAAGAAAATTCCCTCTTTACACAAGTAAACCTTTCATTTCTGTGAAACATTCACAGAGATTTGGACACACAGAATCTGTTCATCCATGATAGCACACTGGGAATGGGAATGTTGCTCCTGTGCTCCTGACTCAGACAGGGATATTGAACATGGAATTCTCGCAGTTTTGTTTCATCCCTGAAAGTTTGTGATCCTCCAGTTCCTAACCCGACTGCAACTCAGGGCTCTGAAACCCTGTCCTGGTTTGGGCTGGGCTGGATTGATCCATGGAAAGCTCTGGAATATTCAGCACTCTCACCTGCCAAGGGAGTGAAGCTCTCCTGCTCTGGGGGTGAAACCACAGTGGCTCAAAGCACCCAGGATTTACAGCTGCACAGGGGAGGGGCTGGGCTGGAATTCCCAGAGCAGCCCCTGGATCCTGGAGTGTCCCAGGCCAGGCTGGGCAGGGCTTGGAGCAGCCTGGGACAGTGGGAGGTGTCCCTGCCCATGGCAGGGGTGGGATGGGATGGGCTCCTTGTCCCTTCTCTCCTCTGGGTATCTGCTCCTGGCTGAATTTTGGGGAAAGAACACTTTGGTCCAACCCACTCTCCTCAGTTTTAAGTGATTTGATTTCTTTGGTCACTGACAAACCCCTGCTTCCTTAAATCTCCACTTTCTGCTTATGCATTTTAAAAACTTTTAATATTTATAGGTGGAAGACGTGCAGTATTTTGTAAGAACTACAAAGATAAAATGTTACAGAAGCAGTGGAGACCAGATTTGGGAGAATTTTTCATAATAAAATTATCAATAACTCCTTGATAACTGCATTTCCTGTATATTCCCCAACAAGCACATGATTTGTTAACACAAAAGAAGAATTTTAGTATGAAAGACCAAATTGGAACACTTTCCTTATTACTGAATGATGATCAAAACCTCCTTTAGAGTTGGAAATGTGTGTGCATTTCCTGTGAGAAGTGTGTGTCAATCAGCAAGATTTCACTCATTAAGGATTCCTCAATCTGATGAGGCCACTTCTCCTTTTTGCAGCCTCAGCACTTCCAGGTATTTCTGTATCAGATGCTTTGGACACAGCCAGGAATTTGTCTGAACACACCACGTAAGTGAGAACCACTTCTTGTTAACACCAAGAAACCACTTAGCAAAGCCCAAACCTAACCTGTCTCACGGCCCTGGCAGGAAATGAAGGGGAAATTCAGCTCTACAAGCTACAGCTAGGAAAAAAAGCCATTAAAAGAGACAAAATAATGACAAAATTTTGATTTGTGTGCCGGTGTGGGGAGAAAGAGAGATGTGCATAGAGACATAAATATACCTTCCCCTCCTCAGCGTTCTGTTGGCATGAATTGTGAACCTCCTCTTCTCTGCCAAGTTTGCCAGGCCAGGAGGTGAGTCCTTTGATCTGGCCCCAGACCAAGTCGCCCACGTTAAACGTCCTGGGCCTGTAGTGGATGAGCTCGTGGGACGAGGGCGACTCGGGGTTCCGCAGCTCCTCCTCGCTGCTGATGCTCTTAGCATCCGAGGGGCTGGGCACGCACCCGTTAATGCTTTTGGCATTAAAATCTCCATTGTAATGGATGTAGTCTTTCACTAAGGAACTCTCCAAGCTATTGGAGGAGCTGGGGGATTGCTCTTCCAGGATCAGGTCTTGTTTGGAAGCGTTGAGCAACTCCCCGAAGGCCCTGTTGGGCTGCGGGCGGTTCCCGTTGATGTGTGCACATCGTTCCACAGTGTTCTCCAGTCTTTCCTTGAAGCTCATCATAGTTCTTTTGTAATTGTTATACCTGAAATTCTCCTCCAGCGCCTTCTCGCTCTGACAGTTCCGCGGCGCCAGCAGGGCCTGGTGCTGCTCCCCCTGCAGCAGCGCCGAGGCGTTGTTGGGCCTCTCGTGGCACGGGCTGCCGTGGACGTGGCCCGAGTGCTGCTCCAGGAACTCCTCGCATTTCCACCTGCCCATCTCCCCCACGGGGCTCTGCTCCCCTTCCCACTGCTTTTTGGGCGTTTTGTAATACTCGTAGCCGTCCCCCTCGCCGGGGCCCTTGCCGTGCTCGGCCGCGTTCTTGGGGCCCCGCGCGCCGCGGCCGCCCCGGGCGCGCCCCTCGTGCGCGGCCCCGCACAGGTTCAGGTTCAGGTTCAGGTTCAGGGGGTCCCCGATGGAGGCTGTGAAGGCACTCATGGCACTCAGGGCGGGGATGGGGCTCGGCTGCGCGGCGCTGGAGCCGGCCGTGGTGATCACCACCGGCACCCCCTTGCTGGCCGCGTCCACCACCGCCTTGTAGATGGCGTCCACCGAGGCGTCGCCCGCGGCGGGGCCGGGGGCGTCCTTGGCCTGCTGGCCCAGGGAGGGCTCAGGTCTGGGCTGCAGCTCGCAGGGGGGCTCCTGGAAGGGAGGAAGGAGAGCGCTGGAGCTCTCGGCAAGCGGCGCCACGCCCATCTGGCCCATCATCCTTTTGTTGAGGGCGGCGGCGTCCTCCTGCATCCTCACCTGGGGAAAGGAGAGACAGGGTGGGAATGGATGCTGGAACTCCAGCTGGATTTCAGCAGATAAACTCTGTGCTTATTCACTACAGCACTTCTCTTTTTGTTATACACCAGGTACAAAGTGAACAAGGTAGAGAGAGAATGAAAAACCTGATTTAGAGGAAAGCAAAGCCACTGTGTCAGGCTTTGTGTCAGCAGGCTCCTGTTCTCTCTCAAGCCCTAAACACCAGGGTCAGAATTCCTGATACAGAGACACAGGATGGTTTGGGTGGGAAAGGACCTCAAAGCCCACCCAGTGCCACCCCCTGCCATGGCAGGGACACCTCCCACTGTCCCAGGCTGCTCCAAGTCCTGTCCAGCCTGGCCTTGGACACTTCCAGAGATCCAGGAGCACCCACAGCTTCTCTGGGCACCCTGTGCCAGGGCCTGCCCCCCACCAGCCAGGAATTCCTTCTCAGAATTCCACCTAAACCTCCCCTCTGGCAGTTTGAACCCATCCCTCCTTGTCCTGGGCCTCCAGTCCCTCTCCAGCCTCCCCACAGCCCCTCCAGCCACTGGGGGATGCTCTGATGCCTCCTGGGAACCTTCTCTTCTCCAGCTGATCCAATCCCATCACAGCCAGGTGGGCTCTGTGCATCTCCAGGGGAGGAGGGACCTCAACTCCACACCCTCTGAGTTCTGCTCTCAGTTCCTTCTCTTTCCTTCCCAGACCCCAGCATTGCCTCTGTCCCTGTGTGCTCCTCAGGGAATTCCTGAATGCCACCACTGTGCTTTTGGAATTGCTGCACAATCCTATTTTCCCCTTTGCTCTGTGCCTCTCCCATGGGATGCCCAGTCCCCAATATCCCACACGCCTGTGCTCTAAGCTGTGATAAATGGTTTTATAAAGAATTTTTAAAATTTGATAGGAAGTTTATATAGTTTTGTATATTTGTATGTAAATACTGAGATAAGGTGTGTTGGTTTAAGAAGATCACTATCTATGGAATAGAGATTATATTGTTGGGAGAAAGAGTGAATTAGAAATAAGTTTTAATAAGTTGTAATATATGTTTTTGTAAAAAGATTCAATATTTTAGAGAATTAGAATTGTGAAAGATGTATTGTAGTAAGATTATGTGGGAGCAAACACGATTAGTGTTAGAAATAATAGTATTATTGTGCAGTAAAAGTTAGTAAGTTAAAAAATATTTATAAAGTATTGTAACTAAGAAATAAGTTGGTTTTAAATATAGTGTTGAGGTTTATTATTTATTGGGAGTAATAATAGAATAAAATCTTTAAAAAGATTTTAAAAAATAAAACTAAGAAAACCAACACTAAGCCACAGCAAACTGGCACCTCCAGATTCAATCACCTGAGCTTTTCCTACTCCTTGTCACATCCACAGGCAGGGAATACAATGTTAACAAAAGCACTCAAAATAAATCTGTAAAAAACTATAGGGAAAATATTCCAAAAGCCCTTTAACTACTTACTGTGACTATTTATGTAACTGGAAATGTGACACAAAAAATTACTGGGCTAAAGCCCCAGAATTCCTAAAAGAAAGGATCATTTTTATGGGATGGAAAAGAGTTTTGTTAAAATTCTGTAGTGATTGTCAGCATATAGAAGAACTTTTTTCAATACATGCAGCACAACTCTTCCCAAAGCAACTAAACCCAATTCCTAAGGAGAAAGGGATAAAATTTCAATAACAAATGTTCCTGATTTGCAAAATCCATCAGCTACTGAAAGGATATATTGTATGTAAGAAATGTATTTACATTCATGTAATTATATAAATTATATTATCTTAATCAGCAAAGAAACCCAAACTCTGGAGGATGGAATTTTACCCCCTGAGGGCTGCACACTTGCTTGAAATATTGATTTACTTTTGCTTTCTACCTGGAAATTCTGGAACAGACACGCCATGGGGTTTGGGTTGTTGGCTGGGCCAGGGATTTGGGGCTGGCCCTGAAAGCCCTGCACGTTCTGGTAGCCCTGGAGAAGGTGCTGCTGCTGCTGCTGCTGCTGCTGCTGCTGCTGCTGCTGCTGATTTGCAGGAAACATCTGATTGTTGTTGAGGAGTGACTGGAGATGGCTGAGCTGATGGTTGTTCAGAGTAGTGTTCAGAGATGACATTTCCCCTGCAAGGCAAGCACAGGCAAACACCCTCAGCAATTCCCTGGGCTCCAAAAAACCTCTGGAAAACAACCCTGCTCCCTCCATCCCCTGGGAATGGGGCTCTGCTGCTCTTAAATTCCCCAGTGCTGGGTCTTTTGTGTCACCTCTGCTGATTCCTGGGACAGCAGGGATGGCAGGAGGAGCTTCTGTGGAATTCCAGGCCTTGGAATCTCTCTGAAACTGTGCTGGGGTGGTGAGGGGATGAGGAGGGGAGAGGGAGACAATGAGACAAACCTTTAAACCCCAAACAAAATGAGTTTTTCACCAGCTGAGAAGGAGAAAAGACTGACTCAGCCATGTCACACAACACTCTAAACAACTCTTTTTTCACATTCTAGAGTAAAAGTTGAATTAACATTTTTTACTACATGAAAATTTCACTTTACATCAAAACCGCCCAGACTGTCGAACCCGACTTTATGAAATAACAAAGCTTAAAATACATAAATTTTCTGGTTGTTTCTTTTCTAAAATTAAAATCTTGTGTTTTCCATAAAATTCCCATTTGAAAAGTCACTGTTAGATTCATTTTGTATGGAAAATGCCAAGCAGGTTGAGTCCACTGTAGCCATTTAGGTTGGGGTGAGGCATTGTTTAATTGTTATTTAATTCCCACCAGGAGTACATTACAAACAGAGGAGCACCTACTCTATGTTTTTGGTAAAAATAACTGAAAAATCATCACCCAGGAAGGAAAAACTTTGTATTTAAGGGGTTTTTCATCACTTGCTTTGGGATGTTGGTTGTTTGCCATCTCCAGCACACCTACCCCTGCTACCCCTGCACTGCCATAGGCACTCCCAGCTCAGCCAGGGATGCTCCTGAGCTGCCACTCCTTGAACAATGAAATAAATCCAGTTGCTCACACAACTTTCAGGTGGATTTAGTAGGTTTAGGTGGCAGACTTAGTAATTTCCAAGATCAATATTAAACATTGGGGAACGAAAGCAGAACACGATTTTAATTTTTTACAAGAATGATTGCTCAACGAACATCTCCAACAACACCAAGAAAAAAGAAAAGAAGATAGAACCAGAATCTGAAATTCTGGATCTGAAAATATTGTGTCCAGTTCCTCTCAGTTTGGGAAGGATTTTGGGATGCTGGAGTGTGTCCAGAGAAGGCAACAAGGCTGGAGAGGGGCTGGAGAGGGAACACAAACCCTGAGAGGAAGCCCTGAGGGAGCTGGGGGTGCTCAGCCTGGAGAAAAGGAGACTCAGGGGTGCCTCCATCACCCTGCACAGCTCCTGAAAGGTGCCTGTGCTCAGCTGGGCTGGGCTCCGTCTGCAGGAACTGACACAACCTGAGCACACAGCCTTGAGCTGCACCAAGGGAAGTTTAGGTTGGATTTTAGGAAAAAGTGATGAAGTTCTGGAGTGGCTGCCCAGGGAGGTGGTGGAGTCCCCATCCCTGGGTGTGTTTAACAAAGCCTGCATGTGGCACTGGGTGCCAGGGTTTAGCCGAGGTGTTGGAGCTGGCTTGGACTCCATGATCCTGCAGGTCTCTCCCAGCCCGATGAATCCTCCCTCCCCGAAGCCGCTCAGCGTTGATGTTTCCCCCAGGCTGCACTCACCCAGCAGGCCGGTGCCCAGCAGAGGGTTCAGGAGCTGCGGCACCACGGAGCTGTTGCTGACCTTGGCGGGCCCGGGCGCTGCACCGGAGATGTTGAGCAGCGTTTCTGCCATGGACACCACGGCCGTGCCCCCGCCCAGCGCCGACACCGACAGCGCCGCCACGGCCGCCGACGTGGTGCTGGTGGTGGCGGTGGCGGCCTGCGAGGAGGTGGCAATGGCCACCTCGGGGTGGCCCCCCGAGCCCAGCACGCCCCCCACAAGCTGCGGGTTGAGGGCCATGAGCGCCGGGGCGCCGGGGGCGGCGGGCAGCAGCAGCGGGTTGGCGGCGGCGGGCTCGGGGAAGCCGGGCATGGGGTTGGGCAGCAGGGGCTCCACACGGCCGGGCTCGGGCAGCGGCTCGGGGGGCGCGGGGCCGCTCTGCTGCTGCTGCTGCTGCTGCTGCTGCTGGAGCAGCTCCGAGATGGAGACGTTGAAGGAGGGCACGGGGAGCATGGCGGCCGCCTGCGCCTGGTTCTGGAGCAGCGCCGCCAGCAGCTGGAAGTGCACGGGCTGCAGGACCTGCCCGTCCACGTCGCCGGAGAGGAACGCTAAAGCAGCACTGACGTTCGGGTTCAGGAAACCCAGCGGGTTGAGGTTCACCTCAGACTTGCCCTCTCCTGCGGAAGGCTGGAGGATGTTCAGGAGGTTCTGGTTCAGGAGATGTTGCTGATTCACCGGCAGAGAGAGGGGCAGGGAGTTGAGGAGGTTCTGGTTCAGAGGATGCGGCAGATTGTTGTTTGTAGAGCTGCCCTGCGGGAAGTGGAGCGAGTGTTCGTGGCCGGCGAAGGGGAACTCGCCCGCCATGGGCAGCTGGCCCTGCTGCAGGGGGGTCCCGGCTGCCGTGGTGACAATGACACCGTCCTGGAGCACTGACGTGGTCTTGGTGATGGCAGCTTGGCTGGCCCCAGCGATGGCGATCGATGACGACGGGCCCAAAGCCCCTGGAACGGGAAGAGCAGGAATGTTACCGGGGTGCTGTGCTGGGGACAGCCCAGGGCCCACAGCACCGGGCTCAGCCCAACCTGCCATGGGAAAAGGGGCTGCGGGATCCACACTGGAAAAACAGGAATGGATCTGCCACGAGATGCTCCCTGTGCCATGCCCCATTGGAGACTATGGCACTGTGCACTTGTACTTCCCTCTAAGTGCTTGGAGAGGGGTTTTAACAGCATTCATTCACATATAATCATAGATTTTCACACAAAATCACAGATTTTTCAGCATAAACCCAAAACCAGGCATGACTTAACAGAGTTAGTCATTGACCAGGCCAGAATTAACCACCAGGAAGAAGGATCACAGGAATGATGTTGGGTAAAACTCATGATCCGCTTCCAGTTTTAATTCATTCACAGGTTTTTCGATTTTAGATTATTTATTTCTAAATAAATTTCTTTATTACTATTATTTTATTATTATTTAAGACATTGTTACTGAATTAAAAAAATACATGGTATGATGAGACTGTTCCAGGTCAGCAGGAATTCACAATTTGTAAAGGAAAAATGTAAATTGGGGTGGTGTAAAATCCATCACTTGGGATGAAAAGACAGGGCAAAATTTACCATGAGAAGGCTACAAAGAATGTTTACTTGGATATCTTTATATCCCTTTAGCAAAGCTGAAATATAAATTATTATTATTTTTTTACTTGAGGCAGTTTTGAATTGACAGTGGTCACTCATTTAGCTCTTAGGATGAGAGACTGAAAGGCATCAATGATCACAAAATATCAATTCCCATTTTTCTGAACAAATACTCTTTAAAAAGGGATGTGCCAGGGCACTCAATTGATAAGAACTGAGCCAAACCTTTACAACAATTTTAACTAAAATTACAATTTTTTAAGTGCTGTAATGTTGTGACAACTCCAAGAGGTACAAAATGAACACAGAACACTTTGCACTGCCCTGAACCCAAGAGAACAAATCTTACCCCTCTCTCCCAGTGCCATTATCAAGCTTCAGAGCAGAAATTAAATAATAAAGTAACAAAAGGTGAGGTGAGGTGAGAGCAAAGTGCAATTGCAGAGCAGAGCAAATCCCAGTCTGGGTGAGTGGGTCAAAAACCTTCATCTTCACAAGAAGCTAATTATATTCATTTATTTTTAGAACTAAAATCAGTATTTAGAACTAATGCCCCAAGGATTTAAAAATCCTGAGAAGTCCCAAAGACCAACCTGCAGATTTAAGCAATTCCCAATGGAAGAATCAGCTGTGCCACTCCCCTTGGATGTGTTAGGGAGCACATGGAGAGATTTTTAATTCAGGCATGAGGAAATTATTCCAGAGAGCCCTCCTGAATACCAAATCTAGTTTGATCTAGTTTGGGTATTTTCCTCATCTCTGTTTGTAATTTATTCCTGCTCCTGTTTCCCATTCTGCTCAAATCCCATGCAAGAGAATTCGCTGAGCAGGAAATCTCAAAGTTGGAAAACTGCTGCCAGGTTTTGGGGAGAAATGGCTCTGTACCCTCACCCCCATCTTCTGAGAGGTCCAAAGTGCATTCAACACCTTTTCTCCACATTAATTAAGTAATTGCTACTGAGGAAAAAAAAAAGTCTTGATGGATACTGAGTAGGAGGCAGAAAATGTGTTCTTATTTCAAAAGAGATTGGAGAAGTTGGGAGTCAGAGAGGGATGAGCAGCCAGCCTTCAGCAGGAAAATAAAACACAAATAAATGTCCCCCCAGCCTCTGTCCAACCTGGGCTGGGTGTATTTACAGAATTTACAGCTGCAGCTGGGGACAAATTCCTCTGTGGCACCAGGGATCAAAATACCATCCCAACAAGTCAATATTCAATTACGAGGACATCCATGCAAAGTCATTTTCACTGGGATGTGGAGCTGTGAGAGATTCCCAATGGCTGGCCCCAGACCAAAGGACAGAATGGTGACAACACCCCCAAAACTCCAAAACCCCAAAGCTCCGAACCCCCAAAACTCCAAAACCCTCAAAACTCCAAAAACCCAAAACACCAAACGCCCAAAACTCCAAAAGCTCCAAACCCCCAAAACTCCAAAACTTTAAAACCCTTAAGACTCCAAAAACCCAAAACTCCAAAACCCCTAGAACTCCAAAACCTCCAAATCCCAAAACTCCTAAAATTCCAAAACCAGCCAACTCCCAAAGCTTCAAAACTTCAAAAGCCTTATAACTCCAAAAATCCTAAAAGTCTACAACTCCAAAATCCCAAAACTCCTAAAGCTCCAAAACCCCAAAAACACCCAACCTCCAAAGTTCCAAAGACCAAAAACCCCTAAAACTTCAAAACTCTAAAACCCCTAAAACTCCAAACCCCCAAACCTCCATCACCCAAGGGTTTTCTGTGCCACCCCCAGGCTCTGTGATGACACCTGGGAGGTTTAGGATGAGAAATACAAGCAGGAGTCGAACACCAAAAGGAAATCTCAACTGGAATTCCCAGTTCCACAAAAATCTGGTGTTTGGGATGCAGGGAACCCAAGCATGTGTGAGCTCAGCAAACAACAGTTCTTAATAATCAGGGTGAAAAATGAAGGAGCCAGACTAAAATCCAAAAAGGCCCAGGGCAAACCCAGCTCCTGCAGGCACAGACTCTGCCAAAGGCTCTTCTGCCACTTGTTGGGAAAAATGAACTTTGCAACACAGTGAAAGAATGCTCTGTGAACAAATAAATAGCATAAAAATTTTAAAAATTATTCCTGCTTTTATTTATGAGTATTTTAAATACTACTTTCCTTTCAGAACAGGTTCATTTTCCTGTGTGGATTTTAGCTGTGCTCCTTTTCTTAAAGCACTGCTTGACAGGAGTTCTTAAGCAAGGACAATAAAATAAATGGTATTATGGAATCAGTTTGTGTTCAAGAAGATTCACTTAAAATAAAGAAATCAGAGTGGAAGATATTCATCATGAATATCTCAGGATTGTTCTTCCCATAGATGCATTTTCCAAAAGGACTGCACTCAGAGTGTGTTAATTAGAGAAGAATATTTCAAGTGCTATTTTACAGCTCTTTTCCCTGTGAGAAGCTCTCCATTACACATCTCAGTGTTTAAATAATCTCAACAACACAGTGCTGGAATTTGTGGGGAAAAAATACTCACTAAAGCAGGTGTGTGAAGCACTGAGAGAAGTGGAAGGGCAGAACTTACTCATCAGCCATTACCACCTGAAACATTTTTAGAACTGAGCACAAATAAATGGTACTGTGAAAAATCTGTATTTTATGGTTGGCTTTTGGCAAATATGAAAATGAATATTACCTGTGTTGTGTTGAAAAGTGGTGCTGTATTAATTCTCTTAAGTAGTGTGTTAAATAGAGTTTTGTGACACCTCATGGGGTGCCCCAGCCACTCCTGAGGTGTCCCGGAGCTGCTGCCACACTGGGGTGACATTGGAATTGATCACAAATCAGAGATAAAACCTCAGAGTTTGCATTAGTGGGGAGATTGTTCAATCAGGGATTTCCAGAGCTCCCCCTTGGAAAACACAGCCTCAGCATCCTGCAAGATCCCAGAGCAGGAGTTCTTGTAATTCCCCCTTCCACCCCCAGCTGCACACCTGGAACCAGCAGTTACACATTTTGATAATTCCATTCCCCCTTTTCCTTCTGGGATGGAAAACATTGAAGATCCTTATCTGATATTTCCTTTATCACACTGCCTCCAGTTCCAAAGAAACCATAATTCAGCAGGTAAGCACAAACTGCTGCCACTCATCCTCCTTCTGGAGACCCTGCAGTGCCCTGAGACAGCCCAGGAATCACCAAAAATGGCCCAACAAACCAAAAATCCCCATCAGAACCAGTAAAAATCCTCAACTGCCCTCAACTCCGTGGCCATGGGATGTGCTCTGCTGGGAAATATTCACCTGCCTGCCCAAAATTCCTGTGCACCATGCTCCATGGCCACAGGGGGTTTGCATGTACAACAAAGCTGAATTTTTGAAATCTGAAAAATTTCCCCAAAATTCTGGGGGAAGGGCAAAAAGCCCAGGACAACAGAAGTCCATAAAATTAGGCTTTTTAAAATGTAATAAAATTAGGGGTTTTAAAATTTTAACAAAATTAGGCATTTTAAAAAAATTGTAATCAAATTAGGTTTTTTTAAATTTAATTTTTAGAATTTAATACCTGTCCCAGTTTCAGTCTTGGCTCTTCTCCCTGCCCACCTCCTGTGATTTCTGCATTTCCCCAGCACTGCTGGGCTGGAAATGACTTGGAGGGAAGTGTTGTGATGTGCTCAGCTGCCAGCAGAGCAGTGTTGGAGGAGAAAAGAGTCAAGAAAACAGCACATGAGTGCAGGAATTCAGGATTTTCCCACTCACAGCTGTGGCAGATGCATTGCAAATGAAGGAAAACACTCCACTGTGAATTTGGGAAGTTAAAAATTCAATAAAAAGCATTATTTCCTCCAATAATCCCCACTCCTCCCTCCAGCAGAAGCTGGAGCTGCCCACTGGTTCCATTTCCAGCTAAATATGTGTGGGAAATCCCACAGAATTAATTCAGGTTTTCTCTGCAATAATATCTTTAATAAGACTCATCTTTCCACATTAATTTGATTTTATTTTTTACACACTCCCTGACTTTCATCAATATAAAATCCTAGAAAATTGCATGGCAGTTAGAACAACCAGGTAACTGAAAGACTGTAAATTGTTGGCAAATTCAAATTTTAAGAGCTACAATAACACCAGAAAACCCCAAACAAACACTGAACATTTTCCTCATTCTTCACAGTTCTTAACTCAAGAGAAAAAACACTTTGTTCTCCCCAAAATAATAACGGGGGAAAATAAGTTCTAATTTAGAAGTAAGAGTGGGAAAAAAACCCTAGAAATTGAAGTAAATTTAAGTTTAATTTAAGTTAATTTTAAGTAATGAATTTAAGTAAGTGATTCCTTATAATCTTTCCCAAGCAGAGCGAAGAGCCTCTGGATATTTCTATAAACCTCAAAAACCAAAATATTTTAATTTTCTTTATAATTAGAAGAGAAGGTTCTTGCCCTCCTGTCTCAGGGTGATTCCAGTTTAATAAGATTTTTTTCCTCAGACACAACAAGTCCCAAAAAGTTGTCAGATACCTTTCTGACCCTGGTGTCCAAAAGTTCTTCTGATTTGGTAATTCTACGTTATAGAGAGTAATTTTGGGGAGCAAATCCAGATTTGTTTGGTTTGATTTGTGCTTCCAACAGTTTGCACTGAGGTGATTAAATCAGAGCCCCCCAACCCCTTCTTTTGGGGTTTTATTTTCCAGCACCATGATCCATTCCTAATTTTCCTGGCCTTATTAAAACAAATTCCTGTCCTCACGCTCAGTGATTGGTCTTGGGCTCCTCCCTGTTTAATTATATTTTATTATTTTTATAATTATATTTTTTTTATTTTTATTTTGTGCATTTCACCAGGAAGAATTCCCATTTCAGGGAAGGAATTAGAGCCCTTTTTTTGACAAATGTATCAACTTTGTCACTTAACTTCTAGACCCAGACTTTCTCCTATTTAATAATATTAATATTTGACACCACTGGTATCTTTAATTGCTGTGGTTATTGAGGTTCCCTTAATTTCCCTTCTCAGCAGCCCAGAGCTTTTATTCCCAAATCTTTTCACTCATTTCCATCCATCCCATTATTTATGGACATGGATATTTATGGATATGGATATTTATGGTTGCTTTCTTAGCAGGATTTGGATGCTGAATGTTCAACACCCAAACACACATTTCCTACCCCATGAACCACAAGAAAAAGGTAAATAAATAAAACCCTACAATCAAATCCATCACCCAGTGATGCAGCTCCATCCTACAAAAACAGCAAAATCCACCACACACCCTGAAAATTACCTGGGAATGAAAGATATTATCTGAGGAAGAAGAAAACAAGAGCTGGAATACCAGAACTTGGTCCATGTGGTTAAATATAATTAAAAGCTTGGGCAATAATTAGCTAATTGTGGGGATTCACAGGGTGTTTTCTCTCAGGAGCTATTTCTGAGGAGGAGCTGTTCTGAACTGCTGGCACAGACACAGAAAAGAGATTTAGCAATTAAAATACCTCAAAACAAAGGGAAAAAACCAAGCCACAAACTGAAATATGAACATGAGAGGTTCCTTTAGACATCCTCCTGTGCTGAACTGCTCCTGGAAATTCAGTGTACAGGGGCTTTCAGCAGCTCCAGCCCCAAAACTGACAGAGCAGAAATCCCAATATTCCTCTTCCAGTTTTCTTACAGAGCTGGATGCAGGCTGGAAACTCACTTTTATTCCAAAAAATTATAATTATACCACAAACCACTCAACATGTCACATGAAGAAAGAGCATTCCCATTCTCCTGGAGATCCAAGAGAACTTTCCTCTTGGATTAAAGCTCAGCCCTGAGCCCTGTGCTGCTGGGAGGGCTCAGCAAGAGGCTCAGTGAACATGGGATTTAAAAACTGCAGAGTTGCATACATTTATAAATATATAAATAACACAAAAATAACACAACCTCCTTAAAAAAGAACACATTCTCCAGGTTTTATAATAGATAATTGGGGGAAAATAGTAAAGGTAAAAAGATTTTTACAAAGCTGTGAAAGTAGGTTTTACAAAGAATTCCTAGTTAGTTGTAGTTGTAAAGTTTCAAATAGAAAAGTTACAACAGTACAGTAAGTAAGGACATGAAATAATAGTTTTAGGTGTGGTTAATATAGATTTTAGGACTCTAATAAAATATGTTTAGTAAGATAGTAGAAGGTTTTAAGTGTAATAATGGAGCATTGTATATTGTTAACAGAAAGTATGTAAGTCAGTATTGTTTGAAATAAGTTATGTGTGTTCTTAGTGACTGGCTAGAATAATATATAATAATAATTATACAATATTACTATATAAGTATATATTAATATAGACTATTATATATACATAAAAATAATATTGGCTAAAATAGTTATCTAAGTTTTAGTAATATGCTATTGGTTAGAAAGTTTTTAAAGTGTTTTGTAACAAAGAAATCTTGGGTTGTTATTTTTTAATTGTTTTAACTGTGTAATGAGACTGATGTTGTAACAAAGTGTAAGGAATGTATCTCAGCCTTTTTACCTTTACTATTTCCCCCACAGATATTCAATAATTGAATGCAGGCTGTGTGTCCTGCAAGCACCAAACTAAAGGAACAACTTCAGCAGCAGAGAATGGAAATCTCCCAATTTTCCAGCCTTTGCCTACATGGAATTATCTTTTAGATAAGGAAAAAAGTGTCATTGATGCTTTGGAATTCTGTGGCTCCAATCCTGAGCCGTGCCCAGAGAGGGGGAATGGCAGGAGGAGTGCCCAGAGGGGTGATGCCCCAACTCTTGCTCCTACAGGGATGGTGCTGGAACCTTCCTCCAGGCTTTGACCCATTTGTTCTGCTCTATTTGTATTTTTGGGGGGAATTCAGCCTGGAGCTGGGTGGGGGTACAAGCCCAGGCTGTGATGGACACAGGAGCCCCTTTGGGAGTGGTGGAGAGCCCAGGCAGGGTGGGAGCCAAGGGGATCCTGCCCCAGGGGCCGTGTGCTGTGCTCAGGGGGACAGGGAAGGGAATTCCCAGAGCTTTGTGCAGTTCAAAGTCCCGGAGGCTGCAGCAGGAAATGCCCCTGTGCCAGCATGACAAGGGAAAAGAGCCACAAAGGACCGAGAGCTGCTTGTTGTGACCACTCCAGGCAAGGAAAAATGAAACTTTTTTTATCCCAGCGATGGGGAGAAACCCTTAAAAGTCATCAGGAACCACGACCAGAGCAACAGTAGAACATAATTTGACTATAATTTAGCTTTTCTAGAATTCCATTCCATTTTAAAGGAGGAAGCTGAGGAATGCAGAGCAGGTTCTTGCTTGGCTTAATGAGAGGCCACTTGAACACTTTGGTGAGACCTGGGTTTTCATTCCACTTCAGAAATTTACACCACTACCATCTTTTAATACTTTGTTCAACCAGTAACATTCAATAAAATTCATATTTTTGAGCGGATTCCTTCTTCTCTCCAAACCCCCCAGAGATGATAACAGCAAAAAACCCATTTCCTCTCCAAATCTTCCCTGATGAACAAACCAGGAAATTTCTCCCTACACTCCTCCAACAGTTTATTCAAGCATTTAATTACCACCTTAGTAAAATTACCTCAATAAAAGCAAACACAGGCTTGGCATTCCCTCCTGCTGGCCCTGAAAAGGGTGATTTTGTGCGTTTTGGTGCTCCCAGGATCTGCTCCAATCTCTGACACCACCTCTTTAATTCCAGCAGGAAAGAGCTCATGGATCACCTGGGCATGCACTGCCAGGCTGCAAAAAACCTCCAATTTCTTTGAAGAAGTGACAAAAAGAGGTGTGGGAATGTCCAGAAGTGAATGGATTTCATTCATGGAGAGTGTGTGGAAGTTAGCAGAAGCAAGGAAGCAAGCCAGAATGGTTTTGTCCAGAAAAAGGGAGACATAATTTAGTTTACCATTGGTGTTCATGGGGCAGTTTTTCTTTATCTCTTCTACAACCAATCCTCCCTCAGGAGATCTCTGCTGTTCATGGGCCATTCATTATCAATTATATTCTGTTCATGGGCCATTAATTATTAATTATCTTCTGTCCATGACCGGTGAGTGTCCCTGCATGGCTGATCCAATTCCATCATCCCAATGGGAGATGCTGTGCCCAGGGGAGGAGCCAAGCATTCCTGCCTGGGTACAATCTGAGGTTTGGGACAGCACAGCAGCCTCTGCCCCCTGCACTCCCAGAGGAGCAGCTTTGTGCTGCCCTGCATTGCCAGAGGAGCAGCTTTGTGCTGCCCTGCATTGCCAGAGGAGCAGCTTTGTGCTGCCTGCATTGCCAGAGGAGCAGCTTTGTGCCCCATGCACTCCCAGAGGAGCAGCTTTGTGCTCCCTGCACTCCCAGAGGAGCAGCTTTGTGCCCCCTGCACTCCCAGAGGAGCAGCTTTGTGCTCCCTGCACTCCCAGAGGAGCAGCTTTGTGCCCCCTGCACTCCCAGAGGAGCAGCTTTGTGCTCCCTGCACTCCCAGAGGAGCAGCTTTGTGCCCCCTGCACTCCCAGAGGAGCAGCTTTGTGCTGCCTGCATTGCCAGAGGAGCAGCTTTGTGCTGCCCTGCATTGCCAGAGGAGCAGCTTTGTGCTGCCCTGCACTCCCAGAGGAGCAGCTTTGTGCTGCCCTGCACTCCCAGAGGAGCAGCTTTGTGCTGCCCTGCATGGCCAGAGGAGCAGCTTTGTGCTCCCTGCACTCCCAGAGGAGCAGCTTTGTGCTCCCTGCATTCCCAGAGGAGCAGCTTTGTGCTCCCTGCATGGCCAGAGGAGCAGCTTTGTGCTCCCTGCACTCCCAGAGGAGCAGCTTTGTGCTGCCCTGCATTGCCAGAGGAGCAGCTTTGTGCTGCCCTGCATTGCCAGAGGAGCAGCTTTGTGCTGTCCTGCACTCCCAGAGGAGCAGCTTTGTGCCCCCTGCATTCCCAGAGGAGCAGCTTTGTGCCCCCTGCACTCCCACAGGAGCAGCTTTGTGCCCCCTGCATTGCCAGAGGAGCAGCTTTGTGCTCCCTGCATTCCCAGAGGAGCAGCTTTGTGCTGCCTGCATTGCCAGAGGAGCAGCTTTGTGCTGCCCTGCATTGCCAGAGGAGCAGCTTTGTGCCCCCTGCACTCCCAGAGGAGCAGCTTTGTGCTCCCTGCACTCCCAGAGGAGCAGCTTTGTGCTCCCTGCATTGCCAGAGGAGCAGCTTTGTGCTCCCTGCATTCCCAGAGGAGCCCAGGCCCATCTGCAGCAGCCCTGGAGCTGCAGAGGAAAACTCCCCCCTTGTGCAGGATCCCTGCTGCAGCAGAGCCACAGCTGGCACTGCAGGAGGGCTGAGCCCCCATGGGGTGGGGCTGGGACACCACCCTGGCACACAGGGGGACAGGGCATGCTCTGACTCTCTCAGTGGTTTGTTTTCTTTTCTGTACTATTGTATTTGTATTTTTAATTTTCCTAGTAAAGAACTGTTACTCCTATTCCCATATCTTTGCCTGAGAACCTTTTAATCTCAATTATTATAATAGCTCAGAGGGAGATGGTTTACATTTCCCATTTCAGGGCAGGCTCTGCCTTCCTTAGCAGACACCTGCCTTTCCAAACCCAGACAAACATCCAAAACCAGGCACCAGAGATTCCCAAGGACGGAAACCCGTGACAATCCCCTGGCACAGCCACGTACCTGCTTCAGGGCTGCTCTGATTGCAGCTGCTCCCGACGCTGTTGGGGATGCCTGGCGTGGAGGGTGCCTGGAGCCTGGCCTGGGCCGGGCTGGGGTGCAGGGCGTTCCCCAAGGCCATTCCCGCCTGGGGGAGCATCCCGCAGCTCCCGGCCTGCATCTGGTTGAGGAGCCCCGCCAGGTGGTTGGAGGGGGCAGCCCCGGCGCCGGGCCCGAAGCTGGGGCTGGGGTTGGGGTTGGGGCAGGGCAGCCCCGGGGGCAGCGCGGGCTCCGCCAGGTGCAGCTGGGCACCGGGGCAGGGCAGGGCGCCGCCGGAGCCCCCGCAGCCCGAGGAACTATTGCTGCTCCCGTGGGAGCTCTGACAACTCATGGACTGCAGGAGCTGCGACATGGAGCTGATGGGGAAGGAGCTTTGACTTGGCTTTCTGATCAAATCGGAGCCGGCTTTGGGAAGGCCAGAGCTGTCCAGCTGAGACTGCCTCAGCAAGCTCAGCACCGTGGTGGTGGGCTGCTTCCTTTTCCTCAGAGGATCCTTTTGCTGAGACATCAATTTATCTCTCAGTGCTGCCCGGCCGCTCTGCCCTTCCGTGGTGGGGAGGAGCACGTTGGCAGCAGGAGGGAACATGGGATTTAAAGTGCTGTGTCCTTCGGTGCTGCCGCCGCTGGCAACAGGTCCAGAATTGCTACTGCTGTTATTGTTGTTACCAGCAAGTTTATTTTGATTTGCTAGCTGTGCTTTGGCTGCTGCTGAGAGTAAACTGCTTGCTGGAAAAGAGGCAGCGTTGTGCTGGTTCAAGATCTGATTTAAAGGCATTCCCAGCAAACCAGGCTGACTCTTCAAGGAACCGCTTCCGGCCGACGCAGCGGGAAAAACGGCATTGTTGGGAGGATTTAACACGTTACTCATTCCAGCAATTAACGGGTTGGGGATGTCCTTGTACTGACTGAGTCCGTCGTGCTTGGTGGAAGGGCTGGATGGCATGGATGGCCTCGGCGACCCTATGGTTGACCTCGGGGACCTGGGAGGGACTTTGATACCGCTACAGGACGACCCCACGGGAGGCAGCAGGAAGTTTCCGTGATCGGACGAGGTGGAAGAAGAACGCGATCTTTGGGGAGAAGCCTCGATCCTCGCCATGCCGGGCGCCATGGCGTGAACGGGGGACGTCACCGGCGAGGGGGACAGCGACGTCGACGCCGAGTGCTGAACCCTTTGGACGTGAGCGCCATGGTTGATGTGGGCGGGTTTGACGGTGGGCAGGGGCAGGTTGCTGGGCAGGGGCACCACGGCGGGGGGCATGCTTACATTCATCACGGGTACCTGAGAGTGGACACTCGAGTGGAACGTGGTGGGGTTCATGATCACGGGGTTCTGGTTCGGCGGCTTGCTGGGAATGGGGTCCAGAATGCCAAGCGGATCCTTCTCGGATGTTAATGGCTTTTTCTGAAGAGCACAAGAAGGCGGTGGAGGAGGCGGGGGTGGGCCTTGGGGGGGTTTATGGTGGAACATTGCTCGTGGTATTTCCATACCGGCCGAAAAGTTACACAGGGGTTTTTTCATGACTGGGCTCTTGGTGGTCAGGGTGGGGGAAAGAGGTATATTAGTCCTTCCAGCCATTGCACAGGATGACTGTATGGGAGAGCCGTGGAGCATGACGGACGGCGGGGACAGCGGCGTCCTGGTCATGTGGATGGGACTGGAGTTGGGCGCTCCGTGAAAACTGGGATTGTTCCTTGTGAAGACGTCGGGGCTCCCGAGAGGGTCGGTCCTGGGCGAGATGGAGCCGTCCCCGTAGATCTGCGACCCCGAGGACGCCGGGCTGGGCATCCCCCCGTGGCTGCCGCGGTACGGAGACTTCTGCCCCAGTTCATTGCTCCCCAATCTCTGCCTGGGATAGGCAGGATGGAGCTCTGCTTGCTGGCTTCCAGCCATTTCTTGCACATAAAGCCTACCCATGGCATTAGATGCCCCCATCATCAACTTGAAAGGAGTCTTACATTCCGGCATCACAGAATTTGTAATTCCTTCATGCGATTTATTCCTCATCGACCTTGGAGTTGCTGCTCGGGTGGGAACTACTGGCGTTGCACCTGGCGTGGGAAACACACAACAGTTACTACTGGTTGCAAATCCAGTGTGCCACGTTTCAGGGCAAAGCTGCTGAGGGTGAAAACATTCCCAAAAAGCTCAGGGAGCCTTTGGCTAAACTTTTGCTTCAGCAGAAATAAACCCTCAATCTCCAAGGTGGAGCGGTGCCTGTCCCCAACTCCACAGCTGTAATTCCATATCCCACAGAAACATGGACCATTTGGAACCTTTTTCCTTGCCTTTTGCCTTTTCCAAGCAAGCCTCCTGCATCTCCAGCATCCCCCCTCTGGCAGGAGGAGAGGGATGGCTGTGGCAGGGAAAAGGAGCCTCTGGCACCATCTATTGAGGACAGGAGGAACAAAGCCTGTCCAGGGTTGAGACTCAATTCCCACAGAAAAGGTCCTGTCCCAAATGCTGCCCCTGATGAGGCATCCTGAATGTTTCTGCTTCTTTTCAGGATAGAAGCCTTGGGGATATTTGTACATGATGGAAAAATTCCCTGTAAATCCCACTTTTGAGGCTACACCTTCCAACAAACACAAGACCACTTTCCATCTTTATTTAAAGAGATTTTTTCCCAATGTTTTACTTCCAGACTAGAAGCACAAGCAGCTCCAAGTCTGGGGGACTTTCTGCCAGTTTTGCAGCTCTGGGAATTTGCAATTCAGCTTGCACTGCTTGGCAGGCAGCCTCTGGATGTGCAAAATTCGACTGGAATTGGGAGTTTAAAATTCTGTGTTCAAATGAACTCAGAGGTGCCTTGGAATTCCTCTACTCATCTTCCCTTCAGCCTGGTCAGACAGCACTGACAATTCTGCCTTCATCCTCTTTGCTCCAATGTGAGAGAAACAAACATTTCCCCTGTCCCAAAATACAACCAAAGTCTCATTTAGGGGATAAAACTAAAGGCTGAACTGCAAAATACAATAATTATGAGAGGCCTCACCTTGAGTGCTGGAAATAAGCAAATGGTCACTTATAAATGTGAAAAAGTTTTGCTTACAGGGAGTTTTATTGGGGAATTTTCTTCTTTGCTTATGCACAAAAATCTGATTGACAGAGAAAGTAAGAGCACAGAAATATATAAATTACCTCCATTTTGCTGATTTTTTGAAAAGAGGAATTTAATTTAAGTACTACTCATTGAAAAAATTAAGCAGGGAAATGTATAGAAACTTGGGAAATTCCACTGACACTTAAAACCAAAATTACACTGAAAAAATTTTCAAGAAAAGTTTTAAATCCTAAATTTCAATGTGAAAAGGCAGGGGCACATCAGTACTATGAACAGCATGGATCTGTTAGCACTGGCACTTCTCTAAAATTTATTATTTCTTGGTTTTCTTGCATTTTTCCCCTTGGAAGTGGGAAAAGCAGCTGGCCAGGTGCTCTCACAGCAATGAGGGGTGCAGGGAGCTCAGGCCTTTTCCCAGGAGCTGCAACCCCAGAGTACAAAATTATAAACTCAGCCCCTTCCCTCCTTTGTGCTGCCCACTGGGATTTGTCATTCTCTTCAGAACCTGTTCCTGTGATCCTGACAAAGTCCCCAATTTTGGGTGAATTTCTGGGTTTGGAGCTGTTTCAGTGCTAACTTTGCTTTCATTCCAGGCCTCAGGGAACCCCCTTGGTTTTACACTTTTGTTTGGAGAGTACCTGTCAACTTCAGCCACCAACAAATTTCCTCACTTTTTTTATTGATGGGGATAATTAAAATGCTAATCCAGGTTGGTGGCCAAAAATAATCCTTGGGAAATGACAGTGGAGATCTCCTCTTGCTGTCTATTCTCCTTTACAATACAATTTCCCATTTAGCCAAGTCCTTAGCCACATCCTAATCCCTTCATAATCACTTTATTCTGCTCCTCTAATTTCCCATGTGACAGAATATCAGACATATTACTACAGTTCCAAAAGATGAGAGCTAATGTATTTTCTTTGTCTAGAACAATCTGATATCTTTTCCAAGAAAATCATGCTCTTAGTCTGGGCTGACCTGCTTTTAGACTCATTTTCTATCTCCCTCCATCTCTGCCTACTCCCTTTATTTATTCCTTCAATCTGCTTATTATTGCACTTGTGGTCAGACTTTGGGGGTGGTTTTGCACAGTAATTATGTGAATACAAATCAGATTATTCCATGATTCTGCATGATTTCATTTTACTCACTTGTTCCACCACCAGGACTAGTTAGAACCAGTGAAGGATGTGGTGCTTCCATGCTTTTGTGAAGTGTAGCCACAGCAATAATTTTCCTTTTGTGAATGCATAGTTTGGTGACATCTTCGTCCGCTTTAACATCTTCAGCAGTTCTCTGCTTCACAGCAGCTCCAGGATCAAAATTAAAGACCTGGCAGTGAAAATTCCAGTGTTTAAAAGAATGACTACAGGCAGCAAAGTCACCAAATTCACATAAATTCACATAATTTAAGAATTTTATATGGAGTATAGAGGAATTCTCCTCTGTTCCTTACTGCTCCTATACTGCCCAAGGGATTCCCCGACAGGACGTTTGGAAACAACAAATAAAAAATGAATATATTTATAATAACTGAGTCAGATCCTCTGCAAGAGGGGCTAAGGCAGAGAGGAGCTGAATTTTATATTTTAAAGATAACTTTGAGTGGACACCACTTATTTTAGAGATGATCTGAACAGAGTTTGAGTCACTAGCATGGGCAGCTGATAAATATTATTACACCTAGATCCAAAATGATGCTGTGCTTTACCTTGGGAAGAACAAGAGGACATTCTAGGCCACACTTGCACGTTCCATCAGTCAGCAAGTAAGTCTTCACCTGCTCCAAGCAGGATAATAAAGACCCACTGGGACTGCAAAGGAACAGAAATGATGAATACAAGCTCTTGGATAGGTCGGGACTTGTGTCTGCTCACAAGGACAGCGGGTAAAATCACCTTCCATATTTTTTTTTTCCTCCTAGCACTTTTTGCTTTTATTCAAGAATTGAGATAATAATTACAAAAAAAAAAACCCCAAAAAACAACAAAACCCCCAAACATATTTTAAAGGAAACAAAACTGTTGCAGCTGGGTCCCTTTGATGCACAATGTTTGGTTTCATTCAGCTAAAATTTTGACCTTCTCACTGAAAGTAAGAAATATTACACCAAGGAGCCAGGCCAGCCAGCTCCTGACAAACTGCACTTGGATTTCTCCAACTCCCACCAGAAAATCATTATCTCCACTTCCCAAAATAGGGCACTGGGAACTCTGTTATGGCAAAATCACTAATTCATAATATAAAAAAAACCTTCTCGTGTCCCCAGCCTGTAACTTGCAGATTGCTCTTTACTGCTGGGCCAGCTGAACTGTTTATCCTGAATAAAACACTGGTTATTAATGGCAGCTGTAAATAGCCCTAATTCAAACAAAAAACAGCTCAAGTGGAATAGTTTGGATCACAAAAACACTCCTGACTCAAAATTCCAAGCTGTGAGGAACTCTGGTGCTTAGAATCCAAGCCATAAACACCTCATCCTGCACGAGTCACATCTAAAGCAACATCTGCAAGTGACATTTCAAGTCCTGCTGACAGTTTAAATAAGTCATTTCTTTGCCAGGCATGCCCTGAAATAGTTATTTTTGGGAGAAGTGCTCAGGTTGAATCTGTGTAGCAGTGACAGCTTGGAGGGTGAGGAAGATGAAAGAGCAATCTAAAAATAAAGGTCCAGGTCTGGTGACTGGTCAGGAGTCAAACCCTCCCTGCCTGAAATCCTTGGGGAGCAGGGGGAAACTGCTCTTTGCTTTGATTTATTTTCATTACAGCAGGATCCTGGCTGATCCTTTTGGATGCTCCCACCTGTCCTGACCATGCTGAGCCCAAACTCCACCCTGGAGGATGGAACAGCTTCCCAAGGGAGAATCCCACCCTGACATTTGCTCTGCACCATCCCATCCACACCCAAAATCCCTCCAGACACTTCCTGTGATCCTTAAAACCTCCTGTTGAAAGGCATTTCTGGGAATATGCTCTGCACTGAGGATGCTGTTTTATTTGCCTTGGCTAAAAAAGGCTCCTTTTCCTGGGGTATTTTTGGAAAAAAGTGATTTTAAATAACCCTGGTGTGCTGTTTGCCTGGGCACACACGCTCCAGGAGATGCTGCAGTGAACAGGAGTGTGCTGCCAACCAGGGAGTGGGAAGGAAGGTCAAGCACTGAATCTCTGGGATCCAGCATTCCTACTGCACACACAGGCAGGGCTATTTATCCACAAAACACAAATAAATTTTAAAAAGGGCCATTTTTTTTTCCCATTTCTACCTTGATCCTGGGCTCAGCTTTGCTCAGCTGCAAAGTCTCTTGTGTGCACACAGAGTTATTGACACTTCTGTAACACAAAGGATAACCCAAAGCTTCTTTTGTAGGAAATTGCCACAAAATCATGGAATTGCAGACTCTTTGGCTTGGGAAGGAGCTGAAGCTCAGCTGATTCCAGCCCTGGAATCACCTCCCACCATCCCAGGCTCCCCATCAGCCTGGCCCTGGACACTTGCAGGGATGATTTAGGCCCCACTTAGCAGCTCTGTTTTGCTAAGAAAAACCCTGAGAGTCAACTCAGTGCTTCTAGCAGGTAATGAAAACCAGTTAATGAATGGATTTAATCTTGATTTAATCCAAAGCAACTGCTGACAGCTGACAGGAAAGCATCTGTGCTTTCCAAGGAGGCACAAACACAGAGTCTTTATTCAGCTGGGATCATCTATTCCACTTGAATCATGTCAGATCTTAATATATCCACTAATTTTTCCCTGGGATAGCTGTGGAGTCAATATTGTTTGACCTTTCCTTGCCTCCAGGAAGGCTGTGCACGCTGGCAGGGCAGAGAGGAGCTTGTGGAAAGTCAATCCTGGGGGATTCAGCTGCCCTCAGAGCCCTGGGGATGCTCCATGGCAGGCAGAGATTGGATTATTGCACTCCCACCTTCCCAAGCAACACCTCCTGCTCTGGGCCGGGCACACACAGGAGTGCAAAACACTTTTATTCATCAGAAACTCTGAGAAAGTGACCAGAAAATTCACCAAGGAATAGAAAAATGCATTGGAAAACTTGGGAAGAGGGCAGTAAAGAGCTTCAGTAATGCTGTTGCGTAAAACTTGTTAGGGCTGTGGAAAATGAAGTTCAAAAGCTGAGTGTGATAATCAGGTAAATAAAAGTATCAGAAAATTCACCAAGGAATTAAAAAATTCATTGGAAAACTTGGGAGGAGGGTAGGAATAACATGAGCTTCCCCAAAGCTGTTGTGTAAAACTTGTTAGGGCTGTGGAAATGAAGTTTAAAACCTGAGTGGGATCATCAGGTACATAAAAGCTCCAGAAAATTCACCAAGGAATAAAAAAATACATTGGAAAAATAATCAGGTAAATAAAAGTACCAGAAAATTCACCTAGGAATAAAAAAATACATTGGAAAACTTGGGAAGAGGGCAAGAATAACATGAGCTTCCCCAAAGCTGTTGAGTAAAACTTTTTAGGGTTGCAGAAAATGAAATTCAAAAGCTGAGTGGGGTCACCATGTAAATAAAAGTACCAGAAAAATCACCAAAGAATAAAAAAATACACTGAAAAACTTGGGAAGAGGGCAGTAAAGAGCTTCATTAATGCTGTTGTGTAGAACTTTTTAGGGTTGTGGAAAATCAAGCTCAAAAGCTGAGTGGGGTCACCAGGTAAATAAACTACCAGAAAACTCACTATTCAGAAAATTGTAAGAAAAAAAATTATAAAATAATATTATAAAATAAATTCCATAGAATCATGGAATTCAAAGACTAAAAAAATACACTGGAAAATGGCAGGAATAACATTTACTTCTCCAAAGCTGTTGTGTAAAACTTTTTAGGGTTGTGGAAAATCAAGTTCAAAAGCTGAGTGGGGTCACCAGGTACAAAAACTATCAGAAAACTCACTTTTCAGAAAATTGTAAGAAACTGTCACAAAACCATGGAATTCAAAGAACAAAAAAAATCCATTGGAAAACTTGGGAAGAGGGTAGGAATAACATGAGCTTCTCCAAAGCTGTTGTGTAAAACTTGTTAGGGCTGGGGGAAATTAAGTTTAAAAGCTGAGTGGGGTCATCAGGTACACAAAAATATCAAAGTATTATTTTCCTGATGTCTGGATACAGAGATTATTGGGGAAAAAACCCCTAATCCACAACTTTTCCTTTCCCATTGACCTGCAAGTGAGGCAGAGGCCCAGGGAATGGGAGCTGCAATGAGAAATACAAGGGCAGGCTGGTTTCTCTGCATGGGCTGGGGTTCATTCTGCTCAAGGAAAACACAACCAAGAAATCCTGCAGTGCATCTGAGCCTTCATGGTAGCTCAGGGTAAAACTGGAGTGTGCTCTGGCTCATTAAAGGCTTTTGTTTTGGTAATACACAAAATGTTGGGAGAAGTGGTTATTTTAATCACAGAACAGTGGAAGAAATTTAAACAAATAACTGAGTGATAATCACAAATTTGTGTGATGCAAACCCAATGCCCCCACATTTTATAAAGCTAACTTTGATCTTTTTTCCAATAACATTTAATTTAGGTTCTCTTTGTCTGAACACATTTATTTCATAGCAATTTCAATGCATTTCTTTGTGACCATTCCAGGGCAAAGCAAAAAAAAAAAAATCCAATAAACTAAGAAAATAAACAAGTAAAGTAACTAAAAGTTTGGATGTAGGTTTATGTTCTTGGGTTTTTTCCCATGTGAGAAATGTGAGGGATCCATAAAAGCTGGAGAATGTCAGTGATAGTGAACACAGAACCTTCATGGGCATAAAAATGGGTTTGGAGCTATTGATGGTCACATGAGTTAAATTTACTTGGAAAAGAATCACAAAATCATGGAATGGTTTGGGTTGGGAGGGATCTAAAGCTCATCCAGTTCCAACAACATCTCCCACCGTCCCAGGCTGCTCCAAGCCCCAGTGTCCAACCTGGCCTGGGACACTGCCAGGGATCCAGGGACAGCCACAGCTGCTCTGGGAATCCCAGCCCAGCCCAAATATACTTGGAAAATAATCATAAAATCATGGAATGGTTTGGGTTAAAGGGAACTAAAGCTCATCCAGTTCCAATCCCTGCCCAGGGACATCTCCCACTGTCCCAGGCTGCTCCAAGCCCCAGTGTCCAACCTGGCCTGGGACATTTCCAGGGATCCAGGGACAGCCACAGCTGCTCTGGGAATCCCATCCCAGCCCAAATATACTTGGAAAAGAATCACAAAATCATGGAATGGATTGGGTTGGGAGGGATCTAAAGCTCATCCAGTTCCAACCCCAGCCCAGGAACATCTCCACTGTCCCAGGCTGCTCTAAGCCCTGTCCAGCCTGGCCTGGGACGCTTCCAGGGATCCAGGGACAGCCCCTTCTCTGGGAGTCCCATCCCAGCCCCTCCCCACCCTCCCAGGCAGGAATTCCTTCCCAAAACCCCACCTACATCTCCCCTCCTTCACCTTCCCAGACCATCTTGTGCTTGAGGAACAACTCCTGGACGTTTCAGAGCAGAAGGAAGGAGCTGAGACAGAACTCCCTGCACGTCCTGGCCAACCTGCACCAAAGCCCAGCCCGGCCCCTGGGGTGGCCTTACCTGATGTAGAGAACTCCACTTTGGTCCACCCTCCGCTGCCAACCAACGGGAACTTGCACTGCTGGTGGCCCTCCATCCGTGTCCCCTCCGTCACACTCCTTCCCACCATTCATTTTCCTGTTTCTGGTTATGAGTCTTCAGAGATATCAACAGGAAGGTGATATCCTTTTACTACATGTCATCCTGGCCTCCCAAAGCAGGCCCTGCAGCACAGCTTCCCCCAAATCCTACAAAGTGCATCGGGAGGCTCCAGCTCAGTTTGAAACCAAGTCCTTAAAAGTGGCCATTTTGGTTAATGAGTCACTTTCCCATTATAATCCACATTAAATATGCAATGTTTAACTCCTTATATATTCATAAGGATGAACTATATAGATAAAAATTAGTGCTTCCAACTTGGGAAAATCATAATTCACCAATCCTTTGTTACCTGTCAGAAAGGAGAATGGGGAAAAGGAGAATTTCTAGTTCAACAGCATGATGGCTCCAAGCTTGATGACTGTCTAAGATAACTTGTGTTTTGTGAAAGCTCGTCTCATTTTTATAAATATGAGTCAGATCCAATACCTCCAGGTATTACACCCTTTATATGCCACATTCTTTTTGTTTTCTTTTTTATCTTCTGGTCATGATCCAAGTTGTCTTCTTGAGGTTCTTGGCTGACTCCTTGGCTCCAATCAAACAGCCTGAAAGACAAAGATGTGGGAGACACGTGAGCTCTCCTCTCCAGCCTTGCAGCCCAGTGCAGCAACTCAGGGAGATGTTTACAGCTGCAGCCATTTCCAGAGCTCCAAATCAAAGTTTTAAATGTCAATGGAACCATCAAAACAAGGCTCAGAGCAAACAGAATCCTGCCAGCATTTTCTATTTATACGTGGATGTAATTGAGCTACATCTTAAAAGCTACAAGAGTGCAAGTGCTGTTAAATAGTTGATGTGGAGTTTGGGTGAATTAAGGGATGCATCTTTTCACTGAATATTTTCACATATGCTTCTGTTCACAACCATCACAGATGACTAAATTAATGCCCTTTAAAAATTGTTTAGAAAACTGAATGAATTTCATATGAGGGAAGCTGCTTCCAGGCTTTGGTAATATCCATAAAAATGCAAACCTCCTGCATTTCGACTGAATTAAAATATTCATCCCACCAAAAAATTGGGTAATAAAAAGGGAAAAGCCAGCAGCAGTGACTGATCTCTGAATACCTTTGAAACAATCTGAATATCCTCAGGAATAATTCCCCTCAGAGATTTCCTCTCATGACAGAAGCTGAGTCATTCCCCCCAAAATAGTTTTTTCAAGCTGACCAGGTGAGACTTAACACTTGAGACTGGACATTTTATTAAGGTGAGACAAATGTGGAATATGGGATTTAAATAGTAAATACACCAGAAAAAGGCAACAATCCTAAATCCAAATACAGGAAAGGCAACAATCCTAAATCCAAATATAGGATGGCATGCATGACTGCTGTAGCAACCTCATTAGGAGAGTTTATTTGGAATCAGGTGTCAATCCTGCCTTATTCCCAACACTAACATTATGCCAACATGTTAAAACATAATAAATGTTATAGACCTGACTGATTTTAATAAGAAAAGGGGTTTTTTTTAAAGCCAGAAATGGAACATAAAGACATTTCTGCAATAACACCACATTACATCTATATTTAACAGTAATAACAGCTCCTTCCTTCAAGACCACTAAAGGAAGACTACAGAGGCATAAATATAGTCCTGGAAAATATTCCCTTAAGTACCCTCATGCAGAACATTCCCTTTAGAAGTGCTGCTTAGAAATGTAAAGTTCCAAATGCTCCAAAAATAAAAAAAAACCTCACCAGGGTATTTCCAAGCAGGCTGTGGATAAAAGGAGCTGGTTGGCCAGACCCCCTTCACTCAAGGGCTGGAATCTAAATTGGCCAAAGGCTGGAATCTTGGATGGTGCAGGAAGGTTGAAAAACCATAAAGAAAAACTTTATAAAATCAAACCTGCTCTGTTATATCAGGAGCTGGCCTGTCATTGCTTCCAGGGCAAGCTGGCACTCAGCAGGTTCCCAGGTGAAAGCAATCCTGGTGTGAGCAGGTCCTTAACACAACAATCTATTGCTGGGTGAAAACAACTTACACCTGTATAAAGTGGCTTTGATTATTGCTGGGTGAAAACAACTTACACCTGTATAAAGTGGCTTTGATTATTGCTGGGTGAAAACAACTTACACCTGTATAAAGTGGCTTTGATTATTGCTGGGTGAAAAACAACTTACACCTGTACATAAACTGGATTTGATTATTGCTGGGTGAAAAACAACTTACACCTGTACATAAACTGGTTTTGATTATTGCTGGGTGAAAAACAACTTACACCTGTATATAAACTGGTTTTGATTATTGCTGGGTGAAAAACAACTTACACCTGTATATAAACTGGTTTTGATTATTGCTGGGTGAAAAACAACTTACACCTGTACACAAACTGCTTTTGCCTATTCCTGGGTCATAAACAACTTACATCTTTATAAACTGTTTTTGCTTATTTTTGGGTGAAAAACAACTTACACCTGTATGAAGGGGTTTTGATTATTGCCAGGTGAAAAACAACTTACACCTGTATATAAACTGGTTTTGTTTATTCCTGGGTCAAAAACAACTTACACCTTTATATTCTGGTTTTGCTTATTCCTGATTAAAAAACAACTTACACCTGTATAAAGTGGTTTTGTTTATTGCTGGGTGAGAGTAACTTACACCTGTATATAACCTAGTGTTGCTTATTCCTAGATGAAAATCAACTTACACCAGTATATCAACTGGTTTTGATTATTGCTGGGTGAAAACCAACTTACACCTGTATATAAACTAGTTGTGCTTATTGCTGGGTTAAAATCAACTTATCCATGTGTTAACTATTTTTGCTTATTGCTGGGTTAAAATCAACTTACACCTGTAGAAACTGTTTCTGTTTATTCCTGGGTGAAAAACAACTTACACCTGTATATAAACTGTTTTTGCTTATTCCTGAGTGAAAAACAACTTACACCTTTATAAACTGGTTTTGCTTATTGCTGGGTGAGAAACAACTTACACCAGGACATCAACTAGTTTTGCCTATTGCTGGGTCAAAAACAATTTACACTTTTATAAACTGTTTTTGCTTATTCCTGATTAAAAAACAACTTACACCTGTATCAAGTGGTTTAGTTTATTGCTGGGTGAGAATAACTTACACCTGTGTATAAACTAGTTTTGCTTATTCCTAGATGAAAATCAACTTACACCTGTATATCAACTATCTTTGGTTATTGCTGGGTGAAAACCAACTTACACCTGTATATAAACTAGTTGTGCTTACTGCTGGGTTAAAATCAACTTATCCCTGTGTTAACTGTTTTTGCTTATTGCTGGGTTAAAATCAACTTACACCTGTAGAAACTGTTTCTGTTTATTCCTGAGTGTAAAACAACTTACACCTGTATATAAACTGTTTTTGCTTATTCCAGAGTGAAAAACAACTTACACCTGTATATAAACTGGTTTTGCTTATTCCTGAGTGAAAAACAACTTACACCTTTATAAACTGTTTTTGCTTATTCCTGGGTTAAAATCAACTTACACCTTTATAAACTGGTTTTGCTTATTGCTGGATGAGAAACAACTTACACCAGGATATCAACTAGTTTTGCCTATTGCTGGGTCAAAAACAATTTACACCTTTATAAACTGTTTTTGCTTATTCCTGATTAAAAAACAACTTACACCTGTGTAAAGTGGTTTTGTTTATTGCTGGGTGAGAATAACTTACACCTGTGTATAAACCAGTTTTGCTTATTCCTACATGAAAATCAACTTACACCTGTATATCAACTATCTTTGGTTATTGCTGGGTGAAAACCAACTTACACCTGTATATAAACTAGTTGTGCTTATTGCTGGGTTAAAATCAACTTATCCATGTGTTAACTATTTTTGCTTATTGCTGGGTTAAAATCAACTTACACCTTAATAAACTGGTTTTGCTTATTCCTAGATGAAAATCAACTTACACCTGTATATCAACTATCTTTGGTTATTGCTGGGTGAAAAACAACTTACACCTGTGTATAAACTGGTTTTACAGATTGCTGGGTGAAAATCAGCTTACACCTGTATATAAACTGGTTTTGCTTACTCCTGGGTTAAAATCAACTTGCACCTGTATAAGCTGCCTACACACCTTAGATAGAAAAATGAAAACTATCTCTCACCAACAACTTCTCCTGCATCAGGAGTTTGAGTGACCAATCAGCACAGAATAATAACTTGTAAATTACCAATAAAGTAATTGGCAATGAGGCTCCTGACCAATTGGAGCCACACACGAGGTCAGCAGAACTGTATGAAAAGCAGCTGTGTGAATCAAGAATAAAGGGCTTTTCCACCATGCAGAAAATGGGGTCTGTGAATGGGGTCTGTGTGATTCATTCCCATCCGTGGAGGCTTTTCCCAACCTCAATGAGTGTGATTTCAGCTTTCCTGCAGGCTGGAGGCTGCTGGAGTGGGCTGGCCCTGCTCTGCAGGCTCTGATCCACGTTCCCGAGCATCCCAAGGGCTGCAATCCCCGGCCAGCCCAGGGTGGGGAAGGGACAGGGGCTGCTGAGCTCCTGCGCCACCAAGGTCACCCAGGATGTCCCATGGACACCTTGTCATGCCACAATCCACCCTGTAATCCCTCAGGCTGCCACACAGCAATAGGATTTGGAGAGCTCTTGGCAACAGTTCAGGGCTCACTCAGGTTTTCAGTTCAGAAATTTGGGGGTTTGAGAGGTTTTATCCTGATTAAGGAGGGAGCAGATGAGGCTTCATCAAAAGCAGGCCAGAATTTCCATGCTGAAATTCCATCATAAGCCACACATGGGAAGTCCCTGGGTGTTATTTAATTAATTTAATAACACCACACAACTCCAAGCTCTACTGGAGCAGAGATTTACAACAACAGGAGCAGAGGGAACGGCCTCAGGCTGGCCCAGGGCAGCTCAGGGGGGGTACAGCAGGAATTTCCCCATGGAAAGGGGGCTCAGGGATTGGAGCTGCCCAGGGAGGTTTGCAGTGCCCATCCCTGGGGGTGTCCCAGCAATTCTGGAGGTGGCACTCAGGACAAGGTGGGGATGGGCACAGCTGGGATTTTGGGACCTTGGAGCTCTTTTCCAGCCTCATTTCTGGGATCATGACCACCAGAATCCCCAAGGCTTTTCCCAGAAGGGAATATCCATCAATCCAACCCCAGCAGCAGAGGTGTCCCTGCCCCAGCCCCTTCTGGCAGGGAATATTTTGTGTTCCCCCACAGCTCCAAACCCCTCACATTAACAACAGAAAAGGAGCCCTGAAAGGAGCCCTACTTTTGCATTTTGGGGGGGAAATTCTTCCTGGCAAGGGTGCCCAGGGATGTTTGCAGTGCCCATCCCTGGAGGTGTCCCAGGAATTCTGGAGGTGGCACTGAGTGCTCTGGGCTGGGGACAAGGTTGGGATGGGCACAGCTGTGTTTCCATGGTCCTGGAGGGTTTTTCCAGCCCCAGGGATCTGGGATTCTGTGAGTGCAGAGCCCCCTCACCCCCTGATGGACCACTTGCCCCGTTCCCATCCCAGCACTCTCTGAAGTATTTTGGACTGGGATGCAAAGGAGTTGGGTTTTGGACCAAGCCCAAAGGACCCTGGACACTGGAAGGAATCCAAAGGGCTGATTTCCATCAGCCATGGAATAAATCCCTCTCCTCAGTGATCTCCTGGCAGCTCCAGACAAGCCCTGTTATCTCACCACAGCTTCCCACATCCGAGGCAGTGACTGCTTTCTGCCCCGTGCCAGCACATCATGTTTAGATTTGTTTTGCAGTCCAGTTCCATTAGGATATCCTTCAAAAGATTTCACTGCACAACTATGCAAAACTGCACAGAATTCCTTCCCCCTTTAGACCCCTCATCCCCTTCCCCACAAGGAAAACTTCTCCTTCATTTTCATCTGCTGCAAGTGTGGTTTCAATTTTTAATGGGACTCTCTCCCTTTTTCTGAAATGTTGGATTTCAGGCAGCCTCTTTGCACACTCAGCTGCTAATATTTACTTTAACAATTTCTGAGTCAAGTGGGAAAAACAGAAAAACTCAATAGGATGTAAGAAGAAATTTAAATTAGATATTAATTGTCTGCATTCCAACTTATGATATCAATAATATTTATTTTATTAGTAAGTGGATGTTGAGCCAATTAAGACAAATTTTGACAGGTTGATATTGCAAATCATGGAATGGTTTGGGTTAGAAAGACCTTAAAGCCCATTTTGTGCCATCTCCAGGGACACCTTCAGCTATCCCAAGTTGCCCTCTGAGAAACAAATTTTTTCCTATTCAAATATAATCTAAATCTCTCCCTTGTCCTCCAAATACTTTTGGTGCTCCAATCCTTTTTTCTGACATGAATTTGAAGTGCCCAACAACTCCATGGATCACAGAGGGGCTCCACAATCCCAGCCTGGCTCTCTGAGGCACAAATCCCAGTCCCCACCTATGGAATGGCCACATTTTGGATATAAATCTTTGCAGACATTTAGAAAAAACACCAAACACTGCTCAGACACACAAATTACAATCTCATTTTTGAGATTTTCTTTTCTAGCACTGAAAAACCTCCAAAATGAGAAATGCTCTCAAATCACAGTCCTGGGGTTTCAGAACTAATAAGGAATTTTAGCTTCTTAAAAAGCATCACTTTCAAAGCACTCAGTGAAAAAAAGAAGTTTTTATTTAGTTACCACTTGCACGTTATTAATCTGTTTAAGTCTATCAAAGCAATTAGCCAGGATTTTCCTGTATCATCTAATTAGATACAAATGTTGCATCATTTTTGGGAATGCTTTCCCAGTTTGAAAAGCAGCATTCTCCTGACTAATTAGATCAGTGGTGAATACTTTATGAGGGCCTATTTTTAGGCCAGTGAGTCAACAAACAAAAGTGCCTGAAGTAGGAAGGAAACCTTGAATCCTTCAGGATTCTTCTCCTTGGGGTGGTGTCCAGGGCCATGGCACAGCTCTACACAGGATTTACTCATGGTTTACTCATGATAAACATGATATAGTTGTGATATATCTTGAAAACGCATCTCACTTGTAAATACAGAGTATTAAAAATGCTTCACCACAACAAGAAAATTGCTCTGCACTGAATGACTTCACTAAAATGAGCATTTTAAATTGCCCCTGTGCCAGCTCACTTCACAGTCCAACCAGCTCTGATGCTATTTCTAACTTTTAAAGCAGGTTTTTATCTATAACAAGGTTTAAATTCTCTTATTTTATACCCGTCTTGATGCTGTGGAGTTTTTTAGGATGGGAATTTAACCCCTCCATAAAACAATTCCCTGGAGGAGCCCAAGGATCAGCTGGAGGTGGCACTGAGTGCTCTGGGCTGGTGACAAGGTGGGGACTGGGCTCAGGCTGGACTCAGCTTTGGAGCCTTTTCCAACCTGATGATTCCCTGGGTGAATTCATAAACAACAAACTCCATAAACAGCCATAAAGAACAAAAAATCCACGAGGATTCCAGGCCTTTGCAATTGCTGGCCCTGTTCTCCAGAGCCAGGAGCCCCCTGCGTGTTCCCCAGGGATGGGAAATTCATTTTTCCAGGCCTACAAAGGAGTCACTTCACTATAAACACTATATTACACAATAAAACAAGAAGAAAATTATTTCCATGGAGAAAATCTGATTTATCTGCATGGAATCCAGCTGATCTTTAGGAGCATGTCACACAAATCCCTTTCCTTGGAGCATTTTGGATCAGGGTGCTGTTAAGTGATCAGATAGAAATCTGGTATCAGTGATCAGAAATTTGATATCAGTGATCAGATATAAATCTGATATCAGTGATCAGATATAAATCTGATATCAGTAATCAAATATTAATATGATATCAATAATCAGATAAAAATCTGACACCTTCCCACCAGGGAAGAATCAGAGTATCCTGAATTTTGGGGATTTAATTGTGCCAGTAAAGTCATCCAAGGCAACGGACAATGGGTGAGCTGGGGAGGAGCAGGATTCCTTCATGGACAGCACCAATCCCTAAAATCTTCTCCCTAAAATCTTCTTTTAACCCATTTTTCTGTGCAATTCCCAAAGCTGGGAGCAACTGAGGCTGTCACCTCCAATGAAAGAATGGATAAAGATACAGAGACCCCTGAAAGGCTTTGCACAAAAAAAAGCCAAAAAAAAGAGAACAAAATAAAAGGATTTCGTTTTTAACACTCATCTCTGGCTGTTCACTATGGATTTATTAATATTTATTTATAATTTAATAACATATTTATTAGGTTCACCCCATGGAAGGTCTTCCAGGCTTTTCACCACATGGAATTTTTTCTTTCCAAGGGGAATAGATCAGAACTGTGCATGTGACCCAGACCTATTTTGTGTCAGCACGATGGCAGCACTCAGATTTTGTCAAAATTAGGGTTAATATTTGGTGTACATCAAAAATCAGCTAAGAATGATGTCACTGTTATCCCAAGCTTTCCTAGGGAATATCATTAAATGGAATATTATCAGGAATATGTTAATGAGAATGGAGAAACTTCACATCCACTTTATTTTAGGGGAATTTGGATAAAGAAATGAGGGATTTTCTTTCAATTCTCAAGTTTCAGCCTTGCAAAAAACTGATATTATTCAGCACAGTTCTGCAATGCTTTTATAATGAAGATTATATGAATTTCAGGAATCTTTGATAGAGAATGTTCAGAAAATATCAAATAAACTGATGCCGAAATTGAGGAGGAAATAACTATTTGTAAGTGTTCAGCTCTGCCGTACATTGTTGACTCAAGGGGTTACCAGGAAAATGGAAATTTGGGAAAATAAAGATTGAATTTAAAAGGAAAAAAATATATTTGAACAGAACTCTTAAAAAAATTACCATGGAAATTCAATTAGATTAAAAAACAGGAAAAAAAAATTCAAGATTTTTGGAAATCTGGGAAAAGGCTCTGAGCGCTCGAATAACAATTTTTGAATAGCCCCAAATCTCCATTAATTCTGAGACCAAAAATGAAGCAATAAATGGCAAAAATGAAACCCATCCTCCCATATTTTCAATGCAGAGGTCTCAATAAAAAACATCAACCTCCTTTGTGCCAGACACCTGAAGCTGAGGATGGAGCAATATTTCAATAATTTGAATTATTCAGCCTGCGTTCCTGTGCAGGAGAATGTCAGAATTGTAGCAAGATTGCAAATTAAACCCATAAATTATGCTTTTGTGCCAAAGTAGTAATCATGTGACTGTACTATTTTTAGACCCTTGGAATTTTTTCTCCAAGTGCCCCTTTTTCAACTGTTTATTGAATTACGTAGCTCTGCTCAGCAAATTCCCTGATGAAAACACACTTAAGGTATTAAAAAATATATGGGAACAATAAAAATCAGCTCTTCAGACCCCTCAGTGCAAACCCTCCTGCCTTATTTGGCATAAATGGAATAATATTGGAGGTCCAGTCTGCCTCTGGACCCTGAAAATCTGATTAATCTCTCCATTAGCAGATAATTACTGACTAATTGAATGTAGAAGTATTTGGAGAATTTGGCCTCACTATTTTATATGAGAGAGTTTTCTCTGTTTTCTAAGAAAAAAATAAAAAAGGATGCAAAAGTTCAAGGATTTTTTTTTTTAGAAAAAGTGACTTTGATTCTTTTAAATGCCAAATGTTTTCTTCTTGCTGTAGCAGAGATTTATTAGTTATGAGTTTAATCACTTTTAAATCAATCTTGATGAAGATTTGTATACATGACCTTTCCTTCCCCAGCCCCTTTTTCTACTCACACTGCTCTGAGTCAGCTCTTTCCTGAATTTCCCATTTGATTTAAAAACATTCTTGCTCACCCTGCCATCCAAACATCACCTTTGTTTTGCTATTTAAAACCTTTGAAACCACTAAGGGCCATAGAAAATAATGTTTAATGTATTAATGAAGAGCAGCACAGGGGATTGAGATGAAAATAAAAAATCCTGACCTTTTTCCTCATTAAGGATTAGATTGAAGGTGGCTCTGTTCATCTTGTTCACTCCAAGCTGGAAAAGAATCAGTTAAAACACAAAATAAGAATAGTGAGCAACACACCCCACTAAGGACATTAAGATTCCAATATTAAATGACTCTTAATTATTTCTTCATATTTATAAACACTTAGAAAAGGTTTCTTAGGATAAATGATGGAGTAACTATTTCCACTTCTTGTTTTGTACACATTTCATTTCTATCAAACATCACAGCATGGAAAATAGAACCTAATATTTAATAAACTGCCAGTGGATGATTTCTTTTTACAAAATCAGCCTTACTCTATTTAATCTGAATTTTGGCAACACAAATGATCAACATTGTTGCCTATTTTAAATAAAATTTTGTGCTTCAGGAGTGTCTGGCTGCCCCAAGCCCTTCACTCAGATTTACTTTTCAGCAAGCCAAGGTATTTTTAGCCCACTAAAAGGAGCAAAGTGCCTCAAAGTTGGTGCCTGTGTATTTTGGGGATGAATTCTTACATAACAATGATCAGATGTGTTCACACCATCACCTTAATAAGGAGAAATTCCCTTGGCCAATGAAGTGAGGAGTGGATTCCCTGCTTCAGAGCAGGGCTGGTGAAACATTCCTTGGAAGGGATTTGCCAAACATGATACATTTATTTTATATATATATACACACATACATATTTTATATATATCCAAAAATGATACATTTATTTTATATATAAATACACACATATATATTTTATATATATCCAAATATGATACATTTATTTTATACATATACATATATATACACATATATATGTTATATATCCAAACATGATATATTTATTTTATACATACATATATTTATGTGTATATATTTGTGTTATTTATCCAAATACGACACATTTATTCTATATATACATATATTTATATGTATATTTATTGATGTTATTTATCCAAACATCATACATTCATTCTATATATTTATATATTTATATGTATATTTATTGATGTTATTTATCCAAACATCATACATTTATTTTATATATACATATATTTAATATATACATATATTTGATATATACATATATTTCATATATATCCAAAGATGATATATTTATTTTATATATACATCTATTTATATGTATATTTATTTATTTATCCAAACATGATACATTTATTATATATATTTATATGTTTATATGTATATTTATTGATGTTATTTATCCAAACATGACACATTTACTCTATATATACATATATTTATATGTATATTTATTGATGTTATTTATCCAAACATCATACATTCATTCTATATATTTATATATTTATATGTATATTTATTGATGTTATTTATCCAAACATCATACATTTATTTTATATATACATATATTTAATATATACATATATTTGATATATACATATATTTCATATATATCCAAACATGATATATTTATTTTATATATACATCTATTTATATGTATATTTATTTATTTATCCAAACATGATACATTTATTATATATATTTATATGTTTATATGTATATTTATTGATGTTATTTATCCAAACATGACACATTTACTCTATATATACATATATTTATATGTATATTTATTGATGTTATTTATCCAAACATCATACATTTATTCTATATATTTATATGTATATTTATTGATTTTATTTATCCAAACATCATACATTTATTTTATATATACATATATTTAATATATACATATATTTGATATATACATATATTTCATATATATCCAAACATGATATATTTATTTTATATATATATACATCTATTTATATATGTATTTATTGATGTTATTTATCCAAACATGACACATTTATTTTATATATACATATATCTACATGTATATTTATTGATGTTATTTATCCAAACATGATACTTTTATTTTATATATATTTATATATTTATATGCATATTTATTTGTGTTAGTTATCCAAACATGATACATTTATTTTTCATGCTCAGCAAGGTGGTACCTGCTGGTGGTGCTCAGCTCTGCCCTGCCAGGAATCCCTGGCTTTGCTCTGAAAAATCTGATTTTCCTGCATGAGCAATACCCCCAAAGCAGACAGAAAATGTCTGAAGGAGCTGAACAAAAGGGTGAATCACAGTCAAGAGTAAGAGAATTCCACCAGCTCATCAAAGCAGGGGAAAGAAAAATGAGAGTAAGGCACCCAGAAATTAAAACCATGTGGCCTGTAAGGATGCAGCACATCCAAGAGTGGAGAACAAAGCTCCAACAAAAGATAAGAGCCTGGCAAAGGCACTGCTTCATCCCAGCTAAGGACAATCTATATCCCAGCTCACAACTCAAACAGTTCTTCATTCTCTGACAGGGCCCCAAAACCAGCTCTGGAATTGCCTCACGCACATATTGAGGATGTTCTGCTCCAAAAAGTGAATTATCGGGGAAATGTGGGCAAAGAAGCACTCGGGCAGCTCTGCATCACAACATATTTAACTTTGCTGCTGCAGGTATTTATTCCTCATGTTCATCTGCAGCAGCTTCTGGACTCCAACTTCCAAAGGCTGCTGAACCCAAATTTCCCTCTGTTTGAAAGAAAAGCTTTTCAAAGCATTTTATTTAAGAAAACAAAGGTGCTTTGGTTCATTTTTACTGCACACCTGCAACTGAAAGGAAAAGGTGGATGGGAAAGGTTTGCAGGGAAATGAGACAACTGAATCCCAAAATTAAGGTGAAAATTAAACTGAGGATGTGAATGAAGAGGGATCCCAGGAGAGCAAAACGCTCAGCCTATGGCCAGTGGGGGAGGTCAAAATTCCTGACATTTTCTCAGGGAGCTCCTTCTTTCTGTGTTTTTTGAAGTTTCCTGACACTGATAGGTAAAATATCCCAATTTTCCATCCACATTTGCAGTCAGATATGAGGTAAAACAAAAAACCCTTGGCCTGTTTTCTCTTTCTGTCTCTCCCAAATTACACTTGGTGCAACCTGAACTTGCTTTTTAGATTTTGGTTTTTTTTTTAATCTACAGAAAAACCCCCACCAGTGCTTTGATAAAACCCTCTTATCTCTTTTTTCTGCCCATCCTACAGTGTTCCTTTTTTTCCTACAATAAACAAACCCAACCCTTTCAGCTGTTCTTTAAGAGCCCTGATTTCTAAATCTGGCACGGGCTGCTTCCTCTGCTTTGCATTCCTCTGGCTAATACCAATGTAAACGACATTTATTTCTTAAGATTTAATAAATAAGCATCAAAATTTATTTTTAAATAAATAAATAATTAAATAAATAATATTTAAATATTTTTAATATTATTTTATAGTTTTGGGGGTTTTTTTAATTATAGGGGTAGGTTCAGTATTGCAAAACTCCTCCTGCCTTTGATCTCACCAAAAGCAAAGACATACCAAGAAAATCTGGGATATTTTTAAGGAATGAAGAGATTTCAATGGAAGGAGAATCCCAGAATGGTTGGAAGGACCTTAAAGCTCATCCAGGTGTCCCATGGGCACCTTCCAGTACCTGGCCTTGGACACTTCCAGGGATGAGGAATCCACAACTTCTTTAGGAATTCTGTGCCAGGGCCTCGCCACCCTCACAGGGAAGAAGAGATTGACATAAATTTCCACCAAGGAATTTTAGGAGCTCTTGTGTCAGCTCTCCCTAATCAGGGACAGCTCTCAAAAAAGGGATTCTAAATGAGTTGTGACCATCGGTGATCCTGTGGGAATGCTGCATGCATCAGTTCAGATGGAATCAGACAGAATTCCACATTTCCTCTGAAGAAAAAAGTCCTGGTAAGAATGAAAATGTGTCTAAAATCCTTATTTTGATCCAACAAATATTGCATAGTGACTCACTAAGATGCCCAACACTGTTGTAGATGTAACTTCATTTAAAAATAAAGCCACACACATTCCTTCAACTGGGCCACTTCAGATTAGGGATCTCTTCAGCCTTTTCTGGAGGGATTTAAAAAAGCTTTGGAGAAATCTTAAAGCTATGGAATTAGCCTGGTATTTATAGCTCCGTTTCCAAGCATGTTCTCTGAGCTTCCTAGGACGTTCTTTTTCCCATCTGCTGGTTGTTGACATGGTGTAACCTTGTGTTTTGATCAGGAAAATCCAGAAGAATGAGAGCATTTGATTTGATGTTGTGCTGGAGAGGTCTGGCTCCACCTCAGGCAGCTCCACTTTGCTCCTCCACCAGCACCCAGGGCAGGAATGGTGCTGCAGATTTTCCAGCAGGGAACTGGAGTTCTATTGTTTGAGTATGTCAAAATACCTTACTCCCAATTATGACTAATGCTCCATCTGAATCACAGCAGCACAAAATGGTGGTTTATCCCCATTAAAATGCTGTGCCTCACATGCTGGCTGGATACAACCTCTTAAATTGAGGTCAGAAAAGGTTTTTTTTTTTGTTCTCTTATCTAAAAGTCCATGTTTGGGTGCACTGTCTACCTTCCACCAAGGCATGAACTGCTGAGCTGTTTACTTTTCTACTTCAGCACCATAAAATGTTGAAGATGGCTGATCTTCTGTTTGTTTTTTTTTTTAATGCTGCCTCAAATATTTTGTCTTGGAATTTCGCTGCCACAGTGCAGAGCTACCAAAAAACCAAAAATTCCAAAGCTTCCTTAGAATACTCACTTACATTGCTTCTCATGGCCTTGCTTCAAGTTATCTTGGAGATCTTTTAGGCGTTTTAGAATTGCTGCTGCACTTTGAGCTCTGCCCTAGACACTCTCCCGTGGTGCTCTCGATGATGGGCTGTGTCCATTGGGGCCAGCTCCTTGCCTCCCTCCACCCCTCATGTGAGGAGCTCCTGCACCCCACTTACATCTGCTGAGATAATCACAGGGCTCCAATTAAAACAATGAGCCAGAGGTTCTAATTCCACTTGTCCTGATTGCTTTGTAAGCCCCTACACAATTGCTTTGTAGCATAAACAAAGCAAGGTTTGTTTCTAAGGAATGGCTTTGACTGGAACTGAAGATGCCTTTTGAGTTGAACTGATCCACACAAAAACCTCCAGCTAGAGACAGAAAGCTGAGTTTTGGAGCTGTGATGCTGCAAAAGGCCTCGGTGAGGTAGAAGCTTGTCTTAGGCTGGGGATGTGTATTCTATTTTTGTTAGAGGTGGGGCAATTCTCTTCTGTTCATGGGGCAGTTTTTCTTTATCTCTTCCACAGCCAATCCTCCCTCCAGGAGATCTCTGCTGTTCACGGGCCATTAATTATTAATTATCTTCTGTCCATGATCCATTAATTATTAATTATCTTCTGTCCATGGCCAGTGAGTGTCCCTGCATGGCTGATCCAATTCCATCATCCCATTGGGAGATGCTGTGCCCAGGGGAGGAGCCAAGCATTCCTACCTGGATCCAATCCGAGCTTTGGGACACCACAAAAGTCACAAAGTGCACTGGCTATTAAATTAAATATAGCATTTCCCATGATTATTTAAATATCTTAATGAAGTTGAGAAGAAAAACCTGCCGTTTGGCTTCACTGATTTCACCAGTATCCCCAGTTTAACTGAGTTTTCAATTGAAAACCAAAAATTGAACAAAACAAAAATTGGAAAGTGAAACAATTGATCTTCCCAATTTCAGTGCAAATTAGGGCCCAGCATTTTGTAAAAATGGGCATTAAAGATTCTTGGTTGTCTCAAACTGCATTTGCCAACCTGGCAGAGCCTTTCAGGAATGGGTTTTTTCCACATGCAAACTACTTGAAATAAAAATGATTAACTCTGTAAAGCCCTTCCCAACCAATATGACTTCATAAATGACACCCTATAAATTATGAAGATATGTTTAGATTTTCTTAAGCATTGGGGCACTAGAAAACATCAATGTTTAGGCTCTGTAGAGGGCTTACCTGTTTTTAATACCCTGTATTAACAAGGAACATTCAGTCCACAGATATTATTGAATACAGAGATATTACTGAATGGAAGTATTTCAAAACACAACCATTTTATGCAGGTTATTCATATAATTATAATTTATCTTCACAGTAACAAAAACAGATAGAAAGATGGTATAACCTACCATTAAAGAATTTGCATAAAAATGTATTTTAGATCATAATTCCACTATGGATGTAACATTCTTCATATAAAATTATACATTAATGTTTAAACACATTGAAAGGTATTGATCAGAGACATTTTTATGAAGAATTCCCCATGAGCACAGAATGCTAATCACAGCAAGCACTGTAAAACTCTAATTTACTGGAAACAATTCCAAGAGATGGATGAAAGAGCCCAAGAATAAAACCTAAAGTCATAGCAGGGCTTAAAAAATCTGGGTCACATGGCCATGCTAAGGGCTGGAGGAGCAGCAGGGAAAGGAGCTCGAGAAATCCACAGCAAGGCATCATGAGAATTCATTGACATGAATAATCTGATTTTGAACTTATCAAAATTAAATAGCAACAATAAATTAATGATAAAATGATCTGTACTGAGGGTATGGAAATGGACTTACACAGTGACTACAGAATTTGGGGTTTTTTTGATTCCATGCACATCACTAACAATAAACTTCCCAAAAAGTTGCAGGAATCCAGTGGTGGCTTTATTTCTGGGGAGACACATCTGTTTTTTCAGAGCCTTTTGCTGTCTCCTTCCTTTGTGAGCTTCCTATTTACATAACAAATCTGTGCTACCAGATTAAAAAAATCCTGCCCCCATCTAATCTCTCCAGATACAAACAATATTCTTACAACTACAGTATTTGGAGGATCTAAAATTAAAGATACTTTTTATGAGTAAACATAAAAAATACCAAAATCTGTTATTGTTGTAAGAGCAACAAACTGAACTTTTTAATTGTGTGCTGTCACAAATGAGTAAAAAAGAGGGTGGCAGTCAGCCAGTTCTCTTTTTACTTTAGCTGGGTTTTAAATGCATTTCTTCTAAATCAAACAACTTGATTATTGGCTGTTTCTTGTGTTATTTTCCTCATTTACTCTGTGGCATAACTGAAAACCTCTCCTCCCAACCAGTTAATTCCAAATTAGAGCCACGAGCTCCATGCTGGAAAATAACAGCAGCAGCTTTTGTTTGGGAGCATCCAGTTCTGCCTGATTTTCTTTACAGTGTTTGTTATTTTTTTGTTAAGGGAAAAAGTCACACAAAATTATATTTATTAATTGCATTGTCTTTCATTTCAGAGAAATCAGAGAACCCCAGACTGGTTTGGGTGGGAATGTGTGGGCATCAGAAAAACAGAAACTTCCAGAGACACTAAAGAGTTTGATCTACAACCTTAGATTGATGTTAAAATACAATACACAGACATTAAGCAGAAAAATAATAAACTTCTATTTCTATAGTTGTAAGAAAAAAAATATACCTGAAGTGAGAAGCTATTGATAAGATGGTGAAGGGTTTGTAATGTAGGGGTGTGGCTGTATAGACAATTATAGCAATTGTAATTGCAATTAAGTAAGCTAAGAGTTTAGGAGTTGTAAGAGAAGTATAGATATGTGTGTATATATATATATTTATATATATCTATATTTATATTTATTTTTATATATAATATATAATATATAATATATAATATATAATATATAATATATAATATATAATATAACATAACATAACATAACATATAATATAATATAATAATATAAAATATAAAATATACATATATACATATATTCATATACATATATATATAATATGTTTATATATACACACATATATATATATGTACAAAAGTAACAAAATCCCATTATATGGAATATACATGGAACCCATTTTATTCCATTATATGGAATAAAAATATCCACAATGTAGTAAAAATAAGTACAAGTAATAATTTAAAAAAACAAAATACACCATGTAACAACTGCTCATTGAACTATAAAGTTATGAACTATTATATACATACATATATATATAATAGTTAATATAAGTATATACTATAACTATAATTTATAATAGTTAATATAGGTAATTATATTAATTATTTATTATTTATTAAATAATAACCTATATTAACTATATATTATATATATCTATATTAACTATTATATATATATAATTCTATATATATGTATAATTATATATATTATAACATATAATATACATCTATATTAACTATATATTATATATATATATCTAAAACCAACTCCTCTAAAATCCCACACCCTCTAAGACTACAATAACAACAGGAAGGGACAGAAATCCCATCCCACACCTTCCACTGCCCCAGGCTGCTCCAAGCCCTGTCCAGCCCAGCCTTGGACACTCTGGGGAATGGGAATCCCCAAATTTAGAAAGAAAAGCAAAGAGAGAACTCACCCACCTGAAATCAGGAAGACTGGTGGGTGTAATCCTTTAGGATTTGGTGCTTCTGGGAACTTTTGGGAAGAATTAGAGAAGTGCTGTTTCTTCAAGTCTTTGTGGTTTTTGCCCGTTTTGTTGTGATAAAGCCTCTTCTTACTGCAATAAAATATATGTTTTGTTAAAGGGGGATTTGCAGAAAGGGAAATTGTTCCTAAATTCCCTCTGGAAGGATCTCTGACTTCACTGCCCAAACAGAACCAGAAGAATTCCCCACAGTCCGCGCAGGGTCCAGGTCTGGCTCTATCCTCCCCTGCTTTACACTTGTAGAGAATTTAGGGCTGTAAAAACAGAGCCCACACAGCTGGAGAATGGAGAAAAGGACTTTAAAAAGAGATTTTCTTGAGAAGATCCACCACAAATTTTCCGAGAACTAAAATAGCAAAAAGACGCCCAGTTTTGTTTATTTATACACACATCCCTTTTTATATACACTCACACACATGGACATTTCTATAAATTAATATAACAACCCCCAAAGTAGTTTAGAGCCATTGAAAGTAGGTTACAGACTTGTAGACTTTTTTTTTCCCCCCAAATGCCTTGTAGATTTTTTCTCTAAACCAAGCAGAATTCTGTGACTTGAAGGAGTGATGGCAAATCATGATGTTGGTCTATGCATGGCCTTGTATTTAATTTTATTCCTATAAGCAGCATAAAAAGTGGGTGAAAATACACTTTATACAGATGATTATGCCTGGAGTCAGCACAGGGCTCACAGGATTTTCAGGTTTTCCTAATTCAGACTCAAGTCAGATCTGGCTTAAATCAGGGCTCTGCTGTCTGCTCAGCACAAAGCCAGAAAACTCAGATTTTTCCTCAATTTTCCTGGAGTTTTAGGGAGTTCCTGAGGAGGGAATTCCTGAGGTGCAGTCCCTCACTCTGTCATGGCTGTGCTCCCTGAGTCCCTCCTGGATCAGGCCAGGATTTGTGTATTTCTCTGGATTAGCCTTAACCCAGATCCTGCCCTAATCCCCGTGGCTGCAGGAATGCTTGGGCTGGAGCAGCCAGGGGTGGCACATGGACAGCAAGGAGAAACTCCAAGAGGAAAGAGCAGCAGGCACTTGGGGAAATCCAGGATGTTTGCTCTTTTCATTTCTGAAAATCTCTTCTGTGTTCATGGGAACATCTCAGTGTATTTGTGATTAAAATAAAAATAATGTTTATTTATTTACAGCTTTTTAATTCTAAATTTTAACTGTTACAATGCCAAAGAGCAAGAGAAATGCCTAAAAAATCTGAATACCTGACTATTGTTGGCAACAATAATCCTGCTTCCATGCTGATTAGAATTCCCATCTATTATGTGAGTATTTGCTTGACATGGTATGTGGAGAAAACGAAGTTAAAGCAGAACAGATGGCAGAAGGAAAAGGAGAAGCAGCTATCCCACCTTCCAAGGCTACCTTTGCAGGAACATATGGCCTTTCCTGGGCTTGTGTATGACAACAAGTTGGCCAGATGAACAGAACATCAAAAATGAACTGTAACTGCCTAACAACACCATGGACCACGTGAACAACAGGAGAGCTCAAAGAAACACCCAAAACCAGGCAGGTCTTGCTGAGAAGTTAATTCAGAATCAGCTGGAAGGCCAACAAGCTATCACATTTCTCTGAGTTCTGTGCTCCATTGTTATAAATATAACACACTGCTGTATTTCCTTTATGTATGTGATATATACATAAGGCTAAGGTACTGACATGTTTATCTTCCAAATGTGATATATAGATATAAGGAACGTTTTTCTGAGGTTTGGCAATGCTGTCATTTGAGTGGTTGTTGCTTTCAGCCCACAAGGTGTAAGAAGGGATATTATCTATTTTTTTGTGTCTCCAGTTACGGATAAAAAATTTTAAAAAAGGAGTTTTAATTTGCAAGAGGAAAAAATCAGACGTCAGTTGAGTCAATATTTCAATCCTATAAATCCTGATACCTCTCCCTGCAGTTTGGACATTCTCCACACCTTGATGGAGTTTCTACTCAAGATTTAAACTTGTAAAGGCTGGAGAATAAAGGTCTCTCCAACAATCACACGTCCCCATTTATTTTGGTTTTCTCAAAACATCTAAGAATTAAATCTGATGAATAATTTACAAATTATTTTCATTCATCTGTATCACAGCACTCTGAAAACTTGATTTGTTTCCCTCAGCCCCTGTGCATACCTGGTGTACAAGCACTGCTGTTCTCTGGCTCACAATGGAAATGTAATAAACTTTTCTCCTTCACTGATCTTTAATTTAATATAGAGATAACCAAGAAACTGATGAGAACTGAGAAGATAAACAAAGAATTTGAGGTCTGTATAATGCCAATTTGTCTTTCCTCTTATTTCTCCTATGTTGCTAAAAGTACAAAACAATGAGTTGGTAAAAAATCAGTTGTTACTACTCCATATTACAAATAATTGATTTTTTTAACCACAGAGTGTTTGGGTTGGAAGGGATCTGAAATCCCATCCAGCCCCATCCCCTTCCCCAGGGCCACCTTCCATGGGTCAGGGTGCTCAGGTTCTCTCTTTAGGAGTTTGTACCTCAGCCTTATCATAGGAAATAGAAATATCCACCAAAAAGTGAAGATGTTTGGTAAAACAACCCAAACAGGGGAAACAGTTGTCACATTTGTCTCCAGCCCAGTGTCCACTCTTTCCTCCTGCTGCTCTTGTCACACACTGCTGGTGGTGACACCTTGTTCAGGCTGCCCTGGAGCAGGGGTTGGGCAGAGCCCCAGAATAAAGCAGGGATTCATTCACAGCATCTCCTCCATGGATCCACCTCGGGCAGCACCAGAGCCCAGCCAGGGCTGCACCCAAGATGAACCAAAATGGCCCCAAAATGCACGAGCGCTGCCGGGGTCTGTCCCTGGGATCAGTTCTGCTCCATTTGCCCCTTGCAGTTCATTGTCCCATTGCAGCTTTAGCCCCTGCAGTCCCACCCTGCTTGTTTTTCTCTCTCCAGCCCACGGGGTTTGTGCTCCTGGGCTGAGATTTGGGTCATTTGTCCTTGGTGCCCAGCTGGAGCAGGAATTGTTTTGTCTCCCTGCTCTGTGCACAGAGCTCAGCATCCCTTAAACATTATCCCTTTCACACTAAAGCAGCACAGAGCCTGAAAAATATAAAAGCTAAACCTGAGGCATCAAGGGAACACTTCCTCCACAGGAAAAGTGAACTCAACCCACCAAAATATCTTAATTTCTATCTCCTACCTCAGAGTATTTCATATAAATACATTTGTGTTGACCCCAAGATCAGAACTTTTCCCATTTCTCCACAAGGTACACAACTCCACCAGTGTGGTGTGTTCACAGGGGTACCAGGATGAGGGGAGAGATGAGAATGTTGATTCCATGTTTCAGAAGGCTGATTTATTATTTCATTATATATATTATATTAAAACTATACTGAAAGAATAGAAAAAAGGATTTCTTCAGAAGGCTTGCAAGGAATAGAAAGGATTGGAATGGTAATAAAATCTTGTGACTCTCAGAGAGTCCGAGCCAGCTGACTGTGATTGGCCATTAATTAGAAACAACCCCATGAGCCCAATCCCAGATGCACCTGTTGCATCCCACAGCAGCAGATAACCATTGTTTGCATTTTGTTCCTGAGGCCTCCCAGCTTCTCAGGAGAAAAGATCCTAGCAAAAGGATTTTCATAAAACATGTCTGTGACACACCAAGGCCTGGATAAACACACCCACAGCATGAGGAGAAGAAAAGGATACCTGGACTTCCAGAACTCCAAACTCATGAGGAAAGAAGAAATTTCATGCAGCAAGCACACCAACAGTTTATATTTTTGCCTCATGACACTTTATCATCAGATAATAAAGTGTTTTCTTTTAGACATGACATTATGCCATTGTTTAAAATTAAATCCTCCCCAAAGAAAATAACATAAACTTCTCTAAACTCTGTTACTTTTTACTTCAAAATTCTTGGCACAAATCTCCATAACTGGCAAATTTTCATTATTTTAAACTCTCCTGCAGGGCAGATGCTGCCATGGGAGGGAGAAGAGATTCTGCTCTGGATTCAGGCTCCAACTGAAATTATCCTGAAGCTGGAAAGGCTGAGAAAATTCACAATGAATTTTCACAAAGAATGAATTCCATCCCAATTCCATCCCTGCCTGCTCTGTCCTTGTCACTCCACTCCCTCCAAAGTGATGCTGCTAATTAGCACAACTAATTGCCCAATGCATTGATAACAGTATCAGGAAATTATCTGAATAATCCCCAGGCCCAGGGCTCCTACAGCAGAATTCAGTTTCTGGAATTCTGATTCTATTCTCGCTCAGGTTGATGGATGGTTCCCCAGTGAGTTTGATTTAATTCACACTGGATCACTCCTGAGTCTATATTTATATGAAAATGCCCTACTATTTCAATCTATTTGATCATTTTAAAAATATCTCTCTTATTTATTCAGAAATAGAGCTCAAAATTCGATCAAAATTTAGCCCAGGATTGAAAGAGTTTTCAGAAAGCTTTGAGAGATTTTATGAAGTCTGGTTTTAAGGTATGGAACTAAATAACCAAATATTCCTCTGATTTTTAGAAATATGTATAACAACAGCACTAAGGTCAAAGAGAAATATTAAATATTATTAATGAGAAATGTACTAAATGTCACTGGGGAAAAGCACAGTAAAAACAAGGATTTAAAGGTGTCAGTGTTTGACAGCAAATCAACAACAGGAATAACTAAATTCCAGTTTTTTAAAGGTAAATTGAAAGGATTTTCACATCTGCAGAGCACACAGAGGAAAAGGATCTGAGAACAAGACTTTCAGAAGCCAATAGACAACTTGGTTAAACCTAAATTTGCTTTTTTATTTCATTATTTTATATGAAGTTTTCTCTATGACCAAAAAATACCCCTTTCAAGCTAAAGGAACTTCTAATATACAAGAAGTTAAACAATTTTAAATGCCTTACTTAAGTTAAGAATTAAATAATATTAATTTAATAATTAAAATATTAGGTTAATAACTATAATAACAATAACAATTAAAATGTAAGTGCAATAACATTACAGCTTTACCATTTTGTATGGCTCTAAGAACAGGGAACTGCAAAATGTCAATTTAATGACTGAATTTTTCCTCCTTCACAGAAACCACAATTAAAGTGTCCCAGTTCCTTCATTCTCAGCCTGTTTTTTGCACTCTCTGGCTTCAGGTGTAATAAAAAATGAAGTTTCTGACCCCTGAAGCTTTTGTTTCCTCTCCTGTACCTGCAAACTTCCCTAATTCAAAGGCCTGGCAGGAAGGGGTTAAGGGGAGCTTCCAGATGAGAGACTCCATCTCCCAAGGAGAGGCTGAGACAGAGAGAAAAACTTGAAATTCCTCCAGAACTGATGTTTAGTTTTATTTTTTCTTTTTGGTGGAGTTGGGATTAAATGTGTGAGATTGTATCTTTTGTTTGGATGTAGATGTTTATTAGTTTTTATTTATATTACAGTTTTATAAACTGTGAGTTCTAGAGTATTTTATGTTGACAAATTAAAAAATGGAGTTGTATTTTTTATAAGGTTTTTTAAGGATAAATAATTTAATTAAGGAATTATACTTAAAATATTTTTATTTTAGCTTAATAATTATTAATTGTGGTTTGTAATGTGGATTTTATTATTTAATAATATAACATTATTTAAACCTATGAAGAAGGTGAAGAAGAAGGATTAGTTTTTGGTTTACAACTTTTATTTTGTTTTATATATATTACTGTATTTTGACACTTTAAATTTTATGTTTTCTATTATGTGATATTACATATTTATATTTAAATGACATACTTATAATTTTAGTTTTACTGTTTAATTTTGGAAGTTTTTTCAATGGCTTTAGGATAAACGTAGTGTTGGACATGCCAGGTTCAGGTAGCTGGATGTGATTTGCCAGGACCCTGAGGGGCAGGAATGCCAGGTTGGCACTGGGAATGTCACCCAAGTATTGGGATCTGTACTGGGATCAGTTTTCCACACCAGAAAACAGAAATACAACATCTGGACATGGCTTCACCCTGAAACTTCTTCCTCACCTTACGACCCCTGTGAGCGGCTGCTCCTCCAATCAGCCTCTCATATATTTCAGTATTTTTGGGCTCTGTTTTTTGAGCAGATCCAAACCAAGCCCAATTTAAAGGATCTGAATGATCCCATCAGCTTGAAAAAGTTCAAGGCTGAAAGTAATTCCCTACACAAAGAACTTGGTGGGATTTTAGAAGCACCTTTCAAGGGATGGCAGTGCTGTGCCAGGGGAGAAAACTTCAATCTGCTTTGTTGGAATGTGTGAATGTGCAAAAGTGGCCACCAAACACAAACAAAACTGGGACCTAACATAACCTCAAACTGGAATTCTACTTTTGCCCCCTCTTTGGATAAATGTGATCAGCAAGTGTGAGGAGCAGGACCTTCATTTGAGCAACCAAAGTCTCAGGGAATGCCAGCAAAATGTGGTTTTGAGCATAAAGATAAAATGAAGCCATTCTGCAAATGGCACCAGAGCACAGAAAATGCATATTTATCTCCTGCTCAGTTGCAGAGAGCAGATGGAAACATTTCCTTTGGACAACAAGAATAATTCCTTGATAATTCAGTATTTCTCCCTAATATCAAGATAGCCTGAAAACCAGAAAGAGCATCTTTAATTTTCCATGAAGTGAGATCTGTGCACCTGTTGGGGCTCTTTTAACATCATTAATGATCAGATTTTACATCAGGTGAGTTTCCTGCTGCATGGCACCATCCAAAGCTTTTAGCAGTCTCATAATATATAATATATAATATATAATATATAATATATAATATATAATATATAATATATAATATATAATATATAATATATAATATATAATATATAATATATAATATATAATATATAATACATAACATAAACATATATTATATATTACATAAAATGTATAATATATAATATAATAGAGTTTATTATTATTATTATTATTAGTAGTAGTAGTAGTAGTAGTATTAATAATTTTTTTCTTGATATTTTTTGCGTTAGCATCTTCAAATAAAGTATTAGTATTATTCCTATTATTATTATTAATTTTTTTTTCTTGACATTTTTTGCATTAGCATCTTCAAATAACAGTGCCCAGGTCCTTGCAGGTAACAGTTAACTGCTACTAGTGGAAGGACTGAATTAGTAAATCTCAAGTAAGATTACAAGGAGCCAACACAAGGCAGATACAGGCTCCTAGATGATTTACTTTCTGAACTATAATCATGTCCTCTGCTAAACCACCAGAATTATGAATCTGCTCGTGCAGGCAGATGCTCATTTTGCATACTAGGGCTTCACTACAAAGTGGTGTAAACTTACTCAGTGTAAGAATTTATGCTAAAACACACATGAAAATGTTTTGGATGGACACGCCAGATAATTTGGCTTTTAGTGCTGCAGGTCAGCCCAACTGAGCACATGATGGTGAACACGGGAGGGTACAAAATTTGTTCCTCAGCACCTTCAAGTATTTTAGGCAGCAGATAAAAATGAGCAGCTTACACCAAGGTTTTTCCCTAACAGACTTTTGGTCTGTTTGTCCAAAGAAACATTAAATACAGAAAATATGAATTCACCTGCAATAACACTGTCCTCTCACATTCTCCAAATTATCATCAAGGGCTATCATCATACCTATTTAACAAAATATTTACATCAGTGGTGCTCCCCACTCAATGTAACCACATCACTTTGTGGCACAATTAATGTGACAGCACAAACATCCCTTCTGCTTCATTAATTGAATTAATTGCCTTGCTCCAAACCCCAAACCCACAACAAGCTCTAAATTTGTTGCAACCACACCATGAATGGCAGCCTGGGCTTTGCAAAAAAAAAGTCTCAAAGCCTGGCACAGGGTGCCCAGAGCAGCTGAGGCTGCCCCTGTGCTGGAACCCTGGTTCCTGATGGGAATTTCAGATTTCTGTGCTGGGAATTCCAGACTTTCTGTGCTGGGAATTTCAGATTTTCTGTGCTGGAAATTTCAGATTTTCTGTGCTGGGAATTTCAGCCTTTCTGTGCTGGGAATTTCAGCCTTTCTGTGCTGGCAGGCACTGACCCCCAGGAGAACACTGCACTGACCTGAGGCTGTGGAGAAGCTTCCAGAATGGAATGATGGAACTGGGATTGTGGGTGTGGGGTTTGGATAGAAGTGTGTGATAGCACAGGGTGGGAAACTCAGAGTTTAAGGGTTTAGAATATAGCAATGTATATAGAGCAGGATGGAGGGTTTGGGGTGGGGGCTGGTCCTTGTTCTTCACCTTCTTCTTTCTAGATTTAGGTGGTTTTGTGTAATTGGATAAAAATGTCCACATCACAACATATGAGTAGTTAGTTATTAAGTAAAAATAATTTAGGTGCAATTTCTTAACTAAACAGTTTATCCTTACAAGTCCTTCTAGAGAGATACAGCTCCATTTTTACTCTGTTAGAGTGAAGTGCTGCAGAACTCTCATTCTGAGAGACAATAATGTAAATAAGAACTAATAAACACCTGAGTCCCAACAAAAAATATCATCTCACCATCTAATCTCAACCTTAAGAAAAAAGAAACAAAAGGATCACCATTAGTGGTGTGAAGGTTCTCTGGATCCCTGGCAGCGCCCAAGGCCAGGCTGGAAGGGGTTTGGAGCAGCCTGGGACAGTGAAAAGTGTCCCTGCCAGAACTCGGATGGATTGGGATGAGCTTTAAGATCCTCCCAACACAAACCATCCTGTGATTCCACAAATTTCTGTACAATTCTGTGCAATTTCTCTGGATAAATTCCGTCACTAAGTTTGATAAAAATCCATTTTTGTAGCTCATTTTCCGGCTGCTCTTTCTGAATACAGAAGACATTAAACCAATGAAGAGGAACAGAATCTTGTTTTAACATTTACTTTCAAATTTTTGTGAGATCAGCACCAGGAGATGACTTGGGAAGGGCCATGGATGTAACCAGGGGTGTGGATCATCCTGAGGAGCACATCCAACACACCTGCAATGATTTTCCCTGCCCAAAATGATTGCACACACAGGCAGGGGACCTCAGAGAGGATTTTGGAGAAGCTGAGCCAAACTGAAAACTCTCTTCACACAGAATTGAAAATTGTTTTTAAAATTTCCCACTCTTCAAGAGTAACACTGTAAAAAACTTCATCCATGAAGCTTTTTGGAACTACAGCAAGATAATTTAACACGTTGTGCTGCTCTCAAGTTGAGGTCACACATTCTGCCATCATGTTGTGCATGAATTTTGATTTCCCTCAGCAGTATGGTATTTGTCATTCATGGAACCATCTCAGGTTAAGGCAAATGGTGAAATGTTGCATCAGGTTGTATTTTAATAACTGGAATTGAGAATTTCAGGTATTTTGTGCTGTTGCAAAGGCACCATGTGTACATTTACATGCAGTGACTGTTGTATCCAAGGAAAAGGCACTCAGTGATTTACAGCCACAGCACTCAAGCACAATTATCAGCTTTGAAACCCATCAATTTGATTTTTTTTCCCCCCTTTCTTTCTTGCTTTTAGCTGGCACTAGCACAAGGAGTTCTGGCATAGACTGTTTTCAGTTTGTACACATTTCAAACCAGCGCTGATTTCCTGGGACAGAGGATTCAGAATTGCCACGTTCCCTTTAACTGAGCAGGATTTGCAATAGTAAAAGATTTAAAGATTTCTTGTACTCTTAACTGTTGGGCTTCCAGCACTCAAAGCAAGGCTCATTTTCTCTTTCCATTAAAAAGTGACTTTTTCTTTCTCAAACCACTGGAAAACCTAAAAGGGCCAATGTGTCTTCTTTCCTCTTTTTAAATTTAATAAAGTGCAAGGGATACAACTTGACTCTAGGCTTAGTTTTTGTTCTTTGGAAGGGACACAAAGGAACAAGCATCCCGTTTATTTCTGGTGTAACATCAACACAATTTAACATATTCTTCTATTTTTTAGGCAAAAAGTCATATTGCTGCTCAGGTGCATTCCCAGAGATGCCAGAGAACTTTCTGGAATGTGAATCAGGGACACGAGGAAAGCTCTGCTCCCAAATCCCAAATCCCTCAAGCTGTTTTAGGACTGGTTCTGGTGAAACAACAACAGCTGAGGACACAGTTTGGTTCCTGCAAAGCCAAAGCCTTCAGTCCTGTACCCCTGTCAGAATCCATCCTGAGGTACCACATGTGACACCTACTGAAAGCTGTTTAAAAATTAAATCACCCTAATTAGGCAGCCAGCAGGCCCTCCCACTCTTTATTAGAATGGGTGGGGCTGCTGGCTGCCTAATTAGGGTGATTTAATTTTCAGATGCAGAGGTTGGCGATCTCCAGGGCCTGGATGCTTTTTCCTTTTGACCTTTCCTAAGCATCCAGGCCCTGGAGATCCCCAACCTCTGCATTTAAACCACACCAAGACCACACCTTTGAGTGAAAAGGAAATAAAATCCAAGTTTTTCTGGTGTTCAAATGGTGCCTTGAAGGTGTCAGAGGTTTTCAGCTATTTCAGTGCATTTTCTTTAGAAGCACAGATCGGGTTTTGGGTTTATTGTATGATTTACTTTCTAGTCTTGAAAGAGCTTTCAGAAATATTCTGTTTTCTTGCACTGTCAGGCCTTGAGCTGCTGTGGGCAAGGACAAACTCCAGATCCATTTGGACAAATCCAGATGTGCCAGAGGTTGTGCCACCACTCTCTTTTGTTGGCCAAACCCTGAATTTGATAATTTATTCAACTTAAATCATCAAGCTGCAGATACTACATCCACATCCATTGATAAAAGAATTCATGCTTATTTCCTCTAGACCTTCACAAGAAAACCTCATCAGAAACACCTTCAATATTTCTTAAAAATCTTATTTTTTTTTACCTTTTATTGGAGCCATGGAATTATGGAAATGAACAGCAGGGATGGCTTCTGCATTGAGTGTTTCTAGATGAGCTCGAGGACAGGTAAGAAGAAATTTAACTGGTTTGGAATCTGTGTCCTAGAGCTCATCTTGCAAAAACTGATGCAGAGTTACCTAAATGTCTGAAAAGCAGAAGGGTCAGGTATTGGGATGAGAGGCCCTTCCAGAATGCAGGAAATTCTGAAATTCAGGGATGGAGCACTGAAATTCAGGGATGGAGCACTGAAATTCAGGGATGGAACACTGAAATTCAGGAATAGAATTCAAATTCAGGGATGGAACACTGAAATTCAGGGATGGAAGAGAGAAATTCAGGGATGGAACACTGAAATTCAGGGATGGAAGAGAGAAATTCAGTAATTTCAGAGCTGTGTTTGTGATTCTGTGATTTGGGCATGCTACTGAAATGCTTTTTCAGCTCTGCCATCAAGAGTCAAGACTCCAGGATTCAGCAATTCCAGATGGGCAATCCTCAATCTGTGTCTGCTTTAAAATCACCTTTTTATCATCTTTAAATCACATTTGGTTAACTGCTAGAACAGTTCAAACTGCACAGTTCAATCCTAAATTCATATTTTATAAATTCCTTTTTCCACCTAAACAAATAATGTGCCATTGTGTCAGTCCAGCAGATCTTTTGTATGTTGTGGTTTGGGGCTTTTTGAAAATTATTTTTAAAATTTCCCACTCCTGAAGAGTAACACTCTAAAAAATTTAATCCATGAAGCTTTTTGGAACTACAGCAAGAATATTCCCCGTTATTGTAGGTATTCCATGAGCTTGAATCTAAGCTGGAATTACTGCCAGGAGCACAGCCCTGCTACTCCAACAAGAAGGAAGAGTCTGTAATCCCTGCAAGCTCTCCTGCCCCCCTTCCCTTTCCTTCATCCCACTTTTCAAGTTCCCTTCCCAGGCTGAGGGGCTAAACTGCTTTCAGCTTCTTACATCCTCCTGCATTTAGGGATTGATCACAGAGGGGGAACCAGACCCTTCTCTCCTTCCAGCCTGCAGTGTAATCCCCCTGACCTGAACCCAAAAATCACTTATGGCTTTAGCTCTTCCTCCAGAATTTCTGCACAGTGGGAGAGCACAGACAGCGCTGGAATTCTGTCCCTGGAGTGCAGGCTCTGAATTCACAGCAATGCCATTTATCTCCCTCACTATTTGGTGTGGAACTATTGATTTGGGACAGCACAAGCCTTACCTTAAAAAATGTTTCAGCCTCTGAAAAAAATCTCTGTTTAAAACCTACCACATGGTGTGTGTCAGTAATTTAGGGGATAAAAACCAAGGCACATCAGGAGTGCAGCTACAAAAGTAGCACTTTATAAATCAAATTTATGCCACAGAGCCAGAGCAGGAGGACACTGGGCTGTGCTCCTCAGCTCCCTGGTTGGGAGATCATTTCCACACAAATGTCTTGCACAAACTTTTCCCAACTGGATTTGTTTTTTCTTTCTGCAAGAAGTGCAGGAAAAGGCTGAAGCACAAGCACAGCAGAGGGAGGGGCACAAGGAATAATAAACTGAAACAACAAGAAGCAAAAATAGTTAGGCAGGATTTAGTATGTATAAAACACAGAAAATACCTCAATCCAGACCACAGAATGGTTAAAGTTGGAAAAGTTTCTAAGATCATCCAGAGGAGAGGCAGAAGAGGAGGAATTTTATATAAAATGCATTTTGTTGCTGTTATGGGTAATTAATATGGAAACAGCTTTGTGGGTGCTGTGCTGAGCTCAGTGTCAGTCCCAGGTCTGAAACAAGATCAGGGAGCTGTGAGTAGGGCCTGTGAAAGGTGATAGCCTGGGAGCTGCAGGAGGCTGGGCACAGCCACTGGGCTGCTTCTGAAATCCACACAGTCCCACAGGGGATGGGCTTGGAAACACATCCAGTGCCACCCCTGCCATGGGCAGGGACATTTCCACTGCCCCAGGGTGATCCAAGCCCTGTCCAGCCTGGCCTTGGGCACTGCCAGGGATCCAGGGCAGCCACAGCTGCTCTGGCAATCCCAGCCCAGCCAGGAATTCCCAATTCCCAGTGTCCCATCCATCCCTGCCCTCTGGCACTGGGAGCCATTCCCTGGCTCCTGTCCCTCCATCCCTTGTCCCCAGGCCCTCTCCAGCTCTCCTGGGTCTCCTTGAGGCACTGGAGAGTCACTCCAAAGCCCTTCCTTACTCTCCCCTGGATGCCTAGAGAAGCAAAAGGAAAATGAAATCCTGCAGGGAACAGATCCAGAGATGCCAGACAACCACACCAGCCATGCCCTCACTCCCATCTTCACTCCAGGAAAGGCTTCCCAAGAAGTATTCCTGGTTTGAAGGATTTTCTCATGGATGAGCCACACTCCCCTTTTCACTAAAGTACTTGAATATTGATGCCTCAGGTTTGGCTTTTATATTTTTCAGGTTCTGTGCTGCTTTAGTGTGAAAGGGATAATGTTTAAGGGATGCTGAGCTCTGTGCACAGAGCAGGGAGACAAAACAATTCCTGCTCCAGCTGGGCACCAAGGACACATGGCCAAATCTCAGCACAGGAGCACAAACAGCTGGGGAAGAGGTTTTACAGCAGCTTCTGTGAGCCACAGAGAAGTTTGACAAGAGGATCCATTTTTACCCCTGAAAGAATTTTCTGCCAAGGTCTTTGACATAGAAACCAAGAAAGGAAGAAAGAAAAATAAGAGAAACCTGCAGCTGCCTATTCCAATGAGCACTTTGTTTGTTTCTTGCAACCAATGAGTAAACTTAGGAGCTTTGTAAGAACGTATAAAAAGCATGCATAAAATATATATTATAAAATACAAACAATAAAAAATATATAATAAAACCAGTTTGAAGCCTTCTGAAAATGGAGTGTGTTGCTTTGTACCATCTCTGTCTCAACTACAACAAACCCCGTGGGCTGGAGAGAGAAAAACAAGCAGGGTGGGACTGCAGGGGCTAAAGCTGGAATGGGACAATGAACTGCAAGGGGCAAATGGAGCAGAACTGATCCCAGGGACAGAGCCCGGCAGCGCTCGTGCATTTTGGGGCCATTTTGGTTCATCTTGGGTGCAGCCCTGGCTGGGCTCTGGTGCTGCCCAAGGTGGATCCATGGAGGAGATGCTGTGAATGAATCCCTGCTTTATTCTGGGGCTCTGCCCAGCCCCTGCTCCAGGGCAGCCTCAAGGTATCACTGTGACTTTGGGAATCAAACCTGGCTCCCAGTCTGTTTTTCCAGGGATCAGGTTTGTGATTCCCATCTCCTGCTCTGGGCTCATCAGCCTGTCCTTATCCCTGTCCCTGCAGCTGCAGCCAGGCTGGTCCTTCATAATTATAAGCCATCTTTAAGTGGAATTTTAGCTCCACATTCCTGCAGCCCAAATCAAAACTATTCATGGAGAATGTGCAATTTTGTATTTTAAATATGTTTAGATGGGACCATCATGATAATCTGAGGGCATTTGCCCTCCTGCAGAAACATCTGTGTCAAAGCAGGGACTTGTCCCCTTCTCTGGTCTATTTTTAAAAGCTTGAAATGCATTTTAGATTTTAGATCATCAAGGAAATGCAATTTAAGACGAATCAGAAAAATCAGTTTTATGTATGGACTAGGTCATAATTATAATTTCCACTGAAAAGGCATCAGAAAAAAGCCTTTTAAGTACTAAGAAAGAGAAAAAACAACTGAATTAAAGAAAAAGATTTGGTAGGAACCCCCAGAATTTATACCCTGGTGCCCAGGAAGGTGCCTAGCTCACCTTTAAACCCTCCCAATCCTTTCCAAGAGAAGACTCTGTAAAAGAATTGGATTTTACAGGATTGCAGGGCTGCAGAACAGGGCTACCCACATGATTTCCTGACATGGAAAAACCAGCCAAATACTGATAATTTGACTTTATTGGTTTTAGGCAGCCTGATTAGTAGTTTTTAATCACCTGAATCAGGGATTTGCTAACTTGCTTCACTGGAAGACAAAAGTTTTGTGGTTTCCAGTGAGTTTTGAAGTGCCCTTCACAGGAACAAAGCTCTTTCTCTCCCACCAGCAGTTCCCAAGAACTGTTTTCCAAGGATCACAGGCAAGTGAGTAATAAACATTAACCTGATGAAGGCATGTGCATACCAGAGGCAGTTTACTCAGCTTTCTGCACTTTGGGTGGCACTAAAAGGCAGAAAGGTGGAGAGAAGCCCAGCTGAAGGCTGTGTGTGCTGGGGATCCATTGAATTCTGTACCCTGAGAACACAATATCAGCTGCAGGCTGCTCCATGAGAACTCCACGGAGCACAAAGAGGATCCTCCAGTCAGAACACCCACGTGTCAGACTATTCCTGAGTGCCATTGTGCCTCCTGTCACCTGCTCATTTGCCTGCAGGATCTGTCCTCTGCAAATGTCACTTGCTGCCACTCAAACGCTCAAATTGCGCTGCAGATAAAAAGAAAACTTAAGGGGGAAAAAATAATAAATATATATATATATATAGGTCTGAACCAGCCTAAATGTCTGCACTGGCAAAGGTGTAAAACTTCCAAATAAAAATTAGCAGCATTAAAAAATGGTGTTGGAATTAGCTTGAGGAGGTTAAATATACATTATCATACCTATAATATTTATGATTTTCTTTTTTATTGAGGGGGCACCTGTGGCCAGGTTTTGCTGTTCCCTCATTGGGACAGGAATGAACAAAGAATTCACTCCTGGAGCTGCTTCCTGATGAACTTTTTATTATCAAATCACACAGAGATTCACCAGTGAACTCCCATTTATGTGGCACAGAAACAAGAGCATTTTGTTTTCCAAAATCTAAACAACAAGCACCTCAAATAGATTGGAAAATTCACTGGATCTGTGTCCTGAACAGCTTTAGTTCCTGGATTAAATCAAAAAAGAGAAGATATTTTAACTTTTGATGAGTTTTTCAGCAGAAACTTGAGTTCATCTTCCCCTGCCCTAAATTTTGGGCCATTCTGAGAGTGGGGGGAGCTGTTTTGCTCTCACTCTCAGAATGGCACCAATAATCTGAGGGAGGATTTGGCTTGGTTAAGGTTGGACTCTGGGACCTTCGAGGTCTTTTCCAACCCAAACGCTTCCCTGATTCTGAGATGAAACCTCCAAGAAATGTGATGAACCCTTTGAAGGGATCCAAACTCAGCTTGGGAGGCTGAGCCAAAGCCAACTGTGGCAATTACTGCCCCACCTTGGTGAGAACCTTCCCCTCTCAGGAATATTTTTCAGGAATGTGGTAAAAAATCAAAATAACCCTTTTTGTGTGCAGCTCTGGAGGATCACCACAGGTCTGGAGAGGAAGAGAGGCTCCTTGCTTCAGAAACTTGCTGTGTTTGATTTTAAAAGCATCCCTGGTTTTCATTTTCAAGCATCTCCCTGGACTGGAATCCTTCTAGGAAAAGGCCAGTTGAGAATCTCAGAAATGATGATGCCTTCCTAAAGCATTTCCATACATTTTTCACCATGATTGTGGCTCTCCAAGGATGTGAATTGGTAGAAAGGGGAAAAGAAAACGAAACTGAAACACCAAATGAAAAAAAGAATCCCTTCACAACCTTTCAGGCCACCTTCATGTAAAAAAAAATCAACTTTTTTTAGGTTTTCATTAACAGCTACATTTTAAATTTGCTGCCCTTGAGTTTCTTTTTGGGTTTTTTTTTTTTTTTTTTTTTTTGGTTTTTTTTTTTTAATTTTTTCAGAAGGAATTATTAATGGAAAGGAAGGAAGGAAAAATCAATGATCTGAGTTTGGTTTGGTGGTTCAACAGAAAAGAATTATTTGGTTTATCTTAAGTACTACACTATACATTATTCTTTTAAATATTATTTAGAATAATAAATAATGACAGGAGCTCCTATCTATTATTTTAAACCAGCAGCCCTTTCAGCAAAAAGATGTGACTTTAACTTCACAGAAATTTCTTGTGATATTTCAGGAAAACCTAAGGATGGAGATGTAACTTTTTCTACTACCACAGACTGAAATAATCCAAACCCTCAACATTTTCTGGAGACATCCCAAAAACCTCAACACTTTCTGGAGGTATTCATGTTCCTGGGGTTGTAGGAAGCCAATCTTTAGCTTTGCTAAGAAAAATTAACTATTAAAAAAATTAACTGTAACAATTTTGCTATTTTGTTATGAATTTTAAAGAGAGAGGCACTGCAGGACTACAAAGTTTTGCATTACTTAAACATTTAACTTTGAAATTACAACCAAATCTCTGAGCTTGATTAATTTGGTTACAATAAAAGGAGTGTTGGGAACATTTCCTTTTGTTCAGGGTGCCTGCTGCTCCAATTTTTCAAAATGAAAAGCCTTTGTAGTTGGTTTTATTTACAATATCTGTGTAAGGAAAAATTCAAAATGCCAGCCCATAATTCAGTTTCAGAAGGAGCAGCTGGAAGAGAAATGGGGATCATGGAAAACAAACTTCTTGCGAAAACTTGGCAGAAGTGGCACAAAAATTTCTGCTCAGGCAGAGGACAACTTATCAAATCTATTCCATTTCAAATGTACTTTGAAAATTTGGCTCTAAAATGCTCCTAAAAGTTGTGATATTAAAGAGCAACATTAGCAAAATGTCTTTTATTTTAACCCAAATCCTTAAAATAATTTCAGTAGAAAAAACATTCAAATGAAGTAGGTCTCCTTTTATGAAATTCAAGAATAAAATTAAGAATAAAAAAAGAAGGTAGAACTCGTTTATACCTCGCTTTAGAGAGAGCACCTTGGGATTTCACAAACCTCCAAGCCTTTCATAGGGAAAGAAGAGAGAGCGAGACAGAAAATTGATTGTTCTCAGAAAAACATCAGGCCTTCAGCAAAGGGGAGTGGGCTCCTGCTTTCAGTGCCAGTTCAGGAGAAACGTGCTGAGTAGGGCAGTGTGGGGGCAAGGCTGGCTCAGGTAAGCCAAGGCCAAAGCCTGGGCAGGGCAGGGTGGGAGCAGAACCTGCCCTGAGCAGGGGGAGCACAGCCAGTGTGGGATCTCAGCAGCTCAGGACTGAGGTGCAGAGTGACCCAGACCACCCTTGGGGGGCTCGGGAGTCCTGGGATGTTGCCAGCAGTGTCTGGGGCTGGACTTTGATCCTGCACGGGAGACGACACCTGTATGAGGATGGGAGGATTTCACTGGGTGAATGGTGAAGGGATAAGTTAATTAGTGTGAAACACAGGGTTTGGGATTTCTGTACAGGGGGTCTAAAGAGGTAAGATGGAGGAATTGGGGCGTGTCCTGTTCTTCTTCTTCTTCTTCTCGGCCTCCATCTTCTGTGGTGATGTTGGCACTTTGGGATTGGTTATTACTAAAAGTGCACTGGTCAATAAGGGTAAAAGGTATTGGGGAAAATTGATAAATATTGTATACGTAATTTTGAGTACAAAGATAGGTGACCGCCCCGGGGGCTCTCAGTGTGCTCATGGCTGGCTGCTGTGCCCTCTGTTGGGCCAAGAGAAAATCTTTTAGATAAACAATTAATAAACACCGAGACCGAGAAAAGATCTGAAGCCTCTTCTCGTCCTTTGGAGCGCGGGCTGTCCAGGCCACCCCGGGCCTTTCCAGGCCACCCAAACAGCCCAGAAACCAACAAGCCAGGGCTCTGCAGGGGATGGATTCTGCAGCTGGCTCAGCAATGCCCAGAGACAGTGAGGTTTGCAGCTGGGGAGGGCACAGGGCACTGCAGGGTCTGTCACTGAGAGCACAGCACCAGTTCCTCCCAAATCCAGCTGGGATTTGCCATGTTGGAAAAGATGGACACAGGCAAGCCCTGCTTGTTCTCACAGGTGTGCAGTGCCAGTTTCCCTGTTATTAATGATGGATTTGCCCCAAAACAAGGAAAACCTGGAGCTGATGCAGAGCCCAGAGGGTTCCATGGAGCTGCTGCAGGGCTGGAGCACCTATGGAGCCAGGCTGGGAGAGCTGGGGGTGCTCATCTGGAGAAGGGAAGGATCCAGAAGACCTTTCCAGGGCCTGAAGGGGCTCCAGGAGAGCTGCAGAGGGACTGGGGACAAGGGATGGAGGGACAGGAGCCAGAGGGCAGGGATGGATGGGACATTGGGAATTGTTGGGAATTGGGAATTCCTGGCTGGGAGCGTTGGTGAGTCCTGGCACAGAGAAGCTCTGGAGCGAGTCCTCAGGAGGCCCCAGAGATGCTCCAAGGACTGGAGATTCTCTCTGGAGACAAAATGCAGCAAAATAATTGTTCCAAAATCTCCTTTTCTTACCCCTCCCTGCCTTGTCCCCATGATGTCTCCCAAATCCTGATGCTGGACCAGAGCAGCACATGGAATTGTGGATGAGTCTGGAGCAGGGAAGGCTCCAGGCAGAGCTCAGAGCCCCTGGCAGGGCCTGAAGGGGCTCCAGGAGAGCTGAGAGGGACTGGGGACAAGGGATGGAGGGACAGGAGCCAGGGAATGGCTCCCAGTGCCAGAGGGCAGGGATGGGTGGGACACTGGGAACTGGGAATTCCTGGCTGGGCTGGGATTGCCAGAGCAGCTGTGGCTGCCCCTGGATCCCTGGCAGTGCCCAAGGCCAGGCTGGAGCACCCTGGGGCAGTGGAAGTTGTCCCTCCCACAGAACTGGATGAATTTTAATGTCCCTTCCAACACAAACCAGTGTGAGAGTCTCCAAAACCTGTTGCTAAAAGGTGCAAGAAAGCACAAATTGTGAATTCCATCTGCAGGGAAAGGCCTGACCATTTCTGAGGAAGGAAGGAAGGATTGAACAATTAAAGGCAGCGGATTGCTGGTTAAATTCCATTTATTTAATGGAAGGGTTTCTATAGAGGAAAACTGCAATGTTATCATATAATTAAAGATAATGCACGAGGTCTGAGTGGGTGAGGCAGGGTCAGGAAGGTTTGGGAGTATTGGACTACACAGGAATGTGGATTCCATCCAGAGAGCCCCTGCTTTAAAAATAGATCAAATGGAACAGCAGCAGTGGCTGCAGTACCTGCACAGCTGTGAGCACTTTAGTGCGGGAAAAAAAGAGTAGAAAATACAAGTTAGGATGCTGAGAATGAGAACTAAATGTTTTCTTGGAGTTCACTGGAGCATCCTGAGGTTTATCCACATGTACATATTAAAACTTTCAGGAAATAACCAGTACAACATGAACCTTACAGAGAAAACTACTTTCCCTGCCATAGTTTTTCACATAAAAAAAAAAAAAAAAAGGGTTTTCAGAACCCAAACACAGACTTTGGTAATTATTCCCCCAAAACATTTGGTTTTCCAAATGGTGTGGATTCCTATTTTAGAACAAATGGAAACATGCAAAGGTCTATCCTGGAAGGGAAGAGTGACAACAACACAAATCAACCCCTCAATGAGGCAGAGGCATAAATAACCTCTCTTGTCTTTTAAATGGAAAAATTTTCCTTCTGAGGGTCAAAAAAATCCCCAAACTAAGGGAAAATGAAAAGGGAAGAGAACTGCTTAAATTTTTTCCCTTCATTTTCAAAGACTCCATAAATGACACACTTAATTTGTGTGGGCTAACACAGCACTTCCAAGAATTCTCTATTGATACTGCTTCAAAACACAGATTATATATGTGTATATATTATAAATGTATAGAAAGATCTGTATTCTAAAGCTCTGCAAAATGAGCCCTTTCCCAGCAGATCCTGATTCGACTAAAAGGAGCAAATTAATTACAAACACTGAGCAAACTTGGTATTTAAATCAGTTTTAACTGTGCTGCACCAGAGCATCACCTGGGCCTCAGCATCCTGAGAACAGCTGAATTGTGTTCCTCAAATTCCCACCTCCTCAGGGCCACCCAGAGTTCAGAATTCAGAATTAAGCAGCTTATCCATGAATTTATCCCTGCCCTTACTCAAGAGCATTTTAGAGGCTTCACTTTGAAAAGGCTCAGCTCGAGTTGGTGCCTCCAGAAGTTCAAAACTGAAGCTGGAGCTTCATTTTGGACCTCTCTGCTAAAGCAAAGAAAAGCAAATATGTAAATTCCCAGTGAATTCAAGTGCCCCATTAGGAGCTCAATTATATTCTGAAATGATGTCTTAATTGGTTTGCTCATAGATGAGCTGTACTGCTAACCAAAAATCTACTGCCATAATCAGCACTAAATTTCAGATATTGCCACACATTAAATTAACAGCAGATAATGAGTGGGAAAATTAGCTCTATTTCCATAATAGAAAAAAAAAAAGTCCCATATTACCTATGGTGTTTATAGAGAGTTAGTTTCAAAATAGGAAAAAATGATCCATAAACAAAACTCTCCTGAATATCCTCACATTTATTTCTTTGGATCATTTACTGATAATAAATAATACAAGCAGAGAAAATAAATGGCACAGGACACAGCAGATTTGTGCTTTCAATATTTAATTTAAAGAAGTTATACTTTAAAAATTCTATAGAAATTTACCACTGTTTTAACCTTTTTTCACCTAATTTTTGTCTTTTTGAACATAAGCCCCATCCTCAGTTATTCTTTAGATTTTAAGGCAGTGCTGCTTCTCATCAGTGCCACAAAAATATTGTAACTGATCTGCAGGTCAAAACACTCATGAGAAAAGAAGAATAAAGGAAAACATTAATAATAAAGAAAAATATTAAGTGAAGGAAAAAACCAGAAGCTAAGGAAGGATGGATATTCCTGTAACTAAAGGAGGAGAAGAAACTGAGCTCTTTCCCTTGATTTTTATTATTTTTCACTTCAGAATAAATTAAAATTATTATTTAAAAAAGGGGTTAAATTTGGCAGAACGGTCAGCCTGCAAAACTTCAGCTGCTGTTCAATTTTGAAGGTCAAACCCAAGCTTATTACTTTGAGATAAATGCATAATGTGGATTATTTGAGTTACCTTTGCTGTGTGAAGGAAACAGATTTCAGAGATCTTGTCTGTAAATGATATAATCTTCAAGAGTGCTGCCTCCAGCGACCACCATCGTCAGCAAGGATCTGCACAGCAACACCAGAGCACAAAATCAGCCAGGAGAGCTAAACACTGCTTGATTTACTGATTCAAAAGGCACAATTTCATGGAACATGTGAATCTAGGAGCTGCTGTTAGAAATAAACAGTCACTACATGGGAAGGGATTGGTCTGCTTGAGGAATATGATAATTATTTTGCATTAATATATTTCAAAAAACATTTGGGGAATTCGCTCTTAGACCAAAATAACAACAGCAAGGGTCCCATGAGTTAAAATTTCAATTAAATAAAATTACAAATTAGCATTGAAATGTGACATATTATAAGCACTAATAGATTATGAAAAGTTAAACCACCTCCCTAGGCTGAAATTAAAGGTAACTTTAAGACAAGGTCACTCGAAATGCCAGTTATGATTTTAAAAAATAAAATTACTCAACAACATAACCCCAGAGCACAATTTGTTAGTGCTGCTTTCATATCTCAGCACTGAAGCTATGGAAAGATAAATATAAAAAATTCAATCACTAGAAAACTCATCAGGCCCAAAAGTTTTGGTCTTGTAAACAATTTTTGTTTTTTACTCAGTTTCACTTGGTTTAGACTTTCTAAGAGCATGGAAGAACCCAAGTCTGAGCAGAGGAAAACCCTCCTGAGATAAAACCCCTTTCAATCCAATATTTAAACTCTGCTCCCACTGCAGATGGTATTTCTGATCAGATTTAATCATCACTCTCAAACAGAACTTCTGCCACAAACCAGCAAGTTATGGAATCCCTACATGGACACTCTGCTCCTTCTAGAGCTCCCAAAAATGCCAAATCCTCGCAGAGGAAACAAATCCCATCAGTGTCTGGAATAAAACTGCCACAATTCTGTTCCCTCTCCTTCTCCTGCAGATCTGAGGTGGGAATGTGCTGTGCCTGCACCCACAGCCTGGGGAGAACATCCCAGGCCCCAAATGAGCCAGGGAACCCCTCAAGAGCTGCTGGGCAGGCTCTGGTAGGACCCAGATTGGTGAGGAACGTCCAGATGTGGCTCAAGGTGGGGTTGAGAGGCAGGAGAGGAATGGAGAAAGGTTTTATTCATAATTGAAGGCTCAAGGAGGACCTGGAAGTCACAAAGTTTCTGTGAAAGAGGAGGTGAAAAGGATCTGGTGCTGAGCTCAGCATCACTGAACAACCCAAGCCTGGACACCAAATGTTGGTGCACTGAGGGCCAGGAACGCCTGGAGGTGGCACTCAGGGCTCTGGGGACAAAGCTTGTATTCCATGACCTTGGAGGGCTTTTCCAACCCCAAATCACAGAATCACAGAATCACAGAAGTTCAAGGCTGGAAGAGACCTATAAGATCATCAACTCCAGCCGATGTTCTAACTGTTCAACTAGATCATGGCAGCAAGTGCCACATCCAGTCTTTTTTTGAATTCTTCAAGGGATGATGACTCCACCACCTCACTGGGTAAATGATTCCAGTATCTGACCACTCTTTCTGTGAAATATTTCCTTCTTAATTCTAACTTACATCTCGCTTGACGCAGCTTGAGACTGTGTCCACTAAACCCAAACCTTTAAGCCCACACCTTGTGCAGCCAAAACCTACAGCCCCTCAGAATCAGGAGTAGTTCAGGATGGAAAAAGCCTCTGAGATCACCAAGTTCAACCAGCACCACTTTTTGACAGCTCCTTGGCTTTGTGTCTTTTATTTGGCCTCTAACCCAACCCCAATCCCATCCCTAAGCCTAACCCAACAAAGTCCAAGGAATAAACTGGTACAAAAGCCCAGGCAGGACCCAACAACTGATTCCAAACAGAAGTTTGGATCAGTGGCTCCAAAGAGGAAAGCCCACCTGCAAAAAACTGGGAAATGGATTGAGAATTGGAGTGAAAAATGGCATTTTAAAGGCAGAACACACAATATGGAGCAGCTCTGCGATGATGATGAAATATTTCATTGTGCCACTTTAAACAGATTTTGTTTGCAGTCTCCAAAGTGGTTCTGAGTCTTCCCTTTAAGTGACTTTGTTCACATAATTTGGTGCTGAGGTTTTCTATCAACTGTGCTTCAAACTTCTCATTCAGTTCTTAATCTCCCCACATTTTTTCCAGTGCCATGAAAAGATCTGTATTTTATTTTTTCCACTGACAAGTAAATCATTCTCACGTTGCCTTTTGTGTTAATAGATGATATTTTCTGTTTTCTTTGTGAACTGCACAGCCACAATCCAGATATTTAAACTCTGCTCCCACTGCAGATGTTATTTCTGATCAGATTTAATCATCACTCTCAAACAGAACAACTGCAATAATTGTAAGGGTATCATTAATTTTGTTCTCAAAACCTCTAAGCCTTCTCCAAGGGCTTGGAGCATCACAGCACTGGGAAGAAATTTCTTCTGTGTTTAACCACATCTTTCAAGGGAAATCTGCTGAATTTCTTGGGACTTGTTCATTTTGCTGAATGACACCCCAGAGCTTCATTTTTTTTCCAAATATGATTTCATGATCATCACCCTAAGACCAGGAGGAGTCACTATGACCTCACCTCCAATTAATGGGAATTTATTGATGGAATTAAATGTTTTCTGTGATTTATGGTGTTGACTCCTCTAAGATATTTGATACACAAATAAAGACAGATGATGCCAGGATGGTTTGGGTTGGAAGGGACCTCAAATCCCATCCAGTGCCACCCCTGCCATGGGCAGGGACACCTCCACTGTCCCAGGGTGCTCCAACAGATCCCTGTGGATCCTGGACTCCCTGGAATTCCTTTGTGCTGCTCTTCAGGTGCTCCCCATTCTCCTTTTTAAATTTTTCTCTTTTTCTTCTGTTCTCCAGCACTTTATTTTGAATGTTGTTCCTCTAAATATCCCAGAGTATGAAGAGTTGGTTCTACAGGATTCTGCATCCTAGTCTGGTGCCAACCCACCAAACATATGTCTCTGCTCAAATGGAAGAAACTGTTTTGATTTCTCTTTTTTTTTTTTTTTTTTTTTTTTGAAATTTCTTCCTGGACTGGGGACAAAACATTTCTTTAGATACAACTCAGCATTTAGTATCTTCTGAGATATGAAACTTCCTATAAATTTTTGTTCATTTATTCCCATGCAACAACTTTGAAGAAGCTGAACTGTCTGAATACGTGACAAGAATTATTAAATGTTCAAAAATTCATTACTAAACAAAAATTCCTTTAGAAATTCCTGGTTGGGAGGGTGGGGAGGGGCTGGAATGGAATTCCCAGAGAAGCTGTGGCTGCCCCTGGATCCCTAGAATGTCCAAGGCCAGGCTGGACAGGGTTTGGAGCACCCTGGGACAGTGGAAATGTCCCTGCCCGTGGCAGGAGTGGCACTGGATGGGATTTAAAGCCCTTTCCAACCCAACCCATTCCAGAATTCCATGATAATTCTTCAATCTCAGGGTGACAAACATGCCTGAGCTTCCTAGAGATGTTTAGGAATGAAAAGAGGCCCATCAGCTCAGACAGGTGCAAAATCTCACATCATTTTCTGTTAGATAAGGGAATATTAGGGATGCACCACCACAGAAACACTCCAAAGCCTCTGCAATTTCCACCAGCCGTTGCCTCTGGGAGGTGTTTTTCTTGTTTGTGAGAAAAAAATCCTTCCAGTCACATGAAAATGATTCCACAGCAAGATAAATGCAGGCAGGAAACAGCAGAATTTTCGATGCATAACACAATATCTGCACACACAGTTAGGAGGAAAAAAATTTCCTTTTTTCTTTTTGTAGTGGGAAATGCAAAGGAGCAGCAGATTGGAAAGCACTGAAGGGATCTCTGCATTTCCACACCTGAGGAGGAGCAGGGCAGGAGCAGGGACAGGCAGGAATGGGCAGGGCTGGATTGACACCAAGAGAACGGAATTTTCTAATCACCTTTAGAAACAGGGAGATATTTTAACTAAAAGTAGGATTTTAATTGTAATCTTACAAATTTCATGGTATTCTGGTAAAGGGCAGACTGGGGATGCTGTGATGTACTCTACACCTGATACTTGTCTCTGTATTTCATATTTAAGTCTAACTTACATATTATATGTAAGTATTAAATATACAAAAATATATAGAATAAAAAATGTGTTTTCTCCATGTAAATAGACAAAATGTGTTTTCTCCACATAAATACACAACATTCTACTACAGGCAAAATCCCAGCACTACCAAAATTTTATATATAAATTTAATATTTAAGTCTAACTCACATATTATATGTAAGTATTATATGTACATAAGTACACAGAATAAAAAAAATGTGTTTTCTCCATGTATACAGACAACAGATACTTCATTTTCTACTACAGGCAGAATCCCACCTAAGTCTAACTCACATGTTATGTTTAATTATTATACGTACATAAGCATATAGAATAAAAAATGTGTTTTCTTCATGCAAATAGACAACAGATATTTAATTTTTTTACTACAGGCAAAATCCCAGCACTACCAAAATTTAATATATAAATTTAATACTTAAGTCTCACATATTATATTTAATTATTATATGTACATAGGTATCTAGAATAAAAATGTCTAACTCAGACATAATATTTAAGTATTCTATGTACATAAGTATATAGAATCTAAAAAAATGTGTTTTCTCCATGTAAATAGACAACGGATACTTTATTTTTTACTAATTTATATGTAAAAAATATATATAAATATATATTTATATATTTACTAATTTATGTATTAAATTTAATATTTAATTCTAACTCACACATTATATGTAAGTATTATATGTGTATAAGCATATAGAATTAGAAAAATGTGTTTTCTCCATGTAAATAGACAACAGATATTTTATTTTTACTACAGGAAAAATCCAAGTGCTACCAAAATTTAATAGATAAATTTAAGTCTAACTCACATATTACATATAAGTATTATATGTACATAAGTATATAGAATAAAAATATCTAACTCACATATTATTTATAAGTATTATATATAAGTATTATATATACATAAGTATATAGAATAAAAAAATGTTTTCTCCACATAAATAGAAAACAAATACTTTATTTTTTACTACCTGCTAAATCCCAGCACTACCAAAATTTCATATATAAATTTAAGTCTCAATTGCATATTATATATAAGTATTATATGTACATAAGTACATAGAATAAAGAAATGTCTAATTCAGAAATAATATTTAAATATTATATGCACATAAGTATATAGAATTTTTAAAAATGTGTTTTCTCCATGTATATAGACAACAGATACTTCATTTTTTTAATATAGGGAAAATCCCAGCACTACCAAAATTTAATAGATAAATTTAATATTTAAGTCTAACTTACATATTATATTTAATTATTATATTTACATAAGTATATAGATTAAAAATGTCTAGCTCACATATAATATTTAAGTATTATATGTACATAAGCATATAGAATAATAAAATGCATTTTCTCCATGTATACAAACAACAGCTACTTTATTTTTACTACAGACAAAATCCCAGCACTACCAACATTTCATATATGAATTTAAGTCTAACTCACATATTACATATAAGTATTATATGTACATAAGTATATAGAATAAAAAATGTCTAACTCACATATTGTATATAAGTATTATATATACATAAGTATATAGAATAAAAAATGTGTTTTCTCCTTGTAAATAGGAAACAAATACTTTATTTTTTACTACCTGCTAAATCCCAGCACTACCAAAATTTCATATATAAATTTAAGTCCAAATTGCATATTATATATAAGTATTATATGTGTATAAGTATATAGAATTTTTAAAAATGTGTTTTCTCCGTGTAAATAGACAACAGATACTTTCTTTTTTTACTACAGGCAAAATCCCAGAGCTACCAAAATTTCTGAGAATCAAAATATTTCTGGAAGAAATAAATCCCCCAGCCTTCAACAAGACACAAACTCCATTAGAAAGAAATCCCATTTATCTTCCAAACATGAATATCCCAATTTCCTTCCTTTCTGCATCACTCCTAAATGCTTTTTGAGCTGATCTCTCTTTTAAACTGAACAGAGTAAGGAGCACATGGGATGGGAGGGCTGGGGGTGAAGAAAGGAGAAGAGAAGGATCCAGGAGAGCTCAGAGCCCTTCCAGAACCTAAAGGGGCTCCAGGAGAGCTGCAGAGGGATTTGGGACAGGGATGGAGGGACAGGAGCCATTAGAAAGAAATCCCGTTTATCTTCCAAACATGAATATCTCCATTTTTTCCCTTTCTGCATGACTCCTAAATGCTTTTTGAGCAGCTGAGATCTCTTTTAAGTTGAACAGGGTAAGGAACACAGGAGAGGCCATGGGCTGGGAGAGCTGGGGGTGAAGAAGGGAGAGGAGAAGGCTCCAGGCAGAGCTCAGAGCCCCTGGCAGGGCCTGAAGGGGCTCCAGGAGAGCTGAGAGGGACTGGGGACAGGGGATGGAGGGACAGGAGCCAGGGAATGGCTCCCCCAGCCTTCAACAAGACACAAACTCCATTAGAAAGAAATCTCATTTATCTTCCAAACATGAATATCTCCATTTTTTCCCTTTCTGCATCACTCGTAAATGCTTTTTGAGCAGCTGATCTCTCTTTGAAGGTGAACAGAGTAAGAAGCACATGAGCTGGGAATGTTCCCCTGGAGAAGGGAAGGCTCCAGGAGAGCTCAGAGCCCTTCCAGGACCTAAAGGGGCTCCAGGAGAGCTGAGAGGGACTGGGGACAAGGGATGGAGGGACAGGAGCCAGGGAATGGCTCCCACTTTGGGTGGGATTTTGGGAAGGAGTTCCTGGACTGAGTTCACTTCCCAGACTCTTCCTTGCTCTGAGAAATGCAGAGATGGAAGAATCTCCCATTGATGGAAATGGAACAGGGTAAAGTCAGCTCAGAGCCACGCTACGAAAATGATCATCCCTGGCAAACTAGGTCACAGGAGTGAGTAGTTTACTAAATATAAACTTTCTTTGTAGTCAGGCAAGCACCGTCAGAGTAATGAGATTTACTCATATTTCACCAAGTGCTCTCTGCACTCAGCCTCATTAAAATAACCACCGAGTGACCACTCAGACGTCCCTCACCTCTCAGGGACACAGCAGCAAACTCAACAAGCTCAAAATTAAAACTAAAAAAAAAAAAGGATGTTGGCTTTTTATAATTTCTAGGTATAAAAAAACTCCCTTTGCATCTCCACTGCTGCTCACCCAAACATCTTCTGTATCTAAAAATACCCTCCCAAAAGTAATTCTCCTCCCCAGAGTAATTCTCCTCCCCAGAGTAATTCTCCTCCCCAGTCACGTGGAGGTGACAGAGCCCTACTCCACTCCCACAAAACCCTGGTGGCACACAGAGTTTTGGTGACCTCCTCAGATCCCTGCTATGCTGGTGACACACTTGGAAGGGAAACACAAAATTCCTGTCAGCTCCAAGAGCCAGGCTTCTCCCAAAAATGTGAAACCCAGAGAAATGAATGGAAGGGTGAGAACACTCCCTTGTTGTTTATTTTTTTTTTGTGTGTTTGAGGAAGAAAAGAGAATAATATTTTTGCAGCCATGCTAGTATCAGTGTGTTTATAACAGGATGTTCTTCCTCTGCTGTTTGGATGGTTCCAAAAATATTCCCCTCTGGTTTGTGGCAGTGGCTGTCACCCTGACAGCGTTTGCTGCCTCCAGGGCAGGCTGTGTCTGTAACAAATCTGCACAGGCAACTGATGCCACACTCCCATTTTGCTAAACTTAGAGCTAAAAACTGAAGGGGATGAATTAAACAACTGTGGAGGCAAAGCTTTCATTCCTGGATGGTTATTTCCTAGCAGGAGATGTGGTTAAAAGCTGCAATGATGGTGCAAGTTGGGCTAAAAGTTCTATTTTTGGTGGGTTTTGAGACAACTGCACACTGGCATTTACTATTATAAAATAATTAATGCTCCTGTGCTTTCCAACACTGGGTACCAGGAACGATGACATGGAATCAAAACCTGAAAAGAGGACACTTCACTGCAGATAAAACACTGACATCTCTTCAGAGACTTCCTTTTCAACAGGAAAAAAAAATGGCAGTGTTGAGCCTCAGTTGTTTGAAGAAATATTCTTCTCCTCCAAAATGAAATTAGAAACATTCAGAAGCCCAAAATGTTGTAAATTTATGAATGTATCAATCCGTGGTTACGCAGCCAAAATAAAAAATGCATCTCTTCAGATACATCTCTTGGTTTATTTTCTGGCTTCTTCCAAGGACAGAAAAGGCAATCAAATGCAACAGAAAAATTGTGTTAATTGGCTGATCTTATGACAATTTCCATTCAACAGTATTTTCCTGTTTTCACTGAATTATAATTATTCAGCACAAAATGCAGAGTTTTACACCACGTTTCAAGCAGTTTCTGCCTGGTTTTGGGCACTGCCATGGCTGGGGCTGCCCCTGCTCTGCTCCCTTGCCTGGAGATTTTAATTTATTTTACTGCTATCAATATTTAAACAATAAATTTTGGTGTCATTGGAAGGGTTTCCATGAAACCACAAATATCTTGTTTATTTTAAAGGAAATAAACCTAAAAGTAATTCTACAAAAGTATTTCTCTGAAATCTGAGAGTAATAATTAATAAGATTCAGGGGTCTTTTCTGCATTTTAATTTCAATATTCAGTAAGAACTGTGTCTAATTTCCCAGAGCAAGAAATGTTTTTTGGTGTGTATTTTAACACCTGCAGTTTTACAAAGGATTTCTCTTTTGATGGAACTCCTGGAAACAAATTAATTCATAAGTGCCTCCAAATCCCCCAAGACTTAACAGAGGAATACTTCTTTATATATCAGGGCATGTTCAGCATCAAACTGAAATCTAGGAAAAGACTTAATGTAAAATTAAAATGTTTTTAATCCATGTATCCCACTTTTCCAGGCCTACATTCACACAGACCTATTACTCCCTTCATTCTCATTTTGTAAGGAACAGCCACTGAATATTGAAGTTTAAAGTCTGGGTCACATTTAATATTTTTTCCTTCTCCATTAACATCAGATTTATAGCAGTGCCATAATCACAGTGCTTTTAAAACAAGCCCGTACACAAATATCAAATTCTGATTGATTAACATCAGAGACAAGGAATATAATCTTCCAAAACTTCATTCCTTCCTTTGGCCAAACTTAGATCAGCTGCTCTTTAGCTGATGATTTAGGAGCATCCACAAATGACATCAGGAGCACTTTAGTTACACCAATCTAATTGAATAAAAAATACCTTGAGAGATGATTGTGTTACTAGCAGAAAGGAATTTATCTCCCTTTTCAGCTGCATGTGCAGCCCATACAGATCAGCCCCTGCAAATCACTCCTGGAAACTTCACAACACTCCTCAAATGCAATCATGGACTTTTTCTTAATAGCAAATTTATTTGAAGCCATGCCCATATTCCTTCCTTGTGAAATAAAGATAAAATCCTATTTCCTCACAGCTCTCTCTGCTGCCTGCTGGAGAAGCAGAGGGTTTAGGCACATTAAAGAAAAAGCCCTAATAGGTTTTTGCCCTTCTTTATTTTTATTAAAATAAGGAAAAACATGATTCTGGTGGACTTCATATTTTCTTTCCCAGCAATCTGTGCTTTCCAAAGCACAACTGCACAAAGCACAAATCCTTGTGGGAAGCCACCAGGATTCCCAGTGGCACCAATCCCTGTTTAAGGCACATTCAAAGCTCTGCCTTTACTCTGCCATTCCTTCTGATATTCCTGCCCTTATCAGTTTTGTCTCCATCATTACTCTTTCCATCTTATCTCTAGCAAAAAGAAAACCCTGCAGGAGAACTCCTGCTCCTCTGGGGGCTCAGAGAGGCACCACCACCACTGAGACATCTCCACAACAGCCCATGGACACTTCAAGCAGCAGCAGAAAACACCACAATTGCTCTTGCCTGCCTGAAATGAGGGCTGGAATTATTTTGGGGGGGAGAAAATGACATTGTTCACTTTTCCAGCTTTTTCCCTGGAGAGCCACAATTGTCACATCCCTGTTTGTGTCACCAGGAGGAACCACCAGGGCTGTGCTGGCTTCACTCCCTCAGGATCCCCATGGATCAGGGCATTTGTCTGATTTTTGCCTCTTCCCAGTTTGCCTCTTTTGTGGAAAAGCTGCTTGGGTGAGTGCTGGGTTATGGAATTAATGGATAACACAGGCTGCTCTCCAAGAAAAGGAAATCTGGAGCGCCTGCATTGCCATAAAACATCCCAGGACAACAAGGAGGTGTTTGAGCCCAAAGATAAATATGTGGTTAAAATTTAAAAGTTTCTTCAAAGTTCTTAATGTTTTAAAATCTTTTAGCTTCTAATGGTTATTTGGGATAGGTAGAAGACTGGAAATGTACATGTAGGAAAAAGAAAAATGCAAAACAAACGACGTCCCCCAAACCTGAACCTATTGGAGATTTTGTAGAATCCATCTAAATCATCCCTCCCAATGAAAACACAGAAAAATCTTTTATCTGCTCCATTTCTTTAGCCCACAGAGACACCACCACAACAAGAGGAGGTGTGGGGAGGGAATAAATGGGCAAGAGGAAGTGGGCAGAACTCTGTCCAACAGTTTGGCTGCTGGAGAAAAAGGCAAATTATCCTTTTCAGGGAGGTGCTGCCAGTTTAACTCCTCATTTGAACCACCAAAGAAATTTTGATCTGCAAGAATTTTGAGATAATACCAAAAGTTTTCAAAGAAAGGCATCAAAAGCTTAGCTAAGGAGTATCCATGTCAAAATAATGATTATTTATTGTTCAAAACTTCCAGCTGTTTAACCCATTTAAAAGTTTAAATTTGGGTGGTTTCTTTGTCACCCATAAATACACACCCTCTTTTTGCTCCTACAGAATGATTCTAATCTCAAATTAATTAATTCCACTGCTGGAATTGTCATCCAGGTCCTGCTCATGGTAAATAAAGCAACAGCATTTACAGGCATTAAAAACAAACTAAAAAAGTAAAACACTCTTATAAAACCTTAACTTCTTCCCATCTTCCTCTCTTTATTTCAACCTCAGCTTAGTTTTTACTCTTATGTTTTAAAATTATCTAAAACTAAATCCTGAACTACCCCAATCTCTCCGTTCCTACAAAGTCCCACTGAAATCAGTGAAGGAAATTCTTCACCACAATAAAGATTTATTCACTATAAATACAATCCTTTACCATGGGGAATTAAACAGCAGAATTCTTTACTCTGGAACATCAATCCTTCCCTGGGAGGGTGGGCAGGGCCTGGCACAGGTGCCCAGAGCAGCATCCCTGCATCCCTGGCAGTGCCCAAGGACAGGCTGGATGGGGTTGGGATAGTGGGAGGTGTCCATAGCATGGGGTGGGATTTATGATCCCTCCCTGTGAGTGGGAATATTTAAAATCAGAGAGTTTTGGGAAAGCTTTAAGAGCTTTAGAGATAGTAGAACTGTGATTAGAGCTAAGTAATAAACATAAGAATTGTTAAAAAAATTGTATAAGAAATAGAAAAGTAAATACAAATAGAAAACTGGTCTGTGTATTAACATTTGTTTAGAATAACTCTAAGTTACAGAAAAGTATATTTGGCAAAATATTAAGAATTTCTAAGCTTAATAATGAAGGTTTGTGTATTGTATTTAAAGGTTTACAAATCCATCATATCTTTTATATTCCTCATTCTCCCACAATTCAATCATTTTAAAATTTTGACTTAAGACCTTAAAACCAGCAAGACTTTTTCAGATAATAACTTGTAATTGCTATCAAACAGAACTTTAAAGGCACTAGACTTTCACAACATTAAAATTGTACAACTGTACAATACTTAATACAAGCAAAAACAGAACTACAAATTAATGGAGGTTTGTGTATTGTATTTTAAGGTTTACAAACCTTTTAAGGCTTACAAATCCATCACATTTTTTCTATTACTCATTCTCCCACAATTCAATCCTTTTGAAATTTTGACTTAAGACCTTAAAACCAGTGAGACTTTTTCAGACAATAACTTGTAATTGCTACCAAACATAACTCGTGCCCTTTAAACTCACTAGACTTTCACAACTTGTTGTAATATAACAATACTTAATACAAGCAAAAACAGAACTATAAGTTAAATAGAACTACTGTCAATGTGCTTTTCCTTTGTGTGATTGGTAAAAACAATTTTAGAGGAAGTTGTAACATTGAGTTCTGTCTGCAGCCTGGGATGTGAGCGCTGGCATCTTCCCATTGTCATAACCACGTCATGAGAGGATACTAAAAAATAAAACAGCTTGAGATGCATTCCTCAGCAGTCCTGACCCATCTGTGATTTGTACACGTCCCCCAGACACCAATACCTGTGGCAGGTCCAACACCCCCAGAGCCCCACTGGCTCAGTGGCATCAGCACAGCAATCCCAGGGATGCTGAGATCCACAGCCATGCCTCAAAAATGTGATGCATTCTTTTGTATACCCAGATGAGATTCTTTTACACTGAGCGGTTAAGCTGAAGGAAAGAAATAGGGAAAAATGAAAAAGCAAACAAAAAAAAAAAAAAAAAAGAAAAAAGAAAAAAGAAAAAAAGAAGGGCCTTTACTTTATCCCAAAAGAGTTTTCTCCTTGCTTTCCTTGGAAGAATCACCTAAAAAGCCATGAGTGCAGCTGAATGCTCTTCCATGACATTTAGTCTTAATCTTCTCTTTCTCCATTTCACTCTTTATTTCCAGCTCTCCAGCCTGAGCATTTCCCTGTTATCTCCCCCTGTTTACAATGTCAGATCCACGGAGGCTGTTAAACCTTGTCCTGCAATTCCCCTCCCCTCCCCTTTCCATGCCATTATTCCTTAAGAGACCAGACAAAGCACATTCAGGTGGCTTTGATAAATAAGGCAAAGCAGCATTTTAGCCCTGAAGTAGGAATCCTAAATCATGTGGCTGGAATCCCTTGGAGTGAGTGTCCAGGCAGACATGGCCATAAGTCATAAACCAGTTACATCCCTTCCAGGGCACTGCACTGAGCTCCTAAAATGGGATATTTGTGTGTCCAGCACTCACCCTGTGATCTATGAGCCTCTGATACTGAAATTGTGAAAAAACCCAGGTATTTCCTGAAATCTCTGATTTTGGTAGCCTGTGAACAGCAAGTAATGAAAGCAGGAATAGACACTGAATAATCAGATATGAAAATATACATTGGAGATCAGCAGGACAAAAATCTCATATCAAAATCCTCTTCACAGAAAGTCTAAAATGTTTTTTGCAGTGTAAAGTTAATATAGAACGATAAGGTTTCATAGGAAATCAACCTAGATAAATGTTTGTATGTTCACAGATAATCCTGCCATCCAAAACCAGTGTGATGGCAGGAAATCCAATGGTCAGATGAAGAAAAAAATAATTAGCACAGAGTTACTTTAAGATTGATCAGAAACTGATCCCAGATTTGTGCTTTTTCACATTGACTCCTGTTCCTGCCCTGCTCCTCACCAGGAGCTGAGCCTTACACCTGATTTCTTGCTGTACTAATATAACCTGAATTAATTTTGCTAACACACCAAGGCCAAAAGGCAGGACAGAGGTGGTGGAGTGGTCCCAGGCCAGAGCGACACCCCTGTGCTGCCCTCCTGCCCCACAGCCTCGTGGCTCCTTTATTCCATGGAAAATCTCATTTCCTATGGGCAGGGATCACAGAATGCACAGCTGGAAAGGAGCTCTGGAGAGCTCCAGCCCAACCTCTTGCTGCAGGGAGGTCCCCCTTGAGCAGGATCTCCAGGCCATTATCAATCCAGTCTCACATTCTACAAAAACACAAATTTTACACCTTCTCCAGAGTTTTTATGTTCCCTGTACCTAACTGGAATCTCATTTTGTCCCATGCCTCTCCCTGAGCACCTCCAGGACACGTCTGTCCCTGCCTTCTCCACACCCTGCAGGAAGAAATGCATTTTGTGATTGCCCCTCCCTGGATGACAAGCAGCTCTGTACCCTGAGTGTCGCCCAACCCACACCTCTCCCTCACATTCATCTTCCTGACAGAAAACGGGCCCCATTTACCATGGAAATGAAACATAAACATGCAGAAAGACTGTCCATGAGGTGAACAGGGGGAGTTTAATAAATCTCCTTAAATCCAATCAACAGCTCCATTTAGACATTTCAACTGCTCCTTCCCCTGCTCACAGCAACTCCACCTTAGCATGCAAACAATTTTCAGTCAAACTGCCAGCTCAGCAGGGGAAGATTTAAATCTGGATTTTCTTGTCCCATAACTTTTCATTTCTTGGTTGTCAAGGCCTGAGATATTCTGAATTGTGCCTACTGTAGGAGCAAGAGATACTGCCAACAAATCTTAATACCTCAGCAAGATTTTCCTTCTTTCTTTTGTAACATAAGGAAATATTTTTCAAAGCGAGTTGAGTCCTTTTAGGCAGCTGAGGTCACAGTGTCAGTTTGTTGTTGAGTCACTGCTTTCTGCTAGGAAAAGGCACAGATTCCATGGATTTCTTAGGAATTCTATCACTTAGTATAAATAATGTTGTAATTTAATCACCATCATCTTTGGATTTATTGTGGTTAGAAGGCAAAGTTGCTTCCTGGGTTAACTTTGTGCTACCTGGACAATTCCCCTTTTCTGCAATATCCATTTATTTTTAAAAGCTTTGATGAGATGGATAATTCCTGGAGTATTTTCTGCAGTTTAACAAGTTTCTAAAGGAAGATTCTATCACAAAGATTCACTGAATTACTCCATAAGAATGGCACTGTTCCTTGCTGAATGGGAATTCCCCGTGGAAAACAAGGGAGTCTAAAATAGCTCCAAGATGGAAATCTCTGCTCTGTCTCCCTGGCTGCTCTCAGCTGCCTCCTTCCACATCCCCAGCATGCACTGAGCCCATTGCAGGCTCCCTGAATAACGCACTCCAGGCTCCCTGAATAACCCGCTCCAGGCTCCTGAATAATGCACTCCAGGCTCCTGAATAACCCGCTCCAGGCTCCCTGAATAACCCGCTCCAGGCTCCTGAATAACCCACTGCAGGCTCCTGAATAACGCACTCCAGGCTCCCTGAATAACCCACCCCAGGCTCCCTGAATAACCCGCTCCAGGCTCCTGAATAACGCACTCCAGGCTCCTGAATAACCCACTGCAGGCTCCTGAATAACGCACTCCAGGCTCCCTGAATAACCCACCCCAGGCTCCCTGAATAACCCGCTCCAGGCTCCTGAATAACCCGCTCCAGGCTCCCTGAATAACCCAGGCTCCTGAATAACCCACTCCAGGCTCCTGAATAACCCGCTCCAGGCTCCTGAATAACCCACCCCAGGCTCCCTGAATAACCTACTCCAGGCTCCTGAATAACCCACTCCAGGCTCCTGAATAACGCACTCCAGGCTCCCTGAATCCCCCCCAGGCTCCCTGAATAACCCAGGCTCCCGAATAACCTACTCCAGGCTCCTGAATAACCCATCCCAGGCTCCCTGAATAATCCACTCCAGGCTCTCTGAACCCTCCCCAAGCTCCTTTCCCAACCTTTCCCCTCAGGTGTCTCCTCAGTGTCTCAAGGACAGCGTCTTCCCCAGAGTGGTTGTGGATTCCCCATTCCTGAAGAGTCCAAGGCTGGGCTGGACAGGGTTTGGAGAACCTGGGATAGTGGAAGGTGCCAGACACAAAGCCAACCATGAGACAGATTTTTATCTTAAAATCTGAAGTCTTATTAATTTATTGTTATGACTTTTTGCCCCCTCACCTCCCTCTTCCAGCTTTGCTCTGCAGCCCCAAATCCATCTCTTTCCTCTGACCAGAGTTTGGGCTCCTGAAATTTCTTCATCCCCCAGACTAAATCACATTAATTCTCCCCTCTGTATTCCCTTCATTAATGTGAGTTCTCCTCATCCCTTATTTTCTTATTTATGTCAATAAAATCTTACAAACTAAAAACACACCTCCCTCATTTTAGCCTGGTAATAATTCCTCCCATGAGGAACCTCCTGACCTCCTGCACCTCCAGCTCTCCTGCCCAAACTGATTTGATCTTCTGGCTTTCATCTTCCCTCACTGATCCAGCTGTGCCAAGGTGGAAAAGCTGAGATGTGCTCCATCCCTACTCCTGCACATTCATTTCCTTCCATGGAACTGTGGGCAAGCTTGGATCAAACAGGCACTGGGCTCTCACTAAAACTGAGCAACAAACAGGACACAATTCGCAAAATTTTATAACTGTATAAGTCTAATGCATAAAAATATTCAACTCAAGTAAAATATTTGTGTGGCAAAACTCTTCTTCTGCAAAGCTTCACTCAAAGCATGATTTGAGATGGAGTCACAATCTTTAACCTCTGTGTATTTGAACCACTAAATTTTAAATTCTGGACTGTGTCCTCAGTTAAACTCCAACAGCCTTTAAGGAGGACAAAAAAAATTCCCAAAGCACAACAGAGAAAAGTCAACATGAAGTTTAGATCCCACAGGGACTATTTTAAACTTAATACTTCCAAGATCCCTCTTTTTGGGGTTTTCTTTGCTGAAGAAGTCACGAACTGCTGCTGCATTTGGGAAAAGAAATTTCCTTTCCATGAGCATTCAAAATCAACATGAGTAGTAAACCTAAGGTAAGGTCTGGTATACACATAAATTAGAGTCCACAAAGTCTAAAGATAACAAAGAAATTATTTGCTACAACTTTTAGGGCAATTATGGGGACTGATAATTACATTATTTACTATTTTGAGTGATTATATATCTTAGAGTTGTCTAAAATATGTGAATATGTATATTGCAAATTTGTGCTTGCAAATAAATGGAAATATAGACAAGAGATATCTATTGGTATATAAAAAATAGGTAAAAAATAACTGAAGTGTTGAAAAAATTGCAAAGTGTGTTCAATGTCAAGGCTTTGGGCTCAAAGTGAGAGGAGGACATTGAATAAATGAGGAAAAAGTTACAAAGAGGCAACAAAAAAGATTATCTAGCAGGGATATTGAGCTGAGAGTAGAAACCCAAATGAGTTACAAGTCTAGACAAAGTAACTATTTAGAGTATTTACAAAAGGTCCAAAGACTAAATGCAGATTCTCTGTAGGTATCTCAAAAATGGGCTTTAAGTAAGGAGAAACTGTAGCAAAGTGAGCAAAGCACTTCCATAAATTGCTGCAAGAACAGGTGAGGCAGGAAAGGGAACACCAGGAAAAAGGCAAACATTCCCTAAATCCTGAGCAATCATTCATGTCATCCATCAGCTGCTAAAAAGCTGCTGCAAACTCAGAACTGTTCTTCAGAAGAGCTAAGGAAATTCCAAACCATGAGCTCCAGAGACAAACAACCACACACGAAGGAGTTTCTTTAGGGAGAACATCAAGAGATGACAACGCCCAACTTCTGCTGCCATTCCAGAGAGTTCCATCCTTGGAGTCACACTCCATGGACATTCCAACAGGAGACACCCAAAAGATGCAGCAGAGCCCCAGGAATGGCTCATGGGACAGGAGGAATTTGATGCTGTGGAGATGCTTCCACTGGGGACCCTCTGATGACACAAACGCACCGGGGCGGCCGCGATCCCACCGGAACCATGGATTCCATGGTTGGGATCCCATGGAGACATCAGGGCTGCCAGAGGGGTTAATGGATCACAGTTCCAACCAGGCTGAGCTCCTCAACAGCTCACCCAGCCCTGCACAAAGGGAACACCCAGCTGGGAATGGCACCTCCAGGAGGACACTGGAGAATCTCACTCATCAGCTGTTCCCACTTCAGCCTTTTCCTGCACCAAACCATCTCAGAATTCCTGAACTGGCCAGCTTGAGAGTCTGCACTTGTTTAGAAAAATAAGAAGATTTTAATTAAAAAAAAAATCAGGATTAATATAGTAATATTCAGCAAATATTCCTTATTTGCTGGTGAGTTTCTGAAGGATCTGTCAGGAATCTCAAATGGCATCATTTAGTTGTGGAGGGATAAATAAAGGAGAGAGAAGGTCAATCTATAGCCAGAGCAGATGGACTTGATTTAAATTGTGCTTCATCTAAATGCAACCTCTCACACCTGAATATACTCATTTGTATCAGCACACTATAGCCCAACAACAAAGATAATGGAATATTGGGAATTACTTTGTGTCTAAAGAGTATTACATTGAAGAATTCAAAAATTGATCTAAAAATGTTTCAGTTGACCAAGAATTCTTGACTTTAGCCAATGAAAATTTTAATGAAATTAACTTCGATTTCTTCTAAGCAAATATTTGAAATCTGGCAATCTATTTGTGATTGGCAAAACCTCGTTTCCATTCTGCAGGAATTCTTTTGAAAAGGTACTGAGAAACAGTGTCAGTTTGCAGGATGCTGCCCTGGACATTCTCTGCTCTGCACCACCACACCTTCAATTCCATGAACACAAAACTCAGTTTAACTTTCAAACACAAATGTTTGGAATACAAAAGTTGGCAGTGAAAGAGTTGGGTTTCCCTGTTTGCTCTGTGAGCTTTGATAATTTTTTAAAGTATGGACAAAGCCATGAGAGCATATTTAGATATCCAATACCTTTTCATAAAATCCCAGAATTATTTGGGTTGGAAAAGAGCTTAAAGATCATCCAGTGCAACCACTGCCACCACTGCCCCATGTCCCCAAGTGCCACATCCACATGGTTTTTAATCTAGGGATGGGGATGGACAACCCCTTCCATGAAGGAATTCTCCTCAATATCCAACCTAAACTTCCCCTGAGCCAGCTCAAGACCATTCCCTCTTGTTCCTTGGAAGGAGAGGCCAACATCCACCTTTTATGAGATTGCTCCAACATCCTCTAACACTGCCACTTTTCAAATGTCATCCCATGTGAGGAGTTAAGGGCACATTGATTTTAGACACCAAACACTGATTCAGATCTATAAAAATGGAAATGTTTATGCAGATGCATCATGTACCATTTATTTTGATATTAAACCATAATTAAAATCATTCAGCTCTATGAACCAGAGGAACCTTCATCAAAATCTCAAAGTTTATTTTTTATCTAGGAAAGGATGAAGCTAAAATTATCCCTCACAACACTATGGGTCAAAACTCAACCACTGTCCAGAACTCCCAGCTCCCAAATGAACAGGATTTTATAGGAGGCAATGGAAGGACACGAGTGGCTCTGCCTTGGAGACGGCTGGATGAAACCCTAGGATTTTAATCACAGATTTTTCTTCTACCACTGAGTGTTTTAATTACTTTTAACAGACAGTTGAGCAGCAGAACTGAGGTGATATCTGTAGGCTAAATCTCTCTTGGCCTGCTCAGTGCTGACTGGGCTGTCTGCCCTGAGCTGGGATGGATCCTCATCCTGTGAAGGTGGATCCCAACAGGTTGGATTAAATCATCAGGGAGTCCTGGAAAATGCCCCATTTCAATTTGCCCAAGCTTGCTGGGGAGAAGCTGGAAGAAGAATTCAAGATAAGAAGGGCCAGTGGCTGCACATCATTTTTTGCACATTATTTCTGCTGCTGTTGCCTTTGGGTTGCAGCAGCACCTTCCCAACAGCCATCCTGGACTCCCTGCTGGACAATGAGGAGGTGAAAACCCAACAACCATCACTCAACCTGTGCTCCACAGCTATGGACCACACCACAGAGATTTACATTTACCATGGGCAAAAATGACAATAAAAACCACCTCAATGCCACTGGGGGGTGTTTTGTTCCTCTCCCTTTAGTTTTTATTTTACTCCATCCTATTGGTTGAAAATTTAAATAAGTTTCAGACCTGAGCTCCATCTCAGACACCTGCAGCAGATCCCTTAAATTGGTATTGGTCCCACAATTGCTGCCTCCATGAAGAGCTGATGGGGTTTTTTAAGGGAATGTTGACTTATCATCTATCCCTTAATTAGAGGAAAAAAAGCTTTCTAAATTCTGAGAGCTGTTCCAATTGTACTCAATCTAAACAGGATCCCATTTCAATTTCCCATACTAAATTCCCACATCCCTTTTAGAGCTGCCCAATTAAAGCTGCACAGAAAGATGAGTGGCCTCAAAATGGAAGGGGGAAAAAAGCCATTTTTAATGATGCTTGATAATCAGTGATAAATAGAACAACAAAAATAACTGTTTGGGCTACACACTTAATTGTGTAACATTTTTTACTACATATTTTACCTGTAATAGTTTGGTTTCTTAAATCAGGAAAAAAAAGGGTTTTTTTCTCAATTCAGTGCTTTTCCTCAATTTCCTCAATTGCTGAACTACAAACACATAGAAGTTCAGGATATTCTTACTTTTTCCTTTTATTTTTTTAAATCCACCACTATATTTATATAATATCCACTATTATATAAAAATATATAATATATATTTTATATATAAATAAATATAAATATAAATATAAAATTATATATATTTATATATATATAATATATAAAACAAGAATGAGCCATCTTAGCCAAAGTCCTGAACGCTAAGTTAGAGAAGAAGTTCGAGCGCTGGGAAATCTTGAATATGGTATTAAAATCTTTAAATATGGCATTACAATCTCTAAATATAACATTAAAATCCTTAAATTTAGCACTAAAATCCTTAAATTCAGCAGTAAAAGTCTTCAAGATGGCACGAAAGGAAGTTGAAATGAGCATTTCTCTGTGTGCTCTAACAGGGCTGCCTGGGCAGGTCAGTCACTTTTAAGGCTCAGCCACGTTTTTCTCCACGGTGCTTCTCAGAGAATTCAGTGAAAGCTGCGTTGTGCATTAATCCCTGAGCTGCCACCAGCTGCCAGCCCCCAGCACCCCCGTCCCCACAAACCATATGGCCCCGAGCAGGCCCTTTCTGCTCACAGCTGCTGCCGCGGCACCAAACGGCCCCCGGGGCTGCCAGCCCGGCCTGGGCTCTGTCACCAGGGCCAGGGGCCACCTGGCATGGCCAGGGGCACACAGGGGGGTGCTGGGCACAGGGGTAGCCCTGCTGGGCTAACAGGTCTCCCCAGGATAGGGGACACAGGGTGCTCATGGGGAGCTCCTCTGCTCTGGAGCTTTGCTGCTGGAGGATGAAGTGGGTTCTCCTGGAAGCTCCCAGCTGAAGCAGCCTGAGCTCTCCTTGGCACCTCCTGTGTCTGTCAGGCCTGGCAAAGGTGTTGGGAAAATCCTCTCAGCTGCAGGTTGGGAAGTGCAGGCAGCTGCTGCTGGGCTGTGCTCCAGCTGAGACAGGAGCAGGGCAGGGACTGTCACTGTCACTGTGTGTGCCCTCAGCTGAGAGCCCACCTGCAGAGCTGCCCCAGCACAGCAGGGACCAGGTGTGATCCCAGGTACAACCACGAGCTCCCAGCTCTGGGGTGTGCTGAGGGACCTGGAGCTGCTGGGGAGAGCCCAGAGGGATCCCTGGAGCTGCTGCAGGGCTGGAGCCCCTCTGGAGCCAGGCTGGGAGAGCTGGGAATGTTCCCTGGAGCAGGGAAGGCTCCAGGCAGAGCTCAGAGCCCCTGGCAGGGCCTGAAGGGGCTCCAGGAGAGCTGAGAGGGGCTGGGGACAAGGGATGGAGGGACAGGAGCCAGAGGGCAGGGATGGGTGGGACATTGGGAATTCCTGGTACAGGTTCCTCCATGGCTGCCCCATCCCTGGAATGTCCAAGGCCAGGCTGGACAGGGCTTGGAACAACCTGGGATATTGGAAATTATCCCTGGAGGGGGCTGGAACAAGATGATCTCTAAGATCCCTTCCAACCCAAGCCATTCCATGATCCTACAGTAATTCTTAGAGTTAGACACTTTGTTCCTTACAAAGTTATGCAGAGCTGGAAGACAAATCTGATCTGTTCATGTCAAACAAGGCACTGCACGTAGCGCTGAGCCTTGTCTTCCTTTCATCTAAAAAAAAAAAAATCCGCCCCAACAAACCCCAAACAAATCATGTTGGAACTTCTCTAATTACAAAATCAAACATGAAATTTCTCCTGTGACATTTTCAATACTTGCAATGATGAACTCCTGTGATACACAGGGAGTATGACAGAAAATCATTCTGCAAGTTCACAAGTGATAAGCTCCCACCCTTTTTGGCACTCTCAGCTCTGATAGCAGTCAATTTTTTCCTCATTATAAATGGGAAAAGTAAAGATATCACGCAAAGGCCACTTAAAAGCAAAACAAAATAAAGGAATGCAAATTTATATTGGTGTTATCCAAGTGCCAAGAAAGCTCCGAGCCTGCTGATCTTCTGTTTATTGCTCGCATGTTCTGCTCTTTGCCTCAGCCGTGTGTCTGCAACACTGAAAACTTCAAAAAGTGTCTTTTAAAAGCTGACTTTGAATCCTTGCGAGCGTGAGTCAGACATCATTTACATGGCTGAAATTTCACCGAGCCGCTTGGAAATTACACCACCACAAACCCTCGTCAGGGAGAGTCGCTCGCAGCCTCTGCCTGTGCTCAGCTCCTGTAATCCCGAGCCCTCTCCCAACAGGAATAAATTTCACATTCTATTCAGGGCTGCCATCAGTCACTCCTGCAGGCACAGATGCGGAGGGTGGGCTCGGGAGGGGAGCGCAGGGGAAGGAAGTGAGAGCGCTGGGAACGCGGCTGAGCCGCGCGCGCCCCGGACCTTTCACCACGGACCATATGCTCCCCTGGCATCCCAGCACGTCCTTAACAAGCACACAACCTTTTCCCACACTCGTTTTGTGCAGCCAGACTGCTCCAAACACACCTCCTCTTTTCAATTAGCCACGCAAACATGGCAGGGAGCTCGCAGAGCCCCGGTGCCTGTTAATGACGCGCCCAGGGAAAGGGGAATGCGAGCTCCAAAGCAGCTCCCACTCCTGCCACAGCCACTCCAACACGGGGCAGCAGCAGTGCTGCCAGCTTTGCACTGGGAATCAGCAAAAATAACTCCACTGAAAGCAATCCAGCCCTGGCACAGCTGCCCAGGGCACTGGTGGAGTTCCCGTCCCTGGTGGGATTAAAAGCCGTGGGGATGCGGCACTGGGTGGCTTTGGCTGGGAATGGTTGGACTCCATGGTCTGAGTCCAGCCTAAATCATCCTGATTCTGTTTTCCAGCCTAAATCATCCTGATTCTGTTTTCCAACCTAAATCATCCTGATTCTGTTTTCCAGCCTAAATCATCCTGATTCTGTTTTCCAGCCTAAATCATCCTGATTCTGTTCTTCTACCATGTTCTTCTTCTTCTTCCCAATGCTGGGAAGGGATGTGCAGGGTTTTCTCTCCCAATCATTCCTCTGAGACTGCAACATTCAGTTGTTGCTCCTCCTGCCCACTGACATCAGGAAGCACCAAAAAGAAAGGAAAAACTGTTTGCAAATAATAAAAAACAAAGAAAGAATGGTTGGACTCGATGATCTGAGTCCAACCTAAATGATCCTGATTCTGTTTTCCAACCCAATTGAACTTGATTCTGTTCTTCTACCATGTTCCTCATCTTCCCAATGCTGGGAAGGGATTTGCAGGGTTTTCTCTCCCAGCCATTCCTCTGAGACTGCAACATTCACTCCTCCTGCCCACTGGCATCAGGAAACACCAAAAAGAAAGGAAAAGATGTTTAAAAATAAAAAACAAAGGAAAAGAATGGTTGGACTCGACGGTCTGAGTCCAGCCTAAATGATCCTGATTCTGTTTTCCAACCTAAATGATCCTGATTCTGTTTTCCAACCTAAATCATCCTGATTCTGTTCTTCTACCATGTTCTTCTTCTTCTTCCCAATGCTGGGAAGGGATGTGCAGGGTTTTCTCTCCCAGTCACTCCTCTGAGACCACAACATTTGCTCCTCATGCCCACTGACATCAGGAAGCACCAAAAAGAAAGGAAAAGCTGTTTGCAAATAAAAAAAACAAAGAGAAAGAATGGTTGGACTCCATGGTCTGGGTCCAGCCTAAATGATCCTGATTCTGTTTTCCAACCTAAATGATCCTGATTCTGTTCTTCTACCATGTTCTTCCTCATCTTCCCAATGCTGGGAAGGGATCTGCAGGGTTATCCCTCCCAGTCGTTCCTCTGAGCCCCCAACATTTGCTCCTCCTGCCCACTGGCATCAGGAAACACCAAAAAGAAAGGAAAAGATGTTTGCAAATAAAAAACAAAGAAAAAGAATGGTTGGACTCGACGGTCTGAGTCCAGCCTAAATGATCCTGATTCTGTTTTCCAACCTAATTGATCCTGATTCTGTCTTCTACCATGCTCCTCATCTTCCCAATGCTGGGAAGGGATGTGCAGGGTTTTCTCTCCCAACCATTCCTCTGAGACTGCAACATTCAGTTGTTGCTCCTCCTGCCCACTGACATCAGGAAGCACCAAAAAGAAAGGAAAAGCTGTTTGCAAATAATAAAAAACAAAGAAAGAATGGTTGGACTCGATGATCTGAGTCCAACCTAAATGATCCTGATTCTGTTTTCCAACCCAATTGAACTTGATTCTGTTCTTCTACCATGTTCCTCATCTTCCCAATGCTGGGAAGGGATCTGCAGGGTTTTCTCTCCCAGTCACTCCTCTGAGACCACAACATTCACTCCTCATGCCCACTGACATCAGGAAACATCAAAAAGAAAGGAAAAGCTGTTTGCAAATAAAAAACAAAGAAAAAGAATGGTTGGACTCGACGGTCTGAGTCCAGCCTAAATGATCCTGATTCTGTTTTCCAACCTAATTGATCCTGATTCTGTCTTCTACCATGCTCCTCATCTTCCCAATGCTGGGAAGGGATGTGCAGGGTTTTCTCTCCCAGTCACTCCTCTGAGACTGCAACATTCACTCCTCCTGCCCACTGGCATCAGGAAACACCAAAAAGTAAGGAAAAGATGTTTGCAAATAAAAAACAAAGGAAAAGAATGGTTGGACTCCATGGTCTGAGTCCAGCCTAAATGATCCTGATTCTGTTTTCCAGCCTAAATGATTCTGATTCTGTTTTCCAGCCTAAATGATCCTGATTCTGTTTTCCAGCCTAAATGATCCTGATTCTGTTCTTCTACCATGTTCTTCCTCATCTTCCCAATGCTGGGAAGGGATCTGCAGGGTTATCCCTCCCAGTCGTTCCTCTGAGCCCCCAACATTTGCTCCTCATGCCCACTGACATCAGGAAGCACCAAAAAGAAAGGAAAAGCTGTTTGCAAATAATCAAAAACAAAAAGAAAGAACTTCCATCCTTCTCCAGAGGCTCCACAACTCTCAAAAAGTCCTGGGGATGTGTCAGGGATCCAGAGCCCTCCAGGTGAGGCACAGGCACTGAGGATTCTGATGACAAATTCTGATTTTTTGTTTTTTGAGAACAGCTGTTCTCACACTAAGATAAGAATGCATCATAGTTACCTGTCCAGAGAGGAAACACAAATATGGGATATTTGTAAAGGATGGGCTGACTCTGAAGATTTGAAGAAGGGGCAGAAAAATATAGGGTTTTTTCCCTTTTAAAGCCCAGCTGTGTTTTATTATCTCCTGTAAGGCAACAATTAGCACAACTCTCAAACCTGGGCAAACTCAACTTCTTCACCTGAGCAGTGTTCACTCTTCTAACAAACTCAAAGTCCACGAAAAAATTACCAATTCTCTGTCCATTGGAAAAGTGAAGGGATATTTGGCCCTTTTTTTTTTTTACAAACCTGGATTTTGAGACTGTTGACTTCCCATTTTCATCTTTTAAACTGAGTTATACATATCTATACTTTCACTCAAAGTATTTTACTTTCACTCAAAGACCAAAATTTAAAAGACATTAAAATAAAAAAATCAGTCTTATTCAGTATCCTGAGCACCAAACAAGTTTTCACTAAAACAATAATTTCTAAAATGCTAAATAATCTTATTTGAGAGTAATTTTTTTCATGCTCTGTTGATACCTGGTATTATTTAGACAGCATAGTGACAACCATGAAAAACATTCTGCTTTCAAAGTCTTTTCCTTAGATTTAGATCCCAGTCATTAAAAATGTCTCCTGAATTGTCCTTCCTTACTCAATTTGTAGCACAAACATGCTAAAGAGCAACAGAAGTTTCCCTTATTATTTTTTGCTGTTAATTCCTCTCATGAGTACAGTGATGTGCATAATGATGATGCTTAATTATTACCAAAATCTTAATTCTCCCTGCCCTTTATCAGGCCAATCTCTGTTTGTAATTTTAGCTCTGACCAAGTAATTTCACATGGTGAATTTAACCATGATTTTAAAAAAACATGAATTTCATCCATGATTTAAAAATATGATGAACCAGAAAGCAGCATGGGTATAATCCTGCTATTCCTGAATCCATTTCAAAATTCCCACTTAATTAATCTACAAGTTCCTATTTATCACCCAGACATGACAAATGGCAACAGGACATGCCTACCACAGAAGGCTCTAAAATCTCTTTTATTTCACTATAATTCAGGGCACAAGTAACATAATCTTATTTTCAGAAACACAGCAGGAACAGATTTCTAATCCCAACTCTGCCACTGACTTGAGCAAGTTATTTAATCTCTCTCTCAGCTGCCACTTGGCAAATGACATATTTTTTCTTTGCCTCTTAAGTACAATGAGGCTACAGCAATAGATACAGCCTTGAATCCATTTAAAGAAAAAAATAAAATAAAAATCAAAGTACCACAAAAGATAAAAACCAAATCAGGTGCTCTGAAGGTATCATAAAATAATTACAGCAAAGAATAACAACCTAAGGATATTCAGAAGTGAAGCTTCCCTTCCTACTCACAGATTTTTCCAAACAGTATAAAAATCGAGATGTTTGTCTTAATGTTCACATTGCCTGAAGGAAAAAAAAGGAAAATCAAACCCAAAAAAACAACCTTACAATTTTTTTTCCTGCTGCTGCTTTGCCATTCAGGGAGGTTGGAGGCAGAAGCAGTGACTCTGTTTGTATTCCTGGAACTCCAGGCTGCTCTGGCACACATTTGAAAGGTTATCTTTAAAACCAAAAGAGTTCAAAATTGATCTTTTCAAGCTCAAATGTACTCCTGCACGGATGGGGCTGATGTTGCACTGTTTAAAAAGAGAGAATGAGCAAGTGCTGGTGTTGAAATTCTGTTCACAGAGCTCTGCCCACTTGTGTCTCCTTCCCTCCTCCCATTTTTTACCTTCCCGTGGCCAAGGCAGCCCTGGCACCACCACAGAACTCAGCCAAGATTATTTTTGTCATGTAAAGTATCATTTACATAATGTCTAATTAAGCACGTGACTCCAGCAAAGAATCCACGTTCCCCCTCTCCAATATTCCACAAAAAAAAGCTCTCCCCAGCACCTCCAGATCATTGAGGAAAACTTACAGTGGATTTATTCCCTGTGACACTGGTAAACAAATTAATGTGGGATTTAATTGCTTTGTCTCCTCAGCTCGGGCTTGCTTTTAGCAATATTTATCTGGAATTATTATCTACAAAGAAAATAGATTGTAATTGAGCTTCTAAAACTGATGGTGGTTTGAAGTTGACAACTGTCACCATTATTAATCTGAATTTCACTTCAGGGGAGAAGAATGCTTGATTAAGTATTTCTGCAAGGAAGGCTGCTTTTCTGCTGTCTCATGTTTCCTGCAGTATTGTACTCACATGCAGGGTTTTTTTTTTTCTTCCCAGAGTTATTTATTTATTTATTGCATTTGTATAAACCACTCTGTTTCTTTCTCCCAAAGCAGACCAGAAATCCATCTTTAAGCAACCTTTTTTATCCCCTAGTGAAACATAAAATAATCAAATCTCTGCAACACCTGATCCATAACCAGCACCGAGAAACAAACAAAACAACTCGAGTAAAAAAATTTCCTTAATCATGATTATACAATTCCTACTGCCTCAGCACTATTAGCAGAGACCATTAAAAAAGCCTAAATACAAATATTAGTGTATAAAATAGCAATAACCCATCTGGCTTGCATTAGCTAAAGCAAAGTTTGGATGGTGGAGAGCTGAAAAATGATGACAACATGAGCTATGCATTCCTGAAAGACCTATACATTTCCCAAATTCCTGTTTGATTACAGCATCTCTCACAGCTCCAGGAATTCCACACACAAAAACCCCTCTTCAGGTAGAAACCACCACTCTGACACTGCCTCTCTGAAGCAGCTTCAGCAGGATAAAAATAAATAAATTTGCATATTTAAAACTGAAGATACAAATAAGGAACCAATGTCCCAGCCAGGACAGAATTAACTTTTAAATTCTGATTTTTACCTGAAGGCCTTTTCCCTTCCTATTTTGAGATTTACAGCAATAAAATGCATTGAAATCTAGAAGTGAAAGTTTCTTTTCTTTAAGGAGAAGCACCCATGCAGGCTGGAGGATGGGAAAGGAAGTAGGCAAACAGAAAGATGTTTGGATATTTGCCAGTGTGAATGTGAATGACTTCAGTAAACCTCGGTTATTTTGGACAAGAAATGTTTTCTCTTTTTAGGACATCATGACCATAGGCTGGAATTGCTGTGGATTAGACACGTGGGCATGAGAAATTGCTTGGGAATTGCAGTGGGGAGAGCCAGGCAGGGATGTGAGGGGCTGGCCATGGCAAAGAGCCCAGCTCAGGCTCTCACACACTCACCTGTGCTCAGGTAATGGCACCAGGACATGCTGAAATTCAATATTTGATGAACACAGGCATGCACGCTCGTTTTCCAGTTCCTAAACCCAGGAAGTGCTGCCTGTCAGGAGCAGGCACAGCAATAAATCCCTCATGTGTTACCAAAAGTGCCAAAGAGCCCTCAGCACTGGGTCCCTCATGAGTTACCAAAACTGCCAAAGAGCCCTCAGCACTGGGTCCCTCATGAGTTACCAAAAGTGCCAAAGAGCCCTCAACACTGGGTCCCTCATGAGTTACCAACACAGCCACAGAGCCCTCAACACTGAACCCCCCTGTGCTGTCCCTGCTCTGGGGTGGCTGGGGAAGGAAAGAGGGACAGGGCAGGGAATTCTCTGTTCAAGGCTGGGCCCAGGCTGCAGCTGTGAGGGACGGACAGACAGACACAGACAGACATGACCCAGATTCCTTGTCCCCAGCCTGGCAGAGCGAGTGGCTCCAGCGTGTCCCAGCCTGTCCCTCCCTGTGCCTCGGCTGCTCCAGGCACACTGCAGCAACCCCAGGGACTGCAGGAACCCAGCTGAGGTGAATTGTGGCCATTTCCAGGCCAGCACTCCTTGCACAGCCACCTGAGCACTGACATGAAGAGATCTGGCTCCTGAAGGCTCATGGCAGAGTCCTCTCCTTCCATCTCCTCTGGAGACCCGGCTCTGCTCTCCATAAAAAGCACAAAGTCACTGGCAGCTTCTTCATTTGCTTCTTCCTTCTTCTTCTCTCTCATCTTCTTCTTCTTTCCATTTTCTTCTTCTTCTTCTTTCTCCTTCTTTCTCATTTTCTTCTTATTTTCATTTTCTTCTTCTTCTCATGGCAGAGCTCCTCTCTTCCCATTTCCTTTAGAGACCCGGCTCTGCTCTCCATGAAAAGGCACAAAGTCACTGGCAGCTTTTTCTTCTTCTTCTTTCTTCTTCTTTCTCATTTTCATTTTCTTCTTCTTCTCATTTTCTTCTTCTCAAGGCAGAGCTCTTCTCCTTCCATCTCCTTTGGGGGCCTGGCTCTGCTCTCCATGAAAAAGCACAAAGTCACTGGCGGCTTCTTCATTTGCCTCTTCTTCTTTTTTCTTCTTCTTTCCTTCTTCTTTCTTCTTCTTTCCTTCTTCTTTCTTCTTCTTTTCTTCTTCTTTCTCATTTTCTTCTTCTTTTCTTCTTTTCATTTTCTCCTTCTTCTCAAGACAGAGCTCCTCTCTTCCCATTTCCTTTGGAGGCCTGGCTCTGCTCTCCATAAAAAGCACAAAGTCACTGGCAGCTTCTTCATTTCCTTCTTTTTTCTCCTTCTTTCTAATTTTCTTCTTCTTCTCATTTTCTTCTTCTTCTCAAGGCAGAGCTCCTCTCTTCCCATTTCCTTTGGAGGCCTGGCTCTGCTCCCCATGGAAAAGCACAAACTGACTGGCAGCTTCTTCATTTCCTTCTTCTCTCCCATCCCCAGCAATGATCCCACACCTAAGTGCTTTTTCCCACTGAAGGATTGTGTCCTTAAAAATGCCAAAATGCTGAAGCCCTTTCTTATTAAAGTTCCTGGGCCAGAAAAGGCAAGGAGAGGGGAAGATAAGGAAGGATGAAACATTCTTCACCATGTAGAGTTTGGGAAGTTTATATGGGAAAACTGAAAATGCAAACTTCACTGCTCCTAAAGACATCACTGGGACAAAGCTCTCCCAGTTTATTTGTTCTGTCATTTTAATGTGAAAAACCCCACAATGAGCCCCTGTGTCCATCAGATTCATCAGTGCAGAGCCAAGAGCATCCTGCTCAGGGATTCTGCACCTCCACCTCAGCTGCACTGACTCCAGCCTGTACCCAGTGGCACTTTTCCAGCTTCCAAAGGCACTACAACACGATACCAACCACCCCTTTTAGTTCTTTAATTAATGGTATGGTGATGGTTTCAGATCAGACACACCAGGAATTAAAAAGCAGCTGCCACACCTTGAGTTTCAGAAAAGGTTCTGGCACAAAGCTTCTCTGGGTTTACAAACTCAGCTTCCTGACACACCTGCAGTGTCTGTTTCCTTCCCAATTTGTTGGAGGGTTGTGAGAAATTCTCATTTCTGTGTTACAGAGCACTGAACACACAACTGGTGACTGAAAAGTCTTGGATCTAAATGGATCTTGCCAGGAATTATTGATTTGTGACTGGAGGTGTTCACAGGGGAGGTTCTACACCAACCTCAAAATATCTGTGTCATTCTTGCACCTGGGCTTTGCTGGCCAAGGGAGGGAGGAGGAGGCTGCACCCCAGCCCTGGGACACCTGCACAGGTAAGGGCAGGACCCTGGGCAGCACCAGGGTGTAAAAAGCCAGGGAACTGGGTTGGAAGTTGGGCTCTGGGTTGGAAGGGTCATTAAAGCCATCCTGATCCACCCCCTGCCATGGGCAGGGACATTTCCACTGCCCCAGGGTGCTCCAGCCTTGGGCACTGCCAGGGACCCAGGGGCAGCCACAGCAAATCTGGGAATTCCCAGTTCCCAATGTCCCATCCATCCCTGCCCTCTGGCTCCTGTCCCTCCATCCCTTGTCCCCAGTCCCTCTCAGCTCTCCTGGAGCCCCTTCAGGCCCTGCCAGGGGCTCTGAGCTCTGCCTGGAGCCTTCCCTGCTCCAGGGAACATTCCCAGCTCTCCCAGCCTGGCTCCAGAGGGGCTCCAGCCCTGCAGCAGCTCCAGGGATCCCTCTGGGCTCTCCCCAGCAGCTCCAGGTCCCTCAGCACACCCCAGAGCTGGGAGCTCGTGGTTGTACCTGGGATCACACCTGGTCCCTGCTGTGCTGGGGCAGCTCTGCAGGTGGGCTCTCAGCTGAGGGCACACACAGTGACAGTGACAGTCCCTGCCCTGCTCCTGTCTCAGCTGGAGCACAGCCCAGCAGCAGCTGCCTGCACTTCCCAACCTGCAGCTGAGAGGATTTTCCCAACACCTTTGCCAGGCCTGACAGACACAGGAGGTGCCAAGGAGAGCTCAGGCTGCTTCAGCTGGGAGCTTCCAGGAGAACCCACTTCATCCTTCACCAGCAACACCAAAAACTTGTAACAGGTACAGAACTTCAGACACAACCAGTCCTGCAGAGCTTCTTAAAGGGAGGAACACAAATCTCTATCCTGGGCAATAAATGCCACTGCAGGCTGGAGGATTTCCACTCTGCTTCTCTGTGGCTTTTAATTCAAGTTCTAAACTAAAGTCAGCTTTTTGTTCTCTTCTGTACTTTCTTAGAACAGGCAACAACAACTTTGTACCCTTACAATCCCCACACAACTATTCTGCTGTATCTGAACAGAGCTACCCTTGGCAGGAATTTTTAATCTGTGGGTGGACACCCAGCCATCATTCTGCACACACATCCTGGTTTCAGAGAACTTTTCCCTTAGGTTTCTTTTGCAGTGAAAAGCTTTGGGTTTTAGAAGGAAGAAAAAAAAATTCCAAATTGAGACAAGCTACTTAAATGCCAGCAAAACTTCCTGTACTGGGGAGAAAAAGGCAGAGATGAATAATCTGTCTGTAAATAATCCACACATGAAATAGAAAACGTGATACTATCACTCATTCCTTGACTGGGACAAATGGGAAATGCTTTCCAGCTCCACCCCAGCAGTCCAGGAGATGTTTTGGGTGGCCCAAGGTCTGTTTTCCTGGACTCACACTTCCACAGCACCTCCTTGCAGCCCAGAGCAGCCTTTAATGAGCTGCTCATCACTGCTGAACCCACGTGCATCACGTGAGCCCTCATTCTGCACTTGCTGCTGAGCAGAGCAGCCTCTAAAGGAGGGCACTTCACAAAAAGCACAAATTATTTATGAGTATGGATCCTGTGACTTTGGCAGAACACAACTGAACGGTGAAATATTCCTAAATGATACTCTGAAATGCTCCAGAGAGAATTCAGACACATCCACTGCCCCTCCTCCCCAGTGTCCAAAACAGCTGGAAAAAAATCACCACTTTTTAGCAGCACATTTCTGTTTTCTCTGGAGGAAGGGAAAAGATGAGCATTATTTCTCCAAAACCCCCTTCACAGATGAACCCAAACTTAAATAGCAAAGTGGCAAAGTGGCACATTGCTGCCTGCCAAGCTTTAATGCAACATTTTACATCCAGTTTTGCACAACTTCTGAGCAAACCCCCAAAGCAGTGACATTTCTCCCCAAGTGATGGATTCCTGCACTCTGGATTTCACAGGTTATGAAGAGCCAGCATGGCAGGAGCAGGGAGCCTGCACACCAAACCCTGTCACAGTTTGCTGCAGGAAGCACTTCCAAGGATTACTGGAGCTTCCTTGCAAGCAGTGCTCCCCTTCCCAGAGAGGCAGAGCCAGCTCCAGGCGCTGCAGCCACTGCCCTCGAGCTCCTGCACCCAGCTCAGCCCCAGGAGCACTGAGCTTCAGCCAGAAGTGGAGCTTGCACAGTTTGGTTGGCAGCTGATGGCTTTTGCTAATTCATGTAAATGGTGCTAACCTGATCCATGGCTCACAGCTGCATTCCCTTTTGGAATATGGCAGGAGTTTCACTCCCAGATGGCTCACCCCAGAGCTGGTACCATCAAAAGGTGAGGTAAAGTTGTGTACAACAAACAGGTGGTTTGGATTAATGATTTTTGCACAACTGGGGGTGTTGTGTGTGGAATTTGATATGTCAGAGCACTACAATGGCCAGGATGTTCCAGCTTTTCTCTCTGCTCAGTATTCCCTGAACCTTCTAATGCTAAAGCTGGCACTGCTCAAAGGAGCATTTTCAGCACTTTGCACCATCTATAACCATCACCATAACGTGCCCAAGGATAATAAGGGTAAAGACAAGTCTATGGCTTTGGGAGAAACATCAAAAATATGAATTTTTTACTGAAAACACAGCTAGAGGCTGATCAAACCCCTCAACACCACCAGAAACGTTTCTGGAAGCTGGAGAGCCTCTTTTGCAGGGAGAAATGAAAAGTGGCTGCTCCTCCTCTTCCCATTTCTACTATGAGGAGCTGGAAAGGTTCCTCCTGGATTTCTAAACATTGCCCTGGTGATCAGACTCTGCATGATGGGTTGTGAGCAGCACAGGATGATTTCAGACTGCAACAGCACAGGGCAAGTCCCAGCACTCCTCAGAGCCTCCCTCAGGTCATCACCCGTGGGGACACAGCCCAAGAGTCACTGAGCCTGGAACACAACCAGAAGAGAAGCAGCCAGAGCTGCTGTAAACTCGATTATGATGTGGCAAAATAGGAGAAGGGACTTCCAGTTTATAAACCATAACATTGCACTTCTGAGGAAACAAGCTGGATGTCCAAAGCATTCATAAAACCAACAGTAAAACTATGCTCCTGATCTTTAACAACTAAAATGGACTCCCAGCAGAGCAAATAACAAATATCTACCTACCAGTGGGGTTTAGGAAGTTTGCATTTATTAAAACCCCCTAGAAAACAAACCCCCAAAATGCCCAACCCCCAAACTCGACGTACAGGTCTGGCAGGTATGACAGCATATTTGTGTGAACTGCCAGCTCTGTAACCCTGCCATGCTGTAACTCAATAGTGCCAGGCACTCTCTGGTGGCCCTTTAAAGCACGATGACCCTGAGCCACTTGTGTTTGTGCTCCTCACCAGCTCTGGAGCTTCTGCTGGCAAAGGCCTGTCCCAGCCCAGCATCCTGCTAAACTTTTGTTGGTGTCTCTGGGGTTCAGTGGAATTCCTGAGCAGAGTCGTTTCCTATCCCTTTGTAATCCCCCATAAACAGCTCAATCATTAACAGCATTAACAACCTGTGCACCACACAACAAACCCTTTATGGCCTCCTCTGCTCTGCCCTGCTGCTCGGCCCTTTTCACCTTTTCTGCTTCTCTCCCCAATTCTTCTTTCACTTGGGGGTGGGGAAGAACTGGAGTATTTTTCAGTTAGGAGATAAAAAGAACAAAAAAACAAAAAAAAACCCACCTCAAAGAAAAGAAGCCCCAGTCCCTTTGTTGTGCTCAGACTGATATTTTGTAAATTCAGTCTGCTCTCCCATATTCATTCTGGTCTTAGAATCCAAAATGGTTAGAGATAAATGTTTCTTCACAGGATGCTCCCAACCCCCTACCAAATATTAGATATCACTTACTTAAAAATAGAAACTGAGGTCTAAATTGGTAAATTATATCATTGATCCAGGCCCTTTTATCTGTGCAAGGAAAGCTGTAGAATATATGAATTTAGTGGAAGTCTCAGTGCATGAAGTGACTATTCTGGACCCTTAGCAGAAGGTGTCCAAGGGTACAATTTTACATCAATTTTTCTTGTTTTAACTATGAACTCATCAGTGGACAAGAAACCAGAATGTTATCCCATGTACTTCTGCTTTGTTTCATGATTTGTCATTCATTTCTGTTTTAATGCAATGTCATTTTAAGTTTTGGAAGAAGAATCAGGGAAGGGCACCCATCTCATCTCATTATTGAAGGGTATCAGGGTTTCTAACAGCAACATATAAAAAATAAACTTACAGGTCACATCCTTGCCACCACACTGGGTTTGCTCCTTCTAGATCTTCACACAAAGCAAGAGCATGGCCCTAAACCACCTGGACTGACCCCATCCCATCAGAAAAGCATCCATGTCCACAGCATCTTCAGATTCATTTAAAAATGTCAACAATTACGTGTCCATGACTAAGCCAGGGAAGCCCATTCTCTCCAAAGGCAGCTTTCCCTCAAGATGCAATTGTTCTGCTCATCATTTCTCAGCCAACTGCTCAATAAGCTGCATATTGAATGTGAGATGTCTAATGAGCGTCTCCATGACTGCAGAAATGACAACTTCCCAAAACAGAAGGTCTGATTCCCAAATGCTGCAGTCTGGAGAGCATTCACCTGCTGTCAGCTGCTGAACATTCCTCATGGCCCTGCCTAGACACAGGACAGGTGGGATTCTCCAGTCAGTCCCGTGTAGGACCATACAAACATTTCTCCAGGATTTTCCCTCTCTGATTTCCCCTCCCTACCAGTGAGTATCAAGCACCAGGCAGGCCAATCCCCCAAAAGCAGCAGCAATTTTCTGTAGAATGACACTGCAGTGAGGGCTGAGCTGCTGATCCCTGCCAGTCTCCCACAAGTCCCAACTGGCAGGGACACGACAGCTCCTGCTCTGAGAGCTCCATGGCTCACCTGGCCCCACCTGCCACCCACGCCCCGCTGGCTCCAGAGGCTGTGCCAGCTCCAGGGATGGCAGCACAGCCCCTGGATCCTGCTGCAGGGAATGCTGCTGGGCTCTGGGCACACAGCTGGCTCAGGGGCTCCCTGAGCTCACCCCAAACACACAACTCAGCTGGCACAAAGGGCAGAGCTGGCAGAGCGTGGCACGGACCCCGGGGCCAAGGGACCCCAAAATAATCCCATTAATCCTGCCTGGGTCCTTAGCACAGGGGCAGCTCCCAACAAAACTTTCATGGGTGTCCATGGAGAGCAGGGTGGGGTGGAAACCCTTCCCTGGGGATGGATGTCCATGGAGAGTGGATGGAATGGAAACCCTCCCCTGGGGATGGATGGATGGCCATGGAGAGCAGGGTGGGATGGAAACCCTTCCCTGGGGATGGATGGATGTCCATGGAGAGCAGGATGGGATGGAAACCCTCCCCTGGGGATGTCCATGGAGAGTGGATGGGATGGAAACCCTTCCCTGGGGATGGATGGATGTCCATGGAGAGCAGGGTGGGGTGGAAACCCTCCCATGGAGATGTCCATGGAGAGCAGGATGGGATGGAAACCCTTCCCTGTGGATGTCCATGGAGAAGAGGGCAGGATGGAAACCCTCCCTCTCCAAAACCCAAGCCATGTGCTAAATCTTAACTTACTCCAATTTATCTGCTGTGTTGCCATCATTTTTCCTTAATGTTACATTCATTCTAAACAAAATACCAATTCTATCAAGATGCCTACTTCAACACACTGAAATTCCATTTTAACCTGCGTGCTCCAAACTCTCTCACACTGCAGCTCAAGGCCTGCAGAGTAAAAGGGGATCTAAAGCAAAGCCAGGTTAAATATCTCAATTTCCTTCTTGCTGGAAGTTCAGCATCCCCTTCCCAGCCTGCCCTCCTTCACCTGCTGGAGATAATCCCTGCCAGGCTTCCCAAGTGCTGACACAGGAACCTCTGTGAGCACACTCAACTGCTTCCTTTTCTCCTTGAAAAGATTTAATAACCTACAACTTTCCTCCCTGCCCTACTTGGAGTCCAGCCTTTGCTTCCCCCTCGTATCGAATCTGCTAAAATAAAATTTTATAGAGTGTCAATTCAACAAAGGCAAAACTATAAAGTCTGTTCTGACAGCTTCCTTTCTCCAAAAAATTTAATCAAAAAAAGGAAAAAAAAAAAATCCTTTGGCCTTGAGAAGATGAATTGAATAGCCTTAGGTATTCTATAGCTGTATTTATGAAAAGCTTTTGGACACTAAAAGTCTCTACAGAAATGGGGAAAGTGTTTTGCTCAGGTCATAAAACTTCTTTTTTTTCATTGCACAGAGAAAAATATACTGTGAAACATCCACTATGAAACATCAGCTGACCTGTGGGAGAGGCACCAGCCCACAGGGACAACAACCCCCAAACCCCACAAAACACACAGCAAAAGTCACTGCTCCCCTAAACATGAAGAGATTTCTCTGCAGAAATATACAGTGCTCTGCCCAGACATTAATTACAACTTTTTGTACCCAAACATTTAACAATATTTTACTATTATTATAAAATTATTATGATGAACTTATTATGAAATTAATTTTATGAAATTATTATTATTATTATTATTATTATTATTATTATTATTATTATTATTATTATTATTATTATTATTATTATTATTATTATTATGTACCCACATATTTAATATTATTTATGGCAGCACCAAATCACACGAAAATAATACAACAAAATATTTCAAATGAAAAAAAGTATCATTTTTCTACATAAAAATGGAAAATAAAGTAAAAATCATGTAAAAGTAATGCAAACCTCCCTGGCTATGAATGAAAACAAAAGCAGCACTTTGAAACACTGAATAACTCCATGAATTTCCCATTTAATATTATTGTATGCTGGAATGTTGCAGGAATTTTTTTATTTTCTTCACTTTTATCCAAAACATTTTAGTTTGAATTTAAAATTTTGTGTTTTAGAGTAGTGAGAAGAACTTGTTAACGAGCAAGATTCTGAGGGATTCATGCAGAACAGGTAATTTCACTTGAACCAAGCCCCTCCAGTCTGTCTGATGTCAAAGGCTCAATTGACTTGTGTGTTACTATATAAAAACCTAAATAAAACCCCAAATCCCCTCAAATCTGGTTTAAAAATTATAACAAATATTACCATATTTTTCATCAGACAGTGAATCATGGGGAAATGCAGAAGGAACTCATTGCTGGTTTGCAGATCATTTCATTTCAGTTGGTTGAACAAATCCCTTTTCCTTGCTTGTGACAGAACTAGAGGAGAATATTTATTTGAAATGTACAGCTGTGGTAATTTAGAGAAAAGCACAGTATTTTGGGACAGGTTTGGGTTTTGGATTTGTTTTCAGGTAGAACAGGAAAAAAACATTAAAATTCAGTTAATTTTTAGTAAGCTCCAGCTAACCAGAAGCTAACATAGATTAGTATCAGTACTTTCAGTTTACATTATCCAATAGAAATTAAATTCAGAAATCAAGTTTCTGCACTGATAACAGGTCTGCTCATCCTAAATAACCACTTTTATTTTTTTATTCTTTATGGAAATATGTCAAATTATCCCCCTGTATAAAGTCCAATATAATTTTTACAGAAGACAGTGACAAAAATTAAAATCCCACATTGTTCCTGATATTTTCTACATTACAGTAATATCAAGGCTCTGGTTATGACTGGCAAATGCACAAAAAACCAGTGTCCAATAGAGAGACACAAAATCCTTCAGTCACTCCTTGAGTTCAAAGGGATCAGAGAATAATTCTTAGAATGCAGATTGTTTCATGTTTACAAAATCAACACATCTGGCTCCTTCTTCTGCTGAGGTTCCTCCAAAAACTGAGTTCCTGTTTTTATTGAAATATTTAAGCACTGGAAAGAAACTGAGTTATTCAAGAGAAACCCCCTTTCCTCACTAAGCTGCACTGAATTTATTTCATTAAAGCCCTGCTTCAACTCATTATCTCAAAGCAGAAAATGCTAAATCATATTAGAGCTCCTGTTCAACAAAAGAAGAAACTTTTCTGGCTGCATTTAAAGGAAAAATGTTTGTCCCTGTATTTTTAAATTCAGAAATATTTCTTCCAAAAAAGAGAAAGATACGAGAAATTTAAAGACTAATTTTTGTATTTGTTAAAACAAATACAGAAATAAATTCAGAAATATTTCTTCCAAAAAAGAGGAAGATACAAGAAATTTAAAGACTAATTTTTGTATTTGTTAGAACAAATACAGAAATAAATTCAGAAATATTTCTTCCAAAAAAAGAGGAAGATACGAGAAATTTAAAGACCAATTTTTGTATTTGTTAAAACAAATACAGAAATAAATTCAGAAATATTTCTTCCAAAAAAGAGGAAGACACAATAAATTTAAAGACTAATTTATGTATTTGTTAAAACAAATACAGAAATAAATTCAGAAATATTTCTTCCAAAAAGAGGAAGATACAAAAATTAGTCTTAAAATTTCTTGTATTTGTTAGAATTATAGTTTTTTTTTGGTGGGATAAATTCCTAAGCCTTAAAACTCCACAGATAAGAGTTAAAATAAAGAAGTTCAATTCTCTACCAGAATGCATTTGCTCAAGTGTAAAGCTAACAAATGCTAAAATTTTTGGCAACACGTCTGCATTTCTGAATCATTAGGTAGTCAAACTATTTTTTGATTTTGCTTGCATGATGTTGGATTAGAATAATCCATACAAATCAGAGGTTTTCCCTGCTAGGAATAGTGAGTTTGGTGGCAAAAGGAGGCCCAGACAGGCAGGGAGGCTCTGACAGACCCAGCAGAGCTGCCTTGGATGGGCAGCACTGGATCAGGATTGTTTACTCAGGGGACGAGCAAGGAGAATAAAGTCAAAGTAAACACAACACAGGCAAGGCATGCACAGCATTCCAGGCACCCTCTCCACTCTGGGATGCTTCCCTAGGAAAACTCAGCCATGGATGGGCTGGAGCAGAGCAGAAGCACAGGGGGATAAAGGAGAGCCCAGCTCCAGGCATGGGCTGCACTGCTGGAGGCTTCCCTCCTGCAACCCAACAGCCAGGCCAGCGTCCTCCAAGGGCTGAGAGCATTTCTGGGACACTGGTGCAGCTCCTGGTGATGGTTCAGGTTTGGCTTTCATGTTTTTCAGATTGTGTGCTGCTTCAGTGTCTAAGTCTAGGCTTCATATTAGGGCTCTGTGCACAGAGCAGGGAGGCAAAACAATTCCTGCTCCAGCTGGGCACCAAGGACAAATGACCCAAATCTCAGCCCAGGAGCACAAACCCCGTGGGCTGGAGAGAGAAAAACAAGCAGGGTGGGACTGCAGGGGCTCAAGCTGGAATGGGACAATGAACTGCAAGGTGCAAATGGAGCAGAACTGATCCCAGGGACAGACCCCGGCAGCGCTCGTGCATTTTGGGGCCATTTTGGTTCATCCTGGGTGCAGCCCTGGCTGGGCTCTGGTGGATCCATGGAGGCTCTGGATAAATCCCTGCTTTATTCTTTAGCTCTGTCCAGTCCCTGTTCCAGGTCAGCCTCCACAAGGCATCACTGGTGTGAGAGCAGCCAGGCCTGCTCAGCAGCAACTCCCAGCTCTTCCAAGTTGAGGCAGCAGCAGTGGCAATATTATGGAATTATTTATACACTCACAGGCCTGTTTACTTCCCTTTTCAAATCATTCTGAGGCTGCTGGATGTAAAGGCTGTGATTAAGCAGCACTTTCTGGTTGATACTGTGTGAAAATATTCTTGATACTTGTGGCTTCAGCCAGGCTGCCAGGTGGGGTTTTCCACCAAGAATCACCAGCTCCCCTTCCCACCCTATGGTGGATCCCGGGGCTGGAGCCAGGCTGGGAGAGCTGGGGGAGCTCACCTGGAGAGGAGAAGGATCCAGGGAGGATCCAGGAGACCTTTCCAGGGCCTGAAGGGGCTCCAGGAGAGCTGAGAGGGACTGGGGACAAGGGATGGAGGGACAGGAGCCAGGGAAGGGCTCCCAGTGCCAGAGGGCAGGGATGGGTGGGACACTGGGAATTCCCAGAGCAGCTGTGGCTGCCCCTGGATCCCTGGGAGAGTCCAAGGCCAGGCTGGATGACCCAACCATGGAATGGGGTGGGATGGGATGAGCTTTAAGCTCCCTTCCAACCCAAACCACTCCATGCTTCTCTGACCTGCTCCCCTCTGTCAAGACAAACAATTCTCACACCCCCACAGCCCCTGCTCCCCACATTCCCCTAATTCTCCTTACAGCCTGACTAACTCTGCCCCAAACTCCAGCTGTGCCTCATCCCCTTCCCTCCCTGTGCCACCCACATCCCCTCACAGCTCCTGACCACCAACCCCTGCCCAGGCTCTGCCTGTTCCGAGCGTTTCCCCGCTCGCTTCCTTCCTCCTGCAGCAGCTTTCAGTCCCAGCCCTGCTCCTTTTTGGGGGGCCAAGCCCTGCTCCCCAGCCCCAAAGCCACAGAGAGCAGCAGCAAGGCTTTTTATCCACAGGCTGCACCTTGCAGCTCCACGGAACTCCCCCTTCCCCTGAGGCAGCCTCACCATCCTGTGCACAAAAATCACAATATTTCAGCATAGTGGAGGCACTCCCTGAAGTGTGATGGGGTTTTTGTGGGGTGATAAACTCGCTGCCCCAAAAACACACAGACCATTCCCAAGGCAACTCAGAGTTAGTAACTTGTCAGGAATGTCTATTGGGGCACAATAAAGTAGGTGAGTAAAGCAGGAGTAAACAACAGCAGAGTCTGTGCAAATTGAGGACAGAATAATTACGGATTACACTGGGCAGGATTAATTCAGAGATTAAAAAACCAGTAATTATTTGGGAATTTCTGATGAACATCCAGGTCCACAGAACCTAATCCCAAAATCCCACCTGCCTGTGAAGCCCTCTGGAGCACAGGACAACCAACTCCCAACACTGGGACAGGCAATAAAACCTCTATAAAGAACTTTCCTTCAAGACAACAACTGGAGATGCCTTAAAATGTCCTCAATTTAATGTTCACCATCAGCAACAATTCAGTTTACATTCACCACCATTGTACTGAACATTTCCTACATTACAAATGCCTTTGACTATTATCTACCAAAGCACAAACTAAAAAAGTATTTCATTTTTTCTGTAATTGCACAGAAACATTCCAGACTCACATACACCATTACTAAGTATTATAATTATTTGCAATAATTAGCAAAAGTTAAATATTAACAGTTTTTTACTGTTTTTTGGAATGTAATAACATTAAAAATGAGAATAATCTACTTCAAACTGTTGATCTATGGGATAAATCTCTCTCAGGTTGTTGCATCTGTAACATCCAAAAAAAACCTGAATAAAGTTAAACTTAGTTTTATTTAGCATAGATCAATACTTGGAGAAAGTATTGATCAATTCTTTTTGATTTTTTTCTTTGAAAATTAAAAAACTGTAACAACAGGCTCTGCAAAGTTCAGATATTCCTCCTCTGACAAAGCAACAGTTATTAGTCTGATAATTATTATTTAAGAAAAGGGATGTTGCTCTTACACATGGGAATATTTTTACTGCCATGTAAGTTCCTTTAACATAAAAATGAAAATTTCAAATATTGTGTTGATTTTCTGTTTACTTTAAGTTCCAGGGACATGCTCCTCAATTCTGCAGATTCTCAATGCTGCAGATCCTTAGCAGGACTCTTCCATCAAAGGAGCTGAGTTACAGAAGATGATTAAGGACTGATCCATAACTGTGAAGTTTTTAGGGAAAGCAGCACAGGGAAAAGCCCCGGAACCCCCAGAGCTCTGGAAGGTGATCCCCCAGGAACCCACAGGGCAGCTGATGAAGGAGCTGCCCAACTTTGGGGGGAGCATTACTTTGTTACAAGTTTTGTTCCCCAATATCTTTGTGAAGTTACAACTCATAAAAATTCAGATTTAGGGCTAAAATGATAAACATTTTAGCAGTGAAAACAGAATAGACATTATTATTATTTTTTTTTCCTTGAAGATTTCATATCTACATATTTCCTAGTAGAGTCTCAAGAGTAGAAACATTGGATAGATATTTCCAAAAATTAAAAATCACCCACACCATAATTTTATATCCAACATAATGCCTGAATTAACACATTTATCAAAGAAAAGTGGGCTACAACAGCTCCAAGATGCCCTGAGAGTAACCCAAGTTCCAGCAGAGCCCCAGCAGCACTGGCAGGCTCCAGCCAGGGCACCCTGCACAGATGGACAAGTCATTTTTAGAAATGAATCACGCTGCAAACGATTGCACTAATTTTAAACCAGAGGTGAGGAACCAATAGCCTCCAGCCCAGATATGGTTTGCTTCAGCTGGCCCACAGACACAGCCCTGCTTTATTACTTAATAACACCCAGGCAGCTCCAAGGGAGCCACGTGGCTTTTAAAGGCTCCAAAACTCACAGGTTTGTAAGGACATGGTCCTTAAACTCCAACATCAGTCCCAAATTTCAGGGATTACATGGAATGTTTGGGTTTAGTTTTTGTTCATTTTATTGTCTGTTCTGGCTACCCTGAGCAGGTGGGATTTCCCAGCCTCAGTGATTAAATCATCTTAGCAGGGAAAAGCCAACAGTGCTTTGAGTTTGGACAACTCAAGGGTTGTGCTAAAGGATTTTGGTACCTGCTCTGCTATTTAGGACAAATTTCCACTGAAAACCTTGAAGAGCTACAATCCCAAACCCAGATGCCAGTGTGTCCAGTTTGAACCTGAAAGGAAGCAGTGGCAGGAATTTCTGGGGGCAATCAGAGGCCAGGACTTGGCTGTGATCCCCTCTGCAGCTCTGGCCAGGCTGATCTGAGGCCACACAAGGTTCAGCTCTCACTGGGGCTCTGATTCCATCAGCACCAACAAAACCTTCCACAGGCCCTTCCACAGGCCCTTCCACAGGCCCTCCCATAAACCCTTCCACAAACCCTCCCACAGACCCTCCCACAGACCCTTCCATGAACCCTTCCATGAACCCTTCCACAGGCCCTTCCACAGGCCCTCCCATAAACCCTTCCACAAACCCTCCCACAGAACCTTCCCCAAACCCTTCAACAGGGCCTCCCACAGGGCCTTCCCCAAACCCTTCCACAGGCCCTCTCACAAACCCTTCCACAGGCCCTTCCACAGGCCCTCTCACAAACCCTTCCCCAAACCCTTCCCCAGACCCTTCCACAGACCCTCCCACAGACCCTTCCCCAAACCCTCCCACAGGCCCTCTCACAAACCCTTCCCCAAACCCTTCCACAGACCCTTCCACAGACCCTCCCACAGACCCTTCCCCAAACCCTCCCACAGACCCTTCCCCAGACCCTTCCCCTGCCTCCAGCTCCCCAACCCAGCAATTCACTCCCCTGGGACAAAATCCAGAGGAAAAGTCATTTTAAACAGCACCTCCAAAAACCAAACCTTTCCTAGCATAGCACAAATGGGGAAAATTCATATTTTCTGAGCTTTCAAAGGGAGCTGCTCCTTGAGAAACATGGCATGAGCCTTCCAGAAACAAGTCAAAAGCCAGCAAACTTTCCAATATTTGCCATTGCAGGCAGGCACGCTCAGGAACAAAAAGACAACAGCACATTGCATCACCAACACATGCACCTCTGAAACCTGATCCAAGCCTCCTCCCCAGAAAGATTACCAGGGAACAACGCATCCCTCTCCTGCCCCCAGCCCCTAAAAGACAAAAGGAAGTTCTGTTCTAAAAAAACCAGCTCACTACAGATTCCTGACTACTTTGTTTCTTCAATCAATGATCTCATTTGTTCACTTTTGCAGTGTTTTCTTCCAAAAATAGCAGATACTAAAAAAATTCTTCTTATCTACAGTTTGGATGAGAGGATCCAGCACAATATTTTTTGTGCTTCTCTTCTACACGCAGTTAAAGCAAATGAAATTTATCTCCTTAAATTGACAGTGTGCTTATATAAAAAAATTAAATAGATGCATAAAGCTTCATTGCATCAGTCTTAAAAATAAAAAAAAAAAATTAAATTAAATTAACTAGATTAGGGACAAACACAACCAAAACTATAAGGCTGTGTTTATTATTTTCATTATTTCATGTGTTTTGGTTCGACTGGAGCTGCAGAGTCAGTCTTGCCAAAATATGTGAAATTTGTAGTCATTATGGTGGGCCTAGTCACATATATATATATGTATATATATATGTATATATATATATATATATATATATATAAAATAGATATGATATATAAATATATATAGTATATAATATATATCATATATATAATAGATATATATAAAATATATAGAGATATCTATATAAATATATATAGTATATAATATATATAATATATAAAATATATATAACACATATATAATATATATAATAGATCTATAATATATATAGATATCTATATAAATATATATAGCATATAATATATATAGTATATAATATATATATAATATAAAATATATATAATACATATATAATATATATAAAATATATATAGATATCTCTATAAATATATACCTAGATATCTATATAAATATATACAGATATATATAGATATACATGAGGTAGACAGGTAAAAGCCTCAAGGATGAAGACAAACCCAAACATTTCACAGATTTTGATCAAGCCTTTAATTTGTCACAACAAATAATCCTAAATAACATGTTGGCAATGATCTACCAGAGCTTAAAACCAAGTCTAAAACCGTCCAAGTGAAATTGAATTTCCATGTTTTCCACCATCAGGCAGCATGAATGGAAAATTGTGCCTATCTGTATTTGTGATATGCAGGCCCAGGTTGGAGCTGGCCAGATTTTCTCCTAACTTAGGCTGTGTTTGTTGCCTTTGGCAGGGGGTACAAGGCAACATTATCTCGTGCCTTCCTTGATCCAAACGTTGGGAATATCAGCATTTGATCCAGCAGGATTTGTTGTGCAAACAATTGACAACTGTTCTGCTTCCCTCACTTGGGAATTTTCCTGAGCGAGGCCACGCCACTGATGCTGCAAAGCAAGGGCCCTCATATTTCACATGCTATTTACATTTCAGATTGCTCACACACCAAAATAATTCTGCATTTAATGCCACTGAAAATGTAGACTAAGCAAAAATTATGACAATTTTTTTTTTCAATTTTACCTCATAGCAAAGTAATGAATTAATATATTGCTTCTATGAGTTCTGGTTATCAGATATTGTGGCAGGATAAGAATTTTTTAAATATTGCTAGCTTGGTTTAAAACATTTTCTGGAAAATAAAAATATATAAAATAAACAGCACATTGAATTTAACCAGAGTAATAAATGAAGGAATAAAGGTTTGCTTAGAAACATAAAAAAGAATTTTCAAGCACTTTGCCACTTTATTTTAAAGCACATTTAAAGCTCCCGAAACAGAATATTTCAGAAAAAAACCCCTCAAACAAACAAGGAATGGATCTTGGGCATCTCCAGCTCCACCAACAATGGAGGCCAGAGCAGGATTTGTCCCTCAGTGACTCCCAAGGGAAGGATTTTGGGGCTGGGAACACCTGTCAGGCTGCACACAAACCCAGCTGACCAACTCATTTCACAGAGCTCTATGAATAGCCATGGCAGGGCCCTCAGTGATCCCTGCTGCCAGCCTGCAGCTCAGGGCCCACACTGCACCCCAAAGTTCCAATCAGTGATTTTACTACTTCTTGTAGATGCTCATTTATATATTTACCTATTTGTGTATGCAGCTAAACACATTTGCATGTGTACTCATACACTTTTGAACATTGCAGTCCAAGTGATTTTGACAAATTTCACCTTGATTTAAAAATAGTACCAAGTCTGAACTCCTTTCTAGACGATTCATCAAGAAACAGAAATTGCTATAATAAAGAACTTGGAATTCAAAAGAGGGGAAGAGTCAGCACTTCTCAATTTCTTAACTGCTGCTTTTTGTTTTATTCCCTCTTCGTTTAGCTGCAGATACACAGAGAAAAATGAAAGCATCCTGAAAGCTATTTCCAATGCTCTTCCAAAATTTCATCCCTAATACCAGCCCTGGTTCCTGTGCAGGCCCATTTGAAACTGATTGAGCAGAATTATTGCACCTAATAGTTCCAAAAATAAACACAAAGAAAAACCAATGAGAGCCTGTGGTTTCCAACGTCCAAGCAACTCTTTAAAAGAATAAGCAGGTCCTTAATGACATAAGAGCATTAAAAAGGAAATAAATGTATCCTGTATCTTTTTATTTTTGAAATCAGTGGTAATTCTGATTTCACTGGGACAGAACAAGAACCAAGCAAAACCAAACCGTGAGACAACGCAACAAGGCTGAAAGGACAAACAGAATTCCCCACTCACCCAAAGTTCTGACAGCATTTTTGCAAAGGGAGCTCAGCCACTCTCAAACTGAGTGTCCCTGGCCATGAACAGCTGAGCCTCAACTGCTTTGTGCTCGTGGCCCCTTAAGCCCATGGAGAGACCCTGGGGCAGGAGTGGGGCTCCAGATGGGCACAGGGGCTCCCACAGGGAGCACCCACAGGGAGCACCCACGGGGAGCACTGCCTGCTCAGCCACAAACCCATGGGGGGCTCACAGACTCTATTCCAGACACTCATCTTCCACAGAGAAGGAACAACCATGAGGAGCAGCAGGAAAAAAACATATAAATCCACTGACAAAACAAATGAAATGACCCAGCTGAATCCCAAGGTATTCCATCCTGGAGAGGACTGTGGTGATGCCAGATCTCCTGTGCTTTGGAACAAGGAGAAACACTGATTCCTGCACAGCTCAACAACGAAAGGACAGCAAGAAAAGTTCAATTATTGAAGGTATTGCATCATAAAGATTCTCCTCAAACATCCGCCTCCCTAATCCAAACAGAGACCAACTCATCTGTCCACAGAGGAAGGAAGGGATGGCAGAAACTCCACAGAAACATGATTGAAGTCAGGCCTAAACAGCATCTCCATGCTCAGCACAGCCATGGCAGCTCCTCGCTAACTCCAGAAGCCACCGACCCAGAGTACAGCAAAATAATTATTAATTCTGTCCCCAAAAACAAAGAACTGCAAAATCCACACCAAGTTTTCCTAGAAGCAACCAGCACCTGTAAATATCTCAATAACAGCAGCAAAAAGAGCTTAGGAACCCAACTAAAAGGAAACTGTGTTGCCTTTCAGTTACAGCTGCTGATAATTCACAATCTTTCCTAGCACAGGTTGAAAGGTTCAATTCCTTCAGCTCTGGGGAGGTTGTGACAGCAGCCAGGAGGCCCAAATTAGCCTGAGACCCCTTTGTGCCAAACCTGCAGAAATGCAGGAATTGCCACCCAGAATCCTTCAGAGGGCCCTTCCCACCCCAATCCCACCAATCCCACAGCTCTCCCTCCAGCACAGACCTGGCTGCAGCACTGGAGGCCTATGGAAATGAAGGTTTATCAGGTATTTTATCTCTAAGATTTAAAGCAAGAAAAAACCCTGACTTACTCTGCCCAGCTTCAGAATCCTGTTCAATTTCACTGTGTGACCATATTAAACCAAACCATAGGTACTTTAAAGCCCAAAACACAAGGAGATGGTGAAATCCCTGTAATAATTACTGTATCACACCACTGGAGGATGTGGAAGTTGGGGACAGAGCTGCAGCTCTACAGACACGGGGAATGTAATCCTGCAGCCACTGTAGGCTTCCATGAACAGAGCAAAGCAGATCAATGGGATCTCAGGCTGAGAAAAGCAGCAGTGTCATGAAATAAAATAATGAAATTATGTCCTTCCCTCCTGGACAGGCTTTTGCTGTCCACCTCCCACCTGTAGTATGTATGTTTAAATCATGGGTGTTTATACACAGATCTGGTAATTTTGGGGATTGACACCGTTGAGGTTTTGTCCCCACACGTTTAAACCCAAAGTTCTTACAAGCAAAAAGAAAACTAACAGCAAACTATGAGAAAGAGCTACAGTTATGGCTGCTGCCTCCAATTCTCCATCACAACACTGTCCAGCATCAATCCCAGCTCTGGTCTTCTCCTGTTCCTTCCACCCCATCAAATTACAGATCTCTCAAACTCATCCCAGCCCGACCCCAAAACTGCTGCTTCCCACCAGACACGTGGGTACAAAGCAGGAATGGGAGACAGCCCAGCATGCCAGGAGAGCTCTTTCTTGTGGGCATCCTTCAGTGACACACACTCTGTGCTCACCATTTAACTGGGGCGCCCCTCTGGAACACACACCCACGGCCTACTCCGTGGTTCTGCACCCAGCGCTTAATAAACCAAAAATAATAAACCCAGAATAAACCAAAGCGCTCCAACCGTCTTTTGGAAATTACAGAGGACATAATTAAGCTCCAGAAATAAGCAGACAACACCAATTCCAATATAAACATCCTACTTTGTGTAGGGGACTGTCTCATCTCAACTTGGTGTTAATGCCCCAACCCTTACTTCTGGATCCCTGCAAACGTCTAGGAGGTTTCTCCCAACATTTCCTCGAGTCCACAGTTTAGTTTGACATTTAAAGCCATTACATTTTAACCTATTTCAGACGTTTGAACACCCAAGTTTCCCTGGAACTAGCAGCAAACATGGTCAGGCCAGTCCACCAGCAGCACCTGACCAAGACGGTGAGCGGGGATGGAGACACTTGGCCTTCCCAGCAGAAACCATGGAAAAACACATCCCGACATGTACATCCCAACAAACCATTGCCCAAATATAGCCGGGCACCACCGATAAACCAGGGGCTGCCACCAAAGCACATCCCAACCCGCAGACACCAAGTCCAGCTCCTGGACTGTCTATCCCCTGGAAGTTCAGCTCGGGAAAGGGTCTTTGTACAAGTGGTCTTTGTACCTTCACCACCGCAGGGGTTTAATAACTCAAACAATAAGTCAAACAACGGCCTGGAACCTGGGGGGCAACGCCGGGGCTCCCTGATATCCCGGGAAAACAACACTTGGGGCACTCGGCCGGGGCTCGGCACCCACCGCAGCACCCCGAACTTTGCCCGGCGCCCCCGCCGCCGTCACCCGCCTCCCCTCCCGCTCCGGAGGGGCCCAAAGGAGCATCCCCGGAGCATCCCCCGACAACAAAGCTGGGGCGGGGGGCGCCGGGAAGGGGCCCGGAGTGACAGGCGGTGCCCCCCCCGGGTAAACAGGGGGTAAACACGGGGTAAACAAACAGCCCCCCCCGCCCCGCCGCTCCCCCCCGCACTCACCTCAGGGCCCCCGGGCGCAGGGAGGAAGGCGGAGACGCACACAAAGGGTAATAAAGGGGGAGGAGGAGGAGGGAGCGGCGCTCCGCGGGGCCGCCCCCGAGGGACGGGGGGGGGTCTCGGTGTGTTTGGGGGGGATGTGGAAGAAACTCCCCGGCGGGGCTGCGGGGGGGGCAGCGACTCGGGGCCCCCCGCCCCCGCCTCGGCGCGGCGCTGCTTCGTGTCCCTTCAGCGGCGCGAACAACCGGCCGTCCCGCCGCCGCCCCCCCCCCGCGCTCCTCCTCATCGCCGCCGCCGCTGTCGGGAAGGAGGAGGAGGAGGAGGAGGAGAAGGAGGAGGAGGAGGAGGAGGAAGAGGAGGGGAGGCAGCAGCGGCGGCCGCCACCGCGCATGCGCCCCGGGGGAGCTCGGGAGGCCGCGGGGAGGAAGGGGGGGGGGAAACGGGGGGGGGGGGGGGGGGGGGGGAGACGACGACTTCCCACAGCGCCGCGCGCGCCGCTCCCGGAAACGGATCCGGGACAGGGAGGAAGGAAGTGGATGAGGGGGAGGAAGAAGGGGGGGAAATGGACGGGGAGGAAGTGACGGGAGAGGAGCGGAGGGGAGGGGAAGGGGCGGGGAGGGGAGCGGGGAGCGCGCGGTGACGTGAGGGGGCGGTGCGCGCGGGGGCCGGTGGGAGCGGGTGCGCGCGCGCGCGCGCGGGGCGGGTTCCGCCCTCAGGTGTGGGAGGAGAGGGCGGGAAAGCGGCGTGGGGGCAGCGCGGGCAGGTGAGGGGGGCGGGCAGCGGGAGAGCCAGTGTCTGTGTCTGCCTCAGCCTCCGCCGGGAGGGACGTGCCCAGCTGCGGAGGATGCGCCCTCCTCCCCGCCCTTCATCTGCCCGGGCTCCGGCGTCTCTGAGGGAGCCGCGGATGCAGCCTGTGAGGAGGGTAACGGGGGAGCGGTTCCTGAGGGGAGGAATGGCTGCTGGGAGGGGGCTCGGGTGCCGTGAGGGGTGAGGTGAGGGCTGAGGGGAGCGTGCGAGCGGCGGTGGCCGCCCTCAGGTGATGGAGAAGAGGCGGGAAACGTCGTGAGGGGAGGTGGCGGGCCGGACAATACCCCAGGACCCGCCAAGCCCTGTAGGGCCCCCATTCATTTCCTTCGGGAACCTCTCAAGGTCCTCCCAAAATCTGCTCTCAGCGTCCCCACAGCCCCTCATGGACATTCCCAAGCTCTTTGTGGCCGCTCCATTCCCTCGTCGGGGTCGTCACCGACTCTTCCAGCCCCGAAAAATCAACACCACCACCTTCCCCATTCCCACAAATCCCTCCCCGAATGGACACACCCCCTCCCGACCCCCTTTTCAGAGCATTCCCAGACCCTCCTAGCCCCTATAAATTCCTCACCCCAAATCCCTCAGGACCATCCCCAAACCCTTCCCAGGACTATTCCTAAATCCCCCTCAAGACCTGTAATTGCCCCCCCAAATCCCCCTGAGAGCCTCCCTCAGGCCCACTTGAATCTCCCTCAGAACCCACTCAATCTTCTCAGTCATGATCACCCCCAAGGTCCCCAGTCCCTAAAGGTTTCCACTCAAACCCCTCTGGATCTACCCAAATCTCTTCAGAAACCCCCCCCAAATCCCCTTAGGACCCCTTCAGAGCCAGCTTGTCCAGAGAGATGCTGTGGTTATTGTTATAAACAAGGAGGGCCAGTTATTCCTGTAAAAACTTAATTCCTGTCTTAATTGTCTGCTTGTAGCTTGTTGCAGCTGCAGAAACATAAGGGCATATTTTTAAACTCTCTAAAGCATCCTAAAGGCAGTGCTGTTTAGGGGAAGGGTGTAAACATTAATGTTATCAGGAATAAATTTTAAATTACTTCAGTGTTTTGCCTTTTTCCCTAGGAAGATAGACTTCTACATCTTTATTAGTTAAGAACAGATGTTCATTGCAGTCCTTAAAAATGACCAACATCCAAGTACAGTTTCTGGCTGGGATTGTTTGGAAAGCAATGCTATTTAATAAAATGTTTATTTCCTCCAAAGATGAAACCTTCTGCAATGAGCAAGCGAAAGCTGAGGGAGAGCAGTGGAGAAAGTGCTGAGTGCATTTCCCAGGTCAGTTACACCTTTATTATTATATTCTTTTCAACTTATGGAACTTTTTCACCCTTTTTATTCATGTCATTGTATTTTTTTTCCTAGACCAGTTAGACAGACTTGTACAGATCCTGGATACAATTGTCAGGGCACTAAATGGTTTTTGTATCTCTGTTTCTTTCAGCTTGCCACCTGTTGCTTGCTTCAAGTGCTACAATAATAATGTAGTAAAAAATTTAAAGGATGGTCTTGTGCTTTTGCAGCTGTTTGTGGGACCAGAATTGCACAAATCTATTTTTATTCATTTAGGTTTTTTAATCTCTTAGTTTGGAGGGTGAATCAGAACCCAGGTGACTTTTTTTAGCAGCAGGACAGCAGCTGCCAAATCAGCTTGTAGTTTATTTGGTTTTTTTAAACCTTTATTTCTTAGTTTGTTTGGTATTTTTAAACCTTTATTCTCCTGTTTTCCCAAAGTTGCTGGTTAAAAACTGTAACACATCTTGCAAGGAGTTATCCCTGGATCAGTGATTTCTTATGTATTTTAATTGCTTTTTCTCCTTTTTATGATATTTATACCATATTCTGCCTCCTGCAACTTTATTCTTATTTTAAGTCCTTGATAACGATAAAAATTTTAGTATTATAGAATATTATAACACCACAGAAGTGCCTAATTTACTGTTATTTTATTGCTGTAGTGACATTATTGTAAATTCTGCTGTTTTCCTGTGCTGTGTTACCTCCCTAGGTGCAGAAAATCCTTCGGGAAAGGTTCTGTCACCACTGTGCTGCTGGGAAACTGTTTGGGATGGAGCAGCAGTACAGGTGAGGGAGCAGCTCCAGGATTCAGGGATTTCTGATTTACCTGCACCAGTGAAACACTGATGAATCAGAATTTTCTGCCTCTCTGCTTTACCAAATGATGCAGGTTTAAATGACTTCCAGCCCAGGGCTTCTAACAATTATTTACCTCAGAGTTTGGCAGTTTTTATTCAGCTGTTCCCTTCTGTTTTAGTCAGGCTCTGAGTTTTGGATTTCTTGTCCTTATTTCACATCTCTCATTCATGAAGCACTTTTCTTTTTGATACTCTCAGTGCATGTTCTAATACTTTGTGTAATGGCCTGGCAAAGCAAGAAGTTAAATTCTCTTGCTGTGATACTTCATTTTTACTGCAGATTTTCTCCTGTTTGTTGGTGAACTGTGTTAGAAGTAAATCTTAACATTTCTGTGCCAACATTGTGTTTGCTGAAGCAGAAATCCATATTTAAACCTACCTCTGGAGCCATCCAGGGGGGGAATTTAGGGTCAGGAAGAAGAGATTTAGTGGGACAATAACACTGTCCCAGTACTGATCATTTTACAGATGTAGGTCAGATTCTGCAGATAACAAGCATGTATTTTAAGAATTTGTTTAAAACAATTAATTTTTCCAAGGCTGACTTTATGTAAGTGGAATCACCTGATGTGAGCACAAGTTTTCATTACAAGAGGAACAAAACCATTTATGAAAACAGTGTGCTGTACCTGCAGAGCTCACACAGGAACAAGCCTCTCCTGCTTCTACTGGAATTCTGAAAAGCAATTTCCAGGCTGTGTCCTGCTTAGTGTGCCCCTGGCAGTGAATTCTCCTGCAGGGAAAGCACAGTGAGCTCCCCAGCTCTGCTTTGCCCTTCCCAGGATGTGCCAGGGCTCGTGGCTGGGGCTGGCTCTCCAGCAGGAACCAAACCCAGATGTGCTGGCTGACTCCCTCACCCCCTCAGAAGCAACAGCAGCGTGTCAGTGTCCCATGTTCCAAAAGCACATTGTTGATGTGGAATGTTGGGAATTCTTGGGGTGTGAGCATTTCCCAGCGTTTGGGAATTGCAGGTGTCATGGGCTGCTGTGAACGCTGTAAGTGTGGTTTGAGGTGCTGAGTCTGTCTGCAGGTCATTCACAGCTGGGGAGGAACAGTGGGAGCACAGAAAGCAATCTATTTCCTAAAGAAAGAAATAATTATTGAGGCCTGTCCTTGAGAATTGCAGAGCTTTATGAATTAGTGATACTCTCAACTTCAGCATGTTTTAATATTTTAAAGTATTTTAAGAGCTCTGATCACCGAGCCCTTTGTACTTTATTGTATTACATTTTGCATGGCCTGAGTGTTGGCTCTCAGAGCAAGCTGAACTGGATTGAATTTTAATTTTTGAGTTTTCCCTGGGCTTGGGGGATGCTGTCAGCTTCCAGCCTGTTTCTGTTTCCTGCACAGACATTTGCTGGAGCTGCTGAGAAGAACCACGGTGCACGGGGAGAGCAATTCGGCGCTGGTGATCGGCCCCCGCGGCTCCGGGAAATCCGCGGTACGAGCAGCCCCTGCAGCTCCCCGTGGGCCCAGCACAGCCTTTGCAGAGAAACTCAAAACATCCCAGGGCTTTCTGTGGGAATTCTCTTCAGGAACAGCACGGAGAAATCTGCTCCTAACACTTGTCTTTGCAATTAAAGCCATGTGCTGATTACTCTTTAATTAACCTAGTTTTGGGCCCTCACTGTAAAAATGACAAAAAGGCATCCAAAAGGAGTAGTCTGAGGGGTGGGCTTCTCCATTGGTGTGTGTGCAGGGAATGGTCAGGAATGTTGTTACCTGCCATGGAGCAGAATAGTTTTTGGTGGTTATGGTTTATAAGTGTAGGTTTTGTATTTTAAGGGAATTCCCCTTAGTGAAGCACATGAAGAGATGACCTCTAAATTGAATGTTCAATACTTCAACATTATTCAGACACTCAAGTCTTTAATATTTACTGTAAAAGATGTGATGAAAAATTTGTGGTCCTTTCAGACAGAATATAATGTAGCAAAATCACCTATGCAGAATGAATTGCTTCCTTTTTATATATCAGTTGTAAGGTGCTGGAGTAAAGAAAATCATGTGTGTGTATATTTATATATTTATATATATTTATATATATTTATATATATTTATATATATTTTTATATATTTATATATATTTATATATATTTATATATATTTATATATATTTATATATATTTATATATATTTATATATTTATACTTGCACACAGGTGGGAGCTACAAATCCTCTTCTGAAGAAGCCAAAGCAAATAGTAGCTTTTTTTTATTTTTAAATGTAACATTTCCACTAATTACAGATATTTTAATACAAGTTTTTACTAGTAACAAGTTTTTGATGGACACCAAATTTGGGGGTTTTATAAGCAGCAGTTGGTGCAATCATGTGCAGTTTTAATTCTGTCTTCCAGAAGAAAAGAATAAGCAGAGTTTCTTTTAACATCTAAAGCAGAGTTTCTTTCTACAGCATCCAAAGAAGCCATGAAGCTGAATTTGGCACCAGCTCAAGAGTCAAATTCTCTCACATCTCAAATTCATAAAGCTTTTTGATTAAGGCAAAAGCCCCAGATATTAGCCCAAAATAAGTGACTGAAATAGCAGAGTTATTTTCCCTTCCCTCCCAGTTCAGCAGAATGAGCAAATGCAATGCCACAGTCATGGCTGGTGAATGCAAAGTTGTCATTTTAGGGATTTAGTCTGGAAATTACTCAAACATGTTCCCTTACACACTGTTTCCTGTCCTGTAATATCTGTAATTACACGTTCCTTGCTGATAAAAAATGAATCTTCTCACAGAAATTCTGTATTGTTTCTTTCCTAGTTATTAAATCATGTTTTAAAAGACCTCAGGGAAATGGAACAAGTGAGAGAGAACCTCTTGGAAGTCCATCTGAATGGTAAGTAAAACATCATTGATCCAGGGTTCTGTTATATTCACTTCTGTATTTTGTATGATCTGAGTGAAATTCTTGCTTTCAGCAATTCAGTCCAGCCTAAATCATGGACATGTTTGTCTCTGAGCCCCAAAGTGCCTCTCTTTGTATTTGTTACATAAAGGGAACTTCTGTGCTCTTAGTGACAGAATCAATCCCTTGTCAGGTGCAGAAACCCCATCCAGTCTGACTTTTGAAAATGCAGAAAGCTCTGCAAGGCTGGCAAGGCAGAGAAGCTGCTGTTCAGTTTCTAGTGGGGGTGAGGGACAGCTGCCAGTTCTCAATGAAGAATCCTTTTCTTTCTTGCAGGGCTTCTGCAGACCAATGATAACGTGGCCCTGAAGGAGATCACCAGGCAGCTGCAGCTGGAAAATGTGGTTGGGGACAAAGTTTTTGTGAGTGACTTCCCTGACCCTCCAAAGCCTGTCCTGGGACACTGGGGCTGTGTGGGATGGGGCTTGCAGGGCCTGCTAGGGCTCCCTTTGCTGATGGAGCACTATTAAAGCAAAATTATCCTTTTTTAAAAACCCACCAACTTGTGCCTTACAGGAGGGAAAAAGGGAAATGTGTCTTAACAAGCCCCAGAAAAACAAACTCCAGTATTCCAAAGTTATTCCAAAGTATTAAATATTTATAGTATTCCTTAAGTATTAATTATTAATAGTATTCCGAACTTAAGTATTCTAAAGTATTTATAGTATTCCTTAAGTATTAATTATTAATAGTATTCCAAACTTAAGTATTCCAAAGTTTTTCCAAAGTATTTCTAGTATTCCTTAATTGTTTATTATTAATACTATTCTTTAAGTATTCCAAAGTTATTCCAAAATATTAACTATTTATAGTATTCCTTAAGTATTTCTTATTAATAGTATTCCAAACTGAAGTATTCCAAAGGAACTTTGTTCAGAGACGTGGGGAATTTGGAAATGTTGTTTTTAACATTTCAAATCAAAGAATTCAACCAAAAATCAGGATCTTTAATAGATTATCAACCCTTTTTTGGTCTATCCAAAAAGGAAGTCTATCCAGGCTTCCTAGAGCTCTCATTTTCCATGGAATTTCTATTAAAATATTCAATTTCTATTAAAATTTAAAAATGTCTATTAAAATATTCAATATTAGACTGTGGTTCACTCTTTAGGGGGGCTCCTGAATTTCTTGCTTGGCAGTTGGCAAGGACAGAGTTGTACAAACTGATTTACATGGGTACTGAGGACAGTCCTAAAGAGAGTGACCAAAGTGCTTGAAAATGAATTTCCCTCATTTTCTGTAACTCACATCCAGAGGTTAAATTGGCTTTTCTGCCCCTTTGCCAGGGCTTGTGCTCTTCAGTTCATTATTTCTCCCCTCACACTGGGGGGCTGCAGGGTGGGAGAGTTCTGGAGCTGGACCAGGGTGGGCACAGCCACTCAGTGATGTTTTCAGGAGGGTTTGATGCTTCCATCTGTTCAGTAAAGTTCCCAATGAAACCCTGCACCCTCTCAGTGGAACACTTAGGGGCCACTTTGTCCATGTGTGGGGCTGGAAAATGAGGCTGCAGCAGCTGTTTCAGGAAGGATGGAGCTGCCTGTGAGTTTAGGTGATTGCAGCATTCTCTGATCACTGATTTTTGCCTGCCTGGGGCAGTTTGGGGATTTCAGACTGGGAAAAGTGGGTGAATGCAGAGTTATCCATCCTTGTTCTTGTCCTGAGGAGTTTATGATCATACAGCATGAAGCACTATTGGACATTTTGAAAGCAGAGTTTTGGAAGTGATGGCCTCCATTGCATGTCTGAGTTTGCTGTAATTAAACAGCTCTGGGAATGACACTGCAAATCCTTTCTGAAACTCCTTTATTCTGTCTAGGGCAGTTTTGCTGAGAACCTTGCCTTCCTCCTTGAAGCTCTGAGGAAAGGTAAACACTAAAACCTCCTTGTGAACTCTGGGTCACTTGACTGTGGAAAATGGAGTTTTTTCTTCTATTTTCCAGGTGGAATGAAGAAACTTAGCCCAAAGATGCATCATGGTTATAAAATAATGTAAAAATTAGTTAATACTGATAACTACTCTGAATATAGTGTGTACACCTGATACTGATATATACCCCTGTTGGGACTGCTAAGGCTTGCATGTGATGTTAGCTCTGACTGAACTCACTACAAAACCTTCCCAGTTTTTCCATGTGTTTTCCTTTTTGCTGTTGCACCTGGAGGAAGGGAGGGCTCAGTGAAAAGCTGCAAGGAAATCTGTGCATGTTTAACCCCATTAATAAAGGAAGATGCAGCAATGGATCTCTAATGCTGGAGTGGCCCTGCTAACTCTGCACATTTCTCTCAGGAGACAGAACCAGCAGCTGCCCAGTTCTGTTTGTCCTGGATGAGTTTGATTTGTTTGTGCACCACAAGAACCAGAGCCTGCTCTACAACCTGTTTGACATCTCCCAGTCTGCACAGACCCCAGTGACAGTCATTGGGCTCACCTGCAGGCAGGTAAGAAATGCCATTTCCTCATCCCACCTTTTCAGCTGTTCTAAAGTGACTTTTGTCTTAGTTGGAATGACTTCTCCTTCCCTGGAACCTTAATTTCCTAAGAGACTTTGCTCAATTATCCATTTTTCTAACTTTTGAATTGGGAAGGAGGATGTAAAAAAAAAAAAAATTTGTGCTGAGAGCAAATTGAAGATGCCCAAAGCCCTCAAGCTCACTGCTAAAGGAGCAAACCAACATTTCTAAGGACACAAATTCAACATTAGACCTTGATTCACTCTTTGGAGGGGCTCCTGAATTTCTTGGTTGGCAGTTGGCAAGGACAGATGTGTTTAAATCTCTTTTTTTTTTTTTTAAGAAACCACTTCAGGAGGGTGGTTTCTTAAAAAAAAAAAAAAAAGAAAATGAGTTCAGGATCCCCTTTTCTAGCAAAAGTGAACTTTTGCTAGAAAATGAGTTCAGGATCCCTGTTCAATTTGCTCTGATTTTACAATGACATCATGTTGAATTGTGGGCAAATTGTGTGAAATAATTCCTGGGGAAAACTATGGAAATTTGATAAAACTTCTGTTTTCACAACTGTTGGTGCTGGAGACAGTTGGGCTGTGACAAGAAGAATAATTAAAATTTCTTATCAAAGCCTGATTTGGGCTTGACTGGGATTAGCTGGGCAAATTTCTGGAAGTTAAAAGTTGATTTGTTGATTTAATAAATGACAATGTTTCCTTCTGCATCATCATCACTGTCCTGAGTCTGCTGTGCTCCTCACCCCTTATTGAGACCCTTTTATCCCCAGTTTGGAGTGTAGTTAAGGAAGTGTCTCCAGAGTGCCAGCTGCTGTTTCTGAGGGTTTTTTTTGGCTTTTAGGTATTTTTGGGGATTTTGAAGCTGGATTCTGATGTGCAGCACCACGAGGCCTGGGCTGCTTGGTGCCATTGCAAACACATCAATTCAAATCATCATTTAACTTATGTTGCAACATTTTAACCCTCAGAATTCAATAATTCTTTTTTCAGCATGCTTTACTTCGGTGATTTGTGCTGTAGCAAAGAAAACACCAAATTCATCTGCTTTTTTAATTATTGTTTTTCCTTTTCTTTTCGTCAAGGATATCCTGGAGCTCTTGGAGAAGAGAGTGAAGTCAAGGTTCTCCCACAGACAGATATATTTGATGAATTCCTTTGATTTTAAACAATACATGAAGATATTTAAGAAACAGCTTTCTCTTCCTGCTGAATTTCCTGATGAGTCTTTTGCACAAAAATGGAACAATAATGTTCAGGTACTAAAAGCATTTTATACTTGATTTTAAGAAAAATTCTAAAGTGAGAGCAGTGCAAAGCTGGTTTACTTTACACTTTTACTGGTAAAGGATATGTGTGTAAAGCTTTTACCTAAGATTGGCATTTCCACTGGCTGAGTGTGACATGGAATAAATTAAATTATTATAGAGAATCTTTGCTCATTGAAATCTGGAGGTAAAATTGTCACAGGAAACACCAGAAAGTTGAGGTTGGACATGAAGATTGTATTGTCAGGTGTAAGCTGAGCACTTTAAAAAATATATTTACCTGTTATTTTCCCAGGTGAGTATGAAATGATTGAAGTGAGTATAGATGGTTGAAGCATCACTGTGCTGTCTCTTGCAGCATCTCTCAGCTGAGTGTGACATGGAATAAATTAAATTATTATAGAGAATCTTTGCTTATTGAAATCTGGAGGTAAAATTGTCACAGGAAACACCAGAAAGTTGAGGTTGGACATGAAAATTGTATTGCCAGGTGTAAGCTGAGCACTTTAAAAATATATTTACCTGTTATGTGAGTATGAAATGATTAGAAATGAGTATAGATGGTTGAAGCATCACTGTGCTGTCTCTTGCAGCATCTCTCAGAGGATAAAACCGTGCAGGGGGTGCTGCAGAGGCTCTTCCAGCACACCAAGGACCTGCGCTCGCTGCACTCGCTGCTGGTCTGTACCTGGGTGTTTCTGTGCCTGGGTGTTTCTGTGCCTGGGTGTTTCTGTGCCTGGGTGTTTCTGTGCCTGGGTGTTTCTGTGCCTGGGTGTTTCTGTGCCTGGGTGTTTCTGTGCCTGGGTGTTTGTGGAACCTCCTTGCAGGGATTTGTGAGCAGCTCTGGTGTTTCCAGGCCTTTTAGCTGGGCTGTGTCTGAAACAGCATTTTCCTGAGCTTCAGCCAGTGCTGGCTCCCTGCAGGCTGTACCAGTTCTGTAGCAGTTCCCCTGGGAGGATGAGCTGTGCCCTTCAGATGGGGCTGAGCTTTGGCTATTTCACTGTCTCCAAGCCTTTCCATTCATAAAACAAAACTGTAGGTGAAACCTTTTGAAACTCCTTTTTCCTTTCTGAGGTTGTTTTTGCTTCCTAGTGAATCCTGACATCTGCTCATACTGAAACCTCTTTATTCTGCTTGAACTTCCATCACCACACAGGAGCTGCAGCTCTCTTGGAGGGTCTTTTTTAAATTTAAGCTGCCTCCCTAATTCTGCTTTGGAACACAGCTCATGACACTTCTACAGAGGATAAATAACACTAATTTAAATAAGAGTAATTTAACTATCCTAAACTGTCCCTGTGCTTGTGTCAGTGTGAAAAGCCCTGGGGCTGTTGTGCCAGCCCAGATTGTGACCTCCTGCTCTGGGCTGGGCTGGCTCCAGTGCTCCCACTCCTCCTGCAGGGCCCAGAGCCACCCCGAGAGCCACAGCAGAGCCCTTTGGTGCTGCTCTGGGCACTGCAGGTGGTTCCAAGATTGCAGATGGTTCCTGGTGCAGGGCCCCCAGATCTGTGCCTGTGGCTGCACTGCAGGCAGGAAAGGAGCTGATGGCAGCCAGAGCCTCCTGAGAGAGGTGAGAGCTGAGGCTCAGCTTTGTCCTTGTGGTCTGCAGCATGTGCTGAGCTCTTCCTTTGGAAAGAGACCTTCTGTTCTGAGGTCAGCTTCCCAATAAAAGCATGTAATACAGATTCTGGAGGGATGAGTCAGGAGTTCCTGAGAAGGGTCTGGGGAGACCTTGGAGCCCTTCCAGTGCCTGAAGGGGCTCCAGGAGAGCTGAGAGGGACTGGGGTCAAGGGATGGAGGGACAGGAGCCAGGGAATGGCTCCCAGTGCCAGAGGGCAGGGATGGATGGGACACTGGGAACTGGGAATTCCTGGCTGGGCTGGGATTGCCAGAGCAGCTGTGGCTGCCCCTGGATCCCTGGCAGTGCCCAAGGCCAGGCTGGAGCACCCTGGGGCAGTGGGAGTGTCCCTGGGCACACAGGCAGGTGCAGAACAGCTGTGAGCCATTCCTGCCGCAGCCTCTGAGATGCTGATCCATTGACATGGATATAAACAGGGTCAGGAGGATTTATCTCCTGCAATCAGGAGGCTTTCAGGTTTTAAGCCTGGAAAACTTCCCTGGCAAGATGACATTGTAGTGCCAGCTATTTGCAGGGTTTTCAGTGTGAAGCTGTGTGTGTGTGGGGTTTGTCCATTCCTGTTGCAGGGTCACTCCAGGTGCTGTGTCCATTCCCAGCAGGAATGCAGTGAGCTCTGTGTGTGTGTGAGCTGTGAGCTCTGTGTGCTCTGTGTGTGAGCTGTGAGCTCTCTGTGCTCTGTGTGTGTGTGTGAGCTGTGAGAGCTGTGAGCTCTGTGTGTGTGTGTGAGAGCTGTGAGCTGTGTGTGTGTGTTTGTGAGCTCTGTGTGTGTGTGAGCTGTGAGCTCTGTGTGTGTGTGTGTGTGTGAGCTGTGAGCTGTCTGCTCTGTGTGTGTGTGAGAGCTGTGAGCTCTGTGTGCTCTGTGTGTGTGTGTGAGCTGTGTGCTCTGTGTGTGTGTGTGTGAGCTGTGAGCTCTGTGTGCTCTGTGTGTGTGAGCTGTGCCCATCCCAGCCAGCAGGCACACCGTGACCCCTCTCTCTCTCTCCCTCTCTCTCCCTCTCTCTCCCTCTCTCTCCCTCTCTCTCCCTCTCTCTCCCTCTCTCTCCCTCTCTCTCCCTCTCTCTCCCTCTCTCTCCCTCTCTCTCCCTCTCTCTCTCTCTCTGTTGCAGATGCTGGCCAGCAGCGCCGTGACCGTGCACCACCCCCTGCTGACGGCTGCAGACCTGCAGGAGGCCAGCAGGCAGCACAGCACCGACTCCAAGGCCAACATTGTCCATGGTAAAGCCCAGCTGCTCCCCAGAACTGCTCTGCAAGCAGGGGGGTGTCCAGTCCCTGCCTGGAATTCTCCTGGGGGAGGAGATGCAGTGCAGGGAGTGTTCCCTGTGGTGTGAGCTGCACAGGCCTTGCCCAGGGAGTCTGCTCCGGGTCACACCTGCCTGTGGGTGCAGCAATGCCAACTTGGATACTTCCAGTTCTTGCTTTTTGGTGGGAACAGCCCAATCCTGAACACTTCTGCTTCAAATACACAGCAAACAAATCTCCTCTTATCAGTCCTCTCCAGCTGCACCAAGGGAAGTACAGGTTGGATATCAGGAAAAAGTTTTTTTACAGAAAGGTGATAAAGTTCTGGAATGGCTGCCCAGAGAGGAGCCCCCATCGCTGGGTGTGTTTAACAAAGCCTGGATGTGGCACTGGGTGCCAGGGTTTAGCTGAGGTGTTGGAGCTGGGTTGGACTCCATGGTCGGGAAGGTCTCTTCCAACCTGGTGATTCTGTGAATTTTCTAAGACTTGGAATTCTGGAATTTCTTTACATAATAATGATACAGGACAGCAACGGGTGAGGCCCAGAGCATATAAAAATAGAGGAATAAGTGGAGTGGGTAAACTGGCTGTGTCTGTGATGTGCTCAAGGGAAATACTCAGGATTGCTCTTTCCCTGCAGGTCTGTCTGTGCTGGAAATCTGCCTCATCATAGCCATGAAACACCTGAATGAGGTCTATGATGGAGAACCCTTCAACTTCCAGATGGTTTACAATGGTGAGAGCAGTGCCTGAGCCTCACAAACCCTGCCCCACTCACTTCCTTCTGACTGCCCTTTTCTCTTCCTGCTGCTGCAGAATTCCAGAAGTTCATCCAGAGGAAGGCACACTCTATGTACAACTTTGAGAAGCCAGTTGTCATGAAGGTGAGCCTGAAACGCATTTGTTCTTTTTTGAGTTGTAAAGTACTTGGGTTGTAGTTCCCGAGCACAGACGGGGGTGGTCAGACACAGCCCTGGGAGGGAGGGGGTGCTCGGGGCAGGAATGCTGCTGCCCTGCAGTGCCTGTTCCTCCCCAAGGCCTTTGAGCACCTGCTGCAGCTGGAGCTGGTGCAGCCGCTGGAGCGGCCGTCGGCGCGGGCGCAGCGCGAGTTCCTGCTGCTGAGGCTGCTGCTGGACAGCAGCCAGATCATGGACGCGCTGCAGGTGTACCCCAACTGCCCCACGGACGTCAAGCAGTGGGCAACCTCCTCCCTCAGCTGGCTCTGAGCCCCCGCACAGGGAGTGCTCACCCCAGGAAGGTGCTCAGGGCTGTCAGGTGCTGGGTCAGCTCTCTTTGCTGGCCCCTCTGGGGTTTGCTAGAGAGGTGCTGCTGTTCCCTCCAGCAGCAGAGCTCTGCCTCACTCACTGGCTCACCCACGCCCAGGTGCTCCAGCTCAGCTCAGTGCCAGCTCCTGCTCTCACACTCGCTTCCCACTTGGACACATCCAAGCTCTGGGGCTTCTCCCTGTGCCCGAGGGCTCTGCTCCTGGCTCAGGCCATGCTGCCCTCCTGGCTCCCTTCTACAGCCCCATCAGCTCACACTGCACTTTTCTATCTCAAATCTGACTTGACATGGAAAATTTATCCAATTAAATCTTTAATCACAACCGAATTTACTTCATTAAATGTTTAATCCAACAGGCTTCAGCCACAAGGGCTGTTTTGTGCCAAGTACAAGGTAACATCTTTCCATACCAAAGTTTTTGGAGCAAAACTCAAGAGTTTGGCTCAAGAGCTGCTGTAGGACCAGCCCCATGTGTTTATTTTAAAATAAAGCTTTTGAAGAAGCATTTGCAAGTCAGAGTAGTCACATTTTTTATTTTCCCACTGGGGAAGAGGGCAGAGTATACATTTGTATTTGTACAATATTTAACAATCACTTTATTGAGGGCGAGGGGGGGTCGGTTGGTTTTGTGGCACTCGCAGAAAAGCAGCAAGTGCCTTTTAACAGTAGTACAACAACCTGTGCCCAAAACACTGACAAATACAAAGAGGAAAGTTAAAGTAATCGCTCACCAAACTCGAGAGGTAACGAAGAGGAGATGGACTGAAAAAAAACAAACTGGAGGGAGAAAGCAAAGCAGTCCTGCTGGTTGAGTATCTGAGGTAACAGATGTTCCATCAAGGATGCTACTGGAGTCCTTTTGCCCAGGGATGTGTATTGCAGCTTCCTGTGTTTTGTACCAAGTGTTCCTGATCAACAGAAATGTCTTTACAAAGGTTACAAAAGCTGGAAAAGAGGAGAGGGGTGATGACTGATTGTGGATGCTGATGGAGCAGGACAAGTCTCAGCACTGGGTACAGGTGAGGTTTGAGAACTGCACTGCTGCTGTTCCTGGGTCATTCCACGCTCATGGAGGAGTTTGGGAATGGCCCAGGAAGGGCAGCGCTGGCTCAGCCCCCTCCAGCAGCTCTGGGACATGGGACAGGAACGTGTCACCCTCAGCAGCCACAGCTGGTGAGGCCAGGCAGGAAGGGACCAAGGGCACTGCCCAAACAAAGCCAGAGCCCTTCCCAGCACCCCTGGATCCTGCCCTGCTGCTCCCAGCTCTCACTGCATGCTCTGAAACAGGAATTCATTCCCAAGCCCTGGAGCACAGCAGCTCAGGGAGATCACTCTGAGAGCCACTGAAAGCCTTGGGGAGGAGCAGCCTTTCCTCAGGGAGCTCCACGGTGCTGGTAATGCCAGGAACTGGGACTGGAACAAAGCAGGGCTCTCCCAGAGGCAGGAGCCAGCCCTGAGCCTGCGGCAGCTCCTTGGGAGGGTCACAGCCAAGGAGGGACTTGGATTCAGCTTCAGTTCTTGCATGGGATTTCCAAGAGCCCAGAATGAAACCAGCCCGTGGCAAAAGCCCCAAGGAGTCCATGGGTGGGATTTGTTCAGAACTCCAGGCCTGCCCTGCTCTGTGAAGTTTAATTAAAGTGGAGCACAAATGGAAGCCAAAGGGAAGTGTCCAGCCATGATGACCCCACAAACTGCATTTCCTTCCTTTTTCCACGGGCCCCTGGAGCAGGATCCTCGGGCACAGCTGTGAGCAGCAGTGCCACAGCTGGAACATCAGCCCTTCCTTCCTCCCTGCCTGCCCAGAGCTGGCTCTGCTTCACCCATCACACCCCACTGCTCCCAGGGCTGCACTTCCCAGATCCAGCTGCCACCTGCTGCTTCCAGAGACACTGGGGGGACACACGGGGACAAGGACACACAGCACAGCGCGGGCCGCTGCCACCTCTGCTCCGGGGGCTCACAGCGCTCATTGGCCTTGGAGTTTGGTGGGAAGGATGCATCAATGCAGTGGGACAGCATTTGGGAGAAGCACTTTGGCACCCAGCCACCAGTCACTGTGATTCCAGCACAAGGCTGACGTCCTGAACTCCAGCGCTGGAGCTGCGAGTTTCCAGGTTTTCCTCGTTTTCTGCGAGTGCGCTCTGGCCATCGAAATTCCTTTCGTTACCTCGGAATGGTCTTTGCATACTGTGAGCAGAACTGGGTTATCCCTGAAATTTGTAACGTTTAGGATCTGCAATCTGTGGCTGGAACTTAGTGAGTGACTCCAGGCTCAACCTGTGGCTCACAGGCAGTGAGCTGCACTCCCCTCCCATGGCACCGAGCTGTGAGTGGAGGGAAGCTGCAAATCTCCAAGCAGAGGGAGAGGAATGGGGGCACTGAGCTTCCTGAGGTGATCCTGAAACAGTGACACAGCCCCCACTGCCCGGCGGGACAGGGACCGCGCCGCGACCTCGGCACAAACATAAATAGGAAAAAGACTTTTTCAAAAAAACAACAAGAATTCAGAGCTTTCCAGTGTCACAGCTCAGAGAAAATTAAAAAAAAAAAAGAAAGTCATGCTTAAGGTTTCAAATATTCCTCAGACACAGCAAACCTAAATAGTATTCAGTTAAATAAATGGATGAGATACTCTGGGAAATGGAGGGAAAAGCTTTCAACTAAAAGAGGAGGGAAAATTTTCTTTCAATAAACAGCACTTTTTCTTTTTTATACACAACAAGCGAGTACAAGAAAAGGCTAAAAACACGGCTCTAGGAATGGCCACTTCCTGGGGGCATGAAGCTTTCCCCTTCTTAAATAACACAGGGAATTGGGAATACATCATTTACAAAACACGGAGCGGTTTATTATTCCAATTAGTGTTGTCAATCATAATTTAGCGAGGTGGAACTGAGGTATACCTGGTTGAGGGAGGTTAAGTAATACTTGGAAGCCTCTTTGCTCTATCCCATTGATTACTCTTGTTTCTGTACACGGAACAGCAGCACACGGAACATTCACAAGCTGTGTCGTAGTCGCATTACAATAGTCATTTTATAAACAACAACGAATGCAATAAAAACAAGTTACCCTTTTTTTTTTTTGTTGTTTTTAAATCTGAAATGAAATGTTTTTGATTTAAAAAAAATAACAGTAGTTCATTTAAAGGAATTAGTCTCTTCTGACAGGGATTAAGAAATCGGATGTCAGTGTTTAAAATGCTCATTAGCCCGTTCAGGTCCGGATTCTTCATCGCAAGTTCCTTATCAGCACGTGAGGGGTTCTCAGTCACGTCCTTCAGGTGTAAGCAGGGAATGCAGAAAGTCTCATGGATCCACGTTGGGGAGGAGGAGGAGGAGGGGGAAAACAAAGGATAAACACCTGTTGGTGATGCTCCAGAGAGACTTACCATCCGTTCTTGCCACCCGGAACAGCAGTGACGCCAGCAGTCCGTGCGCTGTAGCAGCTCCAGTGAAGAGTCCTGTGGTCACTTCCATGACCAGTGCAACTATCATAGACTGGATTCTTTGGGAGGAAAGTCAACGTTTGTCACCATTGTGACCACAGTCACGATGTCCTCTGTTGTTATAATGTTAGTGAGTTTTTGCATCTGGATGATCCTCTCCTCCACGCAGCCCGCCGACAGCCGCGCCTCGGCGTCGTGATCCCAGCACTCCTCGATGGTCTCGCACAGCATCGCCATTCCCTGGGAAACAGCTCACGTCACAAAGGGCACTTCAGGGGACACCACACCTCCAGATGGGAGCCTTTGTGTCCCACAGCGTGTTTGGTGTGAGCCTGGAGTGTCCCGTGGGGCCTCAGCTCTGCTTTGCTCTGCACCATTGAACAAAAACTGTTCAACAGCAGCAGGGGAAAATCCTTCCCTGCACTGCTGGAGCCCCCCAGTGTTTTAAAAAGGCGAATTCCTCAGACACCAATTGGGACTTCAGTGCAAAGGAACTCCAGGATCTCTTCTTCCACCAAAAACCAAAAAATCCCTCACTTTCTAGTACTGAAGAAAGAGCAGTCTAAGATGAGGAACATTTACAGCCCATTTAACTCCTACTGGAATTATGAAACCCCTGCCAAACCCCAGTGCAATGTACACAACACAGCAGGGACAAAACACGGCATTCAGCCGGTTGGGTGACACTTACAGAATGTTTCTGCCAACACTCCCTTAGGACAGGCCTCTTCTTTTTGTGCACCACAACCTCCTGCATGTCCTCCAGGGAGGGGTGCTGGCCAATCTCCTCCTCGAAAGGCAGCATGTACTCATCCACAGGGCCTGCAGGGGAAACGCCAGTTAAACGGGAAAGGGAAAAGGAGAAGTGTAGCCATGGCATTTCCTGAAAAATCCCTTTGCCAGGATCTTTCTCCTGAGAAGCTGAGAGGCCTCAGAGGAAAAGAAAAACAATGATTATCTGCTGCTGTGGAATGCAACAGGTGCATCTGGGATTGGTCCATGTTGGTTGTTTCTAATTAATGGCCAATCACAGTCAGCTCGGACTCTGAGTCAGAAGCTTTTGTTATCACTCTATTCTTTGCAAGCCTTCTGATGAAATCCTTTCTTTTAGTATAGTTTTAATATATATCATAAAATAATCAATCAGTCTGCTGAAACGTGGAGTCAGATCCTCATCTCTTGCTTCGTGCTGGGACCCTGTGAACACCACCACAGGAAAGGGAGGATTGCCTTGTTGGCTGCAATCAGAACCCGGAGTGGTTGGGGCTGGAAGGGGCTCTCTCCCAGCGGGCAGGGCAGTGCCTCCCAGGGCAATCCCTCCCAGGGCAATCCCTCCCAGGGCACTCCCTCTCAGGGCAGTCTCTCCCAGGGCAGTCCCTCCCTCCTCACCGTCGGCGGCCGTGCAGCGCGAGGCCAGCTCCCAGAGCACCAGCCCCATGGCGTACATGTCTATCCTCAGGAACGCGTCCCTCTGGAAGTTGATAGCACCTTCGAGCACCTCGGGGGCCATGTACCTGCGGGTGCCCACCTGCAGGGGCACAGAACATCAGTGGTTGTGCCCACAATCACCTCCAGCACGGGCACTGCCCCCCCTGCTGCCACATGAAACCCCTGCTCTGTCCCAGGTTACACTGGCCACGGTTGGAACAACCCAATGCAACAACAATTTCCATCTGCTCTGGGGTGCCCTGACCCCCAGGGCAGCACTCACTTTGACCCCCAGGGCAGCACTCACTTTGACCCCCAGGGCAGCACTGATTTTCACCCTCATTCATGGAGAAAGTTTCCTAAATTCCAGAATAGACCACAATCCACAAAAGTGTGAAATAGATTATAGAGAGCAGTGTAGGTGTAAGTGAGAAATTTAGGTTTGGGATTTTTAGTATGTTGTGGATGGAAGCAAGATGGAGGACACAGAGTGTCATCCTGGGTTTCTTCTTCATGCTGCTTCTTCTTGGGTTTGGGTGGCATTTTGTAAATGGGCAGAAAAGTCCCCATTGCAGCTCTTTGGGATCAGTTATTGGGTTAAAAGGGAAATAATCCAGGTGTCAGTTCTTAATTGGATAATTTAGCTTTAGAAACCCTTGTAACAAGAGATTGTTGGCCATTCTGTGCCTTCTAATGAAAAGCTGCAGAACTCCCAGCAGTGAGACTTTTACTGATAAGAAATAATAAACACCTGAGTCGGAACGTGAACTAATGTCCCAAGTGCCTTCAGTCCAGACCCAGTGAAACCCACAACCAGAATCCCCCACATCAGGACTAAATCTTGGAAGTTTCATCCCTCAGCTTCTGAACAATAAGTAAATAATTAATAAAATATTACAAAAGTTCTTGTCCCAATTGTCCAGTCAGGATAAAAGGGGGATAGGCCATGCAAAGAGCCTGAGGGGAGATTCCCACTCACATCCAGGTAACAGCTGGATCATTCCTGGCAATAGCTCAGGATTTACCTGTCCATGGGTGTCTCCTGCAGACTTTCCAGCCTCAAACTTTAAAGCTAGACCGAAATCAGCAATACAGGCCGTGAGGTTGTTTTTCAGCAGCACGTTCTTGCTTTTGATGTCCCTTGCAAGTTCAAGAAAAAATACAAATTAGAGATCTAGAACATGAAATACAGAAAGAACTAAGGAAAAGGGGAGAGAATAAAACAAGGAACATTATGGTATGAAAGGCAAGAAAATTATAAAGAAATAGGTAAGTTAAACAACAAAATAATAATCATAAAACCTCAGAGTACCCTTGCAGACCTTTATGGCAATAAATGAGGCAGTAATTGGAACTGTAATTTTGTGCTTGCTGTTAAAATAAATCCAGATGTATGATGGATATGGGGATGTAGGGATATATGGAGATTTGGATGGTGCATGTGGGATACAGAGGTGGAATGAGAATGTTGCAATCCAAGTGTGCAGTGACTGCAACTCTGTTTAAATAACAGGGTGAAAATGTGCCTTGGAGGGGAGCTGCAGGAATCCTGCAGGACCAAGAGGGGGAGGTGGGTGCCTGCAGGATTGCCATGTACCTGTGGGAGATGGCTGGCTTGTGGCCATCCTTGAGCCCCGGGATGTCCTCGTGCAGGTAGGCCAGGCCCCTGGCCATGGTCTGGGCAATGTGGCACAGCTCGTTCCACGACACCACGTTGGCCTTCAGGAAATCTGTCAGGGACCCCTGCAGCAAACAGGCACACACCCAGCTCAGCCTCACTGCTCCAGGGAAAACCTGCAGTGCCTGCAATTCTCTTCTGTAGGACCTTTGTCCTTCCTTATGGACCTACAGCAGGTCCAGAGTGAAATACTCTGAATAAACAGAGATGAAATCATTCAACACTACAGTTTCAGAGTGAAACTGAACAAATCTAAAGAGATTTGCAGAGTGAAACACTCTGAACAAATCTAAAGAAATCAAAATGATCCAACATAAAATGGAATGTGTTCTTAATTGTATTTGTGTTTTTTCCTTTTGCTGTCACAATAGAATCAATCTGTATCACTTCATCTTTATGCTTATCAACCAACAAGTGAAGCAAAAATAACCCCCCAAAAAATCTCTGCAAGATGGGAGGTTATGTATTTTAGGCAGGTTTAGAGTGGGGATGTTAAAATAGACATCTTCTGAAAAGCCAAAAAAGGCAGAATCAATTTTTGTTTGTCTCCTAAAACAACTCCTCTGTCAGTAACAGAAATCCCTGCTCCTGAAATGCCAGGAATGAGGAGATCCCATTGCAGAGGGGATCTGGCCCTGTCCTGCAGGGTTGGTGCAGCTGGAGGTGACACAGAGCTCCCCCAGGCACTCCATGGACCCACAACCCCAGATCCCCAACCCCACATCCCCAATCCCAAATCCCAGATCCCCAATCCCACATCCCCAATCCCACATCCCCAATCCCACATCCCCTTCCCAGATCCCCAACCCCAGATCCCCAATCCCACATCCCAGATCCCCAATCCCACATCCCCATTCCCAGATCCCCAATCCCACATCCCAAATCCCACATCCCCATTCCCACATCCCCAATCCCACATCCCCATCCCCAACTTTCTCAGCTGCCTGAAAACCAACTGCAACCAATTCACATCTTTTGCAGACATTTCTCCACAGAAATCCTTTCTTTCGGATTTCTGTGTCTTCGGGAGGCCAGAGGCTCCAGAAGACAAGGTAAACAATTATTATCAGCTGCTGGGGAATGCAACAGGGACACCTTGATTGGCTCATTTCCTATGTTTATAATTAAGGGCCAATCACCAGTGCAAGCCAGGGGACTGAGTCCTTGGCCACAACTTTGTTATAGATTCTTTCTATCGATTTCTTAGCCTAGCCTAGCTGCTGTGCAAACCTCTCTCTATATTCTATTAGTATAGTCATAATGTGTGGAAGGGGCTAGCAGTGGGCCTGTTAGCTAAAGGAGCGAGAAGTAAGAAGAAGAAGAAGCTGATAAGGAGCTTTCTCCAAGGCCGTAACCAAGGAGATGGAGAGAAGGAAGATAAGAGCATTCTGCAGCTGGATGAAGCGTTTTTAGAAAGTTAGGTGGAGTCAGAGTAACTTTTCACCAATGGCATGGTATTGAATTATTGTGGCCAATAGCTAAGGTAGAGGAAGGGTAAACAACTGGAAAGTGTATAAAAGATCAGCCATTTTCATTAATAAACTGTTGCCAAGTGTTACCAACTGAGACTGCTTGTGGTCTCTGCTTTATGTCGTGACCACCTCGACTGCGACAATAATGTATTACATATAATATCTTATATATATATATAATATCTAATAATATTATATATAATATCTTAATAAATCAGCCTTCTGATCAAGATACAAGATTCACCATCTCTCTCTCACCAGCCGCGCCCACTCAGGCGCGGTAATACACATCCAGTGCACAGCCAGCAGCACAGCGAGAGCTCTCCCAGTTTCCCTGCTGTGCTGGCCCAGCCCGGGTGTGTGAGCCCTGTGTGGGGCTGCTGTCCTGTCCTGTCCCTCCCTGGCAGCCCCACCTTCTCGTGGAAGGCCGTGATGAGCCACAGGTCCACGTCGATGCTGGAGCCGCGCTTCTCGGCGCCGATGAACTGCAGGATGTTGTCGTGCTTCATCCCGGGCAGGCTGTAGATCTCGTACTCGTTCTGCCACGACTGCTTGTCCTGCAAGCACACAGCACCAAACACAGTGAGCCACCAAAACGTGGCACAGCAGGGGCTGGCCCTGGGGCAGTTTGATACCTCTTGGGGCTCTGCTGCTCACAGTGACCCCAGAGGTGTCACAAATTCTCTTTTCCCAGCCCAGGGGTCATAGAAGGAGTCAGAGCTCTTCAGTTCTGGGTCTCAAGGTTGTTCATTGTTCCTTAGCTATAAAATTCTTTCTCCTGTCCTCAGTAAGACAGCCCAAGGCACTCTGCCTGCCCCAGGGTGGTGTTATCTTTTTATACCAAAAACTACCTGTGCAATATTTACAATTACTGCCCAATACCCATCACCTGTGTGAGACAGTGAGCTTCTGCTCTAAACCAATCCCAAAGTGCCACCACCACTGCAGGAGATGGAGGCCAAGAAGAGGAAGGAGAAAGGCTGGACATGCCCAGATTCCTCCATCTTGCCCCCTGAACCCCCATTCTAAAAACCCCCAAAAAATCTATTTTTCACCCTGTGACAAATCAATTATTCTACATATATTTTGTGGCTTGCAGATCCTCATACAAGGTTGGTCATTTGCTCCACGGGTCATAACCAAAGTCACAGGGGGCTGGGGCTGTGTGCCAGGGTCTCTGAGCCCCCAGCAGGGTCCTGGCAGCCCAGGACAGCCAGAGGGACATCCTGAATTCTGACAGAGTTTGGGAGAGCTCTGTCAGAAAACCCCTGGAGGTTCTGGTGAAATGATGAGAGCCAAGGCAGCCCTGGCTCGGTGAGAGGAACAAACCCCTGCACCTCCAGCAGCAGGGGGGGCTTTAATCAGTGCCAACCCATCCCAGCATCAGCACCAGCCCCACTCTGGGCTCTCCAAACTCCTCAATCCACTTCATGTGAGCCACGGCTCTGCGAGGGCCCTTGCTGGGCAATGAGTGCTGTGGCATTAATTGAGGAATGGTTAATTGGAACAATCACCCCAGGGGCTGCATTTCAGGGCATTCCTTCTAAGCACCAGTTAATTTGATTATTAACTGGTCAAGAGGTGGGTTAGAGCTGCTTAAAACTACAAGTGCTGAATATTTTTATGATTAGAAGCCCACATTTCACAGGGTTTATGCTTCAGTAATGTGTTTACTGCAGTAAAACACTTATTTTAAATCATTAAAACTTACTGCATCTCTTACACCTCAGTGCCATTTCCACTTGGATTTACAGAATTATTGGGCCAAGAAAAGCTGCTTTAATGTGAGGAAAACCCAGGACCCCCAAGGGTTCTGCTCACCTGGATGGGGAATATTTTGACTGCAACGTATTCATTGAGCAGCTGAGCTTTCCACACACACCCAAACCTGCCCCTGGCCTTGATCTCCAGGAGCTGCAGCGGCTTCAGACCCATCAGGGGAGATGGTGGGGGAGGCCCAGGATCCTGCAATCAGGAGAGACCATTAATTAATGCTGCTTTAATTAGTGACATCCATTCCCATCATCCCTGAGAGCACTCCAGAGAGAGGATTGCAGCTGGGGAGAGCCTGGGGTCACCCAGCCAAACCCCACTGCAAATCCCAAACACCCAGGGACAGAGCCCAGCCCTGCTGCAGGGGGTGGGAAATGGGATTGAGACATTCCCAGCAGGGTGGGACACACCTGGATAACACAGCAGCAACCAGGGAATCACCTGGGCAGCAGGGAGGGACAGCAGAGGTTAGGGAATTATGGAATCAGGTGGGAAAGCTCAGCAGAAATTAAGGAATAATGTGATCAGGTGGGAAAGCACAGCAGAAATTAAGGAATAATGGGATTACTTAGGATAGCACAGCAGAAATGATGGAATAATGGAATCAGGTGGGAAAGCTCAGCAGAAATTAAGGAATAATGGAATCAGGTGGGAAAGCATAGCAGAAATTAAGGAATAATGGAATCAGGTGGGAAAGCACAGCAGAAATTAGGGAATAATGTGATCAGGTGGGAAAGCAAGGCAGAAATTAGGGAATAATGGAATCAGGTGGGAAAGCACAGCAGAAATTAGGGAATAATGGAATCAGGTGGGAAAGCAAGGCAGAAATTAAGGAATAATGTGATTACTTAGGAAAGCACAGCAGAAATTAGGCAATAATGGAGTCAGGTGGCAAAGCAAGGCAGAAATTAAGGATGAGTCTAATCAAGTGGGAAGAAAGCCCAGCAGAAATTAAGGAATATTGTAACCAGGTAGGAAAGCACAGCAGAAATTAAGGAACAAAGATAATCAAGCTTTACTTGTTATATTTTTAAAGCTGGAATTGCAATGAGCCCCTTGGATGCACTGAAGGTTTCTGTGTGGATGTGAAGTGTGGGATCTTTAAACCCTGGGGCAGCCCCTCCTGCCCCATTCCCTGCTCCCAGCTCTGCCAGCGAGCTCCTGAAATGCCAGGAATGAGGAGATCCCACTGCAGAGGGGATCTGGCCCTGTCCTGCAGGGTTGGTACAGCTGGAGGTGACACAGAGCTCCCCCAGGGCACTCCATGGACCCACAACCCCAGATCCCCAACCCCAGATCCCAAATCCCAAATCCTAAATCCCCACTCCCAAATCCCACATCCCCAATCCCAGATCCCCAATCCCACATCCCCAATCCCAAATCCCCAATCCCAAATCCCCAATCCCACATCTTCACATCCCCATTCCCACATCCCCATTCCCACATCCCAAATCCCACATCCCCAATCCCAAATCCCCAATCCCACATCCCCATTCTCACATCCCCAATCCCCACATCCCAATCCCAAATCCCCAATCCCAGATCCCCATTCCCACATCCCCAATCCCCATTCCCACATCCCCATTCCCACATCCCCATTCCCACATCCCCATTCCCACATCCCCAACCCCACATCCCCAACCCCACATCCCCAACCCCACATCCCCAACCCCACATCCCCATTCCCACATCCCCATTCCCACATCCCCAATCCCAAATCCCACATCCCATATCCCCAATCCCAGATCCCCATTCCCAGATCCCCAATCCCACATCCCCATTCCCAAATCCCACATCCCCAACCCCACACCACTCCCTGGGACCATCCAGGGCAGGGACAGTTTATTTTCTGCTGCATTTTCTGCTTTGCTGCATCACATCCTCTGAACACAACAAGCAGATTCTCAATTTTATTGCCAAATCTCTGCTTCCTTCTGGGCTTGCCTCTCCCTCCAGGTGGGATTAGTTTGTCCCTCTATAAAAACCCCAACAATCAACCCCAAAGTTTTCAAAACCCCTCCAAAACTCCCCCTTTCCCCTCTGTTTTCCCCAAAGAGAAAAGCAGTTTTCAAGAGAATGAAAACCACCAGAGGAGCTGCTTCTCCAAGAGAGAGAAGAGGGCTCAATAAAGAGTTAAATGTTTGAGAACTTCCATCAAAAGCACAAAATCCTGTGCAGGTTGAAGACACATTTTGTGACCAACTGTGGGGTTAAGAACCCTTTGCTAAGGGGAGAATGGAAACAAGTGCTGAGAATGCAAGTCCTGAGTAGTGGCAGGAATCAACATCCCCTCTCTGCTTTCTTCTACAAGAAATAAATTAAAAGAACAAGTTCCAGAGAAAGATTCAGAGCAGAGTAACCTCACTGCACAAATTAATAACTAGACAAAGAATAAACAGCATCTGAAATTCAAATTAGAGCCACACTGCAGCTCTGTCCCCAAAAAGAGGAAATCCTTTTGTCAGAGTGACAGCGACAGGAGCTGGGAGTTCTGACATCAACATTTGCAGCACACAAAACCAAGTTTGGGAGCAAAGATTTCCCTCCCCTGGTGCCTTTCACTCCGTGCCAGAGCCCTCTTGGAATACTGCAGGCACCAGGGAAAGCAGTGCCCTCAATTTGTAAAACACAAACTGTACCAAATAAATATTTGTAAATCCGGTTTGTTGTCGTTGGGAACGAGATGCTCACATTTATCCCCCAAAGGCAACCCTGATTTACTGAGCTGCTCAAGCTCAGAACCTCCTGCCTTGTCTGGAGCAGAGAAATCTGTGGGAAATAATCCCAAATCCCCTTTGCTCTGGTGGCCTGGACTCCCCTTCCTCCCAGAACCTGCTGGCATTTGGAAGCCCCTGGTGCCTGAATTCTGTCCCAAGCACCAGGAAAACCAAACAGCTCCAAGGTTTGCTGAGCCCAGCTCCAGCATCTCTGCCACGAGCTGGAAGTGGAAGTGGGCAGGCAAACCTGGTGCTTTCCTGATTCCCCATCAGCCCAAACATTCCCATCCCCAAATTCCATTTCCCAGAAAGCCCTGGCTCTCCTCACCTCATTCCCAGCACCTTCCCACAATTCCTGCTGCTAACACAACCAGAAAGAAAAGTTTTCCCTTTTATTATTTTTCTCTCTGATTTTTTCTAAGCACCTTGGTTACAATGAGGCTCTGCAGCTCAGGGACTGATTTTACACAGAAACATTCCCTGACAATATTCCCAGCTTGCTCTGCTCCAAGGAAAATTGTTTAATGTTCCAGAATGTTCCCCATTATTCCTGTGAGGTTTTGGAGCTGATCTCTGTGGTGCCAAGGCCACAATGCCAGCAGGGCTCCCAAATGTCCAAAACTCCAGGGCCCAATTCCCTTTTCCTGCCCCTTGACACAGACTGAGTCATGGGGGAAATATTCCTTAGGGAAGGGTGGCTTCCAGGAATGGGGTTCCTTAGGTGTCCCCAAAAATGGGTCTGGAGGTCAGAGAGCTGCTCAGCCACTGTGGGACACAAAGCCATGGACAGCAGCTCCTGCAGGCAGCACCTGCACCCCTGACTGGGATAAGGAGGCCAAACATGGACAGAGGTCCAAGCAACTTTTTATGGACACACAGTCAGGGAAATATTCAAATATTCACATTTTTAATGCACTGAAACCATCAGATTTTCTTCTAAACTGCATTTCCACGGTATATCAGGTGTTAATTAGAGAACTTTAAAGATGACAAGAATTGAGCATTTTTATTACACCTCAAATCTTGATGGTTTTAATATTCCATTGAGCTGAGCAGGAATGACCCAATTTGTGAATTAAGGGGTCCCAGTGACTTGGAGTTGTAATAAATATAAATATCTTGAGGTCAGTGGGAAAAATGAAGAGATTCATGGTGAAGGAGTATTTTTATTTTTCTCCAGATGATCCAGTTTTGGGAGTTCCTGCCCCACACAAAACCCAGATCAGCACATGGAGACCCCAGAGCTGCAATGGATTTGTGACAGGGGGAGATGGGAAGGGAGAGCCAAGGACAGGGCACAGGGGGGTGGGATGTGCCCTCTGCTTCCAGGGGAGCCCAGGATCCATCCCAGCCTGCACATCCTGACCCCACCACGCAGCAGCTCCAGGGAATGTCAGGAGATCACAAGCCACAGGGTAAAACTGCATTTTAAACCACACATGCTGACAGATGGCTTGTCCAAAATACTGAGAAATCACAATTCAGAGCAAACAACGTCTCCCACATCCCCAGAAAGCCCCAGAGCCAGGAACAAACATCCTCTTACCTCAATCATTATATGAAAGGCGTGCTTGCAGAGAGGGAAAAAACACAGGCAAGAGAAATTACTATTTACACCAGAATGGGATGCAAACACAGCTTAGAGGAGACAAAGTCAATTATTTGTGAGTTAATGACAGGAATATTCACGGGGACAGCAAAACTTTCCCACACCAGAACATCATTTATAACAGCAAAGAAATCCAGTGTTGTTAGTAAAGGAAAATGAGGAAAACAAGATTATTCTATAGAAAATGAACAGAATTATTTTCTAATTACATAGGGGAATGTCCATTGGAGGCGTATAGAGCACAGAGACACGTGGAACTTCCAAAGGTGAAATTCCAGAGCCGGGATGAGAACCCGCCCTGTTCCCTGCAGCGCTCCCGGTGTCCGCCAGGGGGCAGCGCCGCACCAGGGAAACCCCGGCTGGGACCGAACCGGATCAATGGAATCGAACCCGATCAATGACCGGGATCGGGCCTGATCAATGAACGGGATCGGGCCTGATCAATGGAATCGAACCCGATCGATGAACGGCACCGGGCACGATCAATGAACGGAACTGAACCTGATCAATGCATGGCACCAGGCCTGATCAATCAATGACATCAGGCCTGATCAGTGAACGGCACCGAACCTGATCAATCAATGGGACCGGCCTGATCAATGAACGGCACCAGGCCCGACCAATGCACAGAACCAAGCATGATCAATGCACAGAACCAAGCATGATCAGTGCACAGCAACAGGCCTGATCAATGCACAGAACCAAACCTGATCAATGAACAGCACCAAACCTGATCAATGAACAGCACCAAGCCTGATCAATGAACAGCACCAAGCCTGACCAATGCACAGAACCAAACCTGATCAATGAACAGCACCAAACCTGATCAATGAACAGCACCAAACCTGATCAATGCACAGAACCAAGCCTGATCAATGCACAGAACCAAACCTGACCAATGCACAGAACCAAACCTGACCAATGCACAGAACCAAACCTGATCAATGCACAGAACCAAGCATGATCAATGCACAGAACCAAGCATGATCAATGCACAGAACCAAACCTGATCAATGAACAGCACCAAACCTGATCAATGCACAGCACCGGGCCTGATCAATGCACGGCACCAGGCCTGATCAACCAACGGCACCTCAGACCTGAGCTCCAGCACCTGATCAATACATCCCCAGAGAGAGGAACTCCCTCACTCTGCACGCAGCAGATACTGATAAATCTCAATATTGAAGAGATTCCAACAATCCCAGGCTGAGTCTATGGTGTGGAACAAAATCCAGACCCCAGGATTTCAGTGACCCCCGTTTGTGCTGCTTTCATCCCTTTCCTGAACAACCTCAGTGCAGATGCCTCTGTTCCTCCTCCTGGCACAGCATTCCCAGAGCAGCTGGGGCTGCCCCTGCATCCCTGGGAGTGTCCCAGGCCAGCCTGGATGAGCCTTGGAGCAGCCTGGGACAGTGGAAGTGTCCCTGGGGTAGTGGAAGGTGTCCCTGCCCATGGATGGGACGAGTTTTGAGTTTCAGTCCAACCCAAACTATTCCAGAATCCTGTGACTCTTCCACCTGAGCCATCTTTGTCCTTTACAGTGGGATGGATGTTGGAAGGGAGGGATTCAAGCCCCTGTCTCCAGCTGCCACCCCCTTCTCCCCCTGAGCCTTCACAGCCTCAGGATGCCACCCGGAGCCTTTCCCTGTGCCTGGGCAGTGCTGAGCACACACTTCCCCTTCTCCAAATAATTCATACCAGATTAACACCAAGAATTATTAACACCAAGAATTATTAACACCAAGAATTAATCCAGGAGGATTCATTCCATAAACCTGTGACAGAACTCAGAGCACTGGGATCCACCAGAATCTCCTCCACCATCCAGAGCAGAGCAAAACCCACCCCAAGGGGCTGAAATTCCCTTTTTTTTTCCCAGGCCTATTCATTATTAAAGTTCTCCAGCTCTGGAGAATGATGGAAATTCCTCAGCAATAAGCAGAAATATGTATGAATTCAACCTTTGTGCTCTGACCATAATGAGGAACTGCAAAATGAAGCTCTGAGGAGTGAGCCCTGTCCCAAAGCTCTCACTCCTCCCCTGAGGGATCAGCTTCCCCAAACTCTGACCAATTCCTCACACATGGAGACTTTGCAGGATGGATTTATGCTCATGAACACCCCTGGGTTATGAACCAGGGTCCTCCCCTGCAGCCCACAGAGCATCACCTCGGGCTCCCAGCAGAAATCCAGCACTTAGAGGGCATCAGGCTACAAAAGAAATGCAAATCTGAGACTGATGTCAGGAATGAGCTCTGATGAACAAGATCTGGGAGCAGTTAAACCCCTCAGAGCCCCTGTACCCACACAAATGCACATAAACACCCTCACTGCTCCTTGTGCTGCCTGAAAACCAACTCCAATGGCTCCATCACAATATTTGGAACCAATTACACCAATAAAACCCTAAGCAGTCTGGGCTTTTCCCAAATTCTGGGCTACCCACAACCATTTCCTGATCTGTAAAAGCTGCATTTGGCTTTTGGGTGTTTTTCTTCCCTCTGTTATAGATTTTAACTTGTAGCAGCCCATGGATTCTATTAGGAAAAATAGAGGATTTTTCTATTAGGAAAAAGAAAGGATCCAGTTTCAAGTTCCTCACATTCAAGGATCCTGATTTGCAGTAACTTTCCCATCTCTTTTCCCATTTTCTAAGAGCACCTGGCTTCTCCCTGGGTGTGTTTTTCAAGTAGCCATTGATCTTCCCAGGTTTGGATTCAATCCTTGAAAAAAAAAAAAAAACCCCACAAAACTTCTCCCTTGCATTTTTCTAGTGCTGAAATGTTTCTAATGAAATATCTGTAACAACAAGAAGAAGACCAAAATGGGAAAAACCTGACCAGCTAATTTAGTTCTTCATTCTCCAGCAGGAAACTGGGTGGAAAGATCATCCCAGAAATTCCAAATGCCTCAGGTAGATTTAGGAATTCCTGTGGTCAGAAATCCAAACCCTGATGCATCTTTGAGCCCAGAGAGCTCAACCATTTCAGAAGAAATCCCCCAAACAGGTCCCAAAGACACAAAGAAGGGAACCTGCAAAACCTTTTCTCAAGCTTATTAACACAATTATCACTTGCAAACCCAAAGAGCAGCAGGGATGGAGTGAAAGCTGCCAGGCTGGGCACTCAGGGCCTGAATGGTTCCATGCTCAGGGGGGTGGTGGCAGCTCTGAGGAGGTGACAGTGGCACCCATCAGCTGCAGGGTGGCAACAGCCCCTTGGAGAGCCTGCACTGACAGCTCTGGTGTGCCAGGGAGCACCACAGAGCACAACAGTGTTGTATTCATATTGTTGTATATTATATTTTTACAGTTTCATACTTTCTAGGTGGTTTTCTTACAGCAGATCTTCACAGCAGTGGTGTTGTTGCTTCTCAGTCAAAGCTCTTTTCTAAGGCTCTCTCTGACTACTCTACTCTCTTTAATTTCAGCTACTTCTATCAGCTACAGCTGCTGCTCAATTAAGCACATCACAACTGCAATCTATTTACAGTAACTAAAATCAGAACAAAGTTACTTTTACAATACAGAAATCTTTTACTGCCATACATATATTTACAATACATATATTTACTCAGGCCCCTACATTTCTCTCTTTTTTTTTAATAATTATACAATTACAATACACATTTTTGTCTCAGCTCTCAGGTTGCTACAGCCCTCGACTGTCTTGAATAGATGTTTTTAGGCTCTTTTCTTCAAAGGCTATAGTCTTACAGCTCTCTGAAAAGCTATAGTCTTACAGCTGTCTGCTGTTACAGTTCTTTGATTCAAAGGCCATACTATATTCTAAAGTCCTAGCTATCTGGGGGATTCTATACTTTCATTCCATGTTTGGCTGCATGTTCTTTATCACGTCGGGGTCACCACATGTTGTATTCATATTGTTGTATATTATATTTTTAGAGTTTCGTACTTTCTATGTAGTTTTCTCACAGCAGATCTTCACAGCAGTGGTGTTGTTGCTTCTCAGTCAAAGCTCTTTTCTAAGGCTCTCTCTGACTACTCTACTCTCTTTAATTTCATCTACTTCTATCAGCTACAGCTGCTGCTCAATTAAGCACATCACAACTGCAATCTATTTACAGTAACTAAAATCAGAACAAAGTTACTTTTACAATACAGAAATCTTTTACTGCCATACATATATTTACAATACATATATTTACTCAAACCCCTACACAACAGAGCACAACAGAGCTGCCCCTGCAGCCTCAGCCCAGATTTATTGGGAATGTTTGGTCACACCTAACTCCATCCCCCAGTGAAAAGGAACCAGGTGCCAGCACCTCTTCCTGCAGAAAAATGCACACATTCAAATATTTAAAGCAGCAATCTGATTATTGGGGTGAATTTTATCAGTGATGGGTTATGTTTGCTAAAGGAAACAGAAATAAGGAACACAGTTCCCAAGTGTTTGCCATGCACACAGAGGCATTCAGCAAAGGTGGGTTTGTGAATAACTCAGTGCAGAGCACAGAAGGGACAGATCTGATGGAATTTGACAGCTTTCACTGGACACCTCCCCACACAGCACTGAGGCACAGTGAGCAGCACAAACAAGCCAAGACTAATTGTCCTTTATGTCTCTTCACAGGTTCAAACATTTCTTACTGTGTATTTCTTGCCTTTTTTTTTCCTTTTAAAATATTCCAAACTATTTCTTTCCCTTTGCTCTCTAATCTTTTACTTATCACCAAATCCTTTCACCATTTCTCATCTTCATTTTTATCTTTTGCTTATTTTTCTTCATTTTTATCTTTTGCTTATTCCTCATCCACCCTTTCATTTTTTTCCTGGAAGTTTGGTAGCAGCTCAGTGTTCCCATTGTTTCTGGGAATAAAGCAAGGGAAAAGGGATAACTTTTATCTGGATCTCACAATCTCTTTTTCCTGCTGTACATCTGACTTGTCCTTCTACCACTGCTACACAAAGAATGAAACCAAATCCATTTGCCTAAAACTCCACTCATGCCCCAATTATTAAATATACTATTAACTGATTAATTGCACAAATCTTTCAGAGTTTATTGGTGGTTATAAAGTTCCCAATCCTCTCCCTCCCTCCCTGCTTCCCCTGTCTCCTGCTCCAAGCAGCTGTAATTAAATTTCAAGTGGGAACCACTGCTCTGCTGCATAAGGGAGAGTGTTTATATTGGATTTACATCATAATTCTGGGGAGTTTTTCAGGCACAAGTGGCTTTTCCTGACTTTCCACATGAGCCTTAATGCCTGCTCACCACAAGATAGGAAAATGCTGTTGCCCCACAAGCACCAAGGTACATTTATCCCAAAGATACAATCTGAGCATAAACACAGCAGCTGATTATCTTATTTATTAAAAATTGAGGTGGCAATCCTGCCCCAAACAAATCCATGCAAGGAAAAAACTGCAGCAAAAGGAGGGAGAGAGAATCAGAATTCAAGTTCTTGATACCTCACACATATTGAACATTCTCTTGCTTTTCCTTGGCTTTATCCATGACTTAATTTCTTCAGGAAGTCAATCCCACACTGGAATTATCCCCACAATTAGCAGTTATGAATCTGATCTCCCAGCAAAGACCACTGGGTCGATGTAAAGTCCCAAATCCATCAAATGGGAGCTGGATGAACTAATTATGCTGACAGATTGCAGGGAGTCTGAGGAGCTGCAATCCTCTCTGCAAGGACAGCAAACAGACTTTTTTCCTCTAAATTATGTTCTTTTCATTTGGCAACAACATATGGCCACTGCCTCTCCCCAAATTCCTCTTATCTATTACTGAGAAACTGAAACCAAAACACTTGAGCTATCAACCCCAGGCAATGCTGCTTCCTGCAGCACCCTCCTGCCAAGCAGCAGCACTGGAAAAATCCCAGGAGCTGGAGCACACAGAGATCAATCCTTGGCACCCCTACCCAAAATAACAAGAGTTTTCATTTTTATCACAAATATCATCACTGTAGGACAGGTCGTGTATTCTGGTCACTGCATTGAGGTAGAAGCTCAAATTAATTCTCCTGCAAAAATCCAAATCATTTCTCTCTTCATTTCCACAACCACATTTTCTTCATCTTTTCTGCTTTGGTCTCTAGAATTTCCAGCTTTAACTCTTTCCATAAAAGCCTCCTAATCTCAGCTGGATCTCCAGACATAACTGAAGGAAGAGGAGTTCCAGTGGCAGCACTGATTATTACAGCTCCAGGACCAGCTGGAGCCTCCCAACTGCAGGAATTCCACACACAGAGCCCCAGAGGGTTTGTCTGGGTGCAATGGCCAGGTTACACCCAGTGAGGAGCCCACAACCTCATCCTTTTGACAAAAACACCCCTAAAAATGAAATGTTTCAGGACAAAGCAGGAATCCCACACACAAGAGCCCAGAATGTTGGTCTGGGTGCAGGTTAGGGTCTGGGTGCACAATGGTCAGGTTACACTCAGTGAGGAACCCACAACCTCATCCTTTGACATGAAACACAAACACCTCTAACACTGAAATGTTTCAGGACAAAGCAGGAATCCCACACATAAGAACACCAGAAAGTTTGGGTGCACAATGGCCAGGTTACACCCAGGTGTGGAACCAACAAACTCATCCTTTTGACAAAAACACCCCTAAAACTGAAATGTTTCAGGACAAAGCAGGAATCCCACACACAAGAACACCAGAAAGTTTGCCTGGCTGCACAATGGCCAGGTTACACTCAGTGAGGAGCCCACAACCTCATCCTTTTGACAAAAACACCCCTAAAACTGAAATGTTTCAGGACAAAGCAGGAATCTCACACACAGAGCCCCAGAAAGTTTGCCTGGCTGCACAATGGCCAGGTTACACTCAGTGAGGAGCCCACAACCTCATCCTTTTGACAAAAACACCCCTAAAACTGAAATGTTTCAGGACAAAGCAGGAATCCCACACACAAGAGCCCAGAATGTTGGTCTGGGTGCAGGTTAGGGTCTGGGTGCAATGGCCAGGTTACACCCAGGTGTGGAGCCCACAACCTCATCCTTTGACATGAAACACATCCCAAAACTGAAATGTTTCAGGACAAAACAGGAAACCCACACACAGAGCCCCAGAGGGTTTGTTTGGGTGCACAATGGTCAGGTTACACTCAGGTGTGGAGCCCACAACCTCATCCTTTTGAAATGAAACACAAACACTCCTAAAACCGAAATGTTTCAAGACAAAACAGAAAATACATAAACAAGAGGAAAAATATGACAAGAATCACAGTGCATGAGCTGAGCTATGAAGATTTTCTTAACATTCCCTACACCTGTATCCCAGTTCTAGTTTTCCTTAAAAACAGCTCATCTTCTCTTAGCTGCTGTTTGCTGAACCCCTCAAATGGCCAAGATGAACTGGGAACTCTTTTCTTGTTTCCAGCTGAGCATTCCAGCTCAGCCCTCAGCATGCCTTCTCTGTGCCTTCAGTTTTTCTCCTCCCAAACAAAGAGATGCATAAAAACATGAAGCAGTTGCTCATCTATTCACCAAAGAATAATTAATAAGGCTGTTGAAGTAAAGCTTAATTCTCTGCTTTAGGGGAGAGCAAGCATTAGGACCTGGAAATCAGGAGGGGAACAGAGAGACCAGCCATGAGACAGATCCCCTTCAGGAGTGGTTTGGCCCCTCCAAAACCCCAAATCCTGCAGCAGGGGCTCACCTGGGTGGGAACAAGCACGGGAGGATAGGCCAGCTTGTGGTGTCTGTACATCCAGAAGGAGAAGAGCACGATCACTGCAATCCCCATGATAGGCACCAAGGAGTAGAGCAAGGTGTTGAACAGAGGTGGCTTCGGTGTGACAGGATTGGAAGTTGCTGAAGGGAAAAGAAAAAAGACAAAGCTTTTTCAGGAACAAAAGCAGGCAGTGTTTGGAATGTGCAGCAGCCTGGTTTGCTAACAGCTGCTGCCAGTAGCTGATTAGGCAGCACAAAGTAACACCTGGTTAGAAGGCAGCACTCTGCAGAGCAGGGGATAGCTCAGATCCCAGGGCAATTCTGGGCTTCCAACCCCCAGCAGGCTACAGGGGGTGCTTGGACTCCCAGGGACTGCAGGAATTCATCACCCAATGAACTAAACCCAATCAATGCAGAGATCTGGCAAAGCCTCCAGCACTCCTGGGCCTGGTGCAGGGAGGAGCTGCCCAGGTGAAGACATTTCCACACAAGCTCAGGAAAGGCTCTGCAGGAGCAGGAGCTGCTCCCAGGGCAGCCACAGCCCCCCGGGGCAAGAGAGGGCTCAGGAGAGGGAGGAATGTCAATGATTGCCTCAGCAGCACCACTGACAAAAACGACAGCAATATCTCCTGGGTCAACAAAGGCTATTTTCATCTTGCAGAAAATGTTCTTTCATTTCATAAACAACTTCCTCTGGCTATTTGGTACATGAGACATTTGCTGGTTGCAGCTCAGTTATTAACATCCCTTGGTTTTCCAGCAGATTCCTGACTGGAAGAAGATGGGCAAGAAAAATCAAATCACCTTTTAGCTGTTGTTTTTTAAAATAATTATTTATTAAGTCTGGCTGATTTGATTTGTCTTTCAGAACCACAGAATATGCTGAGTGGAAGAACACACAAGGATCCTGTGATCTGGGAGGAAATTCTTTTCCCCATTTTAGAGGTTATTGTGTCCATTTACAGAGAAATTCAAAAGTCCAGCTGGGATAAAGAGAAGAAAGAAAAGGAACTGTTCTTTTTCTTCTTTTTTGAAGAAAGGGAGCATCCCTAGGCTGGCACAGGGATACAGGGATGAGAAAGCTTTTGGCCCAAAAATTTACACCCTTAAAGGAGCTTAGCCATGTAATTAAGGTAAGATTTGACAATAACTTCTATATCTTAAACCAGGGAAGTATTTCAGATTATCCTTCCTTCCCACCCTTGGAAAGAGCCGAAGTCCATTTTATATTTTCACATTTCATTGATTTCACAGGAAAGCACCTTTCCAAGTGGAATAAAAGCAGTGGCAGTGGCCAGAGCTGTCCCAGAGCCCTGTGGAAAGGCAGCAAGGGCAGCACTTTTGGCCAGTGTGAGCTGCTGGAGAAGCAGGATGTGGAACCCTGCAGTCAGGAGGAACTTACGCTGCGTGACCTCCATCTCCGGGAAGTAGAAGAAGCGCTCGTTGCACATGTTGCCCTCACAGCAACAGAAAAACACCTCAGGGCTGTCCTTCTTCTCTATGCAGTCATTCCTGCAGGAGAAAAGAGGAAAAAAGTTCATTTCTTTTGTGCTAGGTTATCTTTGTTAAAAAAAAAAATAAATGTGCCCAGCTTTTAAATTTCCAAGTTGAAATTTGTTAAATCGACCGGGACCAAAGTAACAGCTGAACCTAATGAGATAAATTAAATTTTGATATCTTATATTGCAATGAAAATTTATTAAAGCAGAAACACATTTTTGTCATTTTTAAGACAAAGTTAAAGAAAACATCAACAGATTGAGGAACAGTTCACAATCTAGATTTAAACAGGACAGGCAAGTGACCAAACAAGGCTGGAGGTAAGTGAGAAGGAGAATTTCTAAATTTTATTGTATTTGTAGAAAGAAATGATAAAGTTTCTATAATCTCCTCTGCCCACATTATGCTCAGGGACAGGGCTTATTTTATTCCCTGAATTAACTGGAGGAATGGCTTTTTTATTCATATTCTGCTAACAAGCAAGCTGAAACTATTCCCATCAGGAAAGAAAAAACAGGAGCCAACCTGACAGCAGAACTGGAAAAGGCTGAAGAAATATTGCAGGGTTTTAAACACAGCTGAAGATTGTCAGGGAGGTTTTGGGCTCATCTTCAAAACTTGGGGTTATTCCCCAGAGCCAGCCCTGGCTGCCAGCCTGCCCTGGGACTTGCAGGGAACATTTTCTCTTTGATGTGCTGAAGCTGCTGCTGTTTGCAGTCACCCCCACAGCTCCCAGAGATAAGATTTGGGCTGCCCTGGACAAACACAGCACTGCCTGTGATTAGCACAAGTCACTTAATGAGGACTTACTCAGTTTCCAGCTCCTTCCTCACTGTCCTTCCTGTGTTTCATTTCTTCTTCCAATTTCTTTTCTTTGCTCAAGGAGAATTTAATCTCATGATTTTAGGATTTTTATTTTAGATTGTGGGACTGAGCTTTAAACTGTCATTAATGCAGAAAACAGCCTGGGCTGGGGGACAACTTGATTTGGGGAGAAAGGATGCAAAGCTTTCTTCTAAAAATTCAACTTTAAAGAAATACAAAGAAAGATTTCTGTAAAAATTACTGAAATAATTCCTCAATACTTTTTAATGGATCTATTTCTTAATTCTCTGCCTTCCCAAATAATAAATGTTTTGGGCCAATAAAACCCAGTAGAGTATTTAAAAAGCTGCAACACCATTGCTTAAGAGAGTCATGACCTTTATTCAGTCAGCATCTAACAAACCCCAAGTCCTGCTGTTACTGCTTGTGGGTTCTTTCTGGACCATCTGTTATCAACAAAATAACTGGAAATTTAGAATATTCTCAGAGCTGCCATTGAGCTTATTAATAAACTGCCAAAATACTTCCATGATCTGGTAAATTGCAGACACAAAGTGCTGACTTTCCAACTCTAAAGACTTTGGAAAAATCAACGAGAGGATTTTGCATCCTGGTTGCAATAATTATATTTGCACTGTTTGGCAATAACAAGGCACTACAGGATCTATTACAAATGGACTAAAAAAGAATAAATGAAATACCTGGGTTCATTCAAAAAGGTAAAACGTGCTATTCTGCAAATAAGACAATGTGCTCACATGGAATCTGGTCCTTAAATACAAGTGAGCACCTGAAAATAAGACAATTATTCCCAGACTCACAGGTTGTGGAGGGGATGACGTAGAAATTACGGAGAGGCAAAAGAGTTTGCAGTGACAAATCAGTTGCAAAAATTCCTAGGAAAACTCACCTGTCATAACAATTGATGTCATCCAGCCAGCAGCCTTGCTTCACGATTTCAATGGATCCAGAAATATTTTTCCATGTGGCAAAGCAGTGTCTCCTCTTATCTTTGTCACCATAGCAGGGCTCGATCCCGCTGCGGTTGGTCTTGTCCTTCTCCCAGTTAGCGTTGTAGTAGATGCACTCCTGTGTTTCTGACCTGCCCAGGATGGCACCTGCAGGGATGGGAAGCACAGCTCAATGGAATTCTGCAGGATCAGGCACAGGTTGGATAAAAATATCATTTACTGCACGTAGCAATGTGCCCTCTCTCCCCCCTTTTTAATAAAGAGAGAAAACACGCAAAGTTCAGCAGCATTCCAAGTGTTGAAACATAAAACAAAGATCCTCTGTGAAGTCAAACAGTGACTTGCATAACTTAGCAAGATTTGCAGAAATGAAGAACAAGTCATGGCAATACTTCTCCATGAATAGCAATAGCAGAGAAAATTTAGAATGCTGAGCAGGGAAGATTTAATTAAAATATTCACCAAACCAGGAGCTTTAGCCAGGAAAATTCACCAAAAGGCATTTGTGCTTCTTATCTTGTTACAGGAGCCAAAAGAGCAGGGAGTTCATCTCTTTTTTGGAAACCCCAAAAAAGCCAAGAAGTGTTTGGGGGCAAGTGTTACAGAATCCCAGAATGGTGTGGGTTGGGAAGGACCTTAAAGAGCATTTAGGGCCCATCTAGGAAGTTTCTGGATTCTGGTGGAGATCACTTCAGAGTTAATGGGATGAAAAGCACCCATTAGGTGCTTCTGTAAAGGTGAAGTTGTTGGGAAGCAAGACTGTTAGCAGAACACAGGCAGGGAGTAAGAACTGCCTTTTATTTCTGTTTTTTTCTCTTGTCAGACACTGCCCAGAGCGTGCCATCCATCTCCAAGGGAGCTCCATCAAAACCATGGGCAAATGGAGATGGAGGAGCTGGAGAACCAGAGGATCCACTGAGGAAGGCTCATGAGGATGACTGTATTTATCTGTACATTCAGAATTTTTAAGACATTCCATTGCCCAGCACGCTGAAGGCCAGACTGGAGGAGAAAAGGTTTCCCTCAGCAGTTTTTGACGTATTTATTTGCATCACTCACTACATCCTTATCCACAATAAGTGTGAGCCAGCAGCCATTCCTGAGCAGAATGAGGATTATTCCCACCTGAGCCTTGGGAGAGCAGCACAGGGAGGCAGAGCTGAGCCCAGCACTGCCCGTCCTGAGCAGCCCACCCTGCCCTGCCCGTGTTCCCAGAATAGGCAGGAGCTGGAGGATCAATGGGAGAGGGGCAGGAGCCAGCTGGGAGCGCCGTCAGGGGCAGCCTGGGAACCATTAAATTCCTTGTGCTGCCACGGCCTGACCTTTACAGCTCTCAGCTATGGCAAGAAACAGATGAGGCAACAGATTGAACAATTTGGTTCTGTCAGTGCAATAAAGCAGAAGTCCTGGATTTCTCTCACACGTGCCATTGCTTTTCTCCTGCTGCCAAGCCCAGCTTTGAAGGACCACAGACAAGCTGAAATTTATAAAATTCAGCAACTGCAGTAAAACTAACTTTGCATAAATATTCTCTTTGCTCCTGTCTTCTTTCTTTCAGGTTTTCTTATCCATCTATTTTTTCATCCATTAATGCTGCAGTCACTGTTGGTGTAATGACCTTGGATCTGGCTGGGGCTTCTCACCTGAGCAGGCACCTGCAATGGGTCTGGCCAGGCTTGGGCAGTCCTGGATGAATCCTTCAAAGCACAAAAGCAGGGATGTGGTGGAAGAAAGGCAAGAGGAGAAGGGGAACCACACAAAGAAGGCAGCTCTGTGCCCATCTGCTTCCAAGCAGCTCTGCCACCCCCTGCACAGGGATGGAGCTCCCAGGGGACAAGGGCAGCTGGCATTTACAATAAAGTGAATTTATCAGGCAGAGCAGGTCTCTAATGGGACTGCTGTGTCCATTCTGAGTGCACAGGGAATTGCCAGCTCCTCAGAAACCAATCCCTGAACCTCAAAAAGCAAAATGGTGCTGCTGAAAGAAACCAAACTCCAGCAGTGGGTGGAACATGGGGTCTGAAAGCTTGGGGGGAAAACACATTGGGAAAGCAAAGGGCATTAAATACAGGACTGAGTTTAGTTTGGGCACACTGGATCCCACTGGATATCTGTGTATTCCCATCCCAGTGCTGCCCTATCCCTCACACTCTGTCCATCCAGCACAGCTGCACTGGGGACACAAAACCAACATCTGAACTTCTGAACCACTCTTAATACAGGAAACAGCAGAACTGGGAGCAATTCCATCAGACAGCTCAAGAGCAGCCTGGAAAACCTCACCCCAGGAGGAGCTGGAAGCACTGGCTGCCATTTCTCAAACAGAGAGACTGAATGACTGAAAAAATCTACCAGTTTTTAATTAAAAAGGGGCAAACTGCACAGCTCCTAAGGACTGACATGGCCTTAGTTCAGGAAGGATCGCTGGGAAAAGGGGCTGGATGGAACAGGAATTGTCTCTTACAGGTATCACAGAAACACCTGGGAGTTCATCATCCACCAAACCCAACACTGAGCAGCACGAGGCCATGGTCTGTGCTGCAGGAATGTTTCCTGATTCTTCAGTGAGATGTGAGAATGATCATGTCCCTCCCTTCCCAGGGAAGACTTCAACACTTCCCACGTCCTCCCCTCGCTCCAAGCCCTGCTTTGCTGCGTGATTAGTTGGTGACACCACGGAAAGACACAAAGGGCAAAGGGAGCTCAATCTGTGATCTCTCACTGCTTTATGAAATGTAACAACATTTTCAAGCTGAAGTCATGAAAATTGATGAAAAGCTTGCAAAGATTAGTTTAATGGTGCCAAGGACACTTTTTTTTTTTTTTTGCTATTCCCTAGAAAATGTACAATATATAAAAGAACTGGAGGGTGAGGTTCAGTCTGGCAGATACCTCTGCCTGTAACAAAAGGTTACTTAAATTCTGTCATATTGGAGATGAATTTGAACTCTTTAAGTACTGAAATACAAGGAATGGAGCAGTTTATTAGAATAAACCAGCAGAGCACCACAGGGACTGAGTAACTTCTAGATAGAATGGCCCATTCACCAAAATACCAGAATTGTAACACGCTGTTCCAGAGGAGCAGAAAGGAACAGAAAATGCAGCATAAATAGAATTAACACCTTACACAAAAACCCTTCAGCTGCTGCACGGGCACCTTTTGCAAGTGCTTGCCCATGTGTGTTATTCTATTTGTTTCCACAGTGATCTCAAACACTTCCTAGCCCCACAAATATATCTAAGAACAGACTACAAATACAGACTAAAAAAGCCCAGCTTTGATGTTCCTGCAGCAGGAAGCAGGGTTTTATCATTCTCTATTTTTTCTGATAACACCCAGGGGAATGTTTCTCAAAGGAAGAAGAAAGAAGTTATTTCCAACCTAATAAAGCAAAGTGAGTTCCGAGAGAAAGGATTCTGTCCTCCTTTTCCATGCCACCATGTCCCCAAACTGATTTTGTTGATTTTTAGACTAATATTAGTGCTATTATCACTGTTCTCAATGCTCCCAGGTCACACGAGGACTGTACTTCAGATGAGCTGAGCCAAAGTACATTCATTAAATCCAAACACAGCAGCAATTAACTCAGGCAAGGCAAGAACTGCAAAAGAGATAAACAAGGCAGTGAGGAAACAAATCACCTGCACTGCTGCCACCCTGCCCCGTGAATATTCCAAATTTAAAGATTAACCCGATGGTCCACAAAGCTGCTTTCTTTTTCTAAAAGAGTCTTTAAAAATAAATGAGTTTGCAACTTGAACAAAGGAAAACTTGGTAAGATTTAGTGTAGTTTTGTATAGCAAGAGCTGCATTTTTCTGCAGGGTTGGAGTGGGGGGAGCAACAGGAAATCTGTATTTGCTAAGATATCTCATCATATACTTGGAAAATATTTCAATTTTTTTTTGCAGTTCACACCTTTTCAAAATGGAAAATTTGTAAGGATGAGCCTGCCATGGAAGTATGAAATTCTGTAGCTGAGATAACACTTCTGAAAAAGAAGGAGAGAAGAATAAAGTGCTGGAAAACTGAAGGATGATCAAGCCAAAGGCTCTACAGCAGATCTATGGAGGATGATGTCACCTGAAACAGGGACCAGAACTGAGAGGAATAATATCTGTATTGTTAAAAACCCCTTGCAGTTTGCTTGGTGGTCAGTAACCAAAAAAACCCCACATTTGTTTTATTCTGAGTGTTCTGGACTTACAGTATGGAAAGTAAATCAGCTGCTCTAACCACTTGATGATGTTATTTTACATCGTGTTTATTTGTTGTATATAGAGAAATAAAATAAACAATGATGTTTATTTGTAATATATAGATATATCTTGGGTTGATTTGCATGGTGCTCTTGCTGAAGGAAAAAAAAAGCTGGAATTATTTTTCCAATGTGTTCCCTCCCAGCAATTTGTGCCACTGATAGAAGAAATTAATAATGCTGTAATGGGATTTTGTAAAGAACTTCCATGTTCTGCCTTCTACTTCCAAATATGTTATTTAAGCCTGGATTTCAGGAAGTGGGAAAACCCCCAGATCTCTGTGGCCAAGTTTTCCAGAATGCTCTCAGAGCAAAGCACGTGGCAGAAAATGGAGAAAAAGCCTCAGTGGCCATCTCTGTTCTTTAGGCAGAAATTAAAGAGCCACCAAGAGCTGTCAGGCCCGAGATAAAGATTGCCATCCTCTGGGAATCTCCAGAGCCTTGGAGTTAAGTGTTATTTCTCACACCCCCTGACTTCAAGGGAACACAGCAAAACACAGGCTGATGTTTTCAAGTTCAAACATGCCACTGCTGTCAGTGTGAGGTGTGAGCAGCACACAGCACAAACACCTCCCAGCCACTCCTGCTGAGCTCTGCAGGGGAAAAGCTCCAGAGCTCCAGAAATGCCTGGCTTTGAGGCACAGCCCGGGGCTGCTCTCATCTCACAGAATCACAGAATCACAGAAGTTCAAGGCTGGAAGAGACCTATAAGATCACCAAGTCCAGCCGATGTTCCAACTGTTCAACTAGATCATGGCAGCAAGTGCCACATCCAGTCTTTGTTTGAACTCTTCAAGGGATGATGACTCCACCACCTCACTGGGTAAATGATTCCAGTATCTGACCACTCTTTCTGTGAAATATTTCCTTCTTAATTCTAACTTACATCTAGCTTGACGCAGCTTGAGACTGTGTCCTCTTGTTCTGTCTGTTGTTGCCCGGAGAAAGAGGCCGACCCCCAGCTCACCACAGCCACCCTTCAGGAAGTTGTAGAGAGTGATGAGGTCACCCCTGAGTCTCCTTTTCTCCAGGCTGAACAACCCCAGCTCCCTCAGTCGCTCTTGGTATGGCTTGTGCTCCAAGCCCCTTACTAGTCTCGTTGCCCTGCTCTGGACACGCTCAAGTAACTCGATGTCCCTCCTAAAGGACATCTCAGGGGCTGGTGCGTCGCTTTCTGGGCTGTTTGGGTGGCCTGGAAAGGCCCGGGGTGGCCTTGGACAGCCCGCGCTCCAAAGGACGAGAAGAGGCTTCAGATCTTTCCTCGGTCTCGGTGTTTATTAATTGTTTGTCTAAAAGATTTTCTCTCGGCCCGACAGAGTCTGCACAGCAGCCAGCCATGAGCACACTGAGAGCCCCCGGGGCGGTCACTTATCTTTATACTCAAAATTACGTATACAATATTTATCAATTTTCCCCAATACCTTTTACCCTTATTGACCAGTGCACTTTTAGTAATAACCAATCCCAAAGTGCCAACATCACCACAGAAGATGGAGGCCAAGAAGAAGAAGAAGAAGAACAGGACACGCCCCAATTCCTCCATCTTACTTCTCTAAACCCCCCTGTACAGAAATCCCAAACCCTGTGTCTCACACTCTAATTAACTTATCCCTTCACCATTCACCCAGTGAAATCCTCCCATCCTCACACAGGTGTCGTCTCCCGTGCAGGATCAAAGTGCAGCCCCCAGACACTGCTGGCAACATCCCAGGACTCCCGAGCCCCCCAAGGGTGGTCTGGGTCACTCTGCACATCAGTCCTGAGGTGCTCAGATCCCACACTGGTGGCCTTTGGCCACTGCTGGGCCAATGTCCCCTTCCTGGCACGATTTCCAGATGGTTAAAATATGCCAGTATCAGTAAAACAGGGCTCAAAACTGAAAAGTTTAAATTTTACAAGATTCAAGTGCAGAATAGGGACAAAGAGTAACCAAGCAATTGGTTGGCTTTTGATAGAATGGCATTGAGTTTTGTCACAGACATCTTCTGTGAAAATTCCTTTCTTGGGATTTTTCTCCCTCCTGAGAAGCTGGGAGGCCTCAGGAACAAAGTGCAACCAATGGTTTGCTGCTGCTGTGGGATGCAACAGGGGCATCTGGGATTGGGCTCCTGGGGATGTTTGGATTCACTGACCACTCATGGCAGAGCTGCTCTTGCTCTCTGCCGAGACACAGATCTTTGTTATTCATTCTTTTCTGTTCTTAGCTTAGCCAGCTTCTGAGAACTTTTTCTATTTCTTTTTAGTATAGTTATAATGTATCTATATGTAACTATATATATATGTAACTATATATATGTAACTATATATATGTAATATATGTAACTATATATCATAAAATAATAAATCAAGCCTTCTGAACATGAGGGCAACATTCTCTCCTCTTTCTTCACCCTGCAACCCTTGTGCCCACTGTCACAGAGTTTTACATCTCTTATGTCTCACTCTTCATCTGATAATAGAATAAAATCTTTTAAAATGCCTCTCAGCTGCCCCATCTCTAAAAAACTAAGAATAATCAAACAGGCAGAACAGAAATACCCAGTTCCCAGTTTGGATTATCCTCCTCTCCCCAGTGCAAAACCCCAAACACAAAGAACAATAATAATGAGAGATCTTGATTAATTTGACATTTAACTTGCACTCTGATTATCCAGGAGGGATCACCTCCTCCTGCCCAGGAAGGAGCCAGGGATTCTGTCCCAGTGCAGCCAGGAGTGCCACCATTGCCACCCAGAGCCCTGGAATGCTGGTATTAAAGCCAAAAAGAGGCCCTTCAGCACCAAAGGCACCAATTAGGCACTAAACAAAGCACCCAGGGACACACAGACTGCAGCAGGAATGATGAATCCCTCTCAGGGCTGAGTCTCATGCTGGTGGCAAGAGCAGCAGTTCTATTTTGGGAGCTGCCAGGGAGTTTCCCAGGAATGATCTCAGATACCTGTCAGAGCTGGGCTCTGATCTCAGAGTCCCACAGCAGCACAATCCTGCAGCTCAGCAGAGATGGGAGCTCCTCTCAGCTGGGAACCCCAAAGGGTTTGGATCAAAATGATCCTTTTTGGGGTTGCTGTTTGTGGAGGTTCTTCTCTGAGCTACAAAACTTCCTGAGAACTCGTGAGCTATGAAACATTTGGAATTTTCTCCAATGGAGGGTTGAAATTCCTGCAGCCTCATGGAGATGGGAAATTTGAACATACTAATCACTTCATTAAAAAGGACTGGAAAGCTTCATTCTAGCTGTCAATTTTAGCTGTCTTCAAATTTCATTCCCTGGTCAGGCTGACAGAGAGGATCAGGAAATGACATTTTCTCCAGCCCTCCTCAAGCACTGTTTGTTTCACCCACCTTCCAGGGGCTCAACAGGATCAGTGTCAATATTTCACCTGCATTTATAAAGACAAAGAAGGAGTCTCCCCTCCCCAGACTCCCTCCTGACCCCTCAAAGACACACCCAGGAGAGTTCATTCCGGCTAATTACAAGAAAATATTCTACCTTTTGCCTCTCAAATCAGCCAAGCACAATGCAAATGTACCAGTTTGACTGCAAAGCAAACAGAACCACACACCAAGTCAAACAAAAACACACTCAAGACATCTAAGAGGCAAGCATCCAACTCCACATTTGATGTTTCCTCCACATGATATATCCAACCCCCACTTCTTTTTCTGTCTTACAGGACCTTATGTAACTATTTAAAAGACAACAGGACCAGTGTGATTCTGCCTTCAAGTCAGCTCTCCAACAAATCTCTCTGTGGGTGTCGTGTCCCACTCGGTGCCATTGCAAGCAAAAACACCACCCAGTTCTCCTCCATGTGCTGATCAAGCTTCTTATTTACATTCTAATTCTTTAGCCATCGTTATACTTCTCTTTTTTTTCTGTGGTTACAACCAAAACCCCAGCCTAAACATACTTACAACCAGTTTTGTTGTTTGTTTTGTTGGGTTTTTTTTACTTTTTAAAGCATCAGGTGTATGTTTTTCCTTTTTTCCAAGTGCTGAGCTCATGGGCAGGAGCTGGATGGTCAGTGGCCAGCCAGACAAGCTCCAGCTGCCCTTGGCCAGATGGCAGCTCAAAGGAGGAGAGACAGGTGCCACGTTTGTGTAGACACACACAGGGATTACCTGGGAGCTGCAGGCAAACAGGGCAAGTGCAGGGGAAAAGGCAGAACTCGGTGCTGAGAGATTCAAACCTTTCAGTGTTCTGCTCCACTGAGCTGGGAACTTTCCTCACCCCTCCTCTTCCAACTCTCCAAATGATTGATGGAGAATTGTCCCACTGAGCTTCAGTCCTGGCTCCACACAGCCCATGATGCTGGGGGTTTACATTTTCATTTCCATTTCCACCTCCCCACCTCATCCCACCAGGACTTGCCAAGCTCATCCTGCTCACGCTTGGCCAGAACTCCAGGCAGGACTCAGCCATTCCCAAGGATCCCTCCAGGATGGATATTGGGTTTGTTTGTGGAAACACTCCTGCAGAAGCACTCTGGCATCACTGCATCACTAAAGGATGGCATTGGCAGCTCGTGGTGTCTGCCCTGGGGCAGGAGCCCAGTCTGAAAAGCTTTTGGAGCTGCAGCACAACCAAAAACCCAACTGGGCTGGGCAGCCTCACACAGCTGGAGTGGCACCAATGAGTGCAAGTAATTCCTTCCTTCAATAAATGTCAGCTGCAGCACTACACATGTGAGTAAACACCTATCAGCATAAAAATGCTGATATGTTTGTGACTGCTGAACTCTGCTCCTAAAGCAAAAACATCTACACAACCCCAAACTTCACTGAGTCTGTTTAATTCCATTTCTACTGCCCAGTCCTGTTGAGATCAAATTCCAAACCTTGTCTCCACTGGAAGAGTTTTGAAGTTTGTGTCCTCATGCTCTGAAATCAGTGTTGATCACACGTAAGAAGCCAGCACAACTGCCTCTTTACCTCCAGCTAAAGTGGCTGCCACTTGTCACTTGAAATGGATTTTCTTTGTCCCCTCTGAGGCTGCCTCATTTTGCCAGACTGTAATTTGCAGATTAAGTGAAAAATCCCATTTCTAGAGCTGGACACAGCCCTGTTTACAGGCAGAGCCCTGCTGCCATGGCCAGCACAGCCCTCAGAGCCAGCTCCAAACACAGCCAGGGCTCAGCCCCTGCAGCAGCTCCTGAGGAGGGAACAAAACACGACTGAGATTTTCTTGTCTCAAGTTTTTATTATGGACTTGTTTTCAATGGGTTAAGGGAAACCCAGTGCAATTACCTTATGGAGGCTTCGTTAAGCAAATGTTTTTACTCATAATTTGAATATTCAGCATTTTTAAGCCCCATCATCACCTTGCCATGCTCCAAAGCCACTCCAAGCCAGCTCCCCTCAGGAATGAGAACTGACAGATTTCACTACAAGTCACTATTAGGACTGGTTTTACAGAGAACTAATTTGGATCTAAGTGACCAGTAAACTAGAGAAAATATCATTTATTTAAGATTCAGAAGAAGAAACCAGCAATGGAACAGCAAAACAAGCTCCTCATGCACCTCAATAAAAAACTGGTTTTCTGTTCAATTTTTCGAGTCTTTATGGATTCTCATGAAGCTGATTTTGCTATTCACTCACCCTCTTATTAAAAATGTTACTACTAAACCAATACTAATGTTACTACTAATACTAATGTTACTGCTAAACTAATACTAATGTTACTACTAATACTGATTGTATCCAGATTAACACCCAAAAGAACAAATCCAAAAAAGAAGCATTTCAAGATCCAAAAGAGGTTACTAAAGTCAGCATAATACACATTAAAACTTAACTCTTTTTGTATTTTTTATCAGAACTTCAAGAACAATTGACTAGAATGGGGAGAAATTTAAAATTACCATTTTAAAATTCTTTTCAGAGCATAAATCTGTGGCAGGGACTTTAAAATGTGCTACATATTGGCCATCCAGCACATTAATTGTCATTAAAACATTAAATTCAGCCACTCCTGCAACAGCTCCTTAAAACAAATCAGCTCTGGTCTAACATGAGAATCAAATCAATACAAAAATAATCCAGGACAGTGGGGTTTATTTCTCTTACCTGCCTAAAGCACTTAAAAATGGTTTAAATTTCCATGTTGGGTGTTCTTCTTAAGAAAACATCTCATTAGAAAGAAGTGCAGTTCAATTCTAACAACCTGTGAATGATCTCCCTGTGCCTTAAAATAAAAATTTAGAGGACTTAAAAAAATTATATATATATATATATATATATATATATATATATATATATATATACACATATATATATATACATATATATATCTCATATATATATACATATATATATATTTTATATATATATATATATATATATATATATATATATATATATATATATATATATATATATCCTACTAACATCAAGTAATTTATATATATAACCTACTAACATCAAGGAAAAATCCAACTAAAGAAAAAAGACCAAAATATTCTTCTTTCTAGTTCTCTATGAGTAACAATAAATTTGATGTCAATCTCCACCATCTCATTTCACTGCACAAAGACACCTTGTAGAAACTCAAGGTTATTGCTGGAATATCTCTAAGTATGAAAAATTAAGTCACATTTCAAAGGTTTTAAGCATCTAAGCATTTAAAAATTAATTAATTAAATGAAATCTCATTTAGGAACCATTCACACAAGCTATGGGGAATGCAAGGCAACAGGAGCATCAGTGTTTGTTAGGAAAAGTATCCAGAACCAAAAAGTGCTACTGGATATTTGAATTTTGGTAAAACAGCCCCTGATCCTACAGCCCACACCTGCCACAGCACAATAATCCCAAACTGTTTCAGTTTCAATACAAAATTTGCCTCCAAGTGTTCAGCTGAGCCAGTTCTGCTCCATTTCACTTGGCCAGAAACCCTCAAACCCATTTGTTACCCAGCCCTTGCACCAACCCTGCAGTGGTAACTTCCCCATTGCTGATTTGGAACACTGGGATCATTTGCAGGAATTTTGGTAGGAATGACTTCAGGAGACCCTCACAGATCCCAGCCACACCAGGATCTATGTTTAGAGCAGCAACTCCAGTTGAACCAGTCCTCACTTCTGTACTGGGTGATGCTTTTAAATCAGGGGCAATCCAGATCTGCTGGCTGAGACTTGCATTAAAATATTTTCTTTTTATTCATTTCCCCCCCTGCCCCATGCTGCATCAACACTCAGGCAAGATTACAGATCTCCACAATGATAATCCTGCTGCAACATAGAAATGTTATTTTTTGCTGCAGAACTGAAGAAAAATAAATTTTAAATCACTGCTAAGTCACAACAAAGCCACAACAGTTTTAGAATTCATAAAGATCAGGGGGAAAAATTAAGTAATGACCAAATACAGAGCAACGCACAACTCAGTGCTCCTACAATGGATTTCCAAGTGGTTTTTGACAGCTAAATCTTATTTAACTTATTGTCTGCTTACTTCTCCATTGTTTTGTGTATTGGATGAGCTCATGTTCCCAAACTTGGATTTAAGACACCACTGTGGTCTAGAAGCTACAAATGTTTTTTCAAATCTAACCAACAGACTGGAACAAAGCCCTCAGTGGAGGCACCAACAAGAATTGAAATACAAAACAAACCCCATGCAACTTGAATATTTATTTAACAGAATTACCCAAAATGTTTTACTGACTGACCAACAAATTGTTTGGGTATTAAAGGTTTACCTTCATTTCAAACTTGCCCATAAATATTGGCCATCCAGCACATTTATTGTCAATAAAACATTAAATGCAGCCACTCCTGTAACAGCTCCTTTAAACAAATCAGCTCTGGTCTAACATGAGAATCAAATCAATACAAAAATAATCCAAGACAGTGGGGTTTATTTCTCTTACCTGCCTAAAGCACTTAAAAATGGTTTAAATTTCCATGCTGGGTGTTCTTCTTAAGAAAACACTCTACATCAAGATCTCAAATGGGCCCTAAACAATCCTAATGAATAAAGAAGGGAATAAATGTGAATATTTCAGCTCTTGGAGAAGTCAGCTGTATGTGGTGCACACAAATGAGGAGCAGCTCATGTCCCTGAGCAGGCACAGATTGAACCCCTGACAGAGATGTGAGGAACTCCCCCCCTTCAGCTCCTCTGCTGCCCCACAGAACTGAAATTGTACCCCAAAATGTTCTTTATTTGGGCACTTTGCTGTGCTTGACCCTTGCCAGGAGCCTGCAGCAATGCAGCTCCATGCCCAGGGCTGGGAGGGTGGAAATGGGGCACAGAAATCTCTCCTGAGCAGCAACATCAGCAGTGCCAGAGTGCCCCAGGCCAGATCAAAGCTGCAGCACCTCCCTCAGATCTGCACCCAGAGCAGGAAAACCCACCCGGGGCTCACCTGGCTCCCTCCCTGCCCAGCACCACATGGCTGCATCTGAAACAACCCAAGGGATCCTTCAAGCCTTGCCAGAGCCAAAATCCCCATTTCTGCTCCTGCTGGAGGTATCCAATGTGCCATTTCCCAGCAGTCACAGATGATACCGAGCCTCTTTCTCTCCAAACAAACACAGATACAAAAAAGCAGTCAAGAGAGTTTCTGGCATTGGAGAAAGGAAGATGATAAATGTAATAGAACCAGTTTTAATCAAGATCAAAGCTGCAGGAGAATGCAGACAGACAGTCTAGACTGCTTTACTTTGAAAGCTTAAGCATATAAAGCAACATCTGCAAAGAACATTAATCACATTTAGTCCACAATCTTATCACCTCCCAAGCAAGCAGAAACAACTTTTACTTAAAAGTCATATGCCTCTATGTGACAAGCGTTTTTAATTATCTTTAAATTAGATATTTATCACTGATTACAAAGCTGTTCTCTTCACTTTGAAATAAGCTGCTGTAATTTGAAATATATTTGCAGAGCTCCCTGGACAAAAAAAAAAAAATGGAATAAAGTATTGGTAAGGAAGCCTGGTGAACAGTAACAATTATTTTACATCACTGGTACAGAGTGGGAATTCTCAAAATATTGAATTAAGTTCTGATTTGCTCCTCTGTATTTCAGACCATAACTCAGCAGACAGCAATAAAGTGAAAGATTTTCTGTACAGTTTTCTTTAGCTTTAGAAAATAACTTGAGAATATAAATAATCAGCTTTCCCCCAATTTTCTTTCTATAAAAAAAATTATCTTGCTCCTGCACTTTAGAGGGGAATTAAAAATTGGGGAGATAGTGCAAATCTACATATAGAATGTTTATGTGATAATGCACATCTTTCTATACAAAAGCAATTTATTCCTTGTTTACCTTGCTTTATTTTGCTTATATTCTGGTCCTTTCTCCCTTATGATTTTGCCTACTCACTAGCAATCATTGAATTTATTTTATTTAAAGTGTCTTGCATTAAAGTTTTCCCTTCTGCCAAGGTTTTCATACAATCCACCCTTCAACAAGAGCCTGGCAGAGACAAATCCACAAAAAAAATCCATCATCTTCCAACCCTGAGGCAACAGCTGTGACAATTTACAACATTATAAACCCACAGAGGCACGGAACAAAACTGGGAATTTCTGCACTAAACTCAGCTTCTCCAGCAGCCCCACATCCCACAGGAGAGCTTGTGAAACGCAGCAGCAAATCCAAAATTTATGAGTCTTACTCAAAAACCTGGGTGTTAAATTCCCCAGCTCAGAGCAGGCAGAGCGTGCAGCAGGAATCACTGGAAAAGGGGATTTTTAGGATTTTTAGGATTTTTAGGATTTCTACTGCTACCTTTCAGCTGGAGATGCCTTTGCAGGTCCCTCCTGGAGATCTCTCTGCTGGCCATGCTGCTGCTCCTGGGTGACATTCCTCGCTCTCCCCACAAATTCATAGACAAAAAGAGAATTCTGAATCCTTTTTTCCCCAAATCCTCCCCAGTCTGGTGCAGCTCTCAGGTTTTGCAGCAGCACAGCCCCAGTCACTCATCCCAGCCTGAAGAGAGGAGATTTCACTGAATTTCTGTGCAGAAGCACCTGGGTTGCTCTCCCTGCTCAGGCTGCAGCATCTCCTGGAGCTCTGCAGCGTTCCTGGAGTGCTGGAGTTCATCTGCCTCAGCTATTTTAAGAATTTCCTATCTTTAGGCCTACTGACAACACTTTTTTTATTTTTTAATGTAACTTTAACCTCCCACAAAAAGCAGTTGAACAAAGGGAGACTCTGCACACCTTCTGAGACTCCTACACCTGTGGAAATTGGAATGCTTGGAGAAATACCCTCATATATTATGATTTAAGTTCATTTCTTGGTGTTATTTTCTTATTTAACTGAGCATCTCATAGAGCCACACCAAGGCAATTTAGTTTCTGGTTAATTTTTAATTTGCTTATCTGATCAATACCACCACAATTCTTTAAGTTAAAGCAAATTACAAGTATTTAGGTAGAGCAGGAAATTTTAAAGTGCTGTAGGATAATGCAGAGGATTTCTCAGAGCTTGGCTATTTATCTTCAAAACCCTGGGATTGGTTTGGGCTGCAAAATTGTAATGAGGTAAATTTGACAGAATAACTAGAATTAGACTGCTTTTAAAATAGCAAATAAAATTTAGTTCCAATCCTAACTCCAGCTAGATGAACTTCAATTTTTATTATCTCATCTCATGGACTGAACCACGTGGCCTAGGAGAAATAACAGTGGCTATTTAAAGGCAAGGCAGGTTCTGACAGCTCTCACTGAGCTCTCAGAGGAAAGCAGAATTCCAAAGTCCAGGGATGAATCAGGGAGTGTGACCCCAGAAAACAACACCACAAACAAAAGCTTTAGGGCAAAAGCACTGCACTTGCTACTACAAGATAATTTGTCTTCTAAATTTAGATAACAATTAAGAAAATGTTATCTAGTGACCTGAAATCTGGAAGGCACTTTAGGATATGGTTTTGACCTTCTAGTTCTTATTCAAGAACACATTCAAAGCCAGAAGATGAATGCTGTTACTCCATTTAAAGCCTCTTGACACTCTGACAGAGTAACAGCCTGAAATTTGCTGATTGAAACTCCAAGTTCCAGGGCAATAAAGGGCTCAAGAGGGCTCCCTAAACACGTTTTCTAAAGGTACCTCTGTGCCCAGAGGCAATGGGTGAATCTCTCCTGCCTCTCAAAGATAAGAGGACAAAGATGCTTGTGGATATATTGCATTAGTTTATTTGGGAGGGACCTGCCTGACAGGTGAGCTGCTAACACATCTCCAAAACCACTCCTAGGAAATTACCAGAACTTCAGTGAGAGAAGAAAATGACAATTTTGAAGCTATGCTGCATGAAAGATTAAAAAAAAAAAGCCATTTCAGCTACAATTCTGGCTATGAATGCCATTCTCTGGTAAGTCTGAATTCCCCAGAAGTGAAGTGGTGCTTGCAATGTGCAGGATTCCCTAGAAATAGCATTCCACCCACTGCACGTGGAGGCAGGTGAGTGAGAGGCAAAGAAGGATCTCTGCATGGAACCTCCCATGGGCTCACACTCACTGAACACGAGAAATTTGGGATTTCACAGTGTTTGGGAAGATCAGAGCAGCCTGGAGTAGCTTGTGTTAAGCAAGGCTTGAGAAAGCAGCTATTTGAGGAGTTTTTAAGTAAAAAAAAAACGAAGAATAAGTAAAACAATGAAGGATAAACAAAAATATGAAGAAACTTTTCAAGCCAGGGTGTGGAAACTAGAAAATCAGAATTTTACCTTCAAAGTTATCAATGCATGAGTCTTAACACCAGGGGAAATAAAAAAATCTGTACTGGAGTCCAGGAGTCCAAATCACATCAAGTAATTTTGATCAGTTTTGCTCAGGCAGCAGTGCTGATAAAGAAGCAGAGGCACATGGATGAAAGCAAGAGAGCAGAGCCCGGGACACTCAGCTTGGATCAGCCCCATCACTGCAATGTCTCCATGTGCCTGAAGGCACCCAGAGCCACTGGATCTGCTGACAGGGGAGTGCGGGGTGTGAAGAGAGCCCAGCCATGAGCCCAGGCTGGCAGCGACCTCACAAACTGCCAGGGACAGACAGACAGACAGACAGACAGCACTGCTCACCCTGCACGCCCTGCAGGAGCCTCCCCAGGACAGGAGCAGGGAAGGAGCAGGGAATCACCAGCACGGAATGCCACAGAAACAGGAACGAACCCCACGGAACAGACGGGGATGGGGCTGAGTGAACTTTGCACGGGCTCAGCAGGGCCGACACAACCCCTCCCTCCTTCCCTCCTTCCCTGCTGCCACACCGGCTCCAGCCCCGGGAAAAGAGCGGGGAGGGAAGGACCGGGCGGGAGGGGAAGGACAGACCAGGGAGGGGAAGGACAATCCCAGGGAGGGGAAGGACAGACCAGGGAGGGGAAGGACAATCCCGGGGAGGGGAAGGACCGGGCGGGGAGGGGAAGGACAATCCCAGGGAGGGGAAGGACAATCCCAGGGAGGGAAGGACCGACCAGGGAGGGGAAGGACAATCCCGGGGAGGGGAAGGACAATCCCAGGGAGGGGAAGGACAATCGCAGGGAGGGGAAGGACAATCCCAGGGAGGGGAAGGACCGGGCGGGGAGGGGAAGGACCGGCCAGGGAGGGGAAGGACAATCCCAGGGAGGGGAAGGACAATCCCAGGGAGGGGAAGGACAATCCCAGGGAGGGGAAGGACAATCCCAGGGAGGGGAAGGACAATCCCGGGGAGGGGAAGGACAATCCCGGGGAGGGGAAGGACAATCCCAGGGAGGGGAAGGAGCGCTCCCCTTCCACAGAAATCCAGTGACAGAGAGGGGAGCAGGGAATCTCCAGAGCAAGACACTGCGTCAAGACACAGGAAAGTTCCTCAGCACAAACTCACGCCACAACTTGTAGCTTGTAAGAGATGAGGAAACAAATGTATCCGAACACACAAAGCACAAACGGAAGGTTGGCCTAATTTTAATGTGGATTCTCCTTTTGAAAGCCTCAGACAATAGGAACTGTAGGGTGAACTAAAGGCTTTTGGCAGCAGCGTTCAGCAATTATTTCATCTGGAAATTCCATCCAGCCCCAAGTTTAATCACCTCTGAACAAACTATTCCTTCCTGAATTTGTCCATCTGTGAGATCACTTTTTATTTCCACATGTTCTGAAACACTGAGTTCTACAGTTTAATTACCCATCATTAGTAGATGTACTTTTTCTGTTTAAAGTACCTTCATCAATCATTTGGGTGGATTTGATGTGAAGCAGCTGGCCAGCAGGCTGAGCAGGAAGAAAAGACAAGTTAGCAAAGTGCTCAGCCCCCAAAGCATCCTGAAATGCATTTCCATGGTTATCACACAGAGGTGGGATGTTGGCATGGATTGGGATGGAGAAATTACAGGTATTTAGCAGTATCTGGGTTATTCACTTCCAGTTTTCACCAGAATGATGCTTCAAAGGAAATCCTTCAAGTTTGATGCTGGGAATTTTTATAACAGAAAATAACTCAGCAGATATCAAGCTGTTTATATTTAGTTAAGTTATAGATGTGCTCATATGGAACCTTTATTCTTAGCTATTGGGGATAAAGAAATATCTACATCCAAAATAATGCCTTTCATTAGCAGCAAAATGAAAATTTTCCAGGTATTAAGGGACAGAATAATGATGTATTTTTACAGCTTTATTTTCCTTAAGATAGGAAGCATCAGTGTCATGGGGATTGCTGACTCTCTCCAGAGAAATTCCCCAGTTGTATTTGGAGTAGTCATGAGCACAAGTTTAAGGGCTCCCAGTGCCAGATGTTGTGTTTGATGGAGAAGGGCTCGTGCTCACACAGAAACAGGTGTTCCTCCTGTCACAGCTGAGGAATCCACTCAGCAATAAATCCTCCTGGCAGGCCAGAGGAACACCAAAGCTTCAGAAACGCAACAAAAAAATTTATGGGAGAATTCTGCTGTCTTGCCTCTCCAGGTGTTTATCCTGTGGTAGTCGATGAGTGTTTGAACGTGAACACAAACACTTCTATCAGCAAGATCAATAAGGAGAATTTCCCTTTGCAAGGAGAAGAAAAATTGTCTGGTTTTTCACTTGGATTTGTTTGCTGTTCGCTCGGCTGGCTTTTGTTGTTTGGGTTTTTCCCCCAGGACAATGATTACCTCCAGGCAGCTGGCACAGGAACAGATATTTAATAAACCACTTTTATACCCCTTTTATATGCCTTTTATACCCCTCAAAGTTACAGGGGAGGGGAAGAGGACTCTGGAATGACATATTCTAATAACATCACTATACAGATATACAATATCTACCTCTTAATTGTGGGAGCCAACTATTACATTACTTATCTATACAACCCCTTCCCAGGATTGAGCCCATCTGCTTAGATCACCAATAACATTTTTAAGGAATCCTTTAAGGTACCTGCTGGAAATTCCACAGAAAAGCTTTGACATGATCCTCGCAGGATGCCAAGAATCATTTATTGAACATTATCCTCATGGATGCCAAGAATGATCAGCCTTGCTGGAGGGAAGGTGGGCACACAACAAACCAATGTACATTCAGTGGTGGCACTGTACCTCCACTGAAGCCACCACCTCAAAAAAAGGGCTTAAAAATCCTGCCTTAAGTAAAAAGCAACTTGAATATCACAGCTAAGTGAAAAAGGAAGAAGATGATGGGAACAGCAGCCTGGGCCATGGAACACTGGCTTCTCTCTTCCCTACCAGGGAGGCTGAGCTGGGAGAGACCATGGCTGGGATAACACCTCAGGTAAGATTCCCCTGTGTTTTTAAACTGATTTTATTTCCAGTCATGCTCCATGCAGCATTTCAAACCACAGCTACCAGAGACCAGTTTATCTCCATTTCAGTGCCCATGCCTGTGTCTCAGCACAGTTGTCCCCATGGAGAGTTTCAGGGCAGATCAACAGTGACAGGATGTCTGCAGAGAGCCCTGCAGGGTAACAGAGGGGATGAGCTCAGGTGCTGTCCCAGGGACCTGGCTCACAGCTGAACCCTCAGCACCACAAACTCATCCAGAGCTGTTCTCTCCAGAAGTGTGCCCTGCTGGCTGAAGATATTCCTGCTTTATGCCTTACAAGTGCCCTGGTTCTCCCACACTCCCCTGGCAACTGAAGATGCTCCTGGGACTGAGACCCCTCAGGTCTCACGGGTGTTCAGCTGACACCCAAAATTCACCAGCCCCTGTCTGTAAATGGGATCCCTGATGCTGTGCTCTGATTCAGTCCATTCAGGCATTACCAGTTGGGGTTCTACATTTAAAGGACATCCCCTACTTTCTACCCTCATCATTTCCAGACCTGTTAGTGCTGTCTGTTCTCTTCTTGGATCTGATTTTAGCACAAAGTTTTATGCCCACCTTTTCAGAATAAATTTCTAAGGACATCTCCAGCCAAAATCCAAGTAACATAAATTAGATACTGCTAAGATTATGTTGCAAATAGTCCTTCCAAAGTTTTATTAAACCTGGGATGTAACTGGATTTCACTGATCACTGTATCACCCCTTCTGTAATTGTGTCAGTCTGAATCTTTTATTTAGTTCCCACCTCATTGTTACCAGAGAATCTGCAAGACAGGAGTGAATTTAATCACCTATTCCTTGGAATGACAGAATCACAGAAGAGTTTGAGTCAGAGAGGACTTTAAAGCTCATCTCATTCCATGGCAGGGACACCTTCCACTATCCCAGGGTGCTCCAGCCTGGCCCTGGAAACTTCCAGAGATGCAGGGGCAGCCCCAGCTTCTCTAGGAGCCTGTGCCAGGCCCCTCTGCTGCTCTGCCTGGAAATCTTGAGTCTAGAGCCCCTGGAGCAAAATGTGACATGGAGATATTTAAAAGGCAAGGGAAGAGGACAAAACCCCTGTGAGAACAGGCCTGAACTGAGAGATCCTGAAAAAGAGAAGCAAATTCTTTCTGAAGAGGGAGGTTATTAAAAATGATACTGAATTGTGCCATTTTCCCTTTGTCACCCACAGAACAGCTCCACCCACCAACACTGAGGTGCTTTCCCTTGACAGTTCCCTTCCCAGGACAATGCAGGCAGCCTCCCTGGCAGCCCTTATTCCATCCATCCATCCATCCATCCATCCATCCATCCATCCATCCATCCATCCATCCATCCATCCATCCATCCCTCACCCAGCTCCTGCCTTTGATCCTTGTGGGAAATGGATTTGTAGAAAGTTCTTGAAGCTTAACAGAAGGCTCACAGAGTGTGTATCTGTGTGTAACTGTTTGAGATAAGAAATGCTGACTTAGAAATGTCATGGAATAGGACAGACATTGTTGAGAGAGAAATGGAACTAGAAACAAGTTTTAAAGGATGGTTTTGTAAATAGGACTGGATACTCTGGAGGAATAGAATTGTGAAAGATGAATTGTAGTAGAAGCCACGAGGGGTAATTTTAGATTAATTGTTTTAAGCATTTAGAGCATGGTGTGGTAAAAGCTGATAGGCCAAGAAGCAATTATAATGTACTGTAATTGGGAAATATTTGGCTTCTGATTGTGGTGATGTGAATTCTAACATCTGTATCATCTCATCCTTCTCATGAGACTGAAAATGGAATAAAAGTTTTTAGAACACCTCTCAGTTACCCCATCTCTGAGTCAGAAAAACCCCAAATCCAACAGATCCTGAGTGCAGAATCTCTGTGCTGCTTTCCAGTCATTTCTGCTGCTGCAGCAGATTGGATCAGCCCAGCCCAAAGGCAGCAGCCACTGAGGAGGGACAGCAGCACAAAATGGGGATGTGGGGGAGGATCAGATACAAACAAGAGGAACTCTGCTCTCTCTGTTCTCCCAGCAGTTTTTGTTAAATACCCCACAACCAACACAACCTTTGTGGACAAGTAGAAGGTGATTAAGAGGTTTCTGAAGCTGGCTGAACTGCTGGAAGGACAACTAAAAATTGTGGATGTTGAGAGCTTGCTTCTAAAGTTTCTGCATTACTGAACCTCCGGTTCAGAAAGAAGGAAGACAATGGGGAGAAAAGCTCAGATGGGCAACAGAAGATCCCTCAGAACACACTGTGCCAGCATGTAAATATCTTCAATTCATCCACACCAGATTCCAACACACTATTTACCCTTACACAAGAGAGAAACAGGAACTCATTATTTACCTCCTCTCTCCCATCTTCACTTTGAATGAAAGAGCTTCCAACACCAAAGAGGAAAAATTCTGGGATAATTAAGTTTCAGAGCATTATTTTTGCAAACAGGATTCTAGGAAATTAATTTGGCTTGATTTGCCATCCATCTGAATACTTTTAAGCCATGGAAAAGTCCAGCAGCACTCTGGAGCATCAGGATTTTTCAGGAGGGATCCAGAGCATTTCCACTGGAGTGCAAAGTGGGATCTGTGCTCTCCTGGCTTCCCTGCAAGCCTCCACCCAAGAGGACGAGAGTCAGAATTTTTCAGCTGAACAGCAAAAAACTTTCACCTGAAAGCTCTGTTTTCATGGGTGCCTTCTCAGAGAAGTGCTAAATGCTGAGTTTGGGGCAGGAATGGAAGCAAAAACATCTTGTGGTTTGAAATCACCTCCCCACAAATGAATCAGGGTTTCACAGCTGGGGTTTAGCACAAGCACAACGCACAAAAAGCCATCAGGAGCTCTCTGCTGATCTCCATCACCCCAAATGGACGAGGTCAGAGGAGCCCCCACGTGTTGGGCTCTGTCCCAGTGGCAGAGGTGAAGTTAAATAAAATGTAACCAAGCTGTTACAATTTTTCTTTTTGACGGGTTTTGTGTGAAATTTAATAAAATTCAATATATCCCCAGGGACAACTTGTAAAACAGATCCTTTGCAAAATTTAAGATTAGAGTTTAAATGGAAATATTTAACTAGTAGTGTTTTCAATGCTACTTTAAAGCAGCTTTATAAACAAATGATGACAAATCACCTAATTCTTTATAAAAAGTACAGTAATTCAAACAACTGTGTGCCATTTTGCAACTTTCACAGCCTAAACGTTTTTCAACCCTGAAACACAGAAATATTTAAAGAAAACTCTTCCATCATGTAATTGCTGTGAGCTAAAGAGAACTATCTGTACCCTCTACTGACAAACACCAGCAAAAATTGCTAAAATTAACAGTTACTGCAAAGTTTAATTTTGTCTTGTACACTCAACACTGTAACTCAACAACAAAATTAAACCACTTCCCTGTTTATGTGGAAATTCCTAGAAGGAAACAGTTTTTCATGCTAGAAGGCTTGATAAACTGATTGGTCATATTTAAAAATAGCTTTGAAAAACAGATCAAATTTCAACTTAGGAGATGATAATGAAATCTAAGAATTCAAAAGCCAGCTGAAAGAATGAAGACCACTCCAATCTTTAGGCAGCATTTAAGGCATGGAGATTAGTGTTATCTAGGTGAGATAAGAGCTCTCAACCTGAAAAAATAAGGCCAGGCTTCAGTTACAAATAAAAGCCACCTCTAAATCACAAGTTGGTGAGGCACCAAAAGGCAGGAAGCTGCTGAAAGCACTAAATCAGCTCTGTGAGCAAGAGATGTGGAGATAAACCAGCCTGGGGTGGGATGGGACAGAGCTGCTGGGTGGGGAAAGGGTGAGGAGCAGCACAGGGACCCTCCAGGGCTGCCCTGGAGCCAGCCTGGCTCAGACCCTGCTGAGGTGGGAACAGCTCAGGGGGCTGCACCCAGTGCCAGGGGCAGGGATGGCACTGCAGGGTGGGCACACAGGGATTTCATGGAATTGTACAGGGACAAACGTGGTGCCCTGAGCCCTGGGACACTGCACAGTGCAATGGGAACAGCTCAGGGACTGCACTCAGTGCCAGGGGGGCACTGCAGGGTGGGCACACGAGGATTTCATGGAATTGTACAGAGACCAGTGTGGGGTCCTGAGCCCTGGGACACTGCACAGTGCAATGGGAACAGCTCAGGGGCTGCACTCAGTGCCAGGGGGGCACTGCAGGGTGGGCACACAAGGATTTCATGGAATTGTACAGAGACCAGTGTGGGGTCCTGAGCCCTGGGACACTGCACAGTGCAATGGGAACAGCTCAGGGGGCTGCACTCAGTGCCAGGGGCAGGGATGGCACTGCAGGGTGGGCACACGGGGATTTCATGGAATTGTACAGGGTCCAGTGTGGTGCCCTGAGCCCTGGGACACTGCACAGTGCAATGGGGACTGCCAGGATGGGTGTGGAAACAACCTGGAGGTCGGTGGGTGAGCCTAAAGGCCAGAGCCCCACGGGTTACTGCAGGTGGGCACCACAACAAAAGGTAATTTCAAAGAGGAAATGATCATTTCTGCTCAGAGCCGTCAGGAGGAGGTGACATTTAAGAAGTGCCATTAAAACCAGGCAGGCAGCAGATGACAGAAACCAACTGCACGGGGCCTGCATCCAAACTGCTAATGCTCACCTCAGACAGGAATAACACCTTTAAATATGAAGTAGATCATCTCAGGAATCACTCTAAAATATGAAATAGATCATCTCGGGAATCACCTTTAATTGCGAAATTGATAACTTGAAGAAAAAAAACGGAATAAATAATTGAAGAAAATAAATGTATCCATCTAGATTTCAGATCCCAGCTGGCCAGGGACTGCTGCTGCCCTCAGAGCCCTCATGCCAGTGCCCCCCAGAGCCATGGAGGGCTGCCCTGTCCCAGAGCAGGGGCTGCTGCTGCTGCTCTCTAAGTGGGACAGCTCCCAGCTGAAGGCAGTAAGTGACGCCGATGTTGTCACAGCACACTGATGGCACACACTCCACGCTCTCAGGCAGCAGATGAGGGAGCTCTGAAGTGCTGAAGCTGCAGGAATTCTGGTTCAGCCCTGCCTGTGCTGCCTCCTGGCACTGCCCTCACACCGTGCTTTGTGCCATCTCATCAGACACCACTTGGCACCGGCCCCAGCACCATCGGGGCTGCTGCTCCCCCCGCAGCCTCCTTCCACTGGCAACTCCAGAAACAGCCAAAAGAGACCAGCCACGGATGGCTCTAAAACATTCCTCACATCCACAGTCAACCAAACCAAAAAATGAAACGCCACTGAGTTACTTTACCCACTTCCATTTCTTCCCCCAGAAATACAAACAAGAAAATCCCAAACCAAACAAGCAGAAACAAAATGAAAACTGCATGTTTTGCCCTCATAAGAAGTTCAGTATCTGTCAGAAAATACACAAGACATATCCTAAATGGTTTTGAGCACTGTCTCCCTTCAACTTTAAAAGTCAATCTGCCACAAGAACTTCTGCAATTTGTTAGAAAATGAATTTGCTTTCTTATGTGTATCCCATTTACACATGAAGAGTTGAAGCTATTAAAAAGTAACATAATTCTGAGCCATACAGATTCTTAGCATTTTTAAATTAATGATACAGATGCCTTCTAACAGAACCTTCAGATTAAACGTCCTCAGTAACTTTTCAGGTATCAGCTTCAACAGTGCCAATGCTCAGAATTAAACCAGTAAAACTTAACTCATTTGCTGCCATCATTAGAGAGAGTGGAAATCTTCCCAAATGTGACAACAGCCTCATTTAGGGAAAACCCCAAACCAGACCAGCAGCAATGCCTAAATGGTGTTGTAATTACAATACACAATTTTGCTGTAAATGCAAAATGCAATCTTAATTCTTAGTTTTAATGAGGCAGATCGATATCTCAAAGTTCAGAAAGCAAAAGAATTTGAGAAATACTCTTTTTGGCCAAGATATTGCATTCATCTTCATTATCTATTCACTAAGTACAGACAATGTTTCCCTCATGTAATTAAAGAGTTATAAAAGCAGAGAAATGCATCTTGGCATTTCTTACATGCCCATCACAGTTAAGAGTACATAGGGGTTTGCTTTTAATTACATTGTCATTTCAGCGTTTTGTATTGAATTACCACCTCATTACACATCCATAGAAATCCTTTAAAACAAGAAGTTATGCTTTAACAAAGTAAGGAATCTCCAAAGGTGATATTTAGATTAATCTAAGAACTCGTGGCCCCCTTGCCAGCTAACAGTGCCCAGCATCCCATCAGGGCAGGCAGGGCAGTTTAACAGCTCCCAGCCAGCACTGTGCCAACTCAGGAACAACACCAACATCAATTACAATTCTGCATTTTGAGTGAATCAGATCATCCTGCACCACTCTGACCAGAAACACCAGCAGAACACAAAATGGCCAAGCCTTTCACAAGGTGTTTTTAGAATTTGGAAACACTTAATTTCCCTACTTGCTATAGGGCCTCGCAGTGAAGTCCCCAGGATTTGGGGTGACACCAAAGATTCATTGCTCCAGTCAGCACATAAATTGTCTGCTTTTGTTTCCAGTTACAGCTTTAACAAGGACATTTTGAAGAAAACCAGAAATGTTGACTTTCCTCATCAGGAATTAAATTATTGTGAAACCATGATGATAAGCATGCAATGGAAAAACCCTTGCCTGCTCTCTTTGCACCCAGAGCTGAAGGATTTGATGTATCCCATCTACATTTGGGATTCCTGGCCGCAGAGATATGCAACGTAAACAACATGGCAGTAAATATTCATTTTCTGTGGGATTAAGCCTAAATATGCTCTGCTGTTTGGCACTGTAGTCACAAACTGTTTCTAAGAAAAAACCCCTCCACCACACAGACAGTGCAGGGAGAGAAGACAAGAGATGCCACAGAAAGTCACTGGCATCCAATAGCACTTCAATCCCATATGGAAATAACAGGAAATAAGATGTGCCGAATTTGAAGCACCAAGGCAACAAAAACACATGAAGATTTCATCACACGAGAACTTGGCTGTAAAATCCGTCGTTTTCTTGATCTTTTTAGGGAGTTTTCATTTTCAGGAACATCAGAGAGCTAACAGCTCATGGATGCTACCAACCAGCTCGAGCAGGCATTTGCATTAAGCTGATTTTAGTTAATTAAGTGGTGGAAATGCATCTCTCCTACACCCAGAAACCACTTCCACAATCAGATTCCTTGTCAACCTCTCCCTTTTCACAGCCTGCAAAAACTACAAGTGGAGAAGGTTGGAAGAAAAGGTGGAATGAATGAATGAACAACATTAGGAATGAAGAACACTGGAGGGGCTGTTATTGTTCTGCTTCCCTAGAAGTAGTGATATGACAAAAATTAATGTCTGTGGTTAAACAGAGAAGAAAAAAAGGTTTTTTTTGAGTCTGAGTCTGTCCTCATTTGCTGATCAGCCAAACTCATCACCTAAGGAATTTTACCCTCAAATTCCAGAAAGGTGGGAATGGGAAAAATACAAAACCCATTCAAATACTCTCCATAAAACCCATCTGAAAACTATTATTCTTGCAAACAGTGATTCTCTTCTTGCAGAAAGGAGCTTTTCCTGCCCTCAATTTACACCCAGCACATGCACACAAACTTATTGAAGTTTTTTCTTCCCGTGTGTGCAGGGTAGAGATGCAAATAAACTCATGAGAGCAGCATCTCTCCGGGAATGTCTGGAAAGCAGAGCTCCACCACAACGATGCTCACATGTTCTGATGGTGCATCTGCACAATTAAAGCTCTTTTCAGAAGATTTGGGCTTTATAACTGTTAAGTATTAACAGATTACTTAGAAATAGTTAACAGGTTTTTGAGCTGTAGTAATTTATAACATCAAGCTCTCCATAACTCAGTCTATGGCTGGAAACAGTATTAAAGAGTTTTATTTAATGAAACAAATCCTGCTCTTAACAGCAACATTAGGAGTGCCCAGGGGTAGTACATTTAATAAAGAACTTGTACACTGATAACATAAAGGAATCTTGACTTTAAACTACTTCAGAATTAGTGCTGCTTTTATTACCCCACAATAAAGTGAATAAAGTGATTAGAGTCCAACCACACTCATGGACAGCTCACAGGGAACACAGCAGCAGAAAGAATTCCAAACATTGCCAGACCTGTGGCAGGATTTTCGAGCGTTACCAAGTTAATAATGAAAGGACAGTAAAAAAGAGACATTACACAAGTAAATCAAAGAAAAAGTCTCATGTTCCCCCTCAATTCCTTCAGGACACCCAACCATTCAGCTTGTGAAGTCACACCATGCAAAGCAGGTTTTACAGTTCTCAATAGATTTTTTTTTGGGGGGGGGGGGGGGAAGACACAATTTAAAAAATAATTTCTCAGGTAATAACCGCTGTGACAGAAGAGAATGATTAATTAAAAACCAGAGAATAAAACATCCTCCATGCAGTGAAAATACAACTTCAACTACAGAGGTGTCTTTGACACGCCAGTACCTTCAGCTAAATTACTCAAGATCATCTGGGTGGCTGGGGAATGATCTGGGATTAAGGGAAATAGAGAATCAACACTTTTCTGAGGTGGTTCCTTTGGCTTAGGTGATTCTGAGCTTGATTTTAGCTTCACTTCTAAAAAATCCCAAGTCCTGCTCCCTGTAGGAGACTGCAGAGCTGCTCTGATTTGGGACCACCCAGGCACCAAAGGCAGGGCAGGTATCTCAATGAGATGATGGGCTGGGAAATGAGGAGTTTATGAGGAACAAAAGGAACGATGAGATTTTAAACCAAGATTATGGGTGAGGAAAATCCTCACAACTCCTTCAGCATCACCCACACTTTGAGCTGCACGTTTCATAAACCTCAGAAAATGCTGAAAGTGCCCGTTCTCTGTTCCTGCAGTCACAAAAGCAGCGGAACACAAGCACAGGTCCCTGGGGAGGGGAGCACCCAGATCGTATCTGCAGAGAGCCTGCTCTGATGAACAAGCTGCTTCAGTCACAAGTTTTCCTGTGAAGCTCCCTCCAACCTTGCCTCACCTACAGCACAGGCACAGGAAGCTTGTTCTGAGATATTTTATTATTAATTCAGGGTTTTCTGCTCCTCTGAAATGAAACGTGGCCACAGGTTTATCTCAGGAGTGTATCAGAGGGCACACGGAGAACCTTGACCCGGGCACTTTGCTTTCTTGTTTAGTTAATGTGCATTCATCTCGGCCTCTGGAGCTCCTACAGATGGGTGCAAACCTACACCCACTTTGATCCAGGCATCTACAAATATTTTCAAGCCTAATAACAACACAGATGCTCTTTCTCAAATATCTTAGTCAGAACAGGGAAATATTTTCACTCTCTTAACAAACTCACTAGAAATTCCTGTCCATTTACAGTACATTTCCAGGATTTCATAGTGCAGTTTACAGATAATAAAATAAATCGCTTTGAACCTAAATAGCACTTCCACACCCACCACGCAGGAAAAAAAACCACAACATTTTCACCTATTAAAAGAACCCCGGTATTAATTGGCCATGTAAACATCTGCAGAAAATAGCTGTGTTTAAAAATAAATGAACAAATAGAGCAAAGCAAACCCCCAATTGCTGAAAGAGAGGAGCTGGAGCTGCACACCAGAGAGAGGCACCTCCACACCTGAGCTCCAGGATTTTCTCAACCACTGCCACTATTTCAAAATGTAAGACCTGGACAGACTGATTTTCACACTAAAGACTGGAAAAAAGAAAATTCTGGTGATGATGATGTTAGAACCAATCCATCAGGTAGGATTTTAAACAGAAATAAGTCACTTAAGAAACACTTCTCATAAAAACGTCTGCACTTCAAGCAATCTTACATAATCTTGTAGTTCTGATCATAAAGCCAACAGTTTACTGTTGAATTTATTTATTTTTAGACTTGCCTAAAATTGCAGAGCGTCTGCAGTCCTGGTGTGAGTAGAAAATAGTATAATAATTGTTAAGTACCGGAACACTTAAAGTGTAATACTGGAATAACCACCAAAACAATGTCATTAACATGAGAGCAGCCCGGATTGCAGGCAGTTTCCTGCTCATTTAGCCAAGATTCATTCTTCACAGGCAGGAGGAACATTCTTTTCACCTCACCAAGGACAACCCGAGCGGGCAACGTTCAAGAAAAGACGTTCCTTATTGCTTAGCTGTTCTTTTTTATGGAGTCTGATAGGTAATGTCAACAAAAACCACTATTCTGTGCTCTAGGCAAAAGGATCTTAGAGGTGGACGTGGAAGGGAGACAGGCACGGAGAGCAGATGGCAGCAAGTGTCTCGGAAACTGTTCCAGAGAGGGGGAAAAGTTTCCCTGCAGAACATATTGCTGAATTGAGGGAACGCTGCTGAGCTGAAAAATCAGCCTTTGGGAAAAGCCGACGCACACGTCGTTACTGCAAGGCAAAAGCTGTCAGAAATCATGTCGGGTTTCAAAAGGAGAATAAAAGTTAAACATCCCGAACAAGCTTCTGGCTGTCCTTAACCCTCTGGTGAGCGCAGGCAGGGATTTTGGGTTTCTGCTGGCAGCGCTCGCCATTTCACAGCACACTGAGCGCACACAGCGCGGATCGATAGCACTACAGACACAAGACGAGACTCATCCATTTACTAACCACAGCAAAACGGCCTCTTCAGCAAAACTACGGCTGGAAATGTAAAAGGCATCCTTGCAGGGATCCCGTTCCTCCCTTCTCCCGGTCACACGGGCAGCTGGGAGCTTTTAGCCTGGTAAACAAGCGTAGCTTCGCACACCCTGCAAGGATGCTAAAACCCCACACAGAGCACTCGGTACACGGGCACGGAGCGCCAGGCCGGCTGGGAACTCGCAGGAGATCCTCGCACAGCTCCTGAGAGGGTTTGGGTGAGGCTGACGGAGCCCCGAGCACCAAGGGACCAACAGCTGCCCAACCACTGGTTGCTGCCATCACAATTTTCCTGCTGGAGAAGCGTGGGGAGTCCTCACACCCCGCTCGCTTCCCAGAGCTGGCGTCTGAACCTCAAACTCTGCTGTTTTAAAGAGAAAAATCAGTATTTTTTTTTTTAAGCAAAATACAAAGGGTTACAAATGATTCTTTAGGAACGCAAAGCCTGGCTTTTCACCCCAATTCTGTTGGTGCATCTCCACACGCACACACCCCTCGCCACCAGCACCACGAAATGACGAGCTCAGCCTTTCAGAGCGGCACCTTTTCCGAATAATTGAAGCATTAACCGAGGTCGCTATTCACCAGTGAACAGTCCGGGGAAAGAGACAGCAAACTGGAGCAAAGAGCAATTTCAGCTGGGTAATTCTTATTTAAAAGCAGCATCCAACACCCGTAACTGCGCTGCCAGGTTACTCGTGTGACACTAGGTGGTTATGTCTCCACATTTATTCCACACAATTGAGCTGAAATCCAAGCGCTGGGAGCGTTTCAAGTGCTCACGCTATATATATATATTTTTTTTTTTAAGAATAAACACGAAAGCAGCTTCTGCCTTTACAGTTGCTGCCATCCACAAACATTTGCCGCCTGAAAAAAGAAAAATAAATCGCTTCCCATTCATACAGAGCCAGCCCAAGTTCCCAAGTGCTGACCCCAAAGCCCTCAGTTTCAAGTGACAAATCCAGGAACATTCACTTACCTGATGAGCAAGAGATAAGAAAAACAGCGAACGCCAACTTAGTAGCAGCTCCCATTTTCCAATGCTGTTAAAACATTTAAGTGACTTTAAGTATCCAGTTTTCTGGGTCCTGCAAGCTGGAAAAATCTCCCTTCTTGCTGAACCGTTATAAAGCGATTTATAGCAACATTTCTGCAGCAGGTAGTGTTCATAAAACACTAAAAATCAGGTTTGTTTAGACACTGACGACCTCCCCGCGGCTCTTTCTAGAGAGAATCCGGGTTGAGGGAGGGATAAATATATTTGGAACCGTGTTTCAAAACACACGTGTCATTTGGCTTCTGTACAAACGGTGGCAAAATTCAACTCATAAAAGTAATGCTACGAATCCACTTAAAAAAAAAAATTAAAAACCAAAACAAAATAAGTCAACGATCAAGCTGCTGAGCACGACGAAGTCTCTGAGTCTCCAAGTGTTTTCCACATCAGGCGCCGTGAAGGATCATCCCCGGTGGGTGCGAGTGTCGGGGGTCGGGTCGGGATCAGTCCGAGGCGATGTTTTCGTCCTGCCTGCCCCCTTCACACCCCGTGTAGTGTTCGGGAGAAGAGCAGCTCCATTCCAGTTCCAAACCTCGAGGCGAAGAGAGGAAGTTTTATTTTTTTTTTTTTTGTCAGTTTGTCGATGAAAAACTACCTTTAAAAAACCAGCCACCAAGCTACACGTGGGTTTTCTTTAATAAATGCTGAGGGGTTTAGCGTAGCCCAGGAGAGGGGAAGGGGGGAAACAACAGTCTGGGGACAAACAAACCTTCGGGCTCCCCGGGAAGTGGCAAATCTCTAGTCCTTGGGCAGGCAGCGAGAGCAGTGCATCCCCCCAGTCTTCGCCGCCCTTCTCCAGCACCAGCACTCCCGAATCCCAGCAAGATTTCCAATTCTTCTAGGAGATTTCCATCCCCTCCCCCCGCGAGAGGCTATATTTGGTATTTAACACACAAGAGTGGCTGGGGAAAGGGGGGGTACAAAAAAAAAAAAAAAAAAAAAATTTAAAAATTAAAATGCAGTATCCAGGCGCTGGGGAGGAGGGTGGTATATATTCTTTGTGGCAAATCCACGCCGTGCTTCCAGGAGAACCAGGTTTCTTTGGAAGGGAGGCGGCTGTGCCTCACGGCGGGCTGGGGCTGGATGGATCCAGGCTCCTCCGGCTCCTCACGGGTCCTGGATGGATCCTCGCTCCTCTCCCTCCTCACGGACACATCTCCTCCTCGCCCCGCCGCTGCTCACACGGAGACTCCACGAAATCCACTCCTCCGAGCTCAATCCAGTTCTTGCCTTTTTCTTTTTTTTTTTTCCTCTTTTTTCTTTTCCTCCTAGGAGCGAGCAGCAGGAGACGGCAGGGGCGGGGAGGCAGAGCCTTCTCCCCGCGCCTCCCACACGGCGGAGCGGGGAGCGATCCCCTCGTCACCCTCTCCCCTAACTCTGACCCCGGCTCAACTCTCCGGTCTCCCGGGTGGCGGAGGCAGCGCGGCTCAGCCCAACTTTGTCCCTCCAGCAGTGCAGCTTAGGGGCTGGCGAGGCGAAAAGGCCGAGCCGGGGGATTCTCTCCGGGCGGCGGCGGCCGTGCCTAGAGCCCGCCGAGTGTCGCTGGCAGCGCGGAACAGCCCTCGGTGCCCTGCTGCCGCTGCTCCCCCGTGGTAATCTCATATCTACCCATTCACCCGTGTGGCGTGTGGAGAACCGGCCCAAGATGGCGGCGCCCGGGCGATTGTTTTTGTTTCCTCTCCGCCTCCCCCTCCTTCCCCACGGCCGCGGCGGCCGCCCCGGATTGACAGCCACATTACCCAATCACAAGGCGGGTTTGGCCGCTTAGCCCCGCCCACCTCCGCTCGCCCCTCCTATCGGCGGCGGGGCGGAGCGCGCTCCCCCGCGCTGGCCCCGCCCCTCGCGGCCCGCGCGCGCCGCCTCACGGGCGCGCTCCTGCCCGCCCTTCCCGCCCCTCAGGGCGCGGCCCCTCCGGCGCCCTCGCCCCGCTCCGCCCCGACCCCCCCGGTGTCCGTAATTCACTCTCGGGGGGCTCTCTCGAGGTGTTGGGGGGCTGTGCTGTGTTTCCAGGCTCGGGTGATGGAGGCAAAGCGCTGCCGGCAGCCACGCGGTGGGACCTGGCTGGGAGGGGTCACAGCGGTGTAACGTGTACACCACGGTGTGGGGCTGGGGGCGCTGCCTCAGGGGTCAAATGTCGGCCTGGTTTTCCGCCTCATCCCCAGCCCAGCCTAAAAACGTCCCTGAAAATGTCCTATGGGCAGTCCAGGTGAGAGCTACGGCTGTGGTGGTCTCACGTTGCTCAGGAGCATCACTGCTGCTGCAGCACAGAATCAGAGTCACAGAAGGGTCTGGGTTGAAAAGGACCTTTAAAAGTCATTAATTTCCAACCCCCTGCCATGTGCAGGGACACCTTCCACCATCCCAGGCTGCTCCCAGCACTGTCCAACCTGGCCTTGGACACTTCCAGGGATCCAGGGACTGCCCCAGCTTCTCTGGGCATCCTGTGCTGGGGCCTGCCCACCCTCACGGGGAACAATCCCTTCCCAGTATCCCATCTGATTGAAACCTGCCCTCTTTTAAGCTGGAATCCATTCCAGTTGCCCTGTGACTCTAAGCAGTTCTCTCTGTGTTTCTGGTGGGCTCCCCCAGGTGCTGGAAGGCCCTGGAGTGTGTTTGTGGCCTCAGCTCCAGGTGAGATGCACCATTAACAGCTGCCCAGTGTGTCCTGTCCAGGTAATTAATTAGCTCTGCTCCTGCCTGAGTTTGGTGTCACTCCTAACACTTTTTTTTTTTTTTTTTTAAAGGAAGCCATATCTACATCTCTTGTCTCTGGATAAAAAGGAACATGTGGCTCTTAGATCTGGAGATCCATGTGGGAAAGCACAAGAGCCTTAGTGCTGGCCTTTGATTTCTGTATTCTATAAAGACCTGTGGTTGCACAAGCAACAAGTGCCAAGTTCTCTCAGAACTGGTTATGCTGTTCCCCAAGCCCAGATAGGCATTAAGTGCTTCCAGATTCCTTTTCAAACTGTTTGGTGGCATGGACTAAGGTGATTTTTTGGGATGTGAATAGTTGGTGGTACTACACTGGAAGGAAAATTATCTGTATTTCACATATATGAAGATACAGCCAAGTCAAGCAACACTGCCAAGCTCTAACTCACAGATCTGGTGATCCACCAGGATCCAAGAAATGGATCTATTTCAGTTTTTTTACTTTGAGATGTCTGCTTGAGTTCTTAATCAGACAACCTTGGTGTTTCTCTGTCGTGTCCCAACACTTCCCAACATTAAATTCACCCAGTGTCCATAATTTTTTTTTATGATTTGAAGCATCCCAAACACAAAATAAGATGTCAGGGCTTGTGCACATCTAGAAGCATCAAGACATGTGGCAACACCTTTTATGCCATCTTTTATCCAAGTATTTCAGAATGATTTACAAGCCTTAATTAATGTTAAGTGTTACAACACTCCTACTTAATCTGTAGTTTTTAATATTCTTCAATAGCAGAATATTTAAACGTGACCTGTTCTGCAGGTTGTGTTTTCACTTGGCTCAGCTTCTTCAGAACCCTGGTCATGTTGCCACATGAGTAGGAAATCACAGCTAAAAATATTGCTGCTGTGTGTGTGAATATATATTTATATATGTACTTCCCATTGCAGGGATCCAGCTTAGTTGTCAGAGGTTTTTTTTTTTTTTTTTGCTGAAAGAATGTAAATTATGGTCCATATTTCTATTTTACAAGTTGTTTTTGATAAAAATAGAAGAAATGTGTCACCTATATAAGAGAATTTGCAAGGAGGTGCCTCTTACTCAAGGAGCTTATTATCCTTTTTGCTTTTTGCTTGCAGGATTCCTCTGGCAGAGCAAAAATCCTTCTGGCCATCCAGGAAATGCTACAAAAATTCTGTGGGGCTGCTCTTGTCCATCACCCGGTGATCAGCACCACAGGAATCACAAGGAGAGCTCATTCCTGCCTTTTCCTTCCCACTTTGGAGCAGCTCTCCCTGCCTGAACTGGGGGTTTGCTCCCATTTAATTACCCTAAAAAAAAAAAAAAAATAAAGTTTGGTGTGGATATTGTACAGACCTTAGGAGGAATTGCCAACCCTTTTTATGAGGTGCTTGATGCAAAATGCTCCAAGGGCTTTGGGCTAGGCTGTTGTTTTATTGCTAGTAAAAGGATGAGTTTTAGCCCAAGCAGACACATTAAATGTCAGCACAGTTGCTGTCTCCTCTTTATTTTTAAATGTCTTTCTCCTGTGAATTTTGGGGGTGTTTCCCTTTTTCACCTTTTGGCTCCTCATTTCTATTTTCCTTTCGCCTTAAACTCCAGATCTTCTTCTTTTTTTTTTTTTTTTTCCCTCCTTCCAAGATCAATCTGTCTGTGCATTTTTAATGAATCATTTGCTGTGACATATGAGCACTGAAGACACAGTGTCAGGGACTTCAGCATCTGTGGAGAGCAGGAGGAGATGAAATGGATGTGAACTTAGCTTCAGTCTTTTGTTCATGTGGGATGGGGCTTTGCCTAGAGGCAGCACAAATATAACTTTTCCTTCCAGGGAATAATGAGCAGAGTTAAAACCCAGCCATGGCTCATTTTTCTCTCTGGAGCACTGCTAGGAATTGAGGATTTCAGCTGTGCCTTTTCTTAGCAGTGAATCAACACAAAACCCAACGTGGTGGGAAAGGAGTTTTTGTGCAGAACTCATTGACAACACCTAGAGAAGCATTTCTGAATGGAAAATGGGAACCAGGGGCTTTCTAACATCAGGAGGGGCACCAACAGAGAGAATCCTTGTCATCATCTCTTTCATCTTGCCTTGTGGTCTAAGTCATTCCGCCTTTGAAACTCTGCAGGAAGAGAAGACCCCATTCAGGCACTGTCCTTATATAACCAAACCAAATAAAAGGACCAGAATGGCAAGAAATTAATCTCTCCCAGGGCTGCCCTCTTTAGCAGCCAGCCTCACTTTCCTTTGGGGAACAGTGCTGGATGGCAACCTAAATTATTTCATTTTAGAAAAGGTAAATAACTGCCTTAAAGTATTTTTACTTCCATGTGTATGACTTATGTGAAACTCATCATATTCCAAAAGAGCTTTAATACAAATTTTCAGTTCTGTTGCTGCGGACAGATAATAAAATTCCTACAAATTATTCATTATTTTGCACTTTTTACTCTGTTCCAAAACTATTGAGATACTTTACAGTTATATGAGTAGCACAACTTGAAAACCTGAGAGAATGTGGGATTAATCAACCTTTTAAATGCTGCTGATGGACTGAAATGAAATCCAGAGCTTGCCTCTGAAATGTTTTTGGGCTGGGGCAATAGAGGTGACCACCAAAATGTTCTCCTTTCGTGTTTTAAATCAAACTTACAGATTTTAGATGCAGTTGTGGAATCCAGCTGAGTATCCACAAATTGAAATACAGGCAGAAATCACAGCCCTGCTTTGGTCTGTTCCAAAGTTATTGAGATAATTTACAGTTATATGAGTAGCACAACTTGAAAACATGAGAGAATGTGGGATTAATGGGATTAATTAATGCTGATGGACTGAAATGAAATCCAAAGCTTGCCTCTGCAATGCTTTTGGGTTGGGGCAATAGAGGTGACCACCAAAATGTTCTCCTTTCATGTTTTAAACTTACAGATTTTAGATGCAGTTGTGGAATCCAGCTGAGTACCCACAAATTGAAATACAGGCAGAAATCACAGCCCTGCTTTGGAGTAGGGCTGAAGTGGGATCATTTTATTCGCATGAGCAGTGCCAGGATTTGGCCTGGATCATGTTCTGCAAAGCTGTTTTTGTGTGTAACAAATTCCCTTGTCAATTAAACACCTGCAGCCCGTAGACCCCCCACCACCAGGGATTTTTCTCTGCCTCAGGTTTAAAAAGAAAGATACAAAATATTACAGAAATTAACTTGATACAAGCTTCATCAAGTTGTTTCCACAAAAGCTACATTTAAATCAAGGGTTATTTTTCCTTTTTGACCTGTTTGCCAGACTTTTGCTTCCTTAGAGCAGGGATTCCAAGCTAGCTAACCTATTTTCCTGGAGGAGGTGGGGATGTTTCTTTCTAGGATTTCCAGTCTTGTCAGAAGAGATTCATCCCCCTGGAGCTTCTGGTTGCTTTCAGACACTCCCTTGTCTCTTAGGGGCACTTGGTTGTGTCACAGGGTTTTATCACTGTGGCATTTATCAGCTATGATTTCATCCACATTTCACAGCAAAATTGCATTTTCTGGATATTTTTCTCCAGTCCTCATCTGTACTGTAGAATCTTTTTTTGTGAGTGCCACGAAGAGTCCAAGCTGAATTCCTAAAGTCAGCTGTGCTATGAAAAGGAGGTTCTCAGGGTCTATGGAGAGATCTCCCTTCTCAGAATACACCATAATTTATATATTCAGTTATAAACCGACTCTGTGTTCATCACAGAATGCAAAAGTTCTGCAACATTGTCATGTTTTCGACGTTATTTTTGAAAGATTCTTAAAATATGTGACAAGTGTTTGTTGTTTTTTTGCTACAGCGTCCTGACAGTGATAGCAGATTTTAAAGATCTTTTGCACTGCCTTTGAAAGGCTTGATACATATATTTGTAGATAAAAATTTAAATATTTTAGGCCAACAATTTGTAATTAAATAGTCATAAGAAGTAGGAGTGTGAAGTGGCCAAATGTGGAGAGATTGTCAGATCTTCAGAGCATTCAATTGTGTGCTCTTCAGAATTATTGTGTCAATATGACTTCTGCTTGTTTAGGAATACAAACACATGAATAGCTGTAATTACTCGTGGTGTCGTTCAAAATATCCTAGAAGATTTCTGCAGGGTGGCATCAGGAGAGCTGGCTGATACTCTGGTAATTAGAAACCTCTGTAAGGAGAACATTCCTGGAAATATTTTTTTGGTTCAGATCGATGTCACAGAGAAGATGAGTGCTGGAGAACACTAATGAATGCCAGGTTTTCCTCCAACAGAAAATAATAAAGTTTTCTGCAGTGTTGATGTAGGATGGTAATGGGAAGTGGAATTCTGGAAGGTTCAGATGGAGTGGAAGATACTGGGACTCAAATATTAGTCTCTGGTTTTGCTGAAAACTAAGTTGAGGATTCAGAATGCGACAAATTGGGATGGGAGCAGGAGGTCAAGTGTTTATCAAATCATCCCCGGGTGTTGCAGCTGACAATTTGCCATTTGGAATTTTACAAAAAGAAGGCGAAGATCCATGCTAATGCACAAACTGCTAATACTTTTATATTTTTTATTGCTGATAACCGGGGAGTGCAGAATTAACCCTTACAAACCCACGCCATGGCCCAGGCAGTTATCCTGCTCCCAGAGGCAGCAGCTTTAGGCTCATAAAGCCTTTCTACAAAGGCAAATGATTGAATTGTGATTGGAGACCCATTTCCTTAGGAGAAACAGCTGCTGCTGTTGCTGCTGTTATCTGAAAGCTTTGTTAGAGGAGTTCTGTGGGAATGGAGCAGGAATCCTGATCGAGTCACAGGTGTGACTCTGGGACAATGGCTGTGAATTGCTCCAAGTCAATGTGTTTTGGTGGCAGCCCACAATCCCTGATTTAGGGATTTCATAATTTCTGCCCAGAATTTAAGCAGCATTAAAATAATCCTGCCAACAGCAGCTCAGGCACCCCTTTGTTCCTGCTCACTGTGACAGAAATAATTCCTCTCCCCAAGTGCTGTAATTCCTGAAAATCTGGCACCTTACAGGTTTCAGAGGAAAAAGTGTGGGAGATCCCCAAATTTGACCTATTTCAGATTTTAAGAAGGACAAGTTTCTCAGCTTGGGAACCCCTAATAGCTGCCCACTTCTTTTTTCATGGGCACAAAACCCAGCTGGAACATTTCTCTCTGGTGATTGTGCTCTGACAAGATGGATGTGCTGAGCCATTCCAGGGATTTGAAATCCTGAAAATTCAAACACAGAATCTTTCTTCTGCAAGCAGCAGAACATCCCAGCCTGGTGCTCTTACCCATTGTTCAGGCCACTGGGGAACTAAATCCTTCTCCAGCTTCTACTGCTGAATTCTTTTGGAGTTAATTCATCTGCAAATAATTTTATAATAACTCCAATTCAGACATTGAACAGATAATAATATCTGAGATGGCAAAATTCTGTTTACCCCCTAGAGTGAGAGGTTTTTTCAGTTCAGGCTCTTTTAAATGAAAAAAAAAAAAAAATTTTTTCCATTTACTTAGAAAATTTACACAGCATCAACCTTTCTGATATAAAGGCTCTTTTTTTTTTTGCCTTGAAATTCTTTAGGCAACGAAAATGTACTTCTAATTTTGTAGTGATACATAGTGCATGCACCCAGTTTTAGTAATATCAACTAATTAACTTTCATGAAACTGCAAGGGGAAAAGTATTTTTGTTTCATGTGGAGAGTGGAAGTTGAAGGACACACACATGGATCCTGGAGTTTTTAACCTGCCCTAAAACACGGTTTGTTTTTTCTCAAAGTTCACCAGAGGTTTTCACTTCCAGCGAGGTGGAAGGCCACAAAGAGTGGGGGAAAACTTGGTTAATTCGTGTCCTAGAGCTGTCAGGATCTCCAGTGAGGGGAAAGAAATGCCCCAGCACTTGAGCAGCTATTTGGAAGTGGGAAGGTGGGTGCCAGAGTGTCTGGCAGCTCAATATCAAGGTGGATTAAGAGCATTAAGGAAGCTTAAACAGCTCCCAGGAGTGACATTCCCATGGGTTTGAAGGCTTATTCCTCTGGAACAGTTGCTCGGCTGCAGTTTGGGTTGAAAGATCAGGTTTTCTTCTGGAATTGTGCATGGCACTACTTAGTTTGACTCTTTTGTTGTTGTTAAGGATGGTCCATGTTTGACTGCTCAGATTTCAGATTTGGGAAAACTTGGACAAGATCCCTTGCCAGGTTTTATGGACACTCTCAGGCCAAGACAAGTGAAAGGAAACAGGCAAATTTTTCCTTTTTGGTTAATATTTCTATTTCAATGACCTTTTACAGCCAATAATCCCAATCTAGATTGGTTTCCAAGTTTTATTATCATTACAATATGAGGCAATTCCCTGAGCCATGTGTGTTTTGTGCTGCTGGAGGGGAGGACCAAGATGTGGTTGGATGTTCCATCCATATTATCTGGCATCATCTGGAAGAATCCTGTCTGCATTGAAGAATTATTGCCAAATGTTTAATAAACAAGCTTCAAAATATTGAAATTACCTTTTAAAAAAATTATTATTTTAAAATCCCAGTGTGCTGTTATCTATAAAAGCTATTATCTGGGAAAAACTCAGTGGGATGAGCACAATATGTAACCTATGTTAACAGGTGATTTTTCCTCTCCATTATTGGTTTGGTTAAATTCTATTTGAGATTTGTACCAGATAAAGATGTGGTTTTCTGCTGAAATTTTTAAAAAATTTAACTGGAATGTAATTGCATTATTTTCCATTATAAATAGCTTCAAATATTTGGAATAATACTTATGGTAGGATTTCTATGTCAATATAGAAATGAAGATAGTGTTCAGATGGAATAGCAAATGTAGGATATACCGAGGCCAGGTTAAGATAACAAACATGGATCTGCACATGTCCAGCCCAACTTTTTGTGAAATGACACAAAAGCAGCAATCAGAGTGTGGCTTGTGTTGATATTATGATAAAGCAGCAATGGAAAAATGGGAGTGTCATTTCCAGGTGGATTCTCCTGGTGCTCCTGCCGTTCCCTCAGCTGGATGCTCCGCTCCTTTTGGATCATTAGTGGGGATTTTAAGCAGAAAGGTTTCCCAGTGGCTGATGAAGAGCAGAGAAGTGGCAGAGCCGGGCTGTGAGAGGATCCTGTGATGGCAGCACAGGCTGAGGGACGTGGGGACAGTGGCCCAGGAGCTGCTCTGTGCCTTCTGCAGTGCCCATTTCTCACCCAGCACCCTGAGATGCACCCTGGGAAGCAGAGCTCTGTCCTTGCTCTTGGAACAAGCAGTTACCTCCAATCTCAGACATTTTTCAAACTCTTACAGCCACCCCAAGCTCTCCTCTGTCAGGCCCCACTGGCAAGCACATGGCCAGGCCATTTATAAGCTTTAACTATTCCTGTGTTGTGGAATGGCATTTGTGGATTATTGGCAATGTTAGACCACAGCAGCTCTTCAGTTACACTCCTGCTGCACTTCCACAAACACTTTAAGCCAGCATAAGCCAGAGATGCTGCCCTGCCCTGCACAAATGTTCTTGCAGCTGCACATTGAATTGATTGGGGAACAGATTTGGGTGAAAACCAGCCCAGCCAAGAAGCCAAAAACACCAGCCTTAAACTCCTTTCTGAACTCAGCTCCTCCCCAGCCTCTCCAATATTTATGCTGGCTTGGAGGTCTGCACCTTCCCAGGCTGAGACCACAACAAATGTGTGCAGCAAACCAGGAGCTGCTTTTTTGTTGCAAGGGCTGGTTTTTAAAGGAATTGCAGTTTAAACTGTGGCTCCTTGTTAAACAGCCAGATACTCTACAAGAGGATTAATGGTCTTATTTTTGTGCCCTGACTCCCAAGGCACACCTTGGAGAGAACCCAGGGTGTGACCCTGGACTAATTTTGTCTCTATCACCTGCCTGCCTTTAACTAATTTTCTCTTAAAAACATCAAGTTGTATCTTCTGTGATCCAAACTGTCTCGAAGCAAAACACATTCCCACACCCTCTGAAATATTTTTCTATCCTCTGACAGCAGATACTTTCTGTATTAGGTAGTTTCAGTCAGTATTTATGCAACAAAACAATGGAAGGAAAATACAGGACTGGAGTGACTTATCAGTGTTAAAATCTGACACTTGGAGCAGCTCATTTTCTCCCAAACTCTGCTAAATTAATCTGTGGGTTTCACAAGTGGTTTATCCTTGGATTAGGAGGATTTTCAGAGGTTTGCTCATCCCAAATCACATTTATTTTGTTGTTAGACACAGAAGCACAGAACTTTGCAGGGAGCAGGCAGTTTGTGGGCATGGGCAGGAACAGTGACACTACACCCCTGCCTGATGGGTTTGTTTGTGGGGATTTTTAAATCTTTTAAATCTAAATATTTTAAATCTTTTAAATCTAATAGGGCAAAGATGGAGCCATTATTTGGAGTTGTACTGAGTAAAAGATCACCTCTGCACCTGCAAGGACACCACCAAATCTCCATTTCCTAGCTCATATTGCAGAATTAACTCTGCTCCCTGCCAGGCAAAATTCAGGTGTGGAGTTTGCCTCGTGTCATTTAGGAGAGATGGGAAAGATAAAGGACTAATTATAGAGGTCACCTGCCAATTCTGTCTAAACTGGAAGTTTCCTCCTCTTCTCAACAGTAACTAGGACACTGAGTTACAAAAATAATCTCACAAAATTCCATGGTGGGATGACAGCTCACAATGTGTGTCCTGGGCTCTGGCTGTTCCACTGAGTTATCCCTGATTTCACTTCAGTTTTGAACAAACAAAGGAATTTTGGGGTTTTTTTCAAATATTTTGTCGCTTTCATGGAGTAGATGATGAGCCAGAGTGGAAAGATTTTAATCTTAGGAAATCACAGAATTGTTTAAGCTGGAATAACCCCCAAGGTCACAGAGTCCATCCCTGCCAGGGCCAGCACTGTCCCATGTCCCCAAGTGCCACATCCACACAACTTTAACTCCCTCCAGGGATGGAGACCCCAGCACATCCTGAAATATTGGAATTAAAAGTTCCTTCAACTGTGTGAATTTCCAGTCCATTCTGACTACTCAGTTCTGGCTTTTCTTTCAGGAAGATTTTCCAACATAAGAGTTGCTTTTGGTTACGGGAGCCAAGAAAATCATTGACCAATTTACAGGTCTAAATTCTTAAAAATAAAGTTTAAAAATAATAAATAAGAAAAATAAGGGTTTTGTTTTTAAACTCTCCGTTAGGCTGCTGCTGAAAAAAGCAGTTCATCAGATTTTGAAATAATACAGATTAATATTCTTTTTATTTTTTACCTGTCTGTAATTTTCTCTGGTCTATCCTCCATCTTAAATAATTTATGCTATTTTCCTTAAAAATGTGACTGGGATCTTTAAATAAGAGGAAGGTAAACCCATTGACTGTTCCAGCTAAATACTTATTCTGTTCCTTCAAAGAAGTTAGAAAAGTGAAGTGAAAATCTTAAATCTGTTGGATTGAAATTCAAATTTTTGATATTTCCATTTGAAGGAAATTTCTTAAAAACAAAGTTTGAATCCAAATTAATTTCAGTTCTTTTCTAGTGTAAAAATGTAGTATGGAAATTCACTGAGCTCCAGTTTAAAGCACAAGGAATGATTATTATCTTTAAAGCAAAGGCAGAGCATTTTTATTTTAACTCATGTGAAGTTGTATGAAGCAAACTCTGGGCGATTAAATTACAGAAACTACACTTTTAATAAGTCACTGCAAACGGAGTGGCATGAAATGTTTATAAATATCAGGCTGCAGAAAATGCAGGCGCTCTCTGATGGTGCAGAGGGCTCAGAGGGTGAGGTTGGGATTCAAGAGGTGCTTGGGAAGCATCCCTGCAATGAAATTCTGACAGGAGTTTGCTGCTTGGAAGGCAGGATTTTCCACCAGGAGACTTGGCACTGGATGTGCTAGAGCTGCTCTTAACAGTTTAATTAATGCTGTGTTATGTATGCACAGTTTTTTTAGCATCTCCTATTTGGAAACACTGCTTGATATATAGAAATAAAAAGTGTGCACACTCCCTAAGTGATGCACGTTGTTGTGGCTGTGAACTCTGTACGTTTGTAATGTTAAATTTGTCAAAGTTAATGTGTTGAAAAGTAACAAGTTACTTAAGTTAGTTAAATGTCTCTTTCTGGAGGAAAATTACCATAATGGTTACTTTTACTAAAATGCAATTACTGTCATTGTAACAATCAATCATATTTTCCTGGGGAAGGAACTTTCCTACTTCTGAAGGCATTAAAATGTAAGATTGCTCTGCTCAGTGTTCACCAGAGCTGCAGAGGCAAGAAACTTCTGGGGAGAATCAAGTTCCTCTCAGATGGTTTTCTTCCAGATTATTCCAAAATAGAAATTAACTTCTTAAATGAAACTGAGCCCAGTGACTTGTAAAACACCAACCAAAGCTTTGTGAATTCTGAAAGCCTTGAAAAATATTTGAAAAAGGTTTTGTTACAGCTGAGCTTGATTTAAGCCTAAAGCAACAAGTTCCCATCTGCATTTCCCACTTGGCTGCCAGAACTTGGGGAGTTCTGCGCAGGAACGTGAAAAAAAGGAGACCTTAAAGCTCATTCCATTCCATTCCATTCCATTCCATTCCATTCCATTCCATTCCATTCCATTCCATTCCGTTCCGTTCCGTTCCGTTCCGTTCCGTTCCATCCCTTTCCCTTTCCCTTTCCCTTTCCCTTTCCCTTTCCCTTTCCCTTTCCCTTTCCCTTTCCCTTTCTTGTCCCCATCCCATTCCTGTCCCCATTCCCATTCCATTCCATTCCATTCCATTCCATTCCATTCCATTCCATTCCATTCCATTCCATTCCATTCCCTTTGCCTTTCCCTTTCTCATCCCAATCTCCATCTCCATTCCCATTCCTGTCCCCATTCCCATTCCATTCCCATTCCCATCTCCATTCCCATTCCCATTCTCATCCCCATCCCCATCCCTATCCATATTCCATTCCATTCCATTCCATTCCCATCCCATCCCCATCTCCATCCCTTTCCCTTTCCCATCTCCATCTCCATCTCCATCTCCATCTCCATCTCCATCTCCATCTCCATCTCCATCTCCATTCCCATTCCCATTCCCATTCCCATCCCCATTCCCATTCCCATCCCCATCCCCATCTCTTTCCCTTTCCATTCCCATTCCATCCCCATTCCCATTCCTATCCCCATTCCATTCCATTCCATTCCATTCCATTCCATTCCATTCCATTCCATTCCATTCCATTCCTGTTCCCATTCCATTCCATTCCATTCCATTCCATTCCATTCCATTCCATTCCCATCCCCATTCCCATTCCCATCCCTGTTCCCTGCCAGGGGTAAGGCTTGGGACATGGGACAGAAATGAATTCTTAAAAAATTCAACAATATTTTCATGGCTGTTTTTATAGGCACTTTCTTCCTTGCATGAAAATTTTTAACCTTCGCTGTCACAAAGTTCTTAAATTCTCACAGATGAGAAATAATTTCAAGGTATCCTATGACAAAGTGAATTGTTTTTTCAGGCAGTTTTTGTCACATAGAAAAATGATTTGAACTCCACACCCGTCACTCAAAGCACAGTTAATAATCTCATGAAAGTTTTGAAGCTTAGCTGATTTTTTTTCTAGGATACAGAACTTCAAAGGGTTTTTATAATTTCCTTTTTAGTGTTTGTCTCTATATGGAAACAAAAATAGCAGCTCCATTGCAAAACAACTGCTAGAACATGCACCACAAGTGTTTTCACACTTGGAGATTCATGTTCATATATGATTCTGCTGTGGTAAATAGCTTGGGATAAACACATTTATTCCACACATCCTCAGCTTTTGTTGGGTTTGTGTTAAGTTTATTTTGCAAAGAATGGCAAAGGTTTCAGTGAGGATACCCAGGCATTGATAATACTGATATTTAGGCAATTTTCTGTTTGAAATACGAATGTTATTTTAATTTCACTGGTTGGAGCTGGTTAAATTAGTGCTGTAAGTGTAATTTCAATATTTATTTCAGTGCATGCTTTTCAAACTCTCCAATACAAGAGACTGATACAGTACCTGTGATCTAAGTCACAGAATTGTCTTCTAAGTTCATTAGGGTATTCAAATTCTTATAAAAATTTGGCTTTAAAATGTATTCTTTCATATCAAAAGCTGTTCTGGCTGGTATCTTGTAGGATTTTGGAGAGATCACTCACCAAATAACATCCTTCTACACAATTCCCTTTTCCTAGAAATTCCTTTACTTAATGCCTCACTGTGGTGGCTCACACGATGGTCTGAAATTTAAACCTGAAAATTTCACCAAATGCCAAATTCCAGGGCCACTGAAAGACTTTTACCAGATCAGGACGTAAATACCCTTCTGCTTAGTCCTGGTTACCAAATCCTTCTTGCTAAATAATGGCTCTCTCCTTTTGACTTTTCTAGGAAGCATTTTTAGATGAATATATATTTTTTGTCTGAATAACCTCCCTATTAATTAATATCTATTTTTATTTACTTAATTAATGTATATTTTTGTCTGAATAACCTTCCCTAAGCTGTGCTGTTAAGATTACATTTTATGGTTTCTATGAAGCATTTTTAGATTAATATATATATGTTTGTCTGAATAACCCCTTATTAATTAATAGCTATGTTTAATTCATCAATTCATTAATATTTTTTGTCTGAATAACCTACCCCAAGCTGTGCAGTTAGGATTACATTTTATGATTTCTATGAAACATTTTTAGATTAATAGATATATATATATTGTCTGAATAACCTCCCTATTAATTAATGTATTTTAAAAATTATTTAATTTATATATTTTTTTGCCTGAATGGCCTCCCTATTAATTTATATATGTTTTAATTAATTAATTAATAGTTTTTTTCTGAATAACCTCCCCCAAGCTGTGCAGTTAGGATTACATTTTATGGTTTCTATGAAGCATTTTTAGATTCATATATATGTATTTGTTGGAATAACATCCCTATTAATGAATATATCTTTAAAATTAATTAATTAATATATATTTTTGTCTGAATAACCTCTGTATTAATTAATACATCTTTTACATTAATTTATTAATTTTTTTGTCTAAAGAACCTCCCTCAAATTGTGCTGTTAGGATTACATTTTCTGGTTCCTATAAAGCATTTTTAGATTAACATATATTTTTGCCTGAATAACCTCCCTATTAATTAATTAATATATATTTTAGTTAATAATATATATTATTAATTAATTACATTTTTGTCTAAATAACCTCCCTATTAATTACTATATATTTTAAATTAATTAATATATATATTTTTATGAAAAACCTCCCTATTAACATATATCTATATCTATATCTATATCTATATCTATATCTATATCTATATCTATATCTATATCTATATCTATATCTATATCTATATATATTCAATATATCTTTTTGTCTGAATAACCTCCCCCAAACTGTGCTGTTAGGATTCCATTTTCTGGTTTCTATGAAGCATTTTTAGGTTAATATATATTTTTGTCTGAATGACCTCCCTATTCATTAACATATACATATACATATACATATACATATACATATACATATACATATACATATACATATACATATACATATACATATACATATACATATACATATACATATACATATACACCTTTATTTATTTAATTAATATATATTTTTTATCTGAACAACCTCCCTATTGATTTATATATATATATTTAATTAATTAATATATATTTTTGTCTGAATGACCTCCCTATTCATTAACATATACATATACATATACACATATACATATACACATATACATATACACATATACATATACATATACATATACATATACATATACATATACATATACATATACATATACATATACACCTTTATTTATTTAATTAATATATATTTTTTATCTGAACAACCTCCCTATTGATTTTTACATATATATTTAATTAATTAATATATATTTTTGTCTGAATGACCTCCCTATTCATTAACATATATATACATATACATATACATATACATATACATATACATATACATATACATATACACCTTTATTTATTTAATTAATATATATTTTTTATCTGAACAACCTCCCTATTGATTTTTATATATATATTTAATTAATTAATATATATTTTTGTCTGAATAACCTCCCCCAAGCTGTGCTGTTAGGATTCCATTTTCTGGTTTCTATGAAGCACTTTTAGGTTAATATATATTTTTGTCTGAATGACCTCCCTATTCATTAACATATATATATATACACATATATATAGACATATACATATATACCTTTTTTTATTTAATTAATATATATTTTTTTATCTGAACAACCTCCCTATTGATTTTTATATATATATTTAATTAATTAATATATATTTTTGTCTGAATAACCTTCCCCAAGCTGTGCTGTTAGGATTCCATTTTCTGGTTTCTATGAAGCATTTTTAGGTTAATATATATTTTTGTCTGAATGACCTCCCTATTCATTAACATATACATATACACATACACATATACATATACATATACATATACATATACATATACATATACATATACATATACATATACATATACATATACATATACATATACATATATACCTTTATTTATTTAATTAATATATATTTTTTATCTGAACAACCTTCCTATTGATTTATATATATATATATTTAATTAATTAATATATATTTTTGTCTGAATAACCTCCCCCAAGCTGTGCTGTTAGGATTCCATTTTCTGGTTTCTATGAAGCATTTTTAGGTTAATATATATTTTTGTCTGAATGACCTCCCTATTCATTAACATATACATATACATATACATATACATATACATATACATATACATATACATATACATATACATATACATATACATATACATATACACCTTTATTTATTTAATTAATATATATTTTTTTATCTGAACAACCTCCCTATTGATTTATATATATATATTTAATTAATTAATATATATTTTTGTCTGAATAACCTCCCCCAAGCTGTGCTGTTAGGATTCCATTTTCTGGTTTCTATGAAGCACTTTTAGGTTAATATATATTTTTGTCTGAATGACCTCCCTATTCATTAACATATACATATACATATACATATACATATACATATACATATACATATACATATACATATACATATACATATACCTATACACCTTTATTTATTTAATTAATATATATTTTTTATCTGAACAACCTCCCTATTGATTTTTATATATATATTTAATTAATTAATATATTTTTTGTCTGAATAACCTCCCTGCTATTAGGATTCCATTTTCTGGTTTCTATGAAGCACTTTTAGGTTAATATATATTTTTATCTGAATGACCTCCCTATTAACCCTAACCTAGAATGTTGGGATTGCATTTCCTGGTTTCTCTCTTGCAATCCATTGCTGGAATCAATAATTCCTGGCCTGCTGCAATCACAGAAGTGATCACATTGTCCTTCTGGTGGGAAATGGAGGTTAATACAAACGATGCTCTAATTAGAATTCCAGGCCTGCTTGGCACAGGGTTGATTTCCTTGGCTCCCAGCCTAATCTTGTTATGTTGTTTTTAACTATGAAGAGAGTGGCTTTAAAGATCTCCAGCAGTGCAAATGAGATGAGGGAGTTGTAAAGAGCTTAAAGAATCACACAAGTGGAACTCCTCCAAAACAAACCCTGCACACAGGGGGGAAACTTCACCTGAACGTCCCTCCCTGCCAGGGGGACACTCCCAAAAAACCCAATTCTGGGGCTCTTCAATAAATTCTGTGCAGTCTTGTAGTGCTCTCTAATTGCTTGGTGGGACAGAGGTGTAAACCATTAATAATGGGATACATTTTTATTTGGAAAAGGGTAATTACGTGCTAAATGCTCAAGGATCCATTCAGACAAATCTATGTGACTTTATTATTGTGCAGTCTCTGCTTGGCATTCTTATATAGATGTATGTACTCTTTATATATATATATATATATATATATATATATGCACACATATATATATATATATATACACACACTATTTAATTATTTATTTATTTCTACTCTTTATAGCATTAATTTCCATGAGTTCTAAGACATTTCTCTCCAAATTATTGAAACTTTTGACTGCTGACACAGGGGATGAAAGCATTTTAATCTTTCGTTTTGTTTTATTTGAGAAACAGTTATGCTGCCCCAATGCACAATGAAATGACATATGCAAAATAAAACAGAGGGAAGAAATCTTGAGGAAAACCCTCTTGTTTTTATGAAATTTAGCTCAGGTCTTCTTTGAATAAGGGAAATTTTGGTTTTGTGAGCTACTGATTTCTATATAATCATGTTAAGGTGTGTAAAATGTGGAAGTCTTCAGAATTTTAGTACATTTTTTCATCTGGTTATTCTTAAATCTACATGTAATTAATTTCATGTACATATAGACCCATACATTACACATACATAAAACCATTTTTAAAAATTTTTTCCCTTTTTTTCCTTTAAGAATTATTCATATTAACAGCTCAACTTCACTTCCAGTCATTCCTCTTGATAAGAATGAAGGCCAGTGCTAAACTTTTGCCTTTTTAAATTTTACTTTTATTTTACAATTTTACTTTTCTCTGTGTGAAAAACCATCTGAAGAGCTGGAAAGCAGAATATTTCTACAGGCAGACTTTTCTTTTGTGTGGGAAAATAATATAAAATATTTGTATCAGTTCTGTTCACATCTTCAGGGGTTTGAGGGGAAATTTTTTATTCAAGTGCTTGACTTTTCATCTTGGAGCATCTTTAAGTGGGAGCACATTCAGTGTGTTGGTAAATACATTCTTCCTTGATTTTTTCACTTTCTTGTCATTATTTTCACTTTCAACAACAATTCTTTGGAATTCCTTGGGCCTCCTGATCCAATTGGCATTAAATGGATTTAATGTGATTTTGTCCAACACTTTTACAAATTCAGTGAACTGATGAAATCTGAATTTGTGATCAAACAAAATCATCCCATAATTTATAATTTGGCAGATTTTGCCTTTATCTTTGTGAGCAGGATCAAGTTTATTCCTAGACAGGTTTCCAGCAGAAGAAGGAAATCTTGGTGGCTGAGAGGAGCTGCATTTCCTGGGAATTCCCTGGGGATTTAGATCCCACCCAGCCCAGGAAGGAAAAGTAGGTCAGAGCCAACGATCCCTGAGACTGCTCAAGGAGCAGAATTGGGATTTCAGCCCTGATCACTTCACACTGGGTAACCTTGGCAAGGAAAGTAAGCCAGGCAGGGTAAAAATACCTCAGCTGGTGTGCTCAGCTCAGGAGCCAACGGGAATATTCCCCATGGAAATGGACCGAGCTGCTCAAACCCCAAACTTCCTCAGAAACAGCACAGTCACCTCTGCTCCCCACTGCTTGGTGAAGTTAATAGTAGAGTCTCCTTTCCAAAAGGCCAATTTTGGCAATCAGGAGCTGCTTTCTGCTGAAATTCCTGATTTTTTCCACGAGGAGAGGCTTGGGTTGTGATGGTGCTTGCAGGGGTCTGAGGATGAGGGAAGAGATGAGGATCTGACTCCATGTTTCAGAAGGCTGATTGATTATTTTATGATATATATTACATTAAAACTGTACTAAAAGAATAGAAGGAAGGATTTAATCAGAATTTAATAGAAAAGGAAAGAATGATAACAAAGGTTTGTGGCTTGGACAGCTGACTGTGATTGGCCATTAATTAGAAACAACCACATGAGACCAATCCCAGATGCACCTGTTGCATCCCACAGCAGCAGATAACCATTGTTTGCATTTTGTTCCTGAGGTCTCTCAGCTTCTCAGGAGGAAAAATCCTAATGAAAGAATTTTCCAAAAAACGTGTCTATGACATTTTGTTGCTGCTGCTCCTGTTATCCAAGGAGGAAAGAGCCTGCACTGTGTCCATCCCTGCCCTCTGCCAAAATACTGAGCTTTCTTTCTGCCTGCCTTTTTACCTTTTCCTTCTGTCACTCCTACAGTTTATTTTAAACTTGAATTTATACGGAGCTCCTGCTTTCTCTATCAATATCACATCATTATTCTTACCTGATTCTCTTGATAATTTGTTTGCACTGGAATTCTTGGCAGTGAACTAAGAATTTCATTGTCTACCTACTCTCTTTTCTCTTGGAGAGTATAATAGAGTGGGAGGGAGAAGCCTCATGGTAATATTTTTATATTTGAAATGTAGCCACACTTTATATGCTCCTACACATGGTGCTACTTATAGCTAATGAAACAAGTCTCATCTTGTGGTCTAGAGCTTTTCTATTTTGGACTATTTTGTGCTAATTCTACTCATTTCAGCTCCCTCTGATTAATGCTGCTTCTCTTCTCCTCGTCTGCCTCCGTGGGATTATTTAGGAAGGGACTATTAGCACTGCCTGGGAAGCACAGCAATCATCCTCACCCCAAAAATGAGGAAGAGCAAGTGGAATTAATGGGATGGGGTCATCTCAGTATCCCACTGAACTCACACGGAGGAGAATGGAAGCACAAAACTGATGCACCCTGCAGTTCTGGGACATGGGACACTGAATTCCCCATATTGGGACTTTTCTGGAACCTCAGAGTTCCCATAATCTTTCCTGTAATAAATCCAGCACAGCTTCATCTGGTTCAAAGTCAGTGGCAATCTGAGGAGGAGGAAATCCCATGTATCTGCTGATCAATGACTAATTTAATATTATAATGCTATTTTTTTTGTCAAGCATCTTTATCAGCCACTTCAAGCAAACAATGATAGCATACACAGCAAGTAAATAGAATTTAAGAATAGGTTATCATTGGCAGAACTGATTATTTTCAACCCCTGTGTCTTTTATAAGAGAAAAAGGATACTTTTACAAGGCACCTTGTTTAGTATAAAATAAAAATTTTTTTAATGGCACATCATCCTTTTTCACATCACTCATCTCCTGCCTTGGAGATTATTTGTTCTGCTGGGAAAAGTCTGTTTTGAAATAAGTTTACTCCACGCTTTCCTTCCTGCAGAAACACTTTCAGCCTATTTTTAGGTTGCTTGGATTTCAAAGCAAACTGGGAGTGCTTTGATAATGTTTAAGGATTCCACCTCACCTGAATTCAGAAGACACAGCAACGGAAACCTGCTGTGCTCCTTATCTCAGGCAATTTTGATAAAAAACACGATCTCCCGTGATCCACACAGATATTGGCAAATCAACTCCAAATTCAGTGGTCTAATTACAAAGTAATTTATTGGGGACAGTCAGGGAAGCACTGAAAAATGCTCATTACAGACCAAATAAAATACATTTGACTCAGCTGTTTTCAGCTGTGATTTCTGCTTAAAATGGGTGGATGGAAGAGGAAAGGAGAATTTCAATTCTGAAGTATGTACTGCTGGTAGACAGAAATGCTCAGCTTGAATTTTTTTGCCATATCTTAATACTTACAGTCTTTTAGACACATTAAAAATTTATTTAATGGTTGGGCAAGAGAAGACTTTGAAATTAATTTAAGCTGGTTCATTTGAATCCCATTTCCTGATCACAACTGCAAATTAATAAACTTTTATGATCAATTTTATTACTTAACTGACTCTACTATTTTGGAGACTTGTTAAATCCTCAATATTGGTTTTGATAAACATGAAAATAAATAATTTTGGTGTCTAAATGTACTTACACTCATCAAACATCCTTCATGAAAACAGTTGCAGTAAAATTGATTGGAACTGGATATTTCTGTGAGAACACTTTTAAAAAGATCGTAGTCAAATGTCAGTAAATTTAGTACTGATTCCCTTCTCTTTTTCTTGCTTTTTTTTTTACTAATTTCATTATCATAAATAAATCTTAATTTCCTCTAACATATGTGCCAATCTGGAATAAACCCCTCTGTGCATTTTCAAAGTTTACTTCAGTTTATGAATTTGAACTGTTCAGGGATTTTTGAATTTTTCAGGTCAGGATTTAAAAACACAATTTAATTTTTTTTCTAACTTTAAGAAAGCTTTTCAAGAAAAATTTTCTTTGGAATGAAAAGAAGTTCTAATTTAACAAAAAACAAATTGCCAGTTTTGGCCTTGTGTTATACAGGAGACATTAACAACTAAAAAACTTGTGACAAAGCTTCACATAGAGTTTCTTAATACAGTTCTGTCAAATGGCTGAGGTTAAAGTGAATTATTGACATATTGGAAGTGCATTGATTGATTATATCATTGATACAATTCCCAATAATATAATTGATATCATTCATGGGAACTTGGATCTTTGTGCTAGGGGTGGATCAGAGACCATTTACCTGGAAATCATGGGACAGAGAGGCTGTGACAGGTTTTGGGGACAATAAAGGTGGCCATGCAGACACCTCCAGCCAGGCAGTGATCTTTTAATCCAGTCAGTCAGCTGAACCCAAAAATATATCTTATTATGGGCTGTAATTTGGGCAATCTGAATTCTCACCCCCGTTCTGCTCCCAGCACAGTTCCAGTGGAATTTGCCCTGGGTGTGCCCTGGCCATGGTCAGCTCATCACCCCTGTAGGATTGTTCTGCTCAGCCCCTCTCACCTTCCATCTCCATGCTAAAAACCCTATTTTATTTTTTTTTTAAGACACATCCTATCCATTTCATTTTGCAGAGACCCTGGGAGCAGAGGATGTCTGAGGGCAGACACTGCAGTGCCCCACTGACCTGCCCAGACCCACACTCCAGCCCTGGCAGCAGCACCCCAGAACATCCAGCTTGGGAAAGAACCCCCAGAGCATCGAGTCCAGCCTGGCATCACCCCCGTTTCCAGCAGCTGCCTTGTGCAGTCATTCCTGGCTCATCCAGAGATGGAGATTCCCCCCTTTCCCTGTCCCTGGGCACCTTTTCCATGGCTGCATGGGGTCTTGCTGTTTCTCTGGGGCTGTTTGGGTTCCTCAGAGCAGCTGCACAGCCTTAAGGACCTGCCCTGCTCTCTGTGTCACACAAAACCAGGACCCATCAGAGTGTGAGGTGTCCCTCTGAGCTTTGGGGTAAATAACAGTTTATTTGGGGCTGGTTTGTGTTGCTCAGAGCAGCTGCACAGCCTTAAGGACCTGCCCTGCTCTCTGTGTCACACAAAACCAGGACCTCTTCAGAGTCTGGGGTGTCCCTCTGAGCTCACTCTGTGCTTTGGGGTAAATAAAAGTTTATTTGGGCTGGTTTGTGTTCCTCTGAGCAGCTGCACAGCCTTAAGGACCTGCCCTGTTCTTTGTGTCACACTAAAGTAGGACCTCATCAGAGTCTGGGGTGTCCCTCTGAGCTCACTCTGAGCTTTGGGGTAAATATAAATTTATTTGGGGCTGGTTTGTGTTCCTCAGAGCAGCTGCACAGCCTTAGGGACCTGCCCTGCTCTCTGTGTCACACAAAACCAGGACCCATCAGAGTCTGAGGTGTCCCTCTGATCTGCAGTCTGTGCTTTGGGGTAAATAAAAATTTATTTGGGCTGGTTTGGGTTCCTCTGAGCAGCTGCACAGCATTAAAGACCTGCCCTGCTCTCTGTGTCACACTAAAGCAGGACCTCATCAGAGTCTGGGGTGTCCCTCTGTGCTTTGGGGTAAATAAAAGTTTATTTGGGCTGGTTTGGGTTCCTCTGAGCACCTTCCCTGCTCTCTGCGTCATACAAAACCAGAACCCATCAGAGTCTGGGGTGTCCCTCTGTGCTTTGGGGTAAATAAAAGTATGGAAAGGCAAATCCTATGGGTTTTGCTGGGAATGGTCAGTGCCAGGTCTGGGACACCTGTGTGAAACACAGCCCAGTTCAGAGCTCTGTTGATTTCAGTCATCTTTACCCTCCTTTCTGAGGAAAACACATTTAGCACTGGAATGAAGCAGCAATTTGGATGTCTCTAAGTTGTTTAGCAAATCCAATTACAATTCCCAATTTCCCTGCTTGGCCCTGCTGTTCTCTCCAGAGGTATTGGGATCCCTGGAGTCAGGAGGTGGCAAATCCATTTGTTCTGCATTTCCTGGGGCCCAGCTGTTCCAGCTTGCTGCTTTTTGCCTGTGTGAGATCTCCTCAGCCCAGGGGCTGATTTACTGCCCCCTGTGCTCCCTGGGGCATTTCTGCACTGGGAATTTGTACCCTCCCACTGCCCAGAGTTTACCTGTCTGGAGCTGCTGCTTTTCCTTAGTTACAGATAGGGCAGCATCCTTCTCATGTGTGAGACAGAATATTTTTATGACTTTATATACCATCTTTTTACAACTTAGACTATTTTATGAGAGACCTTTGGACCAACATTTCACATGACAGCACCGTTAGTCACTTGTGAGTGTTGCCTTTGCCCTGTATTTACAGAAGGGACAACTTTTAACCATGTTTTTAGCTGTGATTATAATTTGCTTTTTAACTGTAACTCTGATTTCCAGCAAAGCTGTGGTTTATTTAAACCAGCCCCGTGGTCTTGCAAAGCTTAGACAGTAACTTGAGATGTCACAGTGAGCACACACAGTGATCAAAATTATGGAGCAACTGCTCTGTGAGGAGAGATTGAATTCTTTAGGATTTTTCCGCTCTGCAACGAGAACACGAAATGCAGAGTTATGGGGGGAGCCTCTGAATTCATGAATAGTGTGGGAAAGGTGCACAGAACATCATTTTTCATCCTTTTTCATACACAAGAACCAGGCAGTATGCAAACGTGGAGTGTTCTTAAATAGCACGGAATTAAATTTTGGAATGCGCTGCCGCAGGAGATTGCGGAGGCCAAAAGCATGAATAGATTTTTAAATCACCATCAGTGGCTATTGAAGTGAAACAAAAACCCCGAACACACACACAAAACCACTGCTCAGGGTACAGACTCCTGCTCAGGAAGATCCTAAAGGGCTGATTGCAGGAGCTGGAGGTGTTACAGGCCTTGGTGCCATCCCCAGCCAGGAGAATGAGGTGATGAACATTATTCAGCCCCACTTAGGGATTTTGTCAGGGCCACATTCACTTCATGGTTTCCCTTTGCTGGCATCACTAGAACCATTTAGAAATTGAATTTTGTTGATATCAGTCCATAGTGCAAAAAAAAATCTACCTTGGTCTTCAGCTCAGGGGTTTTATTCTCATTTTAAGCCATCTCAACAGCATCCAAAGGGAAATGACCCCAGAGCAGCAGCAGCAAACTGGGAGAGACACAAAGAGCACTGCAGAATTCATCCTGTGGCTTCCTTCTCCCAGTTCCATGATATCCTGGGAGGGAATGCCACCACAGGGGCTCACACCTCTGATTTTCCTGTTTTCTTCCCTGCCATGACACCAGGCATGGAGAAACCCCCCTTGATGGAATTTGCCAACAGGTTGAGCAGTGAAATCCACACTTCAACTGGACCCCCCCCCCCCCCAGCACTGCTGCCAAAAATAACAGAGATAACAGGTGGAGGGAGAGCTGGGATGTGGAGCCAAATGTTCCACAGGCATCCTTTGTTTTTTCAGTAAGAGGGAATTCTTCCATGCAGTTCCAGCCCTGGAGCACTCGTGGTGCTGGGGATGACTTGCCCACTCCTTTTCATCCTGAGAGTTTTCCTGGCTGAGCAAACTCTGACTCACTCTGGGGATGCTGAAGTTCAGCACTGAGAGCAGAGGTCGGGTGGCAGTTCAAGCTGAGGTTCTGCTGCCCCTGAAATCACTGGGGAATCCTTTCTCTCCATCCATTAACGCTGAAATCTGCACTTGCTTGGCTGGTGGGAGTTTGGTCATCCATAACTCTCTACACCCCCTGATTATTAATAATTGTACAAAAAAGTTCCAGTTTTGTTTAAAATTTGTGTAAATTAAATTCAGTATTTTTTCTGTTGCTTTATGTACTTCTGTTGCTGATATCAATATCCTTCAGGATCCACCCTGGGCATGGATTGACAGAAACATTTGCTTCATGTCTTAATTTCTTTCTTGTGTGTGAGCCTTGTAGGTTAAGGGTGGTGGCTGAACTCATGTTTGCTGTGTCCACACACTCCATCACATGTATTTCACAAGAATTCTCCATTTTTTGGGATATTAAAAAAAATTATCAAGGCTTTGTGCCTTGAGGAATCCTATAAATCAGGATTAAAATCCCTGCTTTTGAGGAGAGCTTTTGATATATCCCTGGGCTTCTGCTGCCAACCCAAATTCAATGAAAAACCTGCTTTTTTCATACAGAATTACATCAAATGATTTGCCATAAAAATTCCCTTTCTTTGCTTCTAGGCAAGAAATTAAGGCTCATTATTCTAAAACTTAAGAAAATAGAATAGTGGCCCACTGTCTTTCTCATGAGCTCTTGAAATTGAATTTTTTTTTTGGTCCATGGAGATAAAGATTCCAAAGGCTGCTGCAGGAATCTTGCAGTAGATTCTCTTCCCTGCTAAGTGATTTTTGGCTGCTGTGCCTGAATAATCAATCCAGGTCCATTGATGCAATGTTGAATTCAAAGCTGGGAGATCTGAATTTCAATTCACATTTTTGGTTACTTCCAAACTTCTTAGCAAGGGAACTTTTCCATCTGCTAGGGGTTTGCTCCCTGCGGTACTTCACTAACCACAGTGAGATCCCAGTTTTGCCCTCCCCTTTTATCTCTTTACAGCAGATATTGTCATACCTGGCAAGCAAATTATCAACATTTACAGTTCAAAATCTCATCTAAAATACCATAAATCAGAAAAACACACTCATAGCACTATAAAAAGTTCTATGGCATTTTTGCTCCTGAGGAAGGGCCCCAAAATCTGTCTCTTCAGTCTGAATTCTATCAGTTGATGTAATTTATGTTCTCTTCCATACAATTTCTGTCCAGTTGTTTCTTAATGAGGTATTTAGGATCACTAAAATCAGTAATTATTAGATAAAGAATGCAAATAGTTAAATAGGAAAATGCCTTTGAATCATTGAGAGTCAGCATGATTGTTATGAATAACTATTTAATAATATAAATATTCTGGATTATAAAATGAGGCTTAAGAATAGAATATGAAGTCAAGAGCTGTATTTTGATAAAAGATAATCAAAATCCACAACATCAATTTTGTTTCCAAAGCAATTTTTTTTTTCCAAAGTAAAATTTTCCAATGATAATAATTGAGGAAATGGCCTCAAGTTGTGTCAGGGAAGGTTTAAATTGGATATTAAGAAAAATTCCTTCAAGGAAAGAGTTCTAAACACTGGAACAGCTCAGGGAGGTGGTGGAATCCCCATCCCTGGAAGTGATCAGAAAATGTCCAGATGTGGCATTTGAGGAGATGGGTTGTGGTGGACACTGGTGATGGTTGGAGTTGATCTCTCAGGTGTTTCCCAACCTTAACAATTCCATGATTCCACCTTGGAGCCCCCTGAATCAGATTTCTAATGGGATTCACCTTGACAAAGTAATGGAAGTGTTTCTTTCCTGCCTCCATCCCACTCAGCTCCACCAATCCCACTCAGCTGGCTCCCAGCACAGGTACAAATTGAACATTTCACAGTTTTTGTGCTGAAATGTAGCTGGATGCAGGAATTCCGTGAGAAATGGCACCTGGTGATGTGCTGAAATGACAAATGGGTGTGTATGGGGCAGAGTGGGGAACTGCAGCCTGACTGAACTGCAGCCAGAGATGCTTCGTTGCATTTTAACCCTTTCAGTGTTTTCATACAATGATCTCCAGCTGAGATTTTGGGAGGTGCTCCTGAGGGATCTCTGAACCATTGCAATGATCTCCAAGTGAGGTGCTCCTGTGAGATTTCTGAACCATTGCAATGATCTCCAGGTCAGATTTTGGGAGGTGCTCCTGTGGGATCTATGACCCATTGCAATGGTCTCCAGGTGGGATTTTGGGAGGTGCTCCTGTGGGATCTCTGAACCAGTGATCTCCAGGTGAGGTTCTCCTGTGAGATCTCTGAACCATTGCAATGATCTCCAGGCTGGATTTTAGGAGGTGCTCCTGTGAGACCTCTGACCCATTGCAATGGTCTCCAGAGCTGCTTCGTTGCATTTTAAACCTTTCGGTGGTTTCATACAATGATCTCCAGGTGGGATTTTGGGAGGTTCTCCTGTGGGATCTCTGAACCATTGCAATGATCTCCAGGTGGGATTTTAGGAGGTTCTCCTGTGGGATCTCTGAACCATTGCAATGGTCTCCAGGTGGGATTTTGGGAGGTGCTCCTGTGGGATCTCTGGACCATTGCAATGGTCTCCAGGTGGGATTTTGGGAGGTTCCCCTGCTCCTGCCCCACTCCCTGAGCCCCCTGAGCTCTGTAGCTGCTCCTTGTGGCACTGGCTCACTCCAAAGCCATCCCCACAGCCCAGCTTTCCCTGCAGACAGCAAACCAACCCCCCGTGCATAGCTGGGGCCAAAATAGTCCCAATATTCTCTTTGCTGCTCGTGCAGAGGCTCCTGAAACGCGGGGTGAGGTCATTGCAGCCTTTTGGGGTTTGCTGCAGTTTCCTATTTCTTTTGGGGCTCTTTTTTAAGCCGGGCTGTCCTCACGGAGCCACTGCTGGGTGCTGCTGAGCCCAGGGTCCCTGCAGGCATCCTGGAAACCCTGCAGAACACTTTTAGCTTTGGGGGGGATCAGAGGGCTCAGCAGGCACTTGCTGACATTCCTGGGAAGAATCAAGTGCTGCCTGGGAATGAAGAGTGGCAGAAAGCACTCCTTAATTAATCATCAACAAAGGAATTAATGCCAGTGCAGTTTGGTTTATTTTTAATTCTTAAGTTCACTATAAAGAAATCCTGTCAATTATTTTATTTTGCACCAGGGTTCAGGATCTAACCAGCTGAGTCTCAAGTGGAAATAGACTGGCAGGTCCCAATAAAGATCTACTGGAAGAAATTTATTTACACTCGTGTAGTAAACACTACACTGAGTAGTGTGTTAATAGCCTGTGAGTATGTTTTTATTTGCTACCATAAATCAACTTGTTGCAGTCCAGTTAATATTTCCAATCCCACATCATTATTTGTAATAATTCTTTACAAATCAAGAATTTTGGGGGATATGAGGTGCATTTTTCATGTGAGGGCTCCTGCTGAATTTCCGTGTCCTTGAGTCTCAGATGCCTTTGTGTCATGAGATCTTTTATTAAAAAAAATATAGCACACTGCTCCTATGCCAAATATTCTTTTGGAAAGCTATTCTTGCTCCCACCCTCAATAGTAACAAGAAAATCCTGCACTAGGAGTTATTTTTAAGTGGCTGGAAATAGCATCCATATTATTTCAAGCCACTGATGTATAAAATCTTTGGAAGAAAAGAATGGCCACTTGTTTATTGCAGGTTGTTTGTTCCCATTTGTTCATTCTTCAGTTTTAGAAAAGTGCCACGTGAACAAAAACCACCATCCAAGGTAATTTGTAAGCACCAGGCACCCTCATGTAAAAGGAATTATATAAATGAGAATTGCTATTATTTTTCTCGTTTCTGTTGGGATTAAAACAACAAACCTTGGCATCCTTAATTCTTCCATGCTGGGATCTGTGTGTTAGAGCAGCTCCCAAAAACTTGGAGAATCAATCCCACAGAAAAATCTTTTCTTTCTGTTAACAGAAAGGAATGAGGATTTATGCACAATGTATGGGGTCCATTTATTAAGTTTTACAGGTGTTTAAAATATTACATCAGAAAAGGGTTTTGTGCATTATAGAAATTTAGAATGTGGAGATTGTGTCAGACATTCAATAATTGGGGTTTTCAGATGTATCACAAGGGGTGTAACAATTTTAGAGCTGCAGTATTTGTGCAGGAGTTAACAGAAATTGAGAATTGTATTCCAGCAACAGAATTTATTTATTTTCAGTTCAGACAGCTTAGATAGATATAAATAATTAACGAAATTCAGAAGTGATTGGTATTTTCTACAACTTTATGTAGGTAGAGGCAGAATTTCACTAAATCGTCAGTATATTTCCAGTGTCACAGTCAGCTTATGACTTCAAAGACAACAGAATTTGTACCATATGTGTCAGGAGTCGCTTGAGAACATGTAAGATAACATCTTAAATGCACTCACACTGAGTATTTCACTTTTAAAAATTATATTCTTCAAAAGAGAAGTTTTTGCTGGATGCTGTTGTGCTCCTCATTGCAAGTATAGATGCTCCTAAAAGCATTAAAAATAAATGGTCAACTCCTTCAGCAAAGTATGCTTGTGAATTTTAATTCATTTTATAGATACTTTCCATCTGTAATTAGCTCCACTGCCTATTCCATAGCCAGAATTAATTACTTCTACAAAAACCAACAAAGGAGTTTCTGGAATCGCCCTGTACGTGCTACAGAAGAAAACGTGTGAGGGTGCATCCAGAATTGCCTTCTCCAACTGTTTATTTGATGGAGAGCGTTTTTCTCCTCAGCAAAGTGTGTCTAATCAGCTCCTCCCAGAGCAATGCCACGCATGCAGGGCCTGCCCCATAATTCTCCTTGGAGACAGAGCACAGCTGCTGCAGTGAGTATTAGCTGCTTCTTAGCCTTGGGCTCTTCTTTCAATAAAAATCCCAGATGGCCAGGGGTCTTTCACACCACCCTGGTAAATATGAGCCTGCTTCAGGTGCAGAGGTGATGTAAGTCCATATAATTCTGCTTTAAGTGCAAAAATCCCAGCCTGAGCTCGATTACTGCCTGTTTTTCTCCAGCCCCTCAAGCAGCCAGACTTGATCCAAGGGCAGGAGTGGCTGGGTACAGGAATTACTGTGCTTAGGAAACATCCTGGAGCTCTGCACATGGTGACAGCTCTGCAGGGCTGAGATCTGGCTGTGTTTGTCACTTCCAGCTTCGGGCCTAGGCTGTGTTTGTCAGGGGAACATTGCAGCTTCGGGCCTAGGCTGTGTTTGTCAGGGGAACACTTCTACCTTTGGGCCTAGGCTGTGTTTGTCACTTCCAGCTTTGGGCCTAGGCTGTGTTTGTCAGGGGAACATTCCAGATTTGGGCCTAGGCTGTGTTTGTCAGGGGAACATTGCAGCTTTGGGCCTAGGCTGTGTTTGTCAGGGGAACATTCCAGCTTTGGGCCTAGGCTGTGTTTGTCAGGAGAACACTTCTACCTTTGGGCCTAGGCTGTGTTTGTCAGGGGAACATTCCAGCTTTGGGCCTAAGCTGTGTTTGTCAGGGGAACACTTCCAGCTTTGGGCCTGAGTGCTTGAGGCCCCTCCAAAGCTCCCAGTTGGGCCCAGTCGTGCCCAGTTTGCCTCTGCAGTGCTGCTTTCCCTCTGCTTACATCCTCTGGGGCCCAGGGGAGTCTTTCCATCTCTGGACCATTGCAGTGGTGTCCAGGCTGGATTTTGGGAGGTGCTCCTGTGAGATCTCTGACCCACTGCAATCAGGGACTGGGGCTTGAGGAGGGCTCTGCTGCTCATTTTGGGGTGACAGCACATTCATACCCAACACCATCACAGATATCTCACTTTCTAAATGAGCTTCTCTGTTGAAAAGGAGTAATTAGGGACAGGAATTTGGTCATTATTCCCCTGCAGGCCTGTGCACCATGAGTTCAACAGGATCTGGCACTCAGTGCTCTGGGCTGGGTGACAAGGTGGGCATTGTCACACCTTGGACTCCATGATCTTGGAGTTCTGTTCCAATGATTCTGTGATTCTCTGCTGTGATGTCCCAACAAAAGGCTGGGATCTTACAGAGCTCTCTGCAGAACCCACAAGTTTCCATCACTTTGTCCCAGGTGTTGGAACCCTGGGTGCTGAGAATGTTACACTTTCTGTTCTGAAAGGCACAGACCCACAAGAGAATATTATATTTGATATGAGGCAGTAGAGAAAGCTTCCAAAATTGAAAAATAGCACTGAGATTACAAGTGTGTAGTGTGATTAAGAGTGCTGCTGTCTCATTCCAGCTCAATCCCAACCAGGAGGAGATGGAAACCACCTGAACTCAGAGCCAGAGGGGTACAGAGAAGGGATGGACAAGGGCACAGAGCCTGTGGTGGGCTGGGATCAATTTTAGAATTAGTGCTGGTGGTTACCAGCATTGGCTCTGGACAATCTATTGAACTTTGCAGAAAAAAATTTCAATCTATTAATCCATTCAGGTTCAATCCATTGAACTTTATTGCAGAGAACTGGAGGATTTCCCAGCCCCAGAGGTTTGCTGAGAGCACTGAGCCCAGCTGACAGGGCAGGACTGCACCTGCCATGGCTTTGCCAGGCTGATTTCCAGGCTGGCTGGAACTCCACAATTTCCTTTACATTGCCTTTTCAGATCAAAGTACCCCACTGCCAACTGATTTAACAAGTCAAACTTGAAGCTGCTTTCTGCTTGCACCTTAAATTTTTCCCTTCCTGCTTCTAAGTCAAGTCATTGCCCCATAAAGCCAATGACAGAACTCCAGGGAGTGAAATACAATTGCAGCACTAATATTTATCCCATTGAAAAATGAATAGGCAGGACTCATTTTCCCCCAATTTTTCAGAGTTGTGTTAAGCTATGCTTTCTACATCTGAGGTTTTTTCAAAGTTTTAATGATTTCTCATTTGTCCCTGCTCACTTAAATTTTTTATTATTCTTCCACGAGTCTCCTGTCATTAATTTGAATCTTTGTGGTAATGACAATTCTCAGTTGGGCTCTCAGCATATGCAAGTTTGTATCACTTCAGTTTTATTTTCCTGCCAAGCTCAGTTCTCACTCACAGAGCTGCTCTTCACCACTACCTTGATGACTGGGTTTATTTATTTTATTTTTCTCATGAAGAAACATTTCAGATAAATTTCTTTTTAGGTTTGTTTTATTTTTTTTTATCCTGTTGTATCAATTTGCTTTCTCTCTTATTCCTCTTTAAAACACTTTTTATCATTCTTCCTTAAAACTGCAACATCTTCTGAGGGAGTTATTTTTTTCCTTAGACTTCATTTTCATGTTGGTTACTTTTTCTTCCAGAACACATCATAAAAGAGCTCAAAATCCAGCCTATTGCCAGTCTTTGTGGAATAGTCTAGACTTAACAGTTCATTACTTTTGCCTTTAATGACTGTTTTACATTCTGCTTATTAGCACTGCGTGGTGATTTTCAGTCTCTGTGTGGATGTGCAGCCTTGGTATTGGATGGATATCCAGGAAACACCAGTGGATGGTGTGGAAAAAAAATTAATTTTTGGCCCAGTTGGCCAAAAATTGGGAAGGAAGAGCTGGAAGGTGATGCACAGGCTTCCAGAGAAGCTGGGGCTGCTCCTGGAGCCCTGGAAGTGTCCAAGGCCAGGTAAGTTGGGCTTGGAGCAGCCTGGGACAGTGGAAAGTGTCCCAAACAATTCCATGATTCTGGGGTTTAAAAAAAAGCTTAAATCAGACAAATATCTTCAGGAAAAGACAAATTCCCATTGATAAAATTAACCAGGGGAGGAGGAGCCACCTGCTGATGCCTTTCAGGTGCGTTATTTCCCAAATTCTCCTTGTTGAGGACAATTCTGGCTGTGCATTTTTGAGCTGTTGTCAGCACCTCAGCTCCAAACATCTGCCAATCTCACCTGGTGTTCTGCCTCCAGATAATCTAAATGATAAGGGGATGTTGATAAACACCTGAGAACGCTTGACCATGCTCAGTGCTGTTTGGCAGTGCTGTTGCATTATTCTGGATTTTTTAATAGAAATTTAAAAATAAGTAGCTCCCTTTCAACCTCAAATTGAATCTTGAGACAAATCTTTATTTTGGGCAAAGTAAAGCATTGCTTCTGGGCTTTGAATTTTGGAGACTTAGCACTGTACAAAGAGCTTTTTAAAGTGATATCACTTCATCTAAGCTGTACTAAAGGTCCAGCTTGTCCATTTAATGTTGTTCTGTTCCTCATGTTTTAATCAAGCTTTAATTTTTGACAAGCTACCTCCACTCCTCTGCACCTGATCATTTTCCCAGAAGTTGTTTCCTACTGGGAGTTTTCAGGCTGGGGCTGTCCTGCAGCTCCATCCATCTCTGTCTGGGGGTGTTTATGAACCAGTTTGGCAGATTGGGGCTGGGTGGGGCAGTTCAGATCCCAGGAGTTTCCAGAAATCCTGCTCAGCTCAGGGTTGGGAAGGAGAAGAATGGAGTGGAGCTGCTTTGGAAATGTGGAGCTCTGTCCCCATACCTTTTATTTCATGGAATTTGTATCATCCTCTTCCCTTCCTTCAGGCTTTTCCATATTTCCTGCAAAAATCCTGGAAGCAGAGAAAAGGAAAATTCCCAAACTTCCAACCAGCTCGGGAATTCATCCTGCAGACTCATTTTCCCTCTGGTTTCAGACTAATATTGACCAAGTCCATTGAGCCTTTTTATAACACAACATGAATTTTGGCAATTGCAGGTCAAACCAGTTCTTATCACCCTGGACAACTGATACTTGAATTGACTTTTGGTTTTCTTCAGTAGGAATTTTGGGCTCCAGACTATTTGTGTGCCCCTGTAATCTTGGAATATTTATTTAGAGCCTGTTTCTTTTTGGATGTTGGGCAACACACAAAGTGTGACTGTCTCCAAATTTTGCTCAAAGGGGCCCCAAATCTTTGTTATCTTCAAGAAGGAAGGCAAGATCATTAAAAATAATTATCCAGCGCCTGCTACTTGTTAATTACTTGAAAGTTGATTATTTTAGACTACACTCAGAGTATATCCTGCCTGGACAGTAGCCTACAGGTTCTGAATATAATTTTATTAGTGTCTTTGAAGCAGTCTATTACCTATTTAAAAATACTTCAAAATGTAATTATTTTAATGATTTTTAATCCTACAGGATGCATTGCTAATTATTACTGATATTATAAATTTATTTTATTGTATGGGCTGGATTTTGCCTGACGAGTTTTGGGGTTTTAATTAAAAGTTCAAATGGATTTATTACTAATAGCTTTGGGCTCTGTTAACTGGAATGCTATTCATCTTTTCTGCCCAGTATTTTCTGTGGGAGGTGTGGGCAATCAGAGAAATGATTCAGTCCCTTTCAACTGGCTGGAAGGGGATGATTTCCACCTTCCAGAGGAGGCTGAGACCTGTCATGGATTGTCCCATGGAACTGGTGTTGGATAAACGAGGCTCTCACACACAATTTGTCCTCTGCAATGAGTAATTCCTTCAGCCAGGGTGTGACAAACTTATGTGACCTTGCCAACTATTATTTATCAGTGTGATTGTACTCTAAGAGTGACTTCTATTTATCTCCAAAAGTGACCAAACTCCCAGGAAACTTCTGCCCAGTGTGGGGCCTGGAAGCTTGGAAAGAATTTGAAATAGATGGGAAATGAGGAGGGGAAGTGGGAGAGGGATCTGAGACCCAGCTGAGGAGGTGGATCCAGAGGTGCTCAGGTGCACCAGGAGTGGGGCTGGCTGGAAGGGGTGCAGGAGGTGTGGGGAGCAGGAATTTGGGTGCAATGGAGCAGGGTGAGGCACTGGGACACTGGGGTTTCATTGCAGGTCTGCCTTTGCATGTTGGACATCACAACCTTTTAATATCCTACAGTGTTACTGTTTTGGTTTGGAAAGCCAGGAGTCTGCTAAGGAGGGCAGAGCTTTCCTTGAAATGGGAAATGTAAACCTCTTATCTCCAAATTATTATGGTTTTGAAATTAATGGGCTCTTGGGCAAAGATATGGGAATAGGAATAACAGTTCTTTACTAGGAAAATAAAAAAAAAAATAAATGCAAGGGGGAGTTTTTCTCTGCAGCTCCAGGGCTGCTGGAGATGGGCCTGGGCTCCTCTGGGAGTGCAGGGGGCACAAAGCTGCTCCTCTGGGAGTGCAGGGAGCACAAAGCTGCTCCTCTGGGAATGCAGGGCAGCACAAAGCTGCTCCTCTGGGAGTGCAGGGAGCACAAAGCTGCTCCTCTGGGAATGCAGGGCAGCACAAAGCTGCTCCTCTGGGAATGCAGGCAGCACAAAGCTGCTCCTCTGGCAATGCAGGGGGCACAAAGCTGCTCCTCTGGCAATGCAGGGCAGCACAAAGCTGCTCCTCTGGCAATGCAGGGGGCAGAGGCTGCTGTGCTGTCCCAAACCTCAGATTGTATCCAGGTAGGAATGCTTGGCTCCTCCCCTGGGCAGAGCATCTCCCCATGGGATGATGGAATTGGATCAGCCATGCAGGGACACTCACTGGCCATGAACAGAAGATAATTAATAATGAATGGCCCATGGACAGAACATAATTAATAATTAATGGCCCATGAACAGAAGAGATCTCCTGGAGGAAGGATTGGCTGTAGGAGAGATAAAGAAAAACTGCCCCATGAACAGAGGATAACTGCCCCACCTCTAACAGATGGTGATAGAATACACACTCAGCGACACCTTTCAACCTGAGACAGTTATTTATTAAATCCATGTGTTAGATAAATTATTAAATACATTAAATCTGTTAGAACTCTCCTAACATCCCTGGCTGTGCTCTGAGTTATAAAAGATTCTGTGTTTAAAGCTGTGCAGATCATTTTTGAATCCTGACATTGCTGGGCTGGGTTTGCTCATTAAGAGGATGACTTAATTAAGTCAAAACTATGAGAATGTTTGTAACCAAGTGTGGGGAAAGCTGGAATTGGGGCACAGCTGGGGATGTGGGGGTGAGGTGGGAAAGGCAGAAGGGTTTGGAAAGGTTGGATGTCACTGTGCAGCTTTGTATGGGACACTTGACAAAAGCAGGGGCACAGAGCAGGAAAAGCAGGAGTCACTGCAGTATTGGCAGTGCTGGAGATGGGAATATTTCAGCAGCCATCTGGTTCTAGTCAACATGTGCACTCCTGAGGCCTTCAGAGCACACAGTGAGCAGAGATCCTACAGCTCTTCCCATTCTTTCACCTCTTATGCTCCTCCCCAGGAAGAGGATACTCCAGAAGAAATGCTGGGAATTCAGATGTTTCGCCACATTGCACAACAAGGATGATTAAAAAAATCCCCAGCAAACCCAAACAGACAAAAAATTTACTTTATTAAGACATATTTTGAAGCCTTCTAATAATGCTGCGATTTAAAGGAGCCTAAGACATTTAAATATCTGAATTATATTGGATACTCATAGGAAAAGGAGCTATAAGCATTGCCCTTTTTGGGAGACTGGAGAAGGGATGGGTTAGCCTGGCTCTTACCTTCCCTGTTTAACTGCAGTTGTGGTGTTTTCGTATCACCTCACATCTGAGATAAAGCCCAGAGCCTGGATTTGTTTTAGGAATATACAAAAAGAACCTGCATGAGGCAAGAATAATCCTGAGGTAAAACGAAATTTCTTGCACGTTGCTCTAACGCCGCGAGCCAATTGAACAGAAAGTTTTGCTCCTGTAAACCAATTTACTGATTAAAAACAGCACACTCTGCCCATCACCTCCATCAGGGCAGCTTGAACTCCTGTGCTGGCTTCTCCAGACAAATGCAAAGTGACATCTCCAGGCAAGAGCAGCTATTACTGGCACTCAGCACTTAATGCACTGACCCGGCGTTCCCTCGGTGACCTTGGCACCAGCAGGGGGATTAGGAGTGGCAGCGTCTCCCTGCCTTGTTTATTTCCTTGGAAATAGGTGGGATGTGGAGTTAAAATGACACAAAATTTAAAATGATGAGCTGTGAGTTAAAATGAAACTATTTACCCTCGTGTCTTGCAGCCAGGAACCGCAAACCCCCACCCATGTGGCTGCTACAGAGAATGGGGGAAAGATTTCACTAAAAACCACAAAGGTGGGACCAAATAAAGGTGGGGACATAAGTTTATTCCTTTTGAAACAACTCCATGCAAAGTTTCAAAGGGATAATTACACAATAAAATTGTGTCCACGTGGTTTGAACCTCAGTGCAAGGATTTGTGAAGCTCTGAAGTGCTGCTGCACCACAGAATGTTCTGATTGCACCAACCTCCCCCATGAGTCTCTTTCCAGTAATCAGGAAAGCAAATTTCCTTGGGAGCCAGTGGGAGAAGTGAATTTATAGCTATTCCCTGCCAGCTGCTTAAAAAGCTGCCAGCTAATCTGTTTCCCTGCACTTTTTTAGTGTCAAAGTTGAGATCTATCTTGATTTGTGCTGAACTCTTCATGGAAAAGCTTGGTGACTGCTGGTGCTTCTCTGCTGGAAGAAAAAGCCCCTGACAGAAAACTTCTGAGCTCACTTTTTATAATCACACAATTTGTAGTGGAGCAGAGAGTGCTGGAAGAGTGAGACTGGGAGAATTTCTGAGAATTCACACTGACCACTTGCTCAAGGCACAACAATCACTGAGGTTTGCGGATTTTGAATATAAAATTAGGTTTTGTTTCATGGAGTTTTACCCCATTCTGTGGGTGAACAGCATAATTGCGAGCTGTGCTGCTGTACCTGGTGTATGTACAATACAGATTGTCTGGGATATGGACTCAGTCAGCTCTGTCAGAATTTCCTTGACAATGTGATGATCATTCCCAGAGGAATTCTCCCCTCAGTCAATGCTGCATTGAGGTCCTTTGTTTTCACTTCTTGCACAACTTTGCTGCTATCTCTGCATGTTCTGCCCCCTCTTCTCTAATTTTCTTCTGTCCTCACATTCTTACAATCCCTTTTTCTGGTGGATGGTGACTTCTGATCCATCTGATATTTCTGAGATTTGTCCCATCCCTGGCAGTGTCCCAGGCCAGCACCCTGGGACAGTGGATGGTGTCCCTGCACACAGCAGAATGGGCTTTAAGGTCCTTTCCAATCCAAATCATTCCAGGATTGTGTCATCCTGGATTTTGTTTGTCAAACAGCTTTCCTTTCTTCTTATGGAAAAGGCGAATTTGAGATAATTTCTGGAAAGTGTTTGACAGATTCAGGAAATACATCTTCCTTTCCTAGTTTGTCATGGGCTTCCTTTATATTTAAGAAAAATAAAATTTGTGGCTTTTAAACATCAGAGAGAAACAGAAAGGGTTTTCTATAGTACCTGTTATAGTATTTAGGAATAATTATTGCAAATATGTAAATGTCAGGAAGGCAATGGTGGGCAGAAGCCAAGGCACAGCTTTCATTCCAGTGAGCAGCACTGGTCAGGAATATTACAAAAAAGTGAAAAACGTTGTAACACCATAAATAATTGCACAATATTCCTTCCTCCTCCACAAATCCATCTGTGTTTTCCCTGCAGGTTGCACACTTGTGGACACCATTGCAGGGCAAGGGGAGATTGTGGAGCTCCAGCCCTGCAGCTGATGAATCCCCTGGGAGCAATCCCCACCGCTGGCCTTGGCACAGCCTCATCCTACAGGAGGAGTTTCCAGCAGGAATCTTTTGCAAGGTTAATTTTCAGAGTTTTTATTATTCACTATAATCTTCCTCTTAAAAAAAAAAAAAAAAAAAAATTGCGTCTTTAAACATTCCAGAGAAAGTATCCCAGGCAAACGAATGGTTTCTGTTCAAACTTTTAGCTCGAGGTTGTTAAACAGTTTCAAGGAGTAGGTGGAAAAGTCATTAGCAGATCATAATCACTGCTTTGGTATTTGCTTTAGAAATTCAAAATTCAAAGCGATTTGCAGAGCATCTCTCAGGATCAGGGGAATTTTCTTTTTGGGACTGTTACTTGGAGATGTGGATATTCCTAATTTTTGATCACATCCTTACAGGTGTACTGTGCTACTGTCTGGAAATAACATAATTTGATGTAATTTTTTGCAATATTGTTTCATTTCTGAGTGGGTGATTTTGGATTGCTCCATGTCTTAAACACAGAAGAGCAGCCTGATGCTGAGTTACACAAAATCCTTTGGGGAAAACTCACAAAGAACAGCCCCTTTATTTCAGGCATTTATTAACATCCCTGATTTTTCAAACTCAACACCAGCAGTGCCCTTCCCAGGGCTGAAATAAAAATGGTTTTATGAGTTATTAAACAGGAAATGTGAGAACTGATAGTGTACAAAAATGGAATTATCATCTTACCTGATGAACTGGGCCTGATTTGACTCATTCCAACCTCAAAACTGTGGGTTAATAGTTTGGTTGTTGGTTGCAGCATCCACCAACACTGGATGTGGAAAGAGCTGTTGTTTAAACAATAATATTTAGAAACATTGCTGCTCGATATTTAGGAAACCCATTCCTACCCACAAACAACCCCGACCCAAACCCTCCTTGCCAAACCTGTTGATTTTGGGGTCGTGGCTCCAAGCCCTTCCCTTCAGCCTTGCCTGGGGCCTCTTGTGCAACTTCCTCCCTGTAAAAGTCAAAAAATGTCACCTTTCCCAGCTCCTCCTGGGCAGGGTTTGCACATCCCCTCACGTACCCATCATTAATAAAGCACATTTATTCCTCAGCTGACAACTCCTCACAGCAGTCACATTCTGAGTCGTGGCAGAGGCTTCCAAGGCAGCATTCCTTTTGTTAAAAGCCTCAATCATATCTGGAGTTATTAAGGATGATAATTACCTCTGGAGGGTTGGAGCAGTGCTACTGCTGCAGAAATTAAAGGTGTGTTTTGCTGCTTTGCTTCTGATTTCATTTTCAGTTGTTTAGGTTTAGGTGTGAAAGTGGGGAATTAAAGCTGCAGTGACCCAATTATGGTTATTGCAGCTGTTAATCACCAGTGATTGAAAGATATTTAAAAGCATTTGGCAGTTAGAACCCTAAATACAAAGAGTTTTGAACTTTCTGTGCTGAAAGGCACAAACCCTCAAGAAAACACTACATTTGACCTGAAGCCATAGAGAAAGCTTCCAGAATTAATTAATAGAACTAAGATTATAAGTGTATCATTTAAATAAAAGTGTGTAATATCACATGGTGGAAACTTAGAGTTTAAGGTTTTAGAATATAGAAATAAATATAAAACCAAGAGGTTTCAGAACAGTAGCTAGTCCTTCTTCACCTTCTTCATGAGTTTGGGTAGCATTTTGTAATTAGGCAGAAAAGTCCACATTACAAGACGTAAGTAATTAATTATTAGATTAAAAGTAAAAATAATTTAGATGTCATTTCTTAATTAAATAGTTTTTCCTCAAAAGACCCTGTAGAGATAAATACAGGGACATTTTGTAGCTTGTTAATAAGATGCTATGGAACTCACAGCTTGTAAGACTGTGACATAGATAAGAAATAATAAACATCTAAATCTGAGCATGAAATACCATCTTGAACACTTTCAATCCCAACCCTGACCCAAGCAAAACAAAAAACAAAAACGAAGGAACCAGCAGCTGGTAGTTGGGAAAATGAATAAAATATTGTCAATGACAGTAGATCATGGCAAAAATCAACACTTAGCAATTGTTAAAACTGTTTGAGATTGTTCTTTTTCTGCTCAGGCAGCTCTGTGGGTGCAACATTCCCAATCAATTGTTACAGAATATATGGAATCCCATCCAGCTTTATCATGGCCACGTGTCCATGTGAGAACTTTTTCATTGCAGGTGACCTGCAATGGGGTTGGGAGCACATGGAATAATCCATGTTCCTGCTCCTCTCAGGGCTGCCTTTGCAGGGAATTCTGGTGATTTAAATGCCAGCAGAGTTATTTTACTTCTGATCATTTTAGGCAAAGCATCCAGTTCATGTGCTTATCCAGCAGGGTTGGCTATTCCACTCATGCACAGGGACATTCCAGAGGAATAAGGCTGGCAGGTTTAAAGTGGGGATGGTTTCATGCTCCAGGCAGCAGGTTGGGTTTCCCAGACGGACATGTAGACTCTCTGGAACCACAGGTTCAGGTCCTGGCAGCCAGCCCTGTTTGGGGACACACGTGACACTGCTCTGGTCCCCTGAGCGTGGCTCTGCTGAAATCCCACACACTCAGGGGGAATAAACACTCCTGTCCCCTGCCACTGACAGCTTCTTCCTGAGGCTCTGGAATTGCCCCTGCTCCACTGGAACAGTGAGAGGAGAAGAGAAATCCTGGGTATGGAACACTCAGGACTTCCCTTCCTTCCCACAAAATCTGGAAAGTTTTGACAGAAAATAGAAGTTTTGCTCCAGAACTGAGTTTCTTTGGGTTTGGGAGGAAGAATGTGGGAGTTCAGGTGTCACCTGAGCTCAGGCTCAGCATGGAGGTGGTTGTCGAGCTGCTCGTGGTTGTTTGGCGAGGTCTTAATTACAGGAGTGATGTGCAGAGGTCAAACGGGCAGAGAAGGCTCTGGGAGACCTTGTCTTTGTCTTTCAGGACTTCAAGAGGGCTTGCAGAAAAGTGGGAGAATGATTTTTAACACAGGCAGGCAGTGGCAGGATACAGGGAATGGCATCCACTGCCAGAGGGAGCGATGGATGGGATTTTGGGAAGGAATTCCTGGCTAGGATGGTGAGGAGGCCCTGGAATGGAATTCACGGGGAAGCTGTGGCTGCCCCTGGATCCCTGGAATGTCCAAGGCCAGGCTGGATGGGGCTTGGAGCAGCCTGGGACAGTGGAAGGTGTCCCTGCCTTCCAGGATGGGATTTAAGGTCCCTTCCAACCCAAAAAAATCTGGAATTCTTTAAAAAACCCCTCTGTCCCAGCTGAAAAACTGCTTGAAAATTCTCACAAAATGGGATAACCTTGACAGAGGATCCTTTTTTAGGTAAATATTTTGACAGAGAAATGGAGTCTCACCTTTGATGGAACAGAGTGGGATTCCTGCACTGCCCAGGTGAGATTTCATAAACACCCCAGGTATTGATTTTAATCTCCTTTGCCTCAGAGCTTTGAAAGAAAACAGGAAGAGCTGTGGAGAAGTGCAGGGCCAGCCCTGTGCTGTGTTTTGGAGGGACAAGGGGCAGGTTTTCCTGGAGAGCAAAGTGGGAAGGTGTTGGAGTTCTGGATGAGAATTTGAGACTTTCTGTGCTGAGAGTTTCAGATTTTCTGTGCTGGGAATTTCAGAGTTTCTGTGCTGGGAATTTCAGACTTTCTGTGCTGGAAATTTCAGATTTCTGTGCTGGGAATTCCAGCCTTTCTGTGCTGGCAGGCACTGATCCCCAGGAGAACACTGCACTGACCTGAGGCCGTGGAGAAGCTTCCAGAATGGAATGATGGAACTGGGATTGTGGGTGTGGGGTTTGGATAGAAGTGTGTGATAGCACAGGGTGGGAAACTCAGAGTTTAAGGGTTTAGAATAGAGTAATAGATACAGAGCAAGGTGGAGGGTTGAGGGCAGAACCAAAAGCAGCAGGAATGCTGCTGGATCTCTGCTCCTGAGCTGAATGGCTCCATTCGATCAGTTCTGTGCCCCAGTGCTCAGCAGACACCTCACAGCAATATTGTCATAGGTCAGATGTGTTCCTTTCCAGGAGTATTTTGACTGGCTAAAACAAGACAATATTTTAGCCCTGCCCCATCCCTGGTTGTTGCTAAAGCTCTGTGTGAGAGCTCTTCAAGGCACCAAGCGTCACTGCCTTCAAATAAAGGCTGAACTGCAGCTGTCTCAAAAACTGGGAACAATTATCATTAAGCATTTTGGATAACAATGATAGGGAAAAAAAGCCCCAAACTTTAAAGATTGTGTAAGATTTTCATATTGGGGTTACAATGTATTTTATATATTTTAATGTATTTTAAATTTAATTTTGGGGATTTTTTATGTATCACAGAGCAGGTGCCCAATACTGAGTGGCGCAGGTGTTTGTGTATCCTGGAGATAGCTGAAGGTCTGAGTGAACACTGATGAATCTGAAACACATCAGTGGATTGAGCAATGGGTAAAGGATTTAAAAAGTCTGTATGTGACAGCAGCAGCTTTCCAGAGAACCATAATTTTAACTTTCCAGAGAACCATGATTTTAACAACTGTTGCTCTTGTGCAGCTGGTGTTAATTTAGCCTTAAAATGCTGTCCCAAGGAGTGTGGCTGGTCTCCAGGGGGGTTTGGGGAGTCCTGCAGGTTTGCTCCATGGAGCAATCCTTGTGAATTAGATTTGTGCTGGAATATTGGAAGGGAAATGGCAAAAATCAGTTCTGCTGGAGCTGAGTTTGTAAGGATCCCCTCCCACTGTGAGTGCATTGTAGGAACCTCAGCAGCCTGGCCAGAACAGGAATGGTGCAAGGAGATAAAACAGCACCAGGTAAGCATTTCTAAATGGGCAACAGAATAAAAAGGAGCCTGGAATAAAAGGAATAATCTCATTATTGTAAGAGGTGTTTAGCAGCACAGTGTCAATCATTCCCACTGTTCCAAAATGTCAGAAATTTAGCTGTGACATCCAGCTGTGCTCCAAGTGATCCTCACATATAACCAAGTGTAAATTCTTGCAGGTTTTTTACATTCTAAAGAGTTTATTTTATTCCTACAGATGCATTTTAAAGAGAGTTTCATGCTTGGGGAGAAAAAAAAAAGTAATTTTTTACAAAAAAGCACTTTTACCTTTTTTACTAATACAGCAATAATCCAGGCTTTTAGATTATTGCTCCTGCTCTTCACTGAAATGAAAATTAAACAAACTCCAGCCTAACTAGAATGGGTTGCACAAAAGTAAAAACCTGAGGAGAGGGAAAAGCTATTAAGAGATTTAAGCACACAAGGAACAAGACCTTTTAGAGGAGATTAAAGAGTGTGACAAGCATTAGTATTTCAAGGTGCTGCGATCTCCTCCCGGATTGATGTGCCTCAGAATGAGATGAGGCACATTAAAAGCTGAAATCATTCAAGCTGGTGTGAGACTGAATAGCAGCAATTACCAAAGAGTCAGGCATTAAATAAAATGTGTGATTTTTGGGAACCTGCAGCACAGGAGCCCCCGAGCGATCCTGAAATCCAAATTTCAGGAGCCAACACTTCTGGGGGAAGATGGGAAGATGGGAAGGAGCAGTTCCAATTGGGATGTTGCTGTCTGGCACTTTAATGACTAAGAGAGGATAATTGAGGTTATTAATCAGCATTGGAAGGGCAGGTTGGAGCACTGTGAGCTGCCCAGGTAGCTCTGGGTGCTGCTGGGGACTGAGGGGTGACCCCAGAGCCCATTAGGAGGCTTTTTGTGCATTAGAGAGCCTTATTTCCCTGGGCTTCAGGGCAGAATCCTCTTAGGCCCCACTCACACCGTTGGTCTGGGCTCTAAGTCGGGCACAGCAGTTTTCCAGGGGGGTTTAGCCTGAAGCTTGACCAACTGGGATTAAACAGCAAGCCCAGCTTGCCACTGCTGGGGCCTCCAAAGTGCAGGGCTGGGAGCCTCCAAAGTGAGGGGAGAAAGCAGGAAAACTCACTTTGAAAAGTCATTTTGAATAGTTGTAAACAAAGAAGATTTCTTGGCATGGAGAGGAATCATTTTTCTCATCTTGTTTCTGTTTCTCCCAGCAATCCCAGTAAAAGCAGGTCCTTAGGAGAGGTGGGAGCTTCCTGCCCATGGTTTGCTCTCACTGCACTCAGCTGAAGTTTTCTCCCTGGACTAAGGAGGCTCAAAGAGTCCTCATAAAATCCTATAAACTCATTAAAAAGATAGAAACCTGGGTGTGCGTTTGCACTGAAACTTTAAAGAGAAGAATTAGGCTCATTAGCACCGCTTGAAACTTCACTTATGAAATTAGAACAAATTATTTTGGTGAAATAAACACTTTTAAACCTTGGAAACATCAAATAAAGTAATTGTTAGTGGTTTTGCTTTCAAAGTGAGAAGTGTTTCAACCTGAGTATCAAAAAGAAATCACTTCTGGAGTGACTTAAGGGATGGATGAAGTTTGTTTCCCACATTTTTCCCTCATAACTCTCTGAGCCCCTTTCATTTTGGGCACCACGGCCAAGTTAATTTTCTTGGTCAAACGTGCCAGAAATTCCAGCAGCTGTGCCAATTTATTCTTTATTTGTTTCACCTGAACTCGTAACTTGGACAATAAAGTCCACCCCTAGCCACAAGTTACTCTCCATTTCATGACCTAATAAAAAAGGAAAAAAACCCCAAACCCTTGTTTGTTTAGTAGGGTTCAATATATATATAATAATAACAATAACAATAATAACAGTAACAACAACAACAACATTAATAATAATAATAATAATAATAATAATAATAATAATAATAATAATAATAATAATAATAATAATAATAATAATAATAATAATAATAATATCATCCCTGGGCTTCCCCAGGGAACCCAAATAAAACAGCACAAGCTGTCAGTGACATTTGAGAGCTCACTATGTCCTGTTAATGAGAATCATGCACTAAAACTGCCTTTTTAATTGTGACTACAATTAAAATTATCTGAGAAGGTCTCGGGACATTCTTGGATTTAATTGCAGCATATTTATCATAGCTGAGTAGTCACAGAAGCAGCAATAAATTCAGGGCTGCTCAGAGCCCAAGGAGCATCAGTTTCTCCAGGAATTGTTTATTGAGCAGCCAGAATTGAACATATGAAGGATTTTCCAGCAAGAACTTTTGGATGGTTTTGGATAGAATCAATATATTGATAATAATATTAATAATGGTAATAATAAAAACTAATATATACAATACATTATATATAAAATTAACAATAAATATACACTATTATTTATTAATAATAAAATTATAAATATATTATTGGATAAATAATAAACATTAAAGTTATTTAAAGCTGTATTTGGGAAGTTCTTAATGAGTATCTCATCAACATATGGAATATTTTCTTATTTTGGCTAAACCCAGATTACTGAACTTCGTATTTTTGGCACTATTTTTTGAAGTTATGAATTCCCCTCCCTAATGCAAGTTACAGACTATAAAGTTTCAGTCATGCTTTTAAGATTTATTTCTGAATAAATCTGTTCAGGAAACTTGTGTGGAATTGTGATATTTGGTCTGCAGTTGGAAATTGAGAATTTTTATTTGTTAAATAATGGTAATTCTGAATATTTTACTGATGCTGGATAGGGGGTGATGTTTAAATCAGATTCAATTCACAGGGTGGACAATTTTCCTGGTCCAGAGTCAGATTTTAGTTATATTTTCTCATAGGAAACAGAGAAAATTTGTTCACACTAGAATTTGTTGCTTTCTTCTCTTCATGCCCCTTTTAGTAGGAAAAGCTTTTAATATTTCTCTAGCAAAGCTTCACTGCCAGGGGAGGGAGTTATTAAGGACTAGAATCCACAATAAAGTTTTCAAACCATCACAGATTTTTTTTGGAAATAATCAATGACAATTCCTTTTTTTTTTACATTTCTATTTCAATTTTCTATTTCTATGATACAAACTTTAAATTTTTCTGTTGAAAATTTCACTCGTGGAATTATGTGCAGAATTTTTGTTGCTGTGTCTTGGAAAGGTTTTACAGAAAAGGGATGGGCAATGGGATGTGCTGGTGGGGGTTGTGGCAGGATTTGTAGAATTTTGTATATCAAAATGTGACTGAGGTTTTTTTTACTCAGCCTCACATAGGTGAGACAGAAAGTTTTGTGTTACAGTGCAATACACAAAATTATAAGTTAATTTTAAGCTCTGCAGAGTGGTGAGAAGTGGTGTTGCTGTGGAATTCCAGAACAGCTTCAAGTGATTGTTGTGGTGCCTTTACTCTTATGTTTTATGTAAAAAAGAAACCATTATTATTCATATGCAAAGGAAGGAAAACAATTTTCCTCCTTCCAAGCCCCAGAATTACTCCTGGCAATTTTACTGCTCTCATCCATGACCTTTCTAAACACTGCAAGGTTGGTCTTGTTTGTTTTCCTGGGAGTTGCCTTTTAAAAATCAAATATTATGTTTCAATTACTCTGTGCCAGCAGCTTGTATGCAGAGGAAGTTATAGGAACTTAATAATAATGTTATATTGATATATTAGTGCTTTATCACTAAAACAGTGATAAGTTTGCCCACTATTCCAAAAATAGAGCTTAACATGAGCTTCAGTTGTAGCCAAAGGGACAGAATGTAAACACACTGTAAATATAAAATAGGACAGAATGCAAACACACTGTAAATATAAAATAAAAATATTGACTGCTTATTCTCACATATTTTTTAATTACAGATTAATTTCAGGATTTGAGGGGGGGGGGAAAGGAATATTTTCTGTGTTATTTCTTTGGCATTTTGTTGTTTGTTATTGGGTGTTTTTTCTTTGGCAATTTAGTGGAGCTCTTGGAATAAACTAAATAAAATCGTGTGTTTGAATCCTGCCTTTGTGCTTTGATCTAGCACAAAGTGAGCAGACAGGCTCCTGGAGTTATTATGGAAGTAGGCTGAGCCTGTGTGTGAAATCTGAGAGGAAAACTTCATTTCATTTTGGGATGCATTAATCCAGAGGTGTTCCCAAAATACGTGCTATTCAATAATATAGAAATAAATAAACAGAGAAACCTGCAGCCACTCCAGGTTTGTTGAGGATGATGCCTCAGTGTTTTTCTGGAGTGATTCCACCCACGGATTCTGCACAATCCATTGTCTGTCATCAATAATATCAATATCGATTGGATCAATCAATCAAATCGATTATTGATGAATAATTTTGATTAGTTTTTCTGCAATCATCCCTAATGCCAGCATTTGAATAAAAGCCTTTCTTTAGTGTTGAAAAAAGTCTTATTTATATATTAGAGAGTTTAGAGAAGCAATCCAGGGCTCCTTGGAGTGGTGTGAGTAGAGAAATCCATCAGGAACTGGTTGGGAAGATGTGAAAAATGCGCATTTTATGATTGGCTTATTGCAAATATTAAAATGAATATTACATGTGTTGTGTTAGAAAGTGATGCTGTATTATTTCTCTTAAGTAGTGTGTTAAATAGAGTTTTAGGGTATAACATAATGTTAAAATAGAAACTATGCTATGGAGGATACTTTTTTTAAAGAAAGGACTCACTGTGACAGCAGCCACAGGACAGCTGAATCTTTCAGAGAAAGAGAATTTATTGCTCCATTATCAGGAGAAATGAACTTCTTCCTGCCTTGAAGGTGCTGTTAGGATTCAGAGGAAGAAGCTGACACTGCCCAGACAGAATCCTGTGTTTGAATGGAATTTATGCATCATGGATGAGGCATATGAATATGCAACAGGTTATTGTTTTTAAGCGTTAATCCTTTGTTAACCTGTGTCCTTTTTCAGGCTTATGCTGCCCAGAAAAAGGTACCCGGCCATCCATAACTCTTTGTTTTCGTTGTCTGATATTGTCCTAATTCAAATTGTCCAAATAATTATTACTCTAATTGTATTACTATTTTTATAACCATTTTATTACTATTAAACTTTTAGACTTTTAAAAAATTAAGTGATAGGCGTTTTTCACAGAAGGGAATCCCAGAGGAGCTGCAGGTCAGCATGCAGGGAATGGCTCCCACTGCCAGAGGACAGGGATGGATGGGACATTGGGAATTGGGAATTCCTGCCTGGGAGGGTGTGAGGCCATGGGATGGAATTCCCAGAGCAGCTGTGGCTGTCCCTGGATCCCTGGCAGTGCCTAAGGCCAGGCTGGATGGGGCTGGGAGCAGCCTGGTGCGAGGGAAGGAGCACTGATGTCCTTACAAACAATTCCACGGATGAAGGGATGGCAGTTAATGGGTCTGGAATGGGGTTTGATGTCCACACCGACTTTGGGCAGTGGCTTTGTCACCCAGCCCGGACAGCTCAGCTCCTGGAACTGCCATGTTTGGTCTGCACAGCCCCAGCTGCTGACCTTTGGGGTAAAACCCTGGTGAGATGTGGGACAGACACTTTGGGAAGGCTGCACCTTCCCGCTGCCTCCGCCAGTGGGGAAGGGGAGAGGGCAGTGAGCGGCTGGGAACCCGGGATTCAAGGAACCTGGAGAGAGAAAAACCCCTCAAAAACCCCTCAGGCTGTGCCCCCAGGACTCTCCTTTTATCCATAAAATTACAGGACTCTTCAGTGTCCCTCATGCACAGCAGGATTTCTCTGCCCTGGCATAGGGGAAGGTGTCCCTGCCCATGACATGGGTGGAAATGATGGAATCTCAATTTCAGCTCCCTCCCAACCCATTCCGGGATTCTGTGCTTCCACGAGTCTCCTCTCATTCTCATTCCTGCCCCAAAGGGATTCAGATTCCAGAGGAGCTGTGTGGTAGAATTCGTGTGGAGTATGAAAGCAGAATGTAGGAAGATGCAGAATACAGAAAAGCTGTATTATATGAAAAGCTCCAGAGTATAAATTTAAAAACTGTACAAAATCTTTATTTATAGATTTCGGTTTTAGTCATCCAACTCTTTAAGGCTGCAGACAACAAGACAGATGAGATTGCTCTGGGAAAATGCTCCAAACACACCCAGCTCTTTATATATGGCAGATGGCTCCAGAAACATACACATAACTCTATTTAGGAATAAGTTTTATTTGTCACCAATTACTAAATATATTATTAAATCACTCTGCTGCAGCCTGGTTTGCAGTTGTTAACCTGAATGGGGTGAAGCTGGAATGGGAATATCTGTATTTATTGCAGTTAATGGGAACAGAGATTCCCAGAATGTTTGGGATGGAAGGGACCTTGAATCTCATCCCATCCCACCTCTGCCATGGCAGGGACACGTTCCACTGTCCCAGGCTGCTCCAAGCTTTATCCCACCTGGGACATTTCCATGGATCCATGGGCAGCTTCTCTGATCATTAGTTCCATTTTTAATGATTTTTTTTCACTTTTATTTCTCTTAATTCTGTCAAAATCCAAGTGGGAACACAGACATGGTTTATAGATATCAGACCATGAATGGGTGAAAGTACATCTTTGCTATGATGTAACTTGAGTTCACCTGTAACTTGTAGCAGACCCCACTTTGTTCTCTTGAACAGCAATCTCAATTTCTAAAATATTTTCCCTACCGGAATTTCCACATGGAAATACTTCTTGTCTCAGTTTCTGTCGCTGTCTCTATTTGTGATGGTGACAGTGACATCTTGTCCCCCTTGCAAGGAGCACAGCCCTGTGTCTGTGTGTTTATTCCCAAAAAATACAGCTCAATCCCTGCTGCTGGAATTTATGGGGTTTTGTTTTGAGGAAAAAAATCTTGGATATAGATCAGTGTGTTTCAAACAAGTTGTAAACAGGCGCAGCGTCTTTTCAAGTAACTGGAGCAGAAATAATGATTCATAAACTTCAGTAAACATGGATTTAGATAATTTTAAACTTTTCAAGGACTGTTTGTGTCTTTGTGCATTGGGGGTATCTGCAAATGAACCCCTCACAATATAAAAAAGGTGACAGAAAAGTCTGTGTTTCATCCTCACCCCTCCAAGTCCCTCTGTACCACTGAAGTGAAAGAAAATTCCAGAGATAAATATTCAAGGCTGACAAGGATAATGAAGTTGTGGGCTATGACTGGAGAATAATGACATTTCTTGAAATGGCTTTGTGAAAGAAGAGGCAGAATGTGTCTGGTTGTTGACAGAAAGAACATAAGAGATGAGCTTGAGACCAGTAATTTTTTAATATGTACAGCATGGGTGTTTTATAACAAAATAGCATTATACTAAGTATTTAAACTAAATACAAAAAATATACATGATTAGATGAAAAAAACCTCTATCTGATGCTCGAACGCTTCTAAATCTTTTCAAATCCTGATTCTGTTCTGTCATCTGTGATGTTTTATGAGGAGGAATTGTCCCCACAGAACAAAAGGGAGCAGAGGAAATGCATTATTTATAAAGATTGTTCATTATAATGATTCTGGAGAGAAAACATTAACGCAGTGAGAGGTCCTGACTGCGCCGGAGCAGGGAAAGGCCAAGTGGTGGGATGGCAGCTCTGAACTTTGAGCAGCATCTCCCATTTTATGTTTGCAGCTGGGAGCTCTGTGCTCTGTGGAAAATGTCTTTAGGAAGGAGATTTTTATGCCTGGGTGCTGCACAAACCCCTGTGAGAATGAGGGGGACTTGGTGGCCACAGGCCAGGCCCAGAGAGCCCAAACCCCGCTGTGTGAGGGCAGGGCCAGAGGGAGGGGATGGAGGACCTGGGAGGGCTCAGAGGTGGGACCAGAGAGCCTTGTGGAGTCCTGCAAGGCCAAGGGCTGCTCCTGGAGCTGGCCAGGAATCCCAGCACAAATCCAGGCTGGGTGAGCAGGGGATGGAGAGGAGCCCTGGGGATGGAGAGCAGGCCTGGTTGAGGAGGAGCTGGGCCTGTCCCAGCTGTGTTCCCTGGCACCCTCCAGTGCCCTGGGCTGGTCCCATGGCTTGGGCAGCAGGAAAGGGATTGGGATTGTGCCCCTCTGCCCCCTCAGGTGAGACCCAGCCTTGGGGTTCAACATCAGCAGCACCTGGAGCTGCTGGGGAGAGCCCAGAGGACTTTGGATATTCCCAATTCTACTTTTACTGCTGTGATTTACAGACTGGAGAGATTCACTGCAGAGCTGGTGGGGAAGGAGAATCCCAGCCAGATCACTTCAAGTCAGGTGCCAGGAGGGAGCTGCTGTAGCTGTCCTAGGAATAAATCTGTAAAAAGCTGGGGAAACACAAACACATCAGTGTAAGGAGGGACCTGGAGCTGCTGGGGAGAGCCCAGAGGGATCCCTGGAGCTGCTGCAGGGCTGGAGCCCCTCTGGAGCCAGGCTGGGAGAGTTGGGAATGTTCCCTGGAGCAGGGAAGGCTCCAGGCAGAGCTCAGAGCCCCTGGCAGGGCCTGAAGGGGCTCCAGGAGAGCTGAGAGGGACTGGGGACAAGGGATGGAGGGACAGGAGCCAGAGGGCAGGGATGGATGGGACATTGGGAATTCCCAGATTTGCTGTGGCTGCCCCTGCATCCCTGGAATGTCCCAGGCCAGGCTGAAGCACCCTGGGATGGTAGAAGTGTCCCTGCTCATGGCAAAGGGATGGAACAAGATGACATTTCAGGTTCCTCCCAACCCAAACCATTCCATGGTTTCAGTTTGAGGGAATTGTGCTGTGACAGGTTGCTAACAGGTGGAAGCTTGGTGTGACTAATTTAAAGGTTTGAGCTCTTTCATTTCCATATAATCAGTGGAGCAGATATTTAAACCTGGCAGGTAAAATGTGTGTTAAGACACTGACAGGCTGGTTTAGGGAGCAGTTGGAAAACTGCTTTTGAGAGCAGTTTTTGTATTTCCAGGAGATTCAGTTCTAGCTTGGCCCTTTGGGAAAGGTGTCATTTTCTTGTGTGCTTGTTTTTGTTTGTCACACTTGCCAAGCTCTGTATCTCTAGTGCAGTATTTTTATTAAAAAACAGGGTCAGAAGTAAATTTTACTTTGGCAGTCTGTCTTAACCTCTGAAGAATAAAACAGTGCTGTTTGCTGTGCAAACAGAACCCCAGAGAAACCTCCAAATATGATCTCAAAACTCCCTGACTTAAAAAAAAATCTACAAGAAAGGAAAGGAGATGCCTCTCCTTCAGTATTTATACTGCATTTTCTATTAAAAGCATAGATAAAAATTAGATTAAAATGGCATTAGATAAAAATGAGTTTAATGAGATCTGCATATCTTATCACAGTATTTTACCTCCTTGAAGCTGATAAGAGGTTTTTCAAGAATAAGCACTGCATGGATCACAACTCCACAAATAAATAAGGGGTTTGTTGGAGGGGTTCCTTCCTAACTCAGTAATTTACAGCTTTCAGATGCAGGGCCCATTTTCATGCTCTCAGGACATTGGCAGGGCTTTACCTCTGAGTAAAGCTCTGGGACATGACAGAGTGAACAGAAATAACATAAAAATATTTTCCCAACTTTTCCCTTGAGTTTTGTAATGCTTTTTTTTCCAACTCTATTGCTCCTTTACCTGTCACTCAGGAAATTTGAAATGTCCTCCCATTTCAAAGTTTGTGTTTTGAAAACAGCACAGTAAAAGAAAAGAGGGGGTTTGAGGGAGGAAGGTGGGAGATGTGGCCTCTCAGAGCTGGCAGGTTTGCTGGCTCCAGTGGGGACGGGAGGTTTTGGGGTGTCAGGGAGCAGCAGTGCAGCCCAGAGGCACAGAAAATGTCATTCTGTGAGCTCTGATGTGCCTGAGGGGTGAGAAGGGTGAGCATGGCATGCTCCTGATGGTAATTTCCTCCTTTGCTTCCCAGCTACACTTGGATTTCTGCTGTCATTTAAATATGCTCATCTTCTAATTGCTGATGATTGACCCTGCTGTTGAATTAATTTCTCTTCTCCACTCCAGCACTGAAACAAGCAGACAAACAAGAGCTGAACACGCTCGGGTTGCCCAGGAAATGCATCTCTGGTGGAAAACTTCATTTTTTTCCATGTGACATCACTGCTCCTCAGGTGCCAGTAATTGTAAACATCCCTTGTTTTCAATTCTTTGTCCCCTTAATCTCATTAGGAGAATATCAGACGTTAAATCTTTTAAGTAGCATTAGGGGAGTGTGTTCATCCATAACATATGAGAATTCCAGTCAGCTCTTAGCACCCCCTGCTCCACGAGGTTTGCTGCTCTGAGGGTTCCTGTGCTGAAAAATGAGATTTGATTGCGGGAGGGCTCTGCTGGCAAAGGTTGGAGGAGAGGAGAGTTGGTGAACCAGGGAGGAAAGGAGGTGGGATGGGGCAGAGCTGTGTGTCCCTGTGGCAGCCCAGCCTCTCCACAGGGAATTCCAGGCAGGTTTGGGGCTGGGATGGGAGCAGGGAGTGATTGCAGGCGCTGCAGTTGCTGTGCAGGGTCACGGGAGGGATGTGCAGCATCCCAGCCAACAGAGCTCAGCTGATCCCCCCACCCAAACTGAGCAGGGCAGCTGCTTCTCCTGCAGGAAATCACCCATTTCTTCATATTGACAGCTTTTTTTTTGCTAGAAAACATATTTTTTAATAGATTTTTTTTTGTATTGCCCTCCATGCTTCTCTCTTCCTCTTGGCCATCCTTGCTCCCCCCTATTTCCACACCCATTCTTATTCCTCCCCTAACCCAGCCTTGCAGAAAAAAATTAATAATAACTTAATTATTATATGCAGAAAAAAATAATTAATAACTTCTCAAATAGAAGTCAAATAACTTCTCAAATAACTTCTCAAATATGAGTCAAAAGTCTTATGCCCTTCATCTCTCCAGTCATTTCATTACTTTGCTGCTGGTGGTTTTTTTGCTTTGGAAAGATGTAGCTACTTGAGGCAAATCTTTGTAACTTCATTAAAACAGAAGATTTTTTAGTTCTACCATACGTAATTTTAAAGCCTCTGTCTCTGAAAGTAACAAAAATACCTCTCAAAATAAAACACAAAAGAGGAATAAAAATTCTGGATGTAATTCTCTCCCAGAGCCAGTGATGAAGAGAGTGACCTGGTGATGGTGAGGCTCTGTGGTGCCTTTAGCTAAACACAGAAAAATATGTTCTTGCTGGTTAAAACCTTTAAGAAGAAGTAAGAATTATGGTGATTCCTGCAAGTCTTTGGAAGAAAAACTGATCCCAGATAAGGTTCAGGGGTTTATCAGCCTCTTGTTCATTGAGTGAGTTCGTTCTGCCCCATCAGAGATCTCCCCAGTTAAAAAAGAAAGTTGATTTTTATAAGGTGGACTTTGCAAATATCACGATAGATCTTTGATCAAACAAATATTGAGGCTAAAAACTTTATTTTCTGTCAAATTTCTAAGTGCCTTGATATGGATTTTGTTTCAGCCCCAAACCCAGGGATTGTGTTTTTACAAAATCCACTCAATTTTCCTACAAAATGTGTCCAAGACAGTTTGATAGCGTGGCTGTGTTGTGCAGTAAGTTTCAAACGAGAGTGTTTTCCATAAAATCACACCCCACTGCTGATCAGAGCATGGACCTGGACTGAAAAGCCAAAATTTTGTCCTGCAAAGCCACCTGGCTGCAGTTGATAGCCAAATCCACGGTGAACCCCTTTTGTGTAATATAATTAAAACACTGCTGAGGGATCTGTTTAGTGTGGCCTGGCTGCTCCCTGGGAGCACAGCCCTTTGTGTCCCATAATCCTGGCCTTTCTGCAGGCCTGCAGAAACCTTGTTTAAAGATTTTTAAGATCTCCTTAATCCCTTCCCTGATGAGACACCCATTGCTGAAAGCTGGGGGGAAAGGTCCATCTGTCTTGCAACATATGTGTTTACACTGTAAAATCAGTAAATACAGCACAGAGCTGCCTGTGCCAAGAATTCCCTTCAGTCATAAACGCAGAGACATTGTTTGGTTATTGTTCCTGCAGTTTGCACACACCCCAGGGGCTGGCATTGCAAACCACCCAGAGCAGAGCTGGACCTGCACCATAGATCCCCAAAAAACCTGAAAATATCCCCCCAAAAGGGCACTGGCAAACTCAGCACTGGTGTGGGGCTCTGGGGTCCACACCAGGGCCATTATCCACTCTGGGGTTTGCATGGGTGGGCAATGGAATATTGGATATTCCCAATTTACTGCTGTGATTTACTGGCTGGAGAGATTCACTGCAGAGCTGGTGGGGAAGGAGGATCCCAGCCAGGTCACTCTAAGGAGCTGCTGTAGCTGTCCTAGGAATAAAATCTGTAAAAATCTGGGGAAACACAAACACATCAGTGTAAGGAGAACCTGGAGATGCTGGGGAGAGCCCAGAGGGTTCCATGGAGCTGCTGCAGGGCTGGAGCCCCTCTGGAGCCAGGCTGGGAGAGCTGGGAATGTTCCCTGGAGCAGGGAAGGCTCCAGGCAGAGCTCAGAGCCCCTGGCAGGGCCTGAAGGGGCTCCAGGAGAGCTGAGAGGGACTGGGGACAAGGGATGGAGGGACAGGAGCCAGGGAATGGCTCCCAGTGCCAGAGGGCAGGCATGGATGGGATACTGGGAACTGGGAATTCCCAGAGCAGCTGGGGCTGCCCCTGGATCCCTGGCAGTGCCCAGGCCAGGCTGGAGCACCCTGGGATCATGGAAGGTGTCCCTGCTCATGGCAGGGGTGGCACTGGGTGAACTGTGCTGTCCCTTCTAACCCAAACCATTCTGTGAATATCAAGAAACATAAATTGAATTCTCTGACCCATTGCATGGCTTTAGTTGTAATCTCTTTCTGATACTGAAAGTAATTTTATCTTCTTGTTAAATTTGCATTTCTGCTTAGAAAACTGCCAACATCCCCCCCCCCCCCCAATACCCAAACACATTTTTTACTGTTTTCTGTAACTGCAGTGCCTGGGAATTGAAGTTACAGAACATGGGCTGCTCTGCAATGTTTTGTTCAGATTTTGAATTAAAAGTGTCCCCTAGACATGGCAATTCAGTTTTAAGAGATGGTTTAAGCACAAAGCCACTAAGAAAGGGCAGCCCCTGGCAGCACTGGGGTGGAATGGATCCACCTGGCAGGCAGGGGCTTAAGCAAAATATCATTTTTGGAACAGGTAACAGCCAAAGGAAAATCCCCAAGCAGGGTTTGAAAGAGGGCAACTGGGTACCTTGAGCAGGAAATAATTTCCACGTGTGAGGAGCAGCAGCAGAGGAAATATAAAATGCATATTTGAGCAGTGGAAAGGCAGACAGAGCCTGGCTCATGGGCTGTGCTGAGGTGGAAATCAGTCTTGGAGACAGCAAGAGAGGTTTGGGGACAGAGGGAGATGCTGGGTTGCTCTGAGGAAAAATTTGGTTCAATTCAGGAGGAATGTGTGGCAGGGGAGGTGATGGGTGAGGGTGGCCATGGGGAGGAGCTGAGCAAAGCCCCAGGGATCCACAACTGCAGGGATTTTATGCAGAAAGAGCCTCTCAACCCAGTCAGGGTGTGAAGGCTCTAAAAGTGATTAATATTAATGATGCCATCCATTAGAACATTGATACTGGCTGAGGCTCAGAGCCTGTGGAGTGCTCATTCCCCACGTACAGCACCTGGAATTTGCTCCTCTCTGTTCCCAAGGAGATCTCTGGGGGAAGAGAGGCTGAATTCTGGGATTGGTGAGCTGGGAAAGAAATCAATCTGTGACTCATTAATACACCAAAAATACACCACAGTGCTGTGGGGAGGGGACAGAGGGGACCCCAGAGCTCTTCCCTGGCTGTCAGCAATTCCTACAAAGCACGTGGATTGCTCAGGGAATGTGTGTGTGGCAATAAAGCTGTAATTACAGCCTGGAGAGCAGAATGGGTGAAACCAGGTGAGAAAGCCCAGGAAATGATCTGATTCATGGGGAGATGGGGCTGGAGATAGGACTGGGATCAGGTTCAGATATTCCCTGGGTGGAGCAGGGACTTGGGGAGGCTCCACGTGCTCCAAAATCCATGTGGTCCCTGCTGTGGGCATGGACAGGAGAAATCCCAGCCTTGCCAAAAGCAAATCTGAGCCCCAGGAATGTCACACCTGCTCACCCTTCAGTTTTGGCAAAGTGCTTGGAAAGTTGTCCCTAAAACTTGGGAAAACCACCTGCTTTTGCTCCCAGAAATTCCCGATTAAAGCTGCTTGTAATTCCTCAGAATTAAATCCTGCATCGCACAAAACTCATCCAATGTTCTCAGGTGGTTTCTGCTGCTTCAGAAACATTTGGGGATCAATGCTTGCAGCCATCCTGCAGACAAAAATAGCAGGGGGGAAAGCAGAGGTGGGAATTGTCCTTCGGGAGAGGGAGGGCTGGGCCAGGAGCTGGTGGGACCAGATTTTCTTGGTTTGCCATCGATGGTCCCGGGAGATTAGCAGCAGTTCAGGGAGCTGAGGCTGCTGGGCAGCAGGGAAACAAAACCATTCCCAGTCTGGGGGGTTCTGGATAGTGCCACTGGAAAATGAGGATAAAGAAATGGGGATAAACCCAATCCTGTGGGGTTTTCAAACAGAGAGAAAAAAAAATCAGATCATATCTGTTGTGCTTGAAAAAAAAAAGCAAAGCATCTGACTAATTCAAAGAAATATTTTGCTTTCCATCTTTAATATTAATTTCTTACATTGTATAGTAGTAGTAATTAATAATATATGTAATATATAACTTTCTGATTTAATAAATTGATGATACAGAGTTTATTTTGGTTTTTTTGACTTACTACTTTTATTTATTTTTACTGTAATGTGGACATATTTGTCTAATGTGTTGTCACACATATACTTTTATACTCTTAGTGTATATATATATATATATATATATACTATATATACATATACCATATATTATATCACTCTTATTTTATTCCATACAATTACAATACTACATTATAAAATTCATTATCTTTTAATCTAATTCTTTATTCCATACAATTTATGTATACATTCCATAAAGTTTATTCCATACAATTACATTATTACTACACTATAAAATTCTTTATCTTTTTATCACAGTTTCTTACTTAAGTTATATTTTTACTTATAGAAACATAAGTTAGTGATTTTTTTGTTTAATGTTTGTGTATTTTGTTCTTATATTAATCTAGGTTTCTTCTGAGGCTGTAAATTAAACTTTTTTGAGTTGGTGAAGATTTCTGTTTTTCTGATTACCACAATGTTGTTATTCTTTTCCCCATTCTTCCCATCAACAAGAGCTGTGGGAATTACCTGGATAACTCCAGTCCTGGTGCATGACTCATTTTTTGTAGTAGATTTATAAATTACTGTGTCAAAGCACGAAAAATTTGCTCCATTAGTGCAGGAGAGAGGAGCAACAGGTTGATCAAACCCCTCTGCAAAATTAAATCTGATTTAGATGGAGATGAGGAAAGAGCTGATTCCGGGAAAAATCAATGTGTAATGATCAGAAAAAAGCAAATTTTGGGGGTTTTGGAGGATTTCTGGTGTCCAGGATGTGTGTGGAAATCTGGAATGGGAGAAGGGAAGGGAAATAAATCCAGCAAGGAGCAGCTCCTTGTTATCTTTTGAGGCAGAAAGACGAGAACATCTGAGCCAGTGGGTAGCAAAGAATGTCAGTTATGTTCTGATCTAGATTGGTGAATAAAAAGATAATCATCAGTAAATTAGAAGAGGTGTTGAAAGCTCAGTTAATTATAGGAAATGAGGAAATTAGAGTGCTGAGTCTGACTGTTTCTGATTCACTTGTTAATTTAAAACAAAAAAAAAAAGTGGTGGGTTTTTTTTTTTTGTCATCTGTACTTTTGGCTCAGGTATGCAGTGATAGCACCAGGATATTTTTTATTTGATTTAGTTTTTAATAGCTCCTCAAATTAGGGTTTGGTCTTGGGCTGAGCACTGTCTGGAGGAGTTTGTGGGTTTAATGCATCTCTCTAAGGTCAGGAATTGTTTTTTGCTGCACAGAGCCCCAGTTCCTGCTGACCATGGAGTGGAACACACAGATTCTGTTGTCTCTTAAATCAGTCGTTTGTCCCAATGATTTTAGGAAAAATTAAAATACCTTGATAATCTCCATATCTTATTTTTAACTCACAATTAAATTCAGTGTGTGAGAGGGAGAAGGAGTTTGACCAGAGGAGGATTGAGAAATGTTTTAGCCAAGTTTTTGTGTCATACAAGGCATAATTTATTTTTGCATTTACTTCAGGAATTTTCTATTTTTTTTATTATTTTTTACTCTTTCTTTGAGTGCTTGCCCAGCAAACAGATGCATTTAAATGATCCATAAAGTCCCTTCCAGAGCTGAAAGAGGCCCCAGAGTTACCACCCCCTTCCACATTTCTGATTTTTCATGTTCATTCTTAGAAGTAGCTCCTTTACACGAAATTAATGAAAAGCTCTTGATTTTTCAGGCTTGGTTATGCAACAATTCCAAGTAAACCCAGATCTTCCTTGCAGTGCCCCTTACAGTTTGTAAATCACTTATGAAACCACACTGGAATTATTGGACAAGTCACAGAGAATGGGATATTGACTGCTGGCAAAGGAATTGGGTGAAACAGAAATCCAGTGCTCCTCTGGGGCTGGAAAATCAGCAGGAAAGCTTCCCAGAAATCTGAAAAGTGATTTCCTTGTATTTTTAGGGGACCTTTGCATATGTGCAGCATTTCCTGAACTTACAGATAGGTTCTTTAAATAGCAACAGCAACAAATACGATGCCTAAATAAATAAATCCAGATGGTCCAGATATTAAACTGCAATTATATTGGAAAGGGCAACATTTCAACATCTCAGGGCCTCTTTGCATGTTCATGGATGGGATATTGTCCATGTCAAACTCTTGTCCTTTAATCCTTTTTTCCCTTCATGGCAGGAGTTAGAATGGGCTGAGCTTTAAGATCCCTTCCAACCCAAATTAATCAAGAATTCTCTGGTTCTGTGATTCTGGGAGGAAAATATTCAGGAGCAGAGTGATTTTTTTTTTTCAATGTTCTGTTTAGTAAATCTCATGCTCAAAGAATAATTATAATGATTTGACAAGACAAATTCTTTATAATCCTTTGATAAAGAGTTTTCAGGTCCAAATTCTATTTTAGCCAGAGTAGCAATTGCAAAAGGTGATATTTTCATGGAAAAAGGTGGAGAGGAGAAGAAACATCTCCGAACTTTTGTGTTGAATGGGAGTTTGATCCTCCTCAATTCCCCATTCCTGGTATTTTTTAATTTGGCATGGTATTTTGGTCAACCAGGACAAGAAGAAAACGTTCATTTTCCTGACTTTTTGCCCTTTGTGGAAGGTTTTCCCTAGGGAAAACCCCCTTTATAAAAGGGGCTAAGCAGGCTGAGATCCTCCTGTTTTTCTGGGACAAACTGGGAATGTGGCTGTGCCCAGCTCAGCCCTTCAGCCCTGGGCTGGGCCTTTAGCTCCAACCAGCAGCAAAAGTGTGGAATTGGGGCATGGAAAGGTGTGGAACTGGGGCATGGAAAAGTGTGGAATTTGGGATTCAGTGGGTAAAAATCTACCAGAGTTAGGCTGGAGCTGCTCCTGGTGTGGGGACAGGAGAGGGGAAAATGCCAATGAGCAGACACCCAGTGCTGCTGATCAATACCAGATCAATACTGCTGATCAATATCAATACCAATACCAGATCATTGCTGCTGATCAGTACCAGATCAATGCCCAGATCAATTCTGCTGATCAATACCTGCCTTGTGCTGCTGCCTTTTTCCCAACCTGGAAATGAAACTCAAACTCATGATTTTAATAAGTTCAGTAAGATTAGTAGATTTAGTAGATTTCAGTAAGGTTTTGGCTTTCATGGACATCTTCCCATCACTGCCCCCAAAGGCCTCCAAACAAAAATTCCCTTTTCTGTTTCCTCCTTCTAAAATAATCTCCAGTTTCCTCTCCAGGTTGGGAAAAGGGCAATGGTGCAACCCCTCCTGTGAGCCTGAAGGGACAAACCTGGGCCAGGCAGAGTTTTCTGGGTTTAACCACAGAAAATGTCCCTCGTTTTCCTTCGTTTGTTTTCCCTCCTTGTCCCTCACTCCATGGTTTGCTCAGGAACTTTGCCTGTGGGGGTTGTTATTGCCATGCTGGAGTGGGGCTGCCTGTGGCAGAAATTAAGGATATTTCCTGAGGTGTTTCCTCAGGTGACGTTTGCTGGGTGTGGGACAGGGCACGCATCACCCTTGCAGCCTGAATCCCTGCATTCCCAAAGGAATAAATGTCAGTCCCACTCTCCTCACTCCTTGCTCAGACTGGAAAATAAGAAAATGCATTCCTTTTTTTTTTCTTTCCTTTTTTTTCTCTCCCTCCCCTTCTTTCCTCCTTCTCAACTTTGTCTAGGAATTGTGGAACCGCTTTAATTGATGCGGGGTTATTACTGCGGGCTTTGAGCTAAGGTTAATAAAGCAGAAATTTAATAGATACATTAAAATGTCTGGGAGAGTGGCTGAACGTTCTGCTGAGGGCTGGCATTGACCTCTCTGCACTTAAGGGCTCTGACTCAGACTCCTGACGCCACCAGGCACGGCGAGAGTGGCAATGCATTTATGCCTTGGGTGTAATTCAGCCTCACAAGCTCTGGGCCTTCTGCTGCACTCACAGCTATTGCTTCAGCACAAATTTAAAAAACAATAATAAAAAAATTAAAAAAAAAAAAGGGGTTTTTCTAGCTGGAGGTTGTTTAAATTTATTTCCCCCCCCGCAGTTGAGTTTATTGGTGGTTAAAATCTGGGTATCAGTTGTTTGTAGATGTTCACTCAGAGCGATCAATAAAAATGCATCGGAGATGAGGAAGGCAGCATCCCTGGAATAATTAATCCTGGTTCTTTCTCCAAAGGCTCTGGGTTTTGGCCTCCATCCCAGTGCACATGGAGTGTGTCCCTGTTTCAGGAGGGGCTGGGCTCCCTGTGCAGAGGGAATGTGACAGAAGTGATGCACTGGAACTCCTGATCATTCATGGAGCCACAGGCAAGGCTGGGTCTGCAGGGACCTTAAACCTCATCCCATGCCACCCCTGCCATGGCAGGGACACATTCTACCATCCCAGCCTGGCCGTGGGCACTGCCAGGGACCCAGGGGCAGCCTCAGCTGCTCTGGGAATCCCAGCCCAGCCCTTCAGCACCCTCACAGCCAGAAATTCCTTCCCACTATTCAAGTTTGAACCCATTCCCCTTTGTTCTGTCCCTGTCTGCCCGTGTAAAAAGTCCTTCTCCATCTCTTTCTAAATCCCCTTCAAGAAAAGCCAAATTTGAATAAATTTGTGATCGTTCGCATTTTTCTGATAGCAAATTTCAAACCAAAAGTGTGATTTGCTTTTCATCTTGCTCGGATAACTGGGCCTCGTTGGAATTGCAGTTCTGACTGTAGGATTTCTCCTTCCTGAGGAGGTTTTCCTCCCTGAGCTCCTGAGTTTCCACTCTGCTCTGGGGGCTGGGTGTGCCTTGCTCAGCTGGGCCATCAGTTTGGCACAAAGACATCTCAAATCAGTGGGAACTCACTCCAGACACTGCCAAATCTGTTTAAAACCCTTACATGAAACCTGAACACCCCCAGATTGCCTTGAGCTCTGTGCTTGGACAAACTGTGGATTGTCCAGATCTCCAGTGCAGCAAGGCACGTGTTTGTCATTAATTCATGGCTGGGATCAAGATGTGGATGGGGCTGCAGAGAGAATCAGTGATTGCTGCAAGAGTCATTTCCTTCAGCAAGGCAATTGAGCTGCCCTGAATGTTAAGCTCTCCTAATTTAAATGACATATTCACATATGTATTTATGTGTGAAAAAAAAAATGAGTTAAGAAACCACCAGAAAACAAGTTTTCCAAGAAGGAAAACAAAACAAAATAGTGAGACATGAGGGAATAAAACTTCAATCTGGATTTGAAATGGTTTCAAATATCACCCAAAAAATTAAATTCAGAGGATATCAGTGCTGAAGAGAATCCAAGTAATCACTAAATATTTACCTTGTTGCCAGCCTGAAGTTCTAAACCCTCACCAAGACAACAGTGGAGCCAAAGTGGAGCTTCTGTGTTATTATTTTAGATACAGCAAGTAAATAAGATGAAAAAGCTTAAATATTCTTTGCTTGTTTCTGGCACTGTTTCCACCAGAAAAGCACGGAACAGAACAGACTTCTGTTTTTATAACATGGCTATCAGTAATAGGCTAAAAATATGTCTTGTGATTGAAGTGTTAAGTGCTGAATTGATTATTTCTATTAGCATTCACAGCTATTGGGAGCGGATTTATTAAAAGCTCCCTTGCAGCAGCAATCCGGAAACATTTACAAGGGTGTGCACTTTTAATGGAATAGCTGAGTTCCACTTGGGGGAGTGGGAGGGATTATGGGATGGCAGCGATTGTCTGCGCTTGGAGAAGCAGGGAAACCCAAGGCATGTGTGCTGGGAGTGTGGGGAAGGGAGGAGGTTTAGGTGGGATGTTGGGAAGGAATTCCCAGAGCAGCTGTGGCTGCCACTGGATCCTTGGAATGTCCAAGGCCAGGCTGGATTAGGCTTGGAGCAACCTGGGACAGTGGGAGGTGTCCCTGCCCATGGGAGAAACGGGACAATAAAAACTTTCAGGCACTTTCCAAACCATTCCACAATTCCCTGGTTCTCCAGGAGTGTCCGTGTGAGGAGCATTCTGTCCTGTGTGGAACTCCAGGGAGGAATCCTGGTGATTCTTTCTGGGATGTGGGATTCCTGTATCTCATCCCAGCACAACATGAGACATCTTATCTGGACACCCTGAGCTGGTCTCAGCTGCCTCCTCTCCCAGATTTACTGATGGTCTGGAATGCTGACTCTGCTCCCTCTGTCTCGACCAGAACCAATCCCAAAGTTGATTACCAGGTCTCAGCAATTGGCATAGGAGAGGCAGAAAGTGAGCAGGAAATGGTACAGATTGAAAGAAAAGCAAGAAATAACAAAATGAGGACACTCGGCTTGTGGACAAGTGTTTGTTAATTAAAAATGTTAAAGAAAAAATAGCCTAATGCAGATGGAATCCACCTGTGAAAGAGAACTTCTAAGAGTGATATTAGGGGAAAAATACATGCAGAAAGTTTTTGTGAAGGAAAGGATACATGTTCTGGGAGAACTGTTAATTATCTTTGTCTTGAAATGACTTACAGATCCTGCAGATAAAATTTAGAAATAGTGCTGAACTTAAACACAAATGTGGGGTTAAAAAACCCCACCAGTACTAAGTTGAGTGTAGCTGCTGAAGGGAATGAGATGGGATCCCAAAATCCCAGACTGGTTTGGGTTGGAATGATGCCTGGAGAAGCCTGCCCTGGAGCAGGGGCTGGGCAGAGCCCCAGAATAAAGCAGGGATTCATTCACAGCATCTCCTCCATGGATCCACCTTGGGCAGCACCAGAGCCCAGCCAGGGCTGCACCCAGGATGAACCAAAATGGCCCCAAAATGCACGAGCGCTGCCGGGGTCTGTCCCTGGGATCAGTTCTGCTCCATTTGCACCTTGCAGTTCATTGTCCCATTCCAGCTTTAGCCCCTGCAGTCCCACCCTGCTTGTTTTTCTCTCTCCAGCCCACGGGGTTTGTGCTCCTGGGCTGAGATTTGGGTCATTTGTCCTTGGTGCCCAGCTGGAGCAGGAATTGTTTTGTCTCCCTGCTCTGAGCACAGAGCTCAGCAACGCTGAATGTGAAGCTCAGAGCTGCTCACTAAAGCAGCAAAATCTGAAACACTTGGCTGAAAAGATAAACCTGAATTGTCAGGAAGGGACCTCAAAGCCCATTCCATTCCACCCCTGCCATGGCAGGGACACCTCCCACTGTCCCAGGCTGCTCCAAGCCCTGCCCAGCCTGGCCTTGGCCACTTCCAGGGATGGAGCACCCACCTCTTTTCCCAGCTGTACCACAGTGGAGGAGAATTGTCCATCTGGGGCTTGTGGTGATTTGTGACCCTCATTTTAGCAGAGTCAGAGTATCACCAGTGAGCTCCTGGTTTCCCAGTGACCACGGGCATCTCCTCCTGGTTTCCCAGTTTCAGGAGTCTCCTGGCTCTGCCCACAGAGCTCTCTGGGGCTGCTCTGATACCATCAGGAACCTCTGCTCCTTTTCCTGCAGTGCCTCCGCCTCTCACCCCTGTGTGGTGGTGGCAGAGGCAGGGAGATGAAGCTGTCCCTGTGATTTGGGCAGCAGGTTTCCCTTGGGGAGCGTGGAAAAAGCTGCTCCCCGTGGCAGAGGAAGTGGGAGAGAGCCCAGCACGGAGCAATCCCTGCCTGGGGACAGCGGGGAAGGACAAAAGGACCCTGCAGAATCTGCAAACCCAGCAGCAGCCACTGATGTGGGAGGCAGAGCCTCCATGTGCTCCTTCATCAATCAAAGGGATCGTCCCACGACTTTGGGTTTGTCTTGGGAGACTTGTGATCTCTGATTTCTCTTCTTGGGAGCCTTTCCTGGGCCCCTCAGAGCCCACAGAGTCAAGGGTTTGCACGGGGAGTGGGGCTCAGCCTGGGCTGCCATGTGCCAAGTCTAAAATGATCCTTTAGGGCCCTTCAGGGAGGGACAGAGCTGTGGGAAAATGGGATCCCACAATCCTGGAATGGTTTGGGCTGGAAGGGACCTTAAAGATCACCCAATCCCACCCGTGCCATGGCAGGGACACCTTTCCCTATCCCAGGGTGATCCAAGCCCTGTCCAGCCTGGCCTTGGGCACTGCCAGGGCTGGGAATTGCTGATAATTGCAATGAAAGCCTGATAAGGACGGACGTTTCCCTTTGGATTCAGGTAATTTATACAAAATTAAAAATTACTCTCCTCCACTTTCTAAGAATGTTGTACACCACAAATCTGAGTTCAACATACATAGGTAGGACTTTTTTCCACCCCTGATCCATAAATCTTCTTTTGCATTTGTGAATCCTTCTTTTCCAGCTTTCCCACTTGGCAGGATGCACTGTGGAAGTGGCACATGGAGCAGTGGTAGGAGGAGATGCATTTTGTGCAGTTTCCATAATTTCCAGTATGAAAACAGGATGTTTTAAACTGGTGTAGATATTAAACCCAAAGAAGAAGAAGAAGCCAAACAGTCACCAGAATTTGTAGCAGTTGTTTTATATGTGTGGATTTTTTTTTTTTTTTGTTTGGTTTGATTTTTAACTCCTCTGAAGCTCTGGGATATTCCACCCAACTCCTGGGAATCCTTCCCTGATATTTGTCTTCTCCTTTAGCTGGTGAAGGAGCTGAGGGCTGTGGATTTATCCCTGAATATCCTAAAACAGGTGTTCATGTCAGCAGCCCCACATCTCCACCTTTAATTCTGTGTTAAATCCCAAAGTAATAGAAACCTGTTGGGAGAAGAAAATCTGCTGGTGTCCTAATGCCTGGATTTGCAATTCTGAATCCTAAATTTCAACTCCTAAATCCTGAATTTTAAATTCTAAATTTTAAATCATAAATTCTACTGAATTTTCCAGCGGAGAGTGCTCCACAAACTGAATTTTAGGCAGAACTTCCAGCCCTTCCTATGGTTAAAACAAACTCTTAGCAATTTTTCCATGATAAATGGAATTCTGGTGGGAGGGTAGCAAAGCAAAGAAAGGCAGGTGTGTGTGTGTGAGCCCTGAAATCTGCTCCCTTTCAGTGCAGAGCTGATGGTGAATTTTGGTGGTGGGACCTCTGGCACTCCTTTCCTCTGCTGGAAAATCCCATGTGGTGTTTAAGCTCCCTAAGCACCCCATGGGGGAGAAAATAATATAATCAGGGAGAAAAGAGGCTTGGGCCAGAGCCAAGAGGGTTTGCCTGGCTCCATCCTCTGGGAATTCAGCTCCAGGGAAATCCTGCATCCCCCTCTGCCCTTTGTGGGTCTCCATCCAGAGGGATGCAGGAGAAAAAATGGGAGAAAAAACAAATTTTTCCTTAACTGGAGAAAAAATGGGAGAAAAAAGAATTTGTTCATCCTCTGGGAATTCAGCTCCAGGGAAATCCTGCATCCCCCTCTGCCCTTTGTGGGTCTCCATCCAGAGTGATGCATGAGAAAAAAATGGGAGAAAAAACAATGTATTCTTTACCTGGAGAAAAAAATTGGAGAACAAACAATTTGTTCTTTAATTGGAGAAAAAATTTTAGAAAAAAGAATTTGTTCATCCTCTGGGAATTCAGCTCCAGGGAAATCCTGCATCCTCCTCTGCCCTTTGTGGCTCTCCATCCAGAGGGATGCAGGAGAAAAAAATGGGAGAAAAAACAATTTATTCTTTACCTGGAGAAAAAATTGGAGAAAAAACAATTTGTTCTTTAATTGGAGAAAAAATTTTAGAAAAAACAATTTGTTCATCCTCTGGGAATTCAGCTCCAGGGAAATCCTGAATCCTCCTCTCCTTTGTGGGTCTCCATCCAGAGGGATGCAGGAGAAAAAATGGGAGAAAAAACAATTTATTCTTTAACTGGAGAAAAAAAATAGAGAAAAAACAATTTTTTCCTTAACTGGAGAAAAAATTTGAGAAAAACAAATTTGTTCATCCTCTGGGAATTCAGCTCCAGGGAAATCCTGCATCCTCCTCTCCTTTGTGGGTCTCCATCCAGAGGGATGCAGGAGAAAAAATTGGTGAAAAAATGATTTATTCTTTAACTGGAGAAAAAAATTGGAGAAAAAACAATTTGTTCTTCAAAACTGTGCGAGTTAGGTTAGAAAAAAAAGAAAAAAAAAAGTCCTAAATGCCACTTTATTATAGTGACACACACTGGTGTCACTGTATTTTAGGGGCTGTCAGCATTTCCATTATAAACCTCCAGAATTTTTAATTTAACTCTGCTATAAAATCTGGGTCTGAAACACTCCCTGTGTTTGGGAGTGTGTTTTAGTTTAAAAAATAAATTTCTGTCTCTGATCCTACCCCCTTAAATATTTATTGAGAAAGGATTTTTAGTTGAAAAATTCTTTGCTAGGAGGAGTTGCTGATTCTACCTGGACAGAAAGTCTTGGGAAGAGCCCTGTGCCTTGAAAAACTCAGCTAAAATGAGTTTGGAGTCAGTTTTCCTCTTTCTCATGGGAGATAAAAATGCTGAAATGCTTCTCCCCAGAATTCTTTGCCTCCCTTTTGTTTGTGGCACCACTTGGAAGGAGGGGGAATTTTATAAGGTTTGGTTATTGTCAATTATTTCATTATTGAAGCTTTGGATGTGGGGCTCAAAACAGGTGTGAAAATCTATTTATTGCAGTCCCTGACAATCTCAGCTTGACTCTGCATTTATCACTTACATTCAGGGCCTTTTTGGTTTTTCTCTGTGAAGGCTGAGCAAGAAATTCCTTAAAATTCAGAATTTGCCGTCTTTAGCTTTCTGCTGCTCGGGAATTTCCCATCAGTAGGCTGCAGTTGGAACCGATTTTTTTCCAGGTTTTTTTTTTCATAGATTTCCTGTTCTTGTTTTATGGTTTGTGAAAAAATTTCTGTTCTCCATCTTCATCCTATCTTTATCCTACATATATATATATATATAATTACAGTTAACTGATTTCTGTTAAATTAACTAGTTTCTGTTACTTCTTTTAAATTTTAACTTCACTTAAGGTCTCTGGACTAATTTCTGATTATCATTTTTAAGAAGGGACACCAGTGTAGGCATTTTAGGGTATTTTTTTCATATAGTTTTGTCCTCTCAGTGTTTAAAAATAAACATCCAATGTTTTGCATGCCTGGTTTACCTGCCCTATGAAGAGTTTTCTAACAACAATCAACTTCAAAAAATCCAAAATTAATATTAGTTCACCCCAGCCACTTCCACAAAGCCCAGTTTCAAGCTGTACTGGAATATTTTCCAACAAATCCTGAATTAAACCCTTCTGGAAATGCAGGGAGACATCCCAGAGCCATTGTTACATCCTTCCCTTTGCATTTCCTAAAATAAACCAGACTCATTTTCCCTCCGCTTCTGTTTTTCATGAATAAAGTTTGGGAATTAGTGATTTATTAGCAAAAAGGGTCTGAAAGCCATGAAGAGATTCTTCTGTGTGGCTGTATCATTTACTTTGAAATGTTAAGTATATCTATATATAGTCAGCAGGTGGATTTTAATGTCTGTGGATATATATATATGTATTTTCCCCCAAATTAGTTTTCCAGCAGCATGTGCTGATTAGAGAAATGACAAGAAAATCTGATGATGACTGAAGAAAGTTTTTCTGTAAAGAGATCATTTCAAGGGCAAGAGCAGCTTCTGATGGCTCTCATCCCTGAGCACAGGGAATTGAGCAGGGAATAATCTCAGCATGGAATTCTGCCTGGTGTTTATCACATTTTGGTGGTTGGATAGGTAACTAATCCCACTCTGATCGGGCACTTCTTAGCCCGTGTTTCTCTTTCAAAACGTGGATGTGGCTCCAATTAATGCTAATTGGATTTCTGGAGGGAAATACCCTGCCGGACTTTCGGGCCAGGTTGGTGGAAGGGGCTGTGTCTTGTGGAATGTGATCACTGCTGAAGCATTGCCAAAAATATTCCCACCAAATCTACCTGGTTTTCCCCCCTTTTTTTCCAATTATTTGCAGCAAAAATTGCTGTTTGTAAACCAAGTGATAAACAGAGTGTGGGGCCTGCTCTGTGGAACTGTGGGAGGAAATATATTGAAATATAAATATCAAAGGAAGGAGTAAGGTTGTTCAGTGTGCAGTGGGGGGGAGTGCAGGTGCAAAAAGGACATTAAAGGCCGGAGCAAAGAGAATTCCATGGGGAGCTGAACCTTTGAGTAGCTGCTCATGTGTGCAGGGAGCTGCGGGTAGGAGCTGCCCCCTGCTTGGGATGGGAGCTGGGGCCGCAAGAAGAAAATTAAACCCCCTTTATTTATCTGGATTGCAGTTGTTGACAGTTTATTGCCACCATTATTCCACTATTTCAATGTCCAGTGGAGAAATCTGTGTCTCCTGCTTCTCCCAGAGCGCTGAGTTTGTTGGTTGTTGTCTTTATGGAAGACTGGGGGGGACTTCACAGCAATTAAAAGCTGCTTGTGAGCAGCCTGGAGCTGGATTTTCAGCACAGTCAGCAAGGAAAAAGCCTCCCAGTCTGGTTTGCAGCACTAAAATATAGATTATCCGAGCTGGGGTCAGGGGCAGCAGTGAGAAATCTGTGCAGGCTGTGTGAACAAATCTGCATAATTGTGCCTGGAAATCGCGGCGAGCAGCGACTTCCCCGCTGCAGCCACACTTGTTTGGGCTCTCCCACCTTCCAAATGACAAAAAAACCCAAATATGTGACAAACCCCGGGGTATTTATAGCTGCTATTGACTGTTGTTGTGGAGGATGGAGATGCAATCTCCTCTCCCAACAAGTTCCATATGCTCTATGGATCCGTAGGTGGTGTTCCCGTGCGTTCGGGGATCTGTCTATTAACTCATTGCAAATGATTTGCTTGTTCTGTTTATTTACCCAAAGCCAAGCTAAACTTGGCTAATGGTGTCATGGGCATTTAAAAATATCCCTCTGCCTCATTAGACAGCCAAGCCGGGGAAGAATCGCTCAGAAGTGTTGGGGTGGTGCCTCGGAGGTTTTCAGGGCGTTGCTGGTTTTAACTCCGAGGAAGTTGGGGTGGGTTTTGGGAGGAAGGTTGGACCGGGATTCTCCTCCCAGCTTGGGCTGTCCCCTGATGCTGAGGAGATGCCAGGGTCTCCTGTGTGCTGTAGGTGCAATGTTGGGTGGTTTGTTAATCCCTGATTCTGCTGTTCCTCCATTCCTTATCTCCCATCCCTTGTCTGCAGCGAAATTCTCAGCGAGATCAGGCTTCACCTCCTGCCTCAGCCCAGAATTAGCTCCAATTAGAGCTTATTCATTCAGTGTGGGAAATGGATTTGTAGAGAATTCTTCAAATTCTACAAATTCTAAAAACTCTACAAATTGCACTGATTCTACAAATTCTACAGATTCTAGAAACTGTACAAATTCTACAAATGCGAATAAGACTGGATACTTTGGAGGAATAGAATTATGAAGGATGCATTGTAGTAGGTCCCCCAAGAAGTAATTTTAGATTATTGGTTTTAAGGCATTTGCAGCATGGTGTGGCAAAAGTTGATAGGCCAAGAAGCAATTACAATGTATTTTAATTAGGAAATATTTGGGTTCTGATTGTGATGGCGTGAATTCTGACATCTGTATTGTCTCACCCTACTCATGAGACTGAAAATGGAATGGAAGTTTTTAAAACCCCTCTCAGTTACCCCATCTCTGAGTCAGAAAGAAAAATCTAATCAACACTTCAGCATTAAGCAAGAGGTGAGTGAAAATCCCCCAGATTTCCCCCTGGATGTGTAACAGGAATATCCAGCAGTCATCCCAAAGCCACATCCCATGTCAAGGCCGGGTTCTGCCCTTAGGACCATCCCAAACATCCTGGAATCCTCTCCCTCAGCCCAGCAAAGCTTTAATATTCCCATTATTTAACATTCCTTCTCTCTTTTGCTCTGTGTGCCTTTGCTGGGTGCTCTCAGAGCCTTGGTCACTCACTCTTGTTCCACTCCTCTCCCAGGAAATTTCCCTCATTTTCCTTTGGGAAGTTTCCCATTTTTCCTGCTTTCCTGGGCCAAATTGTGGTAGTTACCACCATAGGAGCTGGGTATGGCACTGGGTTTAAAATTATATTTCAACACTTGACTGGACAAATACTGTCATGAGAAAAATCCTTGGATGTGGAAATCACATATGATCTTGGGAAAAATTGGTTTTCTGTCTATAAATAGTCCTTTTATTTGAAATATAATCATGGCAAAAATGAATAAAACAGATTAAATATTGCCAAAGTCAACCTTAGAATCCAATCAGTAAAATCACCACAGATCGTTGTGGAATGGAGGAAAAATAAAAAAATCCAATATTTTGGACCAATTTGGTTTGAAATAGATGAGGTTCCATCAATGATATGAGAGGTAAATGTTGATCTAAATCCCAAGTGTTGGCTGTAAAATTAGAATTATTTTGTCTTTATCCTGAATTAGAGGGAAACTGAGTGTCCAACAGGTTAAGATTTAAACTGGAGTTTTATCTTCGCGACTAATTTCCAAAATAATCTGAATTTATAAAGGCACAGTGAGTGGATGTAATAACTCCAGGAATTCCTGGATGTGGCACTCGGGGCTCTGAGCTGGGAACAAGGTGGGGACTGGGCTCAGCTTGGACTGGATGATCTTGGAGATCTTTTCCAACCTCAACCATTCCATGATTCTCCAATATCTTTGTGTTTTGAAAAATCCTGCTGAAATATCAACAAGAAGCAGGATGGGGGTTTCAAACCCTACTGCTTGTTATGAAATATGTCACTCCTTTATTTTTTTTCTTTTTTTTTTTTTCTTTTTTTTTGGGTTGGTTATTTTCCTCACAATTATAGTGGGACCAAAAATAGGCACATCCTTCAATAATTTGGAATCCATGGATGCTTTTGGTTCTGGTGTCGTGAATACAATATAAATGGAACTCGTTTTCTTTTTTTAGGGAGATACAGCTGCAGTTGCTTTTAGATATTCCAAGGCAGTAACCTCTGTAAATGACATTTAAGGAATACATCTAAAAATTCCTGCTGGAGCCTTGTAAACCAGGGACAAATTTCTGATGTCAGCTCAGGGAGGAAAATGCTGGATATGGAGCAACTGGGAAGCTTGCAATGAGAAACTGGGGTTTAAAGTTAAACAGCTGAGGGCAGCTGCTCTTGGGTTGCACCAGATAACAGAGATTTATCTGCTAACACAATGAAAAAATCTTGTATTAATTGTAGCAGAACAGGAGGCTTTTTTACCCTACAAAATATGCTCCTTCTTTTTGAGGAACAGCAACCCCAGCTTGGAAATATTCTGATTTTTGTGAAAATTTTGGTGGCACCAACAGAGTTCAGGCTGGGTTTGTTCTGTTTATCCAGTGAGGAGGAGATGCCTCCAGCCTGGAAATTGGAGTTGGAGCTCTGAAGGTCCAACTGAGGATCCTCTGAAGGTCCTTTCCAAGCCAAACCATTCCATGGTTCTGTTGGATCTTGGTTCTCATTCAGGCAGAGGGTGCTGAGCTGTGGGAGCCAGAGGGGTTAAACAGCTGAGGGCAGCTGCTCTTGGGTTGCACCAGATACAGAGATTCATCTGCTACCACAATGAAAAAGTATCTTGTATTAATTGTAATTAGGGATCAGCAAACACAGCAGAAAACAGGTTTTGTCGACAGAGAGAGGGGAAAGGAGAACAGGAGGCTTTTTTACCCTACAAAATACGCTCCTTCTTTTTGAGGAACAACAATCCCAACTTGAAAATATTCAGGTTTTTTTTGTGAAGGTTTTGGTGGACCAACAGAGCTCCTTCTTTTTGAGGAACAACCATCCCAACCTTGAAACATTCTGATTTTTGTGAGGCTTTTGGTGGCACCTACAGAGCCCGGGCTGGGTTTGTGTTGCTTATCCAGTGAGAAGAGATGCCTCCAACCTGGAAATTGGAGTTGGACCTCTGAAGGTCCAACCGAGGATCCTCTGAAGGTCCTTTCCAAGCCAAACCATTCCATGGTTATTTTGGATCTTGCTGAGGCAGAGCTGTGGGAGCCAGAAGGGCTCATTCTGCCCCTGGAAAGATCAGGAATGTCTTGGAGCTCCTCCTGCCCTGGTCCCATGGAAGAAGCTTTGCGGAGCTGCTCCGTTGGCTCAGGGACAGCCTGGTGAGGGAACTCCCTCATGCTGAGGCTGCTCCTGGTGGATCCCGTTCTGCTGGTGCCTCTTCCTGCGCTGGGCTTGGAGAACTGGCTCCACAATTTCCATCTCTTTGTTCTGCAGAGCAGGCACGCAGGAATAGATCATGGGGGAGATACGGGGAGCTGCATGCTGCAGTGTAGCAGCGAGCAAATGAATGGGAAAAACGAATTAGGAGTGTTTTTATTTGCATAATTCTCATTAAGGAAACATTCCTTTATCCCAAGAAAATGGAGCCTGAGCTAGATTTTGAATGGGGGATATGAAAAGAAGCCTGTCTTTTTTTTTTGTTGTTGTTGTTGTTTTTGTTTTTTTTTTTTTTTTGTCTTTTTTTTTTGTTTGTTTTTTGTTTTTTGTTTTTTGTTTTTTTTTGGGGGGGTTGGTGGTTTTGTTTTGGTTTTTTTGTTTTGTTTGTGTTTTTTTTTTGTGGGGAGGCTTTGGGGTTATTTTGATTTTTTTTGGTATTTTTGTTTTGTTTTTTGTTTGTTTTTTGGGGTTTTTTTTGTTTTTGTTTTGTTTGGTTTTTTTTTTTTTTTTTTTTTTGTTTGGTTTCTTGTTTGTTTGAAATGGATCTGGAGAGAATTCTTAAAGGTTTATATAGGCTTCTGCTTGTGATGGTGTGAATTATAACATCTATGTGGTGTCACCCTTCACGTGAGACTGGAAATGGAATAAAAGATTTTAAAACACCTCTCAGTTGCCCCATCTCTGGGTCAGAAAAAGGCTGAATCCAACCCCTCTGGAGCAGCCTCCAGGCCTCAGAAGGGCAGCAGAGGCTGGATCCAGGATGGGAGAAGGAATTCCCTGCTCTGTATGCAAACCTTGCTCTGCCCTTGGATGGCAGGGGCAGGCAGAGGGGGCTGCAGTGTGATCTGGGGCAAAACAACTCCTTTTCTGCTTGGATTGCTTCCTTGGAGAGGGCTGGGATCCTGCAGGAGGCTTGCAGATGTCCAGCAGATCCCAGAGCCAGGAGAGAGGGGAAGGTTCTCCCCTGGTTGCGTGGCTTCACTCCAGAATGTCTGAACTTCCAGGACAGAGAGCTCCTGTTCTCATGGATGGGGCTTGGATTTGAGTGCTTTTGTCTGGAATCTCCAGGGCTTGACAAGGAACTTTCTCCTGCACCAGGCCACAGCTTCCTGCCACACCTTGTGGATGTTTCCTGCCTCTGTGCCTTGCTGAGGCTCCAAGCCCTTCCATCCAAGTAATGATACACAAACCAAGAATTCCAAACTGGGCTTTCTTCCCTTTCTGTCTCTGATCCTATTACAAACCAGCAATTTCCATGTTGGATGGTGAGAAGGAGTCCCGGGGCTGTCACAGGGCAGGATCTATAACAGGATTTTAAGAAAATTAGTGAGAAGTTTATCACAGAATCCCAGGATGGTTTGGGATGGAATTTGAAGCTTAAAGCCCATCCCATTCCACCCCTTCCCATGGGCACTGAACCAGGCTGCCCCAAACCCCATCCAGCCTGACCTAGAACACTTCCAGGGAATAAGCACCAACAATTATGGATCCCATATGCTAATTTTTATTTTTCCCATGGGCACTGAACCAGGCTGCCCCAAACCCCATCCAGCCTGACCTAGAACACTTCCAGGGAATAAGCACCAACAATTATGGATCCTAGATGCTAATTTTTATTTTTTTAGTTCCAACATCATGACTCAGTGCAGATATTTGCCATTTATCAGTGATGGGGACAGGAGATGCCTGAAATATATTTATCCCCCTCCTCTTGATCATTCCCAGAGATCGCTTTGAATCTCCCCACTCTCCCTGGTGAGATACAAGCCTGCTGTGGATTCGGCAAATTACCCCGATGTAGAATTTGATAATTTCTCAGTTCAATCTGATTTTTGAGCACCCTTCCTCTGGCTTCTCTGTAACAACCTTGGCTTTGTTTTGCTTCCAAGCCCCAGCCTTGCCTGAGGCCCTGTACCTGAGCGGGGCGATGCTCTGGGGGGTGACTGCTCCTGTTGTCAGCTGTGAGGAAGGTTGGAACATTTTCCTCCGTGGCATCCTTCCCACAGCTGTCATTGCTGTCTGCAAGTTTATTCTCAGCACAGTGTGAAGCTCTCAGCCCTGCAGAAGGGCAACACTTCCCCTGAAATTGCGAAGACACCAGTTTTATATTCAGTTTGCTCTTGAGCTAGGATGGAGCTTGTTACCAGGTCCTCTTCCCTCCTTAAATTCAAGATTGGTGCTCGTTGTTCAGGGAGTTTTGGGCCAATTTGCTCCGAGTGCTGCATAAATGTGTTTTATTATGACTCAGAAGAGGTTTTCTGGTTAGAAAATCGTTGCAATGGAGATAATGCACTATTGAAGGCCAGTCTTCTAAAAATATAGAAATGTTTTTTCTTAACACAAAGAGCTTGTGTTGCCACACAGGCTCATTGAATTCTGAAGGGTAGGGAAGTAAATTTCATTATCCCTGAAAAACAGAGCACTCTGTTCTGGATATCCCTGTATTCCAGTCCCTGGAATCTGGTTGCACTCACAGGACACAGCTCCAGGATTTATTTGGGATAGGTATTTGGGATAGAGCACCCCTGTGCTTGCACATGGATATAAATACCACATCAGCACTATAAACACCTCCCAGATCTAACCTGATGCACACTGAGCGCATTTGGGAGTGGAGAATGCTACTGGAAACCTGGAATTATCTGAAAGGTTCATCTGGGATGGCAAAACCTTGTGGCTCCACAGACATCAAGATATCTGGGGGAGAAGGAACCCACAGAAGGAAAATATGGAAATAATTGGCAGCAGAACAAACAGCAAAGCACGGAATAAAGGAGAGGGAAGAGGAAGTGACTGGCAGGGAAGAGCAGGTGGGAATGTTGTAGGGAAAGTTGGTGGCATCCTGTGAGTTCCCAGACCAGTGTGGTTCCTTTCTGTTCTGATTTTCAGTTCTGTAAATCAGGGCTCAAATCCCATTCTCCATCTGAATTCTATTGCATAGGAGGACATTTCTTATGGAAAAATTCTTGGCTTTGCAGGGTGCCCAGAGAAGCTGTGGCTGCCCCTGCATCCCTGGAAGTGCCCAAGACCAGGTTGGACAAGGCTTGGAGCACCCTGGGACAGTGGGAGTTGTCCCTGCCCATGGAATTGGATGAGCTTTAAGGTCCTTTCCAACCCAATCCCTCCTGTGATTCCAGGATTCTGTGATTTACTTAAGCTCATTCTCTCCAAACCATCTGGGATGGGTCCTGCACCTTGGGCCAGCCATGGACAAGTGCTTGCTAAAATGTCAGATTTTTTCTATTACAACTGCAGGGAAAGAAGAAACATTTCATAAATATCTGGGAATTTCAAGCAAAAAAGGGATTTATAGTTGTTGATGCAGAAATTCCAGAAAAGAACAATTGCTGAGGCAGCTGTTAAATGGTTGCACAGGAGAGAAATGAGGCTGAGGGAGCTGGAATTTTCATTGTGTGAGAGAAGCTGGGGCTGTGGTTTCACGAACTGAGGATCAGCTGTTCCCTGCTCACAGGAGAGCCCTTCAGCCCTGCTCTTGTGGGCATTAAAAATTCCAAAAGCAGGAGGTGGAAATTAGTGGGCGTCCAAAACCGGTTCTTCCAGCCCGACTCTGGTGCAAAGGGAGCACCAGAGCATGGCAGGCTCAGAACCAGGTGGGTTCTGTGTTCCAGGGATCCCATGGAAGGGAGCAGGGATTCCATGGAAGGGAGAAGGAATTCCATGGAAGGGAGAAGGAATTCCATGGAAGGGAGAAGGAATTCCATGGAAAGGAGAAGGAATTCCATGGAAAGGAGAAGGAATTCCATGGAAGGGAGAAGGAATTCCATGGAAGGGAGAAGGAATTCCCTGGAAGCCACTGACTCCCCACCACTTCTGTGCGCTCCATGCATCTCATCTGCTGGGTGAGGGAGTGTGGATGCCTCCAGCCTCCAAAAGGGGATGCAAAATCTGGATTTCTGGTGGATGCAAATGCTCTGGGCTGGGTGGAGCAGCAGGAGGAACGGGCAGGGCAGGATCTGCTCCCTGGATTTCTGATGCCATCCCTGCTCTGGCCCTACACAGGGCTGCCCTGCCCGCGCCACGCTGCTCTCCCTGCCAGTGCCTGAGCGAAATGTTTGCTCCTGGATCCTTTCCATCTCGTGTTTGGGGCTGACATCACCGTTCCTGGAGGGAATTCCTGCTCCTCCTTGGGGCTGACCTCTGACTCCGCACTGAGAGCCGTGTCCTGGAGTTTGGGAATGCTCCTGGGAGGAACCACGCCGCCAGAAATTTCCTGGATTTCAGGAATTCCTTTCTCTCCTATCCACTTGTTGTCTTGTAGAATTTTAAAATAAAGAAGTAGGATTTTAAAGGAGCTACACACCCTTAATTGGGATATTGGTTCTCACTGCTCTCGCACTAATCTTTTCCTGTCACTGAGATTTGGGACCTCCTTGGCTCTGGGGGTTTTTATTTTCCCTCTTTTCAGTGTTCAGGTGAATCTGCTGAAGAATGCATCCCTTTCATTCCATAGATATGGAATAAGGAACTGATTTGTCTTAATGATTTGCTCTCATAGTTACTCCTGTCTCCTACTAAAACCAAACCAACATTTTCTTTTCACTGCTTAGAATCGCACAATTGATATTTATTGCTCACTTCCTGGAGGATAAGTAACCAGTTCCTTAAAGGACAGAAAAGGTAGATGTTTCTGCAGGATCAACTTTAAAGCAGAAATATTTATTTTCTAAATTACCAAATCCTGCTGTCCTTCAAGTTCAGGGATAGTTAAGGTCAGACAGGAGGCACTGATTCCATGGAGGAGTTTGCCAAGTTTATTACAAAACTTGTAATTTCTTCTTTTGTTCCCCATTGGCATTTGAGGAGCAGGGCCTGCAGAGTTTATTAATCCATAGCAGTGAGAGAATTTTCCTGGAGAAACATTTGGAGGACAGGGCATTGTAGTGGTTGGAATCTGGGCTGGGAATCTAATTTGATGAATTTTTCCAGGCCAGCTATTCAACTTTGGAGTGACTCAGCTTCCCTATTTTGAAGCAGACTTACCAGTAAGACATTAAATCTAGATGTTATTAATGGGAAATCAAGTTACATTGCTGAAGGTATAAAAGAAATGTTTCATATCCTGCTTTAAATATAACGATTTTCTCACTTCCAGTAACTTGTGAGGCCATAAAAACGGCCTCGATTACAACCAAAATCAAATTGATAAAGGGCAAAGTGGTGCTCATAGAAAATAAGAATGATTGGAATGTGCTGATCCAAGGGAAAATGGAAAAATGGTGCATCCAGGATCCCTCAGGAGCACAGGATCCTCAGAGATCACTGTGGGCAGCTGGAGCTCTGACCCTCTGCCATGCCAGAGCCTGCGGGGAGAGGGAAGGGAACGAGGTTTTCCTGCAGCGCATTCCATGTGTGGAAGCATCAGCTGGAGTAGAAAGGCCAGGAGTTAATTTTAACTGGGAGAAACTCTTTGGGAGTGTGAAAATAAATCCAGGAACTGAATCGGTGCAGCCACGTGAATTAAAGTGTTTTGTCCCACGAGGATTGCTGAGGTTGATCAGAGGTGTTCAAAACACCCGGTGCTTGTAGTAACTCTTGTTTTGCTGTCAGTACAAGGAATCTGCTCGTTGGGCCTTGAAATATTTACAAATACATAACCAGGATCAGCACTCTTTCAACAGAGTGTGTTTTGGGGCCTGAGAGAGGTTGTATGTGGGTATTTATGCTGGAAATGTGTGGACAAAGAAATGCATATGCTAAAGGATGCTGGGCAGTCTGGAATGCAGAGGAAACTGGGTATGAAGCCCTGGGTTCCACTCCAGACTCGGTTTTGAGGCTCATCCTGAAGCACTAACCGAGTGCCCAGGGTTGTACAAACTCAATAATTATTTAAAGTCATTTAACACAGCAAAATATTTTCTGCAGTAAGTCAAAGGTCCCCAATGCCTTCGTTAGTGGTGAGGAGATCCGACCAGGGACGGATTTCTGCCCGCCAGACAAAGACTTGACAGCATTTGTGGTGAAATAAGCTGCTCTGTTTGCAGACTGGAGCAGAAATCCTTTCTGTACAGCTGGTGAGTTTTTGTTTTTGCAGTCAAAACAGATGCACTGGCTGGGGCAGCCTTTGGGAATGGCTGGCTTTAGCTGGAGTCATTAGTGGGAAATTCTGTTAATAGTAAACTGTTTGCTATTTAAAGAGCCTGATTCCAGGCCAGCTTTCCAAGGAAAAAGTTACCTGCTGTTATAGCTTTGATGAAGTGAAAGCTCAACCCAAAACAATAATAAAAAAATCCCCAACACCCCCCCCTGAGCTTCTTCTACTCTGGGGCCATTAAAACCTGGAGAAAATGTAAAAAAGAGCACGTGCACACTTCTTTACAGTTCTGAGGGAGCCCTAAATTTGTGCTCAGAGAATGTGGGCCTTTGTGGCTGTTAGGCACATTCATTCTTCTGCAAGCACTGGCTGTAAATCCAATTTTATAGATTAAAGACTTGTAGCATAATGTAGGCACCTGTCAGTTTATGGCAGCCTAAAAATATCTGCCTGCCCATAACGTGTTTTTCAGCAACTTGGAGCATATGTATGTTTTTTGAAACCTTTTAGCTATTTTTTCCCCAGTCCTTGTCTGTCACCTCAGCTTGTTGTGCTGGCTCTAATAGGAATAATAAAGGGTTTGCAGTGTGGGCTGGCCATTAGCAGCTAATGATGAAATCAAACCTCTCTGGGGGCTTTGGGAAGGAGTCAGAAAGCAGAATGATCACAGCTCTGGGCTGCCAGGGTGGGCTCTGCCCCTGCTAAGGGTGTGATCACAGGGGTGGGTGTGAATGGGAAACACTCAGGATTGAATCAGGGGGAGGCTTTGGGGTGCCAGGGTGAAGGAGCTCTCTGAGTGTGAGGATTTGGGGTCTTGGTTTGGGAGGAAGGCTTGGTCAGGAAGCTCAGTGTGGGTTTCCAGGTGAAGCCTTTCCTCCAGGACGTGGCACAGCAGGGTCACCCTGCAGTCTCTGCTCGAGGATTGGAGTCCTGTTGATGCTCTGTATGAGGAGCTGTGGAGCTTGAGTCAATCCCAGAATCACTGAATCATGGAATCCTGGAATGGTTTGGGCTGGAAGGGACCTCAAAGATCATCCAGGGACCTCAAAGATCATCCAGGGACCTTAAAGATCATCCACCCCTGCTATGCCCAGGGACACCTCCCACTGTCCCAGCTGCTCCAAGCCCTGTCCAGCCTGGCCTTGGGCACTGCCAGGGATCCAGGGGCAGCCACAGCTGCTCTGGGGCTCCCCACCGTTCCAGCCAAAAATTCCTTCCCAATATCCAACCAGAAATATCCAATATCCTAGTACATCCAATAGAGAAATTCCTTCCCTATATCCAACCTGAATCCACTGCATTTCAGAGAGAAACCCAACAAGCACCTCTTGAATAATTTTGGTCCTTTCCAGGATAAGCTCACACTTGTGACTTGCTCTCAAACAAATGGAGTCAAAAACAATTCCAGATGAGATTTAAGGATCTCAGCACCCCAAACCTGAATCTGATGCCCAGAGCTGGAGCTCTGCTTTTGGAATCTTTGCTTTCCTTTCCACCCTCCCTAAGGACATGGAGATTCCTGTCCTTTCCTTAAATGTGGTTGAACCTCCCAGCCAGAAATTCCTTCCCAATATCCAACCAGAAATATCCAATACCAATCCAGAAATTCCTTCCCAATATCCAACCTAAATCCACTCCATTTCAGAGAGAAACCAAACAAGCACCTCTTGAATAATTTTGGTCCTTTCCAGGACTATACTGCAACACAGGATAAGGTCAAACTTGCGATGTGCTCTGAAACAAATGGAATGAAAAACAATTCCAGATGAGATTTAAGAATCTCAGCACCCCAAACCGGAATCTGATGCCCAGAGCTGGAGCTCTGCTTTGGGAATCTCTGCTTTCCCTTCCCTAAGGACATGGAGATTCCTGTCCTTTCCTTAAAAGTGGTTGAAAGTGGCCAAGGGTTCAAACACATCCTTGGTGGAGAGGGAGAGCAGAGCACGGCCTGGGAGCTGCTGTTTCTTTAGGAGAGCTGGCAGAAAAGCCAAGGCTGTGCTGATGGAACCTGGGGCTGGCTCGGACTGGAAGTGCTGAAATTACCAGAATTCACCCCCAGAATGTTCAGATGCATTGTAGGGAGCTCCAGCAGGGACTGCAGATAACACAGCCAGGAGTCTGAGACTTGGGCATGGGAGGGAAGAAACAGGAAGGAAATCTGAGCTCTTGTAGGTCAATCCTTTGGTTACATTGGCTTCAAGTCAAGAACAGGAGAAAAATTTTGCAACAAGAATCTTGAGTGGTTTTTTTTTTTTTTTTTTTTTTTTTTTTTTTTTTTTGGTTTTTTTTTTTTTTTTTTTTTTTGTCCCTGGCTTGCCACTTTCTATTTATGGGAACCCAAAATGACCTGGCTTCCTGGACTGGAAACAGTAGCAGCATGTCCTTGATGTCAGCCTGACTGGGACATTTCGAGCCAGTCTCTGCTACATATTTAGGACATTTTTTAATAGGTGCTGTAGTCTGAGTGGTGGTGGGGCCTGGGACTTGTGAAGCACTGGGAGATGCTAATAAAATAGAATTTCAGGATGGCTTGGGTTAGAAGGGACCTTAATTTTGTCATTTTGTCCCAAGCCTAACATGGGCAGGGACACCTGTTATCCCAGGCTGCTCCAAACCCCATCCAGCCTGGCCTTGGACATTCCAGGGATCCAGGGGCAGCCACAGCTGCTCTGGGAATTCTATTCCAGGGCCTGCCCACCCTCACAAGGAGGAATTTCTTCCCAATATCCCATCTAAAACAACTCCCTCTCAATTTGAAATCAGTGCCTGGTGTTAGGACTGCCTCTCCCACCCCCAGTAAATCAACATTTGGTGCTTCCCTCATCCTCCCCCTCAGCCTTTTGTAAATATTGCCTCTCGTTCTTTCCCCAACGATGCCTGCAGGAAGAATTACGCAGAAATGGCCGGCATGAGAGAGATTGAGCAGAGGCATCAGCAGTCCAACTGGTGCAGTTTCTCTCCTTGCTTGGCTCCTGTACTAAATTTAATCTGTGCCCCAGACAGCTCTGAATCTATTTTTTCCCCCCTGCTCTGTTTTAATGCTCTCTGGTTCTCACCTGTGCTGGGCTGGAATGAGGCAGGACCGAGGTGATGGGACAGGAGGTGACACTTGGCACCCATTAAACCCGGGAGAAAGGATCCCCAGAGCCTCATCCCTGGGAATTGCCCAATCTCTTCATTTTTGGGGAGACCAGGAGTTTCAGGATGTGCTAACAAAGCTGGGTGGTACAATGCTTGTTCTGTTTCTCAAACCTGGAATTAAGAGAAATCATAGAATTGTGGAATCTGGGAATCCCAGGCTGGTTTGGGCTAGAGGGAGGGACTAAAGCTCAGCTCATCCCACCCTGCCATGGGCAGGGACACTTCCCCTGGCCCAGCTTGCCCAGAATGGCACTTGGAATTTTATTTTGTCCATCAATTTCTTCCTCAGTCTTTTCTCCTTCAAGGCCTTGAAAACTGGACTTTAATTTTCAGTGTTTGGCTTTGTGCAAAAGCAGCACCATTACAGAGAGCACTCAATGGATCTTAAATAGCTCCTAACCCTCTTTGATCACCAGAGCCAGTAGGAAAAGTGTTCCCTGCTCCTTTCCCGCATTTTTATATAATATTGAGACCACAGGGTTCCTATTTTTCTTCTTTTACCAGCTTCACTTTGCTTGCCTTGAGAAGCTTTTTGCTTCTTCTTCTTCTTCTGAATGTCTCTGAGAGGAAAATTTCAGTAACTTTCTTACAAGTTTAATCAACTCCCCCAGGAGAGAAAAATTCCACTTGGGAGCAGCCTCTAAAAACGGTGCCCTCAGTGATCTTTCACCTGGATTTTCCCAAAAATTTTCTTTCTCAGAAGTAAACTTTATTCCACCCCACATTTTTGCCCTGTCTGCTGGATGGTGAAGGGAAGAATTAGGATTCATTGCTGTATTTTTTCCTGTGCACACAGATAAAATATGCCCAGGCACGGGATTATTTATTCATAGGTGTGGGGAGATGGTATAAGGACTTCAAACAAAATTAGCATTTAAAAAATGCATGAAAAGTGATTGCAATATTTAGTCCTGCTTTAGACATGGAGCTTTAGTTTTTCCTCCTCTGAACTTTTGGAAAAAATTCTGTGTCTAAAACCAAGCACCTATAGATGTCAGAGGATAATTTGGCATTAAATTGAAATAATTTCTGTGAAGTCCCCACCAGGTGGGTTGAATATTCTGCACCTTTGTGAACACTGAAAAAACCTGGAATGACTGAGAAAGTTTATAAATTCTTTGTGATATTTTTGGTTATCCAAGAGAACTTTACAGGCAGAGAATTTACTCTGAATTTTGATCCCTCTGCGCCACATCAGAGCTCCTGGGTCGCATTTGCACCAGGCAGGGTCGAACACAACTTCAAACTTGGAAGATTTTGGAGTCTCCTGCCTTTTACTGATCTTGGAGTCTCTTGGAGCCTTTTACTTCTGCATGGAGCAGAAGAAATAAATGTGGGGAAGGGATTTGGAGCAGAGCTGGGCTCTGAGGCTGGCTCTGCTCAGTTCTCTGCAGCAAGCCAGACCTAAGAGCACTCCTTTGCTTGTCTCCATTTTCCAGTTCAGAGACGAAGCCATTTGAAGGGAAAGGGACTCAAACCCTCTCCCAGACACTCTCATTCACATCAGTCAGGCCCAGCTGGAGGAGCTGCTCAGGAAGTGGAACTCAGGCTCAAACGCCTGCTTTAGCTCCTGCCCTGTCTGTGTCAAAGAAGGGAAGGAAGAGTTTTCCTTCTGTTGCTGTAAATACTGTATTGCAGCGTTTTCATTAATTTAAATAGTGTGGACACAATAATTTCTGCTACCGGAGAGTTGTATGCATGCCTGTGATGAAGGTTACAGGTGTTTTTTGTTAGAACAGGAGATTCCAAAGATCTCCAGAAAAAGGCACTGGTGCTTCCAACTTTTGTCTGCCACAGGAAGTAAAGGCTGGATAAGAGGTTCCAGGGGGTGTGAAATTAGGGATTTCTGTGATATCCTCTATCACAGAAATCCCTAATTTCACATTAGGGATTTTACAGAGGTGATAGCGAAGGGGGACAGTGGAAACAAAGGAAATTGGAACAAGGGTTTAAAAGAAACACAAGTCAAGGGGTTCTTGCATCTGACCTTCTCTGAATATTTATTATTTCTGGGTTCTTATCTTCTGTGTGCCTATGTAAAGGTGGGAAAGGAGAAAATGAGGGATAAGAATGCCTGGTTTTCCTCCTGGCCAGAGCAAAGGTTGGCCCAGAAGAGAGGCAGGGCAGTGGGGTGGTGAGTGTGTCGCAGACACATTTTCTGGAAAATCCTTTCCTTAGGATTTTTCCTCCTGAGAAGCTGGGAGGCCTCAGGAACAAAATGCAAGCAATGGTTATCTGCTGCTGTGGGATGCAACAGGTGCATCTGGGATTGGTCTCATGTGGTTGTTTCTAATTAATGGCCAATCACAGTCAGCTGGCTCAGACTTTCCGTCCGAGACAGAAGCTTTGTTATCATTCTTTGCTATTCTATTCTTAGCCAGCCTTCTGATGAAACCTTTTCTTCTATTCTTTTAGTACAGTTTTAATATAATATATTTAATAAAATAATAAATCAGCCTTCTGAAACATGCAGTCAGATCCTCATCTCCCCTCATCCAAGAACCCCTGTGAACGCCCTCACATGGGAGCTGATGGATGCAGCAGCAGCAGGAGCTCCTGGCTGGCTGGGGGCAGGCAGCTCCTCACCCAGCACCCTGCTGGATGCTGCTCCCTTGCTCCCAGCTGAGGAATTTGCTGCCTGTACCAATGTCTGGGATGAAATGTGGGTGGAGAAGAATGTTCCACAGGGCTGAGCTGAGCCTTCTTCAGGCTGGGAAGGGAGGAGGCTGTGCCAGGCTGTGCTGGGCTTGGGAGGACCTTGCTGGGGCTGCTGGATGTTCCTGAGCCAGATGTGCTTGAGATCATGCTCATTTAAAGTCGCTGCTGTTTAATGATCTCATGTTTTTCACATGATGTTTGTTGGAGGGTTGGTTCAGTATAAGCAACATAAACGTTGTTTTAGGGGAAGAGGAGGCTCTGGGAAGGGCTCATTGAAGCCTCCCTTCAAGGGGGGCTGCAAGGAAGGGACCCTTCCCTTGTGTCCCATCAAGCACATTCGCATTTGGCTCAGAAAATCCCAACCAGAGCAGTTCATGCCCAGCCACAGAGCCCTGATGAGAGCAGCTCTCTGCTCCTGCCTTCTGCAATGGCACAGGCTGGGTACCCCATTATTTGGGGGGAATCAAACAAAATCTCATTTAAAATTAGGGAACTGCCCTTTGCAAGACTTTAAAAAATATTAGTGATTTTCTAAAGTAGGCAAAAGATTTAAACTGAAAGTGAAATTTTGCATTTATTCAGTGGGTTGGACATCTCTGTGAAGCTGCTAAAGCCCACCAGGAAGGATTATCACCTCAGGAAGATTTTACCAAGGATTTTATCTCCTCAGGAAGGTTTTACCAAGGAGTGGCAGCCGCTTGGTGCCATCAGCCCTCCCAAGGTGCCAGAATTCCATTGGGAATAGCAGGAATTCTGGCTCACCACCACGTGATGAAATGCCATCCACCAGCTCTGAAGAACGCCCAGTGAAGCTGCTCAGGTGGCAGGAATTTTATCAGGACCTGTTAAAGGCCACAGGACAGGAGTAAATGCATTTAAACTGAAGGATTTAAGCTGATATTTAATTTAGATTAGATATCAGGAAGGAGTTTTTACCATGAGGGCAGTGAGGCCCTGGCACAGCTGTGGCTGCCCCTGGATCCCTGTAAGTGCCAAGGCCAGGCTGGATGGGGCTTGGAGCACCCTGGACAGTGGGAAATGTCCCTGCCATGGCAGAGGAATTTCTCTAGGTGACTTTTAAAGGTCCTTTCCCATCCAATCTGTGATTCTGTGAATCATTCCTCGATTTCATTCTGCCCCAGGAGCTGGATCAGCATCAACAGTGCTGGATTAGGGATATTCCCAAGGCCTTGGAGCCCATCCTCACCCAGCCTGTTCTGGTGAGAGCCCTCCCTGGTGCCTTGGTGACCCCTGGCGTGGCTGGCACTGTGACAGTGCCCAGAGTGACGCTGCTGGCAGGGCCTGTGCAGCAATCAGAGCCTGCTCAGAGCTGCCAGCTGGAGACACCCAGAGCTGCCCATTCTCTGCCACGTTTCGAAAGCTCAAGGTCTCCAAGTCCTTGAGCTGTTGGCTGGAAACTCCCGCAGGAGCTTCCAGGAGCCTGCTTCTCCCATCTGCTCCTGTGAAGGTAAATGTGACAATTCACTCTGGGGACAGCCCTGACTTCCTTCATTAGCTCCACATTAGTCTGATGCTGCTCGTTTTTCCTGGAGCTGCTGAAATGAAGCTGGGATGCACAGTCTGGGGCATGGAAGCTGCTCCTTGGGATGAGCATCCTGCACCTGTGCCCTGCAGCTTGCTCCTCCTGTTGGTTTGGCATCCCAAGATCCCATTTGTCCAGGGGAAATCCTCAGGGCTGGGCTCCTCAGAGCTCCCTTCCTCCGTGGTTTGTTATTTTTTTTTTTGTATTTTTTTGTTCTGGAAGGGATTGCTCCAGAGCTGGTGGATGGCATTTCATCACATGGTGGTGATCCAGAATTCCTGCTGCTCCCAATGGGATGGTGGCACCTTGGGAAGGCTGGTGGCACCAAGTGGCTGCCACTCCTTGGTAAAGGGCCTTAAAACACCTCTATTTCCAACCTGACACTTCTTGAGGAGAGAATCCTTCCTGGTGGGCTTTGGCAGCTTCACAGAGATGTCCAACCCACTAAATAAATGCAAATTTTCACTTTTGATATTCATTCTGACACAGTTTAAATTTTTGCCTACTTTAGAAAACCACCAGCATATTTTTTAAAGTCTTCCAAAGACCAATTCCCTTATTTTTAAAATAAGATTCTGTTTGATTCTTCCCCCAAATAATGGGTTACCCAGCCTGTGCCATTGCAGAAGGCAGGAGCAGAGAGCTGCTCTCATCTGGGCTCTGTGGCTGGGCATGAACTGCTCTGGTTGGGATTTTCTGAGCCAAATGTGAATGTGCTTGATGGGACACAAGGGGAGGGGCTGGGGCTGGGGAGAAATGGCTTTTAGCAGCAGATGCAGACAAAAGGATTGGATTTCAGTCCACAAAAAAGTCAAAGACAAAAAGAAATTGAGGCTGGAGTCCCAAATGGAGGGAAGGAGGTGTCAGAATTTGGAAGGCTGAGCAGCTGTAGCCTGTTTATGCATTTTAATCCATTGTTAGAGAGCTGGAAACCACACAAAAAGCTAAGGGCATTTAAATTCTGTTTTCTTAGAAAAGGTCTGCAGTTGACCAAGACAGGCTACAAAAAGAAATGCAAAATTTATCATGGGATTTCAGCTTATATGGAGTGAACCTAAAATACATTGGAGGATTCTTCTGAGTGGGTGTTGTGGGGAAAGCACTCAAAATCACAGAAAGAAAATGAAATGATTGGGATATCTGCTGCTATCAGAAATCCGATGAGTGTCTGGAACCTGCTCCTCCAAAGCTCATAGCCTACAGCTGAGGATATTTCTGCTATGAAAACCCTTTCCTGGCTACCTAGAGAAGCATTTTTCCTCCAAGTGTTGAAAAGTGGAATGTTTCTGACCTTTAACAATGATGATATTTGATTCTGGTGAAAAAAGGAAGCAAGAAGTAATTATGAAATATTTTTATTGGCTCCAGCAGCGGCTCTGCAGTGCAGATGGTTTAAATTACCTACCTCGAGGTTGGAGTGTAGGGCTCAGATCCATCTCCACAGTTTTAATATTTAAAGCACAGTACTAACTTGCTGGCCTAGATCTTGAAAGCAGCTTAATTGAGCCTTTAAAAGCTGATAGTTCTCTCTTGTTGTACACGAGTCAACAAACACTTTTCCCTGGCAGTGCTTTACTCACACTCAGGCTCTGGCAGGCTGCAGGGAAGGAGTTTTGTTCCCCACCTTTCAGCAGAACATCAATCCTGGGGGAAGCAGCTGGACTCTGCTGCCTTGTTTGCTTGGTGGCTGAGGCCAGAGGGGGATCCCAGCCTGGTTTGGGTTGGAAGGGATCTGAAAGCTCATCCAGTGCCACCCCTGCCATGGCAGGGACACCTTCTACTGTCCCAGGCAGCTCCAAGCCCCATCCAACCTGGCCTGGGACATTCCAGGGATCCAGGGGCAGCCACAGCTGCTCTGGGATCCTGTGCCAGTCTTTTGCCACTCTCACTGCAGAAAACTTCTTCCTTAAATCTCACCCTTTCCTCTCCATCCCACCACGAAACCATCCCACCTTCACTTACTGGTAACCAGCTGCTACTTCCAATAAGCTCTGCTGTTTGCCTTGTTTTGTCCCTTTTTATTTTTCTTTTCCTTGTCCTCCTCATTCTCCTCATTCTTGTTCTCCTCCTCCTCTTCTTTTTCTTCTTCTCTTCTCTTCTCTTCTCTTCTCTTCTCTTCTCTTCTCTTCTCTTCTCTTCTCTTCTCTTCTCTTCTCTTCTCTTCTCTTCTCTTCTCTTCTCTTCTCTTCTCTTCTCTTCTTTCCTTTTCCTTTCCTTTTCCTTTTCCTTTTCCTTTTCCTTTTCCTTTTCCTTTTCCTTTTCCTTTTCCTTTTCCTTTTCCTTTTCCTTTTCCTTTTCCTTTTCCTTTTCCTTTTCCTTTTCCTTTTCCTTTTCCTTTTCCTTTTCCTTTTCCTTTTCCTTTTCCTTTTCCTTTTCCTTTTCCTTTCCCTTTTCCTTTTCCCTTTTCCTTTTCCTTTTCCTTTTCCTTTTCCTTTTCCTTTCCCTTTCCCTTTCCCTTTTCCTTTTCCTTCTCCTTCTCCTTCTCCTTCTCCTTCTCCTTCTCCTTCTCCTTCTCCTTCTCCTTCTCCTTCTCCTTCTCCTTCTCCTTCTCCTTCTCCTTCTCCTTCTCCTTCTCCTTCTCCTTCTCCTTCTCCTTTTCCTTTCCCTTTCCCTTTCCCTTTCCCTTTCCCTTTCCCTTTCCCTTTCCCTTTCCCTTTCCCTTTCCCTTTCCCTTTCCCTTTCCCTTTCCCTTTCCCTTTCCCTTTCCCTTTTCCCTTTTCCTTCTTCTCATCATTTTTTTTTGGCTTAAAGGGTGGATTAGCTTGACAGGCCACCCAAGTTCCCTCTTTGGTGTCTGTGCCCTGCTGGACAACTTGCTAAACCATTTAACACTTAAATGCCAAGGCAGGGCACTGTGAGGCTGCTTTGCCTCACCTTTCACAGAAACCCAGAATCCCAGCATGGTTTGGGTGGGAAGGAGCCTGAAAGCCCCTTGATTTCCAACCTGAGACTTTCCACAAGACCAGCCCTGTCCATCCTGGCTTCTTTAAGCACCACGAAGCTGGAGTGGGATGAATTCCCAGACCTCTTTGTCCAGCAGTGTCCCTGGGTGTCCCTGTCCAGCTGAAACCCTCGGGGCAGGGCAGCCCCTAGGACAGAGCAGCCCACAAAAGCTGCTCAGTGCTTGATGAGCTTCAAGAACAAACATTACAACAATACCTTCATTTTTCAGTGAAGAACTGAAGATTAAAACCATTTTTCATGCTCCAGCTGAGTCTCCACTCCAGAGCCAACAGGAGAGCAAGGAAGGAGCCGAGTTCATGGAAAGCTCCCTGTTGGTGGGTGAGGTTTTCCCTAAAAGTCTCAGCCATGTGTCAGGCAAGGAGAAGCAGGGAGGAGCGGGATGGCTCCAGCCAGGCTCCCAGATGTGGTGGGTCCCCTCCAGACAATCCCTGCAAACTGCCCACAGCTCTGCCAGGACCTGGAGCGAGAGCTGGGAATTCAGGCTGGAGCCACACTCCATCCAAACCCGCACAGAGCACTCGGAGCGAAACAAAACTCCAGTTCCCAATTTGGATTTGTACAGAAAAACTACAATTCTCAAAAGCCTCTGACTGTTGTTTTTCTAACAAGTTAAACAGATGGATTGGAAATAGTATTTACTGTTTATTTCCTCAACATATCAATATGTGAGGAGCCAGTATAAATTACGGTTTGACTGCAAACAAACCAACCCACGCCAAAGCAATAGAGTAAACACTGGTGTATTTTGTTTCAAGTCAATATTATGGGAATTTAGATGGCTGATGTTTCTGTTTTTACTGGCTATCTCTGAGGGGCTGAATTTTCAGCCCTGCAATAGGAAAAAAGGACGATGGGTTAAGATTTTTTTAGGGGAAGTTGCCGTGGTGGTTGCTCCACAGAACATCAGAAGGTTGTCACTTCAGAAGTCGCAGGCTTTAGCAATAGAAACAAGATCCTACCTATTTCAGAACTGTTACTTTTTTTTTTTTTTTCCATGAGAAGAACAAGTGTGAAGCCGTTGCCAGGTACTTTGATGGTGGGGTTGATGGTACAACAATCTGTTCCTTCCTCTTTTCCTGGCTTGGGCTTTGTTTTCTGTGCTGACTTCTTGAACTTTCCAGGAGCCAGTTGAGAGCCCTAAACCAGCAGAAAATCCACACGGCCAAAAGAAAAAAAAAAAGTCTTTTTGTGCCATTTTAGTCCCCCCAAGTGGCTCATCTTGAAGGAGGGGAATGGGGACGTGGGGGAGGCTGAGAATGAGGGGATGAAAGATGAGCCATGAAATTGGCTCAGCTGAGCTGAGTCCCTGAACTCTGCACACCAAACCCCCCAAAGTGATGCATGCCAAGCTCGTTCCAGCTCAGCCTGCATGTTATTAATTTAACATTAACATCATTAATTTAACATGCAGCCCAGCAAATGAGTGGAGATGTCAGCCCTTGACCAACCTGTCTCGCTGGCCACGTGCTCCCAGCTGCAGTTTCCCAAACAGCATCTTGTGGAAATTGAGACCAGATGAAACAAGGGAATGTAAAAAGAGTGAATTGAATATACTCCCCAAATTATTCACTTATTTCAACAAACAAGAATCCCACTGATGTAATATATGACTGGTTTTGATGCTAAAAGCAAATCAAGAGCTGGAATGTACTTACGTGGCTAGACAGTAAATATCTCCGAGTCCTTCTAATCCATTAAATTGCAAGAGTATGTCTGCTTGTCTAAATGGAAGGAGACATCTCTTCTCCCTACCACTGTCATTTACTCCTCCGCTTCCTGCTTCTTTAGCCTTTTCTCTTCCCCCCCCCCCCCCCCTTTTTTTTTCTCTTAAAAATAGGACTCTTTATGTATGTGTGAAACTACTGCTACTCCCACTTCAGTTTTTCTCCTGAAAGCTGAGTGGAAGTGCTGTAGGAATTAGATGGCTGCAGCTTTTCCCCTGGGAGTTTCTGTGGAACCTAAAGCTTGGCCTGAAGCTGCAGGTGGGCTTGAACCCTTGCCCTGTGCTTTGTGTTCTGCTTTTTGGGGTGTTTGGTGCCATCTCCTTGCCTAGTGGTGCAGATGAACACCCCAAATCCATCCCAAATCCAACTGTGATATATCCCGGTGCTGCTACATTTGATATTCCCACTGTATCCCAAGGCTTCAGGACAAGGTAGACCCCAGTGCTCTTTCAGGGAAACATCTTTAAGGTTGATAAATGTTGGTTCAGCTCAGGGAAATAATAATTTCAGGATGTTTTAGTCCTGGCAGGGGGTTCTGTCCTAAGCCACGGAGCCAGCCTGGCTCAGGGTGTCTCAGGTGAGACCAGGCTGCAAAAAGAGGTGGAGGTGTCAGAGTGTCCATGTTTTCCAGTTTGTTTGTTTGTTTTGAACTGATTGGAGATGAAGTCCGCTCTCAGGGTGCCCTGTAAAGATCTTTTGGGTACAAGTGGAGGTCCTGGCCATGCAGAGATGGGTTTGGATGTTTGCTCCTGCTCCCTGTTGTCCACACCGTGGTTTTTGTTCCCATGTGTTTCCCTCTCATGGTTCCAGCTCCTCATCATGCACACCAAAGTGCAAGAAAAAGCTCTTCCCAATTTCTCCACAGACAAATTTCTCTTTCACAGAACCCAGGGATTGAAACCACTGCTCTGGAATCTGCGCTGTGTGATCCTTTCTCCTGGGTGATGTTCCAAAATTGCTTGGGATTCAGAAGGTCTTTTTCCTGTGGGAATGGTGTTTGTGGGAAGCTTATCCACTGGCTGATGGAAATCACTGCAGGGCATTCCTCCCAAGGCATTCTCAGACCAGCCCTGCAGCTCAGAAGTTCTGTACCTTGAAGAGCTGATGAGAGTGCCCTCATAATCCTAAAATACCTATTTTTGAAGGGCACAGCTGCCTTGACCTTTGTCTGATCCCACAAACATTAAAGAAAATCAGACTTTTTCAAAGATCCCGCACAAATGAACGCAATTGTGGAAGTTTTTAATGATGGAGACGAGAGGAAAGAAACCCTCTGCATTTCCCCTAGGTGTCCAAACCTCTCAAATCCCAAATATCATCCCTTATGGACCTGGTTCCGTCCCTGTCTGGGGTTATTTATTGCCTCAGTCCCAGCCTGGTGTTGCAGACCTGGGCAGGAGAGGTTCAGTGCCATCCCTCTGCCAGGTTTAGTGTGACCCCTCCCTGCTCCTGGCTTCTGGAATTCTTTGCCTTTAGGAAAACACACTTTGGTTATTTGTTTTCCTGGGCTTTTGTCTGCCCTCAGGTTTTGGAGCCACTCAACCTCTTTGGCAGAGACCTCGTGTAATCACCTCTTCTGCTTGATTGAAATGTTAGCAAGTCCTTAATGCAAACACCAAATTACTCAGTGAGGCAACGGACAAATTTCCAGTCTGAAGACTCCTTACACCCCCAATGTTCTAATTTCACATAAATAATACAAACTGGCCTGCATTCTTTATGCAAAATAATGAATGGGGATAATGTCTGCTGTTTATTACAGACCAGAAATAATCTTTCAATTAGTGACTTGGTTTGGGTGGCAGGTACAGGGGGTGTGCATGGGAAGGGACTTAGAGGAGAGTGACTTTTTACATGGGCAGGTAGTGATAGGACAAGGAGGAATGATTTTAAGCTGAAAAAGTATTTTAATTAGGTATTGGTGTGAAGTTCTTCCCTGTGAGGGTGGCCAGGCCCTGGCACAGGTTCCCAGAGAAGCTGTGGCTGTTCCTGAATCCCTGGAAGTGCCCAAAGCCAGGCTGGATGGGTTTGGAGCAGCCTGTGATACTGGAAGGTGTACCTGCCCATGGCAGAGGTGGATTGTGATGTTGGAGTTTATTCCAACCCAAATCATTCTGGGATTCTGTGACAGATGAGTTAGGTCAGCCTAATCTCCCACCCCTTTCTCCTGCCCTGCAGTATTTGTGTAACACAGGAATTTCATTTCCTTCACCACAGCACAACCCTCTTGGCACCCCGAAGTTACAAACTTGAGAGGGGCTGAAAAATAATCAACTTCATTAGACTTCAAGAATTTTTCTTCGGTGTGTTTGAAGTGAGGACAGAACTTAACGCTGAACAACATCAAGCTTTCCCATCCCCCAGAACATGAAGTGCCAGCAAGTCAGTTCCCAGATCTGTTGGTTCAATATTTATTCTGCCTCTCAGGTGTTCAAGTAGGTCTAGAGTAGAAGATTATTCTGTTGAACTCACAATTGTTTCCTAAATTTTATTAAAGCAGTTTCCCACTTGCTGGAAGAGCAATTTTGAAGTGTTGCACTCCAGCCTGTCACTGGGACTTTGAAAACATCTGAATTGGTTTGTGTCAGAGGAAAGTGGGCAATTATTTCAAACCTTCCATTTTCACTGCTGCAAGTTAGCAACTGCTGGGAGCTGCCTTGTAATTCCTGCACACTTCCAGCTGGACAAATCCCACCAAGATGTATAAAAAGAATGGTGCAGCTGAGTGGCTGTGTGCTCAGCCTGGAAGTGTTGGGTTATTCCCATCTGAAATCCCTCTGCAAGTGTTCCCGCTTCTCCCATAAGCTGAGGTGGGCAGGACGTTGGAGTTGCCACCTCCAGAGCTGTTAAAGATCCCTTTCAGGCCAGGAGACACGTGCAGATGGAAATCTCCTCCCTCCCAGCCTTTGAAATACGAAGCTGTGACCTCAGACCACCAGGAAAGCTGGGCAATGGCTTGGGATCCCTTATTAAATATCTGCCAAGGAGCAGCGCTTCCTTTGATGTCCCAAATCTGAATGCCTTAGACTTTGCCTCCTTCTGTTTAAACGGGCAAGTCATAAAAAATAATAACTTTCCTTGTCGGTTCACACCTCAGAATGCAGTGCTAAAGTCTTTGTTAGCGAGTTAGAGTCAAGGATTTCTTTCCACTGGTACAAATATAAAAAAGAGCAAGCAAGGATTTATTTATAGAGCTCCAGATCCTGCAGAATTCTGAACAACAGATTAAAGGGACTGGTGGTTATTTCATTCTCCAGTGAATGTTTGACTAATTATGAGCTATCTATTTTCTTTCCAAATATCAAAATGAGAAGAAAACAAATGTTTAGCAAACTAAGCCCCGAGTTTATATTTCAAACAAATCTGTGAGGAAATGTGTCTTGCATTCACAGCAGGCTGTGCTCTATTAATCCATCAGAGGAATCTGAGGGGAGCACAGCACTGCAGGCAGGATAAGTGGAGGTTTTTAGAAAACTGCCGTGAATGTTCTACAACAGTAAATAAAAATACAGATTTATGTATTAACCTTCAGCTGCTCAAAACCCAGTTTACCTTGAAGCTGGAAGGTGATGTTTGCTTGTGGTGATGTGAAACACCAAGCTCACTTCTTCTGCTGCATTTCTGTTTAAAAATACGAATTTTGTTTAAAATACAGGAAAATTCCTACAGCTGTAGAAATTCCTGTTTTGTATTCAGGTGTCTGTCCATGGCCACCACATCCCTGGAGTGTCCAAGGTCAGGTTGGAGCAGCCTGGGATGGTGGACGGTGTCCCTGCCCATGACAGAGGTAGGATGGGATGAGTTTTAAGGTCCTTCTACCCCAAACCACTGTGGAATTAAATGTTTTATTGTGCAAAACAATTCAAAACTCATAGTGGCAGATTTACTTTTACACTGCCCCAGGCTCTCTCCTCCACTCATCCTCCCAGGGTGCTGTTTTTAAGGGTGTGTTTCCCTCCCACCAAAGAAAACTCCCAATCTGATGCCATAAAACCTGGTTTTATTTTAAAACCTTTCCTGGGGGTCTCTTAGGGTAGTCCTAAAGGGCCACAAGAGCAAAATGCTCACACAGCAGAAACTCAGCTTGCAATACCTTGTTGGGTGACTTAGGGAAGTTCCCTCCTAAGGCTCAGGTTCCCCATCTGTTAGAAACAGGGTTTTGTAAAAGTTCCTTAAGATCTGCTGATGAAAACCATTTTTATACTTTTTCTTTTTTTGCAGCTGTGAACACTTTTCAAGTAACAAATCCTGCATAGTTACACATAGATTCCTCACTAAAGTGGCAAAAAAGGAAACTATTCCAAAGAGCTGTGCAGTTTTATTTTTTTTATTGCAGTGGTTAGAGAGGATTAGAATCTGATATTTTCAAGAATAAATAAAAATAAAAGGGATTATTTAAGCAGCTCGTGTTCAAAGCCTGCAACTCACAGCAAGTCTGGGTGTTTTGAAGTTTGTAAGGAAATATTCTGAAGCCATTAGGCTGCTGCTGCTTGGAAGCAGAGTGGAGACTTAATTAAAGGTTTGAGGGGGAAGAGAGGAGGGTGAAAGTTGTAGAACCTTGGGCTGATGTTTTTGAAAAACATAATCATATTTTTTGATATATGAGGATTTGTAAAAGTGCAGGTTTGGATGGGAAAACTTGTTAGTGCCAGGATTCACCTGCAGCTCCTGGATGCTGGAATTTCACTGCTCTCCCAACAACATCCTGGGTGTTCCATCACCAGGTTCCTACATTTCTGTGTGCATGGAAAGGACTGGCTTAGTGTGACTAAAAACGAGCTTTAAATCTTTGAATATCTTCTAGATAACTCTACAAGTTCAATCACCAAACGACTTTCATGTGTTTCTTTCCTGTAGATGTGTTCACGCCTGTATTTCCCATTACACAAATACTGCCCTTCACTGTTTTGTTTTTAACTTTATAAATGATTGCTTTATACTGAAATTATCATTGGTGCTTAACTTGCCCTTCCTTTTCTGGTTGCACTTTTTCTAGTTGTGTGAATTTGGGACACTTTGTTGTGTGTGGTGGTTGATTATTCTCCACTCTTTTGACATGGCAATAATGTCAGAAATAGGGGTTTTGGTAGGATCCTAATCTGCCTGTTTCCCAGGGGGAATTCAGGGAAATATTGCTGAAGCTTCTGCTCACAGAGGGTAGGTGAGGAGGGAGGCAGGAAATCAGAGAATAAAAGAATCATAAATATTGGACAAACCCTCAAACATTGTTGAGTCCAACCATTCCCCAGCACTGCCAAGGCCAGCACTGCCCCATGTCCCCAAGTGCCACATCCATGGGGCTGTGGAATCCCTGCAGGGATGGGGACTCCACCTGAGCACCTTTTCCTGCAGGAATTGCCCCAAAATCCCCCCTGAGCTGCCCTGGGCCAGCCTGAGGCCGTTCCCTCTGCTCCTGTCCCTGTTCCCCCCGGCTGTGCCCTCCTGGCAGGGAATTCCAGAGAGGGAAAAGATCCCTGGGGATCCTCCTGTGCTCCAGGTGAGCCCTGCCCGGCTCCCTCAGGGATTCTGCAGCCCTGCCCGGCTCCCTCAGGGATTCTGCAGCCCCTGCCCGGCTCCCTCAGGGATTCTGCAGCCCCGGCCCGGCTCCCTCAGGGATTCTGCAGCCCCGGCCCGGCTCCCTCAGGGATTCTGCAGCCCCGGCCCGGCTCCCTCAGGGATTCTGCAGCCCCGGCCCGGCTCCCTCAGGGATTCTGCAGCCCCGGCCCGGCTCCCTCAGGGATTCTGCAGCCCCTGCCCGGCTCCCTCAGGGATTCTGCAGCCCCGGCCCGGCTCCGCTCCCTTCCCTGGCCCTGCTCCAGCCCCTTAGGATCCCTCCTGCCATGAGGGGAAAGTAAAAAAGTGGGAGAAAACACGAGGGGAAAAAAAAGTGTGGGAAGTTTCGGGAGGGCTCTGCTGCAGAGTTTTTCTCTCCTGGATCCTCCTTTTCTCCAGGCTGAGCCCCTTCCCAGCTCCTCAGGAATTCTCCAGCCCTTTCCCAGCTCTGTTCCCTTCAAGGTCTCTCCTGCCACGAGGGGAAAATCAAAAAGTGGGAGAAAACGTGAGGGAAAAAAAAGTGAGGAGAGTCTCAGGAAGGCTTTGATGAAGAGTTTTCTTTCTGGATCCTCCTTTTTTCCAGGCCGAGCCCATTCCCAGCTCCCTCAGTTGCTTCTGGGGCTGCAGCCCCTTCCCCAGCTCCATTCCCTTCCCTGGACACACTCCAGCCCCTCAATGTCCTTCGTATCATAAGAAGCCTAAAAGAGCCCAGGATCTGAGGTGAGGGAGAAGCTCCTAGTCAAGGTTTACTCCTGTAAGTTGGTGCATGGAAAATTTCGGCCACTGGAATTTCATGGAGTTGAGCCTGACCTCGAGCACAGCCTCCAAAGACTCCAGAGAGATGTTCTTGGGATATGGCTGGGAAATCTGAAGGATGTTCCAGGAGCATGGCATGAGCAGTGCCAGGCTGAACTATCCCAGCGCAGATGGAAACAGGATGGTGTTGGGAGCCTGCCTTGGGAAGCCTTTCCTTCTTTTCTTGGCACCTCACTCTTCGGAGCACGGGCGACTTTTACAATGAGCAACGCGTCACTCCCCTCAGAGCTTTCACCTCCTGTCTCATTGTAAGAATTTCCACCTCCATTTCAAACAAAGCTTTCACTCTTTGGAACTACAGCAGGAAAACTTGGGAGCCGTGGGCCCAGCTGTCGGAGCGCCAAGCGCTTGTCACTCGGAATTTCACCACCTAAATATGCTGGAGAAAGTCGCATTATTTAGACCTGTCTGGGGATTGCTTTCCTGTTCCTCAGCGCTCCTCTGGGAGCCGAGGTGTCCTTTTGTTTCCACACATGAAATAACGTGTTACTCATCAATTTCTGCCCTCCCCGAGCTGATTCAGTCAGATGGATCTGTGTCTAAGAGCCTCATGACTCCGTTCCTTCCACTTGGGTCAAACGAGACAAATTTTAGCTCCTCAGCGCTCGGCTAAATTTACCCAGTTTCTGCACACTTGATTTGGCAAAACCATATGGACTTTTTTGATGCATTCCTCAGAGCTCTTCGGAATCTGCTTCCAAAGTCTGTATTCCTGGCTTGTACCCACTGTTCAGTGGGAGGTGTAGAAGAACAACGCCTATTTTAGGCGGAAGGTTTCCTGTGAACGTTCTTGTCTCGGACCAGCTCTTCCCTGCAGCTCCTGAAAGTGTGGAAGGGGCCAGACCTGTCCTCCCACCTCCTCCCACGCTCCCACACCTCCCCTGGGATGGGGATCCAGTGGATCAGCTCAGGGATGAGGCTGAGCAGGGATTTTCTCTCCTCCTTTCAGGCTGAGCTTTCCAAAGTGGAGCTCTTGGTCTGATCCCGAGTTCCCCATGCTGCAGGGAAGGTGCTGGGGATGAAAAGGAGGGCTGGGGGGGAGGTCTCAGGTCAGCTTTAGCTATTTCTACCATCACACTTCAGTTTTTGCTGTGGGTTATTGAGTGAAAAAAAAAAAAAAAGAAGGAAAATTCCCTTTTAACCTGTTAGGCAGGATTTCCACAGGAAAAAATGTATTTGCTAAACACAAGCTGTGAAGCAGCTGATGGATCAGTCCCCAAGGATGTGCCTGAGAGTCATCCTGGGGGATATTAGGAGTTTTAATTCCATTCCCTGAGCAGTTTGCTGTGGGAATGAGAGCTGGGGATGTCTTGCAGTGCCAGCTGAGCCTCCAGTGGGGCTGGAACATGAGCCTGCAGCAAAAATCTGAGGCTTTATCCATAAAACACTGGTTGCACAGGGCCCGAGAAGGAGAACTCCAATAATAAAGGTTCACAGAGAAAAAAGGAAAACCTATGAGCTATTGCAAAAAAGACATTTGAGAATAGTCTTAGCCTCCTTTGTATTCTAGAAACAACTGCATGAATTGCCTTGTAATTGCTTTTGAGAAATTTTCAAATTGTGGGAAGGTTTGGGCATTTTTTCCTTCTCTCAATGGGCATAAAACCAGATGATTTGTACCTGAAAGGAGAAAACTGAAACAGAGAGTGCTGTAAGGTCTTAGATTCTCTACAAGACAGCTCCAAACTCAGCTGATGTACAAACATTACACAGATATCACAGAATCGTCTCTTTTTCCTCCTGCTGCCCAAGCCATGTGATCCCGGAGCTCGTTTGCCCTGTGAGGAGCTGATTCAGGGAGCTCAACTCAAAGCAAACAACTCGCTTTTTTTGGGAGAGTTGGTTCTTTGCTGCCTCGTTTGCTGCACTGATTCACCACAAAGTGAGACAGATGCCAAAGGCAGGAGAGGAGAAACGGAGTGTGGGCAGCCCAGCAAAGGAGGGAGCCAGCAGGACACCTCCCTTCCACTGCAGCTCACCTTGGGCTCATTTAACCCCCATCATAATCTCCTTCTTAAAATTTTATAGTGACCTAAAACAATTTTTCAGTTTTGGGTGGTAGCAGGAATCTGGGAAAATACAAGTGTTTGCATCAGCTCATGCTTCAATAAATGTGGGAAGCCAGCCTGGACTCATGTGGGTTAAAATTTGGATATACTCATGTGTGTGCCTGTGTTTGGCAGGGTTTGTAAGAGCAATATAGAGAAATTCTCTTTGAAAAATAAAATCAGAATTGTTGGCATTTTTTTCCCCAGCAGAAACTATTAACTTTGAATTGAATGCAACATTTTGTTTCACATAAAATATTTTGCTTTGAGCTTTTAAATACTTTCCAAGTTTCATATCTCCTCTGCTCTGCTATAAAATCCAATCTGAACTTGCAAATAGTTTGTTTACTCCAGAATCCTATTTTTTTCTTTGGAATATAAACCATTCCTTTTTTGCTGCCAGCTATAGCTCTTAGTGCAGGCTCGTGGAGCTAGGCCACTTCCCCTCCCAAACACTCCCAGTGAGTCAGGACTGCGGGTGGAACTGGAGTTTTGTCACTGCCAAGAATAAAACCCCACTCCTTTGGAGAGAAGAAAACTTAAGGGCATAATTTTTTACCATCCAAACCGAAAAGCTGTGGTTCAGCGTTTTGATTTTTTTTGTATTGCTGGCGGTTCTTCGTCTTTGAAATTAAAAATATTCAGCTCGCACATCAGTTTAAAAGCACCCAAAGCCATCAAAATGCAGCTTGTGACACCTCAGGGTGGTCCACGAAGCCACCAAGGCCCTTGACCATGTGTGGTCACCATGGTGGTTTCTAAAGTTCCTTTGTGGGTCCAACCCCAAAGAAAGTTCCCCTTGCAGAAGATCGTGGAGAAGTTTAGGATCCGGTTGGCTGAACTGACAGATTTTCTGGAAACTCCCCTAAAATCGGAGCTAAAATTATTTCTTTTTGATGCTGAAATCACAGCTGTGACAAATATTCAGCCTTCTCCGTGATTCATGTGCTCTCTGAGAATGGGAAGTGTCAGAGTAGCACAATTTAGTAACTTGTGTTTCCTTCCCCCTAGTTCAGCAATTCTAATTTCACGCGTTTTCTCTGGAGTGGGTTATCTGCAGCCCCACCCTTCATTACCTGCCTTTATCCCTCTCTTTCCCATTTCTCCAGCCGCTCCCTGCTCCCAAATTATCAAATATTCAGTGTCCTGTAACGTGACCCAGCAGGGGGAACATTTTCTGCATTAGACATTGCAGAATTAATTTACAATCTCATGTCTCTTTTACATTATTCTGCTTTGAAACATGCCCCAATTTACCTGCAAAATGTAATTCTCATTTTCTCTCTCTCTTGGCAGCTGCAAGTTTCTCTGAACCTGGTGCCCTCCACGTCCCTGAGCCCACCTCCAGCAAGGTAAGACAATGTTGGGCACCTTCAGAGGTGTTTTAAATCTTATTTCTGCTCCTCAGGGACTCAAAAAGAAGGGAAGAACCCTCCTTTCCCATTGTTTCACCTCTCCCTGACCATATGGGAACATTATTCCTGTACAACTGTCCCCCTGCTAATAAATTAATTTAAAACTTCTCCTTTTACCCCGGTTTGGTGCATGCTTGAAAGTCACACTTCCCTTCATTATTTTGCCTTTTTGGTTCCTTTTAACCCATTTCAACATCTCAGATTGGTTTCCTGCACGTAATAATTGTTTCTTTGGTGGTAGGCTTCAGAAAGATTGGTTTCCTGCACGTAAGAGTTGTTTCTTTGCTGATAGGCTTTGGGTTTGTGTTTGAGAAAGAAATCCTGGTGGTCTTCCATGCAATTAAATTCAAAATAGCTGTGGGGCTCCTGAAATGAAAATATATTTCACTGCAGAGCTGTCATCCTAACCAATCACCTCAGATGAGTGCTTGCTGTTCTCTCCCTTGCTGTAAAATAATGTGTGTTTTAAAGCTGGGATTTTTCTTTTCTCTCTGCCCTCGTGCTCGTTAGAAGTTTGTAAATGAAACCTCGTTATGTTGAACAGCTGGGAGTTGTGTTTTAAAACCTCTTAAAAGAAAAGAATTATCTAAGTAACAAAATTAAAAGAAAAAAAATTTTCCAAGTAATAAAATTAAAATGTGCACACTCAGGCCAGAGTGGTAATGGAGCCACCTGAGTCTTCACAAGGACAGCTGAGCACAAGGAAAACATGGAAAACAGAAAACATGGAAAACACTGGGAAAAGTGGAGTTCTGCTGGCACATTGTCCTCCTAGGCAGGGCTTGGTTTAATAACTCATCAAACCCACGTTGTAAAAAGTCACCTGGTGCCAGTTGTAAGGGATTTTTAAACTTCCCTTCATGAGAGGGATTGTCTGGAATTAGAGGAAATTTTGCTCTCCTGACAGCAAAGTAATTTCATTTAAGGGTCTGGAGTGAAATGGAGCTCGTGGTGTTTAACTGAGGTATTCACAAAAAGAATAGGGAATTTATAGGGAATGCATCTTTTTTTTGAAAAGAGGAATGGGAAAGGAATTATTTTGAAGAGGTCAATTGATAAAAGGCAGTCTTTCTGGTGGAATATTAAACAACTCAATCAGAGATGAAGGATTTAAGGATTTGACTTTTACTGGCTGCCTCAACCCTGCCCTTTGTAGGATTCCTCTTTGGAAAGAATTTTTAGGAGGGCATTGTCATCCCAAGGCTTTGACCAAAGGAGGATCTGGCTCCACACCCTCTCATTCCAACCTGGAATGTGAAGCTGCTTAGAAAACACATTATTCTACATTTGACTTTCTGTTTTTGGGGATTGAAAACTGTGTTTTTGCATGAATTTTCATGGAAATTGGAGATGAATTTAGATTTTTAGAGGCGAGCTTTCAAGGCAGCTCACTTTTTTTTTTGTGAGTCAGAATGGGCTGGAAACTGGTTGGCAGTGGGGTGGCTGGGATCACATGGGACTTTTCAAGTCAGAGATAGCTCCACTTGTTCAAGAGATGCTTTCATGTGGTTTCCAAGGGGAATAGTAACTCCTTACAACATTTTTACAAGAGAGCAAATGTCAAAGTGCCTGGTGGCAAAGTTCCACTCTTTTAGCCTCCAAACTCATCTCTCCAGCAAGAGTAAATATGTGTTAATGATGAATAAAACTCCTCTGTAAGAACTGGAGTGATGAGGAGGTTTTAAAGGTTGGCAGTTTAATAGAATTGAAAATTATTTCTCTTCTCTTAGTGAAGGTGGGAAGAATTAACAGGTAGGGGAGCAGGTGAAAGCTCCTGGTGCTGTGGCTTTTAGTTTTGGAATGAGTCAGGATTTGGAAAGAGCTGGGCTCTTCAATCATGGAATTGTTTGGGTTGGAAAAGATCACCAAGATCTCTCTTTCATGGAGCAAAAGTAAGCAGAATAACCTTTAATTCCCATCCAAAATGTCTGTATTACATGGAGAACATGAATTTTTTTGTTGATAAAGCCCATAAATATTTCAGATATCACACCAGGGCTCATCACTTGCAATGAGCTTTTCCTGTTACACTGGATTATTGTTCTGTCTGTAAGGAGCAGACTGAGTGTGCTCCAAACCATCCCATGGATTATTTGGCCCTTCAGATTGGGCTCTGGGAATTGTTTAAGCCATTGATTTTTCCAAGGTCAGTATCAAAATAATAACTTAGATGTGATGTGTTTAATTTCTCTCTGTGTGTTTCCTTCTCACAATCCAAGACATGTTTTTTTTGATGTGTAAATCAGCTTTTTTCACATTTAAAATGCTGGGCTCAGCACTCACTGGTATCATTGTGGTTATTTTGCTTGTGCCAAGCTTTAATACATTTCTGGACAAGCTCTTCCCCATTCAGAGCATCACCAGTGGGCTGTGTGTCAGCTCTGGGGTGGGCAGGAGGTGGCATCTGCTCTGTCTGAGTGTCTGTGTGGCCTGAGGGGGACTGATGACTCCCATTTAAGCTTTTTTCCCAGTGCCAGCACCAATTTGTGCCCTTTGCCAGCCATCAGTCTTCATTAGGCTGATGGGAGATGATGTCTGGGAGACCTCTACCTGACTGGATTAAAATTGGCCCAAAAGTTACTGGGCCAAGGGAGGATGGGCAGTGTGATCACAGGACTCTGGTCCTTCAGCAATCAAAGCCAACAGTGCCACGTTATAAACTTCTTCGCTGCATTTTTGGGGAGATATTTGTGTTTTTCTGGCCCACATTTGCCATTTAGCCCTGGTTTGCTGTGACATTTTCCATCACCTGGGAAGCAGTGCTGGAAAATGAGGAGGAGCAGCAGCCTGGGAGAGGAACAGCAGCCACGTGAACATTAAAAGGCCTAAACATCAGCAAGGCCACTACATTTGCAAGACATTAGGTAGTTTATGTACTATTTTATGCATGGAGCCTCCTAACAGTTATTTCTCATGGATCTGCAAAATATAAAAGACTTTAGGTTAAAGGAATAATAATGAATCATTTATGAGATATTATCTACGAAGATGGATTGGTTCCATCTGTTGCAGTAATAAAAATAATAATGCTCAGCAATTACATAAATGCTTTACAGGTTTTCAGTGTGCATCACAAACATTAATCTAAGATCTAGCCCATAGCACAGTTTTTAAGAGCTTGTAAAAGGCCTTCAGCTTATACATGCTGGGTTATTTATTTATTTTTAACAAGGAAATTTGTCGTAATAGAGTTTTTAAACTGGTTTAGAAAATTGAGTTGTAGCTCCTCAGTCTAAGGCACTCCACATAGATGGCCACAAAATTGGTTTCTTTTTCTTTCTGTTGGTTGAAGTTGCTGCAAATGTCCAGGAGAAATACAGCTCCACAGGCAGGTGTTCATTATCATACAAATGATGGAAAAGTCTTCCAGGATGCCTTACTGGCATTATCTCCCAGTTATTTGTTAATCTCATTTTTTTGTGTCTTGTAAGCAGCTCACTGAGGGAAGGGCAAGGGTTTCTGAGGCAGAGCAGAGCCTGACAGTGCTTGTGCTGTTGCACATTTATATTTCACATAGGATCTTGCTCCCTGAAAGAAATAATTCTTTTCGTTCACTGCAGGAATAAACCAGATATATGAACAATTGGTTTCATGCTTTAGATACAGTCTAATGTAACCAACAGAACAAGTATTAGGTTTAATTTTGTTCTGCTTGGATTTTCATTTGAATCCTAGAAAAAGAAGTGATGATAACTTTAGACAAAGGAATTGTTTGATTGTTTGATGTGCTTTCTGACAGATAGAGGTGTGGCAAAACAGGCAGGATTTAAATGAAATTTAAAATAGAATTATCCCAGCTGATATTTTGGGCATGTCCATAGGCTCTGTGAATACATAAATCAATCTGTTCTGTTAGCTTTGATTGAGGAATATTTGTTAGGATGTCTTGGAATGGGCTCCTCTGCAGTGGAACTTGTGACCTTGAAAGACAAGGTGCCATGGGAGCTCCTGCCTTGTAAATCTGTTTATCTGTGCACGTCACAGATAAGACCCAGGCTTTGCAATGCCCCTTGACTGAGCAAGTGACATTAATTCCATTAACTCTGGGAAAAAGGAGTGTTTGTATTGACAATTGGAATGGGAGAATGGGAAGGGGGGTTTATGTTAAATATTTGGCTTGGAAATATTCAACGCTTCACTCAGAGAATGGAAAGGTTTTATTGGAACTGAACAAAATATATATATATATTTCCTTCAGCAATATTCTGTTAATTCATATCTAATGAGATTAATTAAAACAGATGGGGTAAAAACCCTCCAGTGTTTCACAGGCAGAGAAAGGCTGGGTTCAGTTTGGTCACACCTGAGTGCTGATGATCATTCCTGAGCTAGAGAAGAGTTTGTTGCCAGTGCTCCCTGCCCCTGTAACCATCCCTAACCTGGGAGGCAATTCCCTATTCCCTGTCCCATTATCCCACTCTTGGGATTGGTGGCTCTGGGCACTGCAAACCCTCCTGATTTTGGGAGCTCCAGGTGCTGCTGGAGGGGCTCTGCCCCCAGCCTGGCCTCCCCTGGACATCCTGTGCTCCTCACCTGGACACCTCCCTGGGCACCCAGCTCCTCTCCAGGATGTTCCACTCATGGAGCAGCTTCACTCTCATCACTTTTGGGGCTGCCCCTCTGAGCTGCAGGGTCACAGAATCCTGGGATGGGCCGGGCTGGAAGGGACCACAGTGGCACAGGATGGTGTCCAGACAGCATCTGGGACCCCACAGCCTCTCTGAGCTCTGTCCCAGCTTGGTTCCTGTCCAGGGCAGAAGTTCTGCCTCCTGTGCCAGGGGAATTGCTGGGATCAGTTCCTGCCTGCTCCTCTGGTGCCATTGCTGGGTGCCAGAGCAGAGCCTGACCCTGCTCTGCCTCTCCTGCACACAGGGACACCCAGGGACAGAGAGGAACACCCAGAGACAGCCAGGGACAGACTGGGACACCCAGGGACACCCAGGGACAGACAGGGACACCCAGAGACACCCAGGGACAGACAGGGACACCCAGGGGCAGCCAGGGCTGAGGCCTCTCTCTCTCCCTGGGGCTCCTCTCCAGGCTGAGCAGCCCCAGCTCCCTCAGCCTCTCCTGGGCACAGAGCTGCTCCAGGCCCTTGCTCAGCTCCAGCAGCTCCTGTCCCTGCTGTGCTGAGGAGCCAGAGCTGGACACAGCACCCAGAGGTGCCTCACGAGCCTGGGCACAGGGACAGGGCCCCTTGGTCCTTTGCTGGATGGCAGCGCCTGTTCCCAGCTGTCACATTATGGCTAAAAGTCATTATTTCTTGTGAAACACTTTTCATTCTGTGCCTCCCCAAAACATGAAGGGTACCATGGAAATTCCTTAATGAAGGTGCACCTCAGCCCTTTGGGAGCAACCTCCAAGAAAGTGCTCTGGAAACCTGTCCAGAAATGGCCCTGGGTGCAGGATGGAGCTGCCGTGGTGTGAACACTGGGATGTGTTTGCAGCACCACACTGATAAGAGATAAATTTCAGAGGCGCTGCTCTGAGCTGGCTTTGTTTCAGACAGCAGAACAAACCCTTTCAAGCTGCTGATGTGTCACAGACATCTTTTATGAAAAATCCTTTCCTTAAGATTTTTTCCTCCTGAGAATCTGAGAGGCCTCAGGAACAAAATGCAAACATTGATTATCTGCTGCTGTGGGATGCAACAGGTGCATCTGGGATTGGTCTCGTGTGGTTGTTTGTAATTAATGGCCAGTCACAGTCAGCTGGCTCTGACAGAGAGCCAAGGCACAAACCTTTGTTATCATTCCTTCCTATTGTATTCTTAGCTAGCCTTCTGATGAAACCTTTTCTTCTGTTCTTTTAGTATAGTTTTAATATAATATATATCATAAAATAATAAATCAGCCTTCTGAAACAGGGAGTCAGATCCTCATCTCTTCCCCAATCCGAAAACCCCTGAGAGCACCGTCACACTGGTGCACAAGAACTTTGACAAACCCGTTTCTTGCATCTCCTGGCCCCAGGAGCCTGCTCTGTTTTGCTGCCAGGGCTCACCAGGCCATGGCAGGACTGGCAGAAGGGAGATGTTCTTCTCTCAGGACTGGGATCATGGATCAAACCCAGCCACATCAGCAATTTAAACCAAGAGGCTGCTCTGTGAGCAGCTGAGACATCACACACCTCCTGTTTTAAACCTCTCCTGGAGGTGTTTCACCTCCCAGAGGGTGGCAGGATGGATGATTAGAACTCATAATAATAAAGTTCTGCTGCAAGATGCTCCCCTTGTTTAAAATAACCATCTTCTGCAAAATCCACAGTTGGGCTAGGAAATAATTAGGGTGATATTTATTTCTTTCTGTTCTTTCTCTCCTTAAAGAATGGTAATTATAGTTGAGGATATTGCCCCACAGTTACAAATAACTTGCTGAATTTTCCTGTGAAAATGGGTTTTGGTTGGGGCTACTCAGATGGGAGCTCAGCACGTAGCAGGGTTTGAGAACACTGGGAAAAAAATGAGCTGCTAAACACCAATGCTGTTTGTGAGGAATATATAAATAAGTGGCTGTTACACAGCAGGATGATGCACAGAGCAACAAGGAGCAATATATTGGCTTATCTCTTAGTAATGGCTCGATAATTGTGATAACATCAGAAATCACTATCACTCCTTGCTGAGAAATTACTTGTTACCATCCTCTTGTTTAAATACGGCTGGGAGAGTTCTGAAATTATTTTCAGCACTGTTTGGAGGCTTCCCCTCATTTAACCTTCCTGATTCTGCTTATAAAAATAAAAAGCTTAAATTCTTGGTGATACCTTCCCTGTGCTGAGCTGCCTTTTGTACTCCTCCCCAGCTGGGTGTAATATCGAGTGGGTTTTATTTTATTTTATCTTTTTAGTGTCTTAGGAAGATCCAGCATCTTCTCTTGGAAAAATTGCAGGGGAAAGAAAAGGCATTAATGGCTAATAAGAAATAATCTGTGGTTAACACAGCTCATCCTTTCTTTCATGGTCTCTCATGATCTTGTTGCTTTTGAATTTGGATTATCAAACTGCAGGGTTCGAAGTGATGGAGAAGAATGGTTTGTGAACCTCCCTTGTGTCTCAGTAAAGCAGAATTATCTGCTTTAGTGGAATTCCCTGTGAAAATGAATCCCACCTAGGAGGTACCTGGGAGTCCTCTGGTCCCAAGAGACCAAAAATATTGAGTGTTCATTCAGAAACAACAAAAATGTTTCTCCAGCTTGAGAACTTTGGAGCAGTGGTCTTCATTGCTAATGATTAACAGAAAGTAAAAAAGTCTGGCTTTGGGAAAATGACGCTGAAAACAAATTCCAAAGTATTTGTGTTGCTCCTTCCTGTGTGTTTAGGAGATATCTCAGGGATTTATGTCCTAAATCAGGGAAAGGTTTTTCCCCCAGAGGGTGCTGGGGCACTGGACAGGCTCTCAGGGAATGGTCACATTCCCAAGGTTGCCAGAGCTGCAGGAGAGCTAAGACAATGCTCTCAGGGCCAGGGTGGGATTGTTGGGGTGTGCAGGGCCAGGAGCAGGACTGGATGATCCTGGTGGATCAAACACTCTAGGGGCAGGGTGGGATTGTTGGGGTGTGCTGTGCAGGCCCAGGAGCAGGACTGGATCATCCTGGTGGATCCAACGCTCTCAGGGCCAGGGTGGGATTGTTGGGGTGTCCTGGGCAGGTCCAGGAGCAGGACTGGATCATCCTGGTGGATCCAGTGCTCTCAGGGACAGGGTGGGATTGTTGGGATGTCCTGGGCAGGTCCAGGACTGGATCATCCTGGTGGATCCAGTGCTCTCAGGGACAGGGTGGGATTGTTGGGATGTCCTGGGCAGGTCCAGGACTGGATCATCCTGGTGGATCCAACGCTCTCAGGGCCAGGGTGGGATTGTTGAGATGTGCAGGGTCAGGAGCAGCACTGGATCATCCTGGTGGATCCAATGCTCTCAGGGACAGGGTGGGATTGTTGGGGTGTCCTGGGCCAGGAGCAGCACTGGATGATCCTGGTGGATCCAACACTCTAGGGACAGGGTGGGATTGTTGGGATGTCCTGGGCAGGGCCAGGAGCAGCACTGGATGATCCTGGTGGATCCAACGCTCTCAGGGACAGGGTGGGATCGTTGGGGTGTCCTGGGCCAGGAGCAGCACTGGATGATCCTGGTGGATCCAACACTCTAGGGACAGGGTGGGATTTTTGGGATGTCCTGGGCAGGTCCAGGACTGGATCATCCTGGTGGATCCCTGCCAGCTCAGCGTATTCCATGATGCTACATCAGTCCCAACCCACTGGCATTTCCTAAATCAGTGACAACCAGCACCCTGTGCTGATAGACTGGCACAAGTGAGGAGCTTTGAGGGAATCTATTTATTAAAAGGAAATTTTGTCCATTGGGAGTTTTTAGGATTATTTGGTTTGGGGTTTTCCTTTATTCTTGGGCATCTCTGCTTTTCCTGTGTATTTTTTATACCTCCAAACAAATCCATGAATATGAAAGGTGGAGGGAGGGAAGGGGCAGAGCCATTTCCAGAGGGTGTTGATGATTTAGCAGGTCTGGGTGGGTTTTGGTGGTGCCATGGGACTTTACCCTGACAGAACTCCCCGGCGGCGCCGATGGACGGAAATGATCCTGGCAATTTGGCAGGCTGCCCTTCTTTTAGTGCCTCCTGCTAATTCCTGCATGGGATTGCACGATGGCTGTTGGGAAAAGGAGCAGCTCCATGAATGGTGCCCTTTATTCCCAGCGTAGCTGCGGGGTTTTATTTGGTTCCCTTCATGATAAGGCTCCCCCTGACACTCACATGACAGCCCCTGTGAGCTGGAGCTGGGTGGGGAGAGGCCAAAGGAGCCTTTCTTGTGTGATTTTGGGCTGATTTGGATGCGTTTCCCTGCAGGGGAAATCCCACATTCCTGCAGGTCCCTGATGGATCATCTCACCCCCTTTCCCATCAGAGAGGCAGAAGCAAGGAGAGAGAGGTGATGGTTCTCCCTGCTGCTGCTGGGTGCTGAAATCAATGTTCTCCTGCACATTGGAGTGGAAAATGTGGGATTGTAGAGCTGCTCCAGGCAGTCAGCAGGATGGAGGGAACTTTCTGAGAGAATTAAATGAACGAGTCGAGAGTAAAACCCCCATTCAGAGCTGTGGGTGTAGGGAAGGAGGGATGGAGAGGGAAAAAACCAGCTGAAAGGAGGAGAAATATTCCCAGCTAAATGGCTCACCGTGTTTTCCAGGAACAAAAGTAGAAACCCACGCTGGGTATATGATTTAATTTACAGAAATACGAAGTTTTTCTATAATTAGGGGCTTTACTGTGACATTAGCAGTGTAAAATGCAATGTTTAAGAGGCTTTGTCACCTGCATGGTGCGTGCCCCCCTCCTGCAGAGCACCAGCTCATTCTGCTGGTGCACCCTGCTAATTTCTTCATTTCTACTGAGTTTGGTATTTAAATATCTGCCAACTCTCTGAGTTCCAACAAGCATTGGCATGAGTAATGAGTCAAATGTTAGAGCAGCATTATTCTTTGACAGTTCTAAAAGGATTATATAACTCGAATTTTAAATAATATTTTTGAAATGTGTAATTTAAAAGGTCCTCGTGTTCTGTAAATGGTTTAATTTTTCATCCCGTTTAATTGACATTGCAAAGGAATCATTAAGTCAATGATGATTAAAGCAGCACTTTTATGGATCAAACTCTCTTTGGGGAGAAATTCAGTCACCATGAAAGAGATATAGACATGCATTTTGAGGATGCTGCAAGAGAAGCAGGAGCTGAAAAAGCTTTTCAATAAATCTCGTTTAATCTGGAACCTCCTTCCAGCCAACCCAAGGCCAAGGCACCTCAAGGGTCAGCACTGGATAACATGGAAAAATCCCTTTGTGGTTTTACAGGATGCTTTCAGCCCAATCTGAGCCAGATCCTAAAGAAGTGAGGATGTAATCAAGTTATTAATTGTATCCTCATAGTGATATTCAGCTGCTTCCTTTTCTGTGTAGTAAACTTCTGCTCCTGCCAAAATTAATCAGGAATCTTGCTTGGGTTTGTGTTGGATTTCAAAAGTGCATCCGTGGCATTGTTGCTGTTTTTATTTTGACTAAAAATGATAATATTTAAATCTATGGTAGGTCCTGAAAAGGGAAATAGAGCCTGGAAATGTTTTGTATTTTGATTCTTTCCAGTCCTTTTAAATAATATCTGTGTTTGAGTGATTTTTGTTCCTTTTGAAGCTGGATAAACGTTATCCCAATATCCCATCCTATGGAAAAGGGGAATGGTGTCATTACAGACTCAACTGGATGAGTTTCACCTCAAATCTTGTACATTCAAATGTGGGTGTCAGATAGTTGTGTTTTAAATAATGTATTGAGGAGGTTCTGTGTAAGAGGTGACCTTCACTGAAAATAAAATATGTAGGAAATTCCAAGTTCTGGGAAACATCACTGTAAAAGATCCTGAAAATGAGAAATAAATAAAATCAGTAATTAAGAAATGATGAATATATAAAAACAAGTATTAAAGTATATCAAGTTAGGAAATTGTGTTGTTCTGAGAGGGTTTTTGGTAACATGGAATTGGAGCAGGGTGGGATCCCAATAAAAATGAGACCTGCAAAGTCAGGAATGTCTCAGAGAAGATAAATAATTGGAAATAGGAGCAGATTCTCTAAGAACAGAAATTTCAGCTTGAAAATTCACATTTGTATGATGTAGAGATAATAACCAAATTTTAAGTTTTATTCCATTAAGTTCCCTTAAGTGATATCTCTGCTAAAAAGCATGTTCAGCCTATACTTAAAAATTCACTAAACCAAAGGTAAAACATTATCAGAGAGAGGAAAAAGCCATTTTAGAACAGGTTTGTGAACTAGAGATTTAACAACTAAATAGGGTTTAAGTTCTCAAATTGTTTATCTCTCAGTGAAACAATTTAGTAAAAGCTTGGAAAATCTTATACCTTGTGATGAAAGGGGAGAAAAAATTTTTGGCACTAAATATCATGGTCATTGATGATAAAGAAATGTTCCAGCCCTAGCAAAGTTTGTGGAGAATCTGGTTTATTCAGCTGGTGTCAGTAACAATAATAATAAACCAAAATCACTGGCTCCAAATCCACCATATCTCCACAGAAATGGAGAAATCTGGGTGAAATGTCAGCACCTACAAGGGAAAAAGGCTGATTGCAACTAAAGCAAATTAATCCCTCCCTAAAGATAAGGAAAGCAGATCCTGCACATCTCTGCCAGCCCTGCTGGCCCCATGTCCCACTTAACCACGTTCCCTAACCCACATTTCTCCTGAGCTGCAGTCACTATTGCCCACTTTTCAGAACAGCCTTTACATCTTCATCCCTCCCTCTCCACCCCTAACTCCTTGGCTGCTCCCAGAGGAGGCTGGAGGGTCACACCCAGCTGAGCTCCAGCCTGGGGGCCAATCCCATGGCAGTTCCTGTGGGATTTTCATTTTCCAGGTGGAGCAGTGGGCACTTCAATGGCCCTTTGTGAAGTCTGGGAGCATCACATCCAGCTGAGCTCTGTTGGTTTCTGGGCTGTTTTAATGACCTGGAAAGGCCCGGGGTGGCCTTGGACAGCCCGGCGCTCCAAAGGACGAGAAGAGGCTTCAGATCTTTTCTCAGTCTTCAGTGTTTATTAATTGTTTATCTAAAAGATTTTCTCTCGGCCCGACAGAGTCTGCACAGCAGCCAGCCATGGGCACACTGAGAGCCCCCAGGGTGGTCACCTGTCTTTATACTCAAAATTACGTATACAATATTTATCAATTTTCCCCAATACCTTTTACCCTTATTGACCAGTGCACTTTTAGTAATAACCAATCCCAAAGTGCCAACATCACCACAGAAGATGGAGGCCAAGAAGAAGAAGAAGGACAGGACACGCCCCAATTCCTCCATCTTACTTCTTTAGACCCCCCTGTACAGAAATCCCAAACCCTGTGTCTCACACTCTAATTAACTTATCCCTTCACCATTCACCCAGTGAAATCCTCCCATCCTCATACAGGTGTCGTCTCCCGTGCAGGATCAAAGTCCAGCCCCCAGACACTGCTGGCAACATCCCAGGACTCCCGAGCCCCCCAAGGGTGGTCTGGGTCACTCTGCACATCAGTCCTGAGCTGCTGAGATCCCATAAGCTCCTGCCTGGGGACCAATCCCATGGCAGTTCCTGTGGGATTTTCATTTTTAAGGGAGAGCAGTGGGTACTTCAAAAGCTGCTGGTGAAGTTTGGGGGCATCACATCCAGCTCAGCTCCTGCCTGGCAACCAATCCCATGGCAATTCCTGTGGGATTTTCCCCATCCAGGTGGAGCAGTGGGCACTTCAACAGCCCTTTGTGAAATCTGGGATGTCACATCCAGCTGAGCTCCCACCTGGGAACCAATCCCACGGCAATTTCTGTGGGATTTTCCTTTTTAAGTTGGAGCAGTGGGCAGTGCAACAGCTCTTTGTGAAGTCTGGGGGTTGCATCCAGTCGAGCTCCTGCCTGGACCATTCTAGTGGCAATTCCTGTGGGATTTTCCCTTTCCCTGTGGAGCAGCGGGCCCTTAGAGCTCAGCAGGATCCTTCCTCACCTTCCTTATCTCTAACTCCTCCAGCTGAGCAGAATTTGAGGGATCCCAGCAGGAATTTCCTGCAGCAGGAGGGAGCTGGGACGCGCAGGGGAGCCTTGAGCTGGGTGCCTGTGAGATGAGAGCCCCCATCCATCAGTGCTCCAGTTCTGCTGATCCCTCTGACTTCAGCGCTCACTTCCCTGTCAGATGCATTTGTTTTACGACCCAGGACCTCAGCCAGCCCCAGCCAAGGCTCCCAGAGGCTCTCTGCAGGATCTGATGCTCTGCTGGGGCCGTGCCAAAGCGTCTGCGCGGCGTCTTCCTGTCCTGCTCCTCTGTGGAGCAGCTTGGCACTCGTGGGAGGGAGGCCAAATGGACTTCAATAGTGCACCAGTCCACAAAAATCTTAATTGTAACTTCAGTTATCCCTCTGGATAGCCTTGGTAAAGTGAGAGGACTTTTTAAGCCTCTTTCCAGGTTGGTAGGAACAAGGTGGGGAGAGAGAATATTTTGAGGGCAGGTGAAGATGTTTCCTAAACATTTGAGGGCAAGATGTGACCGAGGTGGATTGAAAAAGGCCTTTAGTGGGATGGGCTGTTTGTACCATTTTCCTCATCACTTGAAAAATCCCTGATTTTCCTTGATGAAGTTTCCCCCCAGTGCAGTTTACTGTCTCTTAGAAGAAGAGAAAAAAAGCCCTTTGGGATTCAAGTACCTCTATTTACGCTCCTGTTGATCTCTATCTTTTCAAAAGCTAGGTTTCAAAACCTAGCTTTTGAAATTGGATCTACTTTAATTGTTTGAGCAAGGAGCATATAAATTCAGAATATTTTAGTAAATGTTTTGCATCCGGGGCAGTTCTGCCCATATTGGGCACCTTCCCACCATGGCTCTTGCCTTCCATGGTATTTGATTTGTTTTCTCTCTTTGTTTTGTTTGCTCTCTAACAAGTCCTTGAATACAATTTTGAATGTATTTACCTGCAGAAATCATTGTCAGTATTTTAGGGAGACTGGAATATTCCATTGTTGGGAAGAGCATTTCAGGGTTCAGCCACTGCTTCCTGAGTCTTGAGTTTCCTCATGAAACCAAGGCTCCTCACTGCATTTTTGGGTATAAAACCAACCAAAAAAAATGTTTAAAAAACTCTTCTGGCAAAATCTAAACAATTCTATGGAGTCTGCAAACCCCCTTGTCCATCTCAGAGCTTTGGCTGCTGCTCTTGTGGATCTCCAAGCCCCAAACCTTGTGTTGTGTGCTGCCATTTTAATGAGCTGCAGACATAAATGGGTTTAGGATTCTCCATCCAGGGCAGGATCCATGTGCTCCCTTTTGCCTCGTGCTGTGGCCGTTCCACAATAAAACTTCTGGAGGAAACAGCTGATAGCAATCTTATCTTAATGGCTCTAAAAACGTGGCTACAAGGCCTTGCACAAGGGAAGTGGGATCTGGGAAAAATCAACCTTGGCTGTTGTTGCAATAATTTAGCAAGTTTTATGTTCAGTCTTTATTTCCCATTTGCCTTTTGTGTTGTGCTTTGCCATTAGTATTTATAATAAATTGCTGTCTTGGAAGTGTTATTAAAGATAAAAACCCCTATCCTTTTACTTTCTTTAAGGTTTGGAAAACCCAAAATATTTTAATTGATTTGGGGGCATGAGATGCTTCTGAAAATTCCAACTTTCTTTCCCCCCCCTCCCTTTTTTTTTGTTTTGATATTTTATTTAACAGCTCAAGTTTGCTTCTATTTAAGAAAAGCTTTATTTTAGCTCTTAGTTGAGAATTCTATCTAAACACTTTCGCTCTGGGATGTATTTTTTTTTTTGCTAAAATATTTCCTGGAAGAGAAATTCGGAATACAAGCACATATGGCCTGCCTAGGATCTGATTTCAGCATTGCTCAGAGTAAGGAGAGAGGCAGAGCAGGATGAGAGAAATTTGGTGGCCGCTGAGCTCCTGTCTGGCTGGAGCTGGGGACATTTCAGCCCTTATCAAAGTTGGGAGAGCAGCTCCAGCCCAGCCACGGAGGGATGGGATCGATACCTGGCAAAGAGCCTGAAGGTCAGATAAAGTACTTAGGCAGGCAGGATGCCAGGCTAAAGAGATGTCAAGAAAATCAATTAGATCCTAAAGAAAGAGCAGCAAGCTAACTAAAAATCCAATCTTGAAAGGCTCTTGATATTTCGAAGCCAGCTTATTACTGTTCCTATATCTTTATCTGGCTAATAAAATTACCTTTGTTAAGCAATTAAAACCAGACTCAGGTCACTCCAGGCGAGCTCAGAACGGCCTGGGAACACCTGTGTGGGACCAGATCAGGCACAGCTATGAGGGGGAGATGAAATGGAGCAGCTTTGGGGGCAGAGAGGGACACCAGGGTGGTTGAGCTGCCCTCCTCCTCCTCCTCCTCCTCCTCCTCCTCCTCCTCCTCCTCCTCCTCCTCCTCCTCCTCCTCCTCCTCCTGCTCTGCTATTGATCCCTTTACCTTTGTGCTCGTCTTGGAGACTTTCTCCCCCGAGTGGTAATGGAAAAACAGAGACTTGGAGTTTGTCTGCTGGTGCCAGGTGGTTTGCTTAATAAATTATAGCTGTCTGAAGGGAAGAGAGGAGAGGAGAGGAGAGGAGAGGAGAGGAGAGGAGAGGAGAGGAGAGGAGAGGAGAGGAGAGGAGAGGAGAGGAGAGGAGAGGAGAGGAGAGGAGAGGAGAGGAGAGGAGAGGAGAGGAGAGGAGAGGAGAGGAGAGGAGAGGAGAGGAGAGGAGAGGAGAGGAGAGAGAGAAGAGAAGAGAAGAGAAGAGAAGAGAAGAGAAGAGAAGAGAAGAGAAGAGAAGAGAAGAGAAGAGAAGAGAAGAGAAGAGAAGAGAAGAGAAGAGAAGAGAGAGAAGAGAAGAGAAGAGAAGAGAAGAGAAGAGAAGAGAAGAGAAGAGAAGAGAAGAGAAATTCAGAGGGGTGGATCGACCTCCTCCTCTCCTCTCCTCTCCTCTCCTCTCCTCTCCTCTCCTCTCCTCTCCTCTCCTCTCCTCTCCTCTCCTCTCCTCTCCTCTCCTCTCCTCTCCTCTCCTCTCCTCTCCTCTCCTCTCCTCTCCTCTCCTCTCCTCTCCTCTCCTCTCCTCTCCTCTCCTCTCCTCTCCTCTCCTCTCCTCTCCTCTCCTCTCCTCTCCTCTCCTCTCCTCTCCTCTCCTCTCCTCTCCTCTCCTCTCCTCTCCTCTCCTCTCCTCTCCTCTCCAGCAGCATTTAACAGAATTAGCACCTGGAAAAATTGACTTTATCAGCTTTTTCACCTCCTTTGTGCAGGACTGAACACAGCAGTTGAAAGTTCTTTTTGCTCCTATTGATGTGTCCATGGAATCAGTCATGGGATGGTTTGGGTTGGAAGGGGACCTTAAATTTCACCCAGTTCCAACCCCGAAGTTCCTATGTGCCAGGTCATGTTTGGTGGCATGTTGGTAATGGTAAATTAATGGTAAAAATGATATTTTTTGCTCCGAAAAGGATGATGGGTATTTCCACATTGCCTTATTATTTGTATTTTGACTGATAATTTTGGGTGTTGTTAACCAGATGCTGCAAATATCCTGAGGCTGGTCTGCCCATCCATGTGGGAATATGGGTGGGAATGTCTGCATGGATGTATCTCCCCCTCACATCACTAGGACAAACTCCCAGAACAGAAATAATAATAATAATAAAAAAAAGAAATCCTTTCTCCATTCTGACCTTATGTGGAGACACAGAATTCAATACATATTAATGAAATCAACAAAACCTGTCTGTACATAATTAATAAGGTTATTTATTTTATTCAGGGCCTCACTGGATGAGTGAGGAATCAGAATAAGGAAGGGCACAAATAATGACAATAGAAATCTGATGTGTCACTGAGGAAAGGGCTCAGGGTCTTAATTTCTTGCTTGTTTTTCTGCTCAGATGAATTTTGTGATAACCTCGACCTAGAGTTTCAGCACATGCACCAGGTTTTAATTAATTGGAGCCTTTTGTTGCCAATGATCTCACTAACAAAATATTATAGGAAATAAGTGGCTTGTCACACTTCCTGTGCAAGCCCTTGGTCTCCTTGCCAAGACAGATCTGTAACATTCTTGTCAGTATTCATTAGGATTATTTTCTTATTCAAATCCAGGTTTCATTGGCTGGCCTATGAATGAATCCAGTACCAAAGGATAGGAAATCTTTCAGAATTTGAGAATGTTGTATTTTGAAATCTTAAAAACCAATAAACAAACTCAAACCCTTTCCACAACTGCCTCCACTGCCAGTTGTCCCCTGCACTGGACAGCCCCTCTCAAATGTCCAAATTTAATACTTATAAATAAAACCATGATTGAATCTCCCTCCTCTCTGCCTTTCCCAAATATCTGTGCATTTCCCACAGGAGCAGCTTTATTTCAATGAGCTGTATTTTTAGGAAGCTGCTGAGGAACTCCACGTATTTCCCATACATAAATACATATATCTGTGTGTGTGTGTGTGAGCTAAAGAGTGCTGCAAGTAGCAGACAAAATAGTTCTTTTGAAGAGTGATGGCAGTGATGTATGCACAGTAAATTAGGAGGATTTGTGTGAAATCCTTTGTACTATTCTGGTGATCAGATGTAAATCTTTCCAGGGAGTGAAAATCACCTCTTATGGATATTAACCCAGCACCAAGCCTTCCATGGGAAACGGGGAAAAGGCAATTATATTAAGGGTAATCATTTAATTATTACATTTTTGAATGTTAGTAGGTACTCCTGTTTTATTCAGATTTTGTAAACTTGTAGGTTTTATAAATTTCAGGTGCCTCTGAAGGCTTAGGACATAATTTAATCCTGGCAGTTTCAGTCTCTGCTTCCCTTCCCATTCCTGGGAATTCCTGCTGGGCCAGGACCACTGGGAAATGTTTCCTTTTTTTTTTTTTTTTCAGTGTCATCACTTTCCATAAAGGAATTTTTTCCCCTTTCTGCAAAGAAAACAGGTGCTTTAGGGTTATAAAAATACAACAATGTGGGAAAGTCAGTTCTGGCAGTGACAATCTGATTTCATCACCTCCGAGAGGATGCAGAGATAACTCTTGGGCTCTTGTCAGCTGCTCCACCTTGAGTGCAAGAACCCTCTCCAAGGCAGCCCAGGATTACCAGCAGGAAGGAAACCAGGAGATTACTGCCTGCCTTTGTGCTTTTCCAACTCCTACAGGCATATTGTGCCACTGAGTGATTGAAAGTTAATTCAGTTTTCTCTTGCAATTCTCCAAATTGTTTGGGTGCTTTGGCACAAGAATTCACCAATTAAGAAACAAGCAAAAAGACTTTTAAATAAAACTCACCACATTTGTTCAAGTCATTGAAAAGCAGGAAATTACTGTTGCTCTCCAAAAAGCAGCTGTGTGTATGCAGTGACATTTTATTTAATGATTGAAATTATAGTATAAATATACATTGTATTACTGGTTATTCTTATTTTACAATGCTGCAAAAGGGCTCGAGCAGAGATGTCAGTTCAGCCAGCCAGGCTTTCTCCAGGAGCAGCAGAAGCCCAGACCTTGATGACATTAAGAAACACCAATTGGCTTTTAAATTCTGATGCTGGAAGAGCTTCATGTTTACTATTTGAATCTTCCCGTTCTGGGAGCTGGGCTGCTGTTCCCTTGGCGTTTAGTACCAAGGTGAAAAATGATGTTTTAGGAGTTGTAGAATAAAAGTATTGGAATGGTTTGAATTGGAAGGGACCTTAAAGCTCATCCAGTGTCACCCATGGCAGGGACACCTCCCACTGTCCCAGGTTATTCCAGCCTGGCCTTGGACCCTTCCAGGGATCCAGGGGCAGCCACAGCTGCTCTGGGCACCCTGAACCAGGGCCTGCCCACCCTCCCAGTGATAAATTTCTTCCTAATTTCTCACCTAAATATCTCCACTTTTTAATTAAAATTGTTCCCCCTTCTCCTATCAATATCTGCCCTAGTAAAAAAATCCCTGTTCCTCTTTTTTATAAACCTTCTTGAAGAAAAGTAATGTTAATGCTAAAATTGCAAGAAAAAATAATCCCAGGGCTCTGTGGAAGCCTTTCTCACATCCCTGCTGGTGAGCAGAGACTCTGTGGTCCCTCCAACAATGCCTTTAGCTCATGGAGCTGCTGCAAACTCCACCACAGGTAAAATCCCACCTGAGCCTTGGTTTATTCAGTGATGGCCAGTGCCTGAGATGGTGCAAGGATTAATTCCCTTGGAAGCAAATTGTGGCTGGAGCAGTTGTAGAGTTTCCTGTGTAGGGAGGGATCTGGGGATGAGTAGGGAAAGCTCTCGGAGTCTCAGCTCTCAGAGCCTCAGCTCAGCTCTCAGAAGAAGCAGCAATTCATCTGGAGACCTCCTTCCCTGCAGAGTGCCTGGAGAGAGCTCCTGAAGGGAAATAATGGATGGGGGACGTGGTTTGAGAGATGAGTAATGAACTGGGAGCACTCACCATGGCATTGAGGTCATGCTGCATTTTAATTAGAGAGAGGATAGGGAATTATCTGATTATCTGCATGGCCCTTCCAGAGAGAGAATGAAGAACTTGGTGCAGGTGGAGGTGGCCAAGCCTGGCTTGGCCTTAGGCTGGAGCAGAGCTGGGAGCTGATGGAGCTAAACCCTGGGAATGTGTGGTGGATTCAGAAAAAAACAGGAAACTGCAGAAATTATCCCATTTCTGGGGGTCTGGAGAGTCAGCCCTATGGGGTGCAGTGATATAACTATGAAAATAATAACTTTCTAGAAATAAATATTTAAGACCCATTTTGCACCACGAGGATGGAAATTTTCTAATTGATTTAAGGGCATCCTATTGATTTTTAGGAGCTGAAGTGTTTCATACTTTAGTTATGTAAATGTTTGAGCTGCTTTTGGCTGTACATTTGAAATGCAGAAGAAATCTCTTGCCTATTTTTCAATCTGGAGAGCTCAAAGACATTACTTGTGGTTAATTTTCCAGCCAAGAGGATTTCAGTCATGTGAGGGAAAATGACACCGATTTTATTCAGTCCATCAGCACTGATAATACACTTGGAGAGAACCATCTGCATTGATTGGATTGTATTTATGTGCAACTACACATAAATCAATCTCTTTTTCCTGAATCACCACTTGGTTTGGTTTTTTTAGGGGTATTTAGGATTAATTTTATTGTTGTTCTAGGAGAGGTAAGATAAGGACCAGTCTGTAATATTGGAAAACAAGAATATATCAGCTTTGCTTTAAAATGCTCTGTTGGTTGGGGATTCAGTGTGAAAACAATCTGAGTTATGTCTTCAAGATGGGCAAGGAAATGATTAAGTGGCTCTATTTCTATGCAGATTGGGGCTATGTAATTAAATACCTACTTACAGACAAAAGCAGAGATGAAATTGCTTCCTGAGTTCAGAGAAAAAAAAATAATAGGAAGGGCTATAAAATGGTATGAATAAAGAAATAGATGGGAGCAGTAAATGGCCAGTCAATGGGGTGTTTTGAAATTGGAGAGGGTCAAGCCAACCTGATCTTTTATTCTATTTTTAATTTTTCTGAGAGTGTAGGTTAGGCTGAAAAAGAGCCTGGAATAAACCTAAACTTGAATAAAACATTTGAAGTGGAGCTTGTTTGAAATGTTGATTAAGAACTATAAATCTTTATCTGGCACATATTAAATAAGTTGAGCTGGCAATTGTTTCAAAGGGGAGCTTAAAGAGATGATAACTGAGAAACAAATTCCTAGTTGAGGGAAACTTTGAGGTTGGTTCTAGATGTTTCCATCAATGACCTGGAAGGAAGCAGGAAATCATTACTGGGTGTCACCAAACAAATAGCAAATGGCTTTATGGAGAGATCATGTATTCCTTACGTGGGGGAGATGATGTATTGGCCTTTTCAGAATTGTGCAATGGCCTCATCTGTAATAAACTCTGTGGTGTGTAAAACGTGGAGCAGATGAAGGTGTGGGGCAGGCCAGGAGGAGAAGCTGTGGCTGAGCAGAGCTGAGGTGCACGTGCTCCAAAGGCTGTGATTCATCATTATTCTCATGGGCTCTGGGTGCAGGGCCCAGATTCACTTTACTTTGGATTTTTATCTCACTGCTGTCTGGTCTTGAAGCAGGGGATCTGCTCTGTTCCAGACCTCTTGGTGGCTGAGGGTGGAGATATCAAATTAAATGTGGAGCTGGAAACTCTGAACTCCTCCTTCTTCACGGCCTTGCAGTCCTGCTCTTGGCTGTGCTCAGGGAATCTTTGGTGCTCCCCAAAGGGTTTTTAATGTCTCAGGGGAGAGCTGCATTTTTGTAAGGAGCAGTAATGCAGGTGGAAAGATCTGGGAACAGCTCTGCAATAAATTCTGAATAAATTAGCATTTTCCCCAAATTACCTAAATTGCAGCTAAGGAAACTAAGATGCCTTTGGCCTGGGAGTGGATTTGAATGTGCTGTGGGTTTAAAAAAGGGGTTTGAAATGTGGAAATGTTGCCTGGCTCCCTGTGTGTCCTGCATCCCTCTCTGCCCCTCTGAGCATTCTTGTGGCATTGGCTGTGGTGCCCAACGGGGCCTTCCTCATCCCATTGTCCTTGTTCCTTTTCTACCTCACTCTACATTCCCAATCCCAGCTGATTTCACAGAGTCTCAGATGCCCAGAATATTTGGGTTGGAAGGAATCTTAAAGCCCATCCCATTCCACCTTTGCCATGGGCAGGGACACCTTCCAGCGTCCCAGGCTGCTCCAAACCTTGTCCAACCTGGCCTTGTAGTCTTTATGTCCATTTAATTTATATAATATATAATATATTTACAATGTATTATATTAATATATTTAATATATTCAAATATGTGTAATTATAAATAAAATAATTTAATATATTCAAATATAAGCTATTTTAAGCTATATATTATATTATATTATATTATATTATATTATATTATATTATATTATATTATATTATATTATATTATATTATATTATATTATATTATATTATATTATATTATATTATATTATATTATATTATATTATATTATATATTTTAGCTATATTATATATAGCTTATATTTAAATGTTATTCAGCAACACAGGACTGAGGGGTGGAGAAAATGCTATTTACTCATAGTTTCCCCTTTTTAGTAGAAGTGCTGAGTACACAAGACTTTGTGATTTTCTGGGCATCCCCTCCAGCGTGGAGCAGCCATGGATCTGGCACTTGTCTGCAAGCTCCTTCCTTGCCTCCATGGCATTAATTCAGCTGCCTTCATATGGCTGCTTTCCTCCTGGATCATTTGATATGTTCTGTAAGCTGCCTGCTGAGGCACTGTGTCTGTATTGTTCCGTGGAGAGCGCTGCCAGTCCCGCTGGATTTATATCCCTGATTTCCTGGATGTGGAACTTGTTGCCATTATAATTCAATGTCCTGCCTCCATCCCTCTGGTCGGGGTGCACGGCACGGAAATTGTTTATGTTGTGGAATTACCTCCTGACACTGATGCATGAGGGAATTATTCAAAAAAAAACCCCTGAAAAATACAGTGTGTGCTGCAAGAAACTCAGGGAACTAACCGGGATAAGGGAAACCTTCCAGCCCGGCCACAAGTACCTCCAAGGATTTGTGTCATCCAGGAAGTCTCTCCAAGGACTTGTGTCATCCAGGGGCAATTGTGTGGTGCTGGGCAGAGATTCCTGCAGGACAGTCACACTTGGAATTCCAGCAGATTAGCCTATCATCAAGTCATCAGGATCCTGCCATTGGAATAAACACAGCTGTTGTTTTCCAAGAAATGTGGCAAAGAGCACTCGGGCTTTCTGGAAAGGCCTTTTTGCAACAGAGGAAAACCCAAAGCCATCCCATATCCGAGTGTCACTCATGACTTTCTCAATTCATAGTAGGAATAATCCCCTTTTTAGTTTTATATTTTTGGGTTGGTTTGGTTTTTTTGGTGTGGAGGGCATTTTTTTAATTGGTTGCTTTTATTCTCTCAAAAGAATTTCATTTGTTTCATTTTCTGCTCCTCCTATTTCTGCTCCTTATCTGCGTTTTACCAACAAACGGGAGAGCTGGGAATGCTCCCCTGGAGCAGGGAAGGCTCCAGGCAGAGCTCAGAGCCCCTGGCAGGGCCTGAAGGGGCTCCAGGAGAGCTGAGAGGGACTGGGGACAAGGGATGGAGGGACAGGAGCCAGGGAATGGCTGCCAGTGCCAGAGGGCAGGGATGGATGGGAGATTGGGAATTGGGAATTCCTGGCTGGGCTGGGATTGCCAGAGCAGCTGGGGCTGCCCCTGGATCCCTGGCAGTGCCCAAGGCCAGCCTGGATGGAGCTTGGAGCAGTGGAAGGTGTCCCTGGCATGGCTGGGGTGGGACTGGATGAGCTTTAAGGACCCTTCCAACAGAAATAATTCTGTGACTCTGTGATTTCTTGTTTTTGATGATGTAAGGAAAAAAATAGTTGGGATTAGGATATTTCCTAAAACAAATCCCCAGATTATGCTTCCAGAGCATGTCTCTCCCCAGACTACGCTTCCATAGTATCTCCTGCAAACTCTACAAAAGATGTAGCTAAAGGCTTCTTTTTAAAGTTTTGGCTTCTACAACATATTTTACCCCAAAAGAAATCCCCAAACTGGAGAAAAATTTCAGCTTTCAATGGAAAAATGGAAATTTGGGGTTTAAACAGTTTGTTCTTTCCCAGAATCTCCTTGGAGCAGAAGTTTGCTTCAGAGACCTGAGATAGCAGGGGAAGATATTAATCTGGACAACAGAGGAAACAGAAGAGTCTTGATGTCAATAAAGGAAGAAAGTGGAGAGAAAATGAGCATATAATGACATAAAGCACCTCTGGTGGTCTCAGTAAAAGTGTCAGGAGGAGCCATCAGAGAAATATGTGCGAGTGAGAGGAGCTCATTTCCTCTGCGTGGCCAAGGTGGCTCATCCCTTACACCCCAGCACTTTATTTATTCCCCCTTCTGGCAGGATATGGGCAGCAATTTCCTTATTCCTCACAGCTTTTTATACCCAAACTGGAAATCATCCTGCTCTCCCCATTCCTTATGGGAAACACAGCGCAAGGATGGATTGGGCCCAGGGAAGAGACCTAAGAAGGTGCTGGAAATAAGGAATGGAAGGATTGTCCTGGTGGTGGGAGGAGTGTAACAAAAACCTGGGACCCAAAAACCTGGATAAATTGGTGCTGCCACCTGAGGGCTTTTGGGAGATATCAAAGGATGGGATTCAGAAGCTTTTAACACTATTCGAAAGGTGAAGTCTGAAAAATGTTGCTTATTTGTGGGGCATCTTTGCCACAGAGCACATTTCAATTTTCAGTTGATAATTCTTTAATAAAAGTAAATTTTTTTGGCACAGCTATGCCCTGTCCTGCATGGACTGAGAAGAAGGGGAATCAAATTATTTTCCTTGGACATTACTCAATGGATCTTGCACTGAACAGTCTCTCTCTTGCTTCTGCTTTCAAGCTCATTAATACAAACTTCCAACTTCTTCATTCCTAATGCCACAATAAAAATTTGTCTGTGTGTTTGAGTCCAGGCAATCTGGCAAAGTTTATTCAAAGTAAGGATAGGAAATCTGATAAAAAAGGAATGATTGATAGGAAATCTGATAAAAGGAATGATTCATTCCTCCGGTAGCCACGAGTTGCATCTTTGTTCCCTACTTATTTGTGTCACTTCAGGTGGAATTGTCCTTCCACTGTGGGTCTGAAAAGCTCTGGAGAAAATTCCTGCTTGGAAAGTGAAGTGGAAATTCCTGGGAGGCCTTTTCATCTTTATTTTCTGTCACTGTGCATTTGTTGTCCAACTGTTTGTATCTCAATAACAGCAAGAAGCAGAATTGGTAAGAATTGTTTCAAGAACAGAGAACGTGGGAGTCAATAAATTAATTTATTGAAAAAAATGCAAAAATACCATCCATGGAATTCCAGAATTAGAAAACACAAGTGGAAGTTATCTCTGACTAGATTTTGATATAGGATTACCAAGAAGATGGTAAAAAAGGTCATTTTATTTGGCAAATGGCTTTTAAATGGAACATGAGGTAACAATACATTAGATATTGTGGAATACCACCACGGGATCAACTCTTTGGGTGCAGCTCCTCCTATTTTGGGTTTGTGATGATGCCTTGTGAATGCTGACCCAGAACAGGAGCTGGACAGAGTCCCAGAATAAAGCAGGGATTCATTCACAGCATCTCCTCCATGGATCCACCTTGGGCAGCACCAGAGCCCAGCCAGGGCTGCACCCAGGATGAACCAAAATGGCCCCAAAATGCACGAGCGCTGCCGGGGTCTGTCCCTGGGATCAGTTCTGCTCCATTTGCCCCTTGCAGTTCATTGTCCCATTCCAGCTTTAGCCCCTGCAGTCCCACCCTGCTTGTTTTTCTCTCTCCAGCCCACGGGGTTTGTGCTCCTGGGCTGAGATTTGGTCATTTGTCCTTGGTGCCCAGCTGGAGCAGGAATTGTTTTGTCTCCCTGCTCTGTGCACAGAGCTCAGCAACGCTGGATGTGAAGCTCAGAGCCTGAAACATAGAAAAGCCAAACCTGAGGCATCAGTGGCACAGAACTTGCCCATGGAGAGAACACATGGCTGCCCAGGAATGGCATGGCAATGTGTGGGCTTTTTTCCCAGCCCATTCCTGAGCGTTCCCTGTGGGTGGTTGTTGAGTTTCTGACATGATGGAGATTTTCTATGGAGCTCCTTGATGTGATGTTCAGCATCACCAGGAGCCCACCAGTGTCTGGAGGCCTCTGCAACACCTTTTGGAGCATTTTTTTAAGGAATTTAGTTCCTTTGGTATTTCTCCCAGCTTTAATTTTCCAACTGGAACTCTCCTGGATGCAGGGATGTGTCTCCATCCCAACCTGTGCATCCAGGATACAAGCCCTGCAGTCTATGTGCCATCCAATCCCAAATGGATAGCACACCAACAATCAAATACCCACCACATTCCAAGTGGAAAGAACAGCAAAATGGGTTTGGAAAATATTTGGGAAAATAAGATAAGTGGTGCACGCCGAGGTAGAGGGAGCCAATTTTGTGAGTCTCGGCTCCAACCGTAATGATGTGATTTAGATTAATTGCAGTGTTTTATTGCTTTGAATTGAAAACAGCGTTTTTGTAGGCGAGACAGCAGGTGCAGAATATCTCAAAAGCAAAGATCCAGTTTTTCCTGAATGCTTACTAAGTAATAAAAATGGGAAAGGAAAACAAGACAGGAAATTCGCTACACAAAGTGAATTTTTTTCCCCTAAATCCAAAGTCTTGTGCTTTTCGTCATCTTCCTTGAAGCAATCACAAGTCTCCATGGAGCAGATTTCCATCCTGCCTCACTGAGGATTCTGATCCAGTCTTTGTATAACACTGGTTTAAACCACTGAGTTGTGTCAATGAGCTTTGTGAGGGGCTGGAGAGCACCTAATTTTGGGGCAAGATTTGAATAGCAGGACAAGCATTAACACAGGGCCATGGCTCCAAGGTCAAAATGTCCAGTGAATCCTGTGGATCCTTAATCTTCACAGCAACAATGCCCAGTAGGTTCTGGGAATAGAAAGAGAATTATGATTTAGGCACCTTGAAGCCCATCATTATTTGCAATTCTCCACCAAAAGGCTGTTTGTTCATTCTGGCCGTGTGTCCTGGCTGCAGTCTGTCCTGGGTACACTCTGCTGCTCGGCACCCAAAGTGCTTTCTTCCTAAATTAGCCAAGAATTCTTCACCCTTGATGGGATTGGATGCCCCAAGCTGCACATTCACAGTCTCCTCCTTGGGATGATCATACGGACGTGGTGCTGTGCAGTGAGACAGCATTTTGCTGAGTCAAAGGCAAAGAGAGGAGTTTCCAAGGGCATGGAGTGACAGGACAAGGGGACTGGCTTCCAAGTGACAAAGAGTGACAATTAATGCCTTTCCCCATGTCCTGTCCCTCCATTCCTTGTCCCCAGTCACTCTCCAGCTCTCTTGGAGCCCCTTTAGGCACTGGAAGGGGCTCTAAGTTCTCCCTGGAGCTCTCTCTTCTGCAGACGTAAGCATTCATATTTAAGTTAAAATGTGGTCAGATGTTGGCCCAAGATTCAGCTTGATTTTGTTCATCTCTGCTGGTGCCACAGATCTGTCTTTATACAAACCATTTCAGGCTTTCAGTGAAAGCTTTGGGCTCTTCCCAGGCTGGAAATCCCGTCCATGGGGTTTGGAATTTTTGTTTGTCATAGAGGAGCAGCTCCATCCCTGCCCTTCCCTGGTCCCAATCCTCTGCACCCATGGTCAGGTGAGCAGCACCAACCCCCCCATCCCTGCATCCCCACAGTGGGGCATAAAGCTTTCCCAATCCCAGCTCTTTGCTTTAAATGAGGCTTGGGGTATTACCCAATCCTTCAGAGCTTTTGGGGGAAGACAGCTGGGAAAGGGCAAGCAAAACTCTCCTATTTTAGTGCTCATTGCATAAGAGAAGCTCAGGAAGTGGGGAGAGAGCTCTGAGGAGGAGAGATTTATCCCACACAACACTGCCAACGGAGCACAGTCTGGTAAGGGCACCCAGGGCTCGTTCCTTCCGTGCTATACATAGATCCTCCTGCCTATAATGGGAGAATTAGGTAATTTTACACAGTTTTGGGTATAAAGTATGGCTTGTTTAGCGTAGCTGATTACTGGAATGGCTGGAAAATGAGCTTCCCTTGAGTTGTGACACGGGGATATTTGTTCTGTGAGTGATTGAAGGCTCTGTCCCCATTTGTTTTCCTCATGACCCTGTCCTTCTGCTAGTCCCATTTCCATTTTAATGTGCTCCTTGGTGTAGCAGCAGAGCGAGAGCAGGGCTTGCTCATTCAAGGCAGGTTTTTTTTGTTTTCCTTTTTCCTGTTTGTAATTTTCTGCTGTTACAGATCAGGTTGTAGTTGTTGGCAGTGATTCATGCAGAGAGGCAGAAGACCCAGATTTTTTGTTTAGCATTTTTCAATATGTTTGGCATTTTAATGTTCTCAAACCACTCTTTAATTTGTTGCATCTTGCTCACTCATAATGTACAGCTGGGGAGAGATTGGTACCATAGAGGAGTTCCTGAGGGCTCCTGGGTGAGGAGTGTTGGAGACTGGAATGTTTTGGTAATTATGGAACAATTGGCAGTCTACAGAGGGGCCATTACATGCCATGAGTTTAAGATGTGAAAAAAAAATTTGCTTTGACTGAACAGGTTTTTTGCTTGTCTAAATGATAATCATGGAATGGTTCAGGTTGGAAAAGACCTCTCAGACCATTGAGTCCAACCATTCTCCCAGCACTGCCAATGCTGCCACTAACCCGTGTCCCCAAGTGCCACATCCACACATTTTTAGAACACTTCCAGGGGTGACAACTCCACCACTTCTCTGAGCAACCTTTTCCAGTGCTGGATGCTTGACCACCCCTTCAGAGGTGATTTTTTTTTTGAATTTACAATCCCAATTTCCATATTTTCATTGGCAGCAGCATTTGTGGTAGCAGCAAACCCACAGTGGTGTGTAAATTGGATTTGTAACCCTACAAACAATGGTGCTAGTGAGGTAAAGTACTCTGCACATAGGTAGGGAGAGGAAGGAATCCCTCTGTGAAGTTGTCCAAGTTCTGTTTCATTTAAGCTCTGTTTTAGTGAGATTGATAAAAGGCATTTGGAGGGTGAGCAATTGGAATGAGGAGAAAAGTGCTGGAGCAGCAGGTAAAGCCCATCCTGATTTATTGCTCCACTCACGAAGAAATAGATTTAATCTGAGGGTGGATGCCAAGACACCCCAGTCCCTTGAAAGCAGGATGAGATGAACTGTGGACAGAAACAAGGAAAGCAGCGAGACTGGAGTTTAACCTCTTTATTTCTCCCCCTACCTTCACCTTACAAGTGAATCAATTCCTTTTTTTCCTGAATGCATCCTGCAAAACAAACCCCCTGAGCGGAAAGATCGCCGTGTGTTCGAAACGCCTTCGTCACTCCTTCCTCTTCGCCGCGCTGCCTTTCCCGCGGCTCCGAGCACCAGGATCTGCAGGAGGAATCATCTCCGCCTGACAGATGGGACTCCCAGGCACAGATGGGGCTCCCTGGCTGGAGCAGGGAGGCAAAAGCCGCGCGCTGGCACCGCCGAGCCGGGAACATCGCGTCTCTCCCGCATGCCGCCCCGAGCCGGCGCTCCAAACACGGCTGGGGCACGGCTCGGGCAGGACAAGGGTGAAGCCATGCCCTGATCTGGTGGGATTTCTGCTGGGAAGGGGGTGACCTTGCTGGTGGGATGAGGTTCAGGTGCTCACACCGTGTTCCAGTGTCACACAAGTTTTTGGGTTTTTTCTCCAATGGTTTCTGCTGGGAAGAGTGTGACCTCGCTGGTGGGGCAAGGTCCAGGTGTTCACACCATGTTCCAGTGTCACACAAGTTTTTGGTTTTTTTTCTCCAAGGGTTTCTGCTGGGAAGGGTGTCACCTCGCTGGTGGGATGAAGTTCAGGTGCTCACACAATGTTCCAGTGTCACACAAGTTTTTAGTTTTTTTCTCCGAACATTTTCTCTTCTTGTGGGACAGCATCAGGTGCTGAAATCCGGATTGTTCTCACACCGCTATCCTGCCTGATGGCTATGGAATCTCCAGGAGGAGAGGGTTGGAGATGAGAAAGGTTTCCTTCAGAAATCCACCTGGGTTTCTGGTTGTGCTTGGCAGAAGTTGGACCTTGTCTGTCAAATGTTCTGATTTTGTGGAAGGGGTGAATTTCCCAAATTTCTGCTTGTCGTATTTTAAATGTTGAGAAAGATACCTTCCTACCAGACTAGGAGAAAAAAATGCATGAAGGCTCTGAAAATCCCAGAAACTGAAGCAATAAGGGATATTTTATTAGGGATATTTTAAAGGGATATTTTATTATTGTATTTAATGGCAGGTATTTAAAGGCAGATAAATCCTTTTCTATCTTTCATTAGCAAAAAAGGAGGTTGTTGACTTCCTGTCCCTGGAAATGTCCAAGGCCAGGTTGGGCAGGGCTTGGAGCACCCTGGGATAGTGGAAGGTGTCCCTCCCTATGGCAGGGAGTAAAACTGCAAAGCTGACGGCCAACTTTATAGCTGGGATGAGCTTTAAGGTCCTTCCAACCCAAACCATTCTGGGATTCTGTGGTTCTGTGAAAATTTCCAGCAGGTTTAAACCCCAGAACAGGTGTTGAAAGGCAAACATTCCTGAGTGCACAGCCTCCATGGAACACAGGAAATGACATTGTCATCCATAATTCTCATCCTTTCATTCATTTCTTTGCAGAGGTCAGGTCAGAATTCTTGGTTAAAATCCTTCCTGATGGACAATTAATCAGTGAAGGGATTGGTGGGTGGAACCGTGTTTGAGCAATTCCTTCCTCAGCAGATTGGGCAGGGATCTCCTCCACGAGGGATCATTCCATCCTCCTCCCTTGCAGGAGGTGTTTGTGTATGTGTTTGTGAGCTCAGGAATCCAGTGATTTATTTTGTTTTGTTTTGGTTTTGTTTTGATTTATTTCCTCCTTCAGTGGAGGAAATGCGTTGGGGAACAGTGGTTCTGGATCCTTTCACCAGACAAACCAGAAAAACTCTTTGTTCCAGAGCTGGGCTCAGCACTGAGAGCTCCTTTTCCCTCAGAGTTGGGAGATATTATTAAACTTTGCATTGCTGTGAATTATGTATCAGTCAGCACATTATCAAAATAGCAACATCTTGAAATACTTATTGAACAAACATGAAAGTAGCGTCTTGGATTACTTGGGAAGCATCTTTACACAGCGAGGAGAAATACAAGCTTTCTGTTTTTCGGGTAATAAAGGGCAAACAGGCTCAATAAATAGCTGCTTTTGGGAAATGGGATTTAATATTCATGAAAGTCAGCATTCTTGAGGAAAAAAATATAATGAAAGAGAGAGAAAGCCTGAAAGCTCAGGGCTGTCCTCTACACAATAGGCAAAACCATCAAGGAGCCAATTTGGGAAACACTGGAGTTCAAGTTTTGTCAATCCCAGGGAGGGCTTTTAGTGGCTGGAGGAAGTCAGGGAGAGAAAATTCACCAGGGCCTTTGGGAAATGCTCCGAGTTCATTAAACGAGATGGTGGTGAAATCAGAATATTTCAAGCCTCACATTTTTAATGATTTTTATTCAGCATTTTACACCTTTTTTTTCCCAAGTTTTTTTGGTACATTTTTGTCTCAAAGGCCTTATTTGACATTCTGTGAAGATAATGGGACAATCTAGTACTAAACCAAAGGTTGCCAGCATGAAGCCACACCTCAGTGAGCACCCAGCTGAGTTCTAATGCTGTCCTAATTCCTTAATGATCCTTTTATTCCAACAACCTCCAGCTTGTCCAGAAGGAGGTCTCTGCTTGCTGTGGACTGTGCAAACACAGAGTAATAAATGTTCCCTGTCGTGCCAAAACTCGTGGCTCCTGGGAAGAGGCAGGGGAAGGGCACGTGGAATGGTTTCGGGTGGAAAAACCCTCCAAGAGCATCGAGCCCCCAGCACTGCCAAGGCCACCATGTCCCCAAGTGCCACACCCACAGAGCTTTGAGACCCCTCCAGGGATGGGGACTCTCCCCTGCCCTGGGCAGCTGTGGAGAGTTGGACAGACCTTTCCATGTGGGAATTTTCCTGAACATCCAATCTAAGCCTCTCTTGGTGCAACTTGAGGCTGTTTGCTGCTTTGGGGAAGAGACTGAACTCTGTCTAAGATGAGGAAGGGAGAGGATCCTCCTCTCTTGAGGGGGATGTGGGTGGTCTTGTCTGGGATGCTCCAGCAGAAACTTGTTTCAGTCCCATTCTCCTCCTTAAAAGTGATTAAATTTGCTTATGATTGCTGTTATCAAAAGCAACAATTTATATTTGTTGCAATGCCATTTTCTGCTACGAGCAGAGTTTTACAACAGAATTTTATACAGAATTTTTCTTGGCCACTGATGGTTTAAATTTAATTTTATTTTTTGGAAAATAAGTGACTGATGGGACATCCTGCTCCCTGGTTGAGTACAAAGCAACAGTGGGAAGGCATTCCCAGTGCTGACACCTTTTGGGATCTCGCCAGGCCTTGCGCTGGTGCAGGCTCAGGCTGCTGTGGAATCCATAAAACCCTTTTGGCTGCGTGCAGGCATCCCTGAATTCCCTGGCACTGCTGTGGCACCCATCCAAGGGAGGGTGGCTCTCTTTGTCACTGTAATTATATCTGAGTGAGCTTCTGCAAAACAAAGTGATGTCAGGACCAGTCCATCACGCTCTTCCAGTAAAAGCAAACACAAGACACTTCCCTTCTGCCTCTTTGCATGTGTAATATGCTTGGGAAAAAAAAAATAAATTGTGTTTTGAAATTATTGTTATGGATACTTGCTTTCAGTAATGATCCAAGGCACCACCTGTTCCTGAGGTCGCTGCTGCCAGTGAAATGCACACGAGCCCTGGTGAGGGGATATCAGCAGCCTTGTTCCAGAGGGGAACACCACTGGAGACAGCAAATAATCTCGGAATCTGATGTTATCTCCCCTCTGTATTTATATCACAGCCCTCATTTGGCAGTTGTAGGAAGCCGAGGACGACCTGGGGAAACGTGACAGCGCTGACAACAAAATGTGTGAAAGAATTCCCTCAGCTAATTGGTGCCCTGTGAGGTTTCCAGTGGGAGCAGCCTCGCAGGCGCTGGAGGAAACGGAGACAAAGCCCTGCTCTCATCTGCTGTAAAACGAGCTGAGGCTGCTCAGCCACTCGGGGCTCTGCTGATTTATTGTGGCAGCTGAGGGGACGGAGCTTGGAATTCTTCGTGTTTTTAATAATTTAGAGCGTTGGTCTGACCAGCAGGGGTGAGCTAATGTAGAGGAGTTTTGTGGGGAGGGGCTTTGGTACCTGGGGGAGCACAGGGGAGGAACCCCCATCCTGGGGGACCCTGCCAGCTCCACTGGGACTGGGAGAGACCTTAGGAGTGGACAACTATTGTATTTGCAGGGTGTCTCAAAGAAGGAAGGAATGGTGAATCTGTCTCCATGTTCTCAGAAGGCTAAATTATTATTTTATGATACTATATTATATTAAAGAATACTAAACTATACCATACTAAAGGATAAGTAAGGGGATTTTTTTTGCAAGATGCGTTCGGAAAAAAGGAATTGATTCACTAAGAAAGGATACAGACAGAAGGCTAAAAAGATAATAATGAAACTCATGACTCTCTCAACACATCTTGGCACTGATTGGCCAATAAGTCAAATAATATATATATTATTTTTATATATATAATTCCACCATAATCCAATGAAATAATCCCCTGTGGGTAAACAATCTCCAAACACATCCCACATGTGAGCACAACACAGGAGAAGCAAATGAGATAAGAATTGTTTTCCTTTTCTCTGAGGCTTCTCAGCTTCCCAGGAGAAAAATCCTGGGCAAAGGGACTTTTCCAGAGAATGTGAATGCCACAGTCAGCCTGGTCATTGGACTGGGATTAATGGGATTTAGGGACTGGTCTGTACTGGTGGTACATTCCAGCCAGTTCCAAGCCTGTTGCAGCATGGAAAGGCTGCATTTCAAACTTTAAATTGTTTCACTTCTAAATGTACATTTCAAACCTGCTGTGATGATAAAAAATCTGTAAAAAGAGCAAACAGATCCAGAAATTCAGTGTGACTTTTCCTTAAATTGGCAGGAATATCAGTGTCTTTTGCTGCTTGAGGCCTTTTGACCTCTTCAAAATTGCCAATTAGAAACTGGTGATTTCCTTGTTAATATTTTCAATATTAACAACAGGTTGTTGCTAAATTGTAAATATTAATTAGAATCTCTTCCGTTGTGCATTAACCTTAATTGATATTTTGTGGCTCTCATTATTTGTTTAAAATATTGGTTATTCTAGCACAGGCCTGATCTATTGATAATCCTGCTTTCAAAGCATTAAGAAAATGTTTAATACTTGATTTTTGTCTCTTTTTTTGGTTAATTTTTTTATTTCTTTTTGTAAGGCAGCTGAAGTGTAGTTTAGAAAGGATCTGTTAAAGTTGTTCATCTCTGATTTAGGAACCTAAGAAATATTTGCAAAAATAACAACTCCCAAGTGAAGCCCCTTGTTCCCCAGATCAGCTTCCAGGGAAAGAAAGAAGTGCAAACACAGCTTGCCATTCCATGAGGGGATTTTTTTGTATTCCTGGGTCTCAACTCTTCCCTGAAGCAACAGAAATGGGGGAAAGGATCCTGAAGCTTCTTGACATTTGTAAATTTGCTCTTATTCATCTCCCTATCTCAGATTTCTCAGCTGGATGACAAATGTGTGCCATCCATGGAGTTCTGTTTTTTAGATGTCTCCATTTATTGGATGCTCCGGGGTGTTTGGATTCAATTGGAACTTACAGCTTGTCTATGTTTTATTTGCATAATAAGACTCTGAATGACAGAGCAGCTCCAGCCAGACGTGTTGGCTCCAAACGCTGCAATTGAAGCTGGGAGTATTTTGCAAGAGTGAAAAAAGAATGAGACTGAGAGAAAGAGAGAGAGAGAGAGAGAGAGAGAGAGAGAGAGAGAGAGTCTGATCACGTGTGAAAAAGTTACAGGAGGGAAACACCATTCTGAGACAGAAATTTCCTGGGATGATGATTTCCAGGAGCAACCTGGGGTGGTGGGAGCTGTCCCTTCCTTGTAGGTCCATTCACACAGAATAATCCATTATTCAATAATTCTGCGGTTCTGTGAGGTGCCTTTTACCTTTAAAAAGAGAAATAAGTAAAAGGAGAGACAGAGCTTCCCATCCCAGCCCCAATCCATGTTTTCATGCTCTGTGCAGCCCTGCAGCACAACCCCACCGATGTCCTGCCTGCCCCAGTTCTCCAAAAGCAGCAGGGGAGGGCCCTTCCCTAAAAAAACACAGCACTCAGGCATCATGGACTCATATAAATACAATATAAAATATAATATATAGCATTTAACTCAGATAGGTGTGGTTTCAACTTACAGCCTGACGTGCCTGTGTCTTAATCCTATGTGGAGAATATTCATCTATGTATTTTCATTTTCCCCCTTAAGAGCCAGTCTGTGGTAGTTCAGTGATGAACCTTTGGAATGCTGGCTGTTTGCCCATGATGTTCCTGGGATCCTGCATGGAACATGGGTGGTTAAAGTGATGTTTTGTGTCCTTCCAAACCCAGTTCCTGAGATTCCCTTGGGGAGGCAGCCCCAGTTGTGTGAGCTGAATTGCAGACACAAACCCCAGGTTTAAGGTGCATTAGTTGTTCCAGCCTGTGCAGTTCCCATTTTTTCCCAGGCTATTCTGGCTGGAATCACCTCCAAGTGGGCATGAGCTGGCACTTGAGATCCCTGGGTTGCTGGTGCAGGAACATGGCATTGATTTCCCATTTCCCATATATTTTTGAATGCACATCTATGAACAAGAACTTGGCAAACACTGTGTGCAGACATGGAGAGCACAGTGCTTGAAGCGTCTTTGATATTCCAGAGTTAATCCAGAGCAAATCAGATTTTTAATTCTAAAATGATGTTTTCAATCCCTGTCAGGAGGGTCCTGCACTTGTGCCATGCTGATAATGGAGGGCTCTGTATAAAAACAAGGCAGCAGAAGAATAAAAGATTTTCCTTTACGTTCTCCAATCGTGGGGGTTATTGATTGTAACCATGGCCGTGTCAGGCAGTGCATTTTTAGATGATTACTTCATACCTCAGGTGATGTGATGCACCATAAAGATGATGGATGGTGATTTGCACTTCCAGGACTTCCAAGTGAAGCCTGAATAATCCCTGTGGGGTTTTTTTCACCCTTACAGCAATGCCAAAACTGCTGGCCTTCTCCTGAAACAACAGAATCTGCCCGACTATCCCTTAAGTGCTGCCTTACCCAATTCCTAATAATGACATTTATTTCCCATCGATTAAATTCCCTCTGGTGCAGCTCCTCCAGGCAGAGCAGTGTGTGAGCAGACATTATGAAGTTAGTAAACACTATAAAGTGTGAAAGCATTTGCTGCAGGAGCTGTAGTCTAAACATTCCAGGAGAAAGCAGGATTCTAGCTCTAGTCTTGGCTTTGCCTCTGAATATGATTGTAACCTTGGGCAAAGCTCTTCAGTTTGCCTCTCCTTAGTTGATTTAATTTGTGTGGCAGGATAATGAGACTTAGCAAGTCTCATCCCTTTTTTCTTCTTTCTTTTTTTCTTTTTTTTTCTTTTTTTTTTTGCTGGGATGGTGGTGGGGAGAGGATGGGGAGAAGCTGGCTGGAGGATGGAGGGGGGAATGGAACAGGGATCCACACATCCCTGCTGGATTGGTGCTGGTAAAGTGAGGCTGAGGCTGAGTTTTCACTAAGCTGAGCTGTTCAACCCAAGTTTGAGGCTTGCTGGAAGAGGAAAATGGGTGTAACACCAGAGAGGTGCTGCCATGGACTGAGGAACAGCTGCTTGGAAACCTTGAGGGAAACAACCAGGATGAGAGGAAATGGCCTGAGGTTGTGCCTGGGGAGGCTTTGGTGGGATACTGGGAGCAATCTCTTCTCTGGAAGGGCGGCCAGGCACTGGCACAGCTGCCCAGGGAAGAGGTGGGGTGTCCATCCCTGGAGCTGTTCAAAGCCATGGACGTGTGTCCCTTGGGGACAGGGGCAGTGGTGGCCCTGGCACTGCTGAGGAATGCTGGGGCTCACTCATCTTAGAGGCCTTTTCCAACCTAACCCATTCCATGCCTCTCTGATTACAAATTTCCAGGGTTATGCTTAGCTCCAACCCAGCACTTTCACCCCCTTTTGCCTGGCATGACTTTTCATTTCTTTCACAGTAACACTAAACGATTTTCTCCAAAAAATCCGGTGAACTCTGACTTTAGGACGGGTCTGCCTCTCTGCTTCCCACTTGACTCTTTTTCTCTCTGTTTTCTTGTCCCCACTGGGAGATTCACAGACATTAAAGAAATTAAAGGCTTATTTCATTTCCCAATCCATCTTCTGGCAGCAGTTCCCCTGTTCCCCGCTGCGCAGGTACGAGGGCTCCTGCCCAGTCATGTTTTAAAGAGTGAGGATTAACTGCTTGCTTGGGAGCGTGTTTGAAGCTGAAACCTTTCACTGTCAGGAAGCTGTTCTTCAAATTCAACCTGAATTATCTTTCTTAATTTAATCACACCACTCCCAGCTATGCCCAGCGAGCTGCACTAAATCTTTCCTTTCCATTCTTTCTGTTTACATCCTTCACGTGTGTGTTGACAGATATATTGCCCATAGGTATTGCTTGGCTTCACTGTGTGTATTTAATTGAAATACTTCTAATTATTCCTCCCAAATCCACCTCTGTGGCCCCTGCTTTGTTTTTTTTTTTTTTACTTTTCCTGTGCCTGGTTTGCAGCAGCTTGTTGGTTAAAATGATTTGCAAAGCGTGCTCAATGCCCAAGTTTTGGGAAAACTGGAGCAAGGGAAGGAGGCCACATCAACACGAACAAATCATTAATTTTCTAAATTCTCACAGAGCTTTGGTGTCTGTGTGAGATTAATTACCCTACTTGTGTTCTCCTAATCTTCTGGCTTGTCTGTGGGTTGTCACTGGGAGTGTTTATGGGCTCGAACTGAAGGCTTCCCCTGGAAGATTTCAAAGTGGGTTGGAATCTCTCTCCTCACACACTCTGAACCTCTGCCATCCTCCAGCATCAGCCACAGCACCAGCTTGTACATGCTCAGCTCAGTTTTTGATCTAATATTCCTTTTTCCTCTTTGCCTAGAGGGAGATCTAGAAAGGTTTCCCTGCTGCAGCCTAAAGCCAATTAGCAGCAGATTTCTTTCCCTGGCTCTGTTCGGGCTCTCTGCACCTTCCATTGGCTTTGCCCATGGATAGCAGAGGGAAAATGGAGAGCTGGGATCAAGGCATTGTGGAACTCAGCACAGCTTCTCCTGGTTTTTTCCCCAAGTTTCCCAATTTCCCAAGTTCCAGCACAGCTCAGAGTCCCAGAGGCAGGAAATTAGAAATCAGTGTTAGGCAGGATAAAAAAAAAAAGTTACCACTATTTTTAGAGAAATAAAAATTAGGGACCAAATGCTCTGCAAGCTGATCCAGTTTGTTTTTGTGCTTTGATGCCTTTGGTTGTACATGGGTGGCTGGGATGGCTTAAAAGTGAAACCTCTGGCCAGGAAAATGAGGGGAGAGCTCTGTTCCACCAAACATTTGTTTTTCCTACAGAGTGAAATTGAAAACTCCCAACACTCTGTAAAACCCGCACAGGCCGATGTTTAAAATCTAAAAACACAAACCAGTGCCATTCCTTCTCTCTGCTCTGTCCATAAATGGATCCTGCTGGAGATGGAGCCATGGGACGGGAGAATGAGGCTTGGGCTGGATGAAGGAAATTGTGACAGAATTCCAGAATGTTGGGGTTGAAAGGGACATTGACAATTATCCAGTGCCACCCCTGCCATGGCAGGGACACCTCCCACTGTCCCAGGCTGCTCCAAGCCCTGTCCACCCTTGTCGCTTTCTGGGCTGTTTGGGTGACCTGGAAAGGCCCGGGGTGGCCTTGGGCAGCCTGCGCTTCAAAGGACGAGAAGAGGCTTCAGATCTTTTCTCGGTCTCGGTGTTTATTAATTGTTTATCTAAAAGATTTTCTCTCGGCCCGACAGAGGGCACAGCAGCCAGCCATGAGCACACTGAGAGCCCCCGGGGCGGTCACCTATCTTTATACTCAAAATTACCTATACAATATTTATCAATTTTCCCCAATACCTTTTACCCTTATTGACCAGTGCACTTTTAGTAATAACCAATCCCAAAGTGCCAACACCACCACAGAAGATGGAGGCCAAGAAGAAGAAGAAGAAGGACAGGACACGCCCCAATTCCTCCATCTTACTTCTCTAAACCCCCCTGTACAGAAATCCCAAACCCTGTGTCTCACACTCTAATTAACTTATCCCTTCACCATTCACCCAGTGAGATCCTCCCATCCTCATACAGGTGTCGTCTCCCGTGCAGGATCAAAGTCCAGCCCCAGACACTGCTGGCAACATCCCAGGACTCCCGAGCCCCCCAAGGGTGGTCTGGGTCACTCTGCACATCAGTCCTGAGCTGCTGAGATCCCACACAGCCTGGCCTTGGGCACTGCCAGGGATCCAAGGAAAGCCACAGCAAATCTGGGAATTCCATTCCAGGGCCTCCCCACCTCCCCAGCCAGGAATTCCCAATTTTCCATCCATCCCTGCCCTCTGGAAGCCATTCCCCATTGTCCTTTCACTACAAGACCTCCATATAACACACAGAACAAAATATTATTGACTGGAATTGCAATTTCACTCAGAAAAATAGATTTCTTTTTAAAATAAAGTAATTAAATTAAATAAATGCCTAAGGAAATACTTAAATCCCCAGATTTCCCTCTAATTTTAATTTGAGAACATTAAAAGCCTGAAGCAAACTCAAAAAAAAAAAATTGTCAGAAATCTCCCATACTACTTCCCCTCCATGGTGACTCAGGAGTCAAGTTGAAAAATTGTGAGGTTTTTTTTTTTTTTTGGGTTAGGTTGTGTTTTTTTTTCTTCTTTTTTTTGTTGTTGTAGGGTTTATTTTTGTTTTTGTTTTTGTTTTTTTTTTCTGTTTGTTTTTTGTTGGGTTTTTTTGGGGTTTTTATTTTTTATTGGTGGGGGTTTCGTGTTTTTTTGTGGGTTTTTTTGTGGTTTTGTTGGTTTTTTTCTGATTGTTTTTGTTTTTTTTGGGGGTTCTTTTTTTTTTGTGGGTTTATTTTTGTGGGTTTTTTGGTGGTTTTGGTGGAGTTTTTTGTGGGTTTTTTGTGTTTTTTTTGTTTTGTTTGTGGTTTTGTTGGGTTTTTTTGTTGGTTTTTTTGGTGGTTTTTTTGGTGTTTTTTTTTGTTTTTATTTTTTTGTAAGTTTTTTTGTGGGTTTTTTGTGTTTTTTTTGTGGATTTTTTATGAGGTTTTTTTGTTTTGTTTTTGTTTGGGTTTTTGTTTTTGTTTTTGTTTTGTTTTTGTTTTGGTTTTTTGTTTTGTTTTTATTTTTTTGTAAGTTTTTTGTGGGTTTTTTGTGTTTTTTGTGGATTATTTGTGAGGGTTTTTTTGTTTTGTTTTTGTTTGGGTTTTTGTTTTTGTTTGGTTTTGTTGTTTTTTGTTTTTTTTGTTTTGGTTTGTTTTCTTTTGTTTTTATTTTTTTGTAAGTTTTTTTGTGGCTTTTTTGTGGATTGTTTGTGAGGTTTTTTTGTTTTGTTTTTATTTGGGTTTTTTGTTTTTGTTTGTTTTTTGGTTTTTTTTGTTTGTTTGTTTTCTTTTGTTTTTATTTTTTTGTAAGATTTTTTGTGGTTTTTTTGTGGATTGTTTGTGAGGTTTTTTTGTTTTGTTTTCATTTGGTTTTTTTGTTTTTGTTTGTTTTTTTTGTTTTTTGTTTTGTTTTTTTTTTTGTTTTGTTTTTTTTTGTTTTGTTTTTATTGTTTTTATTTTTTGTAAGTTTTTTTGTGGTTTTTTGTGGATTGTTTGTGAGGTTTTTTGTTTTGTTTTTGTTTGGTTTTTTTTTTTTTTTTGTTTTTTGTTTTTTGTTTTGCTTTTTTTTGTTTTGTTTTTATTGTTTTAATTTTTTTGTAAGTTTTTTTTGTGGTTTTTTGTGGATTGTTTGTGAGATTTTTTGTTTTGTTTTTATTTGGGTTTTTTGCTTTTGTTTGTTTTTTGTTTTTTTGTTTTGGTTTTTTTTGTTTTGTTTTTATTTTTTTGGGGGGGTTGCTGTTTTTTTGGTTTTTTTTTTTTTTTTTTTTGGGGCGGGGTTGATTGGTTTTTGCTTTTTGTTTTTCTTTTTGCTGCTCTGAACGAATTTCCCAACTCCCCACCTTGCAGAGCTCACATTCCCAAGCCGGCAGCTCCCTGCTGTCCTTCCCCTGTGCCGCGCAGCCAAGCCCAGCAGTGCCCTGGAAGGCGCTGGAGCTGCAGGGGTTAATGGTAATGAATTGTCAGGACACTTCTCCTGGTCTGCAGGAGCTGTTTGTGGTGCTGTGGGTGCTGCAGGGGATCAGTCACTCTGCAGCAGAGGATGTCCAGGCAGCCCCTCGGCACACCGTGACTGGCACTGGCGGTAAATCGTTGTGTCAAGGCTCTGCAGCAGCGCAAGGGCAATCCTGGCGAGGTTTGGAATGATTGGGATTGGCCAGCCCGCCACGGAATGATCAATTAGGGCTCATTAATTGCTCTCAGGGGCAGCTTGGGCAGGAGGAGTCAGACCTGCCTGGCTCTGGCCGGGTTCACAGGGCAGCAGAGCCTCTTGCAGCTTTGGGTGGAACGGAGATGCCCTTGGTGCTCTGGGATGCTTTTGGTGCAAAGCACACAAGGGAAATGATTTTCCATGTACTTAGGAAAGATGAGAGATTTGGGATTGTTCAGCCTGGAGTGACTTTAGAGCCCCTTGAAGGGCCTGAAGGGGCTCCAGGAGAGCTGCAGAGGGACTGGGGACAAGGGATGGAGGGACAGGAGCCAGGGAATGGCTCCCAGTGCCAGAGGGCAGGCATGGATGGGACATTGGGAATTGTTGGGAATTCCTAACTTGGCTGGGATTGCCAGAGCAGCTGTGGCTGCCCCTGGATCCCTAGTAGTGCCCAAGGCCAGGCTGGACAGGGCTTGGAGCAGCCTGGGATCATGGGAAGTGCCCCTGCCCATGGCTGGGGTGGCACTGGATAATCCTTAATGTCCCTTCCAACCCAGTGCAGTCTGGGATTCTACGAATAAAGTTCTGCCTGAGTGGGCTCTGAAATTCCACATCCCAAAGGAAGCAGGGCAATCTTTAAAAAATATTGGATGCTTTACCCTCATGTATATCAAGGTTTAATTTTTTAATTCTTCTCAGGCAAGTGTGTAGCAAAGTACGAACATGTGGGTTAACACCTGACCTCCAGATGAGAGCAAAGAGCTTTTCAGTTCTTGGCATAAAATCTAAAATTTAAAATCTAAAATTCGGTGGATCCAGAAGTGTTCCATTTTTCAATGACAAAGCCAATTTAAAGAACCAAATGCCTCTGTTAATTGGCAGATAACGTGGTCTGTAAGGAACCTGAACAGCATTAAGGGGCCAGGCCCTGCTTTAAAGGCAAAAAGCCTGGAATTTGTTAGGGGTGAAGGAGGAAAGTAATGGAGTTGGACTTTGATGGGTCTCTTCTAATTCCATGATTCTATTCTATTCCATGATTCCATGGGTGCCAGGTGCCAGGAGTGGCTCAGGCCACCCCTATTTCCATCACCCTCAGACTGAGCCTGCAGATCCCCCTTTTCTCCACAGATATTTCCAAAAGTGCTGCTTTCCTTCCTGCTGCCTGCTACCCCATGAGTTCTGCCACCCCAAAACCTGAAAAATCCCCAAACCTAAGCCCAAAACAACACAACAATCCCCGGGGAGAAGCCAGCAGGGAGATTTCTGCCCGTGGGAGAAGCTCACAAGACACCTGCGAAGCCTCTTTAGTTTCTCCCGGACTTTTTCTTATCACAGCCGTTCCTCAATCGCACTTTTCTTTCATCTTGTGCTGTTCACCTCGGGTTCCTCCCACTCTCTCTGCTCCTTCCTCGGAGCCTTTCCTTGCCATTGATTTGCAGAGCAGTGCCAAGGGCTTTTGGCAGGGGAAGGGACGCAGATGCCAGCGAGATGCTGCCGGGAGGCTGTGGAGACGGGAGCAGGGAGGATCCTCGTGCCTGCCTTGGGTAACCCCAGCTCAGGAATTGAGGTGCCACTCATCTCCCAGCTAATTGTGCTCCAGCTCAAAGGCAGAGCCTCCCCTGGCGCCTCCTTTAAATAATTTGGATGTATATCCAGCAAGCTCTGGGTGTTTCATCTCCTCTCTTTCCTTGTGCCTATTTGTTTATTTATCCTCAGGCTCCCGGCTCCCTGCAGTAAAAACCAGCTTCTTCCTGCATGGCAGGTAATATGGAAATGGAGGGCTGCTTTCCCTTTCAAATGAATTCTGCGTTATTTTCATTTGGTTTTTCCAAAATAGAAGCAGGAGATCCCTATCGGTGCCTAGGAAAATCATGGAGTAACTCCGGAGCAGTTTAAGGGTGCTCATAGGGGATTTTTGGGGTCAGCAGCCTGAGTTTGACCTTCTGTGCAGGGACCTTTAGGTGCTGGGAGTGACCAGGGGATTTCTGTGAGGCTGAGGTGTTCCCTTTCCAGGGTGACAATCCTTGGGAAGGCAGGGAAATTCTGCCTGGTGTTTGCCTGAGTTCTGTGCTGGTGTTTCTGCTGTGCTGTCCCAGTGCAGCCCAGTGTGACCCCGCAGGGCACTTGGTGGCGGGGAATGCTTTTCCCTGGGCTCGTGGGAGGGCATTTGGGGAGCCAAAATCACAGAGCAGAAAAAGCTCCTCTGCCTTTCTTAGTTTTCACAGCATAACTTGATTGCTCTGGTTTAGTTACCTGAATGTCAAATTTTAGTTGAGGTATGGAATAATTTCTGCTGATTCTCCAATTCTCCTTCCTATCCCAGAAAATCCATCTTGGGGTTTTCTGCCGTTCGTTCTGCTAATCCATTTGTCATTGCTTAGAAACTCCCGGTGCTGTAAGGGTTGCTCCTTTTAAGGAGGTGAAATATATTTGTCTTTCTCACCAGCTGAGACACAAATCAGAAAATCAGAGAATCGGAGAATGCCAGCCTGCCTGGGTCAGATGGGACCTGAGATTTCATCTTGTTCCAGCCCCTGCTGTGGGTAGAGACACCTGGGATGTCCAAGGGTGTGGGTGAACATGGGTCAGTGGAACTTCTCCCCATCAGATGATGTTTTTACTGTGCACTGAACACCATTTAGAGCCACCTGAGTTATAATCACAGGCAGGGCTTGGCTGAGCTCTGTTGGAGCAGGTCAGGTCAGCCCTGTGGGCAGCCCGGGCTAAAGGAATGTGACTCCTGCAGCTTGTCCCCTCAGGAAGGAAAGGTCCTGCTTTCTTCTCTTCTTTCCTCTACCTTCCCTCCTCCAGCCCCTGTCAGATCCTTCTCTTGTGGTTTTAACCTGGCAGAGAACTCTTTTCTCCTGAGCTCTCCACTGGCTCGTGCTGACCTGGTTCATGGGAGATGTCCAGGAGGCTGCAGGGAAGGGAGAGAAGGGCAGGACTGGCAGCTCTGTGCTTCAGCAGCACAAATCCATGGATCACCTTTGCTCCTGCAGCCCAGCAGGACTCCCCAGCCGAGGAAGGAGCAATTCTTGCTTGTTGCTTCTGGGACCTGAGCTTGGGTCCAAATATTTCACTGCCTTCTGATGGAGAGAGTGATTTGCACAGGTCAGTGACACCAGGAAATACCCCAACCTTGTCTTTCAGGGACACAGAATTTCAAACCAAAGCACCACAGGAGCCATTAGAAATTCCTCTTCCGTCGCCTGATTATTTTGTTTGACTCCTCATTGTTGCAAAGTCTGACAACACGCGAAGGGTCTCCGCGCACCACAACACAACATTCATCTGTTGGCAGCTCCAACATCCATCTGACAGCTCTACCCACAATTATCAAATCCTTTATTTGTTGTCTCGTTGCAGCACTTCTGATGATTATTTTTATCCTTTTGTCTGCCAGCATCAATAAAAACAACAGCTGAGGTTCACACGCCGTGACGGGAGTGTGGGAGCCGGGGGTTGGCTCTGCTGCTCAGTGGAGTGAGCACCACCAGCAGTGGCACGGGCTCTGTGTGTTAAAGCCCCGCTCCATAATTGAGAAGAAGGGGCAGAAATTCCAGAAATGCAGATTGACAAGTGCCCTGGCTCCCGAGTCCTCGAGGATTGTCACGTGGCTGCAATCCTTCGCTTGGTAAACACGGTGCTTTGACATTGCTTTTCTTCATTTCTGTACCTTTAGTAGAAATCTTTGCAACCACACGAACTGAAAAAAATGCAGGTGCCACTCCATGGGCTGGATCAGTGGGTGGCAAGACATCTATCTTTGCTAATAGTAGTTCTTTACCAGTGTTTGCCAAGGTCTTTCTTTGTGCAACAATTTAGGACACAAAAATAAGCATTTACGCAGATCAAGGAATTTCCCTCTGAGGGATGCAAAGGTGCCAAATATTTTCAGGGGATGAAATAAACTGGGAGAATAGGTAGCTGGAAAAATCACATCACTGTGGCAATTGATTGGTAAATAAAACCCTGGGAACTGGTGGAATGGTGGTGTTGGGATTACAGGGAATTTCAGGCCGGGATGGCTGCAGTGACCACTCCATTGCAATTAATCATCCTTAATTAAGGCATCCCTCTGAAGGAGCCCTTGTGCACCTCAGCAGTGGGAGGTGCTGGCTGTTCTCCTCCAGTTCCCTTTGTTGACAGAACTCCAGGAGCATCAATTGCAAAGTCCACATTGACAAATCCCCGTGCTGGGTCCGTGGGGCCTCGATCCGTCACCAAATAACAGCATCAACATTTTTCCTGCCCTATTATCATCACTTCAGCTGCTGCAGCAATAGATCCTCCACCAATAAATCAAAGGGGATCATTTCAGATGGCCAGAAACATAAACAGCACTTTAAAAAAATTTATCTTCTAGCAATCTCCTTTCCTCTTGCTGTCGGTTTGTTTGATGAGGCAAAAATAGCCTCATTTTCTGGGTTTGTCTCCATTTCCTCATTTACACAAAGCCAATCTGGTATTTCCCAATTTTTTTTTACCAGCCACTCAATGAGCCCTGAGCTACCACGTTCATTCTTCACTTTTTCTTTGCCTTTTGCTGCTCCCTTCAGTGAGTGTGGAATGTCCTGGTGGTAGGAAATTGCTGTATTTCCCCAGGCAACAGGTGCTTATCTTTGTGGTTACAACACAAACCTGACAAAGCCTCTCTGGCACCCAACAGCTCAGCATGGAAATCATGCTCTCCTTTAGCGAGGAATTCACTATTTTTAGTCAAACTGCAGCTGCAACACCTGAATTATGGCGTGGTGAGGCTTTGGGTTATAGCTCCCTGCTCCATTTCGCCGTTCCCAGCACAAGCCATGTTTTTATTCTTTCCACCACCAGCCTGTTCCCATTTTCATGAAAGAGCTTTATGTGCTGAGTCCTGCCTTCCCTCCTTCCCACCCCACGTGCATCGTTAAGGGGGCCTTCTTAATTTCCTGTTTTAGGCTTTCCTCGGAGATTTCTCATTCTGTTTTCCCTTCCCGTAGCACACAAACATTCCTGCTGCCTGGAAAGAGCCTGACTGGGTTTTTTTTTTTGCTGCAAGTTGGCAGCTCAGGTGATGACAATTGGCTGCCTCTGTGTGTTCCAGCTGCAGCTCTGGTGCCAGATGGCTCCACACGCGTGCAGGGAGTTTACATTTCGTATTCCTGGGTGAAAAATGTCCCACTGGATATTGGGTACTCCCATCCCAAATGAGCCACTGGCTTTGGCAGAGCAAAGGTTCGGCTTTGTGGATGGCACCCACCTTGCACAAGTTTATCAGAGTGCAGAGAATTTGGGCAGAAAATTCAAGTTTGGAGTCTCAGGGATGACTTGGGAGGGGAGCAGCCTGCAGAGAACTGACTGAGAACAAAACACTATTTCTTTAGCTGGCTGAAAATGGTTTATTTTCCAAGATAAAATAAGTTGGGAATTGGAATTGTTGGCTCAATCAGAAAAATCTCTGTCATGCAGAATGAAATTTTTTCTTTCAATTTTCTATTTTTTAGAAATAAAAATATATTTAACAGACCATTCCCATCCAGCTCAGAATCCCAGACTGGTTTGAGTTGGAAGAGACCTTGAAGCCCATCCCATTCCACTCCTGTGCCAGGGCAGGGACGCTTCCACTGTCCCAGGTTGCCCCAAGCCCCATCCAGCCTGGCCTGGAACATTTCCAGGATGGAGCATCGTGACCCAACCCATCATGTTGCTGCTAGAAATATTTCCTCTAATGACAACAATCATGCACAGGCCTGAACTTGCAATATCAGCATGAGCAGGAGCTGCACAAGGGCCCAGAGAAAGTGGGAATTTGAAAAGTGCTGACAGAAGAGCAGGAAATTTGTTCCATATATTCCCATAGTTACCTAGAAAGTCTCGGGAAGAAGTAGGAACCCAAATAATGTTTGAGTTAATGTTGAAGAGAGGAGCACCACAAAAAAAATAAATTCCAAATTCTGTGTTTTCAGTGCTTTTGCATTCCAGATGTTGGAGTTGAGAGTAGACAATGAAGGAATTTTTCTAACCTTTCCTACTGCCTGAATTTTCTCCTAGAAAACAACTGGTTTTCTGATCCCCTGCTACTCAGCACTCAAACCTCTGACCTATATTCAAATGAAAAGTGTAGAACTGGAAAAAAAAAATCAGCATTTCTTTCACCCCTCGAGTAAACTGGTTTGACAGCTACATAAAATGATTTAGTTTTTTGTAATTCCAAGTACAGCAGGATTAGCCCTTCATCCTGTTGTTTCAGGATGTCTGCATTAATTATTTCTAGTCCTCTTTAATTCAACACTAAACTCACATTTTCAGTTCAAGGGACTGGCCCGTTCTTAAATCATGTAAATATTATTCAGAACTAGGTGATACCCACGTGCAGAGCTGCCAAAGCACACTCATTTATTTTTCAACTTCTTAGTCAGCGAGGGAGCAAAACAATCCATGATTTATACAAGGCATTTAATGAATTTCATCCTTTTCCCCGTTGGGGTTTCAATATTGCTGAGACACGGGCACGAGGAGAAAGAAGAACAGCAGAAATCCCCAAGAAATGCTCCTGCTGCATTCCTGGATTGTTCTGTCTGTGTGTGGAAGGGCCAAGCTGCTGCTTTTCTGTTCAAATCCTGAACTGAGCAGGGCTGATTAAAGCCCACTGTGCCAAGGAGGGATTTGCTTTCGAGGACAAAACCATCCCTTTGAGGAACGCTCCCTGCTGGGCTGCCCATCACCTCCCAGCACAGCAGGGTCCACTTTAATCCTCTCAAAACTTCCTGAAGTCTTGCTTGGATTTCTGGGGATGCTGAGTGTGGTGGTGTTCACACAGAGGGTCCCAGGATGAGGGAAGAGATGAGGATCTGACTCCATGTTTCAGAAGGTTGATTGATTATTTTATGATATATATTATATTAAAACTATACTAAAAGAATAGAAGGAAGGATTTCATCAGAAGGCCAGCTAAGAATAGAAAAGGAATGGAATGACAATAACATCTTGTGTCTTGGACAGAGAGTCCGAGCCAGCTGACTGTGATTGGCCATTAATTAGAAACAACCACATGAGACCAATCCCAGATGCATCTGTTGCATTCCACAGCAGCAGATAATCAATGTTCACATTTTGTCCCTGAGGCCTTTCAGCTTCTCAGGAGGAAAAATCCTAAGGAAAGGATTTTCCAGAAAATATCATGGCTACAGCTGAGCACAAGCTTGGTGCAGGTGGGAAGTTCAGGAGGAGCTCGGGTTCAGGGGCACAGCTGGAAGGGTCTCTGTGCACATTCCCAGGGTGGGATTGCTGAGTGACCATGGGCAGGGCAGTGGTTAAAGGGAATATCCCAATTTGTCCATCTTTCCAAAGGTCAATATCCAGAAATCTGGGACTCTGTGGATAGGGTTGCCATCACCTCCCAGCACAGCAGGATCCACTTTTAATCCTCTCAGAACTTCTGAAATCTTGGTTGGATTTCTGAGGATGCTGAGCATAGACTTTGTTGGACTTCTGAGGATGCTGAGCACAATCTTGGTTGGATTTCTGAGGATGCTGAGCACAAACTTGGGGTAGGTGGGAAGTTCAGTGGGCCTGGTGTGAGGAGCTGGGGTTCAAGAGCACAGCTGGAAAGGTCTCTGGGCACATTCCCAGGATGGATTTGCTGAGTGACCATGGGCAGGGCAGTGGTTAAAGGGAATATTCCAATATCCAGAAATCTGGGGCTCTGTGGATAGGGCTGATTTCCCCAAAAAGCCTCACTTAACCCAAACTTGTGCTGCTGCATTTCAGAAACTCGAGGCTTGCAGTTACCCATTTCAAATCCTTCCCGTTTTCACAGTCTGTGACTCCTCATACTTTACTTTGAGGTGGGAGGGGCAGAACTTTCCTAAATTGAGAGCAGCCTGATGGCTTCAAATCTGTGCAACTGTTCCAGCCTGAGCGTGGATTCCCTTTCAAACTGAGGCTGGGGACAAAAGTCCTGCAGGGCTGTGAGCTCTCTGTGGCTTTTTGGGCTGACACAAACCCTGCAGCTTTGCTTTCTGTGACCTGTGCATGGTTCTGCTTCCAAACACCAGCCAGCTCTGGAATTCCCTAGAATTTCTGTTCGGGAGGGTTGGAGTTTTATCTCAAATAATTAAATACCACAGGGATATTTTCTCCCCAGCTCAGAGGGACCCCATGGAGGCACAAACTAAGCAGATGTTATAACTGCAGAGGTGCACAGCAAATAATAATTAGAGATCTTAATATTTATCTCCAGTAATAGCCATCCTCAGGATGCAGCTTGTGCATTTGGAATGTGAGACACGGAGCAAATCCTACTTTCTGATGGAATTTTAACATCTTTCCATGATCTGTTAATTATTGATGTTGGCCAGGTCATTATTTTCTGAGAATCCTCCTTGGAAGGGGCAGCTATGAGGGAGCTGTGGTGAGCATTGTCCTTAATCCCAAAATCACAGTCCCCTAGATGGGTTTTAAGGTCTTTTCCATCCCAAACCAGTCTGGTATTCTGAATTCCTATTCAATTTCTTGTCCTGGTAATTATTGTAACTGTTCTAAGATACTTTATCCAAATAAATTTCAAAATTGAGATCTAACAAAAATCAATACAAATTAACCCTGAATTTAGTTCCTTTCCCCTTCTCCCCCAAAAGCAGGACAGTGAACTGTTCCCTAAAATCTAAAAGCAGCAAGAGCTGCAGTCCCACAGATCATATTTAAATCAGAATTTACTTCATACCAAGATAGATTTGCATTTTGCATTTATCTGTTATCTCCCATTCAAAGGCAAAAAAGCATTATGTGTAACCAAAATTGTCATTGCATTTGTATTGGCTACTGGAATTGGATGCCATTTTGTATTTTAAGTAATCCAGGATGATAATTACACTTATTGCTTCCCTAACTGCACAGTTGCTATTCAGGGTAGCTCATGTATATTTTATGTATGTTCGGTATCAGAGCAGACCTTTTGCAAATTGATTCATTTGCATCATTATATCCTTCTTTCAGAAATCATTTTCTGATCATGAGGCAGAGACTTCTGCTGGAATCACAGAGATAATTCCTAGAACTCAGCCTTAGAGCTGGGGAAAACTGAAAAAAGAAATGAAATTAATGATTATTTTATAATTTTTGACTTGGAAGTGTGAATTTTTGACAGCATTTTGTAGAAATTTTTCACAGAATAATGTTTGGGTTGGAAGGCACCTGAAAGATCATCTTGGTTTGGGTTGGAAGGGACCTGAAAGATCATCTTTTTCCATCCCCTGCCATGGGCAGGGACACCTTCCACTGTCCCTGGTTGCTCCAAGCCCTGTCCAACCTGGCTTTGGACGTTCCAGGATGGAGCAGCCACAGCTTCTCTGGGCATCCTGTACCACTGGATTTTCTCTGGGCATCCTACGCCACTGAATTTTGCTTTTGTTCATTCACATGGAAAAAAATCAAAAAGAACAAATTATTTGACTCATTTCTTTTTTTTCATATGGAAAGGATCTCCATCTCTGAGGCTGTGTGGGACATGAGCCTGTCCTGTGCCTGGAGCCCTTCCTGGTCCTCCACCCCTTATCCATCTCCCCAAATATCCTGATTTAAACCAGAAATCCATTAGAGGGATCCCTCCCTCCCTCACCTACACCAATTGCCACTGCCTGGAGCTGAAGAGGAGCAAAGCTGCTGGGTGAGTGACAGATGAGTGGCTTTGAGATGCTGGTGCACTTGGAGCCTGCAGGGACAGAAGAAAGGGGCCAGAGCCCCAGATCAGCCTGTGCACACAAACAGAGCCTGCAAGGGACCCAGCCCCTGCTGCTGCTGCTGCTGCTGCTGCTCAGGCTTGGGGAGAAGATCCTCCCACACTGGCAGGGTGACAACTGCATTCATCTGCAACATCTGAGGGAACCGACTCATTTGATGTTTTGTTTTGAAAAAATTATTGAGGACTGTTTTGTATGCAAAAAGAGTTGGGTGTCTTTTTTTTTTTTTTTCCCCTCCTCCTGCCTCTGAGTCCCAGATAAGTGAAATTATGCTTATCAGAGGTCCTACATTTAAAGTTGTTTTAAAAGGTGTTGTGACACATGGAGGGAACATGCAGGGTTTGTCTGGGCTGTGAAGAGCCTTGCTTTGATTTACCCACTCTAGACATGGGCAGCCAGCAAAGAGTTAATTCCCCTTTTTGCTCTTCTCCTGAAATAAGCTAAAATAAACTTTAAGTGGATATAGCCTAATTTTTTTGGCCTATCTCTGATCTAGCAGATGTTTGGGCAAGGAACAGGTAACTGAAATGGGCAGCAATCATTTTTCATTTATTTTGGAAAAGCAAAGGAAACACAGCCAGGACACAAACACCACACAGTTTAATGCTTCAGTTTGCTACAGCATTGGAAAGGGAAAATGATACTTATTTCTAGGAGTGATTATGGAGAAAATGCCTATTTACATGTCCAGGAATTTTTAGGCACCAAGAAGGGGTTTCATCCTTAAGCCATCACTCTGTTTTGTGTTTTTATCCTAAATCACACCTTACACAGAACAGATCACAACCCAAACATCAGTTCATCCCTTTTCTCAAAGGAACAACTTCTTAATATCTCCTTTGCATAAAATTTGAGGGCCCCTGCCTTGTGTTATTGAGCGCTGCTGATGGTCTTTTGATAGCTCTGCTTTTAATAAGCTGCAGATTATCTCATCTGCGTGTGTACAGCAGCATATTTCAGAGCATAGGTATGGAAGGAGGAAAGTTGGATTGGCAGCACATGAAAGGGAGCTGAGAAGCTTCAAAGGGCAGGGAGAGAGAGGCAGAAAGCAGAGAAAAGGCTCTGGAAGGTATTGGGATGAGAAGCTTTTGAAATATAGATAACCTACAGCAGAGAGGAGCTCTGCTCTCCCAGCACTAATAATTACACAGATAAGAGGGTGAAGTGAAAGGAAGCCAGGAGATATGGACAAAGTTCAGGATAAAACATCCTGGAAAGAAGAAGCCATGGAAGTTTTATTCTGGAAGAAAGTCAGGTGGAGCCCAGGTTGGAAATGGTTGAGAATGTGAAGTGTTTGTGACAAACCTGGGGACACACAGAGAGACCAGCCCCAGCCCTTGGAGTGCTTTGATGTGACCAGCACAGGTCTGAAAGCTGAGGGGACAGAATCTGAGAACCAGGGAATATCCTGAGGTGGAAGGATCATGGAAACAGAAATATAATAATAGAAATAAATTATATCATAATGGCCAAAACTCAAGACATCAGTTCCCAGCAGTGGGAGAATTCAAGGTCCTGGTGATAAAACAGCCACAGGGATGACAAAAAGCCCAGGAAGGGTGAGCTGGGCCATCCCTGCTGAGGCTGACAGTGCCCCAGCCTGGTGCTCCATTCCACAGGCACTTTGTGACAATAAAACACTTGGCACTGAGAATTCCTCAGGTACTTCAGTTCTTCATCCCCTTCAACCAGTGTGTGAAAAAGCCAGCCTGGAGTCATCACAACAGTGAGGATCCTTGTAGGAGGGGGAAAAAATACATTAAAAAATCAATGTACCTACAGAGGAACTGCCTAATAACGAGGAAGATAATTAAAAGGAAATTAAAGGAGCAGCTAAGAGGAGAATATGTTTGTAGGCGGCTTAGATGCTTTAAGGGCAACAACTTATTTTACTACTCAACACAAATATGCACAACATAATTATTTTCAGGAAGATATGCCAAAAAGAAAATATAAACTGATATACAAAGGAGTTATTAGGTTTGGTTTTGGTTTGGTGTTTTTTTTTTTTTAAAGGAAAAAAATGCAGCCTCTCAATTTAAAAGCGAAAGGGAAGCCAAGCAGATTCCGAGCACTTACTGGATGTGGAAAAGCTACTAACAAAAAGTTTTCTGAGCAGATCAGAGGCAGGAAGCTTGCCAGGGAAGCAGTCAGGCTGATGGATGATCAAGGCATAACAGGAGCACTAAAGGAAGATAAGGCCATGGATGAGGAGAGAGATGAGTCCTCGCTGCTGTTCCCTGCCGGAGCCTGGGGACGGCTCCGGGCTGGAGCTGCTTTAGTGGGAACACAAGAAAAGAAAAAAAAAAGAAAATCAGGATATGGCGAGTTTGAAGGCAGCACAAGGATCATCCAGCTCTGCACCCCAACAATCCCACCCTGGCCATCCCTGGGAGTGTTGCCCAAACGCTCTGGAGCTCTTGGGAATGTGCTCATTCCCTGGGGAGCCTGGGCAGTGCCAGCACCCTTTGGGGGAAGAGCCTTTCCTGAAATCCAATCTAACCCTCCCTGGCACGGCACCAGCCATTCCCTGGGTCACAGATCACCCTGCTCTTCCCCTCCCCAGGAGGCTGGAGCTGGGATGGGTCTCAGGCTCCTCTCAGAGCCCTCAGCCCCTCACAGGCCCCCCACAGGCCCCTCACAGGCCGCTCACCACCTTCAGTGCCCTCCTTTGGACCCTCTCTCACAGTTTAACATCTTCCGAATCTTAGGGTGCCCAAAACTGCACTTAACACTCAAGGAGTCCTCTGAGCAGAGAGAGGGGCAAAGCACCAAATGATTTCCAAGCAGGAGCAGATGGAAGTAGGAGTTCCTCAGAGGAGCAGCTCCTCAGGAGCATCAGAACTGCTGGCCCAGTGTTTTGTGAGTGATATTCCCACATCCATCAGGGAAAGGTTTTCCCAGAGAAGCTCTGTTTTCTGTGTTGTACTCACATCTTTGCTGAACGTTAATGTGGATATTCCACTTTGTCCCTTTCTGGTCTTTCCAAACTGCTCCTTGTGCTTGCTCTGACTCACACGAGATCCAGGCAGCACCAAGCCCAGATATGTTGCTCCACACAAGTCAACTAATCTTTAAAAATGGGCTAAATCCCAAATTAGAATGATTTCAGCAGAGTGAAGCTTAGAAGACAATTGCTATAATTATGCAAATGTAAACAAGTGAAAAGCCTTAACACAATATATACAAAATAATGATTAAAAGGAATTAGCGTTGGGAATTAGCAGAAATTGGGCATTTGTATGTAATAATAGGGCTGGAAGTTAATGATCCAGAGGGAAAGAGTTTTGCCAGTTGATATTAAAGCTTAGATAATCTTTTGTTCAGTAACTTCACACTCGTGTTTGTTTAGGATTGCAGCCTGTGCCTGTATCACCGTATTGGAATTCCAATCACTCACCAGTTTTTAATTAGGCAGTAGAACTGATACGATAATTGTGGCATGAATTGATTATTAACTGAAGTTTGTGCGATAATTAATAAGAAAGTTCTTGAACAAAGCGCAAATGACACAAAAATAACATAAGCCTTCCCAAACTGGCATTAGCACAGTGTGGTAGTGACCCAGAGTTTTCATTTTCAATGTGCATTTAAATTCCCTCTATCCAGCCCAGTGCTTGAAATCTTTATCAGTAGCTGCCAATAAAAGAAAATTTATTTGGTTACCGAGGCCTTTTTCCAGGCTGTGAGATTTTCAGCTGATCTGCCAAAGCAGCCTGGATTCTGCAGGGCCAATAATTGATCAGGGTTCTGCTTTTTGTGCTCTATTTCTGTTCTGCTTTTATGGCTCCAGGCAGGAACACAATCCCCAGAATCCCATAAGTGTATCTGTGCTGGGTGGGCACTTTGTTGCTCCAGAGTATAGAATATTTTATTCTACTGTGGAGTATTTATATGTCTGGTGTTCCATTGCTCTGCTTGTGGCAATGAAGCATTTTCCTGGAAATATTGAAGGGTAATTTTTGGAACTGTTATCTCCTAATAATAAAACTGAAAGGTTCAGAGAAGCTGTGGCTGCCCCTGGAAGTGTTTGCTTTGTGATATCAAACTGTGTGAGAAATGTCTCAGCTCCTCATCATGGAGTCTGGTTAAATGCAGCAGGGAGTTTATTTGGCTTGGAATTAAATCAAAATGTCAGAATCCATCCGTAAAAGCAACACCTGTCCTTCCTACATCTGTAGCTAAAACGGATGGGAAGTGTAATTTTCCCAAGATTTACCTGTAATTCATTTTGGAAAGGTGGGACAGGAGGCACCAAACCAAGCAGGTTTGTTTGGGCCTGGAAATCCCTTTATGGTGCAGGGAGGTCCTGCTTTGAACATTAATTGGTGACTGTCCCATGTATTTGACAGTTCAGTGATCACTCTTTGTCCTTTATTTTTACATACAGCCCAGTTTTGGGGGAAGAAAAGATGGGAGTAAAGCTCTGCCAGTGCTCCACTCTTTCCATAAATCCATGTCTGGGAATGTTCATGTTCTGTGAAGAACATCCAGGTGTGGATGCTCTGTTATCCTCAGCTGGTGCAGCTGATGCCAGAGCCACCTTGCTTTGCAACAAGAGGCTTTTCCTGGGATTTATGACATATTAGAATGAGTTAGATGCAGTGGATGGAAGGAAGGAAGGAAGACAAAAAAAGGAGGAATCCCTAGACTGGAGCGTGCTCAGAGCGGCATCCTTCCTTCTCCAAAGGCAGGCAGAACCTTTGCAGGGGCTGGGAATATTGGCAGAAATTGGAGTTGATGATCCTGTGGGTCCCTTCCAGCTCAGGATATTCTCTGATTCCATGGCTGGCAGGGCAGCGTTTGAGATAAACTCTCTCCTTTGGAGCTGAGTGAGCAGCCAGTGCCAGCTCCGGTAGCCGTCGGGAAGGAGCAGGAGAAGCTCCATCATTCTGCTCCCTCTTCTGAGGAACGTGGCAGGCTGCTCTCCCAAACCTCAGGCATGTGCCAGCAATCTTCAAGCAATCAGAAAAGCCCAGAATGTCCCAAAATTCTCTCCAGTAATGAATTTTGAAAATAATTTCTAGCCATTATTACTTTTGGGTAACAAGCGATTTTTATTACAGGCCTCAGGAGCAAGTTTCCTCCTCCTCCTATCTGTACAAACAGCTATAAACTGACTGCATTTTAATAACTTTTTTCCAAGAAGTTACAAGGTATTTCATTAAAATGTCAACTTTTTCTTTCATATATTTTATGATTCTCTTTCTTCCTTCTGCCACAAATATGTTGTTGCCAACATCATCATGACACAGTTTGCTGCCAAGACTATGGAAAGTTAAAAAAGGAAAGGAAAAATGAATTTCTCTTCACTTTTTAGGTAAAATTCTTCCAGCACTAGGGGCTGAGAAAGCAGTCAGAAATATCTGAAGTGCCAAAGACAAATGTTCAGAGTGCCAGAGCGGCGACATGAAAACATGGAAGCAGTACCAGGGAGCGATCCTGTGCGAAGGGTGATCAGCTGGGGACATCTCCTTTTGCCATTTGGACATTCCAGGGGCTCCTCCCCATGTTTCTGCTGGGATCAGAGCAGCCCACGCTGCCTGGGAGAGCTTCAGCACAGCAAGACAGCTCCAGTTTGAGGAAAACTTCATGTCCTTCCCATTGAACCATCTCCAACTGCTGCACAGAGCCCTTTGTGCCCTCCTGCACACCCCAGGGCTTGCTCTTCAAATCTGTCACTCAGAGGGTCCCCAAACCCAGCTCCAGCCATCTGCTCTTGCCTGGTTTAATGAGGAAGGAGCTGCTTCACCCTCTTTTAACTGGGAATGAGGGGAAGGACTGGAATCCCCTCAGTTTCACCTCTGGGAAGAGCCAGGAGATGTGACTGTGTTTGCTACTCAGGTGCCTTAACACCTCACTAATTAAAGGCAGCCTGGCTCAGCACAGGGAGTATCCCTCATTTTCAGCCCTTCAGCAGATGGATCCTCGCTGGAATTTTGTTATTGCCTCTGCTGTCCCAGTGCTGGGGCTGCTCAGCGGCCAGGGAGACATTAAATTAGCTTTGTGCCCAGGATTTCTGGACTTCTGCCTTTGCAAATCTCCATTTCTGAGCATGGAGGATCCTTGCTGGCATTCTGTACACCTAATTACACTTTTAAGGCATCTTGAAAACTTTCAGATTCCCAAGTGTAATTTCCTGCTCGGCTGGAGAGCGAGGAACAAATGTTATTTCCACTGGTGGTGAACCAGCTGTGGGTTCAGACTTCCCAGCACTGCCCCTGGCACTGGGGAGCTTTGGGTTCAGCTGGTTGAGTTTGTTGGGTTTTTTTAAACAGCACAAAATCACTTTCTTGGAATTTCTCTGCTTTGGTGTTGCCCTTACCCTGGAGACCTTCTTTTAAAAGTGATTTAATTTCTTTTCCTCTGCCTTATAGGCCACAGCTTGATTTTTCTTGCACTCCTGGGTCTCGAAGCAATTTTACAGGGGAGGCAAGGAGTTGCTGAAGGGAGCTGTTTTGTTTACATTATGTAAAGTTGGGAATCTGCCATCAGAGCAATCCCACGCATCCCATGCAGCGCAGGCACTCAAGGGCGTGGATGGATCAGATAAAAGGAGGTGGAGTCTTCAGCAGAGGGCTGGGACTTGCCCAAACGAGTTAATTACACATTAACTGCGTCCCACTTTCCCAATACAGAAACGTTTGTAATTAACAACAAGAAAAAAAAATTAGCGTGTAATTCAGAGCTGGCCTTGGGCCGTGCTGTCACATTCCTGACTCTGGGACCTGGCCACTGCCTCATCCTCTCTTCCAGCTGTGATGCAAGCAGCACTGAGGAGAACATCCCTGGAATTTGCCTACACCCACTGCTCTATTTTAGGCTCCCACCTCATGGAGATAATACTGGCAAACATCACCAATATCTTATGGAAATAGGGCTGATTGAGCTGTAGCATTCATGGGCTCCTTACACGGCCAGGTGACCCAGCTGGTGGAGGAGGGAAAGGCTGGGGGTGAGTCCACCTGGACTTCAGCATGGCCTTGGACACATCTCCCACATCTCCTGGAGGAGCTGCAGGCCATGCTTGGACAGGGTCACTCTTCCCTTGGTTGAGAAATGGCTGTTGGCTGGACTTTGGGATTGGTGCCACATCCAGCTGGCGTCCCATCACCAGGGGTGTCCCCAGGGCCCGTGGCCAGCCCTGTTTATTGTCTTTATTGATGATGTGGACGAGGAGATTGAGGCACCCTCTGGAAATTTGCTGTTGACACCAAGATGGGTGAGGGGGTTGGGCTGCTGGAGGGCAGGAGGTTCTGTAAAGGGATGTGTTCAGGCTGGAGCCATGGGATGAGGACAGAAGGTTCTGCAGAAGGATCTGGACAGGCTGGAGCTGTGGGATGAGGGCAGGAGGTTCTGCAGATGGATCTGGACAGTCTGGAGCCATGGGATGAGGGCAGGAGGTTCTGCAGAGGGATGTGGACAGGCTGGAGCTGTGGGATGAGCCAAGGCCGAGTGCTGGGTCCTGCCTTTGAGTCACAACAGCCCCCTGCAGCTCCAGGCTGGGGCACAGGGGATGGAAAGCTGGGAAAGGCCCTGGGGGTGCTGGTGAAAGTGGCTGGACATGAGCACAGGTGTGCCCAACTGAGCAGAAGGCCCTAGGGCTTGCACTTCTTTTTTCCCCTCACATTTTCTCCCACTTTTTGATTTTCTCCTCATGGCAGGAGAGACCCTGAAGGGAACAGAGCTGGGAAGGGGCTGGAGAATTCCTGAGGGAGATGGGAAGGGGCTCAGCCTGGAGAAAAGGAGGATCCGGGAGGGAAAAGCTCCGTGGCAGAACCTTCCTCAGACTCCCTTCATTTTTTCCCCCCTCATGTTTTCTCCCACTTTTTGATTTTCACCTCACAGCAAGGGAGACCCTGAGGGGCTGGAGCAGGGCCAGGGAAGGGAACAGAGCTGGGCAGGGGCTGCAGAATCCCTGAGGGAGCCGGGCAGGGGCTGCAGAATCCCTGAGGGAGCCGGGCCGGGGCTGCAGAATCCCTGAGGGAGCCGGGCAGGGCTCACCTGGAGCACAGGAGGATCCCCAGGGATCTTTTCCCTCTCTGGGATTCCCTGCCAGGAGGGCACAGCCGGGGGGAACAGGGACAGGAGCAGAGGGAACGGCCTCAGGCTGGCCCAGGGCAGCTCAGGGTGGGCACAGCAAGAATTTCCCCATGGAAAGGGTGGTAATGCTTTGGAAAGTGGGAGGTTGGGAGTGCCCATCCCTGGAGATGTCCCAGGGAGTCTGGAGGTGACACTCAGGGCTCTGGGCTGGGGACAAGGTGGGCATTGGGCACAGCTGGGACTGGATGACCTTGGAGCTGTTTTCCAACCTTAATGATTCTGTGAGTCTGTGGAATAGATTTGCAGTGATGTGTGCAATACACAGGACATTAATTTTCTGCGATTGTCTCAAGCAGAGTGTTGCAATTGTGAACTCCATAATGCATATAAAAATCCATATTCCCACACTTTTCATTTCCAGCCCCAACAGCCTCCATGTAGACTATTTTCCACGTCACAGGCAGCTGGAGTCAATGACTCTCCCATGTACTTGAGACATCAGCTCTCCCCCATGGAATATTGATTTCCAGGAAATAATCTTCATGCAGCCATCTTTGCTTAAATATCACATCAACTTATACCCTCACTCAAAAATAATGCACATCCCTGTCGCATTCTACTGGAAATTGAATGTATTGCTCAGTTTAGTGAAGTGTTCAAACAATAAGAGACCAAAAAATATGGGGATGTCTCCATACTATGGAACATTTTTGTATTTACGTCCCTGTTACTAAACATGAGTGGAAATTTAATGCTTTTGGAGCAGTTGGAACTGTGAAATAGAGCAAAAAAGCACAGGGCTGGCAGCTGTTTTAATGCACTGTGAAGCCAGGAAGTTGTTTAGACTGGGTTTGAACTTGGCCAGCACACAGAGACACAGATATCGGTCAGAAAAAGGAGATATTTAAAGATCTGTTGGGTCAGGAACACATTTTATGGCATCAAATATTTAATATTATCTAAGTAAATAAAAAATCGCATGGAAGGGAAACAAGGTTAAAGCGAAACTTTATGGCTGATCTCTCGTGCCATTAAAAGATAATGTTTTGCAGAGTTAAAGGGGATATTTTCCAGCACACACGTTGCAGATTGTGCTGAACCTTTCTGCCTTGCTGCTCTGAGACTGCTGTTTACACCACACACAATTGATTAGAGAATACAGAGAATATTTGCTTCTTTACTTAGGTGATTTTTTTTTGTTTTAATTTAGAAATGCAGCTTATTTTATTTTTCCCTGTAAAAGACCTTGAGATGAACCTTGAAGTTCTTCAAGCCAAGGGAGTTTTTGTGGGGCTAGCCTTTCCAGCCCCTTCCACCTCACCTCATATCCAAGAACTAGAAGAAAACATGGCTCATTTTAATGGTTAAATGGACAAGTGTTTTATACTGGTTGGATTAGAGGATCTAAAAGGTCTTTTCCAACCTCAGCAATTCCATGATTCACCCCACAAGTCCCTCCTTGGCTGTGCCAGTGAGATGCTGTGTCTGCACTGAGATTTTGCCTGGTTTTCCCTCCTTTCCTGGCAAAAGTGACTGAAACAAAAGAGAAGGATTTAATAGTCTATAAACCCCACTGTGGAACAGGTGAAATGATTCTTTTCTCTGGCAGAGCAGCAGCTGGACTTGGATCCAATAATTGTTTTCAATGGATTGATTAAACTTGGATCTTAGCATCCAAATGTGGAGTCAGCAGGCGTTGTCAGTGTCCAGCACTTCCCAGGTGATTTCCCAGCTGTGGGAAGCAAGAGATTCCAGTTTTGTGGCAACAGAATCCATCTTTGGCTTCAGATGGATAAAGAAAATGGCATTTCAATTTGGATATCATTTGGCTGAGAAAATTAATTTTCATACTATTTTTTTAATGTGAAAGTCTGACTTTAAACCAAAGGAAAAAACACACCCAAAACATGAATCCAGGATGATTTTTCACCCTCTTTTTCATCTCAAACAAGGAAAATTCATCTCCAAAATGCAAGGAAAATTTCATCTCGAACAAGGAATTTTTGGGGAGCAGTGCAGCTGTTGCAGCAGCCACAGATGAAATTATCTCCTGCTCAGAGAGAAATGCAAAATGAAATGCCATATTTTTGGATTGTTAAGTGTCACTTCAGTGAAATGTACTCATGGCTGAATAGCTCCCGTTTATTTTCTAGGGATGGTTAAAAATGAGGAAATTGTGACAATTCTTGAATATTTTCAATTGCTTTTCCTTCTGTTGTTCTTGCTGAATGGGGAGAATGCCTTTATATTTGTGCCTTCGCAGGGAAAATATTCCAAATGTTTGGTTTTGCCTCCACTTCACCTCTTTTCCCCCTTTTCCTCACATTTGCTGCTGAAAAGAGGAGGAAGTTCAGGCATGGGGAATGAGGACATAAGGGAAAGTGGGGGGAGAGAGAGCAAGAGAAAACCAGAAGTGTAGTTTATTCAAAGGAAATGATAAAATGGAAGTTTGTGACTTGGAAATGGATATTTTCAGTGAAAAACTAAAAAGGATTGAAGGGACGGGAGGGAATGCTAAATCCAATGTGGTTTTGGGGACTGACTTGTCCTGAGGAATTCCTGGTCAACGAGAAGAGAAAGCAGAAAAAGTATCAATGTTTTTTGGGAGAATTGGTGCTAATCCATGAAGGAGCTGAAGGCAGAGCCATGAGGAGAGGAGAACTTGGGGTTCCCCAGCAGCAGGTCCAGCTCAGGAAGAGCAGGAAGGTGAAATAGCAGAAATAGAGGGGAGCTGCCCCCAAATCTGGGTCCAGCACCAGCAGGACCTGGAGCTGCTGGAGAGAATCCAAAGGAGCCACGGAGCTGCTGCAGGGCTGGAGCCCCTCTGGAGCCAGGCTGGGAGAGCTGAGAATGTTCCCCTGGAGCAGGGAAGGCTCCAGGCAGAGCTCAGAGCCCCTGGCAGGGCCTGAAGGGGCTCCAGGAGAGCTGAGAGGGACTGGGGACAAGGGATGGAGGGACAGGAGCCAGGGAATGGCTCCCAGTGCCAGAGGGCAGGGATGGATGGGACATTGGGAACTGGGAATTCCCAGAGCAGCTGGGGCTGTCCCTGCATCCCTGGAATGTCCCAGGCCAGGTTGGATGGGGCTTGGAGCAGCCTGGGATCATGGAAGGTGTCGCTGCTCATGGCAGGGGGCTTTAAGGTTCCTTCTAACCCAAACCATGCTGGGATTCTGTGATTCTTTGAAAGAGTAAAAGGCAGAAATTAGATAGTTGTGTGTGGCTTCACTGGAGTGAAAGGGAAGAAGGGAAAAACCCCCAAAATAAATAATAAATCCCCCAAAATATCTTTGAAAATACCAACAATTATCAACGTAAGAAGGGAAGAGCTGCTTTATTTCAGTCCTTGCCTCAAAGGAACAGGAGACTGCCTGTGACACCACAGTCTGCTGGGGCTTTTTAAGATTAAAAATAGCTTAGGAGAAGAGCCATTGAGATGGATTATGGACTGGCTTAAGGAGATGAAACCCAGGGTGTCAGGGATGGAGAGAATTCCAAGTGAGGAGGGGAAGCAATTGGGATCAGTGCCTTTCTCCTGCTTGGTCCTTAGTGGGGATGACCTTGGTGAAGGAGAAATTTCCAAACAGATTCGCACAGTTCTGATAACACCAAGCTGGGGAGAAGCCGCCAAACACCACCAAGCAGGCAGACAAGTCAGGAGAGTTGAAGTTAATTATAAAGATGAAGCAGCTATTCGTGTCATTTAGCATATGGCACCGTGGCTTTGAACTATTGAGATGGGAACTTTATTTAGGGGACAGCAGGGATCTCATGGCCACGCTGCACCAAGCTCTGGGTTCAGAGCTGACAATCAGATGTGTGGATGGGCTGCTCTGACACTCTCTGTCCTCCAGGATGTTCCGGGGAAAAGCTGAGCTTCAAAGAGCTCCATCAAAAAATAACATTTGGGGAAACGAAGCGAGCGGGGCGGCGAGATTTTCTGATTCCTTTTTAGGGTTGGAGCGTGTGCCTTTGAGTGTTTGGCAGCAAGTGAATGTTCAGTGGCTCAGGGGTGTGATGATGCTCTTTAAAGGGAAGCACTGTGCGATCATGAGGATGGACTTCATCCAGCAGATCTCTGCTGCAAACTTCTGTGACATGGACACGATCCCAAAACTTTGGCTGCCTTTTCAAAGTCACTCAGCTTCCCAGGGCAGCCAGAAGTGGCTGAGCACTTCCTAAGATGTGTTTGCTCAAGATGTTTATGGAGCTGTCACCCAAGAATGGCTCTGGACCCAAATGCTCGCTGAAGCTCCGGCTCAGGACCAAGCTGAGCCCTGTGACTTCTGCCTCCTGCTTCTGGCCATCCAAGCAGAGACCTTCCCAGGATTTCACTGCTCTGGATTCCACCTGGAACTGAACACAGGCAAGGAATGAGAGTGGTGAGAAGCAACCAAACTTTTCTCAGACCTGGAATTTGTTTCAGCTTTGGCACGTTTTGCCCAAACTGATTTCTCCATCCCTAATGCAATGTAAGTAGCATTAAGCCCTTTGTGAAATATGTGATGTTTGTAGAGAAGCATGGAGAGCTTGGCTTCCAAAATCAATATATAACCCCTTGCTATTGCATAGCAAATCTCATTTCTGTTTGGACACATCCTCAAAGTAAGATATAGACTCCATTACCTCACATGCTTTTTAAATTTAAACACAGCAATTGATGTATTGGTGAAAATGTGAAGTCGTGATCTTTATGGATGCCTTTTGGAACATATTTATCAGAAATGCCTGGTTTTATTTGCTTGTTTCATTTAGAAAGGCTCTGTAGATTGTCATGGTCTTGGACAAACTGAGTTGCTGAACAAGCTCTTGGTGGCACTGCTCAGTGCTGAGGGGCTGCCCAGAGGCCCTGTCTGGCAGGAGCCAGGGAAAAGCATTTTAGTTTTCATAAAGATTTTTATTTAAAAATATTTCTAGAGGGTCCTAGTTCTTTCCAGTTCCTGCCCATGGCCCAGGACCCTCTTTCAGCCCACCTTGGCAGTGTCCCTGGTGATGCTCTTGGACTCTGTCCCCATCCATCCCTATCCCATAGAGCTGTCCAAAGCACAGGGCAGATTATAAAGGCAATTCCAATTTCAAAGGTCTGATCTCCACCTTTGGCTAAGATAAAATTTAATTTAAGCTTTTTATCAGCATTTTTTTTAAATTTAGCTTTTTAACAGTTCTCCCTAACATGAGAGAGAAAATAGAGGCTCTGTCTCAGCCTGCCCTGCAGAATATTGTGTCACCTAAATCTGTTTATCAGAATGGCTTCAAAGTATTTACACCTAAATTTACAGGTTTTCCAACACATCTGAAACTGAAAACAGAGAGATTGTGATAGTTTTTCTTTAATCCAGGGTCACCTATAGCTCATTTCACCAAAGCTGGATTTAAGATGGTAGAGGGGCTACATTGACAGCAAAGGTGAAATGGAGAAAGTGAAAACTCCAAAATTTTTGTGTTTGCCTTTTTTTTTTTTTTTTTTTTTTCTGTTTAACTCAGGGGATTCTATTGGGTGGATGAGAAGTCATTAGAAGCTAAACTAAGTTTTCACCTTTGCCAGCAAAACCAAGTCCTGAAGGCTTTAGTCTGAGCAGCCCTGACGAGCCCTAATGTGTCCTGACACTGCTGTGGCTCAGCTGTCCCTGCTCCCTGCAGACCTGGCACTGAAGTGAGGGAAAAGGCAATGGCACTGAATTCATGACAAAAGGCAAAAAACCCCCGTCCCCCTGTGGCTGTGATGGCTGTGGGAGGCAGATCTGGCTGGTTTTACCCCAGTCTGGGGATGCTTTTCTTGCAGCGTTGCCATTGGTGTGCCAGCACTGATGGGGACATCCCCACTGCCAACGAGGAGAGCTTCACCTGTCTGGGAAGGAATTGGGGGTCATCATTCCCATTTCTTTTCCCAGGTGTGCAGGAATTGGGGGTCAGTATTTCCATTTCTTTTCCCAGATGTGCTATTCTGTTTCTCTCTGTGCAGCTTTCTTAACATGGTAAACTGTTAGCAGTGACACGAGGAAGGGTTTAGAAATGCTGAAATCAAAGTCTGTGGAATCCTTGAATGGTTTGGATTGAAAGTGACCTTTAAATTAATTCATTTCCAACCCTCTGCCATGGGCAGGGATATCTTCCACCATCCCAGGTTCCTCCAAGCCCTGTCCAACCTGGCCTGGGACACTTCCAGGGATCCAGGGGCAGCCACAACTTCTCTGGGCACCTGTGCCAGGGCTGCCCACCCTCACAGGGAACAATTCCTTCCCAAATGCTGTCTAAAGAGTTTGTTTTAGCCTGATGCTGGATTTTGTTGCACTACACAGGAGACTCTTCACAGTTTGCCTTGGGCTGTGAGTAAATCCTGTAGTTTTGTTCCTCATCCCTTCATCCCTCTCCCCAGCACGAAGTGCTCTGTTAGGAAATTAATTAAGTAGTAGGCATGAAGTATTTTAAATCTTTTGAGAGCATTGCTGTGCAGAAAATTTCCCTTTCCTTCCACCTGCACTCTCAGACAGAGTTTTGTTTATACACCAGGGAGTTTCCACAGCCTCAGGTGCTGCAGGACTGATTTAAAGTCTGAAACAGCCACACCAGGAGGTTTTGGGGAGAGGATCCTGGGGAGAGGCTCTGCTTTTGCTCAGCCTGTGGTGATTTGTGCAATCCCACCAGCAGGAACATGAGTTCTGTCTGCTCTTAGCATGAGCCCAACTTCCAGGAGGGCTGATTTGGAGCTGATGCCTGTGTTGGAGCCGGCAATGTTTGGATGGAAAAATTAGTTATGTCAGCTCAGCCTTAAATCCTGGAACTGTTTTAAATAAACTGTTCTTCTCTTCCTGTAACACTGTCATGTTGGGGCCAAGAAATGGAGTTTGGGACATGGAGGATTTTATACAAACAGAATTTATGTTGTTGTTGTTGTTTTATTTTTTTAAATTAAAAAAAAAAAAATATCTCCAGACGCTGCAAATACAGTGACTGTTCCAATCAGGATCAACATTAATTTCTTCCTAGCTTTCAAATGTTATAACTACATTTCTCCCGACATGTTGGCATCTGTGTTGGTATTTATAAATTTTTGCATGCTTTGACTGCCATGCAAATCCTTCCAGAAAGTACCCTCTGAGGAGCTGAAGTGAGAGAGAGAGCTCGGCACTCGGAATAACCCTGCCTTGTACAAGATTATTTAGCAATTAAAGTTGTGATGTTTTTATCAAACGGATGCGCAGATAGCGACTCCTTGGCATCAATAACAGATAAAGCTGGGTTTGCATTTACAAGGAAAAGAGCAGTTCTGTTTCTCTGAGCTCACACACGAAGCAGCAATTCACATTTGAACTGGTTTTGCTGTTTGCTTACAAATCCCAAAAAGGCTCGTGGTGCAGTGTGGGGCACCTGGGCTGATAGGGGCTGTTCCCTAGGGATAAAGTTATCCAGACAGAATAATTATCAAGTTATTTAATTGGAGCAAACAGGATTTATGTCTTTTTTTCTGTTTCTGAACTGTTGTGCAGTTTGATTTGTCACTCTTTAATCCCATATTCCCATCTCACATTGAACCCAGCAGGAGCAGGGGGTGCTCAGTACCTGCCATCACGTTTTCCCTGGACTCCCCAACCCCTCAGGGATGTGCTGGAGTGCAGCTGCTGCTCTGGGAGGGACAGAAGCTGTTCTGTAAACAAGCCCTGCTCCCAGGCTGTGGGATCCATGGGGAAAGGTTGCTGTTCCTTGCCCCATCCCTCACTGCAGGCAGAGCCATGGAGGGATGGGGGTCTGTGCCCTCACCCCTCTGGCACTCCATCATCCCAAGCTGCAGATTGTCACAGATACATTTTATGAAAAATCCTTTCCTTAGGATTTTTCCTCCTGAGAAGCTGAGAGGCCTCAGGGACAAAATGCAAGCAATGGTTATCTGCTGCTGTGGAATGCAACAGGTGCATCTGGGATTGGTCTCATGTGGTTGTCTCTAATTAATGGCCAATCACAGGCAGCTGGATCAGACTCTCTGTCCGAGACAGAAGCCTTTGTTATCATTATTTCTTTTTCTATTCTTAGCCAGCCTTCTGATGAAGTCCTTTCTTCTATTCTTTTAGTATAGTTCTAATATAATATATATAATAAAATAATCAATCAGCCTTCTGAAACATGGAGTCAGATCCTCATCTCTTCCCTCATCCTCGGACCCCTGTGAACATAGTCACAGCAAATATTCCCCCTCTCCTCCCCTGCAATCTCCTGTGAGCTGGATGACATTCCATAAATGTATTTAAACCTGTTTCATTTAAGGATGAAATAGGATCTGGTTATTTTGCTTCCCAACGTGTTCCTAACCAGAGATGGAGACAGTGATGGGCTGCGACTTCCCCTGCTGAAAAAAGTGACAAAGGAGCAGGGAAAGTTCTGTCTTTGCCAAGATAATCAGGAAAAGGGATAACACAGAACAAGGTAAAACCCTCTGTGTGTCCATCATCAAGGAAAACCATCAAGCCCATTCATTCCTACTGGGAATCCTCTTCTTGCCACTGCTGATCCTGACCTCTCCTCCCCATCCAGAAAAAATTTATCAAAGCAAAACAAGGTCTGTCCTGCAGATTATCAGCCACAGATTATTTAGGTCAGCCTCTGAGCTTGTCTGCTGAATTTCCAGGGTCTGAGAATCCCGGAATCACGGAATGGTTGGGGTTGGAAGAGATCTTAAACATTTATTTCCAGCCCTCTGTCCCTATCAAAATTGCTGGGAATTTTGACACTGTTTTCAGAGGAACTCGGATTTCTTTGCAGGTTTTTACAAGGCTTTGAAGCTGCCTCTCTGAAAGAACTTGTTTACTCCTGTATAAATGGAATATCCATCCCTCAGAAATTTATCCTGCTGCACTGTCAAACTGCGAGTGTTGGAAGCAGCACCGATGCTGAGAGGGCTCAGTGAGTTCTCCCCGCTGATTAAAGTTTAAACCAAGTTTAGACTAAAGCAGAGACATTAATGCACGCAAAAGTTGAATATTTAAACCTGAATACATAAAGTCTTTCCAGGGAAAAAAGCCTGTGAAGAGATAAAGAGAGGTCCTGTCGCTGTTTGTCACTGATGTCACCTCCCAGTTTGTGCGGTGAGGACTGGTCACACTTCCCCGCTCTGAAGCTTGCTGTCCACTGAACATTCCTCCTGCCCTCTCCTTTCCCAGCAAATTTCAGGAGCTCAGGCACTGGGGAGGGAAGTTTCTGCAGCTCGCTGTGAAGTTCCTGGCTGGGAGGAGCTCTCCAGGCGCATCCCTGACGAATGTAACCCAGTTGTGCCTGTGGATCTGTCACCACTCCTCTCAGATTGCAGCCTCATACCGGCCCAAAATAGCTCTGCAGAGACATTAGTGCATAGCTTGTACCTCTCTGCCATATGCTGGGGATAAAGGAATCTAATTGGGCTGCCTTTTTTGCATGTATTATAATGTTTGAGCTTCGGTTCCTGCAAAATAATTCTTTTTTCTTTCAACGGCAACAGCTAAAATATATTTGACTCGGCTTATGCAAACAACCATCCCTGCCCTGCTTTTAGCTTGATTAATGCACTGGAGGAAAAGAGCTCTGAGGAAGATGGAACATAAATCTTAAGCTCATTTTTGGGCTGGCTTCTTTTTTTTTTTAATAATTAGTTGATTTTAAGAGCTATTTTAATCATGGTATCAACCCTTTTGCAATGGGCTTGTCATCTGTTGAAATCAGATCTTCTCTGCTAATGCCGCCAGTGGAGTTTAGTTTGAATAAATCCCCAAAAGATCCAGGAGAGGTGGGTCTGATGCAGAACTCACCTGGAGCCCTGAGCACCCTCCTGACCTCTCCCCACGTGTGCCAATACTTCCAAAATGTGGTGGAAAATTGCATTTCTTTAGCTGTGCTGCATTTTAAATGAGTCCTTGGGACAGAAGCCTCAGTGCCACAAGCAGCAAAATGCAATTTATCCCTGGCACAGCAGTGCCTCACATCCATGTGTGATTATGTCCAGTTAAAAGAGTTTGATCCCCCATCCAGGCAGGAAATAAAGCAGCACTTAGATGGGAGCGATGTGTCAAATCACTCCTCGACAGCACGACTCCAGGATCAGATTATGCTTTCCAGTTAATCCAGAGCATGAAAATCTGTCACAGAATGTTTTCTCAATTCTTTTCTCAGTTATAGCTGTTATTTGAAGAAATGATCAAATATGAGCAGGAAAATCATGAGCAGCATCTGCTTAGAAAATAAAGCAGGGACTTAACTATGCCTCGATATCACCAAATGAGTCTCTCCATGCTTGGCTCTTCAGGCATTACTGTAGTAAACATGATTAAAATAGCAGAGAAAATGCTGAGAGTGCTTGAACAACATCTGAAACAGCTCCTTTATTTCCTTGCTTCTGCATGGGATGTGTGTGGAGGAGCCACGTGAGTTTTTGTGCTTTGTGTCCACATTTCCACGCCCAGCTGCTGCTGCTGGGGCCATTTGGAGTGCTTTTCAAACCACTTTATAATTTTTTTATTCATTTCTCTGTCTTTTTTGAGTTATTTTGCCGAAGTGATGCTCTCTCAAAGTTCACTTTGTCTTCCAGCACAGATCTTTCTTCAGTGCTGCTGCCCAGTGCTTTTATTGGTGGCATTTTCTAAACACAGCTCTGCGTCCTACAAGTTGCTCAGATGTGAAGTTATTGATCAAACATCTGAGGCACAGCATCTCACAGAGGAAAATCAGGATTATTAGCACCTCTGGGGATCTCTGTCCTTATGTGCAGCCCTTTTGGAATCCTCCTTCCATCCCATCTGCTCCGAGCTTGCTGGCAAGGGGAAAAGCCAAGCATCTGCACTGCACTTGTTTGTGTGCACATCAAAGTGCTCCAACGGGCAGAAGTTGTGTCTCTGGTGTAGCTGAATTTATTATTTTGTTCTGCTCTTTCTCCCCGAGGAGTTGCATGACCAAAGGGGAAATTGTTCCAAAATATAATCAGGAGTATTTTATAGTTCTTTATATCGTTTGCGTCATTCCCTCTACGTGGTAGGACATTCTTAAGTTTGCTGAAGGGCAGGGAGATTCCTTTGTCCCACTTGCCACCCCCTTTTATGTATTATTTTGTCAAAAATTGAAATTTTGGGTGAAGGGAGCAGGAGGTGTTGGTGCAGCAGCCAAACCCCCAGCAGGAAATTTACTGAGTTGCCAATTTATGGTCATCTAATTGGCTGAGAAAGAATTGGAATGTTTCTAAATATCCTCCTGCAATCAATGGTGACTGCCTTTATTTTGGGCCTGGGGCAGATTGAAATTGAGACAATAAATGAGAGCGTCTCATTCCAAAAGAATGAGAGTTGGCAGCTCTGCACAGGCTCTGCTTTTGGGGGAGGAGGAACAAGCAAGGGCTGAGGTTCCCCCTTCAGAGAGGGCTGGGGGGATTAAATATGTGTCAAATCAGCCTCTGGTTTGCTTTTTATATAATAAAAAAACCCTTAATTTTCCTCTGTTCAGGTTCACAGGCACATGAAGCACTGCTGAGAGAGCCCTAGGAAAGGGGAAAACCAGAAAAAAATCCTACTTTTTAAATCTGTTTCACACTAAACCCCTTAGAGAATTCAGATGTGTGTGAAATGCTTGGAGATTCTCCGTTTTCAGCCGCCATTAACTAAAAATTCCTGGAACTAATGCAGTTTCAGATCAGCCTATTTTTATTACCCTTTCCCCCTGCACAGAGAGCCACGACCTGTCTGTCACAATTTCCCACCCCTCAGCTGAGAGTGGGGTGCTCACAGCCTGGAAAACCGTGGATGAGGGAATTTGGGAATTTTATGGCCCTGTTGGACGCGGTAACACGGATCCCCTTTAATGCCACGCTGCCAAACAAGATTTAAAGCTGGGAACAGATGCAGGGTCCCCCTGACTCCCAGGCACGTTCCCCCGTGCACATGATCCCTTTTGAAGTGCTCCTGGTGCTGGAGGTGGAATTTGTTTGGTATGAGCTGGAAATGGAAAATAGCCCTGCAAACGCAGGGACAGATGGCAAAATCCCACTTGGAACGTGGGACCAAGTTTGTTTTCACTGCAGGGCAGACAGCAGACACTGAGTGTCTGCACAGCAGCTGGGCCAGAGAACCCCCCCAACTTTCCAGGAGCAGGCAGCCCTCACCTGGGTGATTTCACACAGAAAATAGTCTGGGAGCCAAGGGAAAGATCTGAAATTTGGGGATGAATTGGGATCTCTGGGATATTTCTGTGTGCACAAGTGGAGCTTCATCACGTAAAGATGTTGGGTTTTTAATGCCAGCACCATTTCTTCTTTTCTGAAAATTGAACAATGTGTTTTCTTGAGGGAATTGTTATTTTTCTTTTTGTTTTGTTTTGTATTTCAAGTATTTTTCATGAGAGGCTGGACAAATGATGTGCTCTCATGTGAGTCCAAGTCAGCGATCTCTGCAAACCTTTGAAGTGATTTCTTTAGTTTTAAAACAATTTTTCTCTCTTGAAATGAAACATAAATACATAAGAATATAATAACTGGAGTATGACCAGAATTGAGGAAACAATCCAAGTGCCTTTTCTCTTTAAGTACCAAACATAATTAATAACTGAAGACTGAAGCAATATTTAACCTTCAGTATGTGCTGGATGTTGGGCTCTCCTTTCTCCTCTGCTCTTTCCCTGCCATGCTGGACTCACAAGTGCTCTGTTCACACTCTGGGCACTTAAAGCTGATGGCAAATTTTGGTTAAAAACAACAAGTGGAAACCACCAGACCCTGTGCCCAGCACTGCCCTGCATCCCCTACATCTGCTTGACTTTTTCTACATCTTTGCCTCCTGGCAAATTCCCTGAGCACATTATTTGTGCTCTCAGGCCCTGCTTTCCCCACCCAAGGCCCTAAAGAGCAGCAGATTTTGTTTCAGATCACCATGACAAGGGCCCCAAATCTGCCATTTCATGTGAGCCCTGGAAAGGAGGCTGCTATGAGGTTTGAAAAGTTTTGTTGTATTTTTTTTTTTTAAATCTCAAAGTGCTTGGATTTAATTGAAAACGAAATTCCTGAGTGGTGGGGCTGCAGAAAATTAACTCCTTTTAATGGAATGTGGCTTGGCTGCTAAACTTGTTCACACTGGTGTGAGGCTGAGTGATGTTGTCAGTGCGTGCACGTGTGTGCAGAGAGGTTTGATAGATAAATCTGTGTACAGAACATATTTAATCCTGGGGTTCTTGTCTTTTAATCACTGAGGCCTTGGTCTGTTTCCCAATGCAGAAAAAACCCCTCGTTCATCACCTCAAAGGAAAAACATTTTCAGATTTGAGTAATTGTTAGACACAAACGATGATCTAGATGCTTTTTCATCCTGTAGTAGGAAAAGAAAGGGTTATATGGAAATCCTGAGTGAAAAGAGAACAGAGTTTATTGAAGTAAAGAATTTATCTCAAGCCCATAGCAAAGTTTTGAATGGAAAGATTTGAAGCAAATCCCAGGGGTAGGAAAAATTACAGACAGCACAGGGCTATCTTTATTTTATCCAGGTTGTTGATTCCAATCTCTGTCATTCTTCAAGATACAGAAAAAAAGTGTGAGTTTAAATCTTTCTAATTACAGATAAATCATCTCTTTACTTCCTTTCCATGATATTTTGTCTGCCAGGCTCATTTTATAATATATTAGGAAAACACTTTTTTTTTCTACTGTGATAAGAAGGTGGTTAAAAAACTCCCCCAAACCACATGCAAGTCTCATTCTTGACTCATTTATTCTGCTCATTGTCCTCTCTGTATAATTCCTGCAGGAGACACGGCCAGGTCAGACCTGATGGTGGGAAAGGGCCCTGCTGGACAAAGGCAGTTCTCTTCTCCTGCATTCCCAAGGACAGGGATGGTCTTTTCTGGGAGCTCCCATTCAGCTGCAGGCCCGTGGGGCCTGGCAGGCTGTTCCCAGGGTCACAGATCCCTAGGAATATGGGCTGTGCTCTTTGTTCCTAGCAGCACACCCCAAATTGCATTGTGCTGCCCTGAATGTTGTTTGCTTATGCCAAGGCAGTCACTCCAGGCTGGATCAATGACCCACTTGTTCATTTGCTGTGTTGGGGACATTAAACTGACTAAATATTAATGAACCTGCTGGGCCTGGTGTGCACTGAGCTTTTCCATTATACCCTTCAGGGAACGTGGCCTGGAACACAAGGAATTTGCTGTCCCTGCAGCCTGGGGAGGGGTTTGGGTGACAGAAAAATTGTTCTGTGCTTAGGGCAGAATCCCAGAGAAAAAAACCTTTCTCTCCCACGTGCTGCTGCTTGGCTGTGTTTGCAGTGCAATGTGAGAATGGCTCCTGGGGTGATCAGAGATGAATAAAATGGGGAATAGAAGGTGAAATGACACCTCCAAGGTGAAGAATCTCATAAATGGTGAGGTCCAAAGGTGCTGTTGTGGCTCCCTCGTCTCATCCTGTGCCCAGAAAATGCTTGAATTAAACAAACAAAACACAGCAGAAAGGTGACAGCTCTGAAAAAAAGGAGCCTAATAAAAATCCCAGAATGGTTTGGGATGGAAGGGAACTTAAAGCTCATCCAGTGTCACCCCTGGCATGGGCAGGGCCACCTTCCACTGTCCCAGGCTGCTCCAAGCCCTGTCCAACCTGGCTTTAGACACTTCCAGGGATCCAGGGGCAGCCACAGCTGCTCTGGGCACCTGTGCCAGGGCCTGCCCACTCTCCTGACACCTCAGGTTTGGCATTTCTGTGTTTCAGGCTCTGTGCTGCTTTAGTGTGCAGCTCTGAGCTTCACATTCAGCGTTGCTGAGCTCTGTGCACAGAGCAGGGAGACAAAACAATTCCTGCTCCAGCTGGGCACCAAGGACAAATGACCCAAATCTCAGCCCAGGAGCACAAACCCCGTGGGCTGGAGAGAGAAAAACAAGCAGGGTGGGACTGCAGGGGCTAAAGCTGCAATGGGACAATGAACTGCAAGGTGCAAATGGAGCAGAACTGATCCCAGGGACAGACCCCGGCAGCGCTCGTGCATTTTGGGGCCATTTTGGTTCATCTTGGGTGCAGCCCTGGCTGGGCTCTGGTGCTGCCCAAGGTGGATCCATGGAGGAGATGCTGTGAATGAATCCCTGCTTTATTCTGGGACTCTGCCCGGCCTCTGCTCCAGGGCAGCCTTGATAAGACATCACTCCCAGCCAGGAATTCCTTCCCAGTATCCCATCTGTCCCTGGCCTCTGGCAGTGGGGAGCCATTCTCCCTTATCCTGTCACTCAAAACCCTTGTAAATAGTTTTTCTTCATTTTTTCTGCTGGCTCCTTCTGGTTCTGGAAGGCCACAATGAGTTCACCCCAAAGCTCCTCATCTCCAGGCTGAGTTATCCCAATTCCCTCAGCTTTTCCTCATCAAACAAAAGATGAGCAAGATGATGCTCCAGGGCTGACATTACCAGGGGGCTGGAAATACATTAAAATTCTGCCTCACTTTCACCTGCAATGCTCCATTATTGGGAAAAAAATACAGAATCCCAATAGCAAAACTTCCATGTGGTGCTTCACCTTGGAGAAAGCATGGAGTAGCCCCTCAAACCTCATGGACTGAATTTTAAGCACTCTGAGAACAATCTGCCCTGCAGCAGATCTAAGTAACACAAAATTAGCAAGCCAAGTTGCTTAGAAGACCAAACAACAGATGAGTGGAAATGGATTTCGAGTTCAGTTGGACTTTAAAAAAAAAAAAAGGAAAAGTGGAAAAAAGGAGAAATGAGGAATGAACTCACTCTGTGCCTCCTCCTTGTGTGGAACAGATGCAGTGCATGTTTTATCAGCCCTGAAGGACTTGTTCGTGGTGCCTGATGGCTCTGCAGCTGCACCTGCATCTGTACCAGTTATTCCTGCAGTCACAGATTCCAGCAGCTGCTCTGGGGACCCATCCTGGTGACTTCCCAATCCTTGGGAAGACACCTGTGCAGCAGGGAGAGGAATGGCAGCGAGGTGAGAACCTCTGCTGGGCTAAATTTAGCTTTTCAAAGTAATCTTGAAGCAGGAAAAATGCTTCATTTCAAAAAGGGAATATTGGAAGAAAGCATGAGAACAAGCTCCAGGTGGCTGTGATGTTCGAAACAGAAAAACCTAAATCCACAAAAGTTCAGCTTGTGATGGGAAGACTGGCAGCACCTGTCACCAGGAAAAAATATATATATTTTTTTGGCATCCCCGGAAATCTGGGAACAGGGTGTCCAGAGAAGCTGTGGCTGCCCCTGGATCCCTGGCATGTCCAAGGCCAGGTTGGACAGGACTTGGAGCACCTTGGGACAGGGATGAGCTCTAGGGTCTCTCCCAACCCAACCCAACCCAACCCAACCTACTCTTGGATTCTGTGATAAACAAAGTCAGCCTTGGCAATGCTTCCCACTTCACTCAGGCGAGCAAAGCAATTAATTAGTTAATTAACTATTGCAGAGCTCCTGACAGACTTGATTAACGATGTCAAAAGCAGAGAGCTGGATAAAAAGCTGGCAGGAAAAAGGAGGTTTGGGAGAGGTAAATTGGGGTGTGCAGTGCCCCTTCCCTTCTCCCTGGCAGCAGAATTATTTTGCAGACTTCTGTGCAAATCCAGCCCCTCTGGAGCTGTGCTGCTCCCTGGATATCCTGAGGTTGTCCCTGCTCTGGTATCTGAGCTCTCCTAGTGGGTTGCAAATTGTTCTAGATAAATGGTTGCATTTATTTTCTCCTCACACTGAGTCCAACCACCTGCTTCTCTGAGCTGCTGCAGGAGCTTGTAAAACACTCCACACTCCATGGATTTTTGAACTGGAGCCCATAAACATGGCAGAACAAATTTGGAGCTAATTTTACAGTGGCACAGGTTGCCAGCAAGGACCATTAATTAAAGAAATCTTTCCTCTGTCATCTGTAATAATCCTGATTAAAGGGTTTTTCCCTTCTAGATCTCTCAGATACTCCCTGTGTGTGAACTTGCATGGGCTGAAGCAGAGCTAAGAAAAACACTTGAGGTTTTTCACCTTTCAAAAACTCCTCTGAGCTAAGATCCACCTTCAGACTCAGTGACATTAATGATTTCAGGGAAGCAGGAGCCACAGTGCTGCACCTCCTGGTATTTATCCCAAAGATTCCCTGCTGCCTCACAGGGTTGTTTTCCAGGTGAAATGTAATTTGGAATAACATTGCAGCATTTATCCCATGCATTAAATGAGCTGGGGATTGTTGGACTATAAATCAGTAATTAATGTGGATGCACAAAGGTATATTGTGATTAAAAATATAAAAAATATATCTGAAATAAAATATATTTGAATTAAAATAAGGTATATTTTTACATTTTATCTACCAGAGTTTGTTACTTCTAAAAGCATGAAACCTGGGATGGTTCTAAGTGAGGATTTGATCCTGCTGTTTTAATTGGTAAATTGATAAAGCGTTGGAAGTGCCCAGGGTATTTTGGAGTCCCCATCCCTGGAGGTGTCCAAGGAACAAGGTGAGGATCAGGCACTGCTTGGATTTGATGATCCCAGAGGGATTTTCCAACCCAAATGATTCCATGATGTGGTGGCTCTGTAATTGTCAGTTGCAGTACAAATAAATGGAATTTTAGGAATAAATCTCAGGAGCTCAGGTTTGGACAGTTTGTCCCAATTGCCTCTAGCTGAGTTTTAGCCACGGACACGAATGACAAGTTGATGTTTATTCACATTTCTCATGGCAGAAAGGAGATTTTCCTTCGAGGTGAGCTTTTGCTGAGCACTGTTTGGCTTTATTCTTCCCCCTGGCATTGTCCTGCATTTATTCACCTTGGGCAGGGGCTCCTTGGAGCCTGCAGGGCAGGCAGGGAGCAGCTCCCTCCGAGCCACTGCAGTTCTTGGGCAGGAAAGGGAGGAGCTGGACAGGTGCTGGAGGGATGGGATTCTCCAGCAAAGGGCTGCTGCAAAAATAAAGGTCAATGGCAAAGGCCAGAAGGTGAAAGACTGACTGGAGAGACAGTACAGAGTGTGAATCAAGCCAAAATAATTAGGAGAATCACAGAAAAGTGGATTGGAATTTTTGGTAAGAATTCCCGTTTTAGTAAGGCCAGGCATACGTAGTAACACACAACAGCAATGAGAGTTTGTTGTATTTCAAACATGATTTCTGTTAACTTCTGCTAATCTCAATTACACTTTCGCCAGTCTTCTCACTGCCTTTCTAAACAGATTTTCATTAGAAAAATTAGAATTACAAAAAGGAATTACAAGGCAGTTTTTTTCATCTCATGACACTTCAAAAGGGTAATTTATATTTCTTAAACCAAATTACTAGCTTTCTCCAAAAACCTTTCAGATAGAATAAATAATTACCCTCTGAAAAAATAAGAAAATATCAATTTTGTGGCACTTAAGGACAAGGTTAGTGGTGGGCTTGGCAGTGCTGGGTTAAGTTGGACTCAATGATCTCAAGGGCTTTTCCAACCTGAACAATTCTGTTTCTGTGGCTCTAAATGTAAACAGGAGATAGATTTCTAAATGTTGTATTTATACATATTTTAAGAATTTAGGAGTGGACCATCATTTAATTATTCTTTGCTGTTTGATACCCTTAGTCAGTGCTTCCTGTAAACCTCATTGGGATGTCTTGGTTTGACTTTCTAAGCTCCATGTGTGCCCAGCCTGTGGATGTCTATTTGTGCCTATTCATGTCTGTAAATGTGCCATTAACGTGTCTATGAAATCCCAGTGCTTTCTGATATGGGAAAGAGGTTGTTTTGTGAGATGAAGTGGGTGTGTGAATGCTCTCATTTATCAGGGGCTCTTGAGACTGATAAGGAGGGGGGACGGGGAGTGCTGGTGATGACTCTTGGAGTGGCTGCTGTGAACTGGCACGGGTGCCATCACATTTGTTGAACTGAATTGATGCAGAACCCCAAAAAACTCAATGATTTTGTTCTCTATGCCAGGCTTAACCCATGAATTGGGATCAGCAACGAGGGCAGTGAGAGATCTGGTTTGTATTTACAGCATTAATTCCCTTGTCACAGGATTGCCCATCCTTGTCCTCACTGATACTTTATTTTACACTCCTGCTGCATTCAGGGAAATATTTATAACATTTATTTTTTCCACTGTTGGTTCCTTAGCTGGAGGGGTTTGGGTAATGTCATCTGCCCTGAGCTGCAGGTTCAGCCAGGTTCCTTCTGAGCACTCAGAATGAATAACCCCATTCTGAAGCAGAACTTCCTCTACGAGCCACAATTTGGGATTCTGAGCACATTCAGCCCACCTTGGGAGCACACAGAGCGCTCCCTTTTCACTGAGGGAGCACAAACTCGTTGCCCTGCTTTGCAGGAAGCTTCTCACTTCCACAAAGTTCAGCCAAACTCCTCCTCATCTCCTGACAGCTCTTGTGCTTCCAAATCAAATCACTCCTTATCTCCTTCCGTTCGTCTGATTCCACTTTCCTCCTTCTCCTGACACGCTCGTTTTGGCAGAGCAGCACACTCTGCCAGTTTGCCATCTGGTGCTTCTCCTCTTGTACAGCATCACTTCTCTGAAGAGACTTTCCACTGCACTTCAGAAACTTGCTCTAGCTTTCCCCCAGAAAGAAATCTCCCGCGGGATTTTGTCCACTCAGCTCTTCCAAATTACCTTTGGCCGCTCTCTTTGTGAGTCTGGAGCACCCTAAATTGAGGCATTTTGTGGAAGTGCTGAACACACTGCAGCTATTTCGTCCCGCTGGTGAAAAAATCTCTGACAGTTTTTCTAAAAACAAAAATCATTTGAATTCACTAAAAATGTATATTCTGCCCGTCCTTGTAAAAATGTAAAGATTCCTGTGGAGTAACAGCCACAATTGGATGCGTGCTCCGATTGCAGCTCCCTGCTGGAGAAAACTGTGTGTTTTTATATACACTGACTAAATGCAAACACTTGCACATTTAGAATTACTTATTTTACTCCAAAGCTTTGAACAAAAGCCTTCTAATTAACAAGGTGCTCTTAATTTCGTGTCTGTTGTTTCAGCAGACTAAATAAAGCCCTGCCAGTAAATATTTATGATCAAATTGCTTTGAGGAATGCATTTTTTGGTTTGATTTCTCTTATTCTTTGACAGACACTTAAATAAAATAAGCATATAGCAGCGACTTCTGCTCTGTTACATTTATGCAATGAATTAAAAAGAAAAGTATAAAACAGAACAGAAATGGCCTCATTATATAAAATTTGCTGGCCCATTATGTATAATTTGCTTAAATCTTTTGAGACGGAGTTACAGGTCTCACACAGCCACGACTGCAGCAGCTCCATAGCTTGGAAAGTACATTTTCCTGTGTTAGTTTTTATTCACTAGTTAATATGCTTTAACATTTTCTACCAAATGTCTTGTCTAAACTATTTTTAAAAGAGCTCACATTCTGCTACCAAAAGTCTAGTTCAGTGCTGCAGTGAAACCCAAGAAATCTGGAGGCACATTTGACATCCTGAACTGAGAAGCTCTTCCTTTGTGCTCTGCGTGGCTCTGCAGCCTCAGTGTCCCATAATGGGGATGAATTTAAAGGAGAGATTATTATCATATTTCCATCCCCATGAATTCACAGGATTCCTCGTGTGAATGAAGAAAGAAAATAGTCAAGCCAAATTCTCCTTGTGTTCTAAGTCTCGAAGATAAAACAAATGCTGCTGAACATAAGGTTTTAAGGCCAAATCCAAAAAAGGATTTAGCAGTGAGGCAGACTTCAGTGCCTAAATCCAAAACTGCACGACCAAAATATCATCAGCTCCAGTGTGGAAGTAATGAAAGTGTCCTGGCCGTCCCCCTACACTCTGAAATGTCGGTGGTTCTCAGCTTCCCTGAGTGCCTCAGCTCTTTGGGGAGGGGTGTCTGGCTCCCTCTGGAAGCCAGCACGGACAGGAATGTTGGAGGATCCTTGGGGAACATCCTCCCCCACGCTGGCAGGCTCAGGCCCTGCAGGACACCCTTCTCACAACTCTCTTTTCCCAAATGTTCTGGGTGGAACTGGTTGTGGTGTCCCCTTCTGCACAGCCTCCAGCCAGGCTTTTGGGGAGGTTTGGTCAGGAGCAGCTCAAACAAAACAACACAAACCCTGAGAGGAAGCCCTGAGGGAGCTGGGGGTGCTCAGCCTGGAGAAAAGGAGACTCAGGGGTGCCCCCATCACTCTGCACAGCTCCTGAAAGGTGCCTGTGCTCAGCTGGGGCTGGGCTCTGTCTGCAGGAACTGACACAACCAGAGCACACAGCCTTGAGCTGCACCAAGGGAAGTTTAGGTTGGATTTTAGGAAAAAGTGATAAAGTTCTGGGGTGGCTGCCCGGGGAGGTGGTGGAGTCGCCATCCCTGGGTGTGTTTAACAAAGCCTGGATGTGGCACTGGGTGCCAGGGTTTAGCTGAGGTGTTGGGGCTGGGTTGGAATCCATCATCTTGAAGGTCTCTTCCAACCCAGTGGTTCTGTGAATTCTGTGTTGTCACCTTCCTGGAGGTCACCCTGGCATTGTCCATCTCAGGGTGAGTGGCTGGAGCAGTGAACTGGTGACAGGGTGGCTTTGTCCCCTAAATATTTCCCTGGGATTTCACCTCTGTGTGAGGATTAACTCAAGGTGAATTTCACCAGAGATGGATCTGTACCACGTGAGGGCACAGCTGGAGAGTCCTGACACCGAACCACAAACTTAAACAACTTTTGGTGTCACTGTTTGCCATGAAAAGCACCAAGTCCTGGCAGCAAGGTCAGATTCCAGCACTTGCTGTGGAAGGTGTGATCCTCAAGAGCTGTTTTTGCTCGTAACCTTTCTCCTTTTATTCCTCTGGTTTTGTCATGTGGCAGTGCAAGGAAAAGCAGAGGAATCCCTCTAGACCAGGCTGCTGGTCCAGGGATTTGAATATCCCATTGTGAGGGGAGTTTTGAGCTCTTCCATGGAATCCCAGAATGGATTGGGATGGAAAGGCACCTTAAAGATCACCCAGTTCCAACCCCCCTGCCATGGGCAGGAACCTTCCACTATCCCAGAGTGTTCCAAGCCACATCCAGCCGGGCCTTGGACAATTCCAGGGCCTCACCACCCCCAGAGGGAAGAATTTAATCCTCAGATCACATCTAAACCTACTCTCTGTCAGTGGGAAGACACTCCCCCATGTCATCTCCCTTCAGGTACTGGAAAACCAGAACTAGGTCACCCCAGATCCTTCTCTTCTCCAGGCTGAACAATCCCAATTCCCTCCGTGTTTTTTGAAGGGCAGGAATTTGGAAGATATCAACATCTACGTCACAAGGAGAGGATCTGATGACCTGGTTATTATTTTAAAAGTGTTGATTCTTGCTTTCTCCCCAAATGCCGTGGCCAAAAGTTGTTTTTTTGCCATCATCTCTGATGTCTCTGGGAATCTGCAGGATTTCAAAAAAGCAAAGTTTATCCCTGTCATGCTGAAATGTCCTTATTGTTACTGGGGGAAGGCAGTGCTAATGTGTGAGAAATATCTGATTCATTTCCAAAGATGTTTCTGATTTGGGAAAGAAACTGTTGAGAGGTTGTTCCAAAGGAGCTCAGGGTAGGAATTTCTGATTCTTTGGTATTCTCTTTAGTTTCCTCAAGAATTCAATAGGGATTTTCTTTAAAATGCTCTTGCAGTGGTACTGATTGATTTCCTGTCAAATTTATGGATTGTACAGCGGCAGGAGGAAGAGATTTCTCCCAAAGGATATAATTTGTTATCAGAATCTTGGGGGTTTGTTGGACTTCTGATTAAAGGAAGAACAGAATTTGGGATTGCTGCATCTTCCAAGTGTGATGTGCTGGCATTTCCACATCTGGATGCTGCACTTTTACTCTTTGATGTTCAGATTATGTCTCTATTACTGGAAAGAAGTTCTTTTTCATGGTGTGATTTCCAAGAGAAGGCAGAAGTAAAATGTCAGAGTTTAGAACATTAATGTTTCTTTTCAGTGGACCTACTTTTAACAATATTCCAATTAACTGGTGGTCCTAATTTCAGGTCTGTTCAACAGCCATGAGAAAAAGCTCTTTACATCCCATTAGGAGGAATCCTCATAAGGAATTCCACAACCAATATAGGCCTAAAATTATTTCTTTTAAGTGAAGGGTTCATATTGGAGAATAAATTTTTTAATGAGCTCAAGGGAGCTTCAGTTCAAGGTTGCATCTGGTTTTTAAACATTGAAACTGCTTCTTCAACAATCAAATACAAACCACTGAGGAGATGTTGCAGTGCTCAGTACTTGAGCCTGCCTTCAGAGTGGCTTTTGCTGCCCTAAATTCATGTCCTGCAGCCCTTTCCAGCAGACCCAGCTGCAGGACATTAAAAACCTTGCAGTGAAAATGCTTCATGCAGGCAGAGAGACAGCAGCAAAGGAGATGGAAATGGAATTAGATGGTTTGTGCTGGGCTGTAACGTGGGTTTGCACCAAGTGACTGATTTGCATTTTGTCAGCCTGGCTTTTTCAAGAGCCTGGAACATTTCTGGCCACGAGAGGCTGGGTTTTATAACAGCAGGGCTGGATTCCTTCAAGGCTTTGGGGCCTCGTCCTGTGGTAAATGAGAGAACGTCCATTGACTTCAGCTGGAACGGGATCAAGCCCTTTAGACATGCAATGAAACATCTCTCCAAAGCCTATGAACTTCAGCCCGGTATTTATCAAGCCTGTGTCACATTATATGTTGAAATCAGGCAACAATTGTGTTTTCATATGGCTTTGGCAAGGAACCAGGAGAGACTCAGGGACTTTGCTGACTTTCTCATGGAGAGAAGCTGCAGGAAATATTTTTATAACACCCTGCAGGGAGAAACTTGGTGGTTTGCTCCCCATTTTCTGTGGTGCTCAGCCCTGGAGAGGCTCTTCCCTCCATTTCTTCATAGTTCATATTTTAACCAGTGTTTAAGGGTGGAAAGACCCCTCAGGATTGCAATAAATCGATCTGGCTGAGCCACTGCTCCTCCATCAGCTCCTGTGCTCCGTGGTGGAATATCCCAGGACCTGTTAAGAGATTTTATAGGTAGGGTGGTGTGATTGCTTTCTGTGCACTGCTGAAATGGATTGTTGAGTCTCATTTAACTCAAATGCACGTTTTCTCTCACTGGTCATGGATAAATTTAGTCTGGGGATCAACAATGCTGAAAAAGGCAAGAGAGGAAATGGGTATTTTCCCCCAATATTTGCATGATGTGAAATGGGCCATTAAAACGGTGAGACTTAGGAGATGGACCTAATGGACTGTAATAATATATAATCCATCCCTGCAAGATAATCTCTGTATTCACAGGATTGTCACAGTCATATGCAAGTCATCCACTGAGATCACTGTAATCAGCCCACTGTCAGTGTTCCTTTTCATTTCCAAATGCATATCTCGGGTCTGTCTCCATCTGCTTTGGCCAAACACAGCATTTAACAGCTGAAAGATAGCATCTTCTGATAGGGTTTATCATTAAACCCCTTTCTTGTTTGTTTGGATGTTATCTCCTGCGAGATTGATAAAGCATTCAAAACCCATGCAGAATATAAATTGCAAGAAGAGGCATTTGGATGTGCCAGCAGCTTGCTCAGTGCTGGCCTGGTGGGGACACTTGCAGGCTTTGAGGTGCCATCTGTGCAGGGGCTGAGAGGGGCCCCAGCAGTTCCTGGGACAGACGATGACATTCCTGGGGTTTTCTGAACTCTCACTGTTTTGTGTCATTGTCTCTGAGTTTTGCAACAGCAGAGCAGCGGGGAAGGGAAAGTGTGGGAACACCAGCAACAATGGTTGTCTGAACGCTCCCAAAAGCCCGGGGGCAAATTCTATGAATTAAAAGAAATAGGAAACTCCTGTTTGTGGGGCTGCACTGCCCTGGGAGTGCAGTGTGTGGGGCAGGAGCTTCGGTGCAGGGCTGCTCTGGGGCTGGCCCTGGGCCAGGGCTGCTTGGATTTCCCTGCTCTGCCTGTGGCTCTTGCCTTCTGCTGCCCTGTGGGGCACAGGTGAGGCTGTGTCCTGTAGGGCTGTGTCCTGTAGGGCTGTGTCCTACACAGGTGATTTATCCTACACAGGGCTGCGTCCCATAGGGCTGTGACCTCCACAGGGCTGTGTCTTGTAGGGCTGTGTGCTACAGAGGTGATTTGTCCTACAGAGGCGTTGTATCCTACACAGGGCTGTGTCCTGGAAGGCTGTGTCCCACAGGGCTGTGTCCTACACAGCTCTTGCATCCTACAGGGCTGTGTCCTACAGAGGTGATTTGTCCTACAGAGATGCTGTGTCCTATAAGGCTTTGTCCTCCAAATGCTGTGTCCTACAGGGCTGTGTCCTACAAAGGTGATTTGTCTTATACAGGTGTTGTGTCCTACACAGGGCTGTGTCCCATAGAGCTGTGTCCTACAAAGATGTTGTATCCTACAAAGCTGTGTCCTACAGGGGTGGTTTGTCCTACAGAGATGCTGTGTCCGATAAGGCTTTGTCCTGCAGGTGTTGTATCCTACAAAGCTGCGTCCTACAGGGGTGGTTTGTCCTACAGAGATGTTATGTTCTGTAAGACTTTGTCCTACAGAGCTGTTGCATCCTACAGGGCTGTGTCCTACAGAGGTGATTTGTCCTACAGAGATGTTATGTTCTGTAAGGCTTTGTCCTGCAGGTGCTGTGTCCTACAGAGCTGTGTCCTACAGAGGTGATTTGTCCTGCACAGGTGTTGTATCCCACACAGGGCTGTGTCCTGTAAGGCTGTGTCCTACAGAGGATCTGTGTCCTACAGGGCTGTGTCCTACAGAAGTGTTGTGTCCTACAGTGGATCTGTCCCCTACAGAGTCGCTGTCCCCTGCACAGGTGCTCTTCCCCTGCAGTTTCCCACAGCCCCGTGCCCTCTGAGATGGATATTCCCAGCTGATTCCTCAGGCTCCTGAGCAGCAGGAAATCCTCTGCCACGTCTCTTTTCCTGGTAGCAATGTGCTTATCCTGGGTGGCTGTGGGTCACAGCACAGGGCTCCTTATGGGGTGGAGGTGGCTGTGTGGCTGCCCTGGGACTGGGACAGTCACTCTGGGAACCCCCAGCTTGTCTCTCCTCTGCTGGGATCTCCCTTTTGCCTCACTCTGTGCTCAGGGTGCTCTCAGGTACCCTGCCCTCTCCGCTCCCCTCCTGTGCCTCCTCCCAGCGGCACCAGAAGCTCCAGAGAAGGTATTTTTATAGCCTACATTGTCAAAGTGCTCCTAAAATTTGGCTGTCCCTTTGCTGCCATATGTCCCTGGCAACTTGCTGCCGCTGAAGCGAGCCCCCCTGACAGCCAGCACAGAAGCTGTCAATCACGGCCACATCCATCCAGTCACTTGACAGGCCCCAGGGACCACCTGCTCCTGGGAATGACTCCTTCCCCTCACCCCCCAAAGGATGATCGAACACCTGCTCTTCCCTGGATCCCCAACTCCTGCCACATTTCCTTCCATCACCCAGAAAGGAAATCAAAACCCAAGGAATACCTGTCAGTGGTAATAATGGGCGTAAAGGGGAACAGCTTAAGCGACGCCTGGTTCTTATTGATCTTCTTGGCATCGGCGTTGAGTTTCTCATTCCAAAGGCACTTCCAGCTCCTATCTGAAATTAGATTTGCAGTTTGGTGGCACCCTGTGTGTTTGTGAGCTCCTGAAGTTTGCACAAGGATCTGGCTGCTCTTCATAGCCTCAAAGAGCTGCTGCAAAGAGCCGGAGAACTTTTGATGTAAAAAGACCGTGGAAATGGGCAATGTTGCTGCTAGTAGCTGTTATTGCAATTGATATTTCAATTACTGCTGATTTTATTGTTTGTGTTTGGCTTGAATTTCAGGGCCTGAGCCTCTGGTTTCACTCAGATCAAAGATTAGCTGCCTCTGTCTCTGAAGAGAGGAGAGCTTTGTTTCAGGGGTGGCTTCAGAGAGGAAGTTTCACTTGGGTGGCAAGAGCTGGTCCAACAACTCTATTTTTAGGTTGAGAAAAAAATGAAGCAGAATCCAAAAATAGCCAGATATTGAGCAGATTTACTGTATTGCAAGGATAAATTGCCTACTTTGGAAAATGTAATGAGAACACACCTGCAAATTATAGGGGCCACCACAGCCTTGCCCCTACCATGTCTTCTTTTCCAGCTGGTGTGGAAATTGTCTTTTATCTCATTTTCTCCCACTGCTTGAGGATAGGAGCTGGTAGAAAATGTGTCTATTTTTGCTGTCTAAAGTTACTGCCAGTTTAGTGAGGTAAACTGACTTGTGGAGGGGTCAGAGTGGCTGGAGGGATATGGTGGGGACGTGGAGGTGGAGTGAGAGCAGGGGAGCAGGACTGTCCATTCCTACTGGATTTGCTCCTGGACCCGCTGACACGTCCAGGAAACCTCTTCTGAAACAAGAAACAGTGTTCTTTTGGGCCAGCACCCAAAGATCCCAAATCCCATCTGGATCTAGTCCATAGAACAGCACCTGGATTCATCTGACCCAATTCAGCAATTGCAGGTTTTTCTCCATGGGCACAAGTCCCTCACTCTGATTATCAGAGCAGAAGTGTTGCAAGTGTTGAGCAGGGGAAATGGGGAAGCTGCACTTAGGAAATATCTACAGCCTCCTTAAGAAAAGATGGAAGAAACTTTTACTGAGATGTCTTTATTTATTTTAGTAGCCATCTTTATCACCAGTACAATATCAAAGATATTCAAGAGCTCTTCTTGTATATTTGACTTTTCAGATTACCAATAATGTTCATGTTTGTCTGTTCTGTCTGCTCATTAATTGGCCTTTTCCACTTCCATCCAGACAGGACTTTCTGGTTCCTTTTTTAGGCATCAAGTTCTGCAGCAGCCGTTGGTTTTTTGACTTTCTCCTGTGGGTGGCTTAAGTCTTTCTGGGAAGAAGTGCAAATTATTGAAGCTATTTCAACTTGCCTTTAAAGTCTGATTTGGAAACACTATTTTGATTTACTGACAAATGGGAAAATGTCTGATGCAATTCTGGAGGTCTTAAATCTTTAGTTTGTAATTATGATAGCTGCTTATTTTTATTGTTTTTTTTTTTTTTTTTTTGGCTATAATATATATTCCTTGGCACTATTTAAAATTGTTTGCCTGATCAGAGGTCAGATGGAAATGAAATGATGTTATCAGAAGCAGCTGCAGCATAACTGAGTACAAATGTGCAGGTTTAGGAGGAACATTAATTTGATTAATTCTTGAAAACAAAAAGTAGAGGAGAAAGTGTAACATTGATTAGATGGGTTTAAGGAGAAAATTAAAGACTTTAATTATAACTAGATTTAAATTATAGCTAGTATTAAAGGGCACGAGCATTAATGGTTACTTAGAGAAAAGGTGCCTCCTTTCTTCTTCCCAATTGTATTTTTTGATCATTCTATAATAAAACAATAAAACCTCCCTAGCACATTTTGTTCCAGTTTTTAAAGGTCACCACATTTACACTTTAAGTAAATCAAGATGCAGGGGATGACGTACCCTGGCCAAATATTTTCACCAGCATAAAAAGGCATTAAAAAATCTACTTGTTTAGTCTCCTATTTTAATAATGGCTTTTTTAAAACAAGAAACATCAAAGATCTGTTGTTTCCTTCTGCTCCATTATGGTTTCCCATGTGATGCTCCCATTTCTCTGTGCTTTGGTGTGGTGAGCCCCTGGCACCACTGTCCTGCACTTCCATGGGAATATCTGCAGTGCTCCTGCCTCATCTCCTCAGCCTGGGGCTGAGCAGCCACAGAGCTCCTCAGCAAAGCTTCCAGGACCTGCTGGAGCCACTCTGAGACTTAGTAAACCTCCAGGACCTGCTGGAGTCACCCAGCTCCTCGGTAAACCTCCAGAACATGTTGTAGCCACCCTGAGCCTTAAGAAAGCTCCAGGACCTGCTGGAGCCACCCAGCTCCTCAGCAAAGCCCCCAGGACCTGCTGGAGCTACCCAGCTCCTCTATAAAGCCTCCAGGACCTGCTGGAACCACTCAGCTTCTCAGCAAAGCCTCCAGGACCTGCTGGAGCCACCCAGATCCTCAGCAAAACCTCCAGGACCTGCTGGAGCCACCCAGCTCCTCAGCAAAGCCTCCAGGACCTGCTGGAGCCACCCAGATCCTCAGCAAAGCCTCCAGGACCTGCTGGACCCCCCCTGTCCCATGGCCCATCAGCCGTGGTTGGCCTTGAGCCCCCTTTGGAGTGGCAAATCAGCCCTTGGAGGGGTGGGAAAAGCAGCGCTGAGTGACCACGGTGCCAAATTCAAAGTTTTTGAACTCAAGGACAGCACGGAAGAGGCTCAGGAAGGACCTCCTCAACTCCCCCAGTCCCTGAAGGGAGGGTGTGCCCAGGTGGGGGTCAGGCTCTGCTCCCAAGGCAGGAGAAGGAAGAGGAAATGTCCTCAGGTTACTCCAGAGAGGGTGTAGGTTGGATATTCAGGAAAATTCCTTCATGGAAAGGGCAGAGGTGGAGTCCCCATCCCTGGAGGGTGTCGCTGGGTGTGACACTTGGGGACATGATTAGTGATAGCCTGTGCAATGCTGGTTTTTGGTTGGAGTCAATGATCTTAAAGGTGTTTTCTGACCCAAAGGTGTTTCCATGCCCAGGATTCCATGCTGGAATGTATAAAAGTGGCCTCATTCCCTGCTGGATTGTATAAAAGTGGCCTCACTGTAACTCACTCGAGCTGCTCTCGTGCCACCCTGTCCTTGTGCACCACCAGAGTTCCTCGCCCTGGTAAAATTCCTGCTTTGCCTCCTACTTTGGTAAGGGCACAGTTTTGTCCTGGTTTCTCTTGTTTTTATGTTTCCTGACCTACTTTTCCTGCTGCAGACCCAGTACGTACGAAGGCGAGCAGAGCTAGGATTCAGTTCTGACTCAAGCAGCCAGAATGAAAAAAAAAAAAGAAGAAAGAAAAAAAATTAGCTGTAAAAAATCTGGCTGCCAAATCTTTGTTGTTTAGTAATGCGTGACTTGGAAAGAACCCAGACCTGGAGTAACTTTGCACGGCTCATATTAAAAAAAACAAAAACCAACCCAACACCAACCCTCTGCTCCTTTCCTTCCAGTCTGATTTCATCTGGAAATCACCAAGATGCCATAAATATGAGAACCTCCAGCCCCAAATTTCAGAGGCGCTGCTGGGAGCAGAGCTGCTCTGAAGGGAAACTCGATCCTGCAGCAGCAGCGAGGGCTTTGGGTTTGTATTTGGGGTTATATTTAGTGCCTCGCATACTTGCTGGGTGATTAGAGCCTTTCCCGTTTTCTGGCATGGGGGAAGTGGTATGTTAAGACAGGATATAATCCTTTCACACTCCGCAGGCAATGTCACAGTGTGATGTTGGCACCGTGCTAGGCTTCCTTAACCCCACAACATGTTGCATATTCCCTCCTGGCAGCGTTTGCCAGGCTCCAGGCAGAAACCCAGGAGTAATCTGATTATTACCTAGATCCAACTGGATCTCCGTGGAACGGGGTGCTGAGCGAAAGGCGCCTGCAGTCGTTTGAAATTCAATTAAAAACTGTTGGTTCAGTCATTTCTGGGAGTCTGGAGCAGATTTCTTCAGCCTCCTCTTGGAGTTGACACTTTCATTGAGAATTTTCTGAAATAACAAACATAAACTGCTGGTGCTCCTTCGGCGCTCGGATTGCATCTGAAATGCCTTTTGCAAAATGTTTTGTAGACAAATGTCAGCAATGTCTTTATTTGTCTGTACAGTTCATGCTGCTTGGAATCCTTATTTCTCCCAAATCGGTCAAAAGGGTTTTTGTTTTGGAGAAAAGGTGTTTCTTTACTACATCTCTGCAAGTTTATTTCCCTTCCCTCCTGCACAGCACAAATGGAATCAAGCCTTAAAATCATTAGGTTGGAAAAGACCTCCAAGATTTCCAAGGCCAAACTTTGATCAAAAGATTTTCAGAAAAAAAAAAAAATTAAAAAAAGTATTTTTCTCAGGAAAAAACCCCATAAATATTCCTGAAAAATCAGAGCACTTTACAACAGTTAAAAAACGAAGGAAAATAGGTATTTTTTTACAAAAGATATTTATTGTCTTGCACCTTTCTATTCAACATAACTATTTAAAAGAGAGAAAAAACCAAGAGGAATTGAATGTAAATATTGTAACTTTTTTTTTACAAAAGATATTTATTCTCCTGCACTTTTCCATTCAATATATTTATTTACAAGAGAGAAAAAAACAAGAGGAATTGGATGTAAATACTGTGGCTGGTGCTGTTAATAATGTTGTACAGGACTAATTTTAAGAGACAAATGATTGATATTTATATTATTTATATTAATTACATTATTTATATTTATATTTATATTTATATTTATATTTATATTTATACTTATACTTATACTTATATTTATATTTATATTTATATTTATATTTATATTTATATTTATATTTATATTTATATTTTATGGCATGCTTATGTTTATGTTTATATTTAATTAAATTAAATTTATATGTTATCTGTTACATGTTATATATGTTATATATTCTATTTATATTTACATTTATATTTATGCATTTTGTATTTATAACATTTTGTACCAAATTCTGTGGCAGGCAAAGCCAAACCTCTTCTCACCAGCATTTCACAGTACTTAGGTACACTCATCACTTCAAACAATTTCATCAAGCTCATCTTGAAACAATTTTTTTTTCTGCCCAAAACCATCCCAGTCCACATTTTCCCCCCTGCTCTTTGTCATGAATCAGTAAATGAAAGGAACTGGTCAAACCTTGTGAGTCACCAAGATTTTTAGATATTTGCCAGTGTATTTTGCAAGATTTCTGCTGCTCTAATTAACCACAGAAAGGCAAAGTGTAGCTGCTCGAGCCACAAGGGTGCATTTCAGTGACATATCTGTTAAAGAATGGTAGAAAAAAAAGACAAAAGGCATTTCAGGACTTTTGGCTCTCCTTGGGCTTTGCTGTGGGTGTCAATCCCAGCAGGGAAAGCTGTAAATCACATCCCAGCTCCTTTTTTTTGTGCTCCTTAACCACATTCCTGCCACCAGCGTGCTGCTCACGTCAACAAATAAGAGCTCAGATTAATTAAAATGGCTAATTGCATTTGAAATGCTGATTTATTTGTGTATGGAAACATGTTCTTTACAATAATCCTGAGGTTTGCAGGTTTGTTGTTGGGTTTTTTGCCCCCAGCCTGGTGTGGGTCCTAGGGGGGAGCATGGTTTGAATGCCCTGCTAGGGAGTTTCATGTGGGATAAATAGAAAACAAATGTGGTGTTTCCCCAGCGAGATGAGAGGAGATTTCAGGTTTTACACAGCCCTGGGAGAGGCACTTAGAGGCTTTTCCCAATTAAATGGTTCTGGGATTCTGTGGTTCTGCTCACAGGTGTTGCACACACGTAATCAAACACAACTTAAAAATCAACAGCACACAAACTGGGAAGCTGAACTGGTGGAATTGTTTGCCCTGTTTGTTTCCCTTATTTTAATGAATAACTTCCTGTTCCACCCCTGAATCACAAATATCAACAAAACTCCATTCCCCGGGCACACAGGGATCAATTATTTCCACTGCCAGATCTTTTTCTAAACTTTCTAACCCCAAATAAGCTGTTTAGGGGGGTGTGTATTTTTACTGGCAGTTGGATGTCAGATCCCAAGTGCAGAACCTGCATTTATAAGGTTTGGGGACTGAATTTCTGCCTGTGAGGAGAAAATTAGCTCCTTGCCACAGGGGTCTGTCAGTCCATTTTGATATTCAGCCATTGGATTCTATCTTTTTTTCCCAAAATGCAGATTTTTCTAGGCCAAATATGTCCTTAGAGGTTGGAGCAAGTGCTGGGGGGGAAAAAAAATTTATCTCTCTATATATCTATCTATATATATGTATATATATACTTATTTTATATATATATATATATATATATATATATATATATATATATATATATATATATGTTATGTTATATTATATTATATTATATTATATTATATTATATTATATTATATTATATTACATTGCGTTATATTATATTAATTATATTATATTATATTACATTATATTATATTATATATATCATATATATAAAAATAAAATGTATTTATTTTATTTTATATATAAATAAAATATATAAAAATTATATATATGTATCTATATAAATAACAATTATGTATATTATTTATTTTATATATATAATATATATAAAAAGAAAATGGAGATTATTCTGCCTATGGAGCAGAATGGAGATTACACTGCTATTTATATTTATATTTATATTTATATTTATATTTATATTTATATTTATATTTATATTTATATTTATATTTATATTTATAATTTATATTTATATTTATATTTATTTATGCTCATACATATTTTTATTTACATATATAAAAGATAGATATATTAAATTAATAATAAATAAACAAATACATAAAATACAGTAGTGTAACAGGCAGAATGATCTCCATAAAACATGAACAGCAACTCCAGGACAGTTCATTTCTGTATCAAACCCTGGACATTTTCCCTTCCCACGTCCAAGTTTACTTTGGTGAGGTTTCAATGTTTTGGGCACGCTGGATGTTAGGGAACCTGTGTTTGCAGCAGGCCTGGCTGGAGCTCTGGGCTTTGATGAACAAACACCTCCAGGCTTGTTTGGAAAAGCCTCAGCTCTGACCACAGACACCTCACTGGGGTTGGCATTTCTGTGTGGGACCAGAGCCAGCCTCGATGCGAGCAGGATTTATGCAACAGCTCGGGAGGCACAGATTCGTTCATTTTACCCAAAAAACGGGGCAGGGGGAGAGCCCAAAGCACAACTGCAATGTGGGAACCCAGAACATCCCCCTGGGCATCCAGGATGGTCAGGACCCCTGCCAGGGGGCTCAGAGACCCTGGCACAGAGCCCAGAACACCTCTGGGTTTGATTATGACCCCTGGAGAAATTACCAACCTTATATGAAGATCTGCAGGCCACGACAGTTTAGGCAGAATAATAGTGAAGTTATCACGGAGTGGAAAAGTAGATTTTTGGGGATTTTGGTATGGGGTTTCAGGGGGCAAGATGGAGGAATCTGGGTGTGTCCGGCCTTTCTCCTTCTTCTTCTTGGCCTCCATCTCCTGCTGTGATGTTGGCACCTACAGATTGGTTTAGAGTAGAAGCTCACTGTCTCACACAGGTGATGGGTATTGGGAAGTAACTTAAACATTGTACACGTAATTTTTAGTATAAAAAGATAACACCACCCCTGGGCAGAATGCCTGGAACTGTCCTGCTGGACGGACCGTGGCAGGGCAGGAGAAAATTGACAATAAACACCCTTGAGACCGAGAACTGAAGAGCTCTGACTCCTTCTTCAAGTGCCAGGCTGGGAAAAGAGAATTTTGAACTTTTCTCGGGGTCACTCTGAGCAGCTCGAGATCCCGGCACTGCAAAGCTCAGGCAGGCATAGGAGAAGGGGAGACCCCAAAGCACATCTGCAGGAGGAGACCCCAAAGCTCAGGCAGGCTCCAAAGCAGGGGGAGAGCCCAAAACTCAACTGCACAGCTCCGGCAGGCTCAGGAACAGATTTGCTCCCCCTTGGAGATTCGGTTTGGAGTCGAGCTCTCCCTGGGCTCTCCCCACTCGTCGGCCAGATGTGGTTTCCCTGTGTTTCAGAGCACTAATTGTGTCCCATCTGGGGGGTTTTATGTGTTTTATGGCTGGGCCTGGAGCTGTAGGAAAGCAGTGAAAGGTTCTGTGGCTCTGCAGGGACAGGGAGGTGGCAGGAGAGCGCTGGCTCCAGGGAGAAGGCAGGAGCTGTGTTATCCCTTACAAACCACTGTGCCATTAATACCTGCAAAACAGATGTGGGAAACACCCTGCCCACACTCCCAGCAAATGTTCCCCTGCTCCAGAGGCCCCTTTTAATAAGGCTGCCATTCCTAATCTAAACCTGTTACGGGGGAAGGATTATTGCCCTGTGCTGGTGGGAGCGGGGGCACAATTCCCAATGAGCACCCAGGGATTTGTGTTTATGTTCATCCAGGAAAATGGCTCATTTGGGAGTTTAGATTGTGCAGAGAGGAGAAAAAAAATCAGGGTTTAGGAAGGTGGAGCCTCCTGAGCACGTGGTAAAGGTGCAGATAAAGGGTTTTGCCCCGGGAGTTTGTGCAAGGGAGTTGATGGTTCTTCCTTTTCCGGGAGAACCTTCAAGGTGTGTTTTATTCCCACTGATTGTTCCATCCCACTGCCTGGTTTTGGTTTAAGCTGATAAATACAGACATGGGGCCAGAGCTCATTAGCTGCTGGAGCTCCTGTCCTGGTGCGTGGAGATCAGAACCAGGAATTTCCTGAGAGCTGCCACTCTTCAAACTGAAGAAGTCATTGTAGAGGCAAAAAAAACCCACAAAAAACCCAGAGACAGGGACCTTATTCCACCTTATTCCAGGTGTTCTCCAAGCCACCAGTAGTGCCCAGAGAGGCCTGGGGAGAAAATGATGCGTTGCAGAAAAGCTCCCTTTTGTGTGGAGAGAATTGTTCTGAAAACTCTCACATTGGGTCTGTGTGAGTCTCTGGAGAATGTGAAATCTAAATTTATTTTTATTTTTAAGGGGAAAAAAAAGACCTGAAACATGAACTTGTGTGGGGTGGTTGAGAGCTGTGTGTGTTTGGTTTTAATATCTATCAGAAGAGACAAGGGTTTTGCAACAGGATGTTTTATGTAGGATTGCTTGGGCTTGGAATTCCTGTTGAAGAGCCAGATCCCAGAGCTCACAAAAACCCGGGATAGTGCTGGAAGCAGAGCAGCAAAGTTAGCTGAGAATTAAAGATGGTGATTTATATGGGAGGTGAAAAATTACCCCAGGAATGCATCACCTTGGAAAAACCCCTCCAATTTCTGCTCCCTTGTGCTGCCTGGGAGTTTTAATCCATTTTTAAAATGAGGGAGCTCACGGCTGCTGTGCCCTGGCCCGCGTTGCATTATTGAAGAGGAGACGTCGGGTCATTACTAATGCAGAGAAGCACCTGGACCTTTGCTCTTTGGTTAAACATGCAGATCCTGGAGAGGAGATTACAGCAGGATAAAGTACGATATTTTTCAGACTTAAGTGAGCTCAGGTTGAAAAACTGCATTAAAAATCCCCTAAAAACGTGAAAGCCACTTTCTTGCACGTGCCAAGCTGAAGTGGTGGCATTAGGTTTGTGAGGATAACCTTGGCTGAAGGAAGGGCCTTTGGAGCAACGTGTGGGGCAGAGGAAGGAGAAGGAGGGGGTGCTGCAGGATCCTGCTCTTCACTAAAATTCTCCTGGTTCTTGGAAGCAGGGTCAGGAGTCACTCCTCCAGCTGCTCTGAGCACAGATCCAGGCAGGGCTTGCTGACAGGGACGACTTGGCCACAGCAGGAGAAATGTGGAATATCCACTCAGAGCAGGGAACAGAGCAGCAGGAATCGGTCTCTGCTTTGGGGTTCGGCTTCCTCCTGCACCTAAATCCCACTCAGTCTCCCCAGAAAAGTGAGGATGCACAATCCTAGGGTCACCAGGGTGGGAAAGCCCTCTCTGATGGAGTTCAGGGTTCCCCCATCAGTGCCAAGGCCACCTCTAGCCCTGTCCCCAAATGCCACATCCCTCCACCTTTTCAATCCGCCCGGGGATGGGGAATTGGTGTCAAGGGGAAACAAAAGTTTCTCTTTCCCAAAGAAGAAAAGCTTCAGAGCAGAGCTCAGGGCCTTGAGCTGGCAGGGAGACCCAGGTGGTTGAGGACATTTTGGTGCAAGTTGCAGGATTTTCCTGAGCAATGAGCGGCAGCACATCCCACCACTCCGGCGCTGGGGCCATCGTTTGGGAGCAGTCACAGCTCTGAGACATTCCCAGACAAATGGAAACAGAGTGTGCTCACCCAGATGGATAAAAAACCCTCTGGTAATGACAGACAAACTGTGCAACAGGACAGGAATGTCATGCATGATCAGGTATTTCAGCTCGAGCATTCAGGGCTTTTTTTTTTTTTATTTTCCCTTCAAGTCTTTGGGGAAGGTGGGTTCAGCAGCTCAAGAAAAGAGATGCCAGAGTTTCTGACAAGTTAATTAAGCTTTCACTTCTGAGTATTATATGTACAGTGAAGAAAAGAAACTTAATTGTCTTTGCAGTGCCTGACAAACCCCAAGAAAAATGCCTGCATATTTTCTCAGTTTTGTCTCTATTTTTGATACTTATTCAGTGTGAGCATTATACTTTCATGGCTTTAATTAAAAGCCAAGTTTTGGAAGCTTCTCAAATGGTAGTTTTGGTACAGAGATGTGTGCATTTAAAGAAATATTTATGTGAAATCTAAAGCCTAAAAGGAACGAGAGAGGCTTGAAAATGGATCAGCTGCCTCCCTTTTTATATATTTTGTCCCTCCCACCTCACGGTGTTTCAGGTAACTCATGAAGAAGAGGGAATGCTGCTTTGTTCTCATTTTATGATCTCTGAGTCCTCATACACATATGACAAGCAGTTCTGCCTTTGCTAAGCCCCAAACTTCTCAAACTGTTTCTATTTTAATTATTCTGTGCAGTGCATAAGCAAATTTTAGGTTGATAAGTATCTTCATTAACAATTCCTGGAGAGTATCTGTGCAAGGAGAAGAGGAAATAGCTTTAAGTTGGGCCACAGGAGGTTTAGATTGGATTTTAGGGAAAAATTAACAATGCAAAGGGCTGTCCAGCCTGGCACTGCTCCCAATCCCTGAAAAAAAGTAAAAATTATGTGTATGTGGCACTTGGGGACACAGGGCAGTGCTGGGGAACAGCTGGACTCAATGATCTTAAGGGCTTTTCCAACCTTAATGATTCCATGATCTATAATTCTGTATTTCTTTTCCATCCGCAGCCATTCTGCCCTTTGCTGTGAGAGTTGTTAAAATATAGTTGCTATAAAATCGAGAGTGGCACAGAGAGCATGAATAATGAATGAATATTCACTATTTCATGATAATTCAATAATGGAAGAATTGAAATTATAAAGGAGCTGGAGAAAAAAAGAACTGAAAGAACTGCTTTTTCATAGAATCCTGGAAAATCCTGAGTTGGAAGGGCCCCACAAGGATCCAGCTCCTGGATCTTAGGAGGCTTTAGGAAGTCAGGAATTCTCTAAAGGGTTACACAGAACTGGAGGCACAAATTTATCTGTGGCTGTTAAATCTAATAGGATGCAATTATTTAATTGATGAACTTTTGTCAGTGCTTAGCACAGGCCTTTTGCCATGAGTGCAGCTCTGAAGGGAAGCTGTGAAAATGTGTAAATATATAAATATCTACCTGCTGCCTGGAGGTGTTTGCAGAGAAGCGGAAGGGAGGCAGCTCTGCTTTCCCAAGCTGAACCAAGACTTCTTCTTCCCAACTCCTGGTGAGCTTTTCCTTGGACAGTTTTTCCTGGAAACCCATCTTCAAGCTGGAGCATTAAATAGTATTTCAATCTGTGACTCAAAACTTACTGGAAATCCAGTTATCAAGCTTAGGAGGGAGATAGGGATCTGAGGCATGATGAGCAGGTTTGGCTGAGCACAGAAATATCAGAGGCTGATTTAAGGGAGTGTTTGTGTGTGTGTGTGAGCAGAGCTGCTCCAGGCAGCAGGAAGAGTTGACTATTTATTTATTTATTTATGTTATTACTCAGCTCTGCCAAGGCCTAGAAATCAGATTTTAAAATGGGAAACTGAATCCTAGAATGAGGGTTTTTTAAAAAAAGTTTTCTGTCCCTCTCTCTTTTTTATTTTTGATGGTTTTAATTTTCATTTTTCAATTGTTAGAATAAAATATTCATAGAGCAGGCTGCCTGGGCAGCACACAAGCTCTTGCTTTTCTTTCTTGCAATCTTCTGTTTCAAGCACCACCTAATGGCATTGGTGCACAGTGCAGAGCATCCCTGCATCCCACATCCCTGGATTCTGATCCCACATCCCTGGATTCTGATCCCACATCCCTGGATCCTATATCCCTGGATCCTGGATCCCACATCCCTCTGCTGCCTGCTCAGAGCAGGAGAAAGCAGCACAGCTTCAGACACCACATCCCAGGCCAAAAGTGGAGTGGCTGGAGGGAGCTGGAGTTGGTTTCCACAGCCTACTCCAGCCCCAAATGCCCAGGATATTTGGATTTCACCATGGAAATGCATTATCCCACAAAGTCAGCATCCACCAGAGCAGGCAGCACCACCCCAATGATTTACTGATAGAAACAGGGAACTTTTAACTCTTTAAAACTTCTCCATAGCATTTGCACTTCTTATTTCCCCCCTCATTTTTCAGGAAGGGAGTCCAGAGCAGGAGCCTTGCTCGCCTCGCCCGCCCCTTGAAGGAGCTTTTTGCATCATTAAAAGATCTCAGATGTGCTCCTCCCATGCCACAGGCACAGCTACAGATCGTTTGATAAGGCAAACACGCGGAGCAGAGACTTGTATCAATAATTAATTCCCTTTAATCCCGGGTTTCTGGGGAGCCTGGGAAGGTGCCTTTCCCAATAGCCCATCGGAGCAGCTGTGCAGGAGCCAAGGTTTCGAGTAAGGCAAGTAGGCAAATGACCCTGCAGGAAGGGCTCCCATCAGATTGATACCTTCCCCAAACCATTTGGAGCTGTGCACGTCAGCACTTTGGAACACAGCAGGATTTAATCAGAAACTCCTGCAGCAGCTTCAGTTCTGGCCTCTGTGATCATTCTTCATGCTCAGAAAATGCCATTTCGTTACTCTCCCGTCGCTTTCCCATCCTTTCCTCTCCTCCTCTGCTGCTTTTTTCTCATCTCATTTACTTTTTTAGCACGATCCCGTGGCTGCCAGACCTCCTGATGCTGCTGGGAGTCTGGTCAGGTATGGGATCCTTCCCAAATCCCCAGTGGTCAGAGCTGTGGCACAAAAGGGCACGTCCAGCCCTCGCTGGTATGAAAGAGACTCCCAAAATATCAAACCCAGCAGCTAAAAAGGGCTCTTTTAAAGCTGTCTCATACTTTGGGAGTTCAAGAGATGCCTCTGCTTTCTAAATCCCTGAGGCTGGTACAGAGTTCTGATCTCAGGGTTTTTGACACTGCCTGAAAACTCCAGGGCTGGAGGGGAGAGGGTGGAGGTGCCACAAACCTGGTGTGTGACATTGAGGAATTGTCCTGGAACAGCCCAGGAGCATCCCAGGGGCTGCAGGGCTGGGAAAGCTCTTTGCTTCCCCTCTCTGCCTCCTGCTGCTCCTGTCCAAAGGCACCGAATTCCCAAACCTGGGAATTTAATCAATCAGGAATGAAAGATCAGTGGTGCTGCAGGGGTTTGTCTCTGGAAGCAGCAGCTTTCCAGTTGGGTTTTGTTAGGGAGGGGATTTCAATTAACCTTTGCTCTACACTGTTCTCTTCTTGTGCAACCCTTATTACCATGAATCAGAGATGCTGGACCATGACCTTGAAATTACATGTATTAAAAAAAAAAAAAAAAGAAAAAAGTAATTAATTCCACATGACAGTGAGTTTCCTGAGCAGACAGGGTGTGGGAGACAGTTTGTACATCCCCTGCTTCTTGCAGCTCCCAACATGAATTACGGCCCAGCTGTGGAGCACAAGAAATTGGGGAGTTTAAAAGGAAATTCTAATGACTTTTTATCTTCTTTTTTTTTAATAACCCAGTGATAAAATCACATTAAATGCACACGGGGTGGGAGTAGCTCCTGTTTTCGTGTCATAGAATGGTTTGGGTTGGAAGAGAACTTAAGGATCATCAAGTGCCATGCCCAGGGACACCTTCCACTGCCCCAGAGTGTCCAGCCTGGCCTTGGGCACTGCCAGGGATCCAGGGGCAGCCACAGCTGCTCTGGCAATCCCAGCCCAGGCAGGAATTCCCAGTTCCCAGTGTCCCACCCATCCCTGCCCTCTGGCACTGGCAGCCATTCCCTGGCTCCTGTCCCTCCATCCCTTGTCCCCAGTCCCTCTCAGCTCTCCTGGAGCCCCTTCAGGCCCTGCCAGGGGCTCTGAGCTCTGCCTGGAGCCTTCCCTTCTCCAGGGAACATTCCCAGCTCTCCCAGCCTGGCTCCAGAGGGGCTCCAGACCTTGGAGCACCCTTGCTAAAGAAGTCCAGAATTCCACATCTTGTTTTCCATCTCTCTGCTCAGAAGTTGCACAAGTTGTTTCTGGAAAGGCACAAATCCAGCAAAGCCTCTGGTCTGTGGGCTGCCCCCTGGCTTCTCAAACAGCTCTTTATCCAGGGGTTTGAGGGGATTAAATGACATAATTATTTCATATAAAATGTGCTGCCACTCTGGCTGAGTGTGGCAGTGGAGGCAGCTTCAGTTCCAGGGTGGAGAGGGGCTGCCCATGGATGTGCCCATGGGGGTGTTGGATGCTCTGGATCCCAGCAGGGACCAGATCCCAGCGCCTGTGGCACCCTCTGGATGTCCTCAGGTGTGTTCTGGAGACACCTGGAACACTTTCAGCCCAAGCAGGATGATATTCCATGAGATTTCTGTCTTTCCAGAGAAGTTCCTGGTGAAAGGGGTTGTTCTGGGATGAAATAAATTATCCCGTGCCAAAGGCAGGTGTCGCCTTTTGATGATTCTTGTGGGCCCCTTCCAATTCAGGATATTCTATGACACTTTGCATGGAGTCATATTTTCATTTTTAAAAAGGTGTCCAGAACCAAAATGCTGATGCTGCAAGTGCAGGAACCCTGGGGTTTTGCCAGGAGAAATGCACATTTTTCAGATGATCGTTTCCCACAGTTATTTTATAAAAAATAGCACGACCTTGTAATCAGAAATGAATTTTACAATGAAGGCAGTGGAAATTATTTTTTCCAGTGCACTTGGAAGCTGCAGGAGTTGTGTTCAAGGAGAGCAGAGCTACCTGAGCAGGGCCATCCATCCCTGTGGTTCTCTTGGAGACTTTAATACCCTGTATTTAGCCTCCTTGGCAGTAACTTATTTTTAAGAGGTTAGGAGCTCATTAAGATAAGATGGAGTGAAAGATGGAGCACATTGGGAAGGAACTTTACCCATAAACTAATTTAGAGCTCAGTCACATGGCAGCCAGGCCCAGCTTTGCTCACACAGCACACGATAATGACACGTTTCAGGATTGCAGCTGAGAACAAATCTGACAGATCTGCGCACCGTGCAGTCGCGTTTGCTAATGTTGGTTTTAAAACAGCAAAAAAATCGATCCCACTTGGAAATGTTTTCTTGGGAAAGCTGTGAATCTGTCTCAGGATTGCCTGGTAATGGAGCTGGGCGTGCAGGCAGCAGGAGCTGGGGCTGGTGGCCACCTGGTCCATCCATTGGGGACAACTCCCAGTGCTGCTCCAGCTCTGGCTCAGCTGTGCTGGATGCTCCCAGCATGGAAACTTCTGTCAAGCATCCAAGAGAGAGTAGGGACATGGAGCATCCATAACCTGGGCTGGAGATCACCCTGAGCTCCTTCTGACTGTGTCCAGGGCAGGGAACCCAGCTGGGGAAGGGCTGGAGAATCCCGGAGGGAGCTCGGAAGGGGCTCAACCTGGGGAAGAGGAGGATCCAGAAGGGAAAAGCTCTGCATCAAATCCTTCCTCAGACTCCCCTCGCTTCTTTTTCCCCTTATGTTTTCTCCCACTTTTTGATTTTGTCTTCATGGCAGGAGAGACCCTGAAGGGAACAGAGCTGGAAAGGGGCTGGAGAATTCCTAAGGGAGCTGGGAAGGGCTCGGCCTGGAGCAAAGGAGGATCTAGAAGGGAAAATCTCTGCAGCAGAATCTTCCCCAAACTCCCCTCACTTTTTTTTCCCCTCACATTTTCTCTCACTTCTTGATTGTCCCCTGATGACAGGACAGGGCTCTGCTCCCAGGGAACAGGGACAGGAGCAGAGGGAACGGCCTCAGGCTGGCCCAGGGCAGCTCAGGGTGGACATGAGGAGAAATTCTTCACAGAAAGGGTTGTGCACCCCAGGGCAGAGGTGTATTCCCCATTTCTGGAGGGATTTCAGAGCCCTGTGGATGCGGCATTTGGGGACATGGGGCAGAGTGGCCTCGGCAGTGCTGGGAAGAGTTGGACTGGATGATCTTGGAGATCTTTTCCAGCCTGAACAATTCCATGATCTTTCCAAAATGAACAATTCCATGATCCCGAGATTCTATCTCCAGGCAGAGATAAGGGTATTTCTCAGGGTTAAGGAGAGTTTTGGTCATACCCGGATGTGGACAGGTCACAGAGCTGCTTTTCCCTGTGTGTGCCCCCTGTGCCAGCGAAGGTGCCCTCCCTGCACCCCCTCCCTCTCCTGTGGGTGATAAGGTGTGCCTGGCAAAACTCTCTCTCCGAGGGATTTTGGAACATGCTCTCTCCAAGTCTGAATTTGATCATGTCTTGCTGTGCTGCAAGACATCTGTTTGAGGGGGTTTTTGGAGAGGACTCTGAGATTGCTTCCCACAGTGATGAGTGAAGGGAAAGAAGCTTCCATAGGTGTTCTGCTGGCTGAGTTCCTGCTGGAACAATTATTTCAGTGCTTCTGGGATTTCATTATGGTGTGTAATTAGTGGAGGTGTCAGGAAAATTTGAGCCTGGGATAAGCAGGATTTTATCACTTTGGATCTTAATAAATCAATATTCAAGGTTTAATGTTTGGAAGGGGTTTCGAGGTGCGGGTCTGAACTGGGGCAGAAATTCTGGGTCTGTTCCTTGGAGAAAAAGGCAAAATAATTCCAATGAGGGAGCAGAGCTCTCTCTCCTTACTTTATAATCATCACACATTAAGAATTCACACGCTGACAGCTAAAACAGCTCCGCCAAATTGGGACAGCTGGGTATGTGTCCAACCCCTGTGATCCTTCCTCCTGTCTCTAGTTCACTTCTTAAAATACAGGTTTACGTAACAGGTCACATTTTTTATTTATTTTTTTTTTCTTTCTCCCCAAAAGTTCCTAAATCTTTCTAACTTTTTGGAGAGGTTTCTCAACTTCCAGAATATGCCTGGATAAATTATGCAGGATGAGGGGTGAAGGGATTGCTCTGAACTGACACTTTTCTGAGGTACCAGGGGTGCCTTCTGCACAAACCCTCGCAGGGAATCGCTGTGCTTGTCACTGCAGAGCTGGGCCTGGGAGCTGATCAAGTTTGGGAAACATAATTCCCTATCAAAACAGAAGAAACAAAACTCCCCTCTTCTGCTTTCCTATGTTGCTGCCAGTGTTTCAGTTTTCTTCTCTTCCAGGGAATTGATTTTGCTGTAGCTAAATGCAACACCTCCTCTGGAATGCCAAGCAGAGGGGGAATACTGCAGCACGTTTCCAGCTTGAAAACAAAATAATTGCTTTAAAAATAGCCTTATATTTCTTCATTTTATGACGTGCTCTCTTTAGACTTGATAATCATCCTTTTTTGTACTCGAGATACCTTCCCTCCCCACACCCACTCTCTCCTAGCCCCCTGAAATTCGGGAGGAATGGGAGAAGATCTCTCTGGCAGCTTTATTTCCAACATCACCACAGGAAATGGAGGCAGCCAGTCTTCCAAAGGGTTTGGGGACATAGATTTTTAACATTTTTAATGAGATTGGGGTTTTCACATTTTAAATGAGGTTTTAATCTCTTTCAGAGGCATTTTGGTCTCTGCAGTTATGTTTGGACAATCCCTTCTCCAGGGACCACAAGAGTTTGTAAGTCCTGGAGCAAGCAGTGGGGAAGGAACAGATCCATAGGATTGGCCACATGTGGCTTTCCTTTAAGGGCTTTAAAAATGAGCATTTTCATTTGAAAAAAAACCCAAACCCCAGCTGTTCTCCATGGGTGGAGAGGTGTGGGGATAGGAATGAAAGGAGTACTCGGAGAGATGTGATCAGATAGTAAAAATGAAGAGTTCTGGCTGCAGCCAGGCTGACAGTTTGGAGCTAACCTGGCTTTTTGCAGCATACCTCAGGAATGACAAACGGGGAGAGCAGGTGGAAACAGATCCATCCAGCTGCCACAGCCCAGGGGAAGTTGGAAGGAGCCTGCATCCAGCAGGTCCCTGCACGTCATGGGCAAAGAGGCTGCTTGTTCACAGTGCACTGGTGAAAAGCCCATCTTTTCTTAATGCCTTTTTAATGAAAAAAAAAAAAAAAAAATCAGATGCAGGAGAACTTTCTCATTCCTTCTGTTTTTAGCTTGGCTCTCAAATGTTTCTGAGTTATCTGAGAGCTCCCTGTAATGCTGAGCAATTCAGAAAGAGAGGAGGCCCACTTGGAAAAATCTGTTTTGGGGAAGGTAAAGGCTTTTGTTTGGCTCTGAATGACTTTTGCAAAGGGAGTTCATTCTTTACATTCTGTTCTTTGTTGTGGCTCGGCCAATTTATGAGTAAACAAAACACTTAATGCCCATTTCTGTGTAGGATTTGATGAGGATGACGTGCAGAGTTTGAAACTTGCAGCTTTTGGGGTGAATAGAAAAACAAGGCTTGAGAGTGGTGAATTCTTGCTGGGGAACAGCAGATTGTGCAAGAGTTCTCAAAAAGATAAAAAAAGGAGGGGGATCAGAAATGATTCTGTGTGTTTGCTGTCTTGAGAAACAGGCTGGGAATGAACTGTTCCCTGCTTCGGGCTCTTGTTAAACAAACCCTTCTCCTGGATATTTTCATCCCACTTTCAAGAGACATTTTCCCATCCTACACAAGAGCATCAAAATCCCAAAGAAGGGTGAGGAAGATGCTGTGAATTTGAAATCACGTGAAATATTGAGAATAATTTCAGTTAATTATTAACTTTTCTGAAGTCCCTGGCCTGTCCTTGTTTCTGGCACAGAGAGCAGGGCTCAGGGCAGCACCTCCTTGTTTTCCCCCTGGATTTCTCATGGCACAGGCTCAGTGCAGGTGATTCCCTGTTCCCTCCTGCAGGAATTCACCCCTAATCACAGCTCCATGTGAATTTGGTGCTGTGATTAATGCAAATCTATTGCAAAGCAGTTTGCTTTCTCCCTCAAAAATCAGAGACAGCAAAAGAGAGAGGGAGGGTTATTTTGGGAGTCCAGAGAATTTTGCTTTCTCTCCATTTCTTACTGTGAGCAATAACCTGAAGGCTTCCCTTGAAAATTTTTGGTGGATGATTCCTACTCTTAAAGGTATTATAGAACCTCCCAGAAATTCAATTTTTTTTTAAATTGTGTCTGTTCAATGAATAGTATTTCAATGTTCATAAAAAGACTGAGCTTTTCTCAGGAAAAAATCAGTGTTTTATCCTAGTGGAAGCTACTAGGCTGGGAATGAGAAGTGTGGCCTTGAGGTCTGGTGATTAAAGGCAGCTTTAAATGTGTGAAACATTTCTCACATTTAAAGTCTGTACAGGGAGAACAGTTAATACCACAATTAACCTTTGTTAAAATGCCTGTGATATCCTATGCAGTTTGATTGGATTTATTATATTGCATATATAATATAATAAATACAATTAATATAATATATTATATATTTTTTTAATAAATCCAAATAAGGGATCTTCTTAAATACAGGAGCAGCATCAGAAAAACAACCATGAGAAATTAAGCTGAGTTTTTTTGTCACCTGATTCTGTGTCTTATTTAAATCGGGGTACAGATTTCAGCTGAACATTTCAGTGGTGGTGGCAAAGAGCTCAAGGGGGAGAAAAATTATAAATAATAATTCAAATTCTAATTGAGTATCCTGTCCAGGCCTGGGATCTCCAGCATGAGAAGGACCTGGAGATGCTGGAGAGAGCGCAGAGGGTTCCACGGAGCTGTTGCAGGGCTGAAGCCCCTCTGGAGCCAGGCTGGGAGAGCTGGGAATGTTCCCTGGAGAAAGGAAGGATCCAGGAGATCTTTCCAGGGCCTGAAGGGGCTCCAGGAGAGACTGGGGACAAGGGATGGAGGGACAGGAGCCAGGGAATGGCTCCCAGTGCCAGAGGGCAGGCATGGATGCAATACTTTGAGGGAATTCCTGGGCTGAGGCTGCCCCTGGATCCCCGGCAGTGCCCGAGGCCAGGCTGGAGCACCCTGGGACAGGGGAAGGTGTCCCTGCCCATGGCAAGGGGGTGGATCCAGATGACCTTCCAACCCAAACCAGTCTGGGCTTTTATTCCTGTGATTTCTTTGAGAGCCTCCCACATCACCCAGCTTTGGATGGAGTCAGGCCAGCTCAGCACTCAGTGCTGGAACTGCACATCAGCTCCTTTTGTCTTCAGTAAGGAATTTTTCCTTCTCTCTGAGTGGTCTGCAAGATCCCAACTATCCAGGCACAATAACCTAAGCTGTTTCTAGAGGGGATCCCTTGCAGTGAATTCCAGGCTATTTTGAAGAGGGAAATGATCTAGGGCACATCTATGGGATAGTGTAGCCATGATATTTTCTGACAAATCCCTTTGCCAGGATTTTTCCTCCTGAGAAGCTGAGAGGCCTCAGGAACAAAATGTAAACAATGATGATCTGCTGCTGTGGGATGCAACAGGGGCATCTGTGATTGGCTCATGTGGTTATTTCTAATTAATGGCCAGTTACAGTCAGCTGTCTTGGACACTCTGGTCAGTCACAAGATTTTATTATCATTCCATTTTCCTTTCTATTCCTTGCAAGCCTTCTGATGAATCCTTTCTTCTATTCTTTTACTATAGTTTTAATATAATATATATATCATAAAATAATAAATCAGCCTTCTGAAACCTGGAGTCAACATTCTCATCTCTTCCCTCGTCCTGAGACCCTGCAAACACCATCACAGGATAGTGCACTGAAATACTGAAGAGAAAGGGGGAATTTCTCCAGAACAAACCCTGATCCACGTCAATTCCATCTAAGCCCAGCTGAGCTGTCCCAGCACTTTGCAGAGTCAGAGAAGCAAACAGGAGACTCAGGAGAGCAGGCACTGGGAGCCCAGCAGAGCTCCAAGCGGGAGCTTTGGGATGACAACAACAACAACAACAACAAACCAAGAGGAGAGTTCCACGTCAGAATCCTGGTGTCATCTGCACAGGAGCTCGTGTGCCAGAGCCTGCTGCCAATGCCCACACTGCCCTGCCTTCACCGGCCCCAGGAGTGCAGCTGGAGGCTCCTGGATTTCATCACCCAGCACTGGCAGCCCGGGAATTTGTCAGCAGCAGCTCCCAGCCCAGCAGTGGCTGTGCAGAGTCCACAGGGAAAGGAGATAAACCACAATATTTCCTTACCGGTCTGCTTTTATAGCTGGGTTTCTGAGAGGGCTTAGAAAAAATAAAATAAAATAAAATAAAATAAAATAAAATAAAATAAAATAAAATAAAATAAAATAAAATAAAATAAAATAAAATAAAATAAAATAAAATGTTAAAATAAGTGTCTTGATTGTGACTGGAACTTCATTGAGAAAAGAGTTGGATATGTATATATATATGTATATATATATATATATATATATATATATAAGTATATATATATATATATATTTCCCTGAAAGTCTCCAAGTCCAGATTGCACAAGCTGGACTAAATTTAATAAAATATATGTAATAATAAATAAATAAAAAATAAATAATAAATATAATAAAATATTAATATAAATAATAAAATAGATAATATTAATGCAAATAATATTAAAAATAGTTGGATGTGTGTGTGTGTATACATATATATATATATATACACACACACACACACATATCTATATCTATATCTATATCTATATCTATATCTAATCTATATCTATATCTATATCTATATCTATATCTATATCTATATCTATATCTATATCATCTATATCTATATATATATACACACACACATGTATATATATATATATATAGTCCAAGGCCAGATTGGACAACTTGGAATAAATATAACAAAGTATATCATATCGATATGAATAATAAAATATATAATTTTAATATAATAATAGAAATAGTTGGATATGTGTTTATATATCGATAGATATAGCCTAAGGCCAGTTTGGACAACCTGGACTAAATATAATAAAATAGATAATATGAATATAAATTATAATTAACAAAAGTTGGATATGTGCATATATATATATTCCTGGAAGTGTCCAAGGCCAGATTGGACAACCTGGAATAAATATAACAAAATATATCATATTGGTATGAATAATAAAATATATAATTTAAATATAAATAATAATAGAAATAGTTGGATGTGTGTATACATATAGATAGCTATAGTCCAAGGCCAGATTGGCCAAGCTTGACTAAATATAATAAAATAGATAGTATGAATATAAATAATAAAATATATAATATGAATATAAATAGTATTAAAAAATACTTGGGTATGTATATATATTCCAAGGCCAAATATGTGTATATATATATCCCTGGAAGTGTCCAAGGCCAGACTGGCCAAGCTGTACTAAATATAATAAAATAGATAATATTAATATAAACAATAACATAGATAATATTTAATATAAATAATATTAAAAAATAGTTGGATGTATGTGTATATAAATATATATATAGTCCAAGGCCAGATTGGCCAAGCTGTACTAAATATAATAAAACAGATATGCATATCTAGTGCAAGGCCAGACTGGACAACCTGGAATAGTGGAGAATGTCCCTGCCCATGCCCTGGGATGAGCTTTAAGGTCCCTTCCAACCCAAACCATTCCACGATTCTCTGATGATTCTATACAAATATAGGGCAACATCATCCACTCACATCAATGTTATTTTCTATTCCTTGCTTTTTTCTGCCTAGCTCTAAACAACTCTCATTTCCCATCATGCAATACCTGAATGCCAAAATCTTGTTGATCTATTGTTCTATTGATTTTTAAGAATATTATTTAAACATGCTAGAAATACAACAGCAAGGATTTCTCATGTACATTTTTTCCTTGCATTTCTAGACCTGTGAAAAGTAAGGAAGCATTGCTTCGATAAATAGAGGAAGCAAAATGTCTGTTTAAAGTAGTTTGCTGAAGACCACGTAGGAAATCTCGTTTTGAGCAATGGTCTGTGGACCGATCTCTCTTTAACTGAGTATTTGAGAAATTCTGGGTAAAATCGTGCCTTAAAGGCAAAGCTCTGAACCGATATCTGTGTGGAAGAAAGGGAGGCCTAAGAACAAAAAAGCCTTTTTTCGTTTGGAGTTCACTTTGTAATATCTGGGAAGCACATTTTGCAGTGGGAAGGCTGCCAAAAGCCTGGCTGTGTAGTAAATAAACATTTTGGGGAAAAGCTGGCTGAGAGAAGATGGTTGGTGAAGGAGGATCTGAATGTCTGCTTATTCCTTGATTTATTCTCATTAATTCTGATGTGTGCGACACCTCTGTCTGTGTGGTGGATAAGTGACGGGTTCATCCTCCTAGATCCCTGTGAGTGTCCAAGGCCAGGTTGGATGGGGTAGTGGAAGTGTCCAGGGGTGGGACTGGATGAGATTTGCGGTCCCTTCTGATCCAAACCGTTCTATCAAAATCAGATTAACCGATGTGGTGCCATGGCTGCAGGTGCAGACTCCACCTGCTCTGAATTGTGGTCTGAGGGAACCTCATCCCACAGGGAGAGAGCAGCAAATCCTGGTTGTTGTCTCCTCCTGGCACCCAGAACCTGCTGAGTGGGATCTGCTCAGGAGTGGAACTGTCACACACAAAGGGGACAAAACCTTTTTATGTTAAAAGGATCACAAAAACATGTCTTGAGAGAAGTCAGACCCTTCTATCTGCCATGCTCTGTGGACATTTGGGATTCTGATGACAAAAGGAGGGTGCCAGGACCTCCTTTGTTGTTTAGCCTGGAGAAAAGGAGACTCAGGGGTGCCCCCATCACTCTGCACAGCTCCTGAAAGGTGCCTGTGCTCAGCTGGGGCTGGGCTCTGTCTGCAGGAACTGACACAACCAGAGCACACGGCCTCAAGGGAAATACAGGTTGGATATCAGGAAAAAGTGATAAAGTTCTGGAGTGGCTGCCCAGGGAGGTGGTGGAGTCGCCATCCCTGGGTGTGTTTAACAAAGCCTGCATGTGGCACTGGGTGCCAGGGTTTAGCTGAGGGTTATTGTGCCTGTATAGTTGGGGCTGGGTTGGACTCCATGATCTTTAAGGTCTCTTCCAATCTGGTGATTCTGTGAGTTCTGTGAATTCCCTGGCTGGTGCTCTGGCTTGAATTAAGATCAATAACTCCTCTCACTTTGATCAAACTGTGCCTTCCCCTGCTGGATCTCACTTGGCAGAGCTCCTGGTGCAATAACTGCTGGAATCTGATGGCTGCCTTCGGCACACCCGCCCTGCTGGGGCGCACAGAGCTCCTCTGAGGGCTGCCCTGGAGCAGCCTCAGCCCAACACGTGCTGAGGAAAGCACAAATTTACAGCTGGGCTTTCCCAGTCTCTCACCATCCCAGGCTGTGGAGCTGGGAGCTGATTCAGGCACTGGATTTCTCTGGGATTATTCATCCTGTGCTGAAATCTCTGCTTGCCACTCTGTGTGTTGTGCCCCCTAAAAGAATTTTTAGGAAATTTTCAAGTCAATGACACTGCCATTGTGAGAAGTGCATAATGCTGAGAGCTCACTTTTATATATTTATTTCTATACCTTAACTCGGTGACAACTAATGGAAGATAAAAGTGCATTGCATTTAAAATAAAGCCTAATTAAAAAACAAAACCTCTGCTGGCTTTGTAATGTTAACAGAGAAATTTCCCTCCTTTTTGGTAACAGAGATGCTGGTGCTGAAAAATTTTTCCCTTTTTCTCTCCCCCTCTTTTTCTGGACTTTGTGAAAAGTCCAGGTGCATCCATGGAGCTGCATCATATTTCACTTTCCTCCCCAGCTCGGGGAAGATAAAGCTCAAATCCTTTTGCTGGCCATAAGTAAATAAATAAACAAACAAGCTCGGCAGTTCAAGTATGTGTGGCATCCTGCTTTCCCTGAGCAGGCAGTGTAAACAAACAAAGCAGCCTTTTCTTCCCCCCTCCTGCTGCAGAACTCTGCCAATTGATACTGGGGCAGGAATATTAACACATGCCCGCTCCAAAACGTGATACCCTTTGGGGTCTTGGAGAGGAGCTCCTCTGAAGTGCTTTTTTCCTCGGCTGCCTGACAAGGTTTTTGGCTCCACTTCAGTCTGGTAAGGAGACAGCTGCTCAACTTCTGACACAAATGAAGAAAATTGATGAGATGCCATCTCCAAAATTCCCTTTTTTTCCTGGCAGGCACTTCTAGGCTGAGTGCTAGGAGTCACTCAAAGGTTTGGGATTTTTTTTTTTTTTTTTTAACCTTAGTTAGGGCAGGATTTGAGGTTTGCTTTGTTGGCTGGGCTGTTCCTAATAATGCTCAACAAATGCACAGAAACTGAATCTTTGGGGCTTGAGCAAGGATCACAGAATTTACACTTCCACTCACACAGCTTGTTTGCTGTTGTGCACTGAATTTTATCCATGGCTTTGCATGATTCTGAGCAATTTATTTATCTCTGTTTGCTGTGGAAATGCAGGTGACAGAATCTCCAGGGGGCCCTGTAAGGAGGGATCTCCTTGGGGTGTTTCTGTGAGTCTGGGTTTTCCCAGGATATTTTTTTTGGAGATGTGGTTGTGTGACCAAGAGGAATAATGTCAGCAGCTCCCAGGATTTGTGAGCCTCCCACTGTGAAATTCCTCTGCTCCTCTCTCGAGTGGGAGATGCTCTCAGGATTTTGAAGGCCACTCATTACAGGGAAAATGTGTTTGTTTTTCAGCTGAGCACAAAGAAACTGCTCTCATTGTGCTTCACTGCCATGGTTTTCCTGCTCCTCAGGACGACAAAAACTACATTTTCCACACTCCTCTTGAACTATCTCCTCTGAGTTTCATCTACAAAAGACCTCAGCTGTGTAAAGTGCACCTTCAGTCCTGTCTGGCTAAAAAAGCATTAAATTTATTGCATTGCTCTCCTGTTTCATTAGAAACAAACCCCTGTGCTAGCCCAGCTTTAGGCTTTTTGTCACTTCATGATTATCTTGATTGTGGCAAAGGCTTTGGGTTTGACACACGCCTTGCTGTTCCTTTTTAAACCTCCCTGGAAAAGCAGCCATGGAAAGCTCTGAATAATGCACATGACATATGCTGCCTGTCTCTCAGAGGGAGCTGAAGAACCTGACAGCAATTTGCATTTTTGGAGCTGCAGAAGAGATGCAGGAAACTTTAGGCAGGAGTTTTTGGGACTCTGAGGTCAAACCAAGAAGAGGAGTTCAGAGAGAGACAGGAACTGGAGAACAGAGGCTGGAGCACAGAGATGGCCTGAAATGAAATATAATCCAGCTGATGTCACTATAAATTCATAAAGACATCGTTTTCCTTGGGATGCTGAAATTTGGGTCCTGTTTGGCAAACTTAAAGGAGCAGGCACGGGATCTCCTGTTTGTCCATGTAGGGAAATGCTGACAAAGGTGGGGCTGATGATTTCTCATGGCAGTGAATGATGGCTCCGTGCTCACCTGAGCTCTGTGTTCTATCTTAGAGGTAGAATTATTAATTAACACCAATTTTCATTACTCTCTACTGTTGTTTCTTAGCATTCCCTGAAGCCTTGTGGGAGATGGGTGATTCCTTTGCAGCAGCTGGAAGTAGAACACACAGTGGTAAAAATGCCTTGGTTGTTTAAAGTAGGTAAAAAGGCCTTATATAAATGTCATGGAATCATGGAGAGGTTTCGGTTGGAAAGGACCTTAATGCCCATCCAATTCCACCCCTGCCATGGCAGGGACACCTTCCACCATCCCAGGCTGCTCCAAGCCCCATCCAGCCTGGCTTTGGACATTTCCAGGGATCCAGGGGCAGCCACAGCTGCTCTGGGCACCCTGTGCCAGAGCCTGCCCACCCTCACAGGGAACAATTCCTGCCCAGTATCAAATTTTGCATTGAAGCCTGGCTATCCAGTATTTTGTAGAGGTAATCACACACACTCTGATGAGCAACTCTGAGAGGAAAAGATTAAATAACAAATTAAGTGTGGTTTGGGTTTTGGTTTTTCTTAATAAAAAAAATTAATTTGCAAGAATCAAATACTGCACCCCCAAACCCCACTTTCACTTCCATTCTTCCTTGCAAACGAGTGACAGGCACAATCAAAAATTCCACTTTTCTGAGGAATTTTTGGATGAATTCTGCAGCCAGCTCATGGAATGGCATTTGGAGGTGGCTGCTCTGTGCCCAGAGAGGCTGTGGGGACACTGCTGTCCCTCCCTGCCTCATCCCAGCACCACCAGCTTTGCACCCATTAGTGACTGACGTGGGATATTCTTGGATTGTATTAACTGGGAGCCACTTTTGACGTTTTCATCTCAAACAAGCCCGTTTTTGTTGTTGTTGTTGTGTTTTTTGTCCAGCTGAGCTCTCCCAGAGCAGAGGGCTTGGTTTGGAGCTCGTGCAGGTGGGAGCACAGGACTCGTGCAGCAGAATTTACCTTTTTTAAAATATTCCCCCAGCTCCTTTGTCTCTTGGCAACTGCAAAAATAACTCCATCAAGAATAAACCTGCAAACAAGGGCGAAAAAGCAGAACTGTGTGAAGACATGAAATACTCTCGTTTAAATAGTGCTGGAAAGCTATTTCCTCCCCCTGTACCCTTCCAAGGCTGGAATGATGTGCTCTGATTCTTAAACACAAATCCTGACTTGCATAAATTCAGAGATTTCATCTGTGCAGAGCTGCAAATTGCTGGGATAGTAATACCTGGATATTTTATGGCACATCCTTAAGTCAATAGGCAAAAGGGTTCTGAATAAAAGCCTTAAAATTACCTCATGAATTATTAACTCTTCCCTGTATTACCTTTGAATTATAAAAGCCTGGAAAAATAGGAAGGAGAATTGAAAACATCAATCTCAGGTTCTTTAAAAACGTAATACTGATCATTTGAGCAGTGTACAAATCTTTTATTAAAGATAAAGAGGAAGCCATACTTTTTTATTAACTCCAGGATATGTTCAATCCACATGATTAAAAATCTCATTACTAACACAAGTCAGGGAAGTGATTTATTGCTGAAACAAAATAGGAGGTGTTTTGCTGCCCAAAGCTGTATTTATGGTTAAAAAACCCTCTCAATTTGGATCTCCTTTTCTGGGTTAGGTATTTCTAAGGGTGGATTGGGTTTTCCTGGGAATGATGGAGTTTCACTCCAGCCCACAGCTGAAACACTGCTACCTTAAGAGGGAGAGCCTGAGGTAAAATTATAGGTACCAAGAGATATTTTCCTCTAGTAAATTCAGCTGGAGCAAATGATTTTGTCTGATTAGGTAATAGGATGTGCAGAAATTAAAAAAAAAAAAAATCAGGATTTTACACGTAGTTACCATTCAAGTGGAGCTAATTCTGTAAAGCAAGTGTAGATATTTTAGGCCTTCTTGGTGTATAACATATACTAATATTTCCTGATCACTGCAGTAGGGATTTACTGTTCTAAAGGAGCCTTTGAAGCCTCATTTTACAATGATAAAAAAACGATCAACCCAAAGACATTTTTTCCCCAGAAATACCATCCTACTTTGGGAGATCTACGGATCACAGACAATATTTTTGTCCTGCTGTACCTGAAGCAGGTCAAATATTTTGTGTTGTGTTAGGCAGCTCTATGGGTGAATTGTCCTCAATGTCTTAAACACTGAATTATGCCCGGCACAAGTTCCAGGACTATTTATATTCCACCCTACAATGTAAAATGGAGATAATACTGAATTTATTTACGTCACAGCAGCTGTGGAGAAACTGGGTTAGACACACTTGCATATAAAGACAAGACATTAAATGGTGCCATCAATTCCTGCAAGCCAGCAGAAATAGCTTTTCTCTTCCTGATAACCATGCCTGGACGGCTCCCAAGGCTGAGAGCGAGTTTTGCACATCCCACAGGAAGTTTGGATTCTCTCCTGCGCCGTGGGTGGAAAATGCCTGGTATTATGGTGACAGGTGCAATAGGTATTGAAACGTAAACCTTTCCCTGCTCCTGGGGAACATATTGCCAGTCCTGGGCTCTGCTCCAGAGGGGTGTTTTGGGAGAAATTACACATCTTGAGGTAGAGAAACAGTTCTGGAAATAGGTTGCCTTCAAAAAAAAAAAAAAAAAAAAAAAAAAAAAAGAAAAAATTGGCGGCTTTTCAGCTGTTCTAAATGTTAGGAGTGGGGAGGATGGAGCTGGGAGGCTCGGGGAGCAGTGAGAGGAGCATCGTGGGCTGTGAAGGTGGGGCAGAGATCTGGGGCTCAGCCACCACTGTCACTCATGGAGGGGTTCTGGTGGAACCCTGGGTGCTGGGGATTTCAGACTTTCTGTGCTGGGGATTTCAGATTTTCTGTGCTGGGAATTTCAGATTTCTGTGCTGGCAGGCACTGACCCCCAGGAGAACACTGCACTGACCTGAGGCCGTGGAGAAGCTTCCAGAATGGAATGATGGAACTGGGATTGTGGGTGTGGAGTTTGGATAGAAGTGTGTGATATCATAGGGGGGAAAACTTTGATTTTGGGGTTTTAGAATATAGTAATGTATATAGAGCAAGATGGAGGTTTTAGGGCAGAGGTTTGTCCTTCTCCTTCACCTTCTTCTTTTCCTTCTCCTCCTTCTTATTCTCCTTCTCCTTCTCCTCCTCCTTCTCCTTCTCCTCCTCCTTCTCCTTCTTCTCCTTCTCCATGAGTTTGGTTGATTTTGTGTAATTGATAAAAAAGTCCACGTTGTGAGCATGGGTGGTTGGTTATTGGATTAAACGTTAAAATAATTGAGGTGTCATTTCTTAATTGGACAGTTTATCCTTAAAAGGCCTTGTAGAGAGAGAGACACAGCTCCATTTTTAGTGTGTCAGAGTGAAGCTCTACAGAACTCAGGGTTTGTGAGACTGTGACAGAGATAAGAACTGATAAACACCTGAGTCCCGACAAGAAATCCCATCTCACACATTTAATCCTGACCCTGGCAAAAAAGAAGCAAAGAGTCCACATTAGGCAAAACCATGGTAAATGGGTTTGTTGGGCACATGGACTCGTGTCCCTTGTTGCATTTCCCTCCGGATTCTGGATTTGATGCACTGAGCCAACCTCAAAACTTCAACTGTTAAAATACAGCCAAGGTGTGAGAACATTTGCAGCTTCTTGGTTTGAAATTCTGTCCTGATGGTCCCAGCAGAGACCCAATGGAAAACACTGCAATTGAGGTGGAAAAGTGCTGAGAGAGGTTTTACCAGAGGATGGGATGGAAAAACCGTTTTCTAGCAGGGATCATGGAATGGTTTGGGTTGGAAGAGACCTTAAAGATCACCCAGTGCCACCCCTTCCATGGGTAGGGACACCTTCCACTATCCCAGATCCTTCCAAGCCCTGTCCAGCCTGGCCTTGGACACTTCCAGGGATCTTGGGGGAAGCCAGATATTCCCTGGAATATCTGAAGGAGGACATCTTCAGCTTCCACTGAAAGGACCTATGCATTCCAGGGAGATGTCAGCAGGCACAGCGCTGTCAGCGTGTCCCTCAGACTCTGTGAAATAAATGTTCTCTCCTCCGTAAATGCTCTCTGTGAATTTGCAACCTTAAATCTGCTGTGTAAATGTGTCTCCAACTTGGGAAGTTCTGGGATATCAGGAGTTGGAGGTGGGGTTCATCTCCTGCCTGTGTTTGGCCTGTGCTAATTGGGCCACGGGACTGTGTTAGGAAGAGTAAAACAAGAAAAACGCCCTCAAACCGTCATATTAAAAATCTCCCTTAAATCTATCTCCAAAGTTGGCTTTGTTGTCATAGCCATGGTAGTTGAAGGAGGCTCCTCAAGAGAACAAGAACTTGTTTTCTCTGGGAAATATGCTTTTCTTTATTTTTTGGTCCTCTGTTTGCTCATGAGTGTTGCTGTGTTTTCACTCCCATCTGGAAGGCACAATCATCCTTTTAAAATCTGGAAGGCACAATCTCCCTCTGAAATCTCTGTGGTGGCTGTATGAAACAGCACCAAAGGAGCTGATCATGAGCACATTCAACATCTGATGGTGATTAACTATTACAGCGCCCTGAATGGGGTCGCTGAGGGTGAGAGATGGACGGTGAATCTTGTTTCTTGATCAGAAGGCTGGATTTATTGATATATGATATATAATACATTATAACTATACTAATAGGAATAAAGAGAGAAGTTGCAGAGGCTTCCTAGGCTAAGAATAGCAAGAAAGAATCCAAAAACAAGAGAATTCTCTGTCCCTGTGTCCCAGAGAGCTTGCCCTGTGATTGGCTCTTAACCATAAACATGGAACATGAACCAATCACAAATGCATCCTATTGCATTCCACAGCAGCTGATAACAATTGTTTACATTCTCCCTCTGGGGGCCCTTGCTTCCCAGAAGATACAGAAATCTGAAAGAAAGGATTTCTGTGAAAAATGTCTGCCACAATTAACCAGGAGAACTCCAGATCCTGCTCCCTCACTGCAGGAATTTCTGCCTGTAAATCCATTCCACACCAGCGTCTGCTCAGCCTGAACCTTTCAGGATTCCTCCAGCTTTCCAAGGAGTGTTTTAGGCTGGGTTGGAAGTGTCATGTCCATGGTTTTGGTCTTGGAGAGGCACATTGGAGACACTCAGCACCAATATTTTGCTTCATTGGGATGCTGCTGTTGGGTGTCAGCGCTCACTAATGCAAATACAGATTGGGCTATTCCTTGTATTTGAAAAAAACATGAATTAGACAAGATGAATTTTAAAAAGATTTGCTAATGTATATGATAAATGGGACAAGTGCTCAGTTTGGAACTTATATGGGCTTTTGTTTTTCAGGAAGATGCTTTGCAACTTGCAGCCCAAATTCCTGCAACCTGGATTTCATCTGCCAGACCCTGATTTTTCTCTTCATAAATCCTTGGGAGAGTTTGCATTTTGTGATTTGGCTTGAGTTTGACTTTACTGTGCTGTACATAAACATACATTTATGGTGCAGGTTATCGGAAAATCCGATTTGGAAAATCTGAGGGAAAGACAACAGCTTGGAAAAGGAATGGGGAAAATCACAGAGCTAAATAGGCACCCAAATAGTCTGTCTAGCAACTATCATAATGATAAGTTTGGATTAGGGTCTAATTTACAGCTTCTATATATTGTAACTTTTCCCGTGGAACACCAAGTCTATGTCAATGATTTGACATTGCTTTCAGAAAGTACAATTACAGTATATTCCACAGAAGAGTTATGTTTCACAGGAGCCCTTTGTTACACTTGGCAATAAGTTTGACACAGCTAGGTTTAGAGCTGAGTATTTCACATTTTTACCCTCAAATCATAGCTCAATAAGATGCTCAAGAGTTCATTTATCAAACCAGAATTTAATTGTATTTATTTGTGTTCTTGTGCCTGCCTGCGTTTTATGTGGAGAGATTGGGAAGTATGAAAAGTTTTCCAGGTCGAGGCTGGAATATGTGCCAGACCTGAAGAGGTGCATCTCTGATAGGTGTGTGATAACTCAAGAAACACCACAAATACCCTAAAAACAGAGCTGTGAAGAAGAGCGTGGTGTTGAAAGGGAATTAAAATGTGTATTTTTGTGAGCGTCTGCCTCGTATGAGAACAGATCCCTTCAGGTCTGGCCTCTTTGTGGGGAGAGCTCTGAGAAGGGCTCTTTGTTCAGCCTTTACCTGGTGGCTTCTCAAATATCCCTGTGGCTTTTCAGGCTGGGTTTGTGTCTGGGTATGAGCCCCGGGGCTGTGGATGGTTCTGGCTTTCACCTCATCCCATCCCATGCCAGCACAATCCCTTCCTGAAACCAGGGCTGGGAAAAGCAAAGACTGAAATGGAAAACAATATAGATAATGGATATAAAATCCTACATTATAGAGGGCCTTCCTGCTGTGTTTTCACCCCAAATGAGACACAACCACAGGGAAATGTTCACATTCTGGTCTATAAATGAAGTGTGGGGCCCTGAAGTGCTTTATCCTGATCATGGCAAAATAAGAGTTCTGTATTTAAAAAAAACCCACTTAAATATGGAAATAAGGCATCTTATGGAGAGTTTAAGCAGATTAAGCAGGTAGCTCCTGGTATTTCTTATGGAAAGCTTTACATCTTCAACTGAAGGCTAAACCTGCTGAGACCCACCACTGGTGATTAATGTGTCAAGGAGACACTCACATGTCTTCTCCCAACCAATGTTCTCATGTAGTTTTTGGATGTAAGGATGTGTGTAGTGTTCCAGATTCTCCTGGCAGCACCTTTCCCCTCTCCATTTTAATACTGGGAGTAGAAGAATGATGAGAGCTGCATTTTAATTCCTGTATTTTGATGGTGGAAACTTCTTGATTGTCAGGACATTTCCCACTCCTTGTGTGAATGGGACTGAACTGTCATAAAATGGGAAAAAAATGTCACAAACACAAGACTCTCCATGAAACATCGTTCCAGAGAGTTTTTGAGGCATCTGAGCACAAAACTTGGATGATGCTGAGTTCCAGGTTCAGCTGGGAGCGCTGATGTTGCTCAGCGTGGCAGCTGAGTGGCCGCACGTGGTCAGTCCTCCACTGCTCCCTGCCCCACTTTTGGGAATGCCACAACCTCCCTGACAGCAGGCAGTTTAGGAATTCTAGGAATTCTACGATTATCTGGTCCTTTTGGACCTACTGCCCTAAAATTGATGCCATTTTTGACAGATGAATGTCAACTTCGCCGCAGATCTAAGATGATCCCAAGAAGATATTGGCTTAAAAATAAAAATTTGGGGACAAAACAGTGAAAAGAAAACATAATAATCCCTGTTAATACTATCCTCATAATAAACTCTGCTTTTTTTACTGTTTTTTTCCCCACAGTTTTCAGCTCTTTGGTATTGGTGTCTGTCTCTAACAGGTTCTGAAGGACATCTTATGGGATGCTTCAGGAGCAGAGATCCCAACCTTGCCATGATTTACTTTAGGAATTAGGGGATTCCTTCAAATTCCCTCAGTGGCACTGCTTTGGTGTAAAGGTGCTAAAGCAGCAGCTTAATGAGGTAATTACAATTAATATTACACAGGGGTTTAGAGCCCTCAGGCAGGAGTCTCAGCACCGTGGTCTAACTCTTGATTTAAGGGAACATCTTGAATACATTATTTACATCAGATATTAGACCTGCTGTGCCAGTGACTGCAAGCCAGGGGATTTATTAGCACCAGATCTATTTATTTGGAAGAAATTCTGTGTAATGAGCAAAGCTGCAAGCTCAGTTTGGAAATAAATAGATGTTAATATCAGATAAATGATAGATAAGTTCAGCCTGGCTCCCGGGGAGATCAGGGCAAATGCTCTGCTGGAGATTTAATTTAATTCAGGGATATTTTATTTATTTTTAATGTTAATTCAGGGGTATCTTCAGGGGTATTTTTTGTCACCAGTCTCGTGACACACTGGGCTTCTGGAATCTCATTGCAGAGTTCTTCTGGGTTTTGAGAATTTCAGCTCTTCTTGTGTTTAGTGAAATACACTTGGCTCACTTCATGTTCAAGTAGCTTCCAAAGCTTTAACCCTTTTTTGTTCCTTGATAAGTGAAACCATTTGTGGCTGGGAGACAGGATGGGCACAGAGATCCTCAAGTGCAGCTCTCACCTCAAATGGGGGTTATTGAGTCCAGCTGAAAGAAGCCTTAATGTTCTCTGCAGGTCCCCAAAACTCTTTCTGTGGAAGGAGATACTGGTTTAATCCAATTTTAATTTTAAATAAAATTTTTTGCAATTTTAAATTTTAATTTTTAACATCTCTGTTCTGTGCCCTGGTCCTCCATGCAGCATTTAGATCAGTAAGTTTGGGGGTGAATCCACTGTTCTCTGTGGTGGGATGGAACATCAGGCAGTTAAATCAAAATCCTAATAAAGATTTTGATAAATAACTCGTGTAAATACAATCCAGGTCAAAGCCATTTTCACTCTGCTTCTACTTAGCCCTTTAATTTATTATTATTTTTTCAAAAATCATTTCTTGCCAGCACAGGGGGGGGTGCAGCCCACCGAGCTGCAGCTAAGCAGGATTGATGGCTTGCTCCCCACCCACCCCAGTTTAATTAGGCTGTTACTATTTCCTGCCCCTCATTACAGCACTGCAAACAAATTATTAGCAAAGCACAGAGGAGTACAAGCTGCTAATTTGTTTGGGTCTCTGCTGGAAAATTGCAATTGTACATATTGCTTTTCAAAGTATTTTATGGGGCCTGACACAGAGCTGGGTTATCTGACTGTTGGTTTTAGAGGAGTGAGCTTTGGCTGGATTATTAATTATGCTTAATTGTATATATATTAATTATATTATCTGTTTCTCTTAGGACAGAGAGAGGCGTTCAGGTGGATGCAGACCAGGAGGGTTTCTGCATTCCATGGCTGCATGCCCCAAGGGAAAATGGGGATTTTGAACAGAGTTTAACAGCACATGTTAAATTCTGAGAGCACAAGTTGTGATTTTAGCGTTTGTCAGCTGGCTGAGTGAAGCCCCAGGCCAGGGCAGTGCAGCAATGCAGAATTCTGGCAGGGCTTTGTCTGCCAGGAGGGAAAAAAATAACCAAAAACCAGGAAAAGAAATGAATTCTGTTTGTGCCTTTGTGGTTTAGGATTTAAGAGTGGCAAGTGGAGCAAATTCTCAGCTGTGGGATGGGTTCAGGGTGCTGGGGTGCAAGGAGCTACAGTCACAGGAGAGTGGCAAAGGAAAACAGCCAAAAAGAGACCCTGGTGAAAGGCTTACACTACACTGAGATCCCTGAAATTACAGTTATTAATTACATTAATTAATGTAATTAATTTGTACTAATTAACGTACTTAATTGGCATTGAATTAATGTAAATTCATTAATTGATTTTACAGATTCTTACAGCATTTTAAAATTCTCTGTTTGAAAGTTGGCCTTTTTGCCATTAAATATTGTGAAATATTCACAGCAATGACCCAAAGTTGCTTGGTTATTACTAATTCACACTTCATTCATTAACCATGTGGGTTTCGGGATGCTCTCTGGGGGAGGAAGAAGGTTTATTCTGAATTAACACCACCACTCTCCTCCCTCAATTTTCTGTTTCTATGCCATGAGGTGTTGTGATGTTTATTATTTTGCAAGGTTTGGGTCTCCCTAAATTTGAGAAAAAACCTGCAGACAACAATATCCAATATGGCCTTGATTATTTCCGGGAATGGGCAGCCTCTTTCATAATTATATAAAAACATAATATAATATAATATAATATAATATAATATAATATAATATAATATAATATAATATAATATAATATAATATAATATAATATAATATAATATAATATAATATAATATAATATAATATAATATAATATATAGTGTAATATAGTATAGTATAATATAATAAAGTATAATATAATATAGTATAATATAGTATAGTATAACATTTAACAATAATGTTGATACTGAAATTTGGGTTTAAATAGGATTGTATTTCATGTCGAACAAAATTCTGCTTTGAGATTCAAAATTTTTTACAGCCTGACAAAACCAAACCTGTGTGTGGAAGGTGGGCTGGGGAAGACTCAGATCTCAAGCTAAAGAACCAAAATTCTGGAGCAGAACTTTGTGACCTCTTTTGAGTGAGCATTGGCACCATTATTTCTGTGCTCTCCTAATGAGTCATGCAGGGAGAGCAGGAGCTCGGATTCAGTTTGAGATCCTCCAGCTTGAGATAAGGAGCAGAAACAGCAGAGGAATTTACAGGAAGGGAGTGGATGGTGTTCAAACGTTGCTCCATCCTTCCTAGAGTGTGTGAAACGACAGCTGGGATTAAAGCAGGTCGTCTGTGCGGGGTGATTTCACAATTTCCCAGTTCCTGTGACCCTGTGAGATGGGGAAAGTCAGCTGCTGGCACGAGGCTGAGCAGGGAGCTTTGGGAAGGGCTTTGTTTGCGCAGCACAGCCCGGCCAGGACGTTCTTCGAGAGCCCCGTGGTGTTTACAAAAACCCTTTTCTCCAGAAACAGAGTGAGCCAGAGTGTGGTTTGGAGCCCTGGGGCTGGATCCCTGCCTGGGGAGTGCGGGACAGAGGGCAGCCAGTCCCACAGGCTGCAGTGCTTCATCCCTGAGTGCAGGACGCGGACGTTCAGGGACAACACACCACGACCAACATGATCCACTGAAGCCAAATTTATTGTCTCTAAAAAGACAATATTTATAATAAATCTCTACTGTCTACGCGTCTCTGGCTAATACATGATTGGTTAATCTTGGCTGTTCACGTGTCTAAATTAGAATGCTGATTGGATCACCTAATTTTTCACGCGTCTTGCTGTGCTCGTCTGCCCTACTCATGGTTTACTTTTTTCTGACTTTCCCAAACTTGCTGACAAACTTGCTGAGTCCTGATGATTCTTCTTGTTGTATCCCTTTCAAGGATATACCGAGCCCATTTCTGAATATGTCCATTATTCATTGTTTGTGTACGTGACCATTGTCCATCAGTACCAGCAGGCTGGATTGTGCATCGGCTGAATATGGCCATTGTCTAACAAAAACTCCTCAATCTGCAAAAAACCTCAACACCTGAGCTGCTGCTGCTGCTGCTGGAACACTGCTCCTTCCTTCCTGTGACTCCTGTCCTGGATCCTCCTGGGGGAGATGATTCCAGAGGGGACAGAAGAAACACAACCACTTCCTGCAGGGAAGGAATTCCTTCTGAGCCCTGACAAGCCAAACAATAACAGCAGCAACCTTAATGACAGAGCAAATTTATGCCTGCAGACCTTCCCACCTGTTTTTTGGGTTAAAAAATGATGAGTGAGAAGTTTTCTGGTTGCTTGTGCAGGTGGATGTGGGACCGAGCTGCTTCCAGCACCACTGGGATTTTTTGTTTCTCAGATGTGGAGCATCCAAAAACGTTTCCCCTTTTGCAGGGAAACTTAGAGGGCTTAAGGGAAGTTCTGTCAGCTGTTCTTGGATTAATTAATAATAATTGATGCTTCCCTGTGAGGGTGGTGAGGCCCTGGCACAGGCTGGTTAGGAAAGCTGTGGCTGGAAGTGGCCACGGCCAGGTTGGATGGGGCTGGGACAGTTGGGATGGAATGGGGACACATGGGAGGTGACCCTGCACATGGCAGGAGATTTGGAATGAGAGGATCTGCAAGGTCCCACCCAATCCAAAATCCAACCCATCCATTGGTCCCATCCAACCCAATCCATGATTCTAATCCATGTTTCTCATTACAGAGATTTGGAATGAGAGGATCTGAAAGGTCCCACCCAACCCAACACATCCATTGGTCCAACCCAACCCATCCATGATTCTAGCCCATGTTTCTCCTTACAGCACCTCAGCCATGGCCAGGGGACCCCAGGGACCCCAGTGCAGCCTCTGCCCCCCTTGTGAAAGTTCCTTTGACCTGGAAATACCTCAGGGACCTCCTTCATCCCACCAAGTGTTTTAGCAACCAGGAAATCTCCAGAATCAGTCACAAATAAATGGTTTTTATTTTGGTTTTGGAACAGCATCGCCTTCCAGAAACTTGGAGAACAAACTCAGAAGTTTCTTTGCTCCAGATCTGCAGTCATGGCAAGCAATAGCATTAGTGGGGGGAAAAAATAGCAGAAGGGAAACATTTTTCATTTTAAATTATACCCAGCTTTCTTAAAGCAAATTAAATTGCACTTAACCAAAGAATACAGATAACATTATTAAGCACAATAGAACATTTTAATTACTAAGAAAAACAAATGTCCATGTCTGTAGCTGTAATTAAGGGCGAGCTGTGTTTGCTGCGCATTAGTGTGACTTGTATGTCTGAGATACAGTAATTGCCCCAATCCATCAGGTGCTTCAGCCTTGACATCCTGGGCATGGAGAGGCTGCATGGGGAGGCAGGGATGGGGTGAGGCTGTTGGATGGGGTGTCTGAGCGACAGGAAGAGGTTTGGGAAGGACAGGATGGAGGAAATGGCTTCAAGTTAAACCAGCAAAGGTTTTGTCAATACAGGACACGAAAGAACACAAGCGCACGCCGCTGCTCTGAAGGTGAAGGAAAAAGGGAAGTTTATTTTCTGACTCCCAACATTTATAGTTTTTCAAAAGTGACAGTGGGTTGGAGGGTGGCAGTGCCACCTCTCCAATGACACTGGACAAACTAACAGTGCATCAGCTTTCTCCTCCTCCATAAAAAAATGCAAAACAATGAGTTATTTACAGAAAGTGTGTGAGAAAGTTCACTACAAGAATGTCAACATCAGAAGGCTTAGAAAATCTTAAAAAAACAGGGTGACAGGTTTAGGTTGGTTATTAGGAAAAATTCCTTCATGGAAAGGCTTGTCCATCCTTGGCACAGCTGCCTAGGGCAGTGGTGGAGTCCCTGGAAATGAAATCCCTGGATTTCCCTGGTGAAAAACATGGAAATGAAATCCCTGGATTTAATTTAATTTTTTTTTCCACCAAGGAAATCCCTTGTGAAATCCCTGAAGGGATTCCCAAGCCACGTGGCACTTGGGGACCTTGGCAATGCTGATTGGCCTCCATCTTAAAAGGTCTTTTCCAGCCCTAATGATGATTTGGTGATTCTGTGAAAAGTGGACTTTAGGGTGGAGAAGGTGCAGAGGGAAACCTGCAGGAATGAACAGGGAGACCCTAAGAAGCAAGAGGCCATTCAAACTTCACAGATTTAGTCCTTGCTCTGTGCTCTCATTCAGGATGCCCAATTACAATAAATCCTCAGATCTGGAAAGGGCTGGGAAGAGGAAAGAAACAATTTTTTCTCCATGCCCCTTGTTGATAGAACATGAGTAATGACAGCAAAAAATCACAGCAGGGAAGAGTTGGTTAAAAATGAGGAAACAGCTTTTAATATTAAGGTAGTTAATTACTGGAATTAAGTCCCTCTGGAGTGAAAAGTTTTTCTGTGGAGATCTCATGGCAGCAGGTGAGGAAACCTTCCTGAGGAGCACCATGGTGGAGCCTGCTCCATCCTTGGATGATGTGGATGGGCCTTGGTATCTTTGGCCTCTCTCAGATGGACTCCAGGGTGGACAAACCCCACAGTTTGGGGAGGTTTGTGGAGGGCAGAAATCCATCCTGGGGCTGCCTGGGGTGTCTTTCCTGGTCAGGTAGTGGAAAATCTCAAATGGGTTCAAGAGTGACCTCTCAAAGGGAAACAAATCCAGGGAGGAGATGGATGGGGGAACCAGCTCCCAGACTTTTCTGGGACTGAAAATAGGTGTGCCATTAACCAGCAGTGTTCCTAAAAAAGCTCTCCCACTCCTTTGGTAGCTGAAAGGCCACAGCAGGAGGAGCAGATCTGCAGTGTAAGAAATGTCTTTTCTCTCTTCCCACCTGCTGCCCTAAACCACAGCAAAGTTACATCTCAGAAGAGGTTGTTCCCTACATTTTACTGGGGTTTGTGGACAAAAAAACATCCCTGCACTGTCCAGCCAGAGGAAAAATCTGCTTGGAAATGAAAGACTTGAAAACTCAGACTGGTTTGGGTTGGAAAGGAGCTCAAAGCTCATCCAGTGCCGCCCCTGCCATGAGCAGGGACACCTCCACTGTCCCAGGGTGCTCCAAGCCCTGTCCAGCCTGGCCTGGATCAATCGTCTTGAATTCATTTCCAAGATAGAATTTTCCTCTGGCTGCAGAGGGAAGGGATGTTATTTTGACCACAAACCCCAGTAAAATGTAGGGAACAACCTGTTCTGACAGGTAACTTTGCTCTGGTTTGGGAAGAGATAAAAGACATTTCCTACACTGCAGATCTGCTCCTCCTGCCGTGGCCTTTCAGCTACCAAAGGAGTGGGAGAGCTTTGTTAGGAAAACTGCTGGTTAATGGTTAATTCCTGGGTCTGAATGCACATTCCAGAGCTGCCTTTGCTGATGTATTTAAGCAATAAAATCCAAATGGTGATTGCTGCAGCCCTGGTGTGGTGGCACAGTGCACAAGGTGAGGAATGAGTGACTTGGTGACTGGGGAGCTCTAAATCCACTGCCTGCTCTGAGGAGATGGGCTTTGAGTTAAGAAATCAGGAAAAAAAAGCAAGTGAAACAGGTAGAAATGTCAGTTTACTGAGTGTTACTGGCAGAAATATGATTTACTCGGCAGCCAGTGGGAAAACACGATTTATGCAGAAGTGCCATTAAGATTTGTATTGCAGGAACAATAAATTACAGTTACTGTATAACCAACTGATATATTTGATCACCTAATGCTGCAATATCTAAGTAAGCAATGCTGTGCATGAAGCTGTGTGTTGGATTTGAGGTATTTTCACATATGAAATTACCAAATAAGGTTAAAATAACCATAAAATTTCAGAACTCTGTTAATCCTGATATGTTCTGTGTGACTCCTCAAAAACAACAAAAAGAAGTATTTTTACTTTTCCTTTGGATCATTAAAAGTGACTATTCTGGGGTCCCTGATAGTTTTAAGGAAAGAGAATCCAAGCAGGTTTCATACCCACCAAATGCAAGATTTAGTGGTAAAAAAAATCTCATTTTATGTGGAAGAAACATAAAGGGACTAAGGAAAATCTTGCATGGAAGAGTGATCAAATAGTTCACAAAAATCATGGAATTACAGAGTGGTTTGGGATGGAAGGAGCATCCAGAGGAGGGGGCTCAGCTCCCCATGGGATTTTCTCCCTAAGGCTCCCTCAGGACTGCAGAATGTCTCCTGCTTTTCCAGCTGGGTTAAGCATCAATCCCTGGTGTCCATACCCCGATTTGCTTTTATTTTCACTGACTCTCCGCTTTCATTGTGAAACTCCACGATTTTCCTGAGAGCTGGCAGCTGTCTTGGGACATCACCCTGAGCCATGGAAATCTGCGTGATTCGTTTGCCTCCAAAGAGAGAGCTCAAAGCTTGAAACCCCTTTCAGGCTCAGTAAAAGAGGTGGATTAGGAGGATCTTGGTTTCCATCTCCCGGAGAGCTGCCAAATTCCCTTCTCTGCTCTGGGGCTCTTATGGAACATTTCAGCACTGTGCATTAAATAGCAGGACTGATGTTTGTCATGTGGGACTTGTCCTGGTGGGCCTCTCTGGAGGCACAAATATCTGCTTTGTTTGGCCTGGCTCTTTTAGGGCTTTTTAATCCAAATATATTTCACTGTGGCCATTTGAGGTAGCAGTGAGGCAGTGTGGGGCAGAGTGGGATTTGGCCTGGAGAGCACTTTGCTTCCAGAGAGTTAATTCCAGGCTGGGGTTAATTGCTAAAAAAAACTCATTTTACAGAAGGAATCTGTCTTTGCTGACTGGCCGTGGTGGGCAGTGGTGGGGTAAGAGCAAGGAGGTGCTGAGACCCCTCTGGCTGCATTTCCTGCATTTTTATCCCATTTTGCCTGGTGCTGTGGGAGAGCACCCAGTGCCAGGGCACCAAGGATTTTCCTGGGACACGTCTTTCAGTTTTTCCTTATAAAATTCCAGAATGGTTTGGGTTGTCCCATGGGCAGGAACATCTTCCCTGTCCCAGAGTGCTCCAGCCTGGCCTTGGGCACTGCCAGGGATCCAGGGGCAGCCCCAGCTGCTCTGGCAATCCCAGCCCAGCCAGGAATTCCCAGTTCCCAACATCCCATCCATGCCTGCCCTCTGGCACTGGGAGCCATTCCCTGGCTCCTGTCCCTCCATCCCTTGTCCCCAGTCCCTCTCAGCTCTCCTGGAGCCCCTTCAGGCCCTGCCAGGGGCTCTGAGCTCTGCCTGGAGCCTTCCCTTCTCCAGGGGAACATCCCCAGCTCTCCCAGCACTTCCTCATAGGAAAAGAAGCAGAAATCCACTCCCACAGTGGGAAGCAAAGCTCAGGAATCAGCAAAGACCCTTCCGAACTCCTTTCCTGGGAACTAAACCCAGAGTGTGGCTGTACCCCAAAAATGCTGTTGATCAGAGAGAGGAAACCTGTGAAAAATCAAAACTGCTCATCAGATGTGTAATCCCTGTACAAAAAGGTGTCCCTACACTGGGAATCTTTTCCCAGGATTTTTTTTTTTGGCCACTTCTACTCCTGCTAGTTTATTACCCTGCTAATAAGAGCAGCACCATCAGCAGCAGCACCCAGACTTTGTGTGTCCCATCTCTTGTTCCCTGGTTAATTTACAGCCCCTGACCTCTCTGTGAGGCTCTCACGAACCACGGGATGACTTCATGTGCCTCCTGTGCAAACCATTTCTGTGAGTTCAGCATGTCTCTAATAATCAGGGCCTATAATCTGGTTTGCTCCATTCATTGATTGCCCCAAATATGATTTTGCAAGGTGAAGCTCCCCGAGTCATAACTACAAAAATGACAGGCAGTACTTTTTGTAATCTCCATATTTGACGCATGAAAGAAGGCTAAATTCCTGTTTGAATAAACAACATAATAAGGTTATTGAGAATAAGACCATTACTATATAAAATTATGTCTAAGTGGCAGATATAATTAACATTGGATTGTAATTACACTAATTACAAGTCACATTAAGATACTCCAGTAATGACAAAGTGAGCACCCTATAATTGAATGGAATAAGCAGGGAAACATGCTGCTCACACTAATTACCTAAATGAGCTAATATGTCTTCGGAGTGACAGTCATGCTCAGTGTTATTACACAGGCAAGACAATTTTGTAAGTTAAAAAAAAATCTAATTTCCTTCCTTCCTTCTCTTCAGGACCCATTTCAAATCATCAGCAGCTTCAGAATTTCTCTCTTGAGCCAAAAATAGAGAGATCCCACAGTTCAGGCCTTTGCTAATTTTCTTCCACAAAGGACAATTTTCAGTGTTATGCTGCGGTTTTTGACGTGTTCCTGCTGCTTCCAAAGTAGAACTGGGCTTCTTCTGGGTTTCTTGGTGGGCTCCTTGGCAAAGTCGACCCACTGTGATTTTTTTTTTTCTTTTCACTTGTCTAAATTTGAAGCAAACAAAATAATGTAACTTAAGCTCAGCGTGCTCTACAACATAAAACGGACTTATTTTGTTGGCTCCAGAGTAACAAATATGGCTTAGAACAGTCTGGCTCCAGTTGTGCCCTTGAGAGTGGTAAAATTTGAATTATTCAAGGCAATTAGTGGAAGCATTGCAATTTCAGCTCAAGCTTCTAAGAATAAAAACTAATATAAGAATAGGAATTCTCCATATTGTGGAAAAAAAAAAATGCACATTACTTTTCCTTTAAACACCTCCAGCTGTCTGGGGCTGGGAGCTGGGAGGAAAAACAACCTAACAGACAATTTAACAATCAAAAATAGTTCTCTAAGAATTAACAAACACGAGCCAATGCACTTCATCAGATTGTCTGGGCTTCCAGCTTATCTGCATGATGGATGATAATTTTTTTTTTTTTTATTTTTTGCTTTATGGGTGGTTTGATTCTCAAGGAGCCAGAGCCTCCCATTCTTTTTGGTGATAGCCAAAAACCCCAAGCATATGGCTGCTGAGCCATATCTCTGCCTGTTGTTGTTTATTTTTGTCCCGGGCTGTGGGAGGTTCACTGGCAGAGCCCTCGGGTGCCAGCACTTTGCTGAACCCTTTTCCTGTCACCGGGAACGCCGCGGCTTTTTGGGAAGCATCTGACAGAGGATGAGGAGGCAGCGGAGTGGGAGGGTGTCCTCAAATGTGAGGAGACGTCAAAGCTGCTGATGAGAGATGCGATGTAGGGGTGTCTGCAAGGAACATCCTCCCCTCCCGGGAGCAGGGAGGGGGGGAGAAAGGAGATGGAGACTTGGAGGATTAGGTCAGGGGAAAACAAAAAAAAAAAAAAAAGAGCTGGCAAGGAAATTAGGTGATTTGTGGTTTGAAAAAAAAAAAAATGGGTGGAGTCGTGGTTTTGAGTTGGAGAAGTAGAGGAGATTTGCTGTGGTCCTTGGGAGGTTCTTCAGGAGAGCTGAAGGGAGGGAACCCGGAGGAGGATGGCAGAGAGAGATGGCAAAGCAGCAGCAGCAGAGATCTCTGGAGAAAAGGAAGGAGAGGAGATAAAATGAGGGGGGAAAAAAAGTAGAAAAAAAGGTGGAAAATTATGGAAAAACAAAAGGGCAATGGGGGGAGCGTCAGTGGTAGCAACAGACATTTTAAAGATGAAAGAGGACAACCACAGGTCTGTACTATTGAGGGAAAGGAGAGCAAAATGTGCAAGGAAGAAAGGAAGGAGGGATCATGAGGAGGATTAGAAGTGGGGCTCAAACAGGACACAGCCACTGAAGGAATGGGAGTGTGTGAGGAGAAAAAGCAAAAACCTCTCTTAGTCTTGGCTTTAGAGACTGCACAGTATCAGTTCAATCCAGACAACTGTTCTAGAGAGTGAAAGTTTGATTTGGCTCACAGAGAGCCACCATTTCCAACCATCCTTTGCTATCCTTGCAGGTTTTAAAAGGAAAGAAATGATAAAATCCTAGGTCTGCCCAAAATCTTTCATCTGGACTCCACCTGGGCGCTTATTCCTCCTCACACAGATCCATGCATGGTGAATTGGAAAGACAACAAAATCCTTCTTTGGGAGAGATGGAAATGTCAAATTTGACGTGGCATTAGCAACCCCCTTATCTATGATAACACGGGAAAAAAGAAATAAATGGATATCTGAATTTATCCCAGCAGCTATGTTGGTTCATTAATCTGTATCCTGATGTAGGTACGTGTTGTACAACTGTCTAGAAAAGTGTCATTGCTCATATTAACAAATAAATTATACATTAACAAATAGATGAAAAATTGTTGCTGAAATATAAAAGTACATTTAAAAAAAAGACTTTCTTTTTTGATTGAAAGCATTTATCCAGAAAGAGTTACCTGAGAATGCGAATTCCAGAGAAAATTGCGATTTAAATTCAGAAGACCATCAAATGAATAATTTTAACAGATTCTCAGCTCTTCTTAAACAGATGACTGTGTGTTTGCAACTGAATGTTTGATAAATGAAAAGAGACGAAATGTTCTACTTTTCAGCACATTTTTCCCCACAGCTGGTGCACAGACTGAGACTCAGTGTATGTTGCTTTAGCCGTGATTTTTCAACTTGAGCTTTGCTATATTTAGCCCCACATATATTTAGAATTGATGGAAGTAAATTTTGTTAACTTTGGGAAATGGTGCTGAGCTGGACTTTGGTCCAGCTGAAAAATATCAGGGTTGCTCCTTAATTTCATGATGCTGGGAATTACCAGCTCCAGGGATCCCATCTGAGCACCGTGAGAGGTTTCCATGAATTTACACCAGAAACGTGGCTGTTTATTAGGATTGTGCATATTTGAGGAATATTGGGCACATCTGGGAAAAATAAGGATACCTGGGGATTTGCTGAAGCATTTTTAATAACAGTTATAACGTGTGAGAGAAAGTGTTTAAATTGGCAGAAAGCTTAGGGATATATTTTTCTAAAGGTCTGTTTTGCCTAAGTGGTGTGATAATAAAATTCCGTGTTCCCACCCCTGCTCAGGAGGTGTGGCCATGCTCACACACCTGCTGGAACATTCCATGAGGAATTCCCAACACGCTTCATTCCACCTGGATGCTTCACACATTCCCAGGTGAACGGAACTTTTACAGCAATAATTTGTCAGCACAACCTGCTGATAACTTTGGGTTATCAGTTTTCCCAAAAAAGTTTTAAAAATTTCCCCCCAAAAATGGGACAGAATTTAAGTGTTCCAAAAAATGAGTAGAGACTCAAAAATTAGCAGAATTTTGTGCTGTGGTTTAGTTGACAAGTTGGTATCCAGCTGAAAGTTGGCCATGATGATCTTGGAGGTCTTTCCCAACCTCAATGATTGTTAGATTTTCATTTTTTCTGCTTGTGTTCTACCACTGATATTGACATTCATAACTTCCCTCAGTTTGCTAAATGCTGTGCAAGTTCTAGTTTAGGAAAATGTTATGATAAAGCTGCTGAATAAAAATGCAGTTTTGAGTGATTATAAAATAACCAGCTCAAGGCTCCCACTATGCTAATGGAAACACCAAAGTTAATTTAGTTGTTATTTAGAATAGCAATTCATTCAGATCAGCAAAAACACAGTTCTCAGCCACTCCAGATAAATAACAATCAGGAAAAAAAGGAGTGATTTATTCCAATTGGATTTTATCAGCACAAGGCTGCTGCAGTGAGGAGGGGAAATTGCAGGCTCGGTAGCACAGCTCAGATCCAAGGCTGGAACATCTCCCTGGGTTTATCAGCATTTCCTGCAGGTTCCTGCCTTTCTTCTCCCAAGGAACAAGGGACAGAGGAGGAAACAGCCTCAAGCTGCACCAGGGCAGGTCCAGGTTGGGTATTAGGGACAATTTCTCCACAGAAAATTGGTGAAACACCAGCACAGGGTTTATTTGGCGTGGTGGTGTCAGTTGATGCTTGAGCTTAATGATCTTGAAGGTCTCTTCCAACCTTAATGATTCCATAATTCCATGATTCTGTGCCCCTCCTCAGGGATCTCAGCCTGGGCAAACTCTTGCTGTGCTGAATTAAGGTGGCAAAGATTTGCATATGAATTTGTTCGGCAATGCCAGTAATAATCCTTGGGGTTTACGCTGAAATGAAATCCATCCAGCGAGTCGCTTCTTTCACACAATGCAAACATTTATGATTTGTGAGGAATATGATATCCAAGGGAGGCTCAGACTTCCCTGGTCAGCGTGGAAAAGGAGAGACGTGAGAGAGAGGGGCTGGCTGGTGGTGTTTGCTCAGGAGAACAGAGAGGCTTGGGCCATACAAAGCCAACCCTTTGAAACAAATCCTCCAGAAGCCCAGCTTTTGTTCAGACTTTTGTTAGAGAAGGTGGCGACTCCCTAAAGCTCTGTGGGACGATAAAAATGTGCAGAAGTGGAAGGGGTCTGGACAGGCCTGTTAGCGCTGAGACATTTTAGTCCCTTTTTGGGGCTACTGAGCCTGGAATTCTGTGTTCCTTAGCCAAAGAGGAGTTTAGTGGTGCCTTGCTGATGGATGTGTGGTCCTGGGAGAAGTGCAGATCTCCTGCCCCTGGAATTCCAACTGCCTCAGGTTTGGCTTTTCTATGTTTCAGGCTCTGTGCTGCTTTAGTGAGCAGCTCTGAGCTTCACATTCAGCGTTCCTGAGCCCTGTGCACAGAGCAGGGAGACAAAACTATTCCTGCTCCAGCTGGGCACCAAGGACAAATGACCAAATCTCAGCCCAGGAGCACAAACCCCGTGGGCTGGAGAGAGAAAAACAAGCAGGGTGGGACTGCAGGGGCTAAATCTGGAATGGGACAATGAACTGCAAGGTGCAAATGGAGCAGAACTGATCCCAGGGACAGACCCCGGCAGCGCTCGTGCATTTTGGGGCCATTTTGGTTCATCTTGGGTGCAGCCCTGGCTGGGCTCTGGTGCTGCCCAAGGTGGATCCATGGAGGAGATGCTGTGAGTGAATCCCTGCTTTATTCTGGGGCTCTGCCCAGCCCCTGCTCCAGGGCAGCCTGCACAAGGCATCACTCCCCAGGCAGTGGGATTGTCCATCAGCAACCCCAGCACAGCTTGGGATCCATGGAAAAAGGAGAGGAAAAGCTGAATTTGCTTAGAGCCCACTGAGGAGCAAAGGTAATTGATGTGTCTCCATCCTTTCTGAGCCACTACAGCTGAGGATTTATTCTGAATAAATCTCACCCAGGTTTTAGGGAAATCAGAGAGGATCCACCTGGTGATTTTACATCTCATGGGCTACAAAGGGAACTCAACTGACAACTTTTATCGCTCTGTTTTCTTGAAATCTGAAAGCAATAAAAGTTTTTCATTAGAGGGAAATACTGATCAGGAAACAGCCCAGACTAGGAATCCATATGAAGAGCATTTACTGCCCAGTTTGGTGATGGATTGACTATCAGCCCAATTTAGTAATTTTGCATTTTATAAAAATAAATGGCTGCGTGATTAAAGCACCAAGTGTTGTGTCTCAGGCTTACAGGAAGCAGAGCCTGAATTAGTTCACTCAATACTCACCCTGATCTCCCATGAGGAGTTTGAAGCTTTTGTTCCAGGCTTGAATTTACATTTTGGTAAGCTTGGATTAAAAAAAAAACAAAAAAACAAAAAAAAACAAATAAAAACCAAACCAAAACACAACCAACAAAACAAACAAAACCCAAAAAACAAATCAGGAAGGAATCCTAATTTACAGATTCCTCCTCAATCTGGAATTTAAAAAAATCCCTTTTCTCCATCTCCACTGCATCCAATACTTGGTCTGATCAGTGCCACATTTTATTCCTGTAATTTATTCCTGTGCTGTTTTTTTTTTTTTTTTTTTTCTCTTAATATAAACTGACCAGGAATAGAAATATTCCCCGTGTGGTTTGTGTTTTAAAAACTATTTAATGTAGAAATTCTACAGTATTATAAAATCAGCTAAAGTGACTTCACTCTTTCACCATAGCGGTGTGTAATGGATCAGTAGAGGTACTAAAAGCAATTTGGAATGCAAGTATGGGCTCTGCCAAATTAAGAGATTGGGGAAAGTCTCTATTAGGAGTTAAAAGCATCCAGCCTGTTGCCAAAACCAGCTCTACTTTTAATAAAAACAATTCATTTGCAGGAAATAAGAGGAAATTGAATAGGGTCTTTAAAAAAAAAATTAAAACTACATTCTTGCTTATTAGAACCAGTTATTGAAGTTTAGAAATTGCAAACTGAAAATAAATAAGCTGACTCCTGCAGTAGATGAGTATGTGAAGAACAGGGTGTTTTGTGCTCTTTTTGCATTTATTCCCTGGTAAATGATGTAATTTACCAGACATCAGACCTGTTCATCCTTTCTTCTTCTTTCTTTTTTTTTTTTTTTTTTTTTTTTTTTTTTCCCTTGGGAAAAGGGTGGATTTAAGGCTTAAAATAAGGCTAATCCCAGAGAAGGATCCCTGAGTAAGGAAGGGTGTAAAAGTCCCTTTTGAGAATGTGATCCCCAATCAGCCCATGCATTGTTTTGTTTGTTTTTATTTAAAAAAATTCAAAATATATAAAAAAGAGTTTCCCTCCCTTGTCCCAGATTTGGAGGACCCTGAGACTGCTCCAGGTTGTTGAGCCTGACAGGACAGAGATTTTATTTCATCTCTTCTTCATCTTCCTGAAGCTGGCTCTGATTGAGGACTTCTCTTCTGGAAAATAACTTGAGCAGTAAGTTATTTAAATCACATCTTGTTTTTTAGTGACCCAAGAAACGGGTGCATCTCAAAACTTGAGCACTTTCATATTTACCATTTTTTCTCTGCTGAAATTCCACAGAAGCTAGGCATTATAGCAGGATATAATTGCTGCTTCTTCTTTTTTCCTATTCCTTCCATTTTCCTCCTGGATTAAGGATGGAATTAAATAAACATAAAGCTTTGGCCAGTCTGCCTCTGGCTACTGGTCTGTGTTGCACCCTGGTGTCACACAGAAAAAGCCATAATTGAGCAGTTTCATTTATTTTAAACTTTTATTTAAGGGCACAGAATGGTGCTGTGATGCTGCTGAGTTTTGCTCTCAGCTATGGAGTTTCTGAATAAAGTCCTGCCTTCTCTATTCCTGTTTTGGTAGATTTATGACTGAGGGACACAATTTTCCACATTGACCATGAAGGAAATGTGTGGCTGGTGCCTTCCAGGCCATGGCTGGGGGCTGCTGGTTCTACAGAAAATTCAGTATTCAGCTGTTTCTGGCTAATTTCTTCTCAATTCCCAAAATTCTTCCTTGCTGCCAGTTTAAAAAATTGCTTTCTGTAATTTATGTCATCACTGAGGCTTGTGTCAGAAGAAATGTGTTTGGATTCTGAGCTAAACCCAGGAGCTGGATTTGTGTTACTAAACGAGAAATCACATTTGTATTGAATGAGGCTTGAATGAACTAACCTATTGTGGTTTTATTTGAGACCCTCAAACTGCAGGGGTAAATCTCAAAATTAAAGTACTTTTTGGGGCAGAGACTGTTGAAAATGGCTCTGTCAAAGACACCCAGCATTAATTTAATGAAATGAGACCATAAATTATGTCTGTGGGAAGTGAAAACTCAGGAGTTGTGCCGCAGAAAGTGGGACTGGCAGCATCTTCCTCGCTGCCAGGTGGTAAACTTCCTTAATTACAGCCCCAGTTGGAATGAGAAGTCTCTGGGAATTGGACTGGGTTCATACAAGCACTTATCAGGAAATAGAAATAGTTTATTTATTCATGGGGCAGCTACCAGGTTCTTGATGGACACTTGTGCTGTCTCAATCCACTCAATTCCAAATTGTTCTTTTGTGCAAGAACTTGGTGGCAAAAGCTCTGTAATTTAATTTAGCACAATGTCTTTAAAACAATGATGTTTGTTTTTTAAATGAATATTTTATATGTTGTGTTTAATTAAAATAAAAGTCTGCTACTGATCTAGGAGACGCAAAACAGACTCGAGTTCGTATTTATGAAGTGTAACAATATTGGCAAGAAACAACTTATCTTGTTTATGAGACATTCCTCCCATTACTGCTCCAGATTGCAGACGTTTTATTGCTGAGCTTTCCATGGTTTACAATTCAACAAATGGAGCGAAACTGTCAGCATGGAAATCAGGCTGGGAGTGTGGCTGTGAGGGGAGCATTTACAGATCACAGGGCTGTCCCTGGCCTTGGAGCCCTGGACAGGCACAGCGGGGGAGAATCTGGGATTCACTCTGGAAGGGATGAGGGTGGAAAAGCCCTCTCAGACCAGAGAGCCCAAACATTCCAAATGTCACCGTGTTTCTCTTCGCAGAGAAAAGCGAGGCACGATTCTTCCCAGGAACATTTCTGAGATTCGCATCCTCTGTATCTCGGGGAATGGAAACGATTCTTGCCTCATTTGCTGTGCCTGTGTTCGTGCAAAAGTGGAGTGCAATATGGAGATTGTTCACCCAGAGTGAGGGTGTTTTGTTTCCTTGGCCTGTCAGGGCCAGGTGTGTGTGTGTGTGTGTGTGTCGGGACTGTTGGCTGAGAGTTGTCGCAGACACATTTTATGAAAAATCCTTTTGCTAGGATTTCTTCTCCTGAGAAGCTGAGAGACCTCAGGAACAAAATGTAAACATTGATTATCTGCTGCCGTGGAATGCAACAGGTGCATCTGGGATTGGTCTTATGTGGTTGTTTCTAATTAATGGCCAATCACAGCCAGCTGGCTCGGACTCTCTGTTGGGGGCGCAAGATTTTATTATCATTCTTTCCTTTTCTATTCTTAGCCAGCCTTCTGATGAAACCCTTTCTTCTATTCTTTTAGTATAGTTTTAATATAATATATATCATAAAATAATCAATCAGCCTTCAGAAACATGGAGTCAGATCCTCATCTCTTCCCTCATCCTCAGACCCCTGTGAATTGTCCAGAGCCAGAAGGGACCCCCTGATCCCACTTTTCTCCAGGCTGAGCCCCTTCCCAGCTCCCCCATCTGCTCCTCATCACACCTGAGCTCCTCTAAACACGCCAGGGAAAGGTGAATTTTTCTGCTTTTATTTCCAATATGACACATCTGACCCTGGCCTTGGGCACTTCCAGGGATCCAGGGGCAGCCACAGGTTCTCAGGGCCTCCCCTCTGTCCCAGGGAACAATTCCTTCCAAAAATCCCACCTAACCCTGCCCTCTGTCATTGTGAATTCATTCCCCCTTGTCCTGCCATTCCATTCCTTTGCAAAAAGCCCCTCTCCAGCTCTTTTATTGTCCCCCCTCAGGTGCTGAAATATTTTGCTCTAATTAATGAGAGCACACCCAGATCAAAGCCCAACCCAAAACTTTTATATTTTCCATGTGTAGCCATGGAGTTGCTCATCTTGCCAGGCTCCTCATTAGTGTGGAGGATCTGCACCTCAATAATGTTAATAATAGCACTGCGAGCTGAGTGCTCTGCTGGGGGAAGATTTAATTAATTAAAGCAAAGCCCTTGTGATGCCAGCAGGTCTTTCCCATTTTTCAGGTGAGGAAAGGTGAGGTGAGCAGTGGTGTGGGTGTGCCATGCTCGTACCAGAGGCTCTGGAAAAACACTGATGGAAATTCATGGCATTGTCCTTCCAGAGAGGGAACACAGCACAAATTAATTCAAACTCTTGATGGTGAAACCGGTCACTTCAGGGGTAGATTTTCATGAGAAAATTGTTGTGTTCCTTCATATCCACATTTATTCAGTGGGCACATGAAAAACAGGAACACAATTGCATAAATTCAGCTACAAAGAGGCACAGAGCCCTGAGCAGTTCTGATGCAGGGCTTGTTTTTGAGACCTCCTGTCTCCCTTCCCTTCTCCCTTCCATCCTGAGCATGTTCCCCACTGCTGCCAGATTTCTTCTGAGGTTTCACAGACGACTCCAAATCCAAGGATTCATTATCCTCTTACTCATTTTTTCACACAACAATATTTTGACCAGTTTAATCATCTGCATGGAGAGTGTGGAAGTCTTGGCAGCTACTTGGCATACTAAGATAGATTCCCAAAAAGACCAGATACGCTTCAGAAAATGTTGGAGAAAGAAGAGAGGAGATGTAATTTGCTTATTAATCATGCAGGAGAACAGACAGAGGAATGTCTCTGCTCCTCACTTACTTCTCTCCTTCTCCTCAAATTCTTTCTTGTCTGAATATCCAAATCACTTTAGGATATAAATCCCTGCATTGTTGTTCCATGTGCAATTGGCTCCATGTGGTCTTTAGGAAAGCTAAATGAGCTCCTTAAATGTCATGCTTAGTTATTCTATGGATTTTTCGTGGCTTCTAATAAAGTTATGTCAGTGGTATTTCTAAATTTATATCATTTTAAGTCTGAACAGTGTAAGTTTTAAGGGCATAAGTGATCAACAACTCTTTAGCAAGATTCTTTTCACTTTTTCCTGGAAAAAATAGTGAAGTGTGCCCTCAGGCACAGTCTGTGACCTTTATCTTCATTGGCCATTGGTCACTGATGCTCTTTTACCACTCCATACTTTCAATTTCCAGTCTTTTTGCTGAGATAAACCAGGCTGCCTAAGACAGTTGGATTCTTCTGGGTGGTAAATCCATGAGAAATCCAGGCTGTATTAGACAAAGTCAAATGCCTTTTCCGTGTGAAATGGGAGGCGGTGTGAAATAACACAGCATGCACAAAGCTACTATTATGTGTTCTCTGATGTCTACACAGACAGACAAGTATCAGTGCAGAAAGTGATTATTCCAACATATTTCGAATCCATATGTTTATTCCTCCTTCCTCACAAGATGGCAGCTTGCATGGGATGAAAAAAAAAAAAAAGTGCAATAGGCTCGGATCCGTCGCAGTGTAAAAGCAGGAAGGTTCTGGAACAGGAGGAAATATTGGCCTGGATGGGGCTGAATCTGCTCTTCAGGCCATGGAGATCTCCAGGTTTGGGTGCTGCAGATGCAGAAGTGCCCAGAGCAGGTTCTTGCCGCAGACCAGTGGGTCACTGCATCCAGCTGGAAAATGGAAAGGAATGAAGGAGACGAGGCACTTGCAATGACTGACAGCTGCTGTGTTATTCCTGTCTTTCCAAGGAGGTTCTTGCTGAACCAGATAGAAAAGTACAGAGCTCTCTGTGCTGGGATCTGCAGCCTGCCCTGGGCTGGGCTTCCTGGTGTCAGTCAGTGCAGGTGGAGTGGGGGAATTCAGCAGGGTTTGTGTCTCAGGGCTTTGGCTGCTCGCAGTGACCCTGAGAAATGCCAGAATTTCTCTTTTCCCTGCCCGGTGCTCGAAGAAGGAGTCAGAGCTCTTCAGTTCTCGGTCTCAAGGTTGTTCCTTGTTCCTTATCTACAAAATATTTTCTCTTGTCCAGTTGAGGTCCTTTCAGCAGGACAGCCCAGGCACTCTGCCTGGCCCCAGGGCTGTGTTATGTCTTTATACTAAAAACCAAATGTGCAATATTTACAATTACTGCCCAATACCTATCACCGATGTTAGACAGTGAGCTTCTACTCTAAACCAATCCAAAAGTGCCAACATCACCCAGAAGATGGAGGGTAAGAAGAAGAAGGAGAAAGGCTGGACATGCCCAGATTCCTCCATCTTGCTCCTTGAACCCCCATTCCAAAAACCCCAAAAATCTACTTTTTCACCCCGTGATAAATTCACTATCATTCTACGTAATTTGAAGCTCTTCGTCTAAGGTTGGTAACTTGCTCCATGGGTCATAATCAAACCCACAGGCATCCTGGGCTCAGTGTCAGGGTCTCTGACCTCACTGGCAGGGGTCTGGGCTGCTCAGGACAGCCAGAGGGATGTCCTGGGTTCTGATAGGTTTGGACATGCATGGAGCAAAGTCATTTTGGTAGGGGCGGATGAAATTCAGCAAATCATGGAACGGTTTGGGTTGAAGGGGCCTTAAAGATCCCCCAATGGGCAGGGACACCTCCCACTGTCCCAGGCTGCTGCAAGTCCCCTCCAGCCTGGCCTGGGACACTGCCAGGGCTATCTCCTTGTGACATCTGCCATGAGCCCAGCAGGACCATGCCCTGCGAGGGTGCCCCATTGCCCACAGGTCAGGGTAAGAAGAAAGGAATGATGGGAGCAGTTATGCAGATTAAGTTATCCCATATAAAGTCATGTCAAGAGCCCTGCTTCCTGATTGGTTAGTCTCGTGTTCTATATAAGGTGTGGTTTCTGTTTCTGTTTGTTAATTGGTTCCCTGCCCTCTATATAAGTTTGGGTTTGCCTCATTTCATTGTTTTCTGGAGTAGCCCCCTACTGTTTGTAATGTTGCTGCGCATTTATTGTTGTGTGCCCTTTATTTTCCTTTATTAAACTTTGATTTTTGAGCACTCCAGTTGTACCCATCCCTATTTTATTTATTTATTTAATTCTTTAATATTTATTTTGATTTATTTATTTTTAAATTTTTTATTTATTTTTTATTTTTTAAATGTATTTATTTATGCTCCCAGCCGATCGGGTCCCGGAGTTGTGCCCACCACAACCCAAATTATTCTTTACTCTCCATTCCTTTGAGCATGCTGCTTGTTTGCTCTTCCAGTGGGAAGTTCCCCCCCAAAGCAACTATTCTGGATTTAACACACTTGAGCAAAATATAGGTGAGAATTTCAAAACTCGTGTTCGCTCCAAGATTTTACAAAATAAACAATTTAGTCCCTATTAATTTGTCAGAAGCTCCTCTTTGATTGCTTCTGAACATCCCACCTGGAATTCATCATTCGATTGCAATCCTGGAGCCCCTCCCACCATCCAGTGAGAAAAATACTATTCTAACTTCTGATAATTATCTATGGCCTCCTCATTTTTTTTTTTCAGCACAAATTTATCATTCATATTTCCTCCCTCTTCTGTTTTGCTTTCTGGGTTTGGCATATTTTTCCCATTTCTCAAAAAAATTTCAACTTCATTCCCTTCTTAAAATTCAACTTCCTTTCCTGCTTTCAGATGTTTCTGGAATTTTTCAGGGTTCATGATCCCCTGCAGATGACAGCACAGAAAACAATGATAATTATGTTAATCATTACCTGGGTTTTGTGTGCTCCCATTTTGTGCTGTCACCTGCAGCTCCTTTGGAGCTGGTATTGATTCCCAGATCCAGGAGCACCGCAGGGTGTCCAGGTGCATTTTGGCTCTGAAGACCATTAAGTTTGTCAGTGGATGCTTTTAGCTCCAATCTCAGCTTTGGATGGCTCAGAATGAAGAGGGAGGATGGGGAGATTTTCTTCCCTTCCCTCACTTCCCTTCCACCATTTCTTGTGCCTTCACTAAATTTTCTCCCAGGGCTTTTCTCCCTTTCTGCTCCCTCTCCCACCTCACCTCTCCCCCCTGCTGACCCCGCTGCTCCAGAGGATGAATCCTCCAGCCCCAATCCCCATTTCCACTGTCTGTCCTCTGCCTGTGCCTCCTGCCAGGGTGGATTTTTGTGACATTAAAGGCACTACAGGCACCTATTTCCATTCCCATCTGAAGACGCCTCGCTTTTACGTGTGCTGCTCCCAGTGCAGGAGCAAAAAAATAAAAATAAAAGCTTTTACGCAGGAAAAGATTGAGAAGAAAGGTCTCAAAAGCTGGGAAAGCTGTTCTGCTTCCCTGGCACAGGGAGCCACTTCCACTGAGCTCAGCTCAGACTCCTGGCAGCCTGTTAAGCTCAGCGTTGCTGGGCTCAGATGTATTACGTGTGTAATTATTTACTAAGAGTATTCTTTGTCTTGCTAAGTCACAGATGCCAAGCTCCAATTCCATTTGCAGTCATAATCCTGTATTTGTGGATGTTCCAGTGTATCTGGAGAGGAGATAAATTCTGCAGATACTTTTATTTTTGATTGATTTTCATGTTCTAGTAAGCTAAGTGGTGACCTATCCAAATACGTGACCACAAAACTGCGTTTGAAGGTTGCCAAATCCAACTGTTGCAAACACAAAATATCTATCAGGGAAAAAAAACCCCCTTGAAATGTCATTTTAAATGTTTGGAAAAAGTTAAATTTGTTTCTGATGGGTTGTCCAGAATGATCCATGCTCAGGGTAATATTTACATCTTTGTGTGGGTGGCACTGCTGCTCTTGGAAGAGGTTGGAATGAGATGAACTTTAAGGTCCCTTCAGCCCAAATCATTTGGGGATTCTGTGATGATCCCAAATGAAGATAATAATAGTACATAATAATAATAATACAACCACTTTCTTATGTCAGCACCACTTGCACATGTGCTGAAGGCACTCTAACAGGCTGTCATGCTTCCTAATGACTGTAATTCATCATGGGGAGCCATCAGTTTGGAAATAAAATATTGCTCTGTGGCGGGGAGATTGATGGCCATGGCCTGTTTATTGATTGCACTAGAAAAATGAAAAAAAAAAAGGGGAAAAATTATTTTTTTGAAAGCTGGTAGCACCAGGATAACTGATTTGCAATCTGCCATTTTCCTTCTTTTACAGCTCTCTATAATGTGGCTGCAACATGGAAAGAGACAGGAAATATGGTGTTATTGTGCAAAAGCCAACTTCATATTATTTTCTTTCCATATGTTTTTCAGTGCATTAAATATTTAAAACAGTGTCATCACTCCTCAGAAATGAATATACCTGTCACTCACCCCTATTAGTCTTAGATTTTGCAGAGCCCCAGTTTCTGTAGTAAAACCTTTTTGAAATAAGAGCAGAGCTGACTGAACAAAGCACAGAGTAGGGCAGTGTACTTTTCTAACCTGAAAAATTCAGATGACATCTGATTTTTCTCATTTCTGCTTATTTAGTTTGAAAGGAGGGGAGCAGATTTATGATTCTTGAAGTTCACGGTGTCTCTGGTGAGGCGAGAAGCAGACAAAAACCAAAATAAATAACAAAATAAAGACCTTTGGCTAGAGACTGGTCAGGGAATCTGAGGATTGCTGATTCTGGAAAAGACCTTGAGGGTCACCAAGTCCAAGAGCTGTGCCCAATCCCCAAATTGTCACCAGCCCTGAGCACTGAGTGCCACCTCCAGATTTTTCTTGGCCACCACCATGGATGGAGACTCCAAACCTCCCAACGCTTTCCATGAAGAAATTCCTCCTGATGTCCAACCTGGACCTCCCCTGGCGCAGTTTGAGGTAGGAAAGATCGGTAAAACCTCAATTCAAAGAAAAATTAGGGTCGAGGGTGATGGCAATCTTGGAGTGGATGCTACAAAATGAGCGAAGAGATCCATGGGTGGATTTGGTCTCTCCTCTTTCGCTATTTGGGAATAGCGACTGAGAAGGTTTTCCAAAAATCTGAGTCACAATTATTGTGGATCAAATCATGTGCATTCTGTACATTTCTGTGACTTCCAAATTCAGCAGTTTGGTTTGATTTCGAGTGGGGTAGCCATGGTTACATCCACCCCAAAGTCATCTCCACTCCAGAAAAAAAATATATGACCTTAATGTCTTTTTGTGAAAGTAGGAAAGTACAGAGACATTTCTAAGTATCTGTATTTGCTAAATTTCAAATTGCCTTTCTAAAAATATGATTGTGAACTCCTTGGGAATTAGAAGGAAGACATCTATTTCAGAAGGCACAGTTTAAAGCAATTTTAGGCTGAAGTGAGGCTTCAAATTCTGGCCTTTTGTTCTGGTCACGAAGACATAGGGAATGAAAATCCAGTGGTCATTGTTAGCTTACAGTGATCAAAATAAAGAATATTTTGACATCTTCTTCCACTTGAGATGTTACAGATCTTAAAGGAACTTCAGCTGCAAAGTCAAGGACCAAACTGTTCCATTAATTCTGTTGTATTTTGAGTTTAGCAGAGAATTCATTTCAGACTGTTTGAACCCTAATGGTGACTCAGGTGTGGGTTAGAGGTTTTTAATATTTTAATTCTTGGTTGCCTCCAGATTTGGAAATCTATTTAAGTTTAAGAAATAGAAACCAAATCAATGTCAGTGGTTTTCTGGAGAGGAGGAGGAACCTCAGTGAGCCCTGGCAGGAAGGTGGAGTGGGCTGGGGTCGGGCTCTTCTCTTGGGTCCCAAGTGAAATGACAGGAGGAAATGGCCTTAGGTTCCACCAGGGGAGGTTCAGATGAGAAATCAGGGTACAAAATATTCCCTGCAGGTGTGGTGAGACCCTGGAATCATCTGCCCAGGGAGGTGGTGGAGTCAGCACCTCTGGAAGTGCTCAGCAGGTGCTGGATGTGGCCCTTGGGGACGTGGTGCATCCCACCCACCCCACATTCATACAGGCATTGCTATGCTGAGTTCCAAAAATATTTGAGTTAAAAATAAACGAATCCAACATGTCCAGTCAAGGATTTTGTTGGAAGCACCACCTACAGCTCCCAGGGTTTTGTTCCATTTTAATTTTGTTTTCTGCACTACAAAGAGAAGCCTTTGTTTGCACTCGGGAAGAGCACCTGTGGAATCTTTAAACATTTTCAGGCATGTTTGAAAATCTCAAGCCTTGTGGTGAAGATTTAATCTATCAAAGTGGTATAAATAATGTAGACATAGCCTTAGGTGTCACTTCTTCCCCTTGCAGGGTTGGAAAAGAACAGAAGCATCTCTCTGGTGCATTTTAAAATATTGCTCAGGCAGAGCAGTGACAGATCCTGGGCTGCCCTTGAATTATGGGTGTCTATTTATTACTGATTATTTATAAGGGCTGAAACCACACTTACAAACCACCAGGATCCAGACCAACATAAACAGCAAAATAATGTCTTATTAAAAACCCTAAAAAAGTCACAGGCTTACCTCTAAAGGGTTTTGTTTTTCAAGTAATTAAAAAGAATTACTCAGCAGAGGTTAATTGATTTATGCTTGACAGCTGACATGATGCTTGATGGATGTCTCTGGAAAACTGAATCTCCAAGACAAAGACACCTTTTTTTTGTAAGATTTAAGATTAAAAGACACCTTTTTTGTAAGATTAAAAATACCTGCAGTGTGCAACATGAAATGTCCTTGCAGAGTTCCAAAATAATCATGTTTTGCCAAAAGCCTGTTTTCACAACAGAATCCAGGAAAACAGCTGCAGGTTTTGTTATGGATGTGCTCCAGAGTGAGCTCACTGTTCCTGTGAGGTTCCCCTGGTGCTGGAGAGGGTTAGATCAGAAAAAAAATAAAAAAGAGAAATTAACAGAAAAAAAATTCAGAAAAGAAATTAACAGAAAAGAAAATGTCCTCAAAAACTTCCCTGCCCATTTTTATTAAATATCTGCATTTCCTGTCATGTCTCAAAAGTTGTTTTTAGCCTGGACATTGATGTATTGTGAATTCTGATTAATTTAATAAGTGTAAACCTCATTATTTCATGCAGTATTGTGTTTGCCATACTTGGATTCAGAAAGATGTTTCCCACCACAGGAAAAATGACTGGGGAAGATGATAATTTATGGGTGAATGGTTCAAATGGAAGGAGAGCCAGTGAAGATTGGTTGGAATGTTCAGCTGATGAGGTGCTCCATGTGCATCTCCATTTATAGGATGCTCTGATAAAACATGGTGTTTCTTTCCCTAAAACCTGAATGTGTGAAAAGTTCATTTTATAACATGAAGATTGGAGTTGAAAAAGTCATATTTATCTGTTGCTGCCTCAGACATCCTGAGCTGCATAAATACCCTGCTTGGGTGTGTTTGCCAGGTTTGTGTTCCAACGCAAAAGTGCAGCTCCCAAACTGGGAAAAAACGTTTGAAAAATGGGTTTGGGGAGTGGTTTGTGATGGTATGTGGTATTTTTGGGGTCCCCAGGATGAAGGAGAAATTGAGAATCTGACTCCATGTTCTAGAAAGCTATTATTATATTATATTATATTATATTATATTATATTATATTATATTATATTATATTATATTATATTATATTATATTATATTATATTATATTATATTATATTATATTATATATGCTATACTAAAACTATACTAAAGAATAGAGAAAGGATACATCAGAAGGCTTAACAAGATACTAATTAAAATCTCGTCACTCTCCAGAGTCCTGACACAGGTGGACAGTGATTGGTCACTAAGTTAAAACAATTCACATGAAACCAATGAAACAATCATCTGTTGGATAAACAATCTCCAACCACGTTCCAAAGCAGCAAAACACAGGAGAGAAAAATGAGATAATATTGTTTTCTCTTATTCTCTGAGGCTTCTCAGCTTCCCAGGAGCAAATGCTGGGTGAAGGATTTTTCTCCTGCGAAACTGAGAAGCCTCAGAGAAAAAAGGGAAACAACTCATTTGCTTCTTCTCTGTTTTGCTCACATGTGGAATGTGGTTGGAGATTGTTTATCCACAGGTGGTTGTTACATTGGTTTCATGTGAATTGTTTTGACTTAATGACCAATCACAGCCAGCAGTGCCAGGCCTCTGGAAAGAGTCAGGAGTTTTCATTATTACCTTTTTATCCTTCTGTAAGTATCCATTCTGTATTCTTTAGTATAGTTTAGGATTCTTTAATATAATATAGTAACATAAAATAATAAATTAGCCTTCTGAAAACATGGAGTCAGATTCATCACTCCTTCCTTCCTTCATCTGAGCACCCCACAAATACAATGCTACCCCCCTGGGTCACAGCAGGCTTGATTCCTCAGGGCTCAAAAGCTTCAAAAACCTGAACCTAATTTTTTTTTCTTTTTCAGAAAATATGAGGCTGAAACTTTTATCCTTGGAAATCTGTGTGAGACTGGACCCGGATGACTGCGGCGTCTGAGCCGTGGGCTGTTGCTTGTGCCCATTTCACAGTCTGGGTTTCCACAAATACTCTCAACACCTGCAGGATGGAGGTTTGGTGGTTGGAAAGCCCTGAGGAATGAGAGGCAGGGCAAGGAGCTGATCCCCAGCCCAGTGCTGCTGTCACACGTTCAGCAGGTGCTGCTTTGTCTGTTCTGGAGTCTCAGATTAATTCTGTGAAAGCTTTCAGCCAGACCGTGCGTGGTGTGGAAAGATGAGCAAGGGCAGAGGGAAAGGGAGCACAGAAAACAGTGGTTTTGTGCTTCCAGGGCGTGCATGGGAAAGGAAACAACTGTTCTGCAGCTTATGGTGTGCATCCATCACTGAGGGACACGGCGCAGCTGGGGATGTGGGGAAACTCTGAGTGCGTTCCCCAGAGTGCTGGGATCACACAGGCTGGAAAAGCCTCTGAGCCCATCCAGCCCAACCATTCCCCACCTCTGCCCCATGTCCCCAAGTGCCACATCCACAGGGCTGTGAAATCCCTCCAGGGATGGGGACTCCCCCACTGCCCTGGGTGGCTGTGACAGGGTTTGTCACCCTTTCAGTGAAGGAATTTTCCCAATATTGAACATAAATCTCCTCTGGGGCAACTCAAGACATTTCCTCTTGTTCTGTCCCTTGTTCCCTGGGAGCAGAGCCTGATCCCCAGCTGGCTGCACCCTCCTGTCAGGTGTTGGTGGGAGCAATCAAGTCCCACCTGAGCCCCATTTTCTCCAGCCTCAGCTGCTCCTCATCAGGCTTTGCTCCAATTACCCTCCACCCTGGGCTCTGTCCCACTCCTAAATAGCCTTGGTAAGATTTTTGGGTGCTTTGTTGGGGAAAGCAAAGTGGGGAGGCAAATCCTGCTGGGAACAGCATGTGGGGAACATCCTCCAGCCCTGCTCCTTCAATAAGTCCCGTGTCCCACCTGGCTGTGGAATGTCACCTCTTCTGTATCCAGGACACTTCACAGAGCCATCTGTATGGGTGATGTAAGTGATTTCAATTTATTTCTGGGCTTACTGCAATTATTGAAGTTGCTCTTGGCAAATATAAGTGAGTGAGGTGTTGTTTTGTGATTAGGGGAAAAATCCAGAGTGAGGAATGGCTGCAGAGATGGACAACAGGAAGGTCTGTGGTGTTTGGTATAAAATACAGGGCTATTTTGGTGGAGAAATGCTTATATAGGAAGTTGTAGATGAAAGAAAAGAACAGCAAAATATCTAAGGGCCAGATGATGTAATAAAATCATTCTGGTGACAAAACCCAATGTGCTTGAAGTCATCTCCTTGCTCCTCCTGGGATGAACTTCATCCCTTTGATGTGCCAAATGGGAAATTATTTCTTTCAGCTCTTAGGGATTTATCAAGAAATACAGCCAGTATATCTCATCTCTGCCTCTAAAAATTCCTTTTAATGGGTCTTCTCCTTTTTACTCATGGAAATAAGGTTGGAAAGTTGATGTGTTCCTGTCCCACCATGCCAAAGTTCTATACTGGAAACTCCCACTGCCTCCAGATTTTAGATATATAATATATATATATATATAATATATTATATAATAATATATATATAATATATATATAATATATATATATATTTCAGCTACTTGTAGAGATGAAAAACTTCTATCATCCTATAAAGTAATTCCTGAAAAACCTTCTAATTCCTGTGAAGTTTTCGAATTCCTGGAAACTTTTCTATCTCTCCTTTGGTTTTGCATGCCAAGGATTGTACTTTTTAGAGGGAGGTGTTAAAAACTGAGAAAAAAAGAGAAAAGTAATATTCACTTTCAGGTACAAAAATTAATTAGACCAAGAATTTCAATTTTCGTAGTGGCAAGTCATACTAAATTAGCTTTCCTGTGGGAAAAAGAGAAGTTCAATTAAAACAAAAGACCTGTGTGGAAGAGCTTCTACAAACTATTTCAAGTTCAGTTTTCAGATGGGTGACAAATTAAGAGGGGTATTAAGATTTTATTCAGGTCTGAGCTTTAAGAAACTCCAACTTCTACCAGAGAGCAAAAGATAAATAGACTCAGTGTTCTGCATGACTTCTGATATAAAAACCAATAGGATGGAAAATGACTTTGAAGTAGGAGAAGTGGCTCAGTATTAGATAATTAACAGTGCTTAGTTGAAGTTGTGTAACAGCTGAGTGACAACAAGGATGTTCTGTGTCTGTAACCTGAGAGCAAAGGCTCCTTTTGATGCAAGTGATTTAAAAACAATTTGGGTTTTTTGCTTTGGATTGTTCCTCACGGTGTTCAGTGCTCAGATATTGTGGTGCAGCTCAGAGCCCATCTCAGGCTTTGATGCAACTGGTCAGACTCATCCCGTTTATCCTGGAAAACTCATGGAGGACATAAATTTATAGTGGTTTTGGTCCTGACTTCTGATAGGAGAAGTGAATAATTTCTGAGCTCCATATAGGCTTAGTCCTTACACTCTCTAAATTTACCAAAAATGTAAATTATCTTATTAGTCTAGAAAAAAAAAAATAAATCACTTTTTCATGTGGGCACAACCTCAGGTGGATTAAGTTTTCCAGGTTTTTGATGAATACAAGGTTTTGAAAAGCATCTGATGGAAAATCAGAGGCAGTTTTATCTCTGCTGCTGAAATCCCTGATTGCAGAGAGGTTTCCAAGAGCAAAGGAGCTCAGGGCAGAATGTGGAGGACAGCAAAGGAAGTTCAATAATTTTTTTTTCCTTGATGGTTTGGAGTCATGGACATGCCCTGAGCTTTCTCTGGCCGCCTGTTCTGGTGAACAAGGAACAGTTGCTTTGGTTTGTGCATGAAAATTGATAAAAAGATGAGAAATGATCTCCTGGAACAGGCTTGGCCCAGCCTTGTGCACCTGGAAGTGCAGTGGGAGATGCAAAATCTTCCCAGAGAACAGCTCAGAACTGTTGGGAAACACCAGCAGTGAAAATATTGAGGCTGAGCTGACTTTGCTTCTCCCTGCCTTTTTCCCCCCAGATGTTGGGTGTCAGGAGGACATCAGGAGTTTATTTTGACACTGGATTTCTTTTTGGAGCTGTTGATTAAGCACAAAATTTCCTTGATTGTAAAGATTCTTCCTCAGAAAGGTTCTGGGCTTTTCAGTGCATCAACTGAAAAAAACCAAACTGTTGATTAAGTAGTTCTCCCTTTTATTTTTGGCTTAATTTGGAATAATTTTCATGACTTCTGAGGGCTCAGGTACTTCATGTTACTATATTTTCATCTTCAGTTTGGCCAAAAACCCTTCAGGGACTTACTTTGGGTACTAAACCCATAGAAATTTGCTTCCATGCTTGAATCCAAGAAAAAACCAGTGCTGGGCTGGATGTGTGGTGTTTTGGACTTGAATTATTGGATGTGGGAGATCCTGTCTTTGCTCTATCCCTGTAATCCCACAGATGGATGGGCAGGAATCTGAATAAAGGGAAAATATCTTTGCTTGGCTTGGAAGAACACAATAACTCTTGGAGGAGATAAAGGCAATGGAAGGGGACAGGGAATGAGTTTTTTTCTGGAAAACTCCAAACTCTGAGCCAGCAGGTGGCAAAAGGTAACAGGAAACACAGACGAAATAGTGAGGAGAGTTTTCCAGGGATGATGTTTTCTCTCAGACTCAAGCTAACCAGAGAAATTAGAAATGTAAAATACTTTGCCAGGGCCATTCTCAGAGCAGAGTTTTTGTGGAGCCCTTGTTTTTCCCCAGGAATGCCCCAGCCCTGCCTGGCTTTAGCATGGCTGAGCCTGAATTAAAATTCCATTTTGGCTGCTCTGCAGGCACGGCCCCTCTGTAACAGGAGATTGATCCCTGCAGCTGGTGTGGCAAGTGCCTCAGAGACATGGGGCCACTGCTGCCACACAAATATTTTCTTTTTCCACGCTCGCCCTTTGAAGGGGTCACGCACAACGAGACAAAATTACACAAGGAGGAAAGGCAGAATTTCCAAATTTCTCCCTTTTTTTTGGCAGTGGTTACTTTCTCTTTTAATGGGAAGGTTAAAAAAGCAAGTTCCATTAGCAAGTAACTTGCAAAAAAAGAAAAAAAGATGTTTAATAAGTATTTAGCACTCTGGTTTGCAAAATACCATTAATATAGGTTTTTTTTTTTTTTTTTTCCTCTTAAGAATGCTTCCCAGCAAGAACAAATGTCTCATGAAAACCTCCTCTGAAGAAGAACAAAAAATGGCTTTTATGTGACAAACTCCTGAATAAAGTAATACTTGGATGTGTTGAGAGATCACAACAGAGCTGGAACAAAAGAGAGAGGTCTCAGTGAAGCAGCAAATCACTGAAATGTGCCTGGCAAAGGGTGCTCGGGGTTTGCTGTCTTGAGGGTTTTCACCCATCACTCAGGCTGCTGTCGCTGGCTGTGGGAAACAAAACCCTTCAGATTTGCAGGAGACAGCTTGAGATTGTCTTCTCATCAGGGCAGGGAACCAGAGGGAAGGTCTGAGTCTCTTCTGGCCGGGAATTTGTGGACGGATGGGCTGGTTTGTTGTGTTACACTAAATTCTTACAGTGGTTCAGGTATTTGGGAATAAAGTCTGAGACCTTGCAGTGCCCTAAAGGGGCTCCAGGAGAGTCACAGTCACAACATGCAAGGAAGGGTAAGGAAAAAAAGAAACAAACCAAAAACCAGCAAACAGCCAAACAAACCCACAGGACAAAGATGTGGGCCACATAAAACAAGCCTCTCATCGTTTCCAGTATTTTACAAATTTTTTTACAAGTTTTCCCCATTTTCTACAGTGCTAAAATGGAAATATCTTCACATTTTCTCAGTATTTTACTCTTTTTGATGCCTTTCTTCTCTTGTTTTTCAATACTCAGTGTTTTCACTCACTTTCTACTGCATGTGGGACATTACAGTGCTTGGCCTGTAAATGTTACAGTAATTTGGTTATAAGAGCTAGATCAGTTTTTTAGGGAAAAAAAAACCACTAGTGATATTTGCATTTAACAAAAATTTGTTTTCCTGAACTGTATTGGGTCAACATTGATTCAACTACTTTATTTTAATTTTTTTTTTTGTTTTTACTGTGTATTACATTTACTTTTTTTTTACCTTAAAAACTCTTGATATGCTTGGTGAGGCTGATAAAGCTGAGGGGTTTGAGGCTTAGATTATTTCCTAAGAGCTTCAATTCTTAAAAGCCACTAGGTGAATTTATATGCAATTAATTGTGTAATCCCTTACCAGCTTTCAATATCTCAGAGAATATGCGGATTCAGATGAGTTTTATAACCCATGCTCAGGTTTTGCTGAAGTTTTGCTGAAGGAAATATTCAGCTTTTTTGGGTACTCCCTCTAGTGCTGGAGGTGCTGCATGGCTGAAAAACAAACACAGGTTTGTGCTCACCAGCCCAGGGAAGGAATTAATGTCATCTTTTATTCCTTTGTTGTTTCAGTTCATTTGGGTTTTGCTCTCAGGGACACTTAAAAGCCCATTTGACCTGGTGGAAAAAGTGTTTTGTGACCAGTTGTGCTTGAAAAACTCGGGTTAAGTTGGACTTTAAAGATAAAATTGTTTCAAAATTTGCCAAATACAAAAGAACAACAAGAAAAAGCTTTTGCTGTCGGTTGGTGCTTGATCATTAGACAAAATGTTTGCTCTCTAAATTAATCTTATATTCAGGCATCTATTTGTTGCAGTTAGTTCCTTGCAGCCGCATTTAAACTGGGGCTGGAAAGAAGGACCTGGATGAAAGCAACTCGGATTTTTCAGTTACATAAAACTCTGAAAGGCTTTTACAAATTGCTTCTGTGTGGGAGGCAGCTTGCTGCAAAGCTGTCACTTGAAACTTTATCAATCAGAAGACAGTGCTGGTTTTAATTATGTAGATTTTCAAAGTAAAATAACTTTTTTTTTTTTTTTTATTCCCCTTGCCTGAAAATGTAGAACAGAGTCAGGTGAGATCTGGAACAATCTGAAAGATTTTTGAAGAGTTTGCTGGGCTTAATTGAAATAGCTTCAAAAAGCTGGCTTTTATGGAGTGTAGTAGAATCGAAGCGTTTTTAGCTTTCTTCTTTTTAAAAGAAAAGCCTTTTTCTCCTTTTACATTGTGCAAATTGTCACTAACTTCTAATTATCTCTCTATCCAGCCATGGTGCCCATCTCAGTGCTGTAAAGATCTGCACTCTCTGAGTTTCTATGGCCTAATTTTGGTGCCTTGAGCCCTAAAATAATGTGATGTGTGGTGGTGTTCACAGAGGTCCCAGGATGAGGGAAGAGATGAGAATGTTGACTCCATGTTTCAGAAGGCTGGTTTATTATTTTATTATATATATTGTATTAAAACTATACTAAAAGAATAGAAGGAAGGATTTCATCAGAAGGCTGGCTAAGAATAGAAAGGAATGAATGATAACAAAGGTGTGTGGCTTGGACAGAGAGTCCGAGCCAGCTGACAGTGATTGGCCATTAATTAGAAACAACCACATGAGACCAATCCCAGATGCACCTGTTGCATCCCACAGCAGCAGATAACCATTGTTTGCATTTTGTTCCTGAGGCCTTTCAGATTTTCAGGAGGAAAAATCCTGAGGAAGGGATTTTTCAGAAAATACCATGGCCACAGCGATGCTGTAGGATTTTGTGCCGGTCGAGGGGCAGCAAGTGCCGGGCTCTCTGCAGAGCTCTGACAAATCCCCTCCTGGCACTGGCACCCTGGAATCGTCACCAAACAGGTGAAATCCCTGCAGACATCCTGGAGCTTGCTGGGAAAAATTCCAGAGCTCTGCTAGAGATGCCACGAAGCTCCTGCATCCTCAGAGAGCAGGAACAATGAGCTTGGGTTTTGTGCTGCTCCAGCAGGAGAGACGGTGGGAAAAGAATGTGAATTAATCATGAACACTCCATTTTGCTAATGTTTGGTGATGGGGGAGAGAGACAGACTGAGCATTTCCTTTTGCTCTTTTCCTTTTTGGGTTGTTTGACTTCATTAGGAGTTGGATTTTGCTGTTTGTTCTCACTCTGGGAAGCAGGCAGCACTAACATGTCACGCCGTGGTGACGGGTATGTTCTCCAAAGCCTCTTCTCCAGTGTTTATTGTGCAGCACAGTTGGCACCACTACCTGTTGAAATTGGCTAAAACCATGATTTCTACCAGAAAAAGGCACTTGGGCTCTGATTTCTGCTGGTTTTGACACCGGCTTTTTCTATTCCCTGATTTTTCACATCATCTCTCTTCATTGCCTCTCCTCTGGCAGTGCTGTCCTTTTTCTCAGCCTGGTGCTTGTAGGTTGTCTGAGAAATCCTCCCAGGGTTTGCTGCCCAGCGTGGGGGTGAGCTCTGCATGGAATTCTGCTGGTAAAAGGGATGGAGTTCAGCTCTTGCTGGGCTCCTCTCAGAGCAGCTGGGGTGCCCCAGTGCTCAGGGTCACAGGTCCTCACCCCCTGACTCTTTGCAGATTCCCTTTGTGAGCTCCCTTTGCCTTTTCCATGTCCTTTTTTCCTGGAGTTCAGCCTTCCTGCCACTTCCCTTCCCCTGGCTGCTTTGTTCCTCCTCCAGCTCTGCTCTAAATCACGTTGTGTTTTTGGATTCCACACCTCCAAGGCTGTGACCTTTCCAGTGAGCTTGAAGAATGGGCTTTTCTGGGGCTGGGAGTCTCTCAGGGTCACAAGTGCTGCCTCTGCTCATGGGGCACATCAAAGTCAACTGTTCTCATTTTGGGCATTTGGACTTGGTGCCAAAAAAAAGAAATGTGGCGGTACCTTTGGGAATTTATGGCTCCCAACCCCTGGGTTCTTTCAGGGCACTCAAACAAAAGTGCCAGCTGCTGTGGATGAGCTCTTTTATGTCTCCATTGCCCAAACTCCTGCCTCAGCACAAAAATTAATCAGGAGTGTTGTGGATGTAGAGGTCAGCCCCCAAAGAGATTCCCACTGTGTCAGAGATCCCAATCTCCATCTCTGCCCTTCCCTTTGTGCCCCAAGACCTCTGAGAGCCAAGACATTCCAAGAGCAGCCCATCTGAGCACTGGCTTCCTGTTCTCAGGCTGGCAGAGTGGTCCTTGGCTCCATCTGTGAAATCCCAGGGAATTCCTGCAGCATCCCAAGGCCAAGGAAAAATTCCCACCAGAGCCCTGGAGCAGCACATGGAGCTTGTGATGATCCCCTTGATGGATTCCCATGGGGTTGATGGATTCCCATGTGGCCCTTGGTGCCTTCAGAGCAATCCTGCTGCTGCAGGAACCACATCCAGAAACGTCTCTGGATTGCAGTCACATGGGAAAACTCCTTTTAGATCAGAGTCCAGCCAGTCCCAGGCACTGCCCCATGTCCCCAAGTGCCACATCCACATGGCCTTGAAGTCCCTCCAGGGATGGGGACTCCGCCACTGCCCTGCTCAGGTGTCTCTTTTGGGAAAAAATCCCTAATATCCAACCTAAACCTCTCCTGGCATGACTTGAGGTTGTTTTGTCGTCCTGTCCCTTGTTCCCTGGGAGCAGAGCTGCCCCCCACATTCCTCACTGCTCTTCCAACTCCATCAAGATTTGGGGGACAGATTCACCTTTGAGCCTGTTCTTGGTTTCTGAGCCCAAGGAAGGATGGGTGTGCTCACAACACCTCAGAAATCCAATTCCACTCTCTTGTTTACTTGTCTGTGAATATTGCCTGGAAATTACCTAAATTTATTTGCAACTAGTTGAGCATCTTGTGATTCATAGGTGTCTTCCCAGTAGTACTGCAGTAGATGGTTACTCACATCTAGCAAAGCCTCCAAATTTTATTTTCAAGCTGCAGGCTGTGAAGTGGGATTGACAGTTGCTGAAATTTATGGCATTTGTAGTCGTAAAAGAAAATGTATTTGAAGTAGCACCCAACTGTGTTTGGATTATAGGTTATACACCCAGAGCACTGCTGACATTTCTGCTCTACCCCAAACAGGGAGGGATGAGGAGAATTCACCATTTAAAGATTTGGGTCTAAAACAAGGGGTCTAGAAGTTGGCAAAAATCTGCTCTTAAAATTCTCTCACCTCATTTAGGAAAATGGGGTGATTTAAAATGCCATCCTGAGATTGACATGAAAATTTGAAGCCTGTATCAGCGACTGTTATGTAAATGGTTCTTGAAAAGTCTCTGGATCATTTACTCAGAGGTGTATTTAAAGGAGGAAATGACTTATTCATACATTGTTTCATGAACTCATACTGTGATTTTTTTTTTTTAAATTTTTTTTTTCCCCAAGCTACTTGAAAGGAAGCTCAGAGGATTATGAGAGTGTGGAGAGCCACGTGATAAACAAGGGCAGCGGAGTGGGTATGGAGGTGGCAGGAAAACAAAGCCTGGCAATAAATACTGAACAAACAACTGAGACAACAAAAACAAGCTGAATTAAATTGCTGAGCCGAGTCTTGACTCGAGATCTTTTCCCTGGGAATGTCAGAAATCCTTTCAGGACTTTGACTTGCAAGCAAATGAAGGCTTGCAGGGAGGATGCTGTGATAATATCCACCTGTCTTAGGCATTGCTTGGGGCTTCACTCTTGCTTAGGAAAGATTCTGGTCTTTTTATGGGATATTGTGTGCTTTTAATCCCTGAAAAATATCAGTTTTTCATCTAGAAGGGCTTTAGGAAGGACCAGCCTGGGAGTCACTGGGATGTTTCAGTCCTGTGACCCATCTGATTACCTGGGGAATGAGCACGGAGGGACCAATCCTTCCCATAATAGCACTGCTGACCCCGTAATAATGTATTTGTGATTTGATTTATTCTTTCTAGAAATCTTTTTAATATGTCTTGATTGCTTCTGATTTAATTAATCCCTTTTCCAGTTCTTCTTTATCTGGGTTGTTCTGTTTATCCAGCAGCTCATGCAGCCACAGGGTTATTGTAGCTCAGAGGAGCTTTATATGTTTTGTACCTTTGATTAGAAGGATTTCTGTTCATTTTTTAATGCTTTCTTGATTCCCATATGGTTCAGGTCTGTGGGAAACATCAAAACATCTCATTTAAAAGTAACTGGGTAGAGAAATACTCATAAGGAAAATCCAGTCTGCTGTAATTGCCCCATTTGTGTATCAGGTTTATGTTGGAAGCTGTGTCCATAGCAGAAAAGCACCATGGAATATGTTGGATTAGCTATTTCTGCTTCTCTGAAACTGTAATTGAAGTATTAAACTTGCCATGGGCTTTTCTTTAGGCTCAGATTAATTTCTGAGTTAACAGACACAAGCACCATCTCTATCTTTACATTTTGGCTTAACTTTAAATACGCTTTTATTCTTTGTTCTTAAATTATTTTACTGCTTATTAATCATTGCAGATGAGTTTGACTGGATGGAAAATAAAGTCTGGAAAAGGCTAAATCTTGACTGCAATGAAAATATATCTTTATGATGGAGCAAACGCCCAGAGGGAATAGATTTAATTCAGCAAGGAGGGTTTCTCAAAAGCTTTTGTCTTCTGCCCTCTCACAGAGAAATTCTGGCAGAAGGAGAGGGTTCTGCAGCTCAGTGTAATCAATAACTTGAGTGCCTTTCCTCAGGCTCCTTCAGGCCGAGGTTCAATTTGGTGATTTTCTGGAAGCTGTCAGGATGACAGAATCATTGAGGGCAGAAAAGAAAAGACCCCCAGGATCACCAAGTACAGCCTTTGGCCAATGCCCTCCATGCCTGACCACGATTTCAGAGAACAGCTTTTTCCTGGTATCCAATGTAAACCTCTCCTGGCGCAGCTCGAGAGGGGACCTTGGTCTGGAAGGAGGCAGTTTCCATTGAGGATGGGTTTGGCTTTGTGTGGGCTGGGGAAAATGAGTTTATTCTGGAACCCTCAGGGAGAGCCTGACTCCTCCAACTTTAAAAATTATTCAACTTCAGACATGCCTGGGTGTTTCTGCTGTGATATTCTCAGTTTTATCTGAGTTTTACCTGGCAGTGAAGGTTTCCCAGGATGTCAAGGTGACTGAAATGCTGATACCTCCTGGATAGAGATTGGGATGGAACTGCTGCTGGCTGCAGCTGCTGCTGTCAAGATAGAGAATAACTCTGATAAATTCAATGGAGGGCTCCTACTGTTGCATTTTTATTTGATCTTGGGATGCCCAACTCCAGTTTGGATGTAGAGCTGCAGAAATCTTCATGGTTTGTCCACTGACGTTCATTAATGGCTTTGAATCAATAAACCAGAGTTGGTGTATTTACCACAGCCATGGAAGGGGAATTATGGCTCAGCTCTCCTTGGCTTAATTTCTCAGTCTTCAGCTGGCTCTGGACTTGAAGACAAAGTGGAATATTCAGGGTCATGAAAGTGAAAAGGTATCAGAAACTTTCTCCCATTTATCCTTGCCAGTTGTACAGAAAAGACACTTTTGGGCTGAAAACTCCTCTGTGCAATGCAATGATTGATTGTGTTATATTGGGAGTTATTTTTCATTGAATGTAACTCAGGAGCTGAATGCTGAACCACGAAAGGCCGTTGGCTCAGCGGCCCTTTTCTGGGGCTGGTTCAGAGATGTCCTGGGAGGAATCCTGCTGTTCTCTGCCTCCCTCAGAGCTGTGCAGGAAAAGGGTCTCCTGAGCCTCTGGAGTTGGGCTTCAACAAAGATTTACTCAGTGCAGACACTATGATTGGATTCTGTGGTATTCTGTGCATGTGCCAAACAAGAGAAATCTCCTGTTTGAAAAGTCAGTTTGCGGCAGCAGGAAGAACTTAGTCATGGAACCCCAGGGCTGCAGGAGGCAGGAGAGTGGTGCATGGGGAAATTAGGCTTAAATCAAGGCATTGTGGTTAAGATTTAATCCTTGTTTTTCAGCAGAGAAAAAAATGTGTAACTCAAACACTGAGGAGAGTACAGTTATAAATCTGAATAATAAATCAGGCATGTGTTTAGGCAAAGACATCGCTTGTGTCCCTCTTGAAATATAGATCTGTGGTATTTCTTATTCAAGTTGGGAAACAGAACTTCAGGACAGTAAAACCAAAATTCTTTGCTTGGCTCCACAAGGTAATAACTCACCCAGTCCATCTCCATGTGATGCACACATGTTAGAGAGAGATAAATCAAGTGATGATAAGAGTTATTAATTGTCCACATAAAAGAGCTGGGGCCTGACCTCATGCTGCTGGAAGGGATGATCAAACCAGAGTGGAGTTTGCAGAGAAGGAGGCAAGGAAAAAAACCCTTTTCTTGTGTGTTCCCAGATGTGTTTTGCCCTTCTCTCTCCTGCCATCAGCTGTTTGTCTTTATGTGTGGTGTGAGAAAAACTTTCAAGTGGGAAAAGTGGAATTAAACCTATTCCTTGTTTTGCTGTGTTTAGTCCCTTCAAACCCTGCTGAAAGTCCATCTTACCTTTCCTCTGTGACCATGGATCAAAGCCTCTGCCCCAAACAACTGATTTCCTCTGGCTCCTTTTTAATTTGCTGTGTGTAAGTATATTTTAGGATTGAGATGTGGCAGTGAAACAGATGCTGATCTGGACTCTGACTTTCTTGCTCTGTATATTAAGGTAAAAAAGCCATAGATGTGCCTTGAGCCTTTCAGTCCCACAGAACTGGGTTTTCTTTCTGTTTTATTGGACTGTGCCAGTGGTTTGTTGCTTATTTTTATTTGCTGTCCAGAAAGTGAAAATACCTAAGTGAATGCAAGCATCAACTTCACTAATTCTGATAGGCAGCTTAATAAACAATAAAATAATAAACCCTAAATATTTCACTAAACCCTAAATATTTCATTAAATAAATTTTGCAACCATTGCTCTGAAGTCTGCTGAAATCTGAAATTGCATCTGGAATGCTGAACACTTTAGGGGCAAAACAAGCTGGGTCCTTTATTCTGAGTTTTTTTTGTGTACAGGAGCCCCAAACCCTCCCTGCTCTGAGGAGCCTTTTGTGCATACAATCACGTCTTTTAGGTTTTTAGATATTCAAAATACCTTCTGTGCAGAAGCAGCAGAGATCAGGGCCTAATGGGACAAGAAGCAGAAGAAAGAGCTCATTGTCAGGAGGTAATAACTCCTTGTCATTCTCCGTGGGAGGCTGGTGGAGGTTAAAAAAATTGGGAAAGAGTGTTGCTAAGCACTTGCCATATCATGTCTTGGTTAACCAGGATAGCCTGGTTTTAAGAGCTGCTTTCCAGTAAGGTTTAAGTAATTGTCCTGCAGGCTTTTGCTGGAAAGTGAAGCTGAATTTTCTCCATCAATCTTCTGAGGTAAGTAAACATAGCTAAGTATTTAAAATACTGATCTGAGACCCTTCTGGAATATTTTGTCTCCGTATTAAGATTGTCCCAGTAGTATCTCATATTTGTCAGGCCATGTTGCTTTTTGATCCTTTGCTGTAATGCAATCCTGAACCCCCATTTTTCTAGAAATGCCCGTTTTTCTGCAAATTACCCATATGGGGACATGAAGGGGACACTTTGAGGTGGCAACATGGCCATTCCTCATCAGTTCACCACTCATTGTTTGGAATCCTCCTTCACCTCCATCCAGGCAGCGTGGAAATTCATTTCCCAACTCCAAACCTCTCCAGAATCCCCTCCTGCAATGAAAGTCCCTCCAAAGGCAGGCAGGCTCTTTGACATTTGTTAGTTGGCTGATCTGTTTGAGAAATCTTACATAAACTCCAGCAGGGGAGCTGCCAATTCCTGCACGTTGGAGGAGAAATGCTGCCTTATTTGGAGAGGTTTGCTCCTACTCGGGGCCACAATAGTGGTTTCCAAACTCCTCTGGTATTTGATGACTGTGGCATAACTTTGGAGGGCTTTGTGTGCTTTGTGTGCCTCCTTTCAGCTCTCCTGGGTGGCAGTCAGGGGGAGTCCTTGTCCCTGCTGCCTGTGGAGGGAGGGATGGGCTTGTTCTAGCCCAAAAACAACCTACAGAAAAGCCCAAAATGAAACTGCCTCCTTCATCCTCCTTTTAACCTGGATTATTTTTGTTTTGCTGAGGAATAGAAAAAGAAATATGAGCACTTGTTGAATTTCTGGCAGACTTTGGGAAGGGTCCTGACTTTCCTCACGGGCAGCAGCAGCTGGGGCTGAGTCCTTGGGGTGATCCTGCTGTGGTTGGTGCTCGTCGTCCCTTAGGACAAGGATCCCTGTCCAGGGAAGCTCCAGCTGGAATTTCAGGAGTGACTGAGGGAGAAAAGGAGGCTCAGGGATGACCTTGTGGCTCTGCACAAGTCCCTGACAGGAGGACACAGCCAAGGGGGTTAGGCCCTGCTCCCAGGATTCCAGGGACAGGAGCAGAGAGAAAGGCCTCAGGCTGGGAATTTGGAGTAATTTATTCCCAAAAGGATCATCTGCTCAGGGCAGTGGTGGAGTTCTCATTTCTGGAGGGGTTTAAAATCTGTGTGGATGTGGATTTAAAGGTGATTTAAAGATCTTTTCCCTTTGAATCCATGATTCCATGGCCACCAGGATCAGCGGTGGTGTGAGGCCACATTTGGGGGATGGAGCTGAGCCTTGTTCCATGGTGACTTCCACCAGTGGATCAAGTGCAGAAATGTCTGTAATGAATCACTTTTGTGGTCTGGGGTGGTGCTGCTGATGCTGTAATGTTGGGGCTTCAGAAACACATTGAAAAAGAAAGGCTGAAAAATCCCTTTCCCTGACCTCTGTATGAATTCAGTCACCCCCTGTATGATTCTTTCCTCACTTCACCTATTTTTTCTCCTTTTATTCCACAAACAGTTTGTTTAGGAATGTGTGTTACTTTGTGCTTCTCTGGAATTTATTTGTTGCCATCTCCAGAGTTGGTTTTACATGTTTAATTTTATTATGTTCATGAGGCAAACGTTGGCAGGAACGGTGCTATAAAAAGCATTCATTTCATGGAGTGGTACAAACATGTTTTCAGCTGAATTGATGACACTGAATATAAAACACTTCTCATTTGCTTTTCCCCTTAAGGTTTGTTTAATGAACTAAAGTTTTTCTTATTACTTAGAGGTGCAGTTCTTTCTACCCATCCAGAAAGAATACAAAACATAATGGGCATTTCTGGCTGCCATCTCTTGGAAATAACTTGCTTAAAGAACATTTCCCTGTGAATCTTGGGGCGTTATGGGAATTCCTCCACTCTTCTTTTTTCTTACTGTTTCTCCCTGAACCTTGAACTTTTTAGTATGAATAGAAATTATTCTAAATGAGGAGATCAGTATTAAGAAGCCATTTGGGAAGGGAATTTGGATGCAGATTTGTGTTTACACTCAGGGAATTTGTTTGAGGTAATTTTAGGGATTGAGACCACCCTTTTAGGTTGCATCCACGCTGCCTGTGAAGAGCCATGATTTATTGAATTTACATATGATATCTCTCCCTGGCAGTGGGGTGATATTAATTAAAGTGCTCATTACTGTTTATGATCTGATACTGTGCAGGAGGCACTTCCTTAGGGGATTCATAAGGGCTGGGGTGGAAACACCTGTGTTTCCAATGCTGCTTTCCATACATCGGTGTCTAGAGGCTCAGAGGGGTCCTGTCTCCATCCAAGACTCATCTTAATCCTTAATTAATTTGCTGGTGGGGCTGTCCAGGTGTGCCAGGTCAGGTGGGGGAGCTGGGAAGGGGAAAAGCAGAGCCTGAAGTGAGATAATCTCTATAATCTCTGCTGCTTTCCCATGGACAGGTGTGGACATGCTGTTAATGCCTCATCAAGGGCTTGATCTCCTGCCCACCACTCCAGCTGACCCAGAATTTAGTGTAAATATTAAAAAGAGTCAGAACAAGCTGTTGCATAAATGGCTGTGCCTTAGATCTCACTCTTGTGACTCATCCCCCAGCGTAGCTCCTTTTCCCACCACCAAAATCAATCATTTATCCGATTTTATCCAATCCAAATTTATTCAGTTTGGGCAAAAAATCAATCATTTATCCAAATTCCTTCACACCTGAAGTGTAAATTAAAGTCACCAGTCTCAGAGTGCCATGGGACACCCATGATGGGCACTGCAAGGAGGAGATGCCATATGCCTGATTGAGCATCTGATAGACACAGGAGACTTGGAAGAGAAAAGTTTTGGAGCCTCTGACTTCTCAAAGCCTGTCACAAAAATCATTTTTTCCTCCCAGTTTCAGTCAATTGCTTCCTGACAATTGAGAAGCAGGGATTCAGGGAGTTCACCCACGCTGGTGCCTGATCCCCAGTGCTCTGCAGCCCTTTCCTTGGAATAAAAAGGAAAAGTACACATATGAGGCACCAACTGGAGTTTGTTAAACATGGAGCATATGTGTTATTTAGATTTGGAATGTGGAGAGCTTATGAAGCTATTCTTGGGAAGGAAGACAAATGAATTGCTGGTACATCAAAATAATTTGTAACAAATAGATTCATGGAAAGCTTGCTGGAAATGGGGCACGAGGCACATGACAGAGCCCTGAAATTCAGCTTCCAGCTGGAGCCTCTCCATCCTGCAGTGATGGAGTTTGAGGAGTGTGATTAAACACGGGGCATGCTAATGGTTGGTAAAGGGTTTTAATTTATTTTTGATGGACTTTGCAGCCTCCTGAGTGTGGCTGGGAATCAGACTTTCAGTTCTCACCAGCGTTATTGAGCCTGAACTCAGAATTGCTCTGTGAGGAGTCAATTCCAGATTATTCAAGGTAAACTCAGAATTCCATTGAAGTGTTGTGGTCTAGGCTTGCCTGTCTGCGTGATTATCAAAACTGATGGTAGAACTCGGAATGCAACATGAATTCAATTTTTTTTATTGTACAAGAGGGGGGCAAAAAAGATGCCAAAGGCTGCCCCCAACCCAAATATTGTACAGTGCATATCAAATGAGATCTGAACATCAGTGATTACATTTTTAGTAGGATGAGTGTTCTGACTGAAATGCAGCAATCTGTCACTTGGCCTTTCTGTGACATTCAGTGCATTGAAATTACCAGGCAAAGATTGCTTTTTGACATGCTAAATTAACTGAGTTGGAAATTGGAGCTTTATCATGGCTGCTAATTGTTACAGGGAGAGGGAAGGGTTGTTTGTCTTTTGTAGTCTGAGCAGGCTATTCAGACAGCAGTTAATAAAAAAAAAACCAAAAAACCAAGATATTCTCCAAAAGGGTAATTTCTGGAAGGAGTAGAATTGGTTAAGAGAAGCCACTTTTAATCTGATCCATGGCAGTGCTGAACACTTTCCCTTCAATTCCAACCTAACCAGAATTAGGGTTTATTGTACGGAGATGGAAGACCTGGCAACTCCATTAATAAGTGAAGAAAAAATTATTTAAAATAATGTTTTAGACATCTGAAAGTTTTGGTTCAGCATGAATGAGGGTGTTTCACTCCTAAGTTTTTTTTCTCTTGGTGTTGTTTCTTAAGATATGTAAAAATCCATCTTAACCTAATGCTAAATGATTATGCTTCATATGCTTTGCAAAATCTGCTGCAATAGCAGCCCTTATGTTTTACTAAAAATTGAATAATGCTTTGTGTAATTATGTGGGTTTTTTAAAGCATGGGCTATATTTTGTTTACTTTCTACTGATTTTACCAAGTGTAATTTTTGTTTCTGAGAGATAAATGATAAATCCATATAAATTGTGGCAGGTGATGGTACCAGGACCCTCTCTGTAAAGTTGAGATGTTTCAGATCTGAAATTCTTTTCACTCAAGCAGTCATTATCTACAAATGTCAACAAATCTATTTATTTTTAGCTCCCAGACAAACAGGAGCTCTGGATAGATGTGTAAATGAAATTTCTGGAGGCTTTTAATTGGTATTTCAATATCTACATCAGTGACCTTGTCGTGAGGGACAGATTTCACTGATATTCATCGATTATCTGAGAGGTCTCCAGCCTTGGCTTCCCATTCCTAGCTGTGAGATGTGAATTCCTGGGCCTTATGCTAAGCAAATACTTAGAGAAATACTCGGCTGGTGTGTTGGGAGAGCAGTAGAATCAGAAAGTCTTAAAATCCTAGACTGGTTTGGGTTGGAGGGAACCTTAAAGCCCATCCCATTCCACTTTGCCATGGGCAGGGACTCCTTCCACTGTCCCGGGGTTCTCCAAGCCCTGTCCAACCTGGCCTGGGACAGTTCCAAAGATGTGGAGAAATTAAGAAAGGATGGAATTAAGAAAAGATCCCTGTCCATGAGGCCTGTTACTCCTACTTTTACTGCTCCTCTGGGAAGGAGCTCCAGGTACTGATGGCAGTTTGATGCTGTGGTGGAGTTCACAGGGGGCCCAGGATGAGGTAAGAGATGAGAATCTTGACTCCATGTTTCAGAAGGATGATTTATTATTTTATTATATATATTGTATTAAAAGAAAATGATATATTAAAACTACACTAAAAGAATAGAAGAAAGGATTTCATCAAAAAAATGGAATGATAATAAAATCTTGTGACTGACCAGAGAGTCCGAGCTAGCTGACTGTGATTGGCCGTTAATTAGAAACATCCACATGAGACCAATCACAGATGCCCCTGTTGCATCCCACAGCAGCAGATAATCATTGGTTACATTTTGTTCCTGAGGCCTCTCAGCTTCTCAGGAGAAAAAATCCTAGCAAAAAAGAATTTTTTATAAAATACGTTGGTGATATGATGTCACTTCATGGAATTTTGATTTATGAGGTGTTGCCAGTCCTGCTGCCCATCTTCCCTCTGGTCCAGCATTAAGGCAGTGGGATGGCCATAGGGAGGGAAACACAGCCTGGGATTTGTGTGCACACCACCCAGACCTGGATAAATCTGCTCAGTCCCCTGTTGCCATCCAAGGAAATGACTCCTGGCCAGGATGAAACCATGGGAATTCAGTGGGATGGTGGGAGCAGCATCCCTTCCCAGCCCTGTGGTCAGGGATGGGCAGTGTGGGACAGCTTCCTGCAGAGCTCCTGGGGCACTGAGGGTCTGGCAAGGGATGGAGGGGTTGATGTGCTGCTGATGTTCTTAATGGCTAATTCAGAAAAATGGGAAACAGGATTTTAGGGAACCATGAGGATGTTTCTTTGTCGAGTTTTTAGTTCTTCCAAATCATATTTGAGGAGAAAAGGAGCAAAAGGCGCTGAGGGCTTGATCCAACCACTGCAATCCAATGTGTGTGAGGAGGAAATGTGCATGGCTGATCCAAGGAAGGCTTTACCTTCCATTCTTTCCTGGGCATGCAGTGCTGCCTTCACAAGGTGCTAAACTCATATTAACACCTGAACGTCTGTAGACATCCTAAATGTCCCAAAGGATCCTTGTTGATGTCTTGTTAAGGATGACCTAGAACAGAGATTAGACAGAGTTCCAGAATAAAGCAGGGATTCATTCACAGCATCTCCTCCATGGATCCACCTTGGGCAGCACCAGAGCCCAACCTGGGCTGCACCCAGGATGAACCAAAATGGCCCCAAAATGCACGAGCGCTGCCGGGGTCTGTCCCTGGGATCAGTTCTGCTCCATTTGCACCTTGCAGTTCATTGTCCCATTGCAGCTTTAGCCCCTGCAGTCCCACCCTGCTTGTTTTTCTCTCTCCAGCCCACGGGGTTTGTGCTCCTGGGCTGAGATTTGGGTCATTTGTCCTTGGTGCCCAGCTGGAGCAGGAATTGTTTTGTCTCCCTGCTCTGTGCACAGAGCTCAGCAACGCTGGATGTGAAGCTCAGAGCTGCACACTAAAGCAGCACAGAGCCTGAAAAATAAAAAAGCCAAATCTGAGGCATCGTTGGGACATGGGTGGTACAACACAGGGAGCCAAGAAGGGAAAAGCAACGCAGTTGTGTTGCTTTATCAGAGGGATTGCAGCCCTTCTAATTCCAGACTAAGTTAGTTAATATAAGCTAAGAGATAAAATGCGACCCCTTGTGAGGAGGATGCTCAAAGGCTCTCCCATTTCCTGGCAATTATTGGGTAGGAGTTCCTGGTTTGTCTCCCGTTCCACTGCCTGTGTCGGCACGCGTGGATTGCAGTCAGGGACCGCAGGAGCCCGGTGTGGGTAGAGGCTGAGTCTCAGAAGTTTTGTCTTGAAGCTTTTGGATCATGTGGCCCTTGTAAAAGAGGTGAGAGACTGGGGACAGGTGCGTAATAATGTTCCCTGATGTTTTGGCTTGCGGTGCGAAGACACCTCCTGAAAGTAATTGTTATAATTAGAGTTTGCAAAACATCTGGAGTGATACAAAGGTGCCGTGGAGGGATGTGAGGTAGGAGAAACAGTCTTGTATTTTAGCATTTCAGGAAGAATCTTGATAAATTATGGGTTTAGTTATTGGTAATTTTCTTTTTCAAATTTGTTCAGTAAAATCTGTTCTTATGTCTCTGAGAGGAGCCAGGGTGGAGCAGGGTTCGGTGCCTGAAGGGGCTCCAAGAGACTGCAGAGGGACTTTGGACAAGGGATGGAGGGACAGGACAAGGGGGAGTTAATTCAGAATAACACAGAGTGGGTTAAATGAGATATTGGAAAGGAATTCTTCCCTGTGAGGGTGGGCAGGCCCTGGATCCCTGGAAGTGTCCAAGGCCAGGTTGGAGCAACCTGGGGTAGTGAAAGGTGTCAGGGGTGGAACTGGATGATCCTTAAGGTCCCTTCCAACCCAAACCATTCCAACCCAAACCATGATTCTGTGGCATCTTCCAATACAGGAATTCCTCTTGTTGCTGGGCCTTGTCTTTCCCAGCCTTGGGGCTCTGACATTTGGCGAGGTGCTGGCTCTGCACCCCATTGTGTCCAGCAGGACTGTGAGGGCTGAGTGCTGCTGGCAACCCTTGACTTCGTGACTTTGTGCCAAACCTTCAACCATCTTCAACTTCATGACTTACTGCCAGCCCTTCAGCCATCTCTGTGGTGGTGGACGGGCATTCAAAAGTTGATTGTGGGGTTTTCTGCCACACAACTGGCGCAGGAAATGTTGTTTTGCAGGAAATTGTTGTATAGGCTTTTAATTGAATATTTGACATCAGGAAGGAGTGCATTTAGGGCTGTGGGAAGCCCATCCAGCTCCCTTCACTGCTGATGGCGTTTTAGGCTGTGATTACAATTCCCTTTTCCATGGGAACCCCGGGTCATGTTCAGTGCACATGACAGCAGCAGGGATGGGAGGGTCATGATGCCAGAGCAAGCTCAATTTGACTCATTTAGGTTGTGATTTAAATATTGTAAATATTGCTGTGTGGTGGAAAACCACCTTGGCTGCTTTAGCCCCTTCTTGGTAAAGAATTATGTCAGATTAAGTTGGTGGGAGATGTTTGAGCTGTGTGCTTAAACCCTCTTGTGTGGATATTTCAAAATTCTCACTGGGGGACAGCAGCATAATTTATGGGGAAAAATAGAGAAGTTTTATGCCTGTCATATTTGCAGGCTCAGTTTTGCCTTGCTCTTTGCCTGTGAAAGAGGCAAAGATTGATTGATATTATAAGCTTATCTTGGTTTTCAGACAGATATAATGCGCCTCACTGTTTTAACTCTAAACTTTTTCTCTGTTCAAATATAAACGAGAATAGTATAAAAATGTCCTTTTTTCTCTCCATTTGAGGGTTTCCTTTCTCCCAACTCTCGCATGGCTTGGCTGGGATGATTTAGGGTTTGTGAAGGACCAGGGGCTCTGGTTTTTGGCATCCCCCTGGAGATGCAGGTTCGCTCCTGCTTTGTTTTGTCGCCCCTAAATGTGTGAATTTTTGAGGACAGGGCTCCCTCGCGTGGTGGCACCACACAAACTTCATCCTCTTCCTCTGCAAGCAAAACCCAAAATTCCCTTTTTTCCTCCCAAAACCAGCAGTTTTCACACGGTTGTGTAGGGACCTTTCCACTGTTGGAAGGGCTGAGAAAAGAGAAAACATCGTTGAGCTCTTCTATTCCCTTCAACCCAAACCATTCCGGGAATCTAATCCCAAAAAAATCACAGTATTTCTATTACGCAGAATTCTAGAGAACTTAAAGCTAAGCAATAGTAAGTGTTCAAAGAATTTTTTTGGTGAATTTAAACTATTCCCAAGGCTCCAAATAAGTTTTTGACTTAAACTTGTGGCAAACAGGCAGCAGGTTATTAATATGGTGTTTTAGGAAAATCAGTGTTCCTAATGGAAATCAGTGTGCTCAGAATAGGACAAAATTTGGCAATCAACTGCTGCTGCTTCCTGAATATTAATTAAATTACAGCAGTATATATAGTGTGTCTGTAAGTCATATATAGACACACTATGTATGAACTGATGATATGGTAAATATGTAAAAGTAAAATAATGTTATATGTTTATAATAATTAAAATAAATGACTATCTAAAAGTATATTTAAATATCTATATATAGATATCTATATAGATAGATATCTATAATATTTTTAGATTTTTATGTAAATATAGATATCTAAAATGTATTTTCAGAATTTTCTGTTTAGATTGAAAATTTGGCCATGGTTATCCCTGTGCATTTCATGGTGTGGAACCTGGGTCTGCTTGGTGTCCATTCCATGGGACATTTCCAGTTTCTGTAGTGGAACTTTTTTTCCTTAAAATTCAGCTGGTGAGCGCTTCTCTCTTCTGCAGTCAGTGGGAATTAGCCCTGTCTTTAAAAACTGAATTTTCATGGAGTTTAGCCTAGATAAGACACAAAAGGAAGAAGGAATTTTCATCCTCCTCTCACTGTTTTAGTGTCATAAGGGGGTGAGACTCTTTCTTTTCAAATTTCATAGCCAAAACTTGTATCATCAATTATGTTTCTTAAATTGTGGTTATTTTGCTTCTTTTGGGAAATTACTGTTTCCTCTCGCCTACTTTCACAATATTTAAAATTAGATTTGCCTAGGAAGACATTGGGCTTGGGAGCATTTTATTAAGATTGTCCATTTTTATTTTTAATTCAGTAACAGGTGTTTCACTGACAGATTCAAAGTCCCTTTTCTCTCTATGAACATTTTATTAAATACTCAGCTGTATTTAATAAATACAGCTCCTGAGCTGGTCCTTTTGGGATGTGGGGTTCCAAGCCTCCTCTTCCTCGTGTTTAGAATTCCAGAATGGTTTGGGTTGGAAGGGACCTTAAAGCTCATCTCACTCCAACCCCTGCCATGGGCAGGGACACCTCCTACTAGGCCAGGCTGTCACAAAAGCCCAAATTCCCAAAATACTGTCTGGATGAAGTCAGACCTGCTCTTTGGGATCATGGCTGTGGAAAACCAGACTTTCCACACACAGCAAAGCTGCTTTTTATTGGTTTGCAGGTAAATACACAATATTGGAATGGTTTTCCATCTTCTTTTCTGACAAGAATTATTCAGGGAGGAATCTGAGCTTTTAACACTGAGCTCAGGAGTCATTTTTTCCTCTTTCCTCTTCCCATGGGAGCGTGGAGAGGCTGCAGAGCTGGGATCCAGCACCCTCCAAGTGTCCCCACAGAGCATCTGTGCCACAGTGCCCAAGGCCAGGGATCACTGCAGAGACAGATGCCTTTGGAGGCACAGACGTATGTGTTTCTGCTTTGTAAAAAACATAAATTAAAGTATATTACAAAAAAAAAAAAAAAACCACCACCAAAACTCTTGCAGTTTAGACAGCTGGTCTGGCAGTTGGTAATGTGAAGGCCTATTAAAATATTTATGCTATTTGTTATTTAACTTCATTTGTTTTTTCTGAAGAATTTGGAAATGGGCTGATTAAATAAAACCGCGTGAGGCCACCCGGGGTCGGGAGTGACAAGAATTGGCAGAAATTTGGGAGCACTGGCAGCACAGGGGGCTAATATTCTGTCTTTCACTCTCCTGAGATCTCGTCGTTCTGTTTGCCTTCCGAGCGAGAGGAGGTGCTAATAAATACACTGAAAATATTTTCACACTTGTGCTGGGTGGAATTTTGATTGGGGAGCTGGGGCACAAAGGGCTGGCTTCATGGGAGCTTGGGAGTCGGTGACAAGGCTCCCTTTGACTCAGCCCCAGCAGTCAGGAATGACACCCCCAGCTCAAAGTTTCAGTGATTTGTTATTTTGGGTGCTCGCAGAACTCGCTGGGGAGGTTTCGGTGCAGGATCCGACTCCTGAAACTTCTCAGCTGTTCAAACCAGAGTTTGGACGGGTTTCAAGTGTCATTGGGTTGTTTTCTGACAGGGAGCAGCTCTCATGGGAATGCAGAGTGGCTGTTTGGACTGGAGAAATGCAAAACCAGTAAAATTGGGTTTAGCATCCTCAGGGAATGAGGATCACAGAACCATTCATGTTGGAAAAACCCTCTCGGACCATAGAATCCAAACATTGCCCAGCGCTGCCAAGGTCACCCCTGTCCTCAAGTGCCACATCCACATGGATTTTAAATCCCTCCAGGCAAGGAGACTCCAGCACTAACATGGGCTGGACAACCCTTTGAGGGAAGAAATTTTCCTGATATCCAACTTAATCTCCCCTGGCAAAACTTGAGGTTGCTTCCTCTTTCTCTAACCAGCAAACCTGGCATCAACACTTGAAAATTTACAAAAGGGAGAGATTAAAAGTCAAAGAGAGGGAATCCAGGTCTCCACTTGGAGTAAAAGTTGGACAAATTGGATTTTTCCTCATGTTTGGGGGAGCCCACATTGGATGTGCACAGCCTCATGCCATTCAGGGCATGGGGCTCAACATGGGCAGCAGGAAAGTGGGAAAAATTCATGATGGAATGGCAATAAAAAAATGTTTGAAGACCAAAAGAACTGTTCACGTACAATGGCCAAGGATTGAAACAAAGAAGGGAATGGTGAGCGTGGAAGAGGGGAAAAAGAGGGTAATCAAGTCCCAAATTTGCTGCTTCTCCAGTGCCTCACTGGAAGGACAAACTTTCTTGAGAAATGATGCCTATTTATGAAAAACTAATGATTATCTAATTAATCTACAATTCAGCTGGATGCTTTCTGAGTCCTAATGCTGGGCTTTGTTCAACCCTTGTCTAGGGACAGTTGAGGCTCCTGTGAAAGATTTAGGACTGACCCTAAGAAGTCAAGCTCAGGCCATGTTCAGAGCTGGTGCCAGAGCCTGAGCAAATTGTGCCAGACGTGTGGAGATCAAATTAGCAAAGCTTGGTTTTGTGTTAACCACAGATAATATGGTGTGAAATCATTTAATTAAGGAAAATCCCCAGATATTCTGGGAAGCACAGAGGAGCAGGCTGGAGGTGTTGAAGTGGTCAAGGAAGGGAGTGTGGGAGTCTCCATGGCCTTATATTGCTGCTGGAGGAGGGAGGAAAACGCCAAGTTGTGTTCCCTGGTAGGCTGGATCCTGTTGGACCTGCTGTGTGTGGCCCGTTTTGGAGAGCTGGTATTTAAAGGCTGGGCTTTATTAGTGCTCTTACACGGTGGCAAGTTGTTGTTGAACTCTTATTTTTAGACTGAGAGTCTCTAACTTGTTCTCGCAGCAAGCTGTTTCCCAGACTCACAGTGTTTCCCCCAGAATTTGTGCAGAACCTTTTTCTGGAAGCTCAGCTCAGCTCTTTGGTGTGTTTTGCTCTACCAGCTCCTTGGATTGATTGGTCCCACAATATTTGACGCCAAAATTGGGTTCAAGTTCCAGCTGCAGGGACCGCTCTTCCCTTCCTCTATTAATTTTAAACTTTTGTAGAATCCTAGGATAGTTTGGGTTGGAAGGGTTTTTCTCACAGTGAAAATAATCTGGAGACACTTTCTTTTACAGGAAGTGTAAATCCTTATTTTTGAATCATTTTAGAGGAGATGCATTTCCTTCCTCTTCATCCCTTTTGCTCTTGTGAAGTTTGGAAAAGAAATTTATAGCCTGAAGATCTCTCAGCTTTTTTTAGGGTTCTCTTGAATTTTATATTCCTTCTTCCTTAATTACTTGGGGTCACTTGAAACCAGAATAATCAATTGAAAGGAGAGTGGATGCAAATTGAGTACCTGACTTGTAATTTTTGGCATTTGAATAGATAACTTTACTTTTTTTTTTTTTTTTTTTTTTTTTTTTTTTTTTTTTTTTTTTTTTTTTTGCTTTTGTTACCAATTTAGTTTAGGAATTGTTTTCTTTAAAATATTGAGAAACTATAATTTTTATATATGTAGGCATAAAACTTTAAAGTATTTATATTTATTTTCTGTCATACATAAAGGATAGAGGAAGACTGATGACCAAGTAGCTGGATAGGTAAAGGAGAATTGAAGTTTTTCTTGTACCTCTAAAGAAAACCTTCTGAGCAGCTCAGGGATCTCCATATATTTTCAATTATTGCAATTGAACTGATATTTGCCTTTTGCCAAATGACTGAGGGGAACAGTGGCCTGAAAATGGGTTGATTTGGTTAAAAAAAAATGAACAGAAAATGTGATGATGCATGGCCCTGACAATGCTTGCCTGTGTAAGGCAGCGTGATGTGTGTCAGCAATTCCTCCTCAAACCCACCCAATGTAAGAGCTTAAAAATTCTCTCCTGATCCCATGTGCTGCATAATTCACTTTTAGGATCTAAAAATAAAGCCAGGCTCTTTACAACACTGTGCACATGCTGGAGTGGAGTAAACACGTGTTCAATCTGTTCTGAGTTGTCTGATTAAAATAATCATGGTGTGAAGGGAGGAGGCAGGAGGGGCACAGCCCAGCATGTCAGGGAGCAGAGAGGTGTTGAAATGCCCTTGAAAATTAAAACTGTGGGAGGCTGTGCATGTTAAAATTATTAGGGTTCACGTGGGTGCAAAGATGTTGACAACTTGAACTTGAAATTTCTTGCAAGTGTGGCCTTAAATAAATTTGGATTAAATCAGCAACAGGAGGTGAAACCGTGTTTGATGAAATTGTCTGGCAAATTTGTTTTAAGTCTGGAATTTCATTTTCCAAACAGAGCGCTGTGGAGAGGGCAGCAACAAGCAAAAATGAACTGCAAGTTATTTTACTGTTCGGGGAGGCAGGAGACTCTTTATAGTTCTGCTCTAAAGCTGAATTTTTAGGACCTGTATAAATAGAATCCAATCCACCAACTGATTTGGAGAGGATAATCTATCAATATTTAATTTGGTAAGAAAGAAAAGGCTTTAAAATAATAAATGTAGTTCATGAATCAGATGCACTGTTGAGTTCCATTATTAAATGTAGACGTATAACATCGGTGGCCTCGTGTTTGTTATTTTAATAATTCTAATTTACTTCTGGTAATTGTGGTGGACCTGCTGCCAACTATCCTGGCTATGATCATTACTCAGGGTTATTATTTTCTGTAGACAGCCAGCCAGTGAATAGAGGAAATTTTAGGGCAAACTAAACTTAAATAGCGCAAGTAGGTTTTCTTGTTGAAGAAAAACGCCTGGTGGTGAACTCCATCATGAGCTGTCTGTGTTTAAGAGCTGTGCAGAGATCCAGGCAATCTTTAGGATAATGCAGTCATTTCCAAAGCCCCCATAAACAATATTTCACCCTTTCTCCTCGAATGGGGATGATGAGTGAGATTTGTGTGGAGAAGCAGGAGCTTTCCTCACACAATTAGCCTGCTCCTCTTGTCTCTGTCTCCTTATGGTCCCACGCCCCGTTTTTCATGCCGTGGTTGTGGTGGTGATAAACCAGGGCACTCCAGCCTGAACTGCTGCAAACAGAGATAGAAAATGAATCCATTGGTGGATGCAAGGACAAATCCTTCACTTATTTGAAAAACACTTTAACATCCAAGAAATCCATTGAGTATGGAGCTGCTGGTGAAGGAGGAGCTGTGAAATGAAAATATTGTGATTGTCTTTCCCCTTGGTAGCCTGGGTGGCTTCTCCCACATTGAAAAAGGCACTCAGAACCAGGTTTCCATGTCTGGATTAGGTCTTTCTGCAGCTGTAAAAATCCTGCCCCGTTTCAGATGGGAAAATGTCACAGGTTGGAGTTTCCCATCAAAGACTTGCACTGTGCAGGAGAGAAAACCCCAACATGCTGTGCTATCCAATTCCCAGTTGATTGAAGTTGTTGCTACCTATGAAAATTGGAAAGGTTCATTCTTCTGCCACAGCAGTTTCTGCACGGGAAGGAAAAAGGTGCAAACACAGGCCTTTATCCCACTGAAACAAAACCCCCACAAAACTTTTAACTTGAAAAAGAAATTTCAAAGGTAAATTTTCAATGGTCTTCAGGGTAGATCGTTCTTGTGCCTCTTCAGAGTAGAGCGAGTGGGACTCAGCAACAATTCCTTCCAGAACAATTCACTTTCAAGAATCCATCCCATTCCTTGGTGGAAGGTTGGTAATCTCCAAAATGTTGCCCTCGTCTTTTTAGCTGAACATATGAAGGCTGGAATAATGTGGAATAATGTGTTAGAGGCAGAACAGAGTTGGGGTTTGTGGGAGCTTCAAGCCATGGATAAGGACTTTAGGACAGTCTAAACATTACAAACATCCTCTGGCAAGATCTGAAATCTGGTGCTGGGAAAAGAAAAAAAAAGCCACTTTTCCAGCAGTTAAACATGTGAGTGGATTTGAAGCACAGATACTGTTTATTTTAAATTTGGAAATAGAAAATTCTGTAAGGAAATGGATTTAATCCCCAAAATGTGTTTGGGGTGTAATTGAAGATTCTAAAATAAAAGGGCAACTCAGGGTGGGTTTAGGGATTGCAGTTGTTGGGGGAGATCTGTTTGGGACACCCTAAAAGTACAAATCAGGCTCTCATCAGATGGAATTTTTGGCACTGAGGGACAGTGCCCATTAAAATATCTGCAAATTCCTTATGCCAGCTGCCCTTCCTTCAAAGCACATTGCACTAAGAGAGTCACTGAACTCCTTCTGAGCCTCAGCTTTGATTTGCCCATCAGAACATCCACACAGATATTTCACAGAATCACCAGGTTGGAAGATGCAGATCTTTTGTTTCTTTTTTGCCAGGGTTGGGATTAAATGTGTGAGATGGTATTTCTTGTTGGGACTCAGGTGTTTATTAGTTCTTATCTCTGTTACAGTCTCACAAACCCTGAGTTCTGCAGCACTTCACTCTGAGACTCTAAAAATGAAGCCCCATCTCTCTCTCTACAAGACCTTTTAAGGATAAACTGTCCAATTAAGAAACGACATCTCAATTATTTTCAATTTAACCCAATAACCAATCACTCATGTCCTGCAATGGGGACTTTTTATCCAATTACACAAAACCACCCAAACCCAAGGAGAAGGATCGGCTTCCTTCCCAAACCCTCTACCTTGCTCTCTATACATTACTCTATTCTAAACCCTTAAACTCTGAGTTTCCCACCCTGCGCTATCACAAACTTCTATCCAAACCCCACACCCACAATCCCAGTTCCATCATTCCATTCTGGAAGCTTCTCCACGGCCTCAGGTCAGTGCAGTGTTCTCCTGGGGGTCAGTGCCTGCCAGCACAGAAATCTGAAATTCTCAGAGCCAGGGTTCCAGCAGGAAGAGACCTTCAAGATCATCAAGTCCAACCCAAGCCCTATCACCTCAACTAAACCCTGGCACACAGTGCCACATCCAGGCTTTTTTTAAACACATCCAGGGATTGTGACTCCACCACCTCCCCCAGCAGACGTTTCAGTACTTTATCACTCTTTCCATAAAAAACTTTTTCCTAAAATCCAGCCTAAATTTGGGGCATCTTCAAAGTGTTTCAGTGCTTTGCAATAGATCCTGGGGATGATGTGCCCTCTGGATGGCAGTGGGGGAAGATGAAGCCCCCGCATCCCAGTGATCTTTCCCTTTCTTCCTGCCCATCACAGAAGCCAGAGCTGACTCTGAGATCCCACAGAACCTATGGATTCCTCAACAGAAATTAATCCCAAGTGGCTTTATCTCATTTTCTGTGTATTGCCTACTGCAATTTGGGCTCTTAATTTGTTTTTGCAAACGATGAATTTGATTTCCTGCTATCAATGAGTGTCTGCCTGTCTGAAGGCTCCAAGCATGACTGGCATAATGAAAAGTCTTCCTTGCATTAGAGTTGGAACTTTTTGTATTCAGAACTTCCCTCTGTCTGATAACAAAGATCAGATCTTCCTATAGCTCTATTCCAAGTTGTAGTTAATATTTATCATCAAAGGGAATAAGAATGATACTCATCAGGGTACAGCAAGAGTAGAAAAAATAGGTAGAAAAATTAGTAAATGGCAAATCTCAGTAATTTTTTTCTTTTGACTGTAAGACCCAGGAGTTTTAAGTTCTGTTGCTAAAGAAATACTTGTGACCTCTTAGGGGTTTCTTTTGACTGTTGGAAATGAATGTGGGTGGATCTTAAGATTTTTCCTCTGCTTGAAATATAGATCTGGTTTGCTGTTGTTTAGAAAGCGTGCATATCAGATTTACAATAGAATCCTGCTTTTTAGTTGGTGGGGGCAACACAGAATAAGACATGATGCCCTCAGCTGCTCTAAGCAGAAGGGAGAGTTATTCTGAGTGGGTTTTTAGGTGTCCAGCTGAAGTTTTTGCTCTCAGGTAGATGCAGTGAAATTATCCTGTTCTCCCCCACAGTGGAAGTAACACAATTGCTCCTGTGTGTTAAAAATTCTGCTTCCCAGTTCAAATCTTGTTTGCAGACAATATTTGGGAGGCACCCATGGAATTGTTCAGCTTGGAGAGCCCCTCCAAGGCCATCGGGCCCATCCCCAAACCTCATCCCAAAGTGCCACAAACACACCTCAAGCCAGTCAAATTTCCAGCAGCTACCCCTCATTTATTTATTTTATTTTATTTTTTTTTATCTACATCTCAATTACATAGCGAGATGTTCTTTTTAAAAACTTGTTTGTTATTAAGATATAAATCTACTTATTTTAGTCATGTCGTGCACGGCGGCGTAATGCAATACAAGAAGATTACAAGCTGATGGTGAGAAGTTAATAACAGTAACACAAAACATTAAGGCAAGTGACATTTACATAAGTATCTTGATCTTAATACATGTAATTTACATATGAAAATTTAATCACCATAGAGATAAACAGCTGCAATGTTTAATTAAACTCTCCACACAAAATCAGCCTGCAAGAAGTAGTTTGTCACTGCTAATTTATCACAATTCTCATAAGTATTCTTTAAAATAAAAATGCAAAATAAATGACTCTTATTGATAATTTAACTTCTGGTTACTTTATCGTATTCTCAACAGGCTTTGATGATACAATTACAATATGAAGATTCCAGGCTCATTTTCTCACCATTTAGAAGACAAAAACATAAATACATGGAGAACAAATGTATTTGTTTACAGACTGAGGGGTCAGCAGTGTGGCAGCGCTGGAGCACAATTTAGGCAAATTTAATGCTGTGCTAAGTTATGTGCAATGAAGGGCTGGGAGTCCCTCTCCGTGGGGCTGTTGGAGGAGGAAACAATTAGAGGTGAAAATTAATGCTGGAATTATCCTGGAGCGGGAAACAGGCTCCACGTCCCTCCCTAAACCACATATTTTGGGAATCAGAGATGTGCTGACATTCAGGAGTTCTTGAAGCCCAGATTTTGGCTTTAAAGCCAAACAAAGCTCTCAGTGCCTTGAAAGAAATAATTTCCACATCTTTCCAGGGATTCTTCAAGAAAATTAAAATTACAATGTTGGCTGTGTTCTCTTCTCAGCACTAACAGCAAAAAAAGAGCTTTTTGGTAAGTTCAGGGTAGGTGGATAACAGCAAAAAGAGAGATTTTGGTGATGCTGGGGTAGGTGGGAATGGAGATATTTAACATTTAGTACCTGAAGGTGCATATTTTTAGGTGTGAAAGTTATTCTCTCCCCAGAAGAACAAACTGTATAATGAGGCTGTGTCAGAGGCAGCTTCTGCATATGAGGAGAATTTATATATTGTTTATATTTAAATTTACCAAATTTCCTATCCCATGGCAACCCCAGAAGCCTGGGGAACCTTGGGCTGCATTTGGCAAATTCATTTTCATGGACCCGTGGTAAAAATGACTCTTGGAAAATCCCATTTTCACCTTGCTCTATCTATCACTCATTTCTCTTTCTGTGTAAGTTTTGTTTAAGGATGTGATCATTTAAGATTGTTTTTATGCCTAAAGATGATACCCACATCACAGAGAAAAATGAGGTTCAAAAATCCTTATTCTCAATTATGAACCAGTTTAATTAAAGTAAAACTGGGCTAAATGCAGCTTTTCATTTATAAATGAACCTTGTAGGAGAAATAAATATGAGCAAAAAACCCCTCCTAATAAGTAGAGATTAGCTCTAGGACAGGATAAATCAATACCATGCTAGAAAAAAAATTAAAGCAATGTAACTTTTTGTTTATTTGTTTTATTTCAAATTTGAATTTTGCAGCATAGTTGGAGTTAAAAATGAAGAAATGGACGCATTAGTAAATGAAAATCGTGGGAGAGATGCAAAAGTTTTTCTCTTAGTGATGTTCTGCTTCACAAAAACCATTCAAAATTAAAGAGGAAATATTCTCAATATTAGGAAAAATCTCTTTCACCTTTGATTTTGGGGTGGTTTGAACGTGTTGGTGGCAGCTGATCCTCAGGGGTAATTTCCTGGCTCTGGTGTTGATTTGTCTGTGTTACAATCTAGTGCTCATGATTTGAGCTAGAACAGAGAGATTTAGGCACAGCTCCCCAACAATTCCAATATTTGTGACCAACAAAGCAACTGGAATGAAGATTCCAAGGAGGAATTCTGAATTCCCAGCATTTTCAGTTCCAGGTTAGGACTGTGTGGTGAGAAACATGAGTAGGTGCAGAATCTGTCAGTGCCAAGAGGAGAGGTGCTACTAAAAATGGAGTTTGGAATAGTTATATTTACATATCAATATATTTGGAAAAATATAATTACAGTCCAAAAAAAAGGAGGTGCAACTCTTTACAAAAATAACATTTTCCACTACTGTTTTGCAGTCGTTATAAGTGCATATGTTTTGTGTTATCACCTGAGTGTGTTTGTAAAGTTACTTAATTCAGTGATGTGGGCTGTCATTGGTTTATTACTGTTAAGCAGTTCTGTTATGTGACTCAATGAGTTATTTTTTAGCTTATAACTCTCCGAAAATCAGAAAAACCAAGAGAAATCTACTCTGTAAGATCTGTTTGGTTATGGTAAGGGCAACATCTATTCCAGTAGTAAATAATGGCCAATTCCAAGTAGAATTCTGCAGTAGTATTCCTCACACTCCAAAACCATTTTTTCCGTATTTTTTTCCCCATACCATAATATATTTTCTATATTTCTTCCAAGTTCTTTGCTAGTACAGGGCAGGAATCTCTGTTTTCCCATTTTGAAGGACTGCAAGTTGAGGTTATTCTGCGCTTAAACCATGATTAAGCAATATTTTAATTAAATTTTAGATATTGTTTTGGAAGCAAATCAATCTCCCACATCCAAGTCAACCTGGCTATATGGAAAGTCTTTGTTGAGATTGTTGATAGTGATGTCTTAGTTATGAATTTATGATGCCTAGTTGGGGTAGGGGGCATTTTTCCATATGGGGACACGGGATTTCTCCTTCTGGATGGTTAATGAGAGACCGAAAACGTGGGCATCAGCTAACAGGATTTAGGAATTCCAGCATCCTGCAAAATCAGGTCCAGCTCCACGAATCCATTAATCCATGAGATAATGACGACCAAGGAACAGATATCTGAGATTATTTTTGGTTTATTGCCTCGTGTTTGTGCAGCATGGTGCTGAGCTGGACTTGAGGGTGCTGCAAGAAGGGAAATGTGTGAGGGAATGTCCTCTGGCTTTCCAAATGGGTCGTGGAATCATCTGGGATGGAAAAGACTTTTATGATCGAGAGTGGGTTTTGTTAAATTGATGCCTAGAGCATGGAAAGACATGGATGAATATATTTTGTATTTCCAAATATAAAACTTATCCCCATGGAAAGTGGTGCAGGGTTTAAGGCTGCTTTTTGGGGTTTGAGGCACCTCAGTCCCTGCTTCTTCCTCTTCCTTGTTGAAGACTCCTGCAGCTCCAAGTGACACCTTGTCCAGGCTGCCCTGGAGCAGAGGCCGGGCAGAGCCCCAGAATAAAGCAAGGATTCATTCACAGCATCTCCTCCATGGATCCACCTTGGGCAGCACCAGAGCCCAGCCAGGGCTGCACCCAAGATGAACCAAAATGGCCCCAAAATGCACGAGCGCTGCCGGGGTCTGTCCCTGGGATCAGTTCTGCTCCATTTGCACCTTGCAGTTCATTGTCCCATTCCAGCTTTAGCCCCTGCAGTCCCACCCTGCTTGTTTTTCTCTCTCCAGCCCACGGGGTTTGTGCTCCTGGGCTGAGATTTGGGTCATTTGTCCTTGGTGCCCAGCTGGAGCAGGAATTGTTTTGTCTCCCTGCTCTGTGCACAGAGCTCAGCAACGCTGGATGTGAAGCTCAGAGCTGCACACTAAAGCAGAACACAATCTGAAAAATATAAAATCTCAAACCTGAGGCATCACATTGGGACCCCATAAAATCCCATCCAGGCTGGACAGACAGACAGACAAGCTGCCACTGCTCCTGGGCAGAGCCAGGGATGCTCAGCAGGACGTTCCCTTCTCCCTCAGCACCACATTCCTTTGGGAAACCCTTTCAAGGACACAGACTCTGCTTGTCCATCTGTAGATCCCAGGTAATCCTGGAAATTCAGGTCTGTAACCCTGGAGCCCCTGGCCAGCATCATTTGCTGTGCCCTGGTGTCCCCCACATGTCCCTGCCCTTTGGTGGTACTGTTAAAGACACAACTCTACCCTGCCTAAGAGGGGACTTTCTGTTGGCTGGAGATGAATTAACTGCTGTGTTGATTAGATTTACAAAATCTTTCAGGATAAAAGTATTAGGGAAATACAGAATGATTAGAAACCAGCTCCGAAAAATGCAGCATCCCTGAAATTTCCTCTTCTGCCTGGCAAAGCAGTGGCACTAATAAAGCTATGCAAGGAGATGATTTTCTTGTGTTTTTTAAGTGACAAAGTATGAGGCAAAGTCTGAAAGGGTTGGGCTATCAAGGGCTGTCTCCTTTAACTACGATCTCCATCATGCTGGATGTAAATCACTGTTGCCAACAGCATAAACATAAATTGAGGCAGTGATTATAATGCAAACCCACTTTATTTATCTGCAAAATCCGCTCACGCTCCTGGTGCAAGCGTAGATTTTCTCCTGTGAGAAGTGATCGGTCCCTGGGGACATCTTTTCTCCCTGTCCCTTGATGATGTCAGTGAGTGGCTGATTAGCTGCTGACACGTGAAATTATGGGGGATCAGGGAGGTTAATGAAAGGCTTCTCTCTCCAGCCATGCCCATGCTCTGTCTCCCTCTCTCCTCCTTGGCTTTGGGTGCTTTGGTGACCTCGGTGACAAAGTCAAGAGGGAAAATACACATTATCACAGCAGTGCAGCCTAATCAGTGCTTCTCTCTTAATATCTAATTATTTAATAAAGGGGAGACGAATTATTTGTGGCCCAGAGTTTCCCCAAGGAGGGTTCCTCCACGGAAGTGCTGTCATTGATCAGCTCTGTCCTGTTGGATCCATTCTTGCCCATGTGATTGGCATAGGAAATCCTGGTTTGTGCGGAAGGCAGAGGGTTTGGCATTGCCAGGAGGAACAGGGGCTGGGCTGGAGTCACCAGGACAGACTGACCTGTGCAGGTCCCTTGGGATTGTCTGTGCCCTCGGTGGTGGTGGCTGGAGGTCACTTTGGAGAAAGGGCATTGCCAGCCTGCTGTGAGGGTGTGAGCCCTGAAACTCCTCTCTGTTTTTCCCAAATATCCCATGCCAGGAATATCTGGCATAGAAATGCTGATTTTAGGGTTCCTCACCTCCATTTCTGTGCCCATAAATTAGATTTTCAAGGAACACCCTTTCTTTATCCCTCTCATTGAATGTTGTGGGTCAGAAGGGACCCTCAAGGATCACCAAATCCAGCTCCTGGCCCTGCACAGGGCAACCCCAAAAACCACACATCAGGAGGATGCTGTCAGGTCAAACTGTGCCTTTTCCAATCTTTCTTCTTCTCCCCTGACCTCTGGCTCTGATTGCAGTCCCTGGGAGCTGAGGGTATTTGTACCTATTAATTTAAATCATCCTCCTCTAAGGATTCAGCTTAGAAAAGATTTTCTGAGTTAGCACGAGCCTGACCTTAACATATGTCAGGCTTTCCGTAGGGTGGGTGAAGATTATTTCCATACTAATTACTGTTCCAAAAGTTTTTCCTTCTCAGTTGCATCCAGTTCCTGCAGCTCCTTCCTTTGTATCACACTCCAACCATTTTGAGAATTTTATCTTTCTGTGGGAAAAAAAAAAAGGTTGAAATTTTGCTTTATTGAAAGAATTGTTCTCCATATAAATTAAAAAAAATTATTTCAGAATATGGAATTGAGTTCTGAAGTTCAGTTCAGAGTTTTAGTTTTGGCTGCCCCATCCCTGGAAGTGTTCAAGGCCTGGTTGGATGGGGCTTGGGGTAATTTGGTTGGGAGATAAAATGAGATAGATTTTTGTGAAAATCTGCTGGATGGCTCCTGGGAGACCTCCTTGTGTCTCTGCACCCCTCTGACCTCAGGGTGAATTATTCCCACACCTTCCCACTTCCCAAGCATCCCAACCTGGCGTGGTTGGGAAATGAATCCTGAGTCAGGAATTGGAGCTGGGGGTCCCTGTTATCCCTCTGGAATAAGTGACACAAGAGCTGCAGCAGCAATGTGGTAATTATTTCACAGTCAGGGATGTGGGAATAATTCACCCAAGCTGCATAAAAAATGTCGTTGTTCAATTCTGGGTGCTGAAGGGGTGGGTGACACAGGACGGCAATGCCAGTGTCACAAACTTGGAGCTCTGGGTGTGATCCAGAGGAAGCCACAGGTATTTCCTGGGACCAAAGCAGCCCTGCAATGCCTTCCATCCATCTTTTCTTGGGATTTTGTTGTCCTCCTATTGCTGAGCATCTCCCGAAGCATTTGGCTGTGTTTGTGTGGGATTGAAAAGGGGACAAATCCATGGACCCTGGTGGGGATGGCTGTGCCTGCTCAGGGGAGGATGGGGAGTCAATCTCTTGTTCCCAAATCCATTGCAAAGGGATTTTGGCTCAGCTCAAGGGCCAGGAGCCTCCATACCTACTCTGGATTCAGCCTTTCCCAGGAGTGATCATTCAGAGAGGGCAGAAAATCCCTCCTGCACTCTGGCTGCAGCAGGACCTGGTGCCATGGAGAAATGCTCCAGAGGTGCCACCTGCAAAGTGGGATTTGGAAAATGATTTGGCTGCGTGTTTTGGCTCAGCATTTGTTCCTCTGGCATCATAGCCGTGTATGTGAGCCTGATTATTTAAAGTGTAACAGAATGGACAAATAAAGTCCCAATAAAATAGAAGCAAACTTTTTTTCTTCTTGTCATTTAGGATGGAGCCATAAAAGCAGATAATTTTATTTAATTTTTATTTTTAATTGATTTTATGTATTTATATAGAAAGATTTTAAAAAGCCTTTATATATATAATTTTCAATATAATATATAATATATAATATATAATAAAGAGTATATAATATATTAAAAAGAATATATAATATATAATAAAGAATATATAATATGTATTATATATAATATATATCATATATATTTATTATATATAATTTATTTTTATTTTTAATTGATTTTATATCTTTATATATAAAGATTTTAAATATATATATATATATATATATATATATATATATATATATATATATATATATATATATATATAATTTTTTATTTCAAGGTAAAAAGCTCATGGAAAGTGGAACAAAGGAGTTTTCTTTAAGGTTGAACTCTCAGGACCAACCCTTTCTCCCTGTCCCATCTTGTCCAGTTGGAATGAAACCTTTGGAGCAGGAAGTTTACAGATTTTCCGTAGATAAAGTGCTTTTCCTTGTGCTGCTTCAGTCACTCTGAAATAACACCCACAAATAACAAGTTCAAGTTGTCAATATCCTGGTTTTGTACCTTCAGCTCCTGACTGGAGCAGTGGGACAAGATCCTTTCTAAATATTGAGATTTTTTTTTTCACATCATCCTGAATTAAGCACGAGAGGTGATTTAGGCTTGAAGCTTCTGGGGAAGAGATAATTGTTCTTTTATTATTATAATATTTCACAATAAACTCAGTTTGCACTTCTGCAATGGGGAGTGTATTAGTTGGAGGAGTGCACAATAATTCCTTTACAGTGTTACCAAATGGCATCATAGAAAAGCAAAATGCATGTCATTTTCTAGGCTGTTTCTTTTGCATATCCTTTTTGAGTTGATAAATATTTATATTTCAATCTGGGATTATCTTTGGAGTGAAGCCACAACAATGATCCAGTGAGTACCACTTGATTCTGAGTGAGGTGAATTTTTGTGTGTGCAAAGGTTTTTCTGTCTGATTTTACACAAGCAAACTTACAAGTCTGGGTTAAAAACAAATATTAATGCATGCTAATGGCATCTGAAGGGCCATTTCTGCATGAAAATATCAGAATGTTGATGCTGAAAGAGTCACTGTATCACTCAGTACCTGTGGAATCTGGCACACAGCTGAAGTAATTGTATTTAAACCTCTGCCCTCCCCTGCACATTTTCATCAAAAACACTTCTGGATTGTTGAAGAAAAACCAATGAAACTTGATATTATCAGAAAAGTTCTGCCTTTATCCGCATGCTATGGATTTTAGCTGAAAAAAATTAGATTTAGATTGGATTTTAGGAAGGAATTCCTGGCTGGGAGGGAGGGCAGGCCCTGGCACAGGGTGCCCAGAGCAGCTGTGGTGGTTCCTGGATCCCTAAAAGTGTCCAGGGCCAGGTTGGACAGGGCTTGGAGAAGCCTGGGATGGTGGAAGCTGTCCCTACTCATGGCAGGGAGTGGAAAATTGATCTTTGACGTCCCTCCTACCTAAACCACCCTGGAATTCCATGATTCTCCCAACCCTTTAACTTTCCCCTCTCTCTGTGCCACGTTTGAGGGCAGGGCGGAGCAGGCCTCTCCTGCCTCAGTGCCCACTTGCCATTCCCAGAATGGTGGTTGATTTAAAAAAAAAAAAGGAAAAAAAAAAAAGAGAAAAAAAAGATTTACAGAGATTTTGTGCCCCAATTAGCAGTGCTAATTGGGGCACACAAGTGGATGGGCCTGTACCCTGTGGAGATTGCCAGGCAGTCAGGCAGAGCACTGAGTCACCCAGAGCTGAGTGACTCTGACCCTGAGCTGGGGCTCACTCAGGTGCAAAATCCAAGGAGCTCCCTCCAGGAAGGACACAGTCCTCTGCTGGCTGTCGATGAGAGAGGCTGCTTCTGGGCTTTTGCTTCACTTAGATTTTTTTTTTTTTTTTTTTATTTTTTTTTTTTTTTTTTAAGGCCAGAGTTTAAAATAAAGCGTTGGGTCGTTGCTGGTAACTCGGCATCTTAAAATTTAAAATGCTGAATTAAGCATTTTGAATGAAAAGAGGGTTGGTTTAGGTTAGATATGAATGAGAAAGTTTTTACAGTGAGGGTGGTGAAACACTGGCAAAAGTTTTCCAGAAAGGTGGAGAATGTCCCATTCCTTGAAGTGTCCAAGCCAGGTTGGATGGGGCTTGGAGCAACCTGGAAGGAAATCTTGAGTTGATTTGTTTTTGTGGTGCATTTTTGACCTCTCAGGTATCACAAAATGCCCTCTGAGAGGGAAGCGCAGGTGGTGCTGTCCATCCCTTTCCTGAGGGAAGAAATCTGACAAGTCCTTGGGCCATTTTGTTCTTCAGGGATGAAATATTGGTCCATGTTTTGTGGTGTCATTAAAAGCATAGGAATCAATTTAGATCCATCCTGCTGCATGTGGAGAAAGAAAAACAGGTTTATATAACTGCCAAACAATTATTCTTTAATTAAAAAATATTATTAATCGGTCAAACCTCCTCTACTTTTTCCACCATGGAAGGATCTCCTTATCTAATGGAGGTATTTTCTCCAATATGCAGATAAAGGAATATAATCCAAAAATGCTGTCTCAAAAATCATCTCTGGATCCTGTAACACAAAGAACATCCAAACCTTCATCGCTAAATCCAGTGTGGAGAGCTCCCTCCTCTTTCCCACATCCAGCTAATGGGCAGCAGTGTCCACATGAAAAGTCTTTTTTTTTTTTGGTGGGATTGGAATCTATTTTGATAACAAAGGGGGAAAAATTGTCATTAAAAGGTGTGGTTTAGGTGTAGATGGTTTTCCTGCTTGAGGGACAAAGTGACCAGGCATTTTAAAAAGGGAGAATGTGGAATCAGGGAATAGTTTGGGTGGGAAAACCCTTTCAGAACATCAACTCCAACCATTCCCCAGCACTGCCCCATGTCCCCAAGTGCCACATCCACAGGGCTCTTAAACCCCTCCAGGGATGCAGACTCCACCAGTGCCCTGGGCAGCTATGCCAGGGCCGGACAACCCTTTCCATGAAGGAATTTTCCCCAATATCCAAATGAAATCTTCCATTGAGGTAATTTTTTCCAGTTCTTTCAGGAAGCCACTGATTCAGAATTCTTGTCCATTTTTACAGTGTTTTATTACAAGCCACAGTAGACATGAATGCACTCAACGTGAGAAATAATGTCATTTACCATAAAATGGACAAATTCCATATATATTACAGATTAAATATTTTTATTCCTATTTTTTGGATATAATTGTGGCTTGTTGTAAATCACTAAATCCACTAGATGGTGGTAAAGACCATCGACTTTATCCTCCTGCAGCAAGAAAATAAAATGAAGAAGTGAAAAAAGTTAGGAGTCCATAAAAAACCCCAAATCCAACCCCAAACCCATATTTGCCTTTCTGTGGTGTATCAAGCCCGAGGAAGCAATGAGGCTTTTGGGCATCATGTGGTGAGGAGCTCCTCAAATGAAAGGGTTTTGTCAGGATAAATATCCAGTCAGATGATTATGAATCATTGTGGCAAGTTTTAATACAGATCAGGCCCTAAATTAATCCTTCTCTAACTCATGGATCGTGGCTCCCCTTTGCCTGGGATACAAATGAATGGTAAACAATATTTTGGCAATCTTTAGGTTAATCATGCAGAACTGATTACTTGAGAAGAATGCTATTATCATTTAGCCAATTTATACCCTGCTCTGTGACAAATGAAAATTAATGCTGCTGTTTTTAAGATATCAAATGGGTCATGATTTCAAGAAAAATTATTAGCCCTAAAGATAACTGATAATGATGGCTGAAGGCAAGGGGATCCGAGCAGGTTAGCAACATCCATAATTCCCTAAGTAAATTCAGGGGAAAAGCAAATAGAGCTCAGTGTGAAGGGTGGCTAAACAGGCAGCACTTTAGGTGTTGTTTGTTGGGTCTTTCTGCTGTTGTTTTAAGTGTAACATTCCCCATTAATTATTTGTTAGTCATTTCCCATTAAAACAGGCATGATTGATGGTTTTCCCCACGTTCAGTCACCAAAGCAGATTTCTGGAGTTGAGTGCTGCCTGCTTTTGGTGCAGATGTGATAATTGGTGCTCCAGAACTGGTTATTTTTGTTGGTAAGGAGGTGTGGAGTGGATCTCTGCTGCCCCAGTGCTGTGCACTGATAAATAAATGTTTTGTAGTGAGCACCAGAGGTGAAGTGATGGAAATTGCTGCAGGCATTTGCAACAAGTGAGGGCTGAGAAATCCAACCAGAACAGGCAGGGAATGAGGGCTCCTAAGGGAAAAGAAAATGTTCCTCATTCTAGGAAGAGGTGTTTTGTATCACAGGGCTGTATAGGAATTGCTGGGCAATAAAGTAATCTAAAAAGTTCTCATTAGTCAATTTAATGGGATTAATCCCATCATTTATACATATGTAATTATATATAAACCCATTAGAACAGAGTCACCATTGGGTAATTTTAAAATTTTTGTTGTTATTAGTGGATGGTTTTTGGTCGGGTTGCAATGACAGATTTTTCCAAACTTTTTTTTTTTTTTTTTGTCAAGGCCATGCAAAGTATTGGTGAAAAGCTGTTGAACAGGAATGAATTTATCCCAATTCCTCATGGATAGAGCTGATCCCTGGGTTAGGTGTTAAGCTGGAGCCACTCCAGAGCTTGGACTTGCTGCCTGCAGCTCTCCCCTGTGTGTGGCAAATGTTGCTCTACTTTCCCCGTAAAATACTTTTAAAAATTATTATTTTATGGGGTTTTTTTGTGCTGTGTCTCCACCAGGAAGTTCACACACAGATTGCAGAGCACACCTTAATCACCCCCAAAGATAGACAAGGTGCAGAAGAAGAGCTGGGCTGGCAGGGTTTGCTTCTGGTTCTGCCAAAGGTCAAGAAGGAAACAGTTGGTCACGATGGTTGTCAGGAAAATTTGGATGTGGTTTCATTTGAGCGAGGAAGGAGTTTGGATTTTGCTCAGCCAAGGAATATGACACGGCAAAGTGGTTGAAAATGCCACAGAAATAGTTAGAAATGTATGGAGATAAATGTGGAGTGAAGGAAAGGTGCTGTGAAGAATGCAGAGGGTGTTGGGCAAGAAAGTAGTTCAAAAAGTTTTCATTAATCAATTTAAGTGGACTAATTCCATTTATATATATATATAAAAATATATAATTTTATATATAATTATATATAAACCCATCAGGACAGAGTTACCATTGGTTTATTTTAAAATATTTGTTGTTATTAGTGTATGTTTTTGGTAGGGTTGCCAGGTTTTTCCAGACCATTTTTTTTAAATCAAGAAAGAGTTTCCTGAAGTGTTTTCTCCTCTTGTACATTGCATGCATTTTGCAGAACAAGGTAACTCCCAGAAAGCAGCATCTGATCTTCCCCTCCTCACAATTCCTGGAGGAATGACTGAGGTTTTCCTCTTCCAGGAGATTTTTACATGTTCCAGTCAATCTGCCAGACTTCGGTTGATGACAATTTCTAGATTGTGTCCTACCTCTGAGTTGTTACTGGAAGTGCAAAGTGGCTCCCAAGCCCACAGATTTTCAAAGGGAGTTTTGGAAAATGCACCCTGAGATTTCTTTCCTGAGCCAGTCTGTGTTTGCAGACTATCTCTGCTCCTAAACGGGAAAATTAAAGCTTTGCTTGTATCACTTAACCAGTAAATGAGATTTCAGTTAGCACTGAACCAGTTAAAAGAAAAACAAAGTATTTCTTTAACCAACTCTAGCTCCACTCAGGCCTAAATTATTATTTTTTCTTCAGAAACGGGCATTTTAATGTGTCACTTTTCAGTTCCAGCTCAATAAACAACCATTTATTTACAATTTTAAAGCAATCTTCAGCCTAGTCAGGTAAGAATTATTTCAAAAGAATAAAAACATTTTCATTTCCCATCACTGCCAAAAATGAAAAGAACATGAGTTATGAGTCTTGCTCTGTTGTCTTAAGTTGATTACTATGGAATGATTAAAAAACTAGCTGTGCTGTCATAGCAGAGGAGTACATTATAAGTGTAATAACAGTTTAGGGATACAATCCATCAATGCCGTACTTGGGAGAAGAGAAAAAAAAAAAAAAAAACTTGATCTATTTCTTTGGTCATCATTTTCAGCATATTAGATGACAAATAATTGTAGGTTCATCAATAACAATAGATTAAAGCTGAAATGATTTATTGCCATTACGCCCTGGCATGATGGAGCGCCGGGTCACTCGAGCAGGGATGGGGGCTGTATTTAATTTTCACGGGTCTCTTGGCAGAAATAATAGACACAGAGGGGGAAACCACCTGAAACAAGGTGGATCAAAGTTGGTGACAAGTGATTTGTGGCTCTGTGCTGCTGGAGGTGGCACTGGCTTGGGTTTGATGGTCCTGGAGGTCTTTCCCACCCTGAACGGGTCCGTGATCCCAAACCCGGCGGTCTCTCACATCCCTAACCTGAGCAGCCTCCCAAGAAAATCCTCAATGCCAGCCCCGAGGTCAGCCTGGTTAATAAGGAGAGAATGATCTTGGGGCTTCTTTTTGATGTGAAAATTCTTCTATGAAGCGTTTTTATTTACTCTTAAAATAACAGAGAAGGGAACACAGCTCCATTCATCAATTATTCCACCATTTTAGCACTCCGGTGGGAAAACAAGGAATGCTCCTTTGGAGAGGAACAATCCCAAATTTTAAGCTCAAACTCAGTTATTTTCCTGAAGACTTTCCCTGAACAAATTTTGTGTACAAATCTGACAAGAACATCACGTTTTGATTTGTCAACTCCTGCCCTTCCTCGTGTTTGTTTTTCTGGAGTTGCTGGCTCAGAAGTGGGAGAACATCTCTGTTGCCTTTTGCTGAGGAGCTCCCAGTTTCCAGAACTCCAAGAAAATCTGTAGAGTGTAATTCATTAGTGGATACCCCTCATCTGCAGTTTTTACAAGGAAATAGAGAGATCTCAGCTGAGCAAAATGTTTGGAGGTGTTAGACAGTGATGCAATTGTCGTGAAACAGAAGAGAGGATTGAAGAACCTAGAAGAAGAAAAGTTTGCCTTAAAGAAGACAGGTTTGAAATCAGCCTAAGTTTAAAATGTTTTCTGCTCTTATAGTGATTTTAGGAGGAGGCAGCTTTTGATAGTAAAGTCAAAATTAAAGGTGTTTAGGAATTTTCTCTGCATTTGTATCATGGAAAACTCCACCAAACAGAATGGTGAGAGAAAGGAGCGGCAAGAGTCAAGGTTCCCTCCCTCATAAGCCAATAATGAAAAAAACCCCCCAAACCTGTTTGGATAACATTTATAAATGTGGAATTTCAAAATTATAATTTTCTAAATTATATGAGAGAGGACAGATCCCCCATGTCTTGGTGATACTGAAAAGTTGTCCCAGCTGGGAAGAAGTCAGGAGTTCTCTGTGTATCCTGTGCTGCCTAAAACTTAGGACAGGTATTAAAAGTATTGCCTAAATGAAAGTGCATTATAAATTTCTTAATTAGAAAATCTCTAGAAGGCTCCAGGATATTATTTTTCAGCATATTAATAACTTTGCCTTAATTCTATTGATATTTTTATGCATGACAGTTGTGAATTCAGCACTGGATGGCTCAGAAACAGTTTTGTAATAACAATGATGATAATAGTTATTTAATGGGCTAAAACATTTCCCTTAACTTAGGAAATTCTGTTGCTTGCCTAAATAATCTCCTTCACGGTGTTTGTGATTTTTAAAATGGCTCCAATACATGGCAATGTCTGGGTGACCTGGGATAGGAGGAGTAACCACTTTATTTTGGAGTAGCCATTGATTTTTCCACGTGATTTTTCCATCTAAAACTCCTTGGACATGAATTTCCACTCTGGAAGACACAGACAGAACTTTTAATACAATTAAAAGTTAGAAGGAGTTATTTGGGGCCTTTAAAGTGCAGAAGTCTCTGAATTCCCACTCCTTGGAAAAGCCATACCTGCCAAGGGGATGCAAGTGACACGAGCAGCAAACCAGTTTTAATTTTCTGTCCAGTCAGATCTCAGCATTTCACACTCAATTCTCCTTCCTCAGTAATCTCAATAATTTCCCACCTTGCTCATGATGAATGTCTTGCCAGTTCCTACTCAGTCCTTCCACTTTACACAACCTAATTAAAGAAAACATTCCATGATTGCCTATTTTTCCTCATGCATGACAACCTATTATTTTTTCTACCACCTGATTAGGGCTTTATTATCCCTGGATTTAGATTGATTTGCTGGGCACTTTAATAAAACACTGCTTAGTTTGATTTAAAGGGCTACAGGTTTCAGTCACTCAGAGAATTACTCTTCTAAGTAACTCACATTCCAAGTAGTGTGGAGTGCCCATGAAAAAGGGGATTTGAGCCTAAAAAAAAGAGGATCACAGGTGGTTTTCCAGTTGTATGTGTTCTTAATATTCTTGTTGTAAGCAGCCAGGAGAGGAGGTTTTGCAATATAATTTGTCAAGGGTGATAAATCTGTTTCATCATTTCTGTCAAGAATGGATCCCCTGTATTAAAACTACCATAAATATTTTCTTGAGATAAACCAAAAGTTTCATATGATTAAATAATAATACATTTATGATGACAAATTGCATTTACTGTGTGTTATCTGAAATGCAAGACAAAATTAGGTAGTTAAAGTTCAAATGGATAGAGATCATTTTTGATTTAAAATCAAAGGAATTTTATTAAGCAAATGAGATTTTCATCATTATTTTGTTATATCTACCAGTCTCTTCTTTCAGAAATATTGCTTATGAGCTTAGATAATGATTTAAAAAAAAACCCCACCACAAGTGAGCTTATTTTACAGCAAAATGCAGCCTAGTGATAAAGTTCAGGAGTAGTTAAATCCATGGTTATTCCTGTCACTTTGTTGTCCCCTGTCCCCCTCAGTGCAGTGATGCTTTGGGGTCACTCTTGCCACACCTTATTTGATTGTTTTTTGTAATTTGGGCTTTTTTCCAGAGTATTTTCTGCTGACTGAAGGTGCAGCTCTGTTTCCTGAGGCTCCTTTCCCAGGTACAGATATGGAGAAGCTTGGGTAGCAGAGCAGAGTTTTTGCCTCCAAAAGTTCAGTGCAACAAAACAGAGTTTTGGAGCTAAATATTGGCTTTCCTCTAAGTTTTGTAAATGTGGTTCCTTCAGCTTTTTTCTGCTGTTTTTGTTTTTTTTTTTTTTTTTTTTCCTCTTTTCTGAAAGTTTTCCTTGAATGGAATGAAAATTTCCTGGTTAAAAATGTCTGGCCCAAATCCTAGAGTTTTAGGGTTTGCTTCAACTTGTAGCAGATGTGCAGTGCGGGACATTTTTGGGTCAGGAGCCTTGTCCACTCAGTGGCCCCACAGGAGGCCATGGAGAAGCTCTGAGAGCTGGAATTCTGCTCTGGAGCCAGGCTGGGAGAGCTGGGAATGTTCCCCTGGAGAAGGGAAGGCTCCAGGCAGAGCTCAGAGCCCCTGGCAGGGCCTGAAGGGGCTCCAGGAGAGCTGAGAGGGACTGGGGACAAGGGATGGAGGGACAGGAGCCAGGGAATGGCTCCCAGTGCCAGAGGGCAGGGATGGGTGGGACACTGGGAACTGGGAATTCCTGGCTGGGCTGGGATTGCCAGATTTGTGGTGGCTGGGATCCCTGGCCAGTATCCAAGGCCGGTGGAAGGCCATTGGGACAGTGGAAGGTGTCCCTGCCATGGCAAGGGTGGAATGGGATGAGCTTTAAGGTCTCTTCCATCCCAACCCACTCTCTGGTTCCCAGTGTAATTACTTTAGGCCTGACTTTATATCTTGCTCCATGGGGATTTCGCTGTTTGACACATGAAGGTTTTTAGCATGAAATTATCGATAATTCATTTATTTTGTCATTTTTTCTGCTGCCAAGCTGGTGCCACACGGGTGTGTCTGTGGAGCTGTGCCTGGGCTGCAAAGCTCCTTTGTCCCCAGCCCAGATGTGCTGCTCCAGCAGAGCTGCCACTCCTGGGCACTCCTTGAGCCGTGGAAAACCTTGGATCCACTGCAGAATTTAGGAGTTTGCTCAAAGGGAATCTTGTGAAAACCTCATTGGATCCACTGCAGAATTTAGGAGTTTGCTCAAAGGGAATCTTGTGAAAACCTCATTGGATCCACTGCAGAATTTAGGAGTTTGCTCAAAGGGAATCTTGTGAAAACCTCATTGGATCCACTGCAGAATTTAGGAACTTGCTCAAAGGGAGTCTTGTGAAAACCTCATTTTGCATCCACGTTCCTGTGAAATTCCTTCATCCTCCTGGTGTGGGATTGCTGCAGCAATGGAACCTCCATTTCCTACTGGAAAATGGGACAGAAGTCCCATTTTAGTCCCTTTTTAGTCCCTTTTTCCATGAAACGTAAAATCCTGGAGGAGCCAGGTATGTGTGGATGCACCTTCCACTCCTGCTCATCCCAATAAATCACTCCATATAATTACTCATATGCTTAAATTTAATCACTTTTGCAGCTGGAGAATTGAAAGAGCTTCCTTGAAGGGGAAAGAATTTTTTTTTTTCTGTGGCCAACTAATTTCCCTGGATTTTGAGTTCTTTGAGGAGTGGAGGAGAAGGGGGTTGCAGAGACAATTACAATGAAAATAAACAAAAAGGATCACATAAAAGCCAAGTTGGAGTGCTATAATAGCTATAAACTGGTGGCCATTAGCTCCTAATTACTCTCAAATAATTACTGAATAGAATAGTAAATGTTATTAGCTTACTTGAGTATTCAACATAAAACATTGCTTCCAACAATAATTTACTGTTTCTTCAGCTTTAATATAAACACATGTAAAAGTGGGCTGCTTCATAAACATTTGTAATAAATGAAATTATTCTGAGGGTTCTGTGGAGGAGACCTGTACACTATAGGCCAGTGGAATTAAGGTTCATCTTGGAGTTAAAATACTCATCCATTTAGTGTAGAGGCAGATTTAGGCACTAAAAGACAGATCAAAATCCCTACACCAAGAGGAAAAACAGGAGCTGGATGTGTAACTGTGGTTCTGATTTCCAGATACAGAGGCCTAATTTATATTCTAATAATATTAGAATTATCCCCATTATTCATTCATTATAATAATCCTTGTATTCATCTTCTTTTTGGGAGAGTTTTTATACATCTCTGCCCTCTGCAAATGACTTGAGACCCCATTTTTTTCTTGAAGGAAGTTTGCAGTAGTGGAGCCTTCTTCATTTGAACAATTATAATTTTTTAATTGTTTGAGCTTTCTCCACACTTAGGTCCAAGAAAGTGAGGCAGTTCAGCTTCCTCTGTGCTTTTTCTCATTGGAATTAGCTGACAATGGAATTAATTTACAATGATGTATCCAGTTAAGGACCTTGCCATGCCATGAAAGTTGTCTATTTATTTTTCCTTTATAAAATTTAAGAAGGGAAAAGCCCTAAAACTGACTCCCATCCTAATTTTTTATTGCTCTATATGAAATCCATGAAAATAATCTCTTTCATCAGATTATGGATTGGTGAGATATTTGCTTTACATTGGGTATCGCTTACTCATGTCCTGCTCACTATTATGCTTTTTCTGTGGACTCAGTATATAGTAACATAATGTTAACCTTAATAACATTAATGTTATTACCAATTAACACCTTGTTAATTGTTCTTTGGAAAATGCTGAGGTGCCTCAATCAGCATAGCTGTGGCACCCACAGGTAATCCAGAAAATCAACTGAATCTCACATTTCTTTGAAGAAAAAAAAAACCCAAAAAATCCCCAAATAATTATTTGGGGTTTTTTTCCTGTAATTCAGGAGTCAGAGCATGAGGGTAATCATGATGGGATCAGGATCTGCCATTCCCTCAGAGCCCAAGTTCCTTTGAACATCCTGAGAATTATCATAGGATACAGTTTTTTTACAAGTATTGTTTGTCATTAAAAAAAATTCCAAAACCTCCCCTATCTTGTGGCAGCCAGATTCTGGCCTCTGAGGTTGTTTTAAAAGTGGGCAGATCGAAAAATCTGCATTTAAATTTCATATTTTGTATATTCATAACCCAGTAGTTCCTTCAGCACCGGGTAAATGCAACATTTCAGTGCTGCACCATTTTTAAACTTCATCGTTGGAGATAATCACCCCCAAACATAATAACAACATCATCCAAGTACAAGAAAATATGTTTGAAACGTTGTTTATTTTTTTTATTGTACCATAAGATAGCACTTCCAAAATCCCAAACTGAATTGCTTTTCAGCAGATAAGCATCAAAAACTCCATTTCCTGCTTTGGGGGAAGGTGCAATAAGGTGCTCTATCAGTGTAATAGTTCCCAATGATATGCTCTAGTAGTATTTTGATGAATTACATGATTATAGCTAAAATGAACACTTTCATCATGCCTGAATTAATAATGGTGGTATGATTTGGCAAGTACTCCTGCGGTGTTCTTTAACTCATCACTTCAGAAGACAGAGCTTCCCAGCCCATCCTTTGTCTCGGGGAAGCACAGGGATCCTTCATGCTGGAAACACAGGGAGCAGGAGCAAAGTGACAGCTTTAACAGGGAGAGGGAAACTGATGCTCTCTTACCTTGCCAAGCTCATCCTGACTCAATCACTCCATTTGTCACTGCCTTATTCCCGTGTCTGAGGCACCTTTGGCTGTGTCAGAACAGGAAAAAAATCAGTGTTTTTTACGGCGTGTGAGAAGAGGTTTGTGAATTTTGTGGTAAATGTTTGTTGTAGGAAGGAGGGGTTGGACTCTTTTCCCAGGCAGTGACAGGTAAAGAGGGTTTGTGCCTCGAGCTGCACAAGGGGAGGTTCAGCTTGGGCATCAGGAGGAATTTCTTCACTGGAAGTGTTGTTAAATCTCAGAATCTCTGCTGGTCAGAGTGACCCCAAGATATGTCAGAAATTCTCTTTTCCCAGCCCAGGGGTCGAAGAAGGAGTCAGAGCTCTTCATTTCTCAGTCTCAAGGCTGTTCATTGTTCCTTATCTATAAAATTCTTTCTCCTGTCCAGCCCAGCTCTGCTCAGCAGCACAGACAGAGGCACTCTGCCTGCCCCAGGGTGGTGTTATCTTTTTATACTAAAAACTACGTGTGCAATATTTACAATTACTGCCCAATGCCCATCACCTGTGTGAGACAGTGAGCTTCTACTCTAAACCAATCCCAAAGTGCCACCAGCACAGCAGGAGATGGAGGCCAAGAAGAAGAAGGAGAAAGGCTGGACATGCCCAGAGTCCTGCATCTTGCCCCTTGAACCCCCATTCTAGAAACCTCAAAAATCTACTTTTTCACCCTGTGATAAATTAACTTTCATTCTACTTGAACTTTTGAGGCTTTTAATCCTTCATATAAGGTTGGTAATTGTTTTTTTCCAAGGGCTAAATCAAAGGCACAGGGGGCTTGGGCTCTGCGCCAGAGTCTCGGAGACCCCTGGTCAGGGGCTCAGAGGAATTTCCTGGGTTCTGACAGTTGAACACAAGAATGAGCTGCCCAGGGAGGTTTGGAATCCTCATCCCTGGAGGTGCCCAAGGAATGACTGGAGGTGGCACTCAGAGCTCTGGGCTGGGGATGGGGCACAGCTGGGGCTCCATGGTCTTGGAGGGCTCTTCCAACCCAAACGTCTCCATGATTCTATAAAATGCTGTGTTCCCAAATGACTTTAAAGCCATGTAAAGCCATAATTTTCTCTCCAGTCGCTGGGTTTACTGTAGAATTTGGGTGATCAGGATGTTCCTTTCTGTGTGCTCCATGTCAGACAACATTTGCTTGTACCCTCCCCAGTCCTTGAGCGCAGCCATGGGTTGGTGTGGCCACTCCAGGGCTCCAACCATGCCCATGAAAACTTCCCACGCTGAGGATTCCCTAATTTTGTGCAGATGTGCACAGCACTGAGGAAAACCTGCTCTGCTGCTGCTGCTCCAGCATCATTTGTCTGGCAGCAAATGAAGGCTCTCAATCTTTGCAGCTGTCATCCAGTCCCTTTAATGAACATTAATTTCGGCAGAAATGATAAGAATAATAACCAACCTGCTGTAGGGAAGGAATGCAAACTTTTGCAGGCTATTGTGAAAAATGCTGGTGCACAGTGCAACTCAAACATCTGGAGCAGATGTGTCTGTAATTTCTGTGTTCTCTGGCCTTGGCTGGGACCTGAGATGTTACAGCCTCGTGCTGGGACTGGATGGGACAAGAGTTTCCTTTCTCTTTTCCCTGGAATTTTTGCTCTTGGTTAATTATTACCCTCTTTGTTTGTATCAAGTAGTAAATTTATGCCTTGAGATATCTCAGGGTTGCTGATGCAGAAAGTCAAGGGAACATCAGCAAGGGTTTGTGAACCCAGGCTTTGGGAAAATGACATTGCAAGGCCCGAGGCATGACGGAATCATGGAATGGTTTGGGTTGGAAGGGGCTTAAAGCTCATCCAGTGCCATGGGCAGGGACACTTCCACTGTCCCAAGGTGCTCCAAGCCCTGTCCAACCTGGCCTTGGACACTTTGAGGGATCCAGGGACAGCCACAGCTGCTCTGGGAATTCCAAATTCCATTCCAGGGAAGAATTCCGTCCCAATATCCAAGCAGGTCACCTCAAATGAGAGCAGAGGGAGGTGAACTCTACAGAACTTTTTCTATCTTTCCTCTAGAGCAGTCAAAAATCTCAGTACAAGATTCTGGGCCATGAAGTTGGGTAAATATCATGCAAGCTGCACAATCACATTTGTGTCCGCCCAAACTAAATGGCTGAACTTTTTTTTTTAAAGGTTTTGGTGCACAATGTATTATTTTTTTTGGCACTCTTAACAGTGTAAAATCTGTTAATAGCCTGCGTGTAGAGACACAGCCCCTGTTTAGCTGCTGTTATAAGGAAACAAATTGTAATTCTTAATTGAATTCTCCTATGAAACTAGCAGCAATATAAATTACAATGTCATTGGGATAAGAGGGGGGAAAGCCCTTTTTACAAGCCTCAAGATGATAATTTATAAATAAAGTAAAACCAAGAAGCCTTAACGAAAAATCCCTGTGGAATCTGACATTAATAGCCTTTACTTTTAATCTGATACAATAAATCTTGCAGCCATGTATCCAGAACAGAAATAACAGAAACCAGGCCAAGCTGGAGGAGATTTGGGGGAGTTGAAGAGAAACATTCTCCTTCTTTAATTAAAAATGTATGGTGATTTTCTGGTATTCCAGAGTAAAAAAAGTAGTTGCTGCCAATGGCTTTGCTCCAAAGAGAGGATTTTTGGTTGGATTCTTTGCCTAAAATCTTCCAGATCCACATGTGCTTTGGAATTTTCAATATTCATTTTGTAGAGTTTGTGTTCTGGCCCCACTGCTGTAATTGCATGAGAATCTCAGATTTTGCTTTTTGTGGGCTGCAGTGGTTTAAAAAGAAATACAAGCATTCAATTTGAATTATTTTTGGTTTAAAAGGAAATATGAACATTAAATATGAATTATTTTTATAATATTACTAATTTTTGAGAGGTTTTTTTTTTTTAATGTTGGAAATTTGTCCAGAGGGAGGATGCAGTAAATGGTGACCAAGAGGAGAGTGTAAAGTGTGGTGCCCTGTGACATTTCTCCCAAATAATCAAGGGATGGATTAATTTATCCATTCCATATGTCACCCATCAATGATGGAAATTAAAGAGTTTCATGGTCACTGGGAATTGCAAGGATTCTGCATTTGAAGATATTTATTTAGAAATGAGAAAAATAATGGGGAAAATCTTAAGATTGTAACAAAAATCAGCACTTTTTTCCCTCTTTATTTGTCTACTTTGAGGATGTCACTAAGAGTATTGAGATTGGGACTGATTTGCTCCATAGACATCAGGGCTTGGATTTCACTTTTATTTTTTCAGAGACCATTTTTTTCAATTTTTGGGGTTTTTTTAAGTCTTAACTTTATTAAAGAGAAATTCTACCTTCTTTTCAGGGTTTCTCTTTATTTTAAACGGTATGAAAGAGCACAGAGTAGGCACAGGATTCCAGTGTAAATGGTATGAAAAAGCACAGAGTAGGTGCAGATTTCCAGTCTTCCCAAGTTTGCCAAGGCTTTTTGTGGATAATTTTTAATAACAGCAACAGAAAAGTGGCACGGCCTCAAGTCTGCTCCTAAACCAGAGCAAACAGAGAAACCCACAAAATAAACTGCCCTGACTTGTGCATGCTAGAATGTAAAAACATCTGACCAAAATTGCATTAACTGAAGAATAAATGTTTTAAAAAAAGGAGAAATTGCCCATTTTTCCTCCTGTTGTGCACTGGGCTATAACTGCCCATGGATCTCAAAAATCATCCCAGTCCTTAAACCACAGGCACTGAGCACAAACCATCCTAAAAACTCTGATTTTTAGCTCAGGCAGATGCAGCTCATCCCAAATATTTCTCTGGATCACCTTGTTTCCAGTCTGGGCATTTCCCATGTGCTGCATCTGATGGTGATTTTTTTGTTTTAAAAGCAGTACAAGCAATAATGTGAAGCTCACTTATGAGGCCTGCATAAAATGCTGTCTAACAACCAAGTACAGTAAATTAAACATGATACTCATAACATAAATACAATTATATTTATCAGCCTTTTATAACCACACAAAGCATTTACCAGTAAGAGTTATTTTGGAGTAGATAATTCCCAATTAACTTTTACTACTTTATTTTTGCTAATTTAGTTAGAGTTAATTTTTCAAATAAAATAATAATAATAAAAAAAAAGCTGTATCAAATGGCATCTCTAACTATTACACTGGAGATGAGATATAATTAAAATGTTATGTATATGGAATTGCAGCTGATGGGAACCTCAGCTTAAACTCTTATTTTTTGTCTTTATTTGATTATTGCCTGCTCTGCACAGAGAACATGATTGAATTGCAGGATGGCTGGGTGCCCACAGTGCCAGGATTTGGAGAGGGAAAGGAAAAAACCTTGGCAGGAAAATTACCTGGAAATTCAAACAGGTTAAGATATGACCTTAAATGGCTGAGGAGTCCCATGAAAACCCTTCTCTGATCATGCCAATTTATTTTCTGTAATTCTGGCTGTGTCTGTGGGGTTGGGAATCTCAGAATTCCACAGCTCCATGGTGGGAATGGCAGGTAGGAAATGAAAATATACCAAACTACCCTCACCCACACCCAGTGCCCACAAAGACTTTTGGCATTCTGGACACATGGATAAATCAAATTTGAGGAGGAGGATGACGACCATCAGCCATAAATAAAATATTAAAAATGAAACTATGCAATAAACCACCCCCAAATGAGAATATCCTGGGCACCAATCTCATTTCCTGGCAGTCTTTTGGTGACTCTCAGAAACAGCCACTGGTGGCAAAGGGATGGTGCCAGTTCCACCTGATGGTGCCTCAAAAATCAGAAAATTAGAGTCCCCTAATTTCCTGATGTAGGTGCCTTTCTGTTCTGAGGGGTTGGAGGATCTCATGTGTGAATTGTTCACCTGTTAATGAATTTATTCACCTGTTAATAACCCTTGTGATTCCACTGCTCAGTTTGTCCCCAAACCTTGGGATGTTGGCTCCACCTCAAGGCATGTCCTCATGTCTCAGCTCAGTGAAGGTTTTGTCTAAAATTGCCACCAAAACCCAAAGTCCAATGAGCTGCACCATTTTGGGTGGGGCGTCCTTTGCAGTTTTTCATCCCCTTTCCAATATTTTGTCTTCCCAAGGACAGTGGTGAGTGACAGAATCTCTCCTGGGGATGAGGAACACTCAGGGAATCCATTCCCACTGTAATTTGGTTCTTTTTAAAGAAATCCTTCAAGGAAAAGAAAAGGGGACAAGTCTGTGAAGCCTTCCCACCTACATTTTGCTTTTCTGCTTTTCACTTTGTCTAGAAACATAAGGCTTAAACCAGCTGGAAGGGAGGCTGTTGGATTTATCTGTTGTGGTGTTGTGAGGGTCCCCGGGATGAGGTGAGAGATGAGAATCTGACTCCAAGTTCTCAGAAGGTTGATTTATTATTTTATGATACTATATTATATTAAAAGAAATGATATATTAAAACTGTTCTAAAGAACGAGAAAGGAGACATCAGAAGGCTCGACAAGAATGAATAATAAAAACTTGCGACAGACTCAGAGTCTGACACAGCTGGCTGTGATTGAACATTAAATTAAAACATTTCACCTGCTGGGTGAACAATTCTCCAAATCAGATTCCAGAGGAGCAAAACATGGAGAAGGTGAGGTTTCTCATCTTGCCAGGAGAAGAAATCCTGGGGAATTTTCAGAAGGGATTTTTCAGAAAACATCATGGTGACATTATCCATGGGAATTCTGCTGGAGACGGCCCTGTGTGCCCATTTCCCTGTCCCTAAACCAGGAATTGTCCAAAGAATCCTCCCTGCCCTGGCATGGTTAAATGTGCTGAGGACTCTAAAAATTCCAGTTGAGGACTGAGCTCGGTCTCTGGGGGTTCTCCCCACCCTGGAATGTTGGGAAAAAGTGACTTGGGAAAATGGCAAAATTGGGAAAATGTCATTTCCACAGGAAGAGCGCGCCGGGGACACACGGGGTGTCCTTAAACCCAACCTCTCTAGGTTTCATCTGTCACCGCTAATTAAAACACAAAAGCAAGGCTGCTAATTGTGTTGAGGACAGTGTGGTTGGGAAATGGAGGGAATGTGAGCTCAGAGGCAGGAATTAATGTATTCCAGGCGGGAATGGGGGCTTGGCTGGCGGGAAACATCAGCTCCTTCTGAGGGCGAGGACACTCACAGCCCCACTGTTCATTACTTTGGATGTGTCACATTTGCCAGGCTGACAAGATGTATTACAGATGAGGAGTTTTGCAGATGGAGAGAAATATCCATGGAAGTTGTTTATTTGATTTGGTTTTTCAATATTTTTATTATGGTTTTTTTCTTTTCCGCGCTACCCTGTCCAACCTTGGGATAATGGAATTATTTTATGCCTTTTGCACTATCATCAGGCTTTGGATGGCTGCACAAAGGCCACTGGCAACAGAATAAGATGGCTGTAAAAAAATGCAAAAAATTGGGATTGGGGAAAAAAAAAAAAAGGTACATCCAATAACTTGCCCTTAAATTTAAAAGGAACTAAATGAGGAACTTCTGGACAATTTATCTTGCTGTTTACAGATAACAAGTCACTTTGTTTTTATGTGCTCAGTCTAGTATTCCATAATTTATTTGAAAGAAGATGAGAAATAATGTAGATAAATGATGAAGTGTCAGGGTCTGACGCTCTTAAATGAAGCTATTATGGTCAAAGAGAAAACGTAAAACCTGCGGCTCATTATGAGAGCGTTCTACTTGTCAGTTAAGTGAAAAGGCCTGGAATGATTTCCAGTTTATTTGTCATTGCAGTTATTAAAGCTGTCTTTTTGGTGCCATGAAAATGAATTGAAGACTTTATTCGAAGTAAATTTGTACTAAAGCTTTCAGATGTATCTTATGTGAGTTCAGTGAGGCAAGAAAACAGCTTAAAAGCTGAAATATTACAAGGAGGCAACTGCTGAAGTCCTGAAACACACAAGAATATAAAGTCTGAGGAAGTTGCACAAATAAATGAAGTATCTCGTCTCTTGGGAAATAAAGCTCAGTTTGACTATATTGTACACTTAGACAAAGAAATCAGCCCTTGTTAGTGGCAGCAAAATATTGTCTTTCACAGCCCTGTGCCTGGTGCTTACTTTTTTATCAAGCTATTAATTTTGGGACCAGATTATCAGAGAAGTGGGGATTCTCTGGTCCAGAGCACCTTTAGAAATGCAGTTTCTGAGCCAAGGAGGAGATGTGGCATCCACAGCAAGGTTGGGTTTTCTTATGGCCATCCTTTGTGGTGAGGCTCTGTGATCTCAGGGGTCTTTCCAAACCCTGGTGGGGCTCTGGTCCCAGTGTGGGTCAAGAGGAGGCCAAATCCTGGGAGATAATGGGGTTGGGGAGACCCATCCAGGGAGTTCCTGTCTCCTAATTGAACAACCAAAGCATCACCTCTGACCGCATGGGATGGGAGATACCCCTGACATTTTAATTTTTATTTTAGCCTCAAAATACTTGAACCTTGTGCAGCTGGGGGGTCACAGTGAAATGCTAGCCTGAAATCCAGCCAGCCCTGCCACTGAGGTGGTCACTGACACTCCTTTTATTGCCATCCCCTCTCAAGATTGTTCCTGCTGAACTGTAAATCCCCCATTTATGTGGAGATGATTGATAGGTTTATTTTATTTTGTTCTGTTCCTCTGGATTTCCTCTCCAGCAGTCATGCTCCCCACTACCACTTCATATTTGCCAAGACAAATTAGTGCAGTTCTACTGGGCTTGGACTGTCCAAAAGGAAATTAAGAGTCCTTTTTTATTTGAAATTGAAAGCTGTAGGAGCACTAAACTGAATGCTTAACTCCAAGCTCCAGCAGTCTTAGAGCAGTATGGTTGACACTTTATTGCAGATATTACAAATGTTATGACATGTCTTCAGGGTCAAGTTAAAAACAAAAAGGGTTCCACATTCTCATCAGAAGTAATCTGTCAGTTTTGTCATCAGATATTATAGCAGCCCTCAGTAGCAGTGTCACAGTCAAGGGTTTATCAGGCTCGGTGGTAGATGTGTACATACTCTGATTTCCAGGGGTTTATATCTGCAATAAAAATTCCCTCCAGGCTCAAACTTGGCATTCATAGCCCAAAGGGATTTTTTTAATTAAAAAAAAGTATCAGCGAAGGTTTTTCTTGAACGATAAGAGCGCACAAAACCCAAATCTATTCTGCATTTTAAAAATACTTTAAATCTTTTAAACTGGCAGACTTCAAATATTTAAGCAGCCAACTCTCTTTACATAAGAGACCATTAAAAAGGACATCCCAGGAAGGGGATAGGTGGCGGAGCAGACAAGTGCTTTGTGCTCATCACGAGTTTAAGTGTTGAGCATTTGATGAGATGTATAATTAGCCACACATTTCTAAAGCTCTCGGTGTCTCTCTCTCTCCATTGAAACTGTGCATGAGGGAATTAGGATGTCTGAGGCACAAATATAAATCACTTTCTCCTCGCCACCCCCTGACAGGGTCCTGCAGGACGGGGCTGATACGGTGTAAGCTGCTCGGATCAAGCAGCCCCCTCTGACACCCACGGCTGCTCCCTGGAGAAACGCAGGGCTTCATTTCCTGCAGCTTTTCTCCTGTTTCCTTCGTGGAAATATCCCAAGCAAGGCAGGGATATTTGGAGGCAAAGGAACGCAAGCAGAAATGCACGTGCAAATTTTGTGTGAGACCGTTGACCTGGAACGTTCATTTATTGCTCAGTGACATTGTGGGGTTTCTCTTTGAAGAGCAACGTGTTTGAGACAGAGATATTTGTGCTGAAACATGATGAAACACCAACTCTTATCCCTTTAAAAAGTCCAGGGACAGGTTCCCTGAGAGTGTCCAAGGCCGGGTTGGTCAGGAGCAGCCCGGCACAGTGGAAGGTGTCCCTGCCCATGGCAGAGGGGTGGAATGGGGTGGTCTCCAACCTTCAACCCAAACCATCCTGGGATTCCATGATTTAAGCCTTACCATCCTGGGATTCCATGATCTAAGCCTCTACCTGGATGCCAAGCCCAGACCTTCTGTGGAAATGCTTTGTGTAACCGGGTGTTGGGTCCTGCAGGTCCCACCTGGTTTTATTTATGATAAACAGGGTGTGCTAAAGAGTCACCAGGGTGCCCCATAAAATCCCAGTAGAGGAGCAGAGAACAAGCTCTGATGGATAGCAGGAAGGAGGGGAGCGTGGCTGTGGGGCAGGTTTGCAGCTCTTTTGTTGTAATTCCACTTCCTAGGGGGAAAATGAAGGGATGTGGAGAAAGAAAACCAGCCCTGGGTGAGTTCAGTGCCATGTCCAGGGGGAATTGTCCTCAAAGCAACCTGCACACGCTCCTTTAGTGCTCTTGTGGAGGCACTGCAAAATTGGAAAACTGAATGGATTTCTAAGATGCTTCCTACTCTCCCTGTCTGAATTCTCCACATAGGAATTCAGGTTGGCGCTGTCCCTTTGCCACCAGGAGCTGCTTCTGAGGGTCACTAAAAGACTTCCAGGAAATGAGATTGATGCCCAGCATATTCTCATTTGGGCGTGGTTTATTGCATATTTTAATTTTTATTATTTTATTTATGGCTGATGGTTGTCAGCCTTCTCCTCAAATTTGATTTATCAATCTGCTCAGAACTGCAAGAGCTTTATGGGTGAGGGTAGTATGATATATTTTCAGTGACCACTTTTCCTATCTGCCCTGTGGCACAAAATTCCCCTAATTTTGGGTGGTAGCTGCCTACTTACTGCTATTGGATCCCTGAAAACACCAAATATTCCCAAAATCTTCTGTATCAATCAGACCTAGACTGATAGTGACAGGTTTGATGCCCTGTGCTGGGCCATGAGACTGATGAGATGGAAGAAAGAAGAATTGTCTCAAGGGAAGCAAATGGTTTCAGTAAAGGGCCATAAATGCAAATTTAAGTACTCTTTCTAGTAATGCTGGTCTATTATTACAGCCTAAAGGAAGTTCATTTAATTAATAATTAAGCTCTTCAAGTTACTCTTAGCATGAGTTTTAGTGTCAGGAATGGCCAGGAATTGGTTTTATGATGTGACTCTGAGGGAGAAGTGACAGCAGCATAAAAAAGGTGAATGCTTTCCCAAAATTATGCACCAAAAAAAGCCATAATAAAATACCAAAAATACCAGTCACACACCAAAAAATAAACCCAAAATCCAGAGTTTTGGGAAGTCTCAGCAAGCCCAGTGTGCTGATTAAGGACAGAAAAAGCAAAGTCCATGACAGCCACCACAGTTTCTCTTTGCTTCAATGGGACAGCACAGAGGTGATAATTATATTTCAGAGAAATACCATGCCTACCAAGCTCCTGATAGCACCAGCTGATCTTTGGCAGGCTCCCCAATTCCACAAACTCCACGTGCTGCAATGAGAATTAAAACCCTGTTCCCAGGTCCTCCCTGCCCTGCACCAATGGAACGTTCTGGACCAGCCCTGGGATCCAGCTGGGGCTCTGCCTCACTCTGAAACTGGATTTTCTTGTGCTCTGGGTAGAGTTTAACCCCTTCCTGTCCCTTTTTCCAAGCTGTAGTGATGATGATTATCCCACTGGGAAAATTAAGATCATAACCCTCAGAAACATCGATGAAGTGCTTTGGATTTTCTGCTACAGAAATGCAAAATTTTGTTGATGTTATATTTTTTTTCCCTCAGATTTTATTTTCTTTTTAACAATTTAAATGATTAGGAATGGCTTGGTGTTGCACCCTGTTTTCTCCATGATCTTGTTTTCTCTTCCTGCGTTATTTAGGAGTTGTGGTTATTTGGTTTTCTCTTTAATCCCTGATTTAAGTTGTCTCAAAACCTCTTTGTGTATTTACCCCACATGATTCACAGAGCAATTCTGTCTCACCTCTCTGTGTTGGGGGTAAAAAGAATACAGAAAGGAAAAAGATCTTAATTCATGTTATTAATTGAAATGTGTTAATTTCTGAGGCTGAATGGTTTCTGCCCACCTGGATGAATATTTTGGAGCATAAGCATAATGCAGCTGTTGAGGAAAAATATTCACATGCTCTATAATTCACAGTCAATAATAAATTATAACACATTTTTATTACTGCTCTAAATATAAGCTCTGATAGATTAATAAAATTTGTGTTTTCCAGCCTTTTTTTTTGCCGCATGGGGCTGTGAAATCTGGTTTTGGGCAGCTGGGCACCAACGCTTGTTGCTGTGCTCTGTGATTGATCCAAGGAATGGAAGATTTGGGTTGAGTTCTCATGAGCTGTGAGACCATGAGCAGTCTGACGGCACAAAATTAACAACTCACATGCTCGGGGTCAGGGGCAAGGAGAGTTTTTTATTTTATTCCATGATGTCATCAGGGAAGGGACATAACAAGTTGTTATTTAATTTTTTTTTTTTTAAACCATGTAGGTGAATAGAAGCCGAGTTGTTGTACAAAAGGAAAAGGATCCAATAATTTAGAATGATCCAACAATTCTACATGGTCCAATTATTCAGAATAAAGGAATAAAAATATGAGCAGAATCATAGAATATCCTGAGTTGGAAGGGACTCCTAAGGATCATGGAATTCCAACTCCTGGCCCTGCACAAGGCATCCCCCCAAGAATTCCACCAACAATAAGTTCTAATAATTCTAATAAATTATGATCACATAATTTTGAGGGGTTTCCTACCAAGATACTCAAGGGGAAGATATTCTGGATCCTATTCTCCATTAGCTGTTCCTTAGTGTTGTGTTTTTTGGGAGGCTTTGAACACTATGGGGTGTTTTTTTGGGAAGGGTGAGGATGGTGCTCCTTCCCAGGATAATCTCCTCTGCCTGGTCTTTCTCAGACCCCCCTTCTGGTCCAGCCTTTCTCACCAGTTCCATTGCCTGTGTGCACAGGCAACATTCAAAATAGAAGGAGAAATGTTATTTAAGAACTTCTTACCTTTGAAAGCTTGGAACTTCCTTCTGTACAACCTTCGTTAGCATTGAAAGTAATTAGTGAGATGGGAAGAGTAGTCTCATATCTGTGTCCCTGTGAAGTATTTTTAGGATCTAAAATACAATAATTTTTTAGAAGTTTGGAAAGCCCCAAGATAAAATTTGAAGTTAGTTTTCCAGGCAAAATTTAAAGACAGGGCACATTTGAAAATTTGTTTTCTTAAAACAGTATTTCCATGGATGTAGTCACATTTCTCTTCACAGAGAAAAGCAAGGCACGACTTCCCAAGAATATTTCTGAGTTTCACATTCTCTGAACCTCAGAGAAAGGAAAAACAATTCTTATAATTTGCTGTGCCTGTGTTTGTGCAAAAGTAGAATGCAATATGGAGATTTACCCAGAGTGATGGTGTTTTGTTTCCTTGGCATATCAGGGCCAGGTGTTTGTGTGTGCTGGGACTGTTGGCTGAGAGTCACCAGATTCTGTGCAGTGTGTGCAGAGTTGGGTGCTTGGCAGATTCAGTTTAGATGTAATATAACATAATGTAATATAATCTAGAATAATATAGTATAATTAAGTAATTAATTAGCCTTCTGATAAGATGGAGTCCTCCTCATCATTCCTCCCTGCCACGAGGGTCCCTGCAAATACTGTACGTGGAGAAGGGGATTTGCATTGTGCAAATAAGGAGATAACATCGTGATGCAGGTAAAGGAACTAATGAGTGATTTCATGTAAAATTATTTATTGTTTCAATGCCCTGAGTGGAGCCCCATTGGTGCTGGCTGCCCCAAAAAACCCAATTTTTTGGGGTGAACCAGTTCCAGAGGCACCCAAGTCCCAATGAGAGGAAGGAGTGACCAATAAAAATTGGTGAAATTTGGCTGATTTATCTCCAATTCAGGCTACTTAGTTTAAGTTAACTTAAGCAAAGCCAGAGTATTTGTTCAACTCATAAGGAACTAATTAGTGATTTCATGTAAAATTATTTGTTGTTTAAATGCCCAATGAGTGGAGCCCCAGTGGTGCTGACCTAAAAATGGCAAATTATTGGGGTGAACCCCAGTAATAACCATTTCCAGAGGCATCCAACTCCCAACGAGGGGAAGGAGTGACCGATGAAAATCGGTGACATTTTGGCTGTTGCTGATTTATCTCCAATTCAGGCTGCTTAGCTTAACTTAACCACAGCCGGAGTATTTGCTCAAGTAATAAGGAACTAATTAGTGATTTAATGTAAAATTATTTGTTGTTTCAATGCCCAATGGGTGGAGCCCCCTTGGTGCTGGCTGCCCCAAAAATGCCAAATTGTTGGGGTGAACCAGTTCCAGAGGCACCCAACTCCCAACGAGGGGAAGGAGTGACCGATGAAAATCGGTGACATTTTGGCTGTTGCTGATTTATCTCCAATTCAGGCTGCTTAGCTTAACTTAAGCACAGCCGGAGTATTTGCTCAAGCCCTGAGCTGACAGGAACAGAGCACCGGCCATTATTCCTGCTGGGGAGTCGGGGGGCTGAGCCATCCATCCATCCTGCAATTCCTTGGGTTCCCAGAGCTTTTTCCTGGCGGCTTCCTCAAGGACAGCGCTCGCGTCTGGGGCGCGGTGGCGGTGACAGATGGGATACAACGTGTCATGTGATGGATAACGCCGGAGCCACGGCGCTTAATCCCTCTAATACTAATAGCAGCATTATCATAGAGATTTATGAGAATGTCAGTTCCGAGTTCCCAGTTCCATTCATGGGTTTTTAAAACTTCAGCTGCAAAAAACATGCATCCATCCCATTAATTCTAATTATCATGGTTCATCTTCTCAGCAGTTTTGTACTCCGGAACCTTTCAGTGCAAATTAACGTACCAAAAAAGTGTATTAATTAATATTTGTAGCTTTTAATTTCTGCGAGAGTGTTGTCTGGAAGCAGCTGGCAGTACAGGGCCACTGCTATTGAATCTTTGCCAAACAAGTGCAGATGTAATTTTGTTATCTCTTGCTTAGTCATTTACGCAAATTAATTTGAACAATTAGCCTTTTACTGGTCCTTCATGAATCATGCAAAAGGGATCTGCCAAAAAATTGCTACTTGACAGAAAAGAATTGGTTAACGTTGTAAATCTTCCAAAAAGGTATTACTGTGTTTGGGATGAAGGAGAGCTTCAGGAACAATCTTAGTGGTTTTATTTTTCTTTTGTATGCCTTATCTATTCCACTTACTTCTGGGGAAGAAAAAATTCTGAAAGAAGAGTAGAAGCAGCAGAAATGTGGGAACTTTTGGATGAATACCAAAAATCGTGAAGTTCCGTGCCTGGATGTTGCATTGACTTCACTGCTCTCAGAGATGTGCTGATGTTCTACAGAGAGGAGGTTGGTGCTGAGGTCACTCCAAAAAGAACAGATTTACTCATTATTTGATAAAACACCCAAATCTCACTTCTTTGCACAGCAACATAGAGGAAGTGCGTTACCTCATGGAAATGTCTCTCCTCTAAGGAAAAGAGGCTTCTACATTAGAGCTCAAACTTTTATTTAACTAATGTGAAGAATCTCAGCTCCTCTGTGGAGGCTGGGTTTGAATGACAGGAAACTCAGATGTTTCATAGCTCTTTTCTTAACTATCAAACTGATTTTTCACCAGATAATCAAACTTACCAGCAGACGGTGCCATCCAGACACTCTGAGTAATGCTGTCAATGGAAATCTGTCTCAGTTGCTGTTATTGTAAACACCCTCTTTTCTTTTTTTTCTCAACATTTTTACATATATACTTTCAGTTTAAATTGTATTACACAAATCTGAGCTTAGTGATGGATATTCCTAAATTACAGCCAAGTTAATCGTTACCTGTCCCTCTGATTTTGCTGCTGAGACAGGTCCTGCAATTTTGAAAGGTATGTGCTATAATGTTCTCTAGGCGAATTAAATAGAATTAATGGCCAGCTGCATTCAGAACCATATAGTCAATTTAGTAATAATATATAGGTATATAAATAATGAAAATAGCTGATATATTTAAATTATTATTTAAGTTTATATTATGTAATATAAAACATGACAATTTTGTCCATCTCGTCACCCATCTTGACTGGACATCGATCCTTCAGAACAGGTAAAATTTTTCTTGGGGCATTAGCAGGACCATCCCATTCTGCCTGAAATTTAGACTGCAGCTGTGGGAACAAGTTCAGTATTAAATATTTCTTTTGTGGCAATCACACTGGAGCTCAAACGAGCTCTGACTCTTCATTAGCTGAGCCAGGCAGCCCCGTGCAAATTCCGTCACTGCGGCAGGGTAAGGTAGGGGTCCCTCTCCCTCTAATTGTTCTTTCCAAGCTGCGATTTCCCAGCCTGTATTGTTATTTCCATTTGTCCATTTGATTGTGGAGAGAAGAGACCAGATGTTGTGTGACAAATCATAGCTATTTGCAATCTGTTGGAATTCTTATAAACTGTACCAGGGATCATTTTCTGATAACCGATCCTGCAATCACTTGCGCACGTGCGTCGCTTTAGAGCACGAGATGCCCTGCTGAAGATGGTGGATCTATTCATGTGCCTCAATTAAACAGGCACCAAGGGCATTTGTGGGGATGTTTGTGGTGGGAAATCTGCGGGTATTTGGAGCCTGGTTCGCTGTGGTGTCAATTTCCATTCCATCAAGCCCCACGTTATTGTTACACCGTAAAACCCGAAACCGCCTCGCGGCTTTTATTACAATTAGGCTCAAAATTTGGCTGAAGATTATCCTGCAGCAGAGTGATCCAATTTTGTTTGCTGAATCGTAATTCCCAACAAATAGTTCCTTCAGGAAAGTGCATCCAGCCCAGCCCTGTTATCCATCTGTTTTTAGGGGCTGTGGCTAATCAGAGAAGTGGTCTCTCACTGCCACACTGAGAAGAATGAAGTTAGTTCCTCTGTAATTGAAAGTATCAGTAGTAAACTTGGCTGGAGCTTGATTAATGGTATATTAAAATCAGAGTCTTCGTGGTGAGTGCTAGATAAGGAGTTTTGGGCAAATTACTTGGTTACTGGGAAACCTTTAAATTTTAATCATGGAGACACTTCAGCATCATTAGGAACTGAAAAGGACAATGGGCACTGGAGGAAGTTATGTGAATTGATGCACTTTTCAATCTCTTCTGTGGGGCTGTTGAGTGATGCATGGGCTGCAATCGAGGATCCTCTTGCTCCCCATGCCCCTGATTGCTGTTGTTATAATTTAGTGTTATCCAGTTCTTTTTGATCATGGAAATCAGATGAGTTATTTGCAAAAGATGGAGGGTTTTAGCCTAAGAAAATGTGGTTTAAGAGCCTGGACTGTCTCTGCAGTTTTTCTGGATGTGGGGGGAGGCTGCACCCTGTGTTTAGAATGAGTGGAAATAACAAAACAGGCTGTTTAACACAAATTTATTGTTTAATGTGATAATAATATGAATCTCAAAACTACATTTACACTTCACTTTGAGATATCTATTAAAATATGTCAGGAATAGAATTCCAATGTCATGGAATAGACAAGAAATGCTCAACATACTCAGTGACAGCACAGTGACAGCAAAGGCTACAAAATTTCCCAGCTTTTCCAGGGAAGTATACAATGGAATTGGGTTTATAAAGTGACCACTGTCATTTAAAGTCATTTGTTTGACTACCAAGGGAAAACCTTTCTCCTTACTTAACATGTCCTTCAGAAATATTCTCTTAATACCCTGAATTTATCTGTAGCCGGTTCATGTTTGCACCAACCTTGTCTAGTGATTTAAACTACTTGTAGCCAAATCTTCATTCATTTTACTGGCCTAAATAAAAGACATTTTTTCCTTCTCATCCCTTAAGAGAGGTTGGACTTTTTCCCAAGTATCCCTTTACCATATTTTGATGAATTTTCCTCCTTTTTGTGGACAGTCTGCAGCACTAGGCCACTCCGACATGGTGCTTGTAGAATAATGGGAATATTCTCCTATTTTTAATGAGAATATTATTCCTTCCCCATCATAAGATGCAACCCACCATTTGAGCTCATGGGGCTGTTGCATCAGTTATTTATATTCAGCACATCATGAAATCTTCTTCTTCCATTTCCAAAAACAACCTCAAAACCACCAATTATTCATTCCTAAACTCCTGAACTGGAAGTTTTGTGCTCCTAAATGTTATCCTATGTCTGTCATTGAAGTCCCCAGATCATTTCACTTACCTGTCGTCTGAAATTCCTCAGAGCTGCTGCCGCCTTCCAAATTCATGTCAGGAAAAACAATTTAATTGCTTTAGTCGCATCCTCTGTCAAATTAATTATCAAAATTGTTCAATGGGATCAGTTCTGACACCTGAGCAGTGTAGGATTAACAGCCATTTGTCCAAAGTCACTTTGGAGTGCTGTGAAGGAAAAGGTCTAAATCCCACTGTGTTCTCCAGAGGAACATCCACTTTCTTTCTAAAGGAAAACATGTACTGGGGAATTTTAGGCTGGGAAAAGTGGTTTATTTCCAGAAGAGACAGAACTTGTTGCAGCAAAATATTTGCAGAAAAAGAAACTTCATTTTGCAATATGTGCACCAGTCCTCATTGGAGAAGCTGGCTGGGAATGATCCCTGTTCCTATGGGGTGCAGGAATCCCAAATCCAAGCTGTTGGCCTTAAAAAGGCAGAGTAACCATCTACAAGGAGATCATCCCCTGGGAACATCCCATTCACCCATTCACTGAATTTCTTGATGCAAATTAGAAACATTTTTAAAATGAAGGGAATTTTCATCTAGGAGAATACCATTTTCCATCCGAAATAGCCACAGGCTGGAATTCTTGCCACAGAAAGCAAACTGCCAGACCAAAATGTGAGAGAAAGAGACACATCCAGGCATGGTGAGTGGTGCTTTTTTATTTTTTTCTGCTTTTAGTAGATAATGCATAGTCAGGAATTGGGAATATAGAACAGTCCTAGGGGGATTATGGATTTAATGGAAGGGGATGAGGCTGTTGTGGGGATATATTGTTTATTAAATTTTCTCATTCAGATGTTTATTGTGTGATTTATGGTGACAAGCTTATTATGTGCCCCTTTTTAATTTGTCATGTAATGATTGTGCATATGTGTACAGCCAATTAATATATCCAGAAGAGATAAAAGCACTGGGAGAAGCCCCTCTGATCAACCAATTTACCTTTGTTTACTGTGTAAGGCTTAAATTTCACCCGTATCAGGTCATTCCCTATCTCTAGATCTATAGATTATGGAAATATGGTATGTGCAGGACAGATCTCACAAATATTTTTGAAGTTCAGGATTCACTGGGTCGTTTACGGGGAGTTTTGGATTTCACACACCTCATTTTGAGTGTGCGCAGCACAATGGTGAGCTGAAAACTGGAGA